>NC_042618.1:284714904-286152692 GCF_901001135.1 Rhinatrema bivittatum | reverse complement strand
ATTCCGCCTGACTGTTGGCTTGGGGATGAAACGCAGTGGTAAAATCCAGGGAGATGCAAAATGTTTTACAGAGGTTGAGGCAATATCAGGCCGTGAATTGAGGACTGCGATCAGATGTGATGTGCTGCGGTATTCCGTGGAGGCAGAAAATATGTAGCATGAACAGTTGGGCCAGACGGGGAGAAGATGGGAGGGTGGGTAGCGGCGTAAAGTGGCCATTTTTGAAAATCGGTCCACTACTACCCATATCACTGTGTTGCCCGCAGAGGGTGGGAGGTCCACAATGAAGTCCGTGGAGATGTGTGTCCATGGTTTCATGGGGATCGGAAGAGGTTGTAATAGCCCCCAAGTTTTTCCTGCTGGGACCTTGTGCTGAGCACAGACTGGACACAAATTGACATATGCTCGAATATACTTGCGCATCTCGGGCCACCAGTAATACTGCTGGAGAAGGGTTTGGTAGGGATGTGCATTCGGATTGACCGCATATGGAAAACGCAACTCAAATTTTTTTTTTTACTTAAAAAAAAGATGGGGCGTATACGAGCAGATTTCCGACATAAATGAACATAGATATGTCGGATACGGCGAATCGCCATGCGCGCGCTTTCTCGCCGCCATTACCTGCGACTCGAGCTCGGAGCCCCGGATTACCTGAAAATGGCGGCGCCCCTGCGGTAACCATGCCAACCTGTCTGACCCTGTCCTGTGAGTTTCAGTGACTCACAGGAAAGGGTGGGACAGGTCGGCATGGATACCGGAACGCAGCGAATCTGCGTTCACCTTTTCAGAGAAGCACTGAATGCAGCGAATCGCGCTGTCATTCCGTGCTTCTCTGAGGATTTCCTGACGAGCCAGCAGCACTATAAAAGCAGCAGCAGCACGAGGACTGACGGACATTTTCAGCGATTCAGTGGGGAGGTGGGATCGGGATCGTGCAGGGTGGGCTTAGGCAGGCTGAGGCAGAGAAGATAGCAGAACCCGATTTGATAGACAACACAGAACAGAACCAGATTTGATAGACAACACAGAACAGATTCTTTGTTAGGGAAAAAAAAAAAAGAACATTCTTATTGAGTGAGTCTGTACATTTTATCCTGGGCAGTGCCAGGCAGGGCTGGCAGTACTCTGCCTCATATTTGCTATTTTTAAACAGACTTAAAAGCATTCTCCTTGAGTGGTTCAGTGCTGGCTGGGCAGCAGTTCCAGGGCTGGGAGTACTCTGCCTCATATCTACTTTAGTTCTATGTGCACTGCAGTGCACACAGACAGACACATTCCGTGCATTGCCAGGCAGACAGTGAGGCAGTGGGCATTGTAAACAGAGTGAACATTGCCCTTCAGCAAGTCTGTTACATTTGCTATTTTTAAACAGACTTAACCGCATTGTCCTTGAGTGGTTCAGTGCTGGGTGGGCACTGGGCAGCAGTTCCAAGGCTGGGAATACCCTGCCTCATATATACTTTAGTTCTATGTGCACTGCAGTGCACACAGACAGACACATTCCGTGCATTGCCAGGCAGACAGTGAGGCAGTGGGCATTGTAAACAGAGTGAACATTGCCCTTCAGCGAGTCTGTTACATTTGCTATTTTTAAACAGACTTAAAAGCATTCTCCTTGAGTGGTTCAGTGCTGGGTGGGCACTGGGCAGCAGTTCCAGGGCTGGGAATACCCTGCCTCATATATACTTTAGTTCTATGTGCACTGCAGTGCACACAGACAGACACATTCCGTGCATTGCCAGGCAGGCAGTGAGGCAGTGGGCATTGTAAACAGAGTGAACATTGCCCTTCAGCGAGTCTGTTACATTTGCTATTTTTAAACAGACTTAAAAGCATTCTCCTTGAGTGGTTCAGTGCTGGCTGGGCAGCAGTTCCAGGGCTGGGAGTACTCTGCCTTATATCTACTGAAAAGGAAGCTTGTTCTCTGTGCACTCACTGCACACACACAGACACATTCCGTGCATTGCCAGGCAGGCAGTGAGGCAGTGGGCATTGTAAACAGAGTGAACACATTCTCCTTCAGTGGTTCAGTGCTGGGTGGGCAGCAGTTCCAGTGCTGGGAGTACCCTGCCTCATATCTACTTTAGTTCTATGTGCACTGCAGTGCACACAGACAGACACATTCCGTGCATTGCCAGGCAGGCAGTGAGGCAGTGGGCATTGTAAACAGAGTGAACATTGCCCTTCAGCGAGTCTGTTACATTTGCTATTTTTAAACAGACTTAAAAGCATTGTCCTTGAGTGGTTCAGTGCTGGGTGGGCAGCAGTTCCAGGGCTGGGAGTACCCTGCCTCATATCTACTGAAAAGGAAGCTTGTTCTCTGTGCACTCACTGCACACACACAGACAGACACATTCCGTGCATTGCCAGGCAGGCAGTGAGGCAGTGGGCATTGTAAACAGAGTGAACATTGCCCTTCAGCGAGTCTGTTACATTTGCTATTTTTAAACAGACTTAAAAGCATTCTCCTTGAGTGGTTCAGTGCTGGGTGGGCAGCAGTTCCAGGGCTGGGAGTACCCTGCCTCATATCTACTGAAAAGGAAGCTTGTTCTCTGTGCACTCACTGCACACACACAGACAGACACATTCCGTGCATTGCCAGGCAGGCAGTGAGGCAGTGGGCATTGTAAACAGAGTGAAGATTGGCCTTCAGCGAGTCTGTTCAATCTGCTATTTTTAAACAGACTTAACCGCATTGTCCTTGAGTGGTTCAGTGCTGGGTGGGCAGCAGTTCCAGGGCTGGGAGTACCCTGCCTCATATCTACTGAAAAGGAAGCTTGTTCTCTGTGCACTCACTGCACACACACAGACAGACACATTCCGTGCATTGCCAGGCAGGCAGTGAGGCCAGTGGGCATTGTAAACAGAGTGAACATTGCCCTTCAGCGAGTCTGTTACATTTGCTATTTTTAAACAGACTTAAAAGCATTCTCCTTGAGTGGTTCAGTGCTGGGTGGGCAGCAGTTCCAGGGCTGGGAGTACCCTGCCTCATATCTACTGAAAAGGAAGCTTGTTCTCTGTGCACTCACTGCCCACACACAGACAGACACATTCCGTGCATTGCCAGGCAGGCAGTGAGGCAGTGGGCATTGTAAACAGAGTGAACATTGCCCTTCAGCGAGTCTGTTACATTTGCTATTTTTAAACAGACTTAACCGCATTGTCCTTGAGTGGTTCAGTGCTGGGTGGGCAGCAGTTCCAGGGCTGGGAGTACCCTGCCTCATATCTACTGAAAAGGAAGCTTGTTCTCTGTGCACTCACTGCACACACACAGACAGACACATTCCGTGCATTGCCAGGCAGGCAGTGAGGCAGTGGGCATTGTAAACAGAGTGAACATTGCCCTTCAGCGAGTCTGTTACATTTGCTATTTTTAAACAGACTTAACCGCATTGTCCTTGAGTGGTTCAGTGCTGGGTGGGCAGCAGTTCCAGGGCTGGGAGTACCCTGCCTCATATCTACTGAAAAGGAAGCTTGTTCTCTGTGCACTCACTGCACACACACAGACAGACACATTCCGTGCATTGCCAGGCAGGCAGTGAGGCAGTGGGCATTGTAAACAGAGTGAACATTGCCCTTCAGCGAGTCTGTTACATTTGCTATTTTTAAACAGACTTAAAAGCATTGTCCTTGAGTGGTTCAGTGCTGGGTGGGCAGCAGTTCCAGGGCTGGGAGTACCCTGCCTCATATCTACTGAAAAGGAAGCTTGTTCTCTGTGCACTCACTGCACACACACAGACAGACACATTCCGTGCATTGCCAGGCAGGCATTGAGGCAGTGGGCATTGTAAACAGAGTGAAGATTGGCCTTCAGCGAGTCTGTTCAATCTGCTATTTTTAAACAGACTTAACCGCATTGTCCTTGAGTGGTTCAGTGCTGGGTGGGCAGCAGTTCCAGGGCTGGGAGTACCCTGCCTCATATCTACTGAAAAGGAAGCTTGTTCTCTGTGCACTCACTGCACACACACAGACAGACACATTCCGTGCATTGCCAGGCAGGCAGTGAGGCAGTGGGCATTGTAAACAGAGTGAACATTGCCCTTCAGCGAGTCTGTTACATTTGCTATTTTTAAACAGACTTAAAAGCATTCTCCTTGAGTGGTTCAGTGCTGGGTGGGCAGCAGTTCCAGGGCTGGGAGTACCCTGCCTCATATCTACTGAAAAGGAAGCTTGTTCTCTGTGCACTCACTGCACACACACAGACAGACACATTCCGTGCATTGCCAGGCAGGCAGTGAGGCAGTGGGCATTGTAAACAGAGTGAACATTGCCCTTCAGCGAGTCTGTTACATTTGCTATTTTTAAACAGACTTAAAAGCATTCTCCTTGAGTGGTTCAGTGCTGGGTGGGCAGCAGTTCCAGGGCTGGGAGTACCCTGCCTCATATCTACTGAAAAGGAAGCTTGTTCTCTGTGCACTCACTGCACACACACAGACAGACACATTCCGTGCATTGCCAGGCAGGCAGTGAGGCAGTGGGCATTGTAAACAGAGTGAAGATTGGCCTTCAGCGAGTCTGTTCAATCTGCTATTTTTAAACAGACTTAACCGCATTGTCCTTGACTTGGTCCGTTCATTTTGTTATTTTAAACAGACTGAGCATTCTTCTTGAGTGGGTCTGTTAATTTAGTTATTTTAAACTGACCGAACATTATTATTGTGGGACAGTGGGCAGTGTTACCACTAGTACTCATTGACATTAAATCCATAATGTCAGGGAAAGGGAGATGCAAGCGACTTAGTGGGAATGGCAGCGGAGGCACCGCAAAAGACACCAGCGCAACACCACCAGTACAGGTAAAAAGGCAACTGTCGCAATCAAACGTCTTTGTAGGGGATGGCAGTTCCATGGCAAAAAAAAAGAAATCAGACCATGAAACTTTGCAATCGCCAGCACCTGTTTCTGGCACTGTAGTTTTGGAGGAGAGTGAAGAGGAGGCAGAGTCTAGCCAGACAAAAGTTACACACCCAAGAGCAGCCAGGGGACAGAAGTGTCCTGCAAAACTTTGCGGTGACAAGGTAGCGCTGGCACTGTTAGCTTCTGATTCAGAAGAAGAATCTTCTTGGATGGGATTCTCATCAGAAACGGAAGATGTTATACCTGAGCAATCTTCGGTAGAATTGTCAGTTAGTCCTGTTTTAGCCTCCACCTCCAGAAATCTGCGGCAGGGGAGACATTCCACTGATATCGAGGAGGAGGAAGAGCTGTCAGAAGGGAGACAGAGGGTGACTGTTGCCCCCGCTGGCATTGCTTCGCCGGGTGCAGTGGGTGCACCACCCACACCCAGTAGTACCTCAACTCCAGTGCCACCATCCACCCCCAGGGCGGGAAAGAGAGGAGGATCACAAAAGAAATCTGCGATCTGGGCACATTTTAAAGTGACAGAAGACCCGCGTTATGCTCGGTGTAATTACTGTGCCAGGGATATTAGCAGAGGCAAGCAACTGGGACATCTGTCAAATTTGGCATGGAGTATCATGTTAAGAGGCAACACCCAACAAGATTACTGCCATCTGGGGATGGTAGCATTTTCCGTCAGGAGACCCCTTCCCCTTCCAACCAGGGTGCAGTGGTAGGAAAGCAGCAGAGTCAGCCCACGCCCTCATACCCTTCTAGCAGTCAGGCGGCAGGCCAGAAACCCACTGACATGTGGGAGAAGCGACAATGCACCATGGAGGAAATGGGGTGGAGTGCGGTAACGCTATCCCGGGGTAGGAGGCAGGCAGCCGCAAAAGTAGTAACCAGGAGCATTGGGGAAATGATTGCCCTTGATGACCAGCCCCTGCAGTTAGTTGAGAATGTGGGTTTCAAACGTTTCTTGAAGGTCGTACTTCCAAATTACAAAGTCCCCTCCAGAACCACATTTAGTAGAAAGGTCATCCCCAGCCTGTACAAGCACTGTGTCAGTCGCGTGCAAGCACTGCTAGGTAAGGCAGACGGAAGAGTGCATTTCACCTGCGATATCTGGACCGCCATGAATGCTGCACACTCTTACCTCTCTCTGACAGCACACTGGTGGGACATGGCAGAGGCAGGGGCAGCCAGCAGCTCTATTACTGAACAAGCATCAGGGTGGAGGTGGGCTTTACTGAACACCCACCTGACGGACCATGCCCATACCGCTGCCAATATTCTAGCATGCATCAGAAAGATGCTGGCGAGCTGGAAAGTACACCAGCGAGACAGTAAAACGCGGGCAGGCTTTTTTGTCACAGACAACGGTGCAAACATGGTTAAGGCAATAAGCGATGGGCGGTTTAAGAACATCCGATGTTTTGCACACACTCTGCATCTGGTAGTGAAGTCAGGTTTGGGCTTGGAGTCCAAGGACAAGGAGACTGAATACCTGCGTAGGTTAATACAGAAGTGCAGGAACATAGCAGCACACTTCCACAGAAGTGTCAGGGCGGGGCAGGTTCTCCGAGAAAATCAGACTGCTTTGGATATGCCCGAGAAGCGTCTCATTCAAGACGTTCCCACCCGGTGGAATTCCACCTTTATGATGCTGGAGAGGTTATTGGAGCTGCAGACACCCCTTCATGAACTTTCTGGTACAATAGACATAGGTGTACAGAATCCCCTAGGGCATCACGATTGGTTAGTCATGAGTCAGCTGGTAAAAATCCTGCAGCCCTTCAAGGACGTCACGGAGGAGCTGAGTTCCAGAAGTTCCACCTTGGCTGACATCATCCCTATAGTGAAATTCCTGGATGACCATTTGGAAGGCATTAAACGGCAAGAGGGAATGACTGCTGAGGTGCTGCAGTGTGTGGACGTTTTGCAGCAGCAGGTGAAAGACAGATTAAGGCCTTTAACAGAGGACAGCACATACATGCTCGCCTCTGTCTGTGATCCCCGTGTGAAAGGTAAAATCGCCCTACAGACCAATTGTCTGTCATTTGTGAAGGAGCTGTTGTTAGCACAGGTCCGTGAACAGGAGCACCATAGGCGGAGACAGATTAGGCTTGAAGCACAGGTGGAAACATCAGGCACGTCACAGAGTTGTGCTGCTGCTATCCCTGGCAGGAGAAGGACTGTGTCAGTGACAGATACTATTACTAGTGCCTCTACCTCAACGTCAGAACGCCCAAGGCATGTTGGCCATAAAGATACATCAGTAGTGCAACAGGCGAGAGAGAAAGTAACTGGATTGAGTGACTCTCAGCCCTCCCAAGCACAGGAGGAGACAGCAGCAGAGCTGTCAGTGAAACGGTATCTCTCAGAGCCGATAGAGAATACGCAGACAGATCCGCTGGCATATTGGGCACACAAGTCCACTGTCTGGCCACACCTAGCCAAAGTGGCTGAAGGATATCTGTCATGTCCACCAACAAGTGTGCCCAGTGAACGTGTTTTTTCAATGACAGGGGATATCATGAGCCCTCACCGCTCAAGGCTTTCACCGGTCTTGATGGAAATGCTAGTGTTTTTGAAAGTAAACCTGCCAGTGCTTGGCTTTCCCGATTTTCCTTGTGAATGGCAAGATGAATAAAAGCTATTGAAAGGAGCCTTGCAGCAGTTCCAATTGCCTCCTATGCTCAAGATAATGTAAGCAGTAAGCACTGCAGCACATGTTCTTGACATGAATCGCTGTGTCTGACCGGCATCTACTGTGCAGCCCTAGTGTTCCCACAAGTGTTTTAACTCCGTTGCTGTTCCTGCCTGTACCTCCAGGCCTTGTGTCCCTAGCTGGGCAGTTCCATTTTGTTATTTTAAACAGACTGAGCATTGTCCTTCAGAGTGGGTCTGTTGATATTGCTATTTTAAACAGACTGAGCATTGACCTTCAGAGTGGGTCCGTTAATTTTCTTATTTTAACCAGACTGAGCTTTCTTCTTCAAGGCCGAAGTGGAGAAGGGTTCCATGTGAACAGCAGTTCAACATGGGTCAGCCGGTCCTAACAGATAGGCGAGCGCCGTTCGGAAGGGACGGGCGATGGCCTCCGTCGTCCTCGGCCGATCGAAAGGGAGTCGGGTTCAGATCCCCGAACCCGGAGTGGCGGAGATTCGGCGCTGGGCTCTTCCCTCTTCACTCGCCGTTACTGAGGGAATCCTGGTTAGTTTCTTTTCCTACGCTGCTTGTGTCCCTAGCTGGGATTGACATCTGTCCTCAAATGATGTGCCTGTTCATCCAGACCTTGTGTTCCCACGCGTATTCTTATTTCTGAGAGATTTTCCGATTCCTTTGTCATCAGCTAAAGTGCATAAGATGCGTTGATGAATAGTTTTGAAGATGACACATATGGCTTTATAGATGATACGGAAGTGGACGGGTAGCCAATGTAACTCTTTCAGAATGGGAGATATGTGGTCTCTCTTTCTTGCGCCTGTTAGTAATCGGGCTGCTGAATTTTGAACCATCTGTAGTGGTTTGGAATAGGATGAGGGCAGACCTAGCAATAGGGAACTGCAGTAGTCTAATTTCGCAAAAATGACTGCTTGGATGATCGTTCTGAAGTCTTGAGCATGGAAAAGAGGTCTTATCCTCTGCCGAACCTGGAGTTTATAGAAGCAGTCTTTGGTTGTTTTGTTGATATGTGCCTTGAAGTTTAGCCGGTTGTCTATTATCACTCCTAAGTCTGTAACTTGTGTGGTAGGTAGGTTGGTGGGAAGAGTAGTGTTGGAGATATTGTTTTCAGGAGAGATGAGTAGGATTTCTGTCTTGGATGAGTTTAAGATGAGGTGTAGGTTGTTTACTACTTGTTTGATTTTCTGGTGGCATGTTTCCCAGTAGTCAAGAGTTTTAGAGTATGTGTCTTTGATATGGATGATGATTTCAATATCATCTGCGTAAAGGAAGTACTTTAGATTGAGGTCGGTAAGAAGTTGGCAGAGAGGAAGAAGATAGATATTAAATAGGGTCGGAGATAATCAAGAACCTTGAGGGACTCCTATGACAGAGTCAAATCTTGAGGATTCCTTGTTTTGGAGTTTAACTTTGTAACCTCTGTTATCGAGAAACGTTTTGAACCAGGATCGGACGGTGCCGCTGATTCCTATGGACGAAAGCTGGTTTAGGAGGATGGCGTGGTTGACCGTGTCGAACGCTGCGGAAAGGTCTAACAAGATCAATAGGAAAGAGTTTCCTTTGTCGAGGCCCATTAAGATATAATATTATATCTTACAGTTGTGGTTTGGATCATATTCTTTAGGTCAAGACGGTTGTCTATAATTACTCCCAGGTCTCTCACATGGTTGTGGGTGAGAAGGTGTTTGTGATGGATCTGAGATGGGAGGTTTTCTTGCTTGTAGGAAATGAAGAGGAGTTTAGTTTTAGAGGCATTGAGGACCAGGTTTAGACTGTTGAGGAGATTAGTGGTGGCTTCGGCTTGTAAGCTGTTGTTCCAAAGTGCGCCGGGTTGAATCCTCCAGGCGGACTGCACGCACCCCACCCGTTTACCTCTTAACGGTTTCCCGCCCTTTTGAACTCGCTCTTGAAAGTTGTTTTCAACTTTCCCTTACGTACTTATTGATTTTACTGCTTTACTTTATTTTTTTTATTCCTGGACGGGGCCGGGGCCGTCCGGGAGGCGTTCCCCGCCCCCCCGCGAAAGGGGTGGGGGATGCGCCGAAACCACCCCCGGTCCCACCGAACCCGCCGGGTTGAATCCTCCAGGCGGACTGCACGCACCCCACCCGTTTACCTCTTAACGGTTTCCCGCCCTTTTGAACTCGCTCTTGAAAGTTGTTTTCAACTTTCCCTTACGTACTTATTGATTTTACTGCTTTACTTTATTTTTTTTATTCCTGGACGGGGCCGGGGCCGTCCGGGAGGCGTTCCCCGCCCCCCCCGCGAAAGGGGTGGGGGATGCGCCGAAACCACCCCCGGTCCCACCGAACCCGCCGGGTTCAATCCTCCAGGTGGACTGCACGCACCTCACCCGTTTAACTCTTAACGGTTTCCCGCCCTTTTGAACTCGCTCTTGAAAGTTGTTTTCAACTTTCCCTTACGTACTTATTGATTTTATATATTTACTTTATTTTTTTATTCCTGGACGGGGCCGGGGCCGCGGACTGCACGCACCTCACCCGTTTAACTCTTAACGGTTTCCCGCCCTTTTGAACTCGCTCTTGAAAGTTGTTTTCAACTTTCCCTTACGTACTTATTGATTTTACTGCTTTACTTTATTTTTTTTATTCCTGGACGGGGCCGTCCGGGAGGCGTTCCCCGCCCCCCCCGCGAAAGGGGTGGGGGATGCGCCGAAACCACCCCCGGTCCCACCGAACCCGCCGGGTTGAATCCTCCAGGCGGACTGCACGCACCCCACCCGTTTACCTCTTAACGGTTTCCCGCCCTTTTGAACTCGCTCTTGAAAGTTGTTTTCAACTTTCCCTTATGTACTTATTGATTTTACTGCTTTACTTTATTTTTTTTATTCCTGGACGGGGCCGGGGCCGTCCGGGAGGCGTTCCCCGCCCCCCCCGCGAAAGGGGTGGGGGATGCGCCGAAACCACCCCCGGTCCCACCGAACCCACCGGGTTCAATCCTCCAGGTGGACTGCACGCACCTCACCCGTTTAACTCTTAACGGTTTCCCGCCCTTTTGAACTCGCTCTTGAAAGTTGTTTTCAACTTTCCCTTACGTACTTATTGATTTTACTGCTTTACTTTATTTTTTTTATTCCTGGACGGGGCCGGGGCCGTCCGGGAGGCGTTCCCCGCCCCCCCCCGCGAAAGGGGTGGGGGATGCGCCGAAACCACCCCCGGTCCCACCGAACCCGCCGGGTTCAATCCTCCAGGTGGACTGCACGCACCTCACCCGTTTAACTCTTAACGGTTTCCCGCCCTTTTGAACTCGCTCTTGAAAGTTGTTTTCAACTTTCCCTTACGTACTTATTGATTTTATATATTTACTTTATTTTTTTATTCCTGGACGGGGCCGGGGCCGCGGACTGCACGCACCTCACCCGTTTAACTCTTAACGGTTTCCCGCCCTTTTGAACTCGCTCTTGAAAGTTGTTTTCAACTTTCCCTTACGTACTTATTGATTTTATATATTTACTTTATTTTTTTATTCCTGGACGGGGCCGGGGCCGCGGACTGCACGCACCTCACCCGTTTAACTCTTAACGGTTTCCCGCCCTTTTGAACTCGCTCTTGAAAGTTGTTTTCAACTTTCCCTTACGTACTTATTGATTTTACTGCTTTACTTTATTTTTTTTATTCCTGGACGGGGCCGGGGCCGTCTGGGAGGCGTTCCCCGCCCCCCCGCGAAAGGGGTGGGGGATGCGCCGAAACCACCCCCGGTCCCACCGAACCCGCCGCCGGGTTCAATCCTCCAGGTGGACTGCACGCACCTCACCCGTTTAACTCTTAACGGTTTCCCGCCCTTTTGAACTCGCTCTTGAAAGTTGTTTTCAACTTTCCCTTACGTACTTATTGATTTTATTTATTTATTTTATTTATTTATACCGGCATTGCATCCGCTGTAGGCTTCCCTGGTCGGTCTTGTGCATTTGAATAAACGGAGAGGAATTTGTAGGTCGATAATGGTGTGTTGGTGAATGATTTTTTATATCAAGGTGATGGATTTGTAAATGACTCTGAACTGAATTGGTAACCAGTGGAGGTCTTTTAGGACTGGGGAAATGTGGCCTCCTTTCCTAGTGTTTGTTAGTAGACGGGCTGCTGCGTTTTCAACCATTTGGAGTGGTTTCGTGTATGAGGAAGGGAGTCCAAGTAATGTAGAGTTGCAGTAGTAGAAAATGAGGGCTTGGAGGATGGTTCTGAAGTGTTTGGCGTGGAAGAGTGGTCTTATCCTTTTTTAAACTTGCAGTTTATAGAAGCAGTCTTTGGTGGTTTTATTGGGGGGCCACTACCGGCCTAACACCGTCCGCCGGCTGATCCTCCATCAGAAGGACTTGGGCCCCCGAGCGGCGCTGGGGAGCCGGTCTTCCGTATGCCACATTTCCCGCGCCCGCCGGACAGGCGGGGATTCGGCGCTGGGCTCTTCCCTCTTCACTCGCCGTTACTGAGGGAATCCTGGTTAGTTTCTTTTCCTCCACAGCTTGTGTCCCTAGGTGGACCCTGCGGGTCGGTACGGCAAGAGCGGTATTCAAACAGCAAGCAATGGGGTATGAAAATACAGACCCCTGTGTACTTACTTGGTATAGGTTTTGCTAGGAGTAAGAATTTGTTGAGGATAATGTCAGTTTCTTAATAAGATCTCATGCTTTGACTGTTGAGGAGATTAGTGATGGCTTGTAAGCTGTTGTTCCAAAGTGCGATGGCTTTGTTAATAGATTCTGTTATGGGAATAAGAATCTGAACATCGTCTGCATAGATGTAGTGAATGAGGTTGACTACTTAACAGTTGGCAAAGGGGAAGGAGGAAACGGCGGGGGAAACGGCGAAGCTGCTGCCGGGGGGGGGGGGGGGGGGCAATAACACGCGCCGGAAATGGTATTTAACCTTAGATGGAGTTTACCACCCACTTTGGCCTGCATTCCCAAACAAACAGACTACGAGAAAACCCGGTCCCGGAGCGCCGGGGGCCGCTACCGGCCTAACACCGTCCGCGGGCTGAGGCTTGATGAGAAGGACTTGGGGCCCCGAGCGGCGCCAGAGAGGCGATCTTCCGTACGCCACATTTCCCGCGCCCGCCGGACGAGCGGGGATTCGGCGCTGGGCTCTTCCCTCTTCACTCGCCGTTACGGAGGGAATCATGGTTAGTTTCTTTTCCTCCGCGGCTTGTGTCCATAGGTGGGATTGACCTCTGTCCTAGAATGATGTGCCTCTTCATCCAGGCCTAGTGTTCCTACTGGTGTTTTAAGTCCATTGCTGTGCCTGCCTGTTCATCCAGACCTTGTGTTCCCACACGTATTATTATTTCTGAGAGATCTTCCAATTCCTTTGTCATTTTCTGAAGTGCATAAGTAGGGTAGCTAAATGAGGAGAATATTGGAGGGGCGAAGTTCCATATTGAAAGCTGAGTAGCTTTACTTATCTAGTGAAAGTTTGAAGGATCAGGGAAGGCTTGTAAGAATAGCCAAGTTTGTTAATAGATTCTGTTATGGGAATAAGAATCTGAACATCGTCTGCATAGATGTAGTGAATGAGGTTAAGACAAGTTAACAGTTGCCAAAGGGGAAGGAGGAAACGCCGGGAGGGGGGGCTATAACACGCGCCGCTGGAGCAGCGGGCCACCTGCCCCCCCTGGGCCTTCCCAGCCGAACCGTAGCCGGTCGCGGCGCACCGCCGCAGAGGAAATGCGCCCTGCGGGGGCCGGGGCCGTCCGGGAGGCGTTCCCCGCCCCTCCCCCACCCCCCGCGAAAGGGGTGGGGGTGGGGGATCCGCCGAAACCCCGGTCCGACCGAACCCGCCGGGTTGAATCCTGCGGGCGGACTGCACGGACCCCACCCATTTACCTCTTTACAATTTCACGCCCTCTTGAACTCCCTCTTCAAAGTTGTTTTCAACTTTCTCTTGCGGTACTTACTTATTTATTTTATTTATTTAAGGTTTTTTTATACCGGCATTCATGAAATCGTTCACATGATGTCGCTTTACAGAAAACAGGGGTGCAAAGAAAACAACCTATAACATAAATACACGTGGTGAAGAGATGCAGTTACAATTAACTGGGGCTATGAACTGGGAGTGTAAGAAATAAAGAGGGATAGAGGAGGTTAATTATATACATGTGTAGAATATAAAAATATACAAGAGTACATTACAAATATGGCGTCCAATATATACAGCTTCTGAGCTGAGAATTTATTGATGGTGTGTGTTAGGTGCAGTTCGGGAAGGCTTGCCTGAAAAGCCATGTCTTGAGTCTTTTCCGAAAGGTTAGGAGGCAAGGTTCATTTCTGAGATCTGGGGGGATGGAGTTCCATAACGGTGGACCTGCTGTGGAAAGGGCTCAATCTCTAAAGGTGCTGTGATAAGTGGTTTTGGAGGGTGGAACAAGGAGGCATCCTCTGTAGGCTTCCCTGGTCGGTCTTGTGCATTTGTATAAACGGAGAGGAATTTGTAGGTCGATTATGGTGTGTTGGTGAAAGATTTTGTATATCAAGGTGATGGATTTGTAAATGACTCTGAACTGAATTGGTAACCAGTGGAGGTCTTTTAGGACTGGGGAAATGTGGTCTCTTTTCCTAGTGTTTGTTAGTAGACGGGCTGCTGCGTTTTGAACCATTTGGAGTGGTTTTGTGTATGAGGAAGGGAGTCCAAGAAATGTAGAGTTGCAGTAGTCTAATTTGGAGAAAATGAGGGCTTGGAGGATCCTGGTTAGTGTCTTTTCCTCCGCGGCTTGTGTCCCTAGCTGTGATTGAACTCTGTCCTCGAATGATGTGCCTCTTCATCCAGGCCTTGTGTCCCTAGCTGGGATCGACCTCTGTGCTCGACTGCTGCGCCTCTTCATCCCGGCCTTGTGTTCCCACAGGTGTTTTAACTCAGTTGCTGTACCCATTCTTCCGGGCCTTGTGTTCCCACAGGTGTTTTAACTCAGTGGCGGTGCCTGTTCATCCAGGCCTTGTGTTCCCACAGGTGTTTTAACTCAGTGGCTGTGCCTGTTTCATCCAGGCCTTGTGTTCCCACAAGTGTTTTAACCTGGTTGCTGTGCCTGTTCATGCAGGCCTTGTGTCCCTAGCTGGAATTGACCTCTGTCCTCGAATGATGTACCTGTTCATCCAGGCCTTGTGTTCCCACACGTATTCTTATTTGTGAGAGATCCTAGGCTCCAATTCGTTTGTCATCAGCTGAAGTGCGTAAGTACAGTCTGAATTCACTAGACGCCAACGGAATTCACTAGACGCCAACGATATTCACTGGACGCCAATGTAAACACCGGGTACACACAACTCTAGGGGTGGACCCGTTCCAGGGAGTCCTTCCCTGAACAAGCATGAGGGTGGAGGTGGGCTTTACTGCACACCCACCTGACGGGACCATGCCCATACCGCTGCCAATATTCTAGCATGCATCAGAAAGATGCTGGCGAGCTACCAGTGTTTTAACCTAGTTCCTGTGCCTGTTCATGCAGGCCTTGTGTCCCTAGCTGGGATTGACCTCTGTCCTCGAATGAAGTGCCTGTTCATCCAGGCCTTGTGTTCCTACTGCTGTTTTAACTCCATTGCTGTGCCTGCCTGTTCATCCAGACCTTGTATTCCCACACGTATTCTTATTTCTGAGAGATCCTCCAATTCCTTTGTCATCTGCTGAAGTGCGTAAGTACCGTCTGAATTCACTAGACGCCAACGGAATTCACTAGACGCCAACGATATTCACTGGACGCCAATGTAACACCGGGTACACACAACTCTAGGGGTGGACCCTTTCCAGGGAGTACTTCCCTGCACAAAGGAAAGGGAACTCTCTCCTGGGCCAATTGATAAGAAAACCACAATTCTGCAGCCAAAAATAGGCTGGAAATCCTTCCCCCATTGACTTTAATGGGCGACATATGTACATATACCCAACTCATTAGATTTTTTTTATGTCCATATTGGCCGCAAGTGGGACCCACTTTCGGACATAAGAAATATGAACATAAAATTTTGCTCTGCACATCCCTAGGGTTTGGGTCTGATCTCATCCTGGATGTCCGACTAGCTGGGAGTCATGAGCCCAGACTAGGACTTTGCTACAAAGCCTTTTCGGCACCACAGTTTTATCAGGTGGGACCATAAGTGTGGCAGAGAGGATGATGCAAGCCGGGTCTATGATGTGTTGGATAGGCTCCTCCATGTCTTCAGCAGAGAAAGAGCGGGATAAGGTGTCTGCCTTAATGTTTTTAGTAGCTGGGCAATAGCGGAGTTCAAATTTAAAACGTGTGAAAAAGAGCGCCCAGCGAGCTTGGCGCGGGTTCAGACGCTGGGGCTTGCTGGAGATACACCAAGTTCTTATGGTCAGTGTAAACTGATATACAGTGTTGTGCTCCCTCTAACCATTGTCGCCACTCCTCGAATGCAAGCTTAATGGCTAGGAGCTTCTTGTTGCCGATGGAATAATTACGTTCTGCTGGAGAGAATTTCTTCGAGAAGTAGGATCAGGGGTGAGAGGTTCCAGAGGCATCGTTCTGACTAAGGACAGCTCCTACTCCCTCAGCAGAGGTGTCCACCTCCACCGTAAATGGGCATCTGGGGTCTGGGTGCCGGAGGTAAGGTCTCTGTAAGAAGGGCTTCTTCAGCCTGAAAAGGTCAGGCCTTGATATTTGCCCCCTTATGGGTTAGGGCCGTGAGAGGTGCGGCCAATTTAGAAAACTTCTGGATAAAACTACGATAGTAGTTAGCAAAACTGAGGAAGCACTGGAGCGCTCGTAATCCACTAGGTTGGGGCCACTCTTGGATACATTTCAACTTGGAGGGGTCCATCTGAAAGCCCCGATTCGAGACAATGTACCCCAGAAAGGGTAGGGACTCTTTTTCAAAGATACACTTTTCTATTTTGGCATAAAGTCGATTCTCTCTCAGGCGTTGCAGAACCTGGACGACTTGCTGTTGATGCATCTGTAGGCCATGTGAAAAGATCAAGATGTCGTCTAGGTAAACCACTACGCATACATAGAGCAGGTCTCGAAATATTTTGTTAATGAGGTGGAAGACAGCAGGAGCATTGGTAAGCCCGAACGGCATGGCGAGTTACTCATAATGGCCATCCCGGGTATTAAAAGTCGTCTTCCACTCATCACGCTCTCGTATCCTGATCAGATTGTAAGCCCTTCGAAGGTCCAATTTCTAAAAAACCCTGGCTCCCTGCAGACGGTCCTTGATGGTAATAACATTTAGCCCACGGAAGTCGGTACAAGGATGCAAAGTCCCATCCTTTTTGCTGATGAAGAAGAAGCCGGCCCCAGCTGGGGACGTAGACCATCGGATAAATTCCTTCTGAAGGTTGTCCTGAATATACTTGGACATGGCATGGGTTTCCAGGACGGACAGCAGATAGACTCTTCCGCGAGGAGGGGTGGCTCCAGGAACCAGATTAATAGCGCAATCAAATTCTCGATGCGGGGGCAAGGTGTCTGCGGCCCTTTTGGAGAACACATCGGCAAACTGGCTATATTGAGTAGGCAGACCCTCCAAGAGTGAGGTACAGAGGCATCTAGAAGGGGAAGTTACTCCCTTAAGGCAGGTTTCATGGCACGCAGGACCCCAGTGAGTTAGTCGTAAAGATGTCCAGTCGAAATGTGGGTTGTGGCATTGCAACCAAGCTATACCAAGTACAACTGGGTGGATGGCTTTCGTGATGACATATAGAGTGATGTGTTCCGTATGGTCCGGTGCGACGTGGCATTCCAGGGGGACCATGTGGTGCGTTATTCTCCCCGGAAGTGGATCTCCACGGATATAAGAGAGAATCAAGGGTCTCAGGCATGGACGAGTAGGAATGAGTAGTTGTTCTACCAGGTCCTGCAGGATGAAGTTTCCTCCGGCCCCAGAATCCACCAGGGCCAGCGTAGGAAATTCATGACCTCTGAGAAAGAGGGTCACAGGCAAGGTAAGCGGGGGAGCAGGTGAAGTTATGCCTAGGGTCACTCCCTGTTGTAGATCTGCTATGCTGATGGGAGGAGCTAGCAGATGAGAGAAGCAATCTGATAGAATCTACTCCCCCAAGGGGGAGGAGTTAGCAATCCATCAGAATTCTGTTCCTATGGAAGGAGGAGTTGGCAATCTGTTGTGAACTGGCTCCTATGGAAGGAGGAGCCAGCAATCTGTAACGGATCTGCTAAGGAGTTGGCAATCTGTTATGATATAGACTGCTGAGTTGGCAATTTGTACCAGCGGAGTACTAGAGAGGGTGCTCAGCTGGACAGGAATGTAAATTGGTGAATCCTTGGGCTGATGGCAGATGACAGCGCCCCCAGGAGGATATCCTGAGAGGGACCACCGGCTAGGCTTGAGTATGGAGACAGATACAGATTGCTCTTTTATTAGACAGGTAGTAGAACCACCAGAGGTGGCAATAGTGAGCTGATATGCCCAGCAGGGCTGAAGTCCCTCAGATGCTGGAACTGCGATCCCAGGGTTGCTGAGCTGTAAAGAGACTTTAGATAGGGAACAGACAGGGTATGTGGTTATATATATATAGCCAGTACTTAGATGATATCTCACATAAGGTCTTGAGAAGCTCAGTAGCTGGAAAGGGTTAGGCCCTCGAGGAGCGAGTACCTGGTTCCAGGGAAAGCTCTGAGAGAGCGGTGGTAATTCACAATAGTATGTATCTGTAATAGGTTCTAGACAGTATAGAATCTTCAGAGTGTTTAGGGAACATGGTTCCTTGAGGAGCGAGTACAGGTTCCTATCTGTAATCTGAAATAGTAACTCACAAATGTCTATATTTGTAATAGCTTCCAGGCAGTAGAGAATCTTCAGAGTGTTCAGGAACATGGGCCCTCGAGGAGCGAGTGCCGGTTCCTATATGCCATCTGCAAATAGTAACTCACAATGTCTGTACCTGCGGTAGCTTCTGGGCAATGGAGAATCTTCAGAGTGTTCAGAAAATGGCCCCTCGAGGAGCGAGTACCGGTTCCTATCTGTAATCTGAAATAGTAACTCACAATGTCCGTATCTGCGATCGCTTCCAAGCAATAGAGAATCTTCAGAGGGTTTAGGAACATGGGCCCTCAAGGAGTGAGTACCAGTTCCTATCTGTAATCTGAAACAGAGAAAAGAGAGTGGGGCCCCCGAGGAGCAGGTACCCCTGGTAAGTCCGAGGAGGCAGAGTAGGGAAGAGAGAAGTGGTCCAACGAATCCCCGCAATCGATCCTTCAGTTGCAGAGTAGCTTGGACAGCCAAAGCGAGTCCTTGCTAACTCGATCTGTTAGCAAAAGTAAAGACCTTTTAAGTTGGAAGCGGATGACGTCAATACAGGGGGACGCCCCTGAGGTTCGCGCCCTTGTTGGTACATACTTCGGAGCGTATGCGCGCGCCCTACGTCATCAGGAACATGGCGGATCCGCAGCGTCGAGCCAGCCGGGAACGCCAGGGAGAAGTGGCATGGAGACGCCGCGGCAGCAAGCTGTCCATCAGGCCCAGAGGGAGTCGCCACACAGGTAGAGAGGGTGGAGCGAGGGCGAAAGCAGGCATGAACGCAACACTCCCCCAGTGAAGCCTAGGCCTTGAAGTTTCCCGGACGAATTGGGCAGCGAGAAATGAGGTGGCCAGATCCTCCACAGTAGAGATAGAGGCCCGCCTTACGGCATCTTTGCCATTCCTCTGGCAAGAGTGGTCCTCGTCCCAATTGCATCAGTTCGTCTTCGGTCCCCTCAGTGATGGGAGAAGTTCGGGAGACAGGTGAAGATGGTCGTGGAGGAGTAGAAGCACTGATTAAGGAAGCCCTGGCACAGGCGGGTTCGCCGGAATAGCGCGGAGGGGCTGGCAGCGGAATTACCGGGTGAGTGGGTTCCTGCATCACGGGAGGAGTTGGTGCTGGTGGAGGGGTTGCATGAGCCAGGACCACCGAATCCAAGCGGGCGTTGAGCCGCTCCATAGAGGATGCCAAGGACTCTAACACCCGCTGTTGCTCCAGAATCTTCTGGGCCAGGCCTGGAATTGCTTTCAGGGCTGAAGCCTCCACCAAATCCATGGCCTTGGTTTACTGTTATACTTCAGAGATGTGTATCCCTTGTCTGAGGTAGAGTTGGCGCTACCTGTGAGGGTAAACCCCCTCAGATCCCTACTGTTGGAAGTCGAGGCTGAACTGATGCAGGGGCCGACTGGAGCTTCACCAATACCAGCCCCGTTTCCCGCAGGTTGAGCTCTTGGGTGCGTGGGGCCGGCTGGTCTTAGGTGGGCCCCTGAGAAGTCGGAGGAATTGCAGCTGGAAGCAGTGATGACAATCAGCCTCAAGGTCGGAAGCCAGAGGGTCATCAACAGCCAATCCGAGGTCCGAAGCCAGATGAATCACCGAAGCCAGTCGAGGTCAGAAGCCAGAGGGATTACTGAAGCCAGTCCAAGGTCAGACGCCAGAAGAATCACCAAAGCCAGTCCAAGGTCAGAAGCCAGAAGATCTGTCCGAAGGAACTGGAGACTGGGGATAGGAGCAGGAACAGGACTCGGAAGCAGGAACAGGACTCAGAGGCTGGAATAGGACTCAGGAGACAGGAACCAAACTCAGAAGACAGGAAACGGACCAGGAGCCAAGAAACCAAGGCAAGGTCTGAGGAGCAGACCTAGCCTTAAATAGAGAAAAGCCAGGAGGAGTCCCAGGGAGGGGCCGCAACTATTTCCTGTCGTGGCCCCTTTAAATGTAGAAGAGAGAGCATGTGCGCAGCTCTAGCAGGCCCAGCGGGGGTGGAGTCGACATCAGGGAGGAAAGCCGGCCAGAGACACAGCCAAGCTCAAGCGGCAGCTGAGATGGCCATGAAGAGAGACGTCGGGGACAGCTGCCAGCTGCTGCTAGTGCCCCGGGAGCAGCCCATCCGTGCTGGTAAGTGGCCGGCACTAGTTGCGGACCGCCGGCCATAACAGTATCCTCTCTGGTAACATCTGCCTTCTGAGCTTGAGTAGGCCTTAGTTAAAATAGGCAGTGCAGAAGATGGAACCTTGAGATTGTGGATCACATAATTACAAAAGAATTCTATCGGAGCGATCTTCTGTACAATTGGAAAATTAAGAACTCTCAGATTAAGAGATCATATCCCATTTTCTATATTTTCTATCTTTTAGTAGATATATATATAACGTCCAAAGAAAGCAGAGTTGCTTACCTGTAACAGGTAGTTTCACAGGACAGCAGGATGTTAGTCCTCACAAGTGGGTGACATCATCAGGATGGAGCCCAATCACGGAAAACGTTTGTCAAAGTTTCTAGAACTTTGACTGGCACCACTGAGCATGCCCAGCATGGTACCAACCCTGCATCCAGCAGGGATCCCCCTTCAGTCTTGTTTGTAGTAAAGTACAAGTGAAAAATAAAATAATAAAATGTAAGGAACCCAAGTCGGGCGGGTTTCATGAGGACTAACATCCTGCTGTCCTGAGAGAACACCTGTTACAGGTAGGCAACTCTGCTTTCTCACAGGACAAGCAGAATGGTAGTCCTCACATGTGGGTGATTAGCAAGCTATAGGATGCCCGAAAGTAATATAGCCAAAAATACCGAACGACGTGCAACAGGCACAAGAACCTGTTGACCGAGAGGTTAAAGGGGCTCTTAGGGAAGATAAGGCCATTGCAGAAAGACTTAGGGGCGGATTTTAAAAGGCGCGCGAATAGCCTACTTTTGTTTGCGCTCCAGGCGCAAACAAAAGTACGCTGGATTTTAGTAGATACGCGCGGAGCCGCGCGTATCTGCTAAAAACCTGGATCGGCGCGCGCAAGGCTATGGATTTTGTATAGCCGGCGCGCGCCGAGCCGCGCAGCCTACCCCCGTTCCCTCCAAGGCCGCTCCGAAATCGGAGCGGCCTCGGAGGGAACTTTCCTTTGCCCTCCCCTCACCTTCCCCTCCCTTCCCCTACCTAACCCACCCGCCCGGCCCTGTCTAAACCCCCCCCTTACCTTTGTCGGGGGATTTACGCCTCCCGGAGGGAGGCGTAAATCCCCGCGCGCCAGCGGGCCTCCTGCGCGCCGGGCCCCGACCTGGGGGCGGGTACGGAGGGCGCGGCCACGCCCCCGGACCGCCCCGGGCCATAGCCACGCCCCCATACCCGCCCCCAAAACGCTGCCGACACGCCCCCGAAACGCCGCGACGACTGGACCCGCCCCCCGACACGCCCCCGACACGCCCCCCTCGGAGAACCCCGGGACTTACGCGAGTCCCGGGGCTCTGCGCGCGCCGGGAGGCCTATGTAAAATAGGCTTCCCGGCGCGCAGGGCCCTGCTCGCGTAAATCCGCCCGGTTTTGGGCGGATTTACGCGAGCAGGGCTCTGAAAATCCGCCCCTTAATGAATTCTTTGCTTTCGTGTTTACTAATGAGGATGTTGGGGAGATACCAGTTCCAGAGATGGTTTTCAGGGGTGATGAGTCAGACGAACTGAATGAAATCACTGTGAACCTGGAAGATGTAGAAGGCCAGATTGACAAACTAAAGAGTAGCAAATCACCTGGATTGGATGGTATGCATCCTAAGCTACTGAAGGAACTAAAAAAATGAAATTTCTGATGTATTAGTTAAAATTTGTAACCTATCATTAAAATCATCCATTGTACCTGAAGACTGGAGGGTGGCCAATGTAACCCCAATATTTAAAAAAGGCTCCAGGGACAATCCGGGTAACTATAGACCAGTGAGCCTGACTTCAGTGCTGGGAAAAATAGTGGAAACTATTCTCAAGATCAAAATCGTACAGCATATAGAAAGAAATGGTGTAATGGAACACAGTCAACATGGATTTACCCAAGGGAAGTCTTGCCTAACAAATCTGCTTCATTTTTTGGAAGGGGTTAATAAACATGTGGATAAAGGTGAACCAGTAGATGTAGTGTATTTGGATTTTCAGAAGGCGCTTGACAAAGTCCCTCATGAGAGGCTTCTACGAAAACTAAAAAGTCATGAGATAGGAGGCGATGTCCTTTCGTGGATTATAAACTGGTTAAAAGACAGGAAACAGAGAGTAGGATTAAATGGTCAATTTTCTCAGTGGAAAGGGGTAAACAGTGGAGTGCCTCAGGGATCTGTACTTGGACCGGTGCTTTTCAATATATATATATATATATATATATATAAATGATCTGGAAAGGAATTCGACGAGTGAGGTAATCAAACTTGCGGATGATACAAAATTTTTCAGATTAGTTAAATCACAAGCGGATTGTGATACATTATAGGAGGACCTTGCAAGACTGGAAGATTGGGCATCCAAATGGCAGATGAAATTTAATGTGGACAAGTGCAAGGAGTTGCATATAGGGGAAAATAACCCTTGCTGTAGTTACACGATGTTAGGTTCCATATTAGGAGCTACCACCCAGGAAAAAGATCTAGGCATCATAGTGGATAATACTTTAAAATTGTCTGCTCAGTGTACTGCAGCAGTCAAAAAAGCAAACAGAATGTTAGGAATTATTAGGAAGGGAATGGTTAATAAAATGAAAAATGTCATAATGCCTCTATACTGCTCCATGGTGAGTCCGCACTTTGAATACTGTGTACAATTCTGGTCGCCGCATCTCAGAAAAGGTATAGTTGCGATGGAGAAGGTACAGAGAAGAGCAACCAAAATGATAAATGGGATAGAACAGCTCCCCTATGAGGAAAGGCTGAAGAGGTTAGGGCTGTTCAGCTTGGATAAGAGACGGCTGAGGGGGGATATGATAGAGGTCTTTAAGATTGTGAGAGGTCTTGAATGAGTAGATGTGAATCGGATATTTACACTTTCGAATAATAGAAGGACTAGGGGGCATTCCATGAAGTTAGCAAATAGCACATTTAAGACTAATTGGAGAAAATTATTTTTCACTCAACGCACAATATAGCTCTGGAATTTGTTGCCAGAGGTTGTGGTTAGTGCAGTTACTGTAGCTGGGTTCAAAAAAGGTTTGGATAAGTTCTTGGAGGAGAAGTCCATTAACGGCTATTAATCAAGTTTACTTAGGGAATAGCCACTGCTATTAATTGCATCAGTAGCATGGGATCTTCTTAGTGTTTGGGTAACTGCCGGGTTCTTGTGGCCTGGTTTGGCCTCTGTTGGAAACAGGATGCTGGGCTTGATGGACCCTTGGTCTGACCCAGCATGGCAATTTCTTATGTATTTTTGGTTAGTTGGGCAGCCTGATCATCTCCCTGGGTTGCAGGAAGGAAGTTGGGTATTTAAATAGGAAACAGGTTTCGCAGGACCGATTGGCCGAAGATGGAATCCTGTCTACCTGCCTTGTCTAGGCAGTAATGGGATGCAAAGGTATGGAGAGAGCTCCACGTGGCAGCTCTACAGATGTCAGCAAGAGGTACAGAACAGAGGTGTGCCACTGAGGTTGCCATTGCTCTTACTCAGTGTGCCTTCAGTCTTTCTTGGAGGGCAATTCCTGCTTGACAATAGCCAGATGGATAGAGTTTGCTTACCTACCAGAGAACCCAATTTTGTTTTATCGAAAGAGACAAAAAGTTGGGTGGACTTTCTTTGTGGTGAAGTGTGATCTAGATAAAAGGCGAGAGCGTGTTTACAGTCCAAGGAGTGGAGAGCTCGTTCTCCTGGTTGAGAATGAGGTCTTGGAAAAAGGGTAGGAAGAGTTATAGATTGATTTAGATGGAATTCCGAGACTACTTTTGGCAGAAATTTAGGGTGAGTACGAAGTACCACGCGGTCATGAAAGAACCTATTATAAGGTGGGTATGTTACTAGTGCGTGTAACTCATTAACTCTGCGAGCAGATATGATGGCTATGAGAAAGATCACTTTCCAAGTGAGATGGCAAAGCTCGCAGGAATGTAGGGGCTCAAAGGGAGGTTTCATAAGTTGTGCTAGAACTACGTTAAGGTCCCATAAAGGCACTGGAGGGCCTAGTGGAGGTTTTAGATGTAGCAAACCTCTCATGAAGCGAGCCACCAGTGGTTGTGCTGATATTGTGGTATTATTGATACCTTTGTGGTAAGCAGCAATAGCACTAATGTGTACTCGAATGAAGGAAGACTGTAAACCCGACTCTGATAGATGCCAGAGGTAATCTCGAAATTTCTCTATGGGTCAGGAAAAAGGGTCTATTTCCTTTAAGGTGCACCATGATGAAAATCTTTTCCTTTTTGCATGATACAATCTTCTGGTAGAAGGCTTTCGTGAAGCCATGAGGACTTGGGAGACAGTGTCTGAGAGATTCAAAGATTGCAGAGTCAACCTTTCAACATCCAAGCTGTCAGGGACAGTGAGTGGAGGTTGGGATGACGTAGTAGACCATTGTTCTGCGTTATTAGCATTGGGTCTGTGCCCAGGCGAATGGGTGGTTGGACCGACAGGTCTCGGAGGATGGGAAACCAGACTTGACGTGGCCAATGGGGGGCTATGAGAATCATTGTGCCTCTGTCCTGCCGTAACTTCACAAGAGTCTTGCTGATGAGTGGAAGTGGAGGGTAAGTATAGAGGATACCCATTGACCACAAGTGGACGAAGGCATCACGTGGGGGTGCACTGTGGCTGTGGTTTAGAGAGTAGAAGTTGGTTACTTTTTGGTTGTATATTCACGCAAAGAGGTCTATGTGTGGATAGCCTCACTGGTGAAAAATGCATTCTGCTACCGTTGGGTTCAGGGACCATTCATGGGGATGAAAAGCCTGACTGAGATTGTCCGCCATCACATTGTCTTCACCTGCCAGATAGATTGCTCTCAGTAGCATGGAATGGGAGAGAGCCCAGGCCCAGATCTGCGCTATCTCTTGGCATAGTAGATAAGAGCCTGTACCTCCTTGTTTATTCAGATACCACATTGCTACCTGATTGTCTGTTTGGATCAGGATTACTTTGTTTGAGAGACAATCCTGAAAGGCGAAGAGGGCATATCGAATTGCCCAGAGTTCCAGAAACTTTATCTGATGCTTTGACTCCGCTTTGGTCCAAACACCCTGGGTTTGGAGGTTGTTGACATGAGCTCCCCACCCAAGGGTGGATGCATCTGTGGTTAATGTGATTTGGGATTGTGGAGGTTGGAAAGGTAGTACTATATGGAGATTGGATTCCTGTATCCACCAATCCAGGGAGAGCCAAAGTTGGTTGGTGATGTGGACAATGTATGACATATTTTGACTTGACTGGGACCATTGGGATTTTAAAGTCCATTGTGATACTCTCATGGCCAAGCGAGCCATGGGAGAAACATGAACTGTGGATGCCATGTGACCCAGTAAGGTCAAGAGATGATGAGCCGTAATGGTTTGGCAAGATTGTGATGATTTTGCTATGACGGATAATGAGCATGCCCTGCTCTGAGGGAGAAACATTTTTGCCTGGACAGTGTCTAGATCTGCTCCTATGAATGATATTGTTTGAGAGGGAGTCAGATTTGACTTGGGGTAGTTTATAAGAAACCCCAGTGATTAGAGCAGACTGATTGTGTAATGGAGTGACTGAAATGCTCTCTTTGAGTCTGAGCCCTGATAAGCCAATCGTCCAGGTATGGATAGAGGTGGACATTGTTTTTCCTTAAATGGTTTGCTACAACTGCTTGGCATTTTGTGAATACCCGTGGGGCTGATGAGAGCCCGAATGGTAATACACTGTATTGAAAATGGAGTTGACCTACTGTGAATCTGAGGTATTTGCGATGAGGAGGATATATCGCGATATGTGCGTAAGCCTCCTGCAGGTCTAGAGAGCAGAGCCAATTTTTCTTTTGTATCAGCGGAAGCATGGTACCCAAGGTTACCATTCTGAACTTTTCTTATTTGAGATATTTGTTTAGGGCACGTAAGTCCAAAATTGGACGAATGCCTCCTGATTTTTTTCGGATCAGGAAGTAACAAGAGTAGAACCCTTGACCCCACTGCTGTCGAGGTACTGGTTCTACAGCATTGGATTGCAGAAGGGTCAAGAGCTCCGCTTTGAGGAGCGGGGAGTGAATGCTTGGGTTTGTGAGAGGACGGGATAACCCATTTGGTGGAATAGTGAGAAAGTTGAGATGGTATCCTTGTTTTATTACAGTTAGTACCCACTGATCTGTTGTGATGGTGTGCCATAGAGTGGAGAAAAGGCACAAGTGGCCTCCCACTGGAGTGACATGGGAAGGAAGAGATTGGCTGTTGCTCTCTGGAAGAGAGTCAAGGCCCAGCTTCGGGGTTTTGTCTGTGAGGCTGGCTGGGTTTTTGTGTTCTAGTCTACTGAGTATGGCCTCTTTGTGGAGGTTTAGATTGTCGAGGACGAGATTGAGGTAGATAATACCTTATTTATTTATTTATTTTATTTATTTAAAGGCTTTTATATACTGATGTTCATGTACTGGTACATATCACGTCGGTTTACATAGAACCAAAGCTGGAAATTACATCGAACAAGAGGGTACAAATAACAGGGCTAACTTCGTAAGAACGTATAGATAAAGCTTAGAGCGACTAAAATTATTATAGATATATAGATAACAACTAACAAATAACAAATAATAGTAAACAAACTCGGATTTACGACAGACTTAATAAGCATGGTTGCGTAATAAAGTACAACTGACAGGGGAAATTTATGGTTACAGCATCGGACAGCTAGCTTATTGGAGTTTGAAATGCGTGAATCAAACCCATAAGGAGAGACCTTTAAGTGAAGGCTTTTGTGAAAAGCCAAGTTTTGAGTTTCTTTTTGAACGTTCGGCTACAAGTTTCAAGACGAAGGTCCGTGGGGAGGGCATTCCAGTGAGAGGGACTGGCAGTCGAGAATGCTCGTTTCTTTAGCAGTGACTTGGCTGGAGGTGCATGTAAGGTGCCTAGGTATGTGGTTCTGATAGGTCTCAGTGATGCATTAGAACGAAGTGGGTCGCTTAGATCTAGCGAAGTTTGGGAATGAATGGTCTTGTGGGTTATGGTTAGTACTTTGAATATGATTCTAGATTTAATAGGGAGCCAGTGTAGGTTTTTTAGAATAGGTGTGATGTGTTCTCCTCTACTAGAGTTGGTTAGAATCCTGGCAGCCGAGTTCTGCAACATTTGTAGTGGTTTGGTGGTGATAGCTGGGAGGCCGATTAGCAGAGAGTTGCAATAATCAATTTTAGAAAATAGAATTGTTTGGAGAACTGTTCTAAAGTCCTGAAAATGGAGGAGAGGTTTCAGCTTTTTCAAAATGTGTAGCTTGTGAAAGCATTCTTTCGTTGTGTTTTTGACAAATTGTTTGAGATTCAGCCTATTGTCGATGGTAACGCCAAGGTCTCTTACATGTGTGGAGGAGATCCTTAGTGGTGTGATTGGATTGTTGGCAGCCTGAAGGTTGCCATCCAGGGTGATCAGCATAAGTTCCGTTTTTGAGGTATTGAGAACTAAATTGAGGCTAGTGAGGAGGGAGTTTATGGACTGTAGACAATTGTTCCAGAAGTTGATGGTGTTGGAGATAGAATCAGTGATTGGCAACAGGATCTGGACGTCGTCGGCATATATGAAGTGTGTGATCTTTAGACCTGAGAGCAGATGACATAGGGGGAGAAGATAGATGTTAAACAGGGTTGGGGAGAGGGAGGATCCTTGAGGGACTCCGAGGGTGGACTTGACCGGGTGAGAATCCTTGTTGCTTATTCTAACCTTGTATGTCCTGTTGTTAAGGAATGATCTGAACCATTCAAGGGCTGATCCAGAGATGCCTATGTCTGAGAGCTGGGTGATGAGAATAGAGTGCTTTACGGTGTCAAATGCTGCAGATATATCGAGAAGTGCCAGGAGGTAGGGGGTCTTTTTCTCCAGTCTGGAGAGGACTCTGTCCGTCAATGATATTAAGAGGGATTCTGTGCTGAGGGATTTGCGGAATCCGAATTGGGCTGTTGTGAGAATCTTGTGGTCTTCTAGGAATTCTGATAACTGTTTGTTAACTATTCTTTCCATAAGTTTGGCGACAAACGGAAGGTTAGCGATGGGGTGAAAATTGACAGGGTCTGCTGGGTTCAGGTTGGGTTTCTTGAGCAGAGGTTTGAGGGTGGCTATTTTCAGCATGTCTTGTACTAATCCTTGGGTTAGTGAACGGTTGATAATCTCTGCTAAGGGCTTCGCGATGATGGTTGGGATGGTGAGTAGTAATTTAGATGGAATGGCATCTATCGGATGATTGGAGGGTTTCATCTTTTTGAGAATCGATTCAATTTCTAGTGAGGAAGTGGGTTTGAAAGATTCTAGGTTTGCTTTCTGGTTGAAGGGGGGGGGGGGGGGAGAAGATAGGAGGTTCTATATTGTACGTAGCCAGAGGAGCTATCAGCTTAAGGATTTTGTTTTCAAAGAATTGTGCAAGTGCAGTGCCTCTGGATTGAGCTTGATCATCAGGGGTAACTGGAGAGGTGGGTTTTGTGAGCTCTGAGACATAAGAGAACAGTGCTTTGGCATTGAAGGAAAAATTGTGAATTTTGTGGGCATAAAAATCTCTCTTTGTGTGAAGGATGTTGTTTCTGTAACTATGCATGAGGGTTTTGTACTCGTTTAGTGTAGCGCTGGATGGTCTTTTTCGCCATGCATGTTCTTTTTTTCTCAGTTCTAGTTTGATGTTTTTTAGTTCATGGGTGAACCAAGGTTTTTTGTTTTTACAGGATGGGTCGAGCTCTTTAGTTTTTAAGGGACATAGTTTTTCTGCCACCTTGTTTGTGATGCAATGCCATGTAGAGATGGCTGCTTCTGCGTCAGAGAGGTCAAGGTTACTGAGTTCCGAAGAAAGGTGGGAGGTAAGGCCTTCCATGGAGCAAGATATCCTGTAGTGAATTGTGGTTATGGTGTTTGTTGACACAGGGTTGTCCTTGATACAAAGAACCGTTGTGATCATTAGATGGTCTGACCATGGGATAGGGGAACAAAGAGGAGGGAAAGATGGAGAGAGGCCAGAATGTATGAATATAAGGTCCAGTGTGTGCCCCGCTTTGTGCGTGGGACTTTTAACGATTTGTGAGAAGCCCATAGCCTTGAAGGAGGATAATAGCATTTCGCAGTTGGAGGATAGGGGGATCACATCAATGTGAAGGTTAAAGTCTCCCAAGATGACTGCTGGGGTGTCGTTTTTGATGTGTTTGGCAATGAGCTCAATGAGTGGAGATGGATCCGAGTCTAGGAGGCCGGGTGGAGTGTAGAGTAAACAAATTTGGAGATGTTTTGAGCTAAAGAGGGCAAATTCCAGATGGGAGGTATGAATAGTAATCTGTAGGGATAGTCTCAGCTCTTTTTTTGCCACTAAGCAGAGTCCCACCCCTCTTTTTTTAGGTCTAGGTATTGAATAGATATCATAGAGGTGAAGTGGTAGTTGATTGATAAGGGCTAGGTCTGTGGGTTTCAACCAGGTTTCTGTGATTGCACATATATCTGGTTGTGAGTCCAGGAGATAGTCGTTGATTAAATGTGTTTTTTTTTTAATTGATTGGGCGTTAAAGAGTGTTAGTGAGAATAAGGAAAGCCCAAGGAATTGAGTGAATGGGGATGTCATAATTGGTATCAGGCACTTAAGTTGGGGTATTGTAGGGTCAGAGCGTTTTTTTCGGTTATAGTAGAGGTTTTTGATGGTGGGGATAGGTAACATGAGCAAGATTGAAGCCCCAAAGGATATTGAAGAAGAGGGTGAGTTAATGATGACTGGATGAGGCTTGTCTCTGCAGAAAAGTGTTAACTGAGTGGTATGTAACCCTTAGGGAGTGCAGGGAGGGGCGCACAAAGGTCGTCGCGTAGGCACGTGGACTGCAGAAGAGGCTAGCTGAGTGTTGGAAGGCTGGATGAGAGCTGGACGAGGACGGATGAAAGCTGGATGAGTGCTGGATGAGGACTGATGAGAGCTGGATGAGTGCTGGACAAGGACTGATGAGAGCTGGATGAGTGCTGGACGAGGACTGATGAGAGCTGGACAGAACTAAGCCGAGGCGGGAGGAGAGCAAGAATGTTGGTTTAGATTAGCGTGTAACTCTGCTGTGGCGAGGCTGAGTAGCGAAAGGAGGGACTTTCTTCTGAATCCTCACAAAAGGCTCACAAAGGGGCACACTAAGGGGCAGGCCCATTTGTTGCACTCCCTTTGGCGGGTGACGCTCGGCGCGTGGCGCCTAGCAAAGCCCCGATTAAAAAGCCCAGCGGGGCTGGCTCTGATTGGGTGGGCGCTCGTGTGGTAGGCGGGCCTTGGCGCGGATTTTCGGTTTTGGCTTTTTGGCAGCGTGAGAAGTCGCGCGGTCGGCGCTGAAGCCGCCCGGGTGGGGAGTGAATTTAACTGACCTTCCCCTGACGGGGCTTTGGCGCCGAATGCACAGGCCTTCCCGTCTGTTCCTCTGAAGCGCGAGCAAGAAGAAGAAGAGATGGCGCCAGCAGAGCCCCGATTTAAAGCCCAGCGGGGCTGGCTCTGATTAAACCTCATAAACCTTCTGGGTTTATATGTGAATCGTCGAGGATCTTGCCTGAAAGACCTGTTTGTGGTGGATGGATAATCCACAGGAAGAGTAGACAACTGACGTAGTGTGTCGTGGTGGTCTTTTAATTGTGCAACTGTTTCCTGGACTTTAGTGCCAAATAAGTTGTCACCGGTACATGGGAGGGCTGCTAGTCGATCTTGGACCTCTTGTCATAAGTCAGAGGCCTTAAGCCATGCCCAACGCCGTGCACTTATTCCTGCTGCGGAAACCCTGGAGAGGGTGTCAAAGATATCATAAACCTCTCTTATTTCATGCATGCCAGCATCTAGGCCTTTGAGGAGGATGTTGTTAAGTCCTTCCTGGTATTCTTTCAGTAGAGATTTGAAATACTCCTGTACCCTCTTCCAGAGGTTTCTGGAGTATTGAGTCATATATAATTGATATGCTGCAATGCGTGCTATAAGCATTGATCCATGAAAGACTCTTCGTCCGAAGGCGTCTAATGATTTGTGTTCCTTACCTAGAGGTGCTGAGGAATGAGATCTGGACTTTTTAGACTTTTTCTGGGCTGACTCCACAACTACAGACTGGTGGGGTAGTTGTGTCTTTTGGAATCTGAGGGCTGATTGTATCAGATATATGGCATCAGCTTTTCTATTTACCGGAGGAACTGAGCCAGGATGTTCCCAGTTATGATGGAGTAAGTCCAGAGCACATCATGAACTGGGACTGCCATGACTTTCTTAGGTGCATCTACAAATTGTAGCACTTCAAGCATTTTATGCCTGGCATCCTCTTCTGTTTGCAAATCAAAAACATTTGTCTCAGACATTTTCTTTATAAAGTTTGCAAATGGCAAGTCTTCAGGTGGGGAGCGACAACATTCATCTGGGGGAGAAGACTCTGAGGGAAGATCTTCTGAATCATCAGAGTCTGTAGTATCATCTCCCCAAGGATTATAGGGTAGGTCACCAGCACCTCCTGGACCTTGAGGTGGATGTATAGGTCCTAATCCAGCTGGATCCAGAGGTGGTGCCGATGGAAATCGAGGTGTCATTGATGGAGGCATTGAGGATGGTGAATGCATCGATGGCATCAGTGTTTTCGAAGGACAGTGAGCTGGTGCGGAACCCGATGGCCCCGGTGTTGGTTCAGGCATCGGCCAATCCGGTTCCTCATCCAAGGATAATGGTATCGGCATCAGAGTCGGTGGTTTCGCAGGTGCCGGTGGCATTGCTGGAAGCGGCATCAAAGGAAGATCACTGATTAATGAGTCCAGTCTATCCAGAAGTGGAGCCAGCATCATCGGCATCGGATCGGGCACCGATATGGGGGTTGGTGCCGGTGGAGACTGGAACCCTCATAAAGCTTGAAGCACTGCCTCTTGGACAATCGTGTCCAATTCTGCCTGAGAAGCTGGTATGGGAGGCACAGCAGTCAGGGGTGGAGGCTCGGATGGCGTAGCCAGAGGTTCCACCTGTGGCGGTGGAGTTCCAGATCCCGGCACCGATATTGGTGGGGAACGCCCCGGTGTCCCGAGTCCAGAAGGGGATGGAGCCTCGTCTCCTCGGGACTTTTTGGTCTGTGGCTCTGTCGATGTCGATGGCCTTCCGATTCCGACATCGGATGAGACACTTTGTTGATAACAGTGTCGATGCTTCTGTCGATGGTTGGTCCATTGTTTTTCAGGCATTGAGGAAGAGGATGTCGATGCTTTGGACTGGGAAGAGGAAAGTGAAGGAACATCACCGGTGGATTTTTGCTGCTTAGGCTTTGGTGGCGACGGAGTCTTTGAAGCCAGAGGATTTTGACTCGATGACAGTTTCTTCGAAGTCAATGGAGATACCTTAAAAAGGAGTTCCATCGTCTCCAAGCAGGCTCTGCGGTCTTTTGGAGTCATTTGTGAACAGCTTGTACACTGTTGCACGTCATGAACGGGTCCAAGCAGGTCTGTGATGGACATGGTTTTTGGGCACTTGGGGCACTTGCGAAACCCCGTAGCCATGATGTTTGAAAGGAAAAACAGCCGGGCAGTTGGTGACCGTCGGTTACCATTGAGGAAAAAATGCCGGGAACTGACCAGAAAGCAACGGGAATAAACTTACCGGCATCGACGGTGGTCGATGGGGCAACCCGGGATAGGGAAAAATTTGTTAATTTTAAAGTTTGAATTCTGTGAGGAAATTTAGTGAGGCAAACTCACAGAGCTCCAGAATCCGCGAGGCTACTGCTGAGCAGAAAAAAAAGAGACTGAAGGGGGACCCCTGCTGGATTCAGGGTTGGTACCATGCTGGGCATGCTCAGTGGTGCCAGTCAAAGTTCTAGAAACTTTGACAAAAGTTTTCCGTGATTGGGCTCCATCCTGATTATATCACCCACATGTCCTGTGAGAAAGCAAGATAAATAATTTAGAGTCTCGAGTGGAGATGTTGGATCAAGAACAGAAATAGCTGGTACAATCTGACATCTACTATGTTATTGTAGAATTCTCAGGACTATAACAAGTTCATATTTTTAGAATAGCTAACATATGTGAAAATAATCTTGCATATAAAATATGGTAACAGAAATGAAGGTAGGTTTTCTCTTTCAGAAGTTACCATTTACCTCCACAGGATCAAACTGGTATGCAGTTTAGAAAGCACAGGGTCTCCAATTTGTCTCTTAAAATTTATAGTATTACTATGCTCCTATAAAGACATAGGTTAAAGAGGAACTTCACAGTAGCATTATAACAGTAATATAGTAGATGATGCAAATAAAAACCAATTAATACATTCAATCTACCCAGTTTTTCTAGACCACAGATATATACCAGCTGCTAGCTATAGAAGCTTGATCACTTGGAGGATATCACTATTTATCTGCCAGTTGCCTTTTTATTTGGTTCTCTATCATCCTAGGTAGATGAACATTTAAGTTCCCATACTTAATCCAACACATAGCCCTCCCGCTATGCCTTACTACCAAGCTTGATAATAATCTACATAGCTACCAAAACTAGCTTTTATGGCCCTTGCATCCAGCCACCTATGTCTCCATGGGCTTGCTAGCTGGTACCTAGCCTCCAACAACCTACCAGCATCGAGCTGGTACATTTCCATTGTAGCCTAGAAGTTTTCCTTAGCAACCTGTTGGTCTGCAGTTTTGCTAAAGTGTGCTTCCTTTGTCTGCACCACATTTTCTTATCATCCTTTCCCTTGCCTCTACTCTTGAGGGAGCGAATGATGGGTTGTTTACAATATTTCAGCTTCTTAGCCTTGTTCTGACTGTCCTCTAATTCCTGTCCCAGCCTCTGCTAATAGCCTATTCCAGACATCTACCACCATCTCAGTAAAAAACATTTTTTCCTCATGTTTCTTCTGAACATTGCAACTTCATATTATGACCTCTTATCTTTGAAATTTCTTTTCTAATGAAAATTTCACCTTCCTGTATATTATTGAAGCATGTCAAATATTTAAATGTTTCTATCTTTTTCTTCCTTTCCCTTCATTCTTCCAGTGAGTATATTTTGAGTATCTTAAGCTTCTCTTTGAAGGTTTGTGTTGCAAGCCTTGTGTCATTTTAGTAGCTCTTTTCTGAAATACTTCCATCCTCTCAACATCTGTATGAAGGTATGCGCTCCAGAACAGTATACAGTATTCAAGGTGGGAACTCACTAGTGATCTAAAGACAACATTACTACCATTTTCTTACTGATGATACCTCTACTTATATAACCTTACATTCAAGTATCCCTTTTGGAAAAGAATAGAAATTAGTTTGTTTTTTAAAATATTGTTGTGCAGCTAAATATTTCATGATTATGTTTCTTAAAGTGGCTGAAATGACCTGTTTTTAAAACAGCTGTCATTTGACAGCTAAATGGCTTGGGTGGCTGTTCATCACAGTTGAAGCCAGCCAGGGCCGGTGCAAAGGTATGAAGCACCCTAGGCAGACCAATGTAACACTGCTCCCTCCCACCACGAAACCCACTCACAGCTCATTCTCTCTCTCTCAGTGAGTGCTCCATGACTGCTGTCATCCCTTCTTCACAGTTTTGAAAATAACATCCTTGCGTACCCTGGTGGCACCCTGCCCACTAAAGCCACCCTAGGCGACCGCCTAGTCCTGCCTAAGGTCGCGCCAGTCCTGACATCAGCAATGACTTTCATTGCAGGGGGAGCAGTTATTTCTTGTTTAGTGATAATAGGGCAACATTGCAGAGAAATAGGAAGCAAATCTATGATGAAGGAAATGGGCCAGAAGCCATGGTAGTTTTTTTCAAAACAAAGAGAGTCCAATATCCATTTGGCTATTTAGTGAATAATTATCCATCTAAATAGCTTTTGAATATTGACCTCCCAAATTCAGTTAATCTAACATAGTTCTCCATTCAATTGATAGTATTACAGCCTACTTTTCTGAGAAACTTGAAATTTTGAGCATGCAACATTCTGGTTCAAAATTAAGTGAAATAAAGGAGAAGCTCTGCTAGCTTAAGCCAATTTACTAAAGATTTTCTTCCATTTTATGTCTATGGGAAAAATACTTAGGGCCGGATTTTTGAAAGCCTACGCATGCCGGGCCTATTTTAAAAAGGCCCAGCCATACGCATGCAACCTGCGCCTGCTTTGAGCAGGCGCAACAGGTAAGATAACTTTTTTGGGGGGGGTTAGGATAGGGCTAGGGAGTGGGTAGGTTAGGGGAAGGGGTGGGAAGGATTGATTAGGGGGTAGAGATGTTCTCTCCCAGGCCTTCCTAAATTGGAGCAGCCTGGGGATGAATGGGGGAAGGCTGCAGGTGTCAGCACGTGCAAGTTGCACTAATGTGCACCCCCTTGCGTGCGCCGACCCCCGATTTTATAACATGCAAACACCTGCGCGCGCATGTTATAAAATCAGATGTCCATGTGTGCGCGCTGGGTAGCGTGCGCACATTTGTTTATTTTTTTTTAATTTTTATATACCGGCATTCCTTGTATAATATACAAATCATACCGGTTTACATTAAAACAGGAGATGCAGGAAAAAAGTTACCTTTGTCAAATACATTTAACATTTAATAACAATGAAAAATAACATGGACATGCACACGCTCCTTTGAAAATCTACCCCTTAGAAGGAAACTCTTTTCTATTTAGTCTGGTTTCTCATTCCCCCCTTAAGTTACTGCCTCACTAAAAACTATATTCTATGTGGAATAGTTTCTAAATACTCTGCATAAAAGTTGTTTTCAGGCCCGAATTAAAGATATCTCAAAAACCTGATCGGGCCATAAGCACCAATGGACTACTGTGATCATTTTATATAAGATTCAGTATAGAGGCATTTTATTGGCAATTTTTTTCCACAGCTATTTTTGGATACTTAGAATATTGGTAAATCCATTTTCATAAACAATGATTTCTAAAAGATGTGCTACTATTGTACTGCTATTTGTGAACATTTTTATTCAGTAACAATTCTTAGGTATTCTTTAACTCTTACAAAATTTTAATTTACAATTTTGGTATAATTAAAAGTAATTCTATATAACAAGAGACATATTTAGCAAAAATGCTTACAAATATAAAATTGATTTTGCATAAATCTGTCAAACTTTTCAACTGAAGTATATTTTCAATTATCTTTAGTATTCAGTAGTACAGGAAATCCCCAAAGTATTCACACAATTTTTCTGTAATTAATTTGAAAATATAAATAGATTCATACAAAAGTTGTGAAAACTCTTCATTGGTGAAAATCTTACAATCAGAAATAATCTATTAAAGTTGTCTTGAGTGACCTGTACTGACCTTTAACTATTCTATATAAAATTAGACCTTCTGTTGCTGCTGTATTTCAGTTTTAGCCATTGAGTAGAAATGGTTACCCACATAGAAGACTTGGTATCTGTGTTTCCACATCACAAAACATGCCATTAAGGACACTACAGCTATAATTAGATTAAGAATTATCTGTAGGAGTAAGTATAGTTTAATAGTGCTGGTAACTGTGCTACAGTCAGAAACATCCTGGTAACTGAAGGTCCTGCTGAATGGATCGCTGGTGTCCAACTTGCATTCACAGGTGTCAAGGATCATCTTGCAGGTGAATTGTGTGACCTGAGAATAATGATGTGCAGTAAAAGCCACTGTCGTGAGACAAATAATCAAACTGAGGGCACTCAGCAAAAAGTAGGACAGCTGGAGAAAAAAAGAAGCAGAACATAATCTTTTCCAGTTATAATGAAGAAACATAAGTATAATACTATTATTGATACAGGGAACACTTTTCAAACTGCCCACATTGCTGCCAAGCCTGTGCTTATTTTTTACCTGCTGCATTGCACCAATTTTTATTAAGTACACAATGAAGTTCACTTTGAAAATTGCTGTGGGTAGGAAAAATGCATGGTCACCAGGGCTGGTGCGTCCATTAGGCAAACTTCGGTAGTTGCCTAGGGCACCAAGCCATAGGGGGCGCCGAAGAGCAGCCACGTGGTGCCACAAGCAGGGCCCTTCCTGCTCGCGGCAAAGAGAAATAGAGACTGTGTGCTTCTCAGGGCTGCTCGCGGCCCTGAGAAGCACACAGTTGGCGCCGAAACAGGTAGGGGGGTGCGACCGGGGGAGGGGGCGTGACTGGGGGGGGGGGGGGGGGAGCAGCGCAAGATTCGCCTAGGGTGCCCAATACCCTTGCACCGGCCCTGATGGTCACTTGTGGCTTTTTGTGGGGTTAGAATTTTGCAGGAAATGTGCATACATAGATTTGAAAATTCAAACTATGTATGTACTTTTCCTCCCCATGCATAAACAGGCTCCAGGAAATGCTTTTTCCCAAATGTGGCGATAAGTTTGTGTATTGAGAAACAATGCATGGTCTTTTAACCATATTAAGGGTAGGCAATTTTTAGACAGTCAATTTACATGATTTTTACCTGCACAAGTTGCTGGGAAAGTTGCCTTCATAATGATAGCTATTATTTCTTTGGCACCATTGGAGTATACATTGTTCATTCAGTTATCATATCATTGCTTACACTTCTAGATGCTGATGTAATATATTGCAAAAGGTGATGTAATAGACTGCAAAATGTTTTTCAGATTGTCATCTTCGTAGTGGTAAAATTTCATGAGTAGTTCACTGCACATGAAATTGTATTTTAATGTATAATTAATGAGCTGATGTGATGCAGAATCATGTAAAGCAGCTTATTAATTATGAATTTGTATAGCAGGCATATGAAAGGCTTCACAAACTAGTTTTTGCAAAAAAAAAAACCCCAAACACCCTATACCTTAGTGAGATATAATTAACTTTTTTCCAGCTTCCATGTAGCAAAGGTGATATGCAAAAGTTTCCTAAGAAGGTCATTTGCATATATAGCAAACATCTCTGTAAACAGACCACTAATCTGTGGGAAATTCCATGGGCTAGTATATTAGCCTCTAAATTTGAAGTCTGGGAGTCTAAGTGATTTGCACAAGAGCTTTCAATGAGTGGCAGATAGGTGAATTGAACTGTGGGTGCCCAGTTTTGTGCTTTTAACACCATGTCACACTGCAGGCCTACAGATTCTTCATAATGGTTTCTTGATGAAATTCAAATAGAAAGGCATACAGAGAGAATCTTTATAATGAAAAAAAAAATACAAAGCAATTTACTTGGTTATGGGAGCAGCCACAAATAAAAACACAGAATACCGAAATTAGATTTGTGGAAAAATCTACTTCTTCATTGCCATAAAGTAATTGTAGTATTTCCTTTCTAACCCTGATTATTTAAAATGTGTAGATTTAACAGACCCTTTTTCTGTTAATTCATTCTTTCATTGACTAGGGATGTATTCAAGCAACACTGTGTGTAATTTACATGATTGTGCTAAAATGATATTGTGGATACCAGATTGTACTTAAAAGTATCAGGTAAGAGAAGAAGATGGTTCTATAAAGCAATCGGCCTGCTGCAATTTAATGTTTAGCAAATAATAGGGATGTGCATTTGTTTGAAACTAATGGGTAAAATGCAAAAAAATGAGACCATTTTCATTTCATTCATGGATCCCAATAGAAATGTAAACAAAAATTTCATTTAATTTGCTTATGTTTCCCATTCAAGTCTCAGACATATTCAAGTCTATGGCTGTACTGAGCAAGCAGCAGGTTCAGTCAGGGACTAATTAGTAACAAATATTACCAGTGTGACATAGCTGCCTTTTGGAGCAGAGGCAGAAGAAATTGGCTAAGAGACAGAACAGAGGACAATTCATAGTGAAGCATCTTTTTAACCAGCCTATAGCTGACATCTGAATCAAGTGATACTGACATCTGCCCATTGAAAAGTCTGAGCATGTGCAAAGAAACTCAATTTGCTCTTTTGAATTTTGCAGAGAAGGATCTCTTTTCAGATCTCTTAGAGTTAAAGAAAAACTTTAAAAAATAGGCATTGGTATTGACAAAGGGCTTATTCGGATCTTGTCTGCTACAGTCAGTAGTCTCACAGACAAAAACAGTGACATTGCTTTTTGTGTTTACTGGAGGCAGATTAAGAGTGGAGTGAAGAGTAAGCAGTGCCAGTGATTTTGTTGTCTTTGATACAGCACAGTGCAGTGAAGTTATCTGCACAACTATTGAAGTGAAGAGAAAACACATCTTTGCCAATCTTCTTGGTTCTGTTGCTAACAGTTTAGTTGTGTGTAAAAGGAGTCAGTCAGCAGGGCACACATATATCCTGTATATGTGTTTGTATGTGTATCAGAGACATTTTTTCATTCACTGTGAGGGATAAGAAGCTGCTGCTAACTCTGCTTGGCATGTTGGCTCTGTGCTTGCTAAGCACTGATATGAACTCAGTCTGTGAACTAGATTGTGTTTGACAGACACACTCATTCAGTACTAGAGTAAACTATAAGTGCTGGTACAGTACAAACAAATTCCATTGTGATATCAAAACCCCCAGAATGCACTTTTAATTCCATCAGGCCACTGCAAGGAAAGGACAGAGGAGGGAATGGCAGGGGCAGAGGATTTGCTGCAGAGTCAGCCCAGCATGTGAGAAGTACAAGCTGTTCCAGTAGCAGTGAGTCCTGCCCATAAACTTAAAAGAGACATTTTTAGCTACAGAAAGCCAGGAGTGGAAGCCAGCTCAAGCCAGAAGAAATTAGAATTGGGAGAGCATGTGCCACTACTGCCTGTTCCTTTCACTCTTGTTTTGGAGGAGGGGGAAAAAGGCGGGAGAGCCATTCAAGGCTGGTGTTATCAGGGCAGGGGCAAGGACAGGAGCAGCAGAAGCATATGACCCAAAGCCAGCAGCACATTTCTCCATGAATACTGCTTCTAAGGTAATAGAGGCAGTATTTTCAACAACTGATTCTGGGGAACAATCTTGTTTGGGATTCCCTGAATCAGAAGATATTGAAGAGCTAAATAGCTGAAGAAAATTTGGGAACTCTAGTCAGCAGTGAGGTGATAGCTATTACTGATGGTGTTGAGAGTAACCCCCAGGAAGAGCAGACAGTTCCAGTAGAGAGCGTGAATGATGCCCCAAGATTTTTCCTCACAGTCCACCCTTGAGCTTCAGCCCAAAGGATGCAGAAAAGAAATTATACAAGACATCCCTGGTCTGGAATCACTGTAATGTGAAGGACGGCCTACATTTTTCTCAGTGTATTCACTGTAGTATGGCCATTAGTTGAGGGAAGGTACTGGGGCATCTGACAAATGCTGGTATTTAACATTACCTGCAGAAGCAGTACCCACTAGCATTGGTATCAGGAGAGGACAGCAGTACTAGTCTTCATTATACTGGGGTGTTTTGTCTCCAAAATAAAAGTGTGAAAAGAAAAGAAATTGCAAGCTTCTCCTCTCACCCCACCTCTTTTCTGGTTCTCTACCTTACTGTTTTATTATACTCCTTTAAAATCTTGTCCTAGTTATCCCACTCTGCTTTGGTCTTGTTATACTGGAATGTTTTGTTTCCAAAATAAAAATGTGAAAAAAAGAAAAAATATATATTTCTTCTCTCACCCCACCTCTTTGGTGGTTTTATACCCTATTGTATAAACTTGCACTGTTACTACCCTGCCTGCTTCTGGCTCTCTCATGGAGAAAACCTAACACTTCAGGTATCATTTTGCTGCTTTGCGGTTCCTTTGGAGATATTCATGTCATAGTTGGTGCTTCACTGACTTGGCCTAATCATACAACTATTGTTGGTTCCTTTTGCCCCTCTTATGTTTCTTGGGAGGTTTTGATGCCATTGTGCTCTTTACAATTCCTCATACTTTATGCTTTGGGGGTTTTATGCTTTTATATGTTTGCAATTCCCCACAAAGTATATGAGGGACATTTGTTCACACACTGGTAAGAGTTACTGAGTGTAGTATTGCAATGTACAACTGTAGTACATTATAGGCATAGCTTTGGGCTTTTGATGCCATTCTTTCTCCTGCCTCAGCCCTCACCTTATATCTTTGGTCCTTTTGACCACTGCTCTTGCTGCATTGCTCTGTGCTACCATTTCTGATACTTCTGTAAGCCACTCTTGGTACCTTAGGGTCCTTCCTCCTCTGCTCCGGCTGTCTCTGAGTTTCTTTCCAAATCTCCTTCCCCTATGGTATCTGTTGACTCTTGTCCTTGCCCTGGCAATTGAAAGGCTTTACATAGTTCTTAGCCCATTATCTTTAATGATTTTGTGCCCTCTTAGACTTTGTCTTTAAACTCTCTTTTCCTACATTTCTTATGACTATTCGTTTCCTCCAGTATTTAGTCTTTGATGGATTATACCATAGCAAAAGGCAGAAGCAGCAGAAGTGAAGCACCCATATTCCTCCATTATTACTGCTTCTCAGGTAATGGAAGTAGTATTTTCACAAACTGATTCAGAAAAAGAGTCATGTCCTAGATTCCATGAATTCCAGGATATTAAACAGCTAGTGGCTGATACCTCTAGTCTAGCATCTTAGCTTACAGCGAGGAGAAGGAGGCAAATGATACCAAGGCTGAAAATCAGATTATACACAGGATAGGAGAAGACCAATCTCAAGTCTGAATAGCCAGCTCTTTCATCTAATGATGTATATGGAAATAACATCAGGCCTCTGCCAGAGATTTCTTCTGATTTATCCATGTCTAGAGCTTTGTATCAATTTGGTTGATGCCCTTTGTCTCTCATTTGGAGCATTATGATGTTCTTTACACTGTCCATGATGCTTTGGGGTCTTCATGCTACTCTTTATGTTGCTTTGACTCTCCATCACTGCCTTCAGATTTTTCTGCCTCTTTGGTTCTTTGTTCCCTCTTAATGGTGCCTTCAGCTGTTCATGCCACACTTGGTGCCACTTTGTTCTTTCATCCTGCTTTGTGGGGTTTATGCCACTGTTGTTGGTACCCTTTGCCTACATTTTGGAGCCTTGGGGTCTTGCTCCTGCTTTGCTCCTCTAATAGTGCATTTGAGAACTCTTGCCACTACCGGTACAGTTTTGCTACATTGCAGGTCCTTGGGCTCTTCATGCCACTTTTGGTACCATGTTGACATTGTCTTGATGCATTGGTGTGGCTTCACTCTTCTGATAATGTCTACATACCAGTTTCATTAGAAATGATTAAAAATCACCAATTTGGGAGCCCAATCTAGGCTGCATTGCTTTCTCCATTGACTATGATAGGAAACAAATGAACACATTTTTTCGTTTGAAATGAACAAATGAAAGACCTCGACCTATGAAAGGAATAAACAAATGTTTTGCCTCTGCACATGCCTAGCAATTAATGTTCATGAGAGAGTAAATACAGAAAAGTTTATCACATGTCCCTTGAATATTAGAAAAATATGATATACAGCATATTTGTCAATTTACCTGAGCTTGGAAATACCTGTTGCATGTGAAAGAATATAATGAGGAACTTGCACGAGACTTTATGAGCCAGCACACAAAATGGGCAAAGCATAAAATAAATAAAAGTAGAGTTAAAGAGAATAACGTCTAGATACACAAGACTATTCAAAATGCCTGTCAGTAGACTGGTCTCATGACAGATCTTGAAGCAACTCCAAACTTGTAGACAGTGGCTGGCGAACCTGCCAAGAAGCCATAATTTATCACTTCAAAAATATCTTCCATTGCTTGAGATTTGGGTCTTATGACTACTGTCTAAACAAGAGGCACTGGAATTGAAATAGCATGACGTGATAATACCAGTACAAATATATTTTATACCTATACAAAAAAAAGCAGTTCAGCATTTTTAATAATATCAGGACAAATACAAATAATTTAAATAAGATTAAGGAGAAGATAAAATATTTGCTTTAATAAAGGCATATTTATTTAAAAAGCAACAGTGTATGTTTTGCTGTTCCATTTAAATACCAATACTTGTTATCTGCTAACATGCTTTGAAAATGCTGAATGGTAAGTTTTAGATTCAAATAGAGCCAGTTTACATTGAAGTGGGCTTTTCACTACTGCTGGAATCATCTATTTTATGCTGACTGCAGTAGAGCAATGATGTCAGAAAGCCCTCTTCACTGTGGGAAAAAAGGAGCTTTGATGCAATCATTAACTACAAGCGGAAAATCGGGCTGATGACCTAACTTATGAATGGGGCTCAGGAAATGAGCCGGCACTGCACGCATTTCTTTTCATGATACTGGCTCATCTAAATTTAATGCAAATAGCTTCATGGGGGATTTTCTTTTTTTGTGATAGTCTGAGATTTCGCCTGGACTTTATTGCAAAAACTTAACTACACTTCATTGTGTTGTAGTTGTATCACAGAAAATCACAGCTTTATGTGATTTTCCATAGTAAGTTTGCTAAGGAAAAAATTGCTAATGAGTTGATATAGAGGTAATTATTCAGAAAAGTAGTAAGCAGAAATGTTTTCCGGTTAAAGTGAGCTGGATAACTTGTTACAGGTATTCACTGGGACAAGTTTTCCACTGAATATACTTGCCTAAAGTTACCCAGGCATATATACTTGGATAACTTTAAACCTAACTGACTATGATTAAATTTGTCAAGAAAAAACCACCACGAGTTTCAGCGATCCTCAATAATTAACCAGAAATCAAGAGAAACTCTATTGCTGACAGATTATCATTTTTTGAAAAACATTTATGCTACTTTTAAGGAATTATAAAAAACTTTCATACACCTACGCTCCGTGGGACTGTGAGTTTTCTAAAAAAACTTTACTGACTCAAAAATATATTTATAGAGTAGGAGGGAGGTTTCATATACAATGTAGGTGTCCCCGCACCAATACGTGATTGGTTATAATCATCAACCTGCCTCCTCCTCCGTGAGTACTTTTTTTTGAAACTGAAAATTTTTTTTTTGTGAAAGTCCAAATAGAATATCAGATTCTTCCGTGGCACTAAAGACATTGAATTTATGTACGGAATAATACAGTTCAAGCTGTAAGGCTTTAAGTAAATTTTAAAGCGGGTCCACGACCGACTTCCCGATTTGTTGGTCTATGATGTCAAACCTTTAATGATGATCCCGACACAAACCGTTCATGTTTCAGACGTTGGTCTTTCCTCAGGGGAATGTAATGGCAATATCTAACCAACCATTTGGGGTTCCGACCTCTCCGCACACTGATCCCTCTTGTCTGTTAAATCGGGTTTACCACTTCACATCAATTCTGCTCAGTCGTGAGCCTCCGGAAGAATGAACTGAAATTCAACCTGACCCCTTTTAAAATGCGTGAGAGAGCACATCCTAGCCAATCAGCGATTCACATAGTTAAAGGTCTGCTCGAAACTGAAATGACGTATGAAGCCGACCTGATAGAAAACTGTTGTAATGTTAATTCTATCTCATGTTTGGACCTGAAAGGGATATGCAGGTTGTAGACGTCCTCCAATGTCGCTCTCATTTATTTAAAATGGCGGCGATCCCTGCTGACGTCAGGAGCCGACCTGATAGGGGACTTCTGTCCTCCTTACATAATCCAAGTATCGGACCTGATAGAAACATGAAAAGTTTAACAACATCCTGCGATGTCACTAGCAACAACTATAAACTAGAAAACTCACAGTCCCACGGAGTGTAGGTGTATGAAAGTTTTTTATAATTCCTTAAAAGTAGCATAAATGTTTTTCAAAAAATGATAATCTGTCAGCGATAGAGTTTCTCCTGATTTATGATTAAATTTGGCCTGTTAAGTTTAAAGTTATCTGGGTATGTACACCTGGATAACTTGTTTTAACAGGCTATATTCAACATGTAGACAGTTAAGTGACTGCAAAACAAAAAAAGAAAAAAATGTTTGCAAACCGGCAGGAACAATTCCATCCTACTCAGCTAAAAAAGTAAAACTAATGTGTGGTCAAGTACACATACCCTCCCCACCCCCAAGACCTGCAAAAGATTTTAAAAAGTTGCCGGCCTATGCCTGAGAGCCTTCCCTCTCCCTTCCCCTGAATTCTGAAAATATATGTGACCTTTGAGCCGAGATCCCTCCTATCACTACCCTCCCCCTTACCATCTGCAACCTCAAACAAATCCCTCCTGCCCCAGTGAGCACTCCCTAAAATTCCCATAGCTGCCAGGTGCATGGTACAATCATAGTATTCCCGGCAGCATTAGCATTGCTATTATTTATTTATTTTGTTTATTTATACAATTTTCTATACCGGTGTTTGGAACCAAGATCTTCACATCGGTTTATATCTTATACACCACACATATAAATATTAGAGTATTACCTGACAACAATGCTGAACACTGCTGCGAGTGCTACTATTATACCACGCTTCTGGCAGCTACGGGAATTTTGGGGGGTGATGGTTGTGGTGGGAGAGTTCCGTTTGGGGTTCCAGGTAGAGATTAAGAGAGGGCCCAGAGGCTACATATATTATTTTCTGAATTTGAAGGGGGTCTTGGCATGGAATGCCTCTTTGAGCGATAGGTCCAAAACTTTTAAAAAGTCTTTTGGGGCAGTTCAGAAGGAGGGGAGTGGTTTGGAAGCTCCCCATCAGTTTTAGAGGTTTGTTTGATTTTTTTTGGGTGAGGGGTAGAGAATCAGACCTGTAGTCTCAAACTTTTTTGTTGTTATTTGTATCCAGATCCCCAGGAGGGGAGACATATTTCAAACCCTAGGTTTGTACGGCTAAGTCTCCATAAACAGGATGTAGCCCAGGCAGGATTCAGGAGAGGATGTAGGACAGAGACATTGTTGACACCATTGATAAATAATAAATAAATAAATAAATAAATAGATGAGGTTCTTCCTTGTTTATACAGTGAAGAGACTACTCTCTTGATGATGCTGGATTTGTTCAGTGCCTTTGACCTGGTGGACCATACTATTCTGCTAAAATGATGTAAAGAGCTGTGGTCGAAGTGTCAAGTTTTAAAATGATTGACAGGTTTTCTACAAGATAGGAAACAAATTGTGCTGTTTCAGGGGAAAAGATTTCTTCCAAGGGAGGTGGGGTCAGGAGTGCCTCAAAGTTCATCCTTGTCTCCACGTCTCTTTAATGTTTTCCTGGCTCCTTTAGGGAGTATTGTGCATGCATTTGATTTTAGTCTGTATATATACATTGATGATATTCAGATCATAGTCTCTTTGGGCGGGAACCAAGATGAGATTCTTTCCCGTCTGAATTTGTGTCTACAAACTATAGCTGATTGGTTGAAGGACAATAAATTGGTTTTAAATTTTTCTAAAACAGAATTGGTGCAGTTGGGAAAAGGGAAGGGCTTAATTTGGGTAAGATTGAACTGAATTTCAAAGAAGTTAGATCGCAGGGGCTAGCAATAGACTCCCATCTTGAAATGGAGACACAAATTGCCCAGGTAGTGTTGAACTCCTTTATAAAATTGAAAATGGTGAGGCAGTTGAAACCTTATTTGGAATTTACTGCATTAAAAACAGTTACATATACTCTGATGCTCTCTCATATAGATTACTGCAATGCAGTTTATCTTGGTTGCCAAGGAGAGTGGTTCATAAGCACCAGTTGATTTAGAATACAGCAGCGTGCATTGTTATATGCACCTCCAGAAGGACTTCAGCAGCCCCTTTGCTCGATGTAGTTTTAAAAGTTTGATGACGGTATTTAAAATTCTGAGAGGAATATGTCCTCCTCAAATGAAAGGTAGACTAATGTGGAATGAGGCAGGAAAGAACTTGAGATTAGTGGGGGAACACCAATTTCAGTTATCAGCTGTAAAAGCATTCAGGCAGTCATGCTTGCAAAAAGATCTTTTTAAGCAGTTATTCCAAGCTGGGGATAGAGAAATACCTACAGTACCTGAATGTAAACCGGTGTGATATCTCAATTGAGATCGAATGTCGGTATATAAAATAATAATAAAAATAATAATAATAAAGCCTGTGGAATGGCATCCCTCTTGAATTGATTGTTATGTTTGCTGACTGAGGGCCCTGCGGCCGGCTACACTCGCTATCTGATGCCTGCCTACCGAGGTGGGTGCAGGCTCCCTGGCAGCAGCAGGAAGCCGCCACTGATGCTGCATGGCCCTGCCACCTCCCAGCTCTCCCGCCGATGCGGCAGCCCTCCTTGGGCCAAGCCGCCTCGCAAATACCACCATGCTGCCGGCGCCCGCACCTGAGATGTCGCCGCCTTCCTTCCAGGCTGGGTGACCCCGCCAGGCGCACGCATCTCTCCCGAAGATTTAAAGGGCCCTCGGTGTGAAATCTCCCATGGCCCTTGCTGATGATGTCATCAGCCTCCTTCTATTTGAGGTGAGCTCTCGCCATCAGAGCTTGCCTTGGCAACAGGTCCCACCGCTCTCCTTGAGTTGTGGTCTAGAGTGCCTGTATTCCAGCCTTCCTGAGTCCCTGCCTTCCTGCTTCCCTGCTGCTCCTGTCCTCGGACATACCCTTGGCTTTTGACCTTCTGCTTGGACTGGATCATGAGTATTGCCGCCTGTGTCTGCCCTTCTCCCTGGACTTGACCTTGAGTATTGCCGCCTGCCTCTGACTTTCTCCCTGGATCTGACCTTGAGTATTGCCGCCTGCCTCTGATCTTTCACCTGGACCTGACCACGAATATCGCTGTCTGTCTTTTCCCCTTCTCACCTGGCCATCTCCCCATGGGATTATCTATGCAGAGGCCTACCTAACTCCAGCTGGCCCAGCACCCAAGCAAGGGCTCAATCTGCGGGGAATGTGGGCTGGTATTGGCGAAGCTCCAGCTGGCCTCTGCTTCCCATCAGGTTTCGCCTACCAATGGTGGGGGCCTGTGGGGGCCTCCCTCACAGGCAGTGCCAACTCCCCCTCGGTTCAAGGGTCTACTCCTCCAACAGGTCGCCAAGGCCATGGACCAGGTGGAGGCCTCTGCTCTTCAGGCCATACCGGGACTGGCACATAAGATACAAGAACAACAGTGGTTTCTTGAGGCTCTGGCAATTGCCTAAATGCTCAGTTGGACTCCACTTCTTCACCAGTGGTGTTGTAGCCAACCACATCTGGCCTTTCCTTCCAGGCCACACCTGCACCACCATGCTACAATGGAGACCTGAAACAATGTTGGAGGTTTATTAATTAATGCTGCATGCATTTCTCCTTTCAACCCATGACATGCCCAGATGATCCTACAAAGGTTACCTTCATCCTCTCGTGTCTGGAAAGCAAGGCTCTAGGATGGGCCTCCCCGCTCTAGGAGTATGCGGACTCCCTCCTGCAGGAGCTCCCGCACTTCATCTCCACCTTCAAAAGGATCTTTGACAACCCGGAGAGACTGGCCACCACCAGCTCGGACCTCCTGCATCTCAGGCAGCGACTATACCATCGAATACCACACGTTTGCTGCTAAACTTGGATGGCAAGAGGACTGCTTATGCTCTTTCTTCTTGAATGGCCTCTCATCCCGGATCAAAATGAGCTTTCCGCCTGGGAGCTTCCAGAGACTTTAGAAGGCCTCATCAACCTCACTGGTCGAATCAATTGTTGCCTCCAGGAGCACACCCGGGAATTCCAGACTTCATGCTGCCCTGTCTCTGAGCATCCCTGCTCTCTCCCTACCACTGTGGCTTCTGTCTCTGGAGTCTCCTCTGCCTGAAGGCCGAATAAGCCATGCAGTTGGGTTGAGTGTGATTCCCCCCATAAGAACACCTACAGAGGAGAAAAGCAGGTCTTTGCCTGTACTGTGGTGTGGCGAGACACCGGTTATCCCAGTGTCCAATCCGTCCAGGGAACTTTCCAGCCTAAGGTCAGTCCAGGGCCCTGACTTTAGGCTCCATCTCTCTGGCCCCTCAGCTGACTCTTCCGGCAACCATAATCTTGGATTCCTTCTTCTTCCCAGTATTGGCCCTAGTGGACTCTGGAGCTGGAGGGAACTTCCCCATCAAGGATCTTACGGCCCACCTTCATATTTCTACCAGAATCTCAGAGACACCCCTGTCATTGCCTCCATCCATGGAGATCCCCTACTGGGTAGGATCACCCTGATCACTTCCCTGGTTTTGGTGAGGATAGGCGCTCTCTACGAGGAGGAGATCAAGTTCTATATCCTTGACAAATCCATGCATTCCATGATCCTGGGCCTACCATGGCTACAACACCACACCCCACAATTTGACTGGGCAACTTTACAACTCTCTGAATGGTGCCCACGCTGTCTTTTCTCCTGCATAAAGTGGATGGAGCCATCTCCGCAGCTTCCGCTGGCATCCCTGGCTCTAGGGATCCTGGCGCCCCTACATAGACTTCTCCAATGTCTTTCAAAAAGGAATGCGGACATCAATCTGCCTCATCAGAAGTTTGACTGCCCCACTGACCTACTCCCTGGCACCACTCCTCCTCGGGATAGAGTATACCCTCTCTCCATTCTGTAGATGAGGTCCATGATGGAGTACATCCAGGAGACCCTGGCCAAAAGGATTAATTTGTCCATCCTCTTCATCCGCTGGTGCGGGGTTTTTCTCCATTACATAAAAGGATGGCAGCCTACGCCCTTGTATCGACTACCATGGGCTCAATGCCATCACCCGTAAGGACAAACCCGTTACCGCTGATTAATGAACTGTTTGATCGCCTTCAGGGGGCTACAGTCTTCACTAAGCTAGACCTCTGTGGGGCTTATAATTTGGTCTGTATTCGCCCAGACAATGTGTGGAAAATGGCTTTTAACATCAGGGGCGGGCATTACGAGTACCTTGTCATGCCCTATGGCTTATGTAATGCCCCAGCAGTTTTCCAACGGATGACGAACGAGATTTTTCTGAGCCCTCCTGTACTCCAAGGTCATTGTTTACCTGGACGACACCCTCATATTCTCAAAGGATATGCCATTTCACCATCGGGACATCCACTCCAGCATCTACGAGAGAACCAACTATACACTAAATTGGGCAAATGCTTGTTTGAGCGAGAAAGTCTTCCCTTCTTGGGATATATTGTTTCCAAGCATGGATTGTCCATGAACCCAAGTAAGCTCCAGAGTATCCACAATTGGTCTCGGCCAACTGGCCTTTGAGTCCTTCAGAGATTTCTAGGGTTTGCAAACTATTATCAACACTTAATTGCATACTACTCCTCCCTTGCTGCTCCCTTCATGGCACTCACTCGCAAAGGGGCCAACACGAGGAATAGGACCCCCGCATTGATCTCGGCCTTCCAAAGACTAAAAGAAGCCTTCCTGCAAAGACCATGTCACGCCTAATGCCTGAATGTCCAACAGGGCCGATGGTCCCTCTTTTTTGCTCATTTTAATTTTGACCTGAGGTGCCGCCCAGTTGATAAAAATACACGAGCTGATATCTTATCATGCTTGTTCGTGCCAGAGGATACCATAGAGGAACCCCAACACATCATTGACCCAGCACGCATCCACCTATCTGCAGCTATGACCATTCCTGTTGGGAAGATGGTGGTTCCTCGCAGAGGCTTCGAGAAAAAGTACTAAAATGGTCACATTACTCCCAGATATCCGGTCACCCTGGGCAGCTCGGATGCTGGCACTTCTCCAATGCTACTATTGGTGGCCCAACATACAACAGGATGTCTGGGCCTATGTGGACACTTGTCCCTCGTGCGTGAAACAAAAACCATTGGTGGGACATCCCTTGGGGCTGTTACAGCCATTGCCAGCCCCCAGGGAACCCTGGACCCACCTGTCCACCAATTTCATGGTGGATCTCCCAAACTCTAATGGCAACACTGTAATCTGCATGATTGGTCAAGATAGTGAGATGGACAATGAAATGCTAAGAGAAATTAGGGAAGCTAGCCAAATTGGTAGTGCGGTAATAATGGGAGATTTCAATTACCCCAATATTGACTGGGTAAATGTATCATCGGGACATGCTAGAGAGATAAAGTTCCTGGATGGAATAAATAACAGTTTTATGGAACAATTGGTTCAGGAACCGATGAGAGAGGGAGCAATTTTAGATCTAATTCTCAGTGAAGCACAGGATTTGGTGAGAGAGGTAATGGTGGTGGGGCCACTTGGCAATAGTGATCATAATATGATCAAATTTGAATCAATGACTGGAAGGGGGACAGTAAGCAAATTCACGGCTCTTGAGTGAAACTATCAAAAGGGAAACTTTGATAAAATGAGAAAAATAGTTAGAAAAAAACTGAAAGGAGCAACTACAAAGGGAAAAAGTGTGCAAGAGGCGTGGTCATTGTTAAAAAATACCATCCTAGAAGCACAGTCCAGATGTATTCCACACATTAAGAAAGGTGGAAAGAAGGCAAAACGATTACCAGCATGGTTAAAAGGTGAGGTGAAAGAAGCTATATTAGCCAAAAGATCTTCATTCAAAAATTGGAAGAAGGATCCAACAGAAGAAAATAGGATAATGCATAAGCATTGTAAGACCTTGATAAGACAGGCTAAGAGAGAATTTGAAAAGAAGTTGGCCCTAGAGGCAAAAACTCACAGTAAAAACTTTTTAAAATATATTTTATTTATTTATTTATTTATAATATTTTATATACCGCCGCTCATCAAAGATATCACGTCGGTGTACAGTGAACAAGAACTTACGCCGGAGCGTTATACATTTAACAAGGTTATACAGGCGTTATACATTTAACAAGGTTATACAGGCGTTATACATTTAACAAAGGTAAGTATAAAAATATTTGAAGCATAAAAACAAGTAGAAGCTTTTAAAAACAGATCTATCATTTAGGTTTAGCTTGGCTGAGCTGGGTTAAACAAAACTGGAGAGTAGAGGGATTCTAGTAAAAGGGATGGGGTTAGGGAAGAGTTAAGAGGAGAAGGAGTTCTAATTTAGAGGTGGAGAGAGGGGGGAGATAGCACTTCGAGTGCAATTAAGAGCAATTATATGGAAGGGCATTTACAGTAGCCGCAGAAATAGGAGAAATTTGAGATGATGTATAGAAATGGGGCATATAGAGGAGAAGAAAGAAATATATATTTCAAGTATAGGCATGTGTGAATAGCCATGTCTTGAGTTTTTGCTTGAATGTTTTAGGAGATGGCTCAAGGCGCAGTTCGGTGGGCATGGTATTCCATAACAGAGGGCCAGCAAAGGACAGCGCTCGTGCTTTGGTGGAGGCATGGTTATATAGTTTGGGCAAGGGGGTCTGTAAAGTGGCGAGGTATTGATTTCTAGTAGGTTTAATAGAAGTTTGAAATAGTAGTGAGTTATTAAACCATTTCATTTCAGGATTGTGGAGGGCTTTATGGATAAGTGTTAGGGTCTTGTAATGTATGCGAGATTGGATGGGGAGCCAGTGTAATTCCTTCAAGACTGGCGTAATATGTTCCTTTGAGTTAGTGTTAGTAAGGATACGGGCTGCGGTATTTTGCAGGATTTGTAAGGGGCGGATTGCATTTTTGGGTAGGCCTAGGAGGAGTGAATTGCAATAATCTGTTTTAGAGAACAGCATGGCTTGTAGAACTGTCCGGAAATCAGATGCGTGAAGCAAGGGTTTCAATTTTTTGAGTGTATGTAATTTGTAAAAACACTCTTTAAGGATTGCACTAATAAATTTTTTGAGGGTCATTTGGTCGTCAATAAAGACTCCTAGGTCTCGGACTTGGCGGGAGAATTGTATGTGCGTCGATGTTATAGGTGAAGTAGGAGGGGTATGTGATAGGGTGGGAGGAGATATGATCATGAGTTCTGTTTTTGTGGAATTGAGGGCAAGTTGTAAAGAGGTTAATAGATTATTGATAGAAGCGAGGGTGGTGTCCCAAATTTCAAGGGCTTTGGGTATGGATTCCGTTACTGGAATAAGAATTTGTACATCATCAGCGTACAAAAAGTGTGGAAGCTTAAGGTTGGTGAGGAGATGGCAAAGCGGTAAAAGATAGATGTTAAAAAGGGTAGATGAAAGTGAAGAGCCTTGAGGGACTCCTTGCTTCAGGGGGATTTCTTTTGATATGTGGTTGCCAATTTTGACTTTATAGTTACGGTTGGATAGGTAGGAAGTAAACCAGTTATGGGCAGTACCAGTTATTCCAATCTCGTGTAGGCGTTGGAGAAGAATTTGGTGGTTAACGGTATCAAAAGCCGCTGAGATATCCAGGATCACTAGAAGATGAGGTTGATTTTTATCTAGGCTTTTGAGAAGGTAATCAGACAGTGATAAGAGAAGAGTTTCGGTACTGTGTAATTTTCGAAATCCGTATTGCGAGGGAGAGAGGATTTGGTGTTCTTCTAAACAGTCACTAAGTTGACGGTTGATAGTTTTTTCTAGGACTTTAGCGATAAATGGAAGATTAGTTTAATTGGCAAGGTCTAATGGGTCGAGCTTGGGTTTTTTTAAAGTGGGTTTAAGGATAGCAAATTTGAGAGAGTTGGGCACTTGCCCAAATTCGATGGATGCATTGATAATTTAGAGATAGGGCTGGCTATTAGATCAGGGACAGTGAGGAGGAGTTTTGTGGGGATGGTATCAGAGGGGTGAGAGGAGGGTTTAGCTTTTTTGAGTAGGGATTCAATTTCAGATGTAGCTGTGTTTTCAAAGATTGTTAGCTGAGGTGCAGAGTCTTTTATGTGACAGAGGTTATTGCATTGGGGCATGTGGGAATTGTGGGGGAAGCGTGTCATAATTTTGTCCTGAAAGAACGAGGCCAGTTGTTCGCATTTGATTTTGGCTTCTTCTTCTGGGATGATATTTGGAGTGAGGTTAGTAAGTGAAGTGACATATTCGAATAGCACTTTTGGATTGAATTGAAATTGGTGTATTTTACCTGCGTAGTAATTCTTTACCTGCGTAGTAATATCCGAAGCAGAAAGCCCGTGAGGGAGTCAGTTGGACCGTTAGATGATCGAGGGGTTAAAGGGGCACTTAGAGAAGATAAGGCCATCGCGGAAAGATTAAATTATTTCTTTGCTCCTGTTCTATTCCTTTATTCAGTATTTTCATATTGTGAGCTTTTAAAAACCATGTGGGAGAATAATTACCCCTTTCTGGATTTCAAACGGACACACTTTTCTTGTTATTTTAAAAGCAAAGGAATGGGGATAGGGGGCTTCAATCTGAGGAGAGAACTTTAAACACAGAATACCTCTGTATATATAAATTCATATTTATCCAATTTTTATTTGGCAATAATTTAACATTATATAAAGTACTTTATTTGCTTTCTATAATATTGCTAATAATTAAATATTAGAGATTTCAGCATACCTTTATAGCAAACTGGCAAGATGTCTTCTCATCAGCCTGGTACGTCATACAGAATATACATAATCCCAGTAAAGCCACCACACAGACCTGCAAGCAAAGGAGAATTCAAATTGTTTAAATACATATCTAATGCACATAAGGTAAGAAAATAGAGAGTTAAAAGGGATTTTATTTTTTACTTTTTATTGTAATTGAATATAGAAGAGTTAACAGAAAGCTTCATGTTTTTAGGGATAGGCTTAGTCAGTAGGACTAGTTTTGTCAGATTTTTTATGGGGTAGTTCTAATTTCAGAAAAAAGAAGAAAGGTGAAAGAGAGATAGATACTAAGACTTGTTCATCTTATTTAAGATTATTTGAAGGCATCTGGCAAAAGGAGAGTGATTAATCCAAATATTACTTTCTTTGGGGATTATGTTAGACCGCATAATATGATTACATTTTAATGGAGGGTTTAATTGTATCTATGTATTCATATAGTATTGATTTGAGTGTCTCACAACTGTAATAATAAAAAAATGTTATGCAGTGGAGATCAAATATATTAGGTCCTAGGAGAATACAATGTTTAGAGAAATTGAATAAAATAAGATTATCCTCCCATGCAAGGCCTTTATCTTTCTTACTCTTCAGCTGCTCATTAGCATGGAGCCACCATACATGAATTCCAAAAGTTTGTTCTGATCTCTTTCCTCACATGGACTAAATATTGCAACAACTTCTTGGGGCTTATTACAAAGAGGAATAAAGCTCACTGTACTACTTTTAATGGGTTCTTCAGCTAACCATTATTTGGCTCTCCCTCCACTTCAGGGACTGGGTGCTATTTCAGAAGTATTTATAGCCTTGGATAGCAAGAGAAGCAAATGCCTCAGCCAGGAAATAAAAATAGATTGTTTCCTCAGCAGCATGGAACCTTAACACTGCATGTGTTATAAGATATTTAAGGGTAAAAAAGTAGGGTGCTTAAAAACTCCTATTGACTTGATCATTAAAATTATTTAATAGCATAGAACTGCTAGTGTGCTAGAAATATATACTTGATTTTCTACACCGAGTACCCCTTTCAATAAGGGGTCTCTAGGGAACATTTTGGTTTTTTTCATTTACATTCACTATAGAAAAATGGTATTTTAAACTTCTCTGAGGTCCAAGACCCATTTGCTAAAAATCCTAAATTCTGTCAATTGTTCTGTAATTGATATCTTTTGTCAGTAAAAATGGAATATTTATATGCCATTTTAATGCCTTACTTACCTGGACATTTATTTATTTATCTATTTATTACTTACATTTATAAACTGCCTGTTCAAGCAAGGGTTCTAGGCAAACCAAGATATGCCATTTTAATGCCTTACTTACCTGGACATTTATTTATTTATCTATTTATTACTTACATTTATAAACTGCCTGTTCAAGCAAGGGTTCTAGGCAAACCAAGATAATATACAATAAATAATACAATTAAAATACAATAACCAAATAATCATTCATCATAAATTAACAGAAAAAAGTAAACATTATAAAATAATATCAATATAAACCAAACATAACTACAAATAACACACATTTTTAAGCAGATAATTCCAAATACCAGGTCACAGACAAGAGAGAACATTTTTCCTAGTCTCTACCAGGGTAACCTCCTTTAAAGAAGAAGTCTAACAAAACCTCCTGTGAGGAACGGAGATTCTGATTAGGGATATATTGAACCAAATATTCTTGCAAATACCTTGGGCCAGGATTCTGAAGTGACTTAAAAACTAACCATTAGATTCATATGCTATATTATAGCAGAATGATGTGTCACAAAAAAAAAGGAATAGGGGGCGATAGTGGGCAGCTGGTCGCATCGTGGCTTGTGGTTTCACCCACCATGATGCAGCTGCACTGCACACTATTGCCCCCATAGTGCCACAGGAAAAGGTGTAGTTATTTCCCATGGTGCTGCTGGCGATAATGTGGAAAACATTATTGCCTATAGCGCTGCAGGGAGATAACTCCACTGAAACCCCACCCACACTCTTCCCCTTTCCCTAATTTTAATAATACTGCTGCGATGCGGCCGGTATCGCACAATAAAGAATGACCCTTTAAAATAGCGGGTAATTTTCCAAAGAAGTTACATGTGTAAATGTAACTACTACTGTAGTAATTTTTAAAAGCCATTTACTCAAGTAAAATGCACTTACTTGAGTAATTCTATAGACAATTCAATGGCATATATTGTAGCAATTTTCAAAAGCCCACTTACTCAAGTAAAGTGCATTTACTCGAGCAAAACCCAACTTTTTAAAATCAGGAAGCGAGTGTAAGATTCCCAAGACTGGTATGATGTGATCATATAACCTCAATTTAAGGAATGAGAGCCACCATATTTTGAATTAACTGGTTTGTGTAATTGGGATTTATTCAAAACAGGATATAACAAGTTACAGTAGTCCATGTGACTTATAACTGAAGAATGGATCACTGTAGCTAAATCTTTATGAGAAAAATAGGAATGTAAATTTTGGATTATCTATAAAGCTGCATAAGACATGCATGTACCACATTTGAGATAAGGAATTGAAGAGACAGGTTTTAGAAGAAACTTGGAGCCATCTAACGTTATCCAAGATGCTAAGCAAGAAATATGATCCTGCTCTCCCTGATGTTCAGGAGTTACAGATTTGGGGGGGGGGGGGGGGGCACTGTTTGGGGGGGGGCACTGTTTTCCACTGTGTAAGAATTTAATATAACTCTCAAACCAATGTTAAGTTTTAAGCCCCATTTAAGTCAAGCGGTGAAGGCATACGGAGCCGCGACAATAACGTGGGGGCAACCACGCGAGAGATGCAGGCACAGAAATTGGAGGGGGAGGGGTCAGGGAAGCAGGCAAGAAAGAGCGGGAAAACAAGAGGGAGGAGACAAGGGGAAGGGGGGGCTAAGAATCATAGAGAACAGCTATATTCAAAAGAGAGTAAGGGATTGGCTGAAGTCAGTGACGCAGGAGAGTGCAGGCAGCAGTTCAATCGAGGAGAGCAGGGTTGAAGCACGAGCGTTGTTGTGCAGCCGGGCTGAGAAAAAAGCATGAGGCAAGAGGGTGAGAGAGGCTGGAAGGGAGTCGGTAAAGCGTTGGCGAAGTCGCGTAGCAGAGTTGAGTAAGAGCTGGAATCGACCGCAGCGCCGGTGCTGGGGCCGGAGGGCATGGCGCGAGGGGGGGGGCGCTTGAGACAGGGCCGCGGAGAGACCACAGCTCGGGCGAGAGTGGCCCCGAAGTGGAGGTAGGAAATTCTGGGTACCAGGGGCAGGCGGACGTGTCACCTGGGCCGGTGGGTTCGGGAGAGATATCCATCCTGGCGTCTGGGTCAGACATCGAGTCCCCGATCCAGCAGCGCATTGCGGTGGCCCCCCCAGGGGGCAGGCCACGATCAGGAGTGGAACCCAGGTCTGTCTTCAACTGCCCAGACAGGCCAGCAGCCACAGCGCCGCGGAGACACACGTTGGCGGCGTTAAGGGGAGAAGAATTCAGACGTAGGATGGAGCACGCCGGTAGGAGAGGAGTCGGTCACAGAGGGCCTACCACGTTCAGCCCGCGACAGGGGAGGACCATCAGACGGGAGGATAGCCCGGCGTCCCAGGAGAGAGAAGAGGAAGGAGCAGAGCAGCGGCAGGAGCGCACAGGCCCGGTAGGAGTGGGGAGGAGCAGGAGGCAAGCGGATACCGGATTGCACATGGTGAGTATGGTGACGAGGGGATGGGAGCGGTGGGAGCGGTGGGAGGAACAGGGGGGGCTGGGGATCAGGTGGCGGGGGGGGGAGGGGTGGCCAGGGCCCATGAAGGGAGGGTTCACACCAATTGGGGAAGGGAGGGGCAGGGTAGATCAAGGGAGCCAGGCCAAGGAGAAGGCAGGGCCCAGCGGGGTCTTTGGGGACCCTGGATACGCGGCGGGAGATTACAGGCCAGTAGGAAGGAGTCCTTGGTCGAGGGCCAGATATAGCACAGTGGAAGTGGCAGAGACAGAGTATCCAGATGCTGCAGTCAGTGTGTTTGTTTCTACAGGTGCAGCGGAGAGGAATCAGCAGGGGCCTCCAGGAGACATGGGGGTGAGAAGGCAGCAGGCCAGCACCATGTATCAAGGCGAGAGGCGGCGAGAAGAAGGGCCTTTAGGATCGATGGGAGACGTCTCAGGAAGCAGGATGTACAGACTGGAATCAGGTAAGGTAGGGGTGGCGCAGGTAGACCAGCCGAACCAGAAGAAAGAGAAGCGCCGCAGGGATTCGACTTCTAGCGATACAACCAGTAGCAGCTCCTCCTCGGAGTCCTCCTCAGACTCGTGTCGAGAGGAGGGAAGCGAGGCAGAGTGACCTGGGCCCACAGCAGGATATGGGGCACCCAGCGCTAGCTTCATTAACAGAATTATGGGAAAGCGTACCCAGCCATTTGCGTAGGAAAATTAGGAAATGCAGATATGTCAATATTTTCCTGTTGCTCGCAGGTAGGAGGGGGAACAAACAGCAGAAGAAGAGTAACAAATGATCTCAGGAAAGCGAGCCCAGGACTAGCATAGCCAAGAATATACTTAACTGGATGCAAGGTTTCTTAAGATTAGCTAGTGTGGTAGGGCACTATCAGCCAGAATTGCATGGGGCGCTGCTCTCCTATTGCGACAGCATACTCGGAGCTTATAAGGATTATGAAGGTTGGGCTTGGCTAAACTACGATGAGAAGTCCCGGGAAAAAATGGCGGGCAATAAGTTCAGGAGTTGGGGGGCACAGGATATCAACCTGTGGCTTACACAGATGATGAACAAAGGGCCCTCGCAGGGGAGAGTTACTGGAGGGGCGAGAATGGGAGTCCTAGCAGGGGGGGTCGGAGAAGTAATGAGTGCAGGGGGGGACAAAGGGGGCGAGGACCATCAGCCCTTCGGGAGGAGAGGATGTTAGGAGGCAGCAAGGACATATGCTGGAGGTACAAACGAGCCACATGTCTGTTTCCGGATTGTAAATTCCGACACGCGAGTGCGACATGTAATGGCGCCCATCCCAGCACAAAATGTTTGCAGGCGTTACCCAAAGCAGCGATAGCAGGGACCAAATAAAAAAAAAATCAAAAGAATCAGCGGGAGGCAGGCAGACATAGTGGGAGGCAGGGGAGGGGAAAAAGGGGGAGAGCAGAGAGGTGCAAGCAAGTCAGGGAGCAAAAAAAAAAAAAAAGAGGGATGATAGGGAAGATAGACAGTATCACGTAAGCAAGCAAGATGTGTTAACATTTCCCTTTCCTGAAAGGATGGGTAGCTGTAAGGCGCTTGTCTGGAGTGGCGAACGGGTAGAAGAGCATGGATGAAGAGGAATGGGCTCTAATTCGGAGTTCAGTAGCGCCCAACACGTGGGCAGCTTACGTTAAAGGAAATCAGATAGTTACAGGGTATTTACAACAGATGGGGTGGGGGGAAGGGCCAGTGTCAGAGGACCTGTTAATCAGATTCGTGCTGCAGGCGAAAAGAGACGGGTACACCATGGGATCGGTGAATGCTTACATGGCTGGCTTTACCTTTTTTCAGAAGCTAGTAGAAGGTGGAAGACAGGTACGCAGCTTTAGGGTTAAGAAAGTGTTACACTGTTGGTATAGAGGTTTAGGTGACATTAGAGATAAGAGGTTGCCGATAAGATATCACTATTTGGTGAATTTTTCTTCTAGTTTATCAAAAGTTTGTTGGTCAAGTTTTGAAGTTGCGTTATTTTGGGTAGCATTCTCATGGGCGTTTTTCGGGGCTATGCATATTGGGGAGATGATAGCGGAAGGGTACACAGGAACACGGGTTGCGGGCTCAAAGTGTGCGTATTAGGGCGGGAGAAGTTATACTATTCTTGTACAGGTCAAAAACGGGCCAGGCGGATAGAGGAAAACACATACAGTTATTACCAGTTTTGGATGAAGTAGTTTGTCCTGTTCGGACCGCTTGGAATTACATTCGGCGGAGGCCGGAAGGGCACGGGCCTTTCTTAATACATGAGAATGGCTCGGGGTTGACCCAATACCAATTTTCACAGGTATTGCATTACGTAGTGCGGGAAGAAAGTAAAGAGCCGGGGTTATACAGTTCCCACTCCTTTTGGATTGGTGCGGCAACCTCAGCGGCAGAAGCAGGAGTGCCAGCCGAAGGGATTAAGAGGTTGGGAAGATGGAGTTCGGACGCATACAAGGGGTACATTAGGAAGGTCGCAGAATAGAGGTGGAGAATTAGCACAAGGGAAGGGTGTCAGTAGGAAGGGGATCGAATAAGGGGGTGGTGGGAAGTAGAGGGAAAGGCAGCGTTTAATAGGTATGTCTTCTCTTACAGAGAGCATGGGGAGGAGGCATGGGACAGGATGTGCCTGGATCGTGGGCCATTCCTTCATCCACAGAGCTCAACGGCGCGCATTGAAACGCCTATACAGAGAAAATCTGGAGCTGGAGTGGTTCGGGTGGAAGCTGGCCTGGTTCAGCAAGAGAGGCATGCAGTGGGACAAGCTGCGGATTTCGTGCGGGACAGAATCGAGATGTGGGGGTTGCCGAATATATTAGTAATTCATTTAGGTGGTAACGATATAGGTTTCAAGACATGCTGCTCTCTGCTAACTTGTATTAAAAAGGATTTAGCCCAGTTCATGAGTAGATGGCCTCGCATGCGTATAGGATGGTCAGACATAATAGTCCGGCTAAAAAACAAGGACGAAATAATATGGAACACAGGGGTCAAGAAACTGAACCGGCAAATGGGCAAGTGGATGGGGTGGGAGGGGGGGTTTTGGATCAGACACAGATGGTCATGGGAGTGTGAGGCTGGACTTTTCAGTGGGGATGGAATACATCTGGCAGAGATCGGCATGGACTTGTTTAATAATGAGTTACAAGAGGGGTTGGAAAAGGAGATTAGAAAGTGGTAGTTGCTGCAGTTTGGGGGAACGAACCGACCATAAGTCGGTCGTTTGTGGCGGTAAACCTGAGCGCAGTTTATGTGTTACATGTTAAAGGGGGAGTTGGGGGGAGGGAGAGGGGGTGTACCCTGTGTAGCCAGGGGGGGGCTGCTACGCTGGAGGACTTGAACCTTGGGGCGAAAGGTTCTCAGTGGAGCCTCCTCTTGCTGGCACGTGGCGGAGCAGGCGAGGAAAAGGGGGGAGGGGTCGCTCCACCATTGGGGTTTTAAGGTGGTGGAGAACTGGGGGGGGTGGGGGGGGGGAGGAAAAGGGGGAAGTTGGGGGACAGTTTATGTTTGTTCGGGCTCGGATTATGTTTGCAAATAAATTGCGGCCGATTTAAAAGCCATTCAAGTGTTGTGTGTTGTTTGGGGGGGGGCTCAAACGGGACAGCAAACGAGCGCAGGTGTTGCATCCCATGTTATAGTGCATTACTAAAATCCATGTTTTACAAGTTGTGACTGGTCAGGCATTTTAGATTTTATTTATTTATTTATTTAAGGGGGGTTTTTTAATATACCATGGCACGTTTGGAACATTACCTTGGTTTACAGTGGAACATAATGCAGCAACAGGCTTTACATATATATATTCTCCCTACTACTGATTTCTGAAGTGTTCAAGTGTTAGACCTATGTTCTAGCGATTATTTAGGGATCGCCAAAGTGTCAGCTATGAGCCCTACCAATTGTTCAGAATTTGATTGCTTGTTTGATTGTGAAGGAATATGACCAAACTTTTCATAGTTGATCAAGCTTCATTGGCTGCCTATAACAATGTGGATTCAGTTTGTCTTTGATGATTTTATTCAAAGGAGATGGCCCACAGTACATTAAAAATCTTGTGCAAGAGTATGCTCCAGTATAGTTACTGTGTTCAAGGGATGCATTTCTATTGGTGGTACCATTGCTTAAGGTTAAGTGGGTCAAGATTACTTGTAATAGGTTATTTTCTGCAGCAGCAGCTTATTTTGGAACATGCTTCCTTTGGTTTTAAGGAAAGAAGTTGATGAGTACATCTTTAGGAAAAAATTGAAGCCATACTTATTTTCATTGGCGTTCCCAACAACCTGTTGACCTTATTGTTGATCTGATTTTAGATGTTATGAAGATTTATTCAGCCTATATTGGGGCTAGAATGAATTAAATCTGTCAATCTTTTATGAGGTTTTATGCTTTTTGAAATTAGTGATTTTACATTATTATGTTTATGTTTGTCAGGTGTGTTAGGTGTTATATGTATTAGACGTTTATGTATGAGCTGTAATCCATCTTGGGCAATTTTGTAATGTGTAGAATATACAATTCTAAATACATTAAACAAATGGAAGATTTTTTTTTATTCATGATATCTCTCTCTGTCATTTGGGGATAAACTTTAAGTTTATTTTTACTTAACAAACCAGTGGCAAATTTAAGATAGATCCCAATAGCTTGTATGCAGAATCCCCAACTTACAGTATAATTGCATATCATTGCTTATGATTGAAATTTTAATCCTGATCCCATGATCAACTCTTCCAAAGGCTGCATATAGGTATTAAATAAAATGGGATATGATGACTTCCGGTTATGTTCTGAAGCTGACTAGATGAGTGTGGCAGATATCCCGCAGGGCCTATACATATATCCTCATCCTTATCCTGCAAACCTATTCCTAACTTCACACAGCTGGCATGAGTAAAGATCTATTGCAGGGATCTATTTCGGCGCTTTGGGCTGATAAAAGATTGAAACCCCTAAAAACAACTAAGAGGGGCAGTTCTCCGGAAAGGGCTGCTGAGCACATGGTGTCAGACCTGGAGAGCGAGATGGAGGAGCGCCCTGCTCCGCCCGGGAAAAGCACTGACAAGGCTGAAACCCTGCTAGAAGCTTTCACTGAAAAAATCATAACCCGCTTAGATACCCGTCTGGGTATTGTCGTCAAGATAGCCCAGCTTGTAGATACAGTGTGGGACCAGGCTGGCAGGCTCGATGAGGCCAAAACGTGGATCACTAAAGCAGAAGGTGCATTGACATCCTTAAGTGCCAAAGTAGAAAAACTCAAGCAGCAGCAAGCATTGGTAGCCCAAAAAATGGACAACCTAGAAAACCAATCACAGCGAAATAACATTAGGATAGTCGGCCTCCCGGAGAAAGCTGAAGGCCGCGACGCAGTTACCTTTGTGGCAAGATGGCTGCCTCAGCTGCTCAAGATGCCGAGTAAAAAAGGCGCCTTGGAATCAGAGCCGCTGTGCCCATCATACAGCGGCTCTGATTCCAGCTAGAGGCCACCCACCGCGAGCTCTAATAGTACAGCTCCATAACTTTCAAGACAAGCAATGGATACTGACGGCGGCCAGAGACGCAGGCTCTTTAACACATGCAGAATCATGATCTTCGCCAACTTTTCTTCAGAATTACAGAAGCAGCAGCAGGTCTTCAGGCCTGTGAAGCAGGAATTTAGCAACCTGGGCTTAACTTATGCAATGCTCTACCCGGCTAAACTTAAGGTTATTGTAAACAATAAAGCGGTCATCTGCGCTAGTTTGAAGGAAGTGCAGCAGCTTTTGGCCTGCATCAAGCAATGTTCCACCCCACCAGCCATGCTGTGAAGTCAGATTACCTACTCCTGAGTAGAGGTGTCACTGCATTACAGAGTTATGCGGGAGTGAAGCCGAGTGGTGTTTCTCTCTTTCTTAGACAGCACTGCTGAGTGCTGGAAGCCTTATTACGTTTTTCTTTATTTCTTCAGTTTACATTTTTAGTTTAATACTTTTGTTATATGGCTCCATAGTTTTGGTGCAGCAGGAGGATTTCTTCCTTTGTATCTATGGTACAGACATAGTAGAGGTGTGCATCCGTTTTCCAAGTATTTGTAATCCGCAACTTATTTTTTGCTATCTGTTAAATACGTGGGGAGGCGAAACGCATCGCGACTCCCCACGTATTAAACAGATTTCTGTTTTATTCGGCCTCCTAAATAAAAATTTAAACCCCCCACCCTCCTGACCCCCCCAAGACTTACCAAAACTCCCTGGTGGTCCAGCGGGGAGTCATAGTGAGGGCAAAGGCGATCGGCGCCATTTTGAGTATTGGGATCGGCCGGCGTGAAAGGAAGTCGCTCCCGGACCCCCGCTGGACTTTTGGCAAGTCTTGTGGGGGTCAGGAGGCCCCCCCAAGCTGGCCAAAAGTCCCTGTGGGTCCAACGGGGGTCCCGGAGCGACCTGCCGTCCGACGCCAGGACTCAAAATGGCGCCGATAGCCTTTGCCCATACTATGTCACAGGGGCTACCGGTGCCATTGGTCAGCCCCTGTCACATGGTAGGAGCACAAGATGGCGCCGGTGACCATGTGATAGGGACTGACCAATGGCACCGGTAGCCCTTGTGACACAGGCTATTGGCACCGTGATGAAACCGGCAAACGAGTGCAGCGATGGCTTCCTGACTCCCCGCTGGACCACCAGGGAGTTTTGGTAAGTCTTGGGGGGGGGGTCAGGAGGGTGGGGGGTTGTAGTTAATTTAGTAGTAACGTATTTACAGCGACAACTTATTGAATTCTCCATACTTCCGCATGAAACGGAATTGACCCCCCACGAATACGTATCGCATATGCAACGAAAACTTTTTGCCTGCACATCCCTAAGACATAGTTAATTTTGCTAATTCACTATATACGTTTTCTGTATCTTTGTTTTATATTTATTTCTGCGGAATGTAATCTGATTTCATTAATGTTACAAGTTCCTCTGACCCTCATGTGCTTGCACAATAGCGCCTTTTTTGTTCAGCCACATGGGTCATTGGGACTGAGCCCTTCTTTTAGTGTTTTTATTTTTACTGTATTGTCTCATTGCTCCCAGATTTATGGGTCTCTTAGAGCCTGCTCCTTGAACCTCAGAGCTTGAACTATCTTTTGTACACTTTTTGTTAATGTTAATTTTTATTTTGTTTGGAACTCTCTTGCTATGCTTATTGAGCTGATAAAGTACTCTTCCACTGCGAGGTCCTCAGGACAGACCTTCAATTGGATTTTTGTGAAGTTCATGTTTTTATCTGATTTTAGTAATTGGAATTTGGTAGGGGAAGATGGAGGGAGGGGGGAGTGTTTTGTTGGTTCCCCAGTCCCGATTTATTTCATCTGGGAGAATTCCCAGCATGTTCTCTTCTGGGTGTTTGGGGTTACCCAAAGAATAAGGGGGGGGGGGGGTGTTAAGGGGTTGGTTGTGTAGGGTTAGAATCCAAGTAGGAGCTGTATTCAGTTTTGATAAGTCTAAAGTGCTAAATTGGGGGTTGATTCCTCTTCTTGGTTTGATCATTGATCTATATTTTCTCTTGGAGCCTTTCTTCTCATCTTTACGTACTCCTTAGCTTTTCTTCTTCACTATTATTATGCAGGGCAAGAGTATAACACATAGGATTGCACAGATTGCTGATTCTAGACCTGGGTCTCTCTCCTCACACTTCTTCATGGTGGAGGTCTAAGCAACACTCTTGTAATGAACGCCAGACCCCTCTCCATGCTGCTTCTATTTCCTGTCTCTAATGGCAACATTTAAGATATTGTCCTTGAAAGTTAAGGGTATTTTCTCTCCATCAAGCGGAAGCGAATATTACAATGGGCCCATCGTCAGCAGACCCACATTCTCTTCTGCAAGAGACTCATTTATCAAAGGTAGAGCATGAGAAGCTGAAGTGTGGATGGGTGGAGAATGCTTATTATTTATTGTATAATTCCCGTAGTCATGGGGATTGCATTTTAGTTAATAAAAATTTACCCTTGCAAGTTCACAGATCACTTTGTGACCCTGATAGTCGATATGTTATCCTCTCTATGATGAGCACTTTGTCTTGGTTAATGTAGATGGTCCCAGTCAAGACCAGAAAGCAGAGTTGCTTACCTGTAACAGGTGTTCTCCCAGGACAGCAGGATATAGTCCTCACATGTGGGTGACGTCATCAGACGGAGCCCTGTAACGGAACACTTTTGTTAAAGTTTCTAGAACTTTGACTGGCACACTGAGCATGCCCAGCATGCCATAATCCCTGTAGCCACAGGGGTCTCCCTTCAGTCTTGTTTGTAGCAAAAGTTGTGAGTGAAAAATAAAATAATAAAACGGTTTCGGACCCAACTCCGCGGGGTGGCAGGTGGGTTTCTGAGGACTACATCCTGCTGTCCTGGGAGAACACCTGTTACAGGTAAGCAACTCTGCTTTCTCCCAGGACAAGCAGGATGGTAGTCCTCACTAGAGATGTGCTTCATTTAAACATATCGGTTCAGGCTTCGGATCGGGCACTCCGCAGAAAATTTTTGGTTTCCCACGGTTCGGTTTTTTTTTTTCGGCGAAGTGCGTTAGTGCACACTAATGGGCCTTACTGCGCATTAACAACCAGTTAGTGCGCAGTACACCGAACAAGATAGTGCACACTAGCTAGATGTTAATGCGCATTAAGGCCCGATAGTGCGCAGTAACAGGTTAGTTAGTGCACACTAACAGGTTAGTTAGTGCACCCTAATAGAACTTACAGCGCACTATGTAGTAATGCGCTGTAACTAATGTTAGTGCGCACTAAAAAATGCTACTTAAAAATTAAAAAGTATCAATTCAGAGGAGTCCATTAGCTAGAAAAACAGTGTTCACTAATTGGTATTACTGTGCACTAAGAGATATGCAGTGCGCAGTAACTCCGTTAGTGCGCACTAACACGAAATACGAATTTTGCCGAAAAGTCAGCAAAAATCACTTTGTATATTGACACTACCGAACCATGATGAATTAGACAATATCGTTGACATTGTCTAATTTGTGAAAAACGAATGCTCATCCCTAGTCCTCACATGTGGGTGATTAGCAAGCTACACGCTGACTCATATTTAATTTGAATGAACAGCATACAACTTATGCAAAAGGCACAACAACTGGTGTACTGTTGGGAAAAATGAGGCAGCCTGAAAATCATGGCAGATGGATGTGGAAGGAGTTGGGATTATACTGGAAATAAGTTCTTCAAGACGGATTGTCCAAAGGCAGAGTCTTGACGTCCTTCCTTGTCCAGGCAGTAATGTGCTGCAAATGTGTGGAGAGAGCTCCATGTTGCAGCTTTACAGATCTCAGCAATTGGTACTGAACGATAGTGTGCTACTGACGTTGCCATGGCTCTTACTGAGTGTGCCTTCACTCGTCTCTGAAGAGGAAGGCCTGCTTTCTCATAGCAGAATTCGATACAGTCTGCTAGCCAGTTGGAGAGAATTTGTTTGCCCACTGCAACTCCCGGTTTGTTTTTATCGAAATAAACAAAGAGATGGGTGGATTTTCTATGGACTGCAGTGCGGTCTAGGTAAAATGCAAGAGCACGTTTACAGTCCAAGGTGTGTAAAACTCTCTCACCCTGGTGAGAGTGAGGCCTTGGGAAAAAGGTGGGCAAGACTATAGACTGATTCAAGTGAAAGTCAGTTACCATCTTGGGAAGGAATTTAAGGTGAGTAGGGAGGACCACTCGATCATGGAGGAACCTTGTATAGGGTGAGTATGTGACAAGTGCTTGTAACTCACTGACCCTTCGAGCAGATGTAATGGCTACTAGGAAAAGAACTTTCCATGTAAGAAATTTAACATCGCAGGAGTGCAAAGGCTCAAATGGGGTACACATGAGTCTTGCAAGTACTATGTTTAGGTCCCATTCAGTAACTGGTGGCCGTAGAGGGGGCTTAAGTTGCAGTAGGCCCCTCATAAGTCGAGTCACAAGGGGTTGCACTGTTATTACAGCATTCCCTACTCCCTTGTGGTACGCTGAGATGGCACTGAGGTGAAACCTTAGGGGTAGATTTTAAATACTTGCGCGATCGCGTACTTTTGTTCGCGCACCAGGCGCGAACAAAAGTAAGCTGGATTTTATAAGATACGCGCGTAGCCACACGTATCTTATAAAATCCGGGGTCGGCGCGTGAAAGGGGGTGCACATTTGTGCAACCTGCGCGCTGCCTGTTCCCTCTGAGGCCGCTCCGATTTCGGAGCGGCCTCAGAGGGAACTTTCCTTCGCCCTCCCCCCACCTTCCCCTCCCTTCCCCTATCTAAACCCCCCCTTACCTGTGTCAGCAAAGTTACGCCTGCTGAAAGCAGGCGTAACTTTGTGCGCGTCGCCGGCACCCCGCTCCGTCCTCCGGTCCCGGGGGCTGGTCCGGAGGCCTCGACCACGCCCCCAGGCTGGCGCTATGCCCCCGGGCCCACCCCCGAAATGCCACGGCACGCCCCCAAAACGCCGCGTCATTTCGGGAACGCCCCGGTCACGCCCCTTTTCGAAAGCCCCGGGACTTACGCGTGTCCCGGGGCTTTACGCGCGCTGGCGGCCTATGCAAAATAGGCGTGCCGGTGTGCGCGGGCCTTTTAAAATCCGCCCCTTACTGAGGAAGTCTGGAGACCAGAATCTGAAAGCTGCCAGAGATAATTTAATAGAGATGAAGTGGGGCAGGAAAAGGGGTCAATACCTTTTTGTATGCACCACTTTGTAAATCTATTCCACTTAGAAAGATAGGATTTTTGTGTGGAAGGTTTTTGTAAAGCTACAAGCACCTGAGAGACCTTAGTTGAAAGATTGAGCAGTTGTAGGATCAGGCTTTCAACATCCATGCTGTGAGGGACAGAGTCTGAAGGTTCGGGTGGCGTAACATGCCGTGGTTTTGAGTTATCAGATTGGGCGCTGTGCCCAGGTGAATGGGTTCCCAGATGGAGAGGTCAAGAAGCATGGGATACCATACTTGTCAAGGCCAGTATGGGGCTATGAGTATCACTGATTCCCCTGTCCTGTTGTAGCTTCATGAGAGTTTTGGCTATTAGTGGTATCGGAGGATACGCGTATAGAAGACCCATGTTCTAGGAGTGAGTGAAGGCGTCCATGGCTAACGTGTTTTGTTGCATGTGCAGGGAGCAGAATCTGTCCACTTTGTGATTCAGTTCGGATGCAAAGAGGTCGATGGTTGGTTGACCCCAGTGTTGGATGATTTTGCTTGCTAAACATGGATCAAGAGACCACTCGTGGGGATGGAAGCATCGACTGAAGCGATCTGCATACATTCTGTATGCCTGCCAGATAAGTGGCCTGGAGATGCATGGAGTATGCAAGGGCCCAGGCCCAGATCTGCGCGGCTTCTTGGCAGAGCAGATAAGAACCTGTTCCTCCTTGTTTGTTCAGGTACCACATTGCAACTGTGTTGTCTGTCTGTATGAGAACAGTTTTGTGTGAAAGGCAGTCCTTGAACGTATATAAAGCATAATGTAGGGCTCGAAGCTCTAGAAAGTTGATCTGAAACTTTGCTTTGAGTTGAGTTTGAAGGTTGTTCACATGAGCTCCCCAGCCCAAGTTGGATGCATCTGTGGTTAAGGTCACTTGAGGAACTGGTTGCTGGAAGTGTAGACCTGTTTGCAAGTTGGTTTTGGTTGTCCACCAGAGAAGTGACAGATGCAGCTGGTCAGTTACATGGATCTAAGATGAAAGAGGTTGAGTGGCTTGGAGCTACTGAGATTTCAAAGATTTCAAAGTCCATTGAGTTATTCTCATGGCTAGCCTGGCCATAGGAGTGACGTGTACTGTGGAAGCCATGTAGCCCAGCAACGTGAGGAATTGATGGGCTGATGCTGTTTTGTATATGCGAGGAGATGTAGCCAGTTTGGAAAGTATGTCTGCACGGTCATTGGGCATTGGGCAGGAAGGCCTTTGCGGCTGTGGTGTCCAAATCTGCTCCAATGAAGGTAAGGAGGTGAGATGGGATTTCTGGTAATTGATCAGAAATCCTAGCGAGTGTAGAAGATTCGTAGAGAGTTGAGAGCTTCTTGCTTGGATCAACTCTATTAGCCAGTCATCCAGGTAAGTAAATACATGTACGGTGTTGCTGCATAGATATGCGGCAGCCACTTTGGCACTTTGTAAACACTCAAGGTGCTGAGGCCAGACAGAATGGTTGAACTCAGTACTGAAAATGCTTGTGACCCACTATGAAGCGCAGGTATTTGTGGTGATGTGGGAATATGGCGATATGTGCAAAGTCGTCCTGAAGGTCCAGAGAACAGAGCCAATCTCTTTGTTGTAGTAGGGGAAGCATGGTGCCGAGAGACACCATCCTGAATTTTTCATTTTGAAGAAATTTGTTGAGATTGCGGAGGTCTAGGATGGGGCGGAGACCGCCTGATTATTTTGGAATCAGAAAATAATGTGAGTAGAACCCTCTGCCCCTCTGCATAAGGGGGACATTTTCCACGGCCCTGGTTCGCAGAAGGGTGGAAAGTTCTGACTCTATAAGTAAAGTGTGGTCTTTTCGGGTCCACAGTGGATTGGGTGGAGAGTTGGGGGGTACTATGAGGAAGTTTAGACAGTAATCCTGGGCTATGATGGAAATTACCCATTAATCTGTTGTTACGAGGTGCCAGTTGTTTTGGAAGTGGTGCAACCGGCCTCCTACGGGTATTTCTGGGTTTGGGTTCATGGATGAGTGGCCACTATTCTCTGGAAATGCATCAAAATCTGGAGGCTGGATCAGCTTGCAGGGCTGGCTGTGCTCTGGGTGCTTTGGGCTCTATAAATATGTCCCCTGTGAGGGGCTCTGGCTGATCGTGCTCTAGATGCAGGAGGGTAGTATTTGTGTGAGCGGTAGAATGGTCTTTTGGGGGCCCTTTTCATGTTTTTATGGGATGAGGAGGGAGGGAGCATCTGTAGTGACTGTGGACAATTGATGCAGGGTCTCATGGTGGTCTTTTAACTGAGTCACTGCGTCTTGTATCTTATCACCAAAGAGATTGTCTCCAGTGCACGGGAGATCAGCAAGTTTATCTTGGACCTCAGGTCTTAAGTCAGAAGCCTTTAGCCAGGCTCATCTTCTGGCACTGATTCCTGTTGCTGACAAATGGGAAGCAGTCTCGAAGGAGTCATATGCCACCCTTACTTCATGCTTTCCTGCCTCAAGGTCCTTGTGGATAATGGCAGTCAGGCTTTCTTGTTGTGGTTGAGGCAATGAGTCTGCAAAATCTTGGACCTGTTTCCAACGATTTCTTTGGTACTGGGTCATATATAGCTGGTAAGCGGCTATATTGGACATCAATATGGAGCCTTGGAAAATTTTCCGACCCAGTCCATCTAAGAACTTCTGGTCCTTACCAGGAGGAACTGAGGAAGTGGATGTAATCACTTTGCCTTTTTCTGTGCAGGTTCCATCACCACAGATTGATAAGGTAGCTGCGGTATTTGAAAGCCTGGGGCATGTTGAACCAAATATGTTGCATCTGTTTTCCTATTTACTGGAGGAACAGTGCCAGAATGCTCCCATAGGCGATGTAGGAGGTCCAACAGGACTTCATGTACTGGAATGGCCATAATTTCCTTGGGGGCATCAACAAATTGTAGAACCTCCAAGGTCTTATGATGCGTGTCCTCCTCCATCACTAGATTGAAGGGGATGGTCTCAGACATTTCCTTGATAAAGTTGGCAAAGGAATGGTCCTCAGGCGGAGAGAGCCATCTTTCCTCTGGAGGAGAAGGCTCTGAGAGTAAATCCTCTGATGTCAAGGTATCTGTATCCACATCCTCCCATAGGTCATAGGGAGTCTCATGTCGAGATCTGGAAGGAGGGAGAATGTCCAAAACTCCAGGATGTGTGGGTATCGATGGAGGCCTTGATGGCGTCGATGGAGGGTATATCAGCATCGATGGAAGCTTCGATGGAATCGATGGCATTGAGGGGAACGGTGGGTATTTAGGTCCCGAGAGCCCCGATGGACCAGGAAGCGGTTCCAGAATAAATGGACCTGAAGCTGGAGTCGGACTGGAAGTAGTGTCGTCATCCTCTGAGGATCCTGGAATGGGTATGGGGAGCTGCAGAGGTCTCGATGGCTGACTCGGTGCCAATGGAACGGGCTGAGTCGGAAAGGCACCGATTAGGGTATCAAGTTGGTCCAGTAGCGGTGCAAACATCGATGGTTCCGGGGTCGGTGCCGGTATGGGGGCCGGCATCGCTGGCGGTTGTAGATTCCAGAAGGCATCGAGGTCTGCCTGGCGTACAAGTATGTCTAGTTCCTCCCTGAAGGCTGGTGTGGATAGCGCAGCTACAGGGGGAGGCAGGCTAGGCGTTACTGGCTTTTCTGCAGGAGTTTGTGGAGGTGCAGTATCCGGCACCAATGTCTATGGGGAACGCCTCGGGGTCTCGGGTGCAGAGGAGGATGGGGGGGATCCTCTGCCTGGGCCCTTTTTGAAGGCAGCTCGATGGCCATCGATGCTGCTGTGATGTCGGTGCCAGCACCGGGAATGGAATCGCTTCAGTGCCGGTAGCGATGTTTCCCTCGGTGCTCAGTCCGGTCTTTCCCCGGCACCAAGGATGATGCTACCAATGCCCTGGATGGCGTCGGTGTTGGACGATCACTGTCACCCTGTCATTCCCGGTGAGGCTTATCAGTGAAAAGACCCTTACTCACCGGCGATGACTGTGCAGGAGTCAATGGAGTTAATCTTGATTTGAAGAGAGTCTCCATCATATCCAGATGGGCATGTCTGCCTTTTGGAGTCATTTGGGCGCATTCGGGACACCGACGGACATCATATGACGCGCCCAGGCACAGAACACACACAGTGTGAGGGTCCATGATGGACATTGTTTGTGGACACTCTGGGCACTTTCTAAATCCCATCACCATGATAAAAAGGGCGTGAAAATGGTCAGTGGTCTGCAGGAACTGAGTGGTGAGGTGGCAGGAACTGACCGGAGACACAGGAAAATACTCACCGAGCGTCGGAGGGACCCGAAGCAAGATGGGAGACCCCTGTTAGGGAACTTTTAAGAAGTAAGACTTCGTTTTTCCATGAGGAAAAAAGGTGAGAGAAATCTCACAGAGCTCCTAACCCATGCGGAAAAAAAGAGACTGAAGGGAGAACCCTGTGGCTACAGGGATTATGGCATGCTGAGCTTGCTCAATGTGCCTGTCAAAGTTCTAGAAACTTTGCCAAAAGTGTTCCATGACAGGGCTCCGTCTGATGGCATCACCCACATGTGAGGACTACCATCCTGCTTGTACTGGGAGAATGTTTGTTTTTTTTTTTATCAAAAACTGCTAGATACTATAGTGAATTTTGGTTATGACAAGCTTTGTATGGAGGGGGGAGGGAATTGGAATGTATGCATGAACCCTTTCCTAGACAGATCATCTGGACATCCTTCAGGATCTCAGACTCGATTCGATTTGGTTGCCTCACTCTCACTGGAGGATATCTGGAGACACATTTACCTGGCTACAAGAGACTACACATTTACTCTCCTCCACACAAAACTTACAGTAGGCTAGATTACTTCCTTTGTACGCCCAATTTTCTGATGGGGGTTCAGGATTGTGCCATCCTTCCTTGTACCTTCTCAGACCACAACTCTCTGAAGCTGTCCCTTTGCCCAGTTAACAACAGGCCACGTACCTCTTGCTGGTGATTAAATACATCCATGCTGAGTAATTGGGAATTCCTAATTATGGTTAAACAGGTTGTCAATGACTTTAATGACAATAAGCCTTCTGAAGATTACACACCCATAATCTGCTGGGAAGCCCTGAAGGCTTGTCTCAGAGAGCACATTATTAGTTATACTAGTCACATTCAGAAGTGTACGAGATAGAAAACCACTTCACTCACCAATGATATTGCTAGACTAGATACCCAGCATAAGCAGGATTGTAAAAACAATACTTTCCAAAAATTGGATCGTGTTCGCCAAGAGCTTAACTTTTTAAAGATAGATAAAATTGAACGTGCCTTGAAATACACCAGGCTACGCTTTTATGAGCATGGCAACAAGGCAGGCACCTTATTAGCTAGGGCTGTTAAAGAAAAGCAGGGTAAGTCTCACATTATAGCTCTTCAGGACTCTGATGGTTCCCTTACTTCCAACCCAGATAAAATTGAACGTTTAATGGTAAAAGATTTTACAGACCTATACCAAGCCCCCCCGAACCAGAGGACGGAATTATCCATACCTTTTTGGATAATATAACATTACCAGAATTAGGGAAGGCCCAAGGGGAGATGTTGACCGAGCCCATCACCCATCTGAAGATCCAGAAAGTGATCCGGGCCCTTTCTATGGGAAAATGTCCAGGACCGGATGGCTATCCAATTGATTTCTACAAGAAATGTTTAGATATCATAGCTCCCTTTTTGGTGCCCTTATATAACAATGTGGGTCTTGTAGGGTCTTCTCTGGGGAACCTTAGTGAGGCCCCATTTCCCTTATTCATAAACCGAGGAAAGACCCTACTAAATGTGGTTTGTAATGCCCAATCTCCTTACAAAATTCTGACTTGAAGTTACTCACGAAAATCCTACAGACTCGATTGGAAAGTATATTACCCTACTGAATACACCCTGACCAGATGGGTTTTATTAAGGGGCAGAGATCTACTGTCAATACTAGGTGAGTATTTAATATTCTGCATCTCACCAAAAAACTGGGGAAGATGGGCCTTATTGTCTCATTAGATGCATAAAAGGCCTTTGACCGTATCTCCTGGTCCTTTCTTTTTGCGGTCCTTCGGAGGATGTACTTCCCAGATCATTATGCTCAGTGGATACAAGCCATGTACAAAGCTCCCAATGCCCGGCTTCTAATTAATGGGGGGCTGTCTCCCTTCTTTTTCATCCTACATGGAACCCGGCAGGGAGGTCCCCTTTCCCCACTACTTTTGCCCTAGCTATTGAACCCCTTGCAGCCTGAATCTGACAGCAGCAGGGGTTCTGTTTTACTAGTCAGGAACATGTCATATCACTCTATGCGGATGAAAGCATTTCCGGACCCTTAAAGATTCACTACCATCAAATGCAGCATTACTGAACATTTACTATTAAACTGAAACAGTCACTATCTACCAATCACTACAATGTTTTACTTCTTGTTAAACTTTTTATCTTTCCTCTAAATCTAATCCCAGTTAGAATGACCCTCGTTTTTATTGTAACTTCTTCTTCCATGCACTTGTTTTACTTTTAATGTATACTCTTATGTTATTAGTTATTTACGTTATAATGTATTTCTCACCCCTTGTTTTATGTAAACCGACATGATACGAACTCCGTGAATGCCGGTATAGAAAAATACAAATAAATAAAAATAAAAAAAATGTCCTGCATTTTCTGTCTCAACCCCAAAGCTTGGGCCAAGCCCTACTAGATGCCTTGTCCCGATTTGGATCCCTCTCTGGCTATAAAATTAACTACGATAAATCCAAAATTTTCCCTATTGGTCCCCAAGCTGTTATCCCTGCTGGTATGGCCAATTTCAAAGTGGTCCGGGAGGGATTTTCTTACTTGTGTATATATATTTCTCAGGATTTTAGCCATCTCTATACTCATAACTATGACTCTATCCTAACCGATATCTGTCAAAATTTGCATAAATGAGGGGGCAAGATGGCGGCTGCATAAGTTAGACCGGAGGAACGTTCTCTCTCTGTGCATATATTTCCTGCGAGATGCCTGCTAAAAGAAAGGATAAAGTGCGCTCGTACCCTACCGAAGACGCTATGCCCTCTTCTCAGAGACTGATAACATCCTACCGGTCTACTCCAACCTTGGAAAAGGAGGGTGAATTCCCCGCTGTCGTCAATCTCGAGGGAGTGAGGGAACCACCAGGGGAGGTGACTCTAAGCCCTCCGTACCTTCAACCTCCTCAGGCCCCGTGATTGTCTGGTTCCTCTCCCTCGCCCGGGGTGCCGAAAGATGACATCGGTCGAGTGACTCTGGACAGTGGGGGTTTGAGAGAGGTTTTGCCTGGACAAAGCTCCGCACAGCCGCAGACGGAGGACCTGAACAACGCTGGAGCTGGGGCTTGTTTCCTGACTTCAACACCGGATGGTGAATCTGGAGTGCTGGCTAGAGCGGTGGGAATGCCTGGGACAGCAACGGAGGAAGGAGGCTCAGACCATTTGGAAGACCTGGGTGAGTCTTTCCATATTCCATCTAGGCCTGAGGTGGTAACGCTTGAAGTGTTATGGGACTTAATGGTCGGCTTAGGCCAGTGCCACAAGGAACAAGGGACAGAATTGAAGTGCTTGAAGAATAAAATTGAAGTACTGGAAGAAAAAGTGGAGGTGCAGTCCTCTGGATTGAAAGAACAAATTGGGAAAGTGGAATCTTCAATGTCCAAAAATTCTGACTGTGCAATAAAACTTATAAAGGACATTAATAATACTAATAGGAGGCTAGAACAACTAGAAAATTATAACAGGAGATTAAACTTACGTTTGTTAAATTTTCCTAAAGTTTAGGTCAAGATTTCCTTATAACCTTGAAAAAGTATATGGTAGAAATGTTGAAGTCTGAAGAACAAAAAACTCCTGTAGTGAATAAATTGATTTTTTTGCCTATAACATCTAATGTGAGAAATAATCAGAATCAGCCAGAGGCTTTAGAGAATTTAACACAGTTGTTAGAAAGTTCTGCAGAAGAAGTTTACGAACGAGGAACCCTGATAGTAACATTTTTTTAATGAGGCTGATCTGAGCCTAATAATGCAGAGATATTTTAAAAATATCTCAGCTAGTTTCTTTTCTCAGCAAGTCAGGATTTATCCTGACTTTACTCGTGTTACACAGGAGAGACGTCGTGAATTTCTAGTGTTAAAGCCTCAAGTAATAGCTCTTGGTTATAAATTTTTATTAAGATATCCATGCAAATGTTTGGTTAGAGTGCATGATGAATCCTTCATTTTTTTCATACCAGAGCAATTAAAGTCTTTCATAAACGCTAGAAACATAACTACCCAATCCTTAGTTACAATCTAGTCTCTGAAAGTACATATATATAAGGTCTGGATATGTAAGTCTGTTTCTTTAAATTAATTTTCCTTGTTAAACTCCCAAGTTTCACCCCCCTCCATTTCCTTATTACCTTTATTGTAAGGGGCATGGGTAAATGATTGATTTAAAGATGTATGCTGAATATTTTCTTTGTTTTGGAATTATGTGTTAAACATATGCTCATGTATCTCTGATTTTTCTGAAAGTAAGAGAATTACTTATATGTAGATGAAAATGAATAAAAATAAAATTTAAAAAAAATTTGCATAAATGGATGAATTTGCCAATTTCATGGGTGGGCCGTATAAATTTAATAAAAATGAGTATTTTGCCTCAATTACTATACTGCTTCCAGCATGTGCCATGCGATGTGTCTGTTAAAATCTTTGACTCATTGCATAGCCACATCTCTAAATTCATTTGGTGCCAAAAGCGCCTGTATATTAAACTGAGTCAGTTGTGGCTCCCCAAGAAACAAGGAGGGATGGCACTTCCTAACTTGTGCATTTATTACTGGGTAGCCTGTTCTCTACCACTTAAAGTATGGTTTAAACATACTAGTGCTGCCTGGCGATCTCTTGAACAGCTTCAATCAGATGAAATTGATTTAGCCCTACTCCCATTCCTCCCTTCCACTTCTTTGATACGCAAGAAGGTCACTCTGAACAGCCCTCTGATAGCTCATACTTTGGGGGTCTGGAGCCAACTGGTGCGTTATATGGAACTTAATAGGGAGACCAATCTTATAAAGGGCCCTATCTATGGAATACGATGATCTCAACCCTTACCTTTGCCCCTGCATTCAAGGAGTGGAGGAATTGTGGTTTATTTAATTTATCACAGTTATGGGAGGATGGGAAGTTCCTTTCTTTCGAAGACCTTAGTGACGAATTTGATCTGCCTGCCTCAACTCAAGTTAACTATTTGCAGTTGAGGACAGCCCTCTCTCAAATGTTTGATTTGCTTACCCTGATCTCAGAGTTAAATGGCCTGTAGAGTTTTTTTTCTAACCCCGATGCTTTTGGAAAAGGCATCTTGTTACTATACTGGGGTACATTGCAGGGCAAATTTGGCTCTTCTACTTCTGCCAACTTAATTTGGCAGTGGAATGATGGTTTGGGCTTATCTCTAGCTGCAACCAAATGGAAATCGATATGGACCACTGCTCATCGCAGTTTGTACTGTCAGCTGTGAGTTGAGCTAATGGTCTGATGACTACATAGATCATACAGAACACCAGTTTATTATTCCAAAATTTTTCCTGGGTATGACTCATCTTGTTGGCGGGGTTGTGGTGAAAGGGGATCCTACTTAGTCATGTGGTGGTTTTGTATAGGATACATTATTTTTGGCGAAAGGTGGCCGCCGTAATTGCTGAAATTATTAGAGCCCCTATATATCTAGCTCCCCTTACAGGCCTGCTTGGAAGGTGGGCTGGCTCCTTGGTACTGAGAAAATCCCGAAGTTTGGTAAGCCAACTGCTTATAGCAGCGGGCTTCACCATCGCGACATTTTGGAAAATCAACCCCAGCTATGTACAATGGCAGCATCAGATTCGGCTAATAGCTGACATTGAAAAGCTTTGATATGCACAGTGTCATGAGCAATTTAAATACCGTGCTATTTGGGGGCCTTACCATGACTATATCAATAACCTAGAAGTCACCTAACTGTACCCTGTGCCCCCTTTTCTCTTGCTTCTCTTGGCTACTTGACAGCTGATGACCCTAATTTCCTGATTGACATGGAATCTGCCCTCCTGATTGACAGTTGTATTTGCCTCTAAACTGTTTGATATGCACTTGTTCTGCATAATGTAGATTGTACCCCGCTTGGATGTTTATATCTAAGAAGAAAATCTTTAAAAATAAAAAGTTATTAAAAAAAAAAGGGAGATGATACTGACCCCTGGGGATTTAATCTCAAAAGAAAAGAATGTGTGTCTTTCATCTTCATTCAGAGAGAGCAACCTCAAGAAAAGAGAACCAGGATAATAAATTAGCCTTGACATCAAGGACCTGCAGATGCTCTAACAGAACAATCTTGGTATCCTTAAGAGTGTCAGTGTCAAAAGCAGTTCATTAGTTAAGAAGAATCACCACAGAATATTCCTCCTTATCAAGACTTCTCCACAAGACATCCAAAAGAGCCAAGAGGGAGGTCTGGGTGGAGAAGTCCTTAAGAAAATGCAATTGAAATGGATCCAAAAAGTTCTGAACTTCAAGAATTGTAGAAAGTTGGAATAGCAGCAGCACGCTCAACTAATTTACTTAAAAAAGTCAAATTTGACACAGGATGTAGTTACTTACCTGCCTAGAATCTAAATGGGATTTTTTTCAGTAATAAACAGTTTCTTTTAAGAGCTTAACACAAGTTTGCAAAGACAAATTGATAATACAGTATAAGAGTTCTACTAAATTAACTATAAATTATTTAAGCAGAAAAGGACAGGGCAGGACAGCATTTACTAGCTTTAGCTTTTCTTAAAATTTCCAAAATTTGCTTATTAGAGATTACATCAAAAGAATCAATTATCTGAATAGGAGAAATTAAGGTGGTGGCATAGCCTAGTGGAAGAGTAGTCTAGTGGTTAGAGCAGTGAGCTTTAAACCAGGGAAGCCAGAGTTCAAATTCTGCTGCTGCTTTTTGTGACCTTGAGGTACAACCTTAGATTGTGAGCCTTCTTGAGACAGGGAAATACATACAGTACCTGAATGATAATCAGCTTTGAAGTGCCTTAAAGGTGGAATATAAATAAAAATCCAATTTACAGGAAACTGAGTCAGTTGTAGGCAAATCCAATTTTATGCACATTTGTTCAATTTAAGGGGGGAAACAACTTGCAAATATCTCACAACTTAAAGTAGGTATAGCATTGTTTTTTCAAATAAATTTCTCAAAGTCACATATTAATTCAAAAGTGCCTAGGCCAGATTTTAGTTTAAAACAATTCCTTCTTTGATTCCTTATTCTTTAGTCTATAAGAGGATAACTTTCAAAAAACCCCATCTGGCCTTATATATGCACATATATGGATCTGTGCAGATTTACTATAGTATTTTAGAATCTGTGCAGATGTATTTGCATGATTTCTAAAATATGCATATGTATGGCCTCATAAGTATGTACCTGCAATTGTATCTGGAAACGTATGTGCGTATGTTTTATGCACACACAAGTGCATTTCCTGTCTTGCCGGGGCAATTTCATTCCAATATGGCCCTCCTGGCAAGGCAGCTGAATTGCTCTACCAGGGACATGTCAAAGCTAGAGTTTCTGGTGATGAGGCATGAGTTGCTCCTGTTCCCCATTCATGGGGGTCAGGAGGAACAATAAACACATGCGGCAGGCCTGGAGGAATTTGCAGACAACTTTTAATCACAAAGCTTCCTATTCCGGTAAAGTAAGAATATTGTGGGACCTAGGAAGATGGGTGTGGGTAGAGAAGAGAGGGGACATTTGGGGAGGGGGTTGAGGATTGGAGAGTATTAGGAGGGACTTTTGAGGGGCTTGTGGGTGTCAGAGCATTTGGGGGGCCTTTGGGGGATGGGTAGGAGTTTGAGGGAATTTGGGGTCCTTTTAGTGTGGGGTTAGAGGGCTTTTGGATGGTTGGGAGGCGGTTACAGGTAACTTTGGAGGGCATGTGGGTGAAGACAAAGGGGCCATTGTGGACTTGTGGTAAGGCAATAGGCATATACTGATGCAGATATTGATTCATATTACATTATTGTTCTGACCAATGTACATGTGTTGCTAAGGTATTATACTGAGAGAGTAAAAGGATGGGAAAAAGGGATTCATTTATTTATTTATTTAAAAGTGTTTCTATACCTTTTAGAGAAAGGTAATAGATAAAGTGAAAGTGCAGATAAGGAAAAGAACATCCTTAAGGACATGTTTTAAGTTTTGTTACTGGCCCCTATTGAAGAGCTGACCAGTGTCCAAATTCCAGGAGGGAGAAAATTAGGCCAGTCTTACTTGTAAACTTACACCCAAAAGCTGTATAGTATCTATAGTTCCTGATTTCCCTTTGAAATCAATGCTGCTGGGCCCATAATACATCAGAATGGGGTTTTTAAAAAACCTGGAATGGCCTGCTATTTCTCTCTTGAAACTGGGTACTTTGGCTGTTTTGGTATATTTTGTAGCCAGGTAACAGGACACGAAGGGAGAACAAAGAGCCATGAAATATAATCAAGACATCAGTTAAAAAAGGAAACATACTATTTTGGAGGTCCCAGGACCTGCAACATTGAACTAAGAGCTTTATAGTCCAATTTCTCTATATAGATTGAGGACCTCAAGAAGAAGGTCAGGATCTGTGCTGGAAGGAATGGGAATGGCTGAACTAGATGTGTGCTTGGCATGAAGAGGCTAGAGGTAAGTTTATCAGGGAGATGCCAACACAGTCTGTCTATTTCCTTCTTTCTTTGCAGGCCCCACTATTGCTCTGCCACTCTGCAAGATCCTGTCTTTGCAGAGAGCTTCAGGAAATCCGTTTGACATATTGATTTCATTGTTTAAATTCTCTGGGTCATGGGCATCATTGTCATGAAGCACTACATGTAATGCACTCACAGGCCTGCTATTGAACTGAAGAGGGTGTTACAACCTACTCATTATTATTATCGATCTCAAAATGTATAAAACATTTTTGGCAAAATATAGCTAAGGATTGAATCTTACACAACACTATCTGCCCCCCCCCCCCACCACCACACACACACAAAAGTTTATTGGAGTCCAGTACAAAAGATAGGTAAAGTTAAGAACCATTTGCCATTCCAAAATACAGCAATCTACAGGCATGGTTCACAGATTTTTCAAAGATATATATGGCAATCTAATAGGAGCCATGATAAGTAGCTATTAGGAATGTACATTTGTTAGCCTATTTGTTTCATTCTTTTTGATGGTATGCTCATATTTCACGACTGAAAGTTAGGCGCACAAAACTGATGATATGTGCGCATGTAGGTGGCCGCCTTGTAAAGTTACACTAGAAAATGTCTACTTAGAAGTATAACCCTTTGGACTAACAAGATGGTGGTGGGGATTGGGGGGGGGGGGGTGTCAGATGGTATTGTGTAGGATTCAATCCTTAGCCATATTTTGGCCAAAATGTTTTATACATTTTGAGGTCGATAATCATAAGGATTTGTCCAGCTAATTATTAAAGTCTAGGGGGCTGGGGACTATGGCAGTTGCCTCATGTCCATCAGCTCAAGAGCAAAAGTGAAGGCTTTTTGAACCCGGGTGAGGTCAGCTTACATCCTGATAACCCTTTGGACTAACAAGATAAAGAAAGTCAGTAAGTATAATACTTAAAAGATTCAGCTTTTAACTTTCTTTATCTTGTTAGTCCAAAGGGTTATCAGGATGTAAGCTGACCTCAGGAGGCTGATAGAGGTGATGTATCACCTCACTTGGGTTCAAAAAGCCTTCACTTTTGCTCTTGAGCTGATGGACATGAGGCAACTGCCACAGTCCCCAGCCCCCTAGACTTTAATAGTTAGCTGGACAAACCCTTATGATTATTGACCTCAAAATGTAAATTTTATAGGCAGGCTATTAGCAGAAGCAAGCAAATGGGACATCTATCTAATTTTGGCATGATGCATCATATGAAGAGGCAATACCCAACAACAGTACTGCCATCTGGGGATGGTGGCAGTACCAGTCAGGAAAGATGTTGGATTATTTGTAACATTTATAACCCAACTTTGCAATACTTATTGTTCTAGGCTAGTGGTTCTCTTCAAATTGCAGCTACTGTGAAAAAGAGCAGGCTGACCTCACCTCTTTGGAGCACTGCACTAAAGCAGCTGCTGGCTGATCCCACTACCTGATCCCACATTGGCCACACTGAGATGAAAGGAAGATCGTGGCCTTAAGGAGCCCTCTCCCATTAAAGAAGAGGAGGGGAAAAGTGCAGCTAATCACTGCAATGAGGAGCTCAAACTATCGTTGAGAAGAGGAAAGGAAGAGTGGGGCTGAATGCCACTATAAGGACCCTCAACTGGCATGCAGAGGAGATGGAGAAGAGTGGAGTTGATTACCATGTTGAAGCCATGTTGGGATAAGAAGGAGAAGTGTGCTGCCAGCAGCACCTTCATCAGCTGTTGTTCCATTTGATCAGAGGAGAAGGAAAGCAGGGTGATAACCCTAAGAAGCGTTTCTGGGCATTGCTGCCCTGAGGCTCTGACAGTAAAAGAGAAAAGCTGTCATGGCTACTATGGCCATGTTCAGGGGTGGGTATGGGGAAAAATTATTCAAGAAGTGGCCACAGGGGTTAGAGGGCAGGCGGGAGGAAGAAACACAGGAGGGAAAGCACTTGGGAAGGGACCTTAAAGTCAAGAGGGCAGGGGGTGGTAGCACTCAGGAAGATTCCTCAAAAGATGGAAGGAAAGAGAGGTCCAGGGAAAGGGCCACAAGGAGCAGAAAGTAGGAGGAAAGGAAATAGTGAAGGGTCATGTGGAGAGAAGCAGGTCATGCAGGAGGGTGGGAAGGAGAGAACAGGGAAAGGGACAATAGTGGGGAGAGAACAGAAGGGAAGCCAATCAGGAAGGGGATGTCAGGGGCAGGGGGTGGGGGTGGGGGTGGGGGAGGAAAGCATGGCAGGAAGGTAGGTACTTATGAATGATCCATGCAGGAAAGCTAGGAGGGAAAGGGGCTACAGGGGGGAAATGGCAAAATGAAAGACAATCAGGAGGGGCCAATCAGGGAATCAGGGCAAGGAAGTAAGAGGGCAATAGAAGGCAAAAAGGAGAGGACTGGGAAAGAGACCACAGAAGGGAGATGGAAAGAGAGAAAGATGACCATCAATGATCACAAGGAAGGTGGGGGGCATATAAAGTCTGTAGGTACATCAGAATTTTCAAATGGAAATGCCACAGAGAGGTGCATATAAGAGAGGGAGAAAGATTGATGTGGAGGGAATGAGGGAAAGAGAATCTTGTGAGGAGAGGCTGGAGAAAGAGAGAGAGCATGGTGGGATGGCAGCTGATGGAAGAGAAGACTAGTGAGGATGTGCTGAGAGAAACAGACTAGTGGAGATGAGTTGTGGTTGAGTAATTGGTGGGGTGGGCAGGAGCAGAAATGGGGGACAAAGAAATTTGTGGAGAAGGGTTGGGTGGGGAGAAAGACTGGGGAAACATTAGTGATGAGAGATGTGGTTGAGAAGGGACTAGTGGGAAAGGGGCTGGTAGGGAAAGAGGCATCTGTATTGAGATGCTGTGTGGCTCGGCAAGTTTGCCGGATACACTTATCCAGTAGGGATGTGAATCGTTTTTTGACGATTTAAAATATCGTCCGATATATTTTAAATCGTCAAAAATCGTTAGAGGCGATATTTAATAGGAATTCCCCCAATTTATCGTCAAAAATCATAAATCGGGGGAAGGGGGAGGGGAGGGGGAGGGCAGGAAAATCGGCACACTAAAATATCCCTAAAACCATCTCGTAGGCCTCAAAGGAAAGAACCTAGATGACCCTTCTACTGACAGAGGCGGTAATACCCTCCAACATCTAGGAGCAGATCTTCTAGGCCACAACAAAGACCTCAGGCCAGACAACCTAGGGCAGCTAGGCCTCAACCTCCGCCACAGATGGGACCGGCTGCTGGCTTTTGAGATTTTTCCCAGAGACCAAAGCCATCTCTCCAATCCTCATCCACAGCTTCCAGTAGGAGGTTGAGTATCCTCCTTTTACAACCATTGGGTGCAAATAACCACAGACCAATGGGTACTTGCAATAATATCTCGAGGTTACCAACTCAATTTCCTCTCAATTCAAAAAGATTCTCCTCCGAGACCCTTTTCTCTAAGCGAAAATCACATAATTCAACTGCAAGTAGAATTATCCACCCTTCTGAGAGCCAGAGCAGTAGAGCTCATGCCCCGGACTCAGCAGGGCAGAGGATTCTATTCCCATTATTTCCTCATTCCAAAGAAAACCGGAGGCCTACGTCCCATCCTAGACCTCAGAAATCTCAACAAATTTCTGAAGAAAGAAAAGTTCAGGATGGTCTAAGCACCATGCTTCCACTTCTTCAAACAGGGGATTGGCTTTGTTCTCTGGATCTTCAAGATGCTTACGCTCACATTCCAATATTCCCCCTCATCGCAAGTACCTGCGCTTCATGGTGGGTCATCAGCATTTCCAGTACAGAGTACTTCCATTCGGACTCGCCTCTGCTCCCAGAGTATTCACCAAATGTCTGGCAGTAATAGCAGCACACTTGCACAAAAAAAGTGTCCATGTCTTTCCATATTTAGACGACTGGCTCATCAGAAGTCAATCTCAACAAGGAGCTCTGGCTTCTCTCAGTCGAACAATTACTCTGCTTCACTCCATGGGTTTTCTCATCAATTATCAAAAGTGCCATCTCATTCCATCTCACCTGCTTCAATTCATAGGAGCAGAATTGAATACCATCCTCTCAAAGGCCTTTCTACCCAAAGATTGAGCGGAGACATTTTCCCTTCTGGCAAACTCGATTCACTCAAAGAAACAAGCAACAGCTCATCAGTTTCTAACCTTACTAGGCCACATGGCCTCCACAGTGCATGTCACTCCTATGGCTCGGTTAGCCATGCGGGTAACCCAATGGACTTTACGATCACAATGCATCCAAGCCATTCAACCACTGTACTCTCCAATTCAAGTAACCCACCAGCTCCATTCATCTCTACTTTGGTGGACGAACAAGGACAATTTGCGCAAGGGCCTTCCCTTCCAGCAACCATTCCCACAAATAACTTTAACTACAGATGCACATTGGGTTGGGGAGCTCACATAGACAATCTCCAAACCTAAGGTACCTGGACAAAACTTGAAGCAACATTTCAAATCAATTTCCTGGAACTTCGAGCTATACGTTATGCTCTGCATGCGTTCAAGGACTGCCTTTCACACAAGACTGTTCTGATCCAAACGGACAACACAGTAGCCATGTGGTACATCAACAAACAGGGAGGTACGTGCTCGTCTATCCTTTGTCAAGAAGCCGCTCAGATTTGGGACTGGGCCCTGACACATTCCATGTTTCTCCGAGCAACTTACCTGGCAGGCATTCACAACGTAGTGGCAGATTGACTCAGTCGCCAGTTCCAACCACATGAATGGTCCTGGATCCCTTAGTAGCGACCAGAATATTTCAACGTTGGGGACAACCAACAATAGACCTCTTTGCTTCACACCTGAATCACAAAGTGGACAACTTCTGCGCTCTGCACAGACAAAATCACCAACTAGCCAAGGACGCCTTTGCTCGTCCTTGGAACTCAGGCCTTCTATACGCGTATCCTCCAATACCGCTCATAACCAAAACTCTAGTGAAATTACAACAGGACAAAGGGTCCATCCTCATAGCCCCGTATTGGCCTCGGCAAGTATGGTTTCCCACACTTCTAGACCTCTCGATCAGGGATCCAATTCGCCTGGGTGCAGCTCCCACTCTCATAACTCAGGATCAGGGTCGGGCGCCATCCCAACCTTCAATCCCTATCCCTGACAGCATGGATGTTGAAAGCTTGATTCTACAACCACTCAATCTTTCAACCAATGTATCTCAAGTGCTTATAGCTTCACGTAAACCTTCAACCCGAAAGAATTATTCTTCAAAATGGAAAAGGTTTACTTTGTGGTGCAGACAAAAGAACATTGACCCTTTCTCCTGCCCTACAACTTCTCTACTTGACTACTTATGTCATCTTTCAGACTCTGGTCTACAGACTTCATCTGTTAGAGTACATTTAAGTGCAATCTCAGCTTACCATAACAAGATGGGAGATACACCAATATCCATACATCCCCTTGTCAGTAGATTTATGAGAGGTTTAATTCACCTCAAACCACCAATTCGACCACCAGTTACAGAATGGGACCTGAATCTGGTCTTAACACGACTCATGCGTTCTCCCTTTGAACCCATGAATTCCTGTGATCTTAAATTTCTCACATGGAAGACGATCTTCCTCATAGCCATTACATTGGCTAGAAGGGTTAGTGAGGTACAAGCACTTGTCACGTACTCACCCTATACAAAATTCCTACATGACAGAGTGGTTCTCCGAACACATCCAAAATTCCTACCCAAGGTAGTTACGGAATTCTACTTGAACCAATCCATGGTTTTACCCACATTCTTTCCAAGGCCTCATTCTCACCAAGGAGAACGAGCCTTACATACTTTGGACTGTAAACGTGCACTAGCATTTTACTTAGACCGCACTGCAGTCCACAGGAAATCCACTCAACTCTTTGTATCTTATGATCCAAACAAACCGGGTAAAGCAGCGGGTAAACATACTCTATCCAATTGGCTAGCAGATTGCATACAGTTTTGCTATGACAAAGCAGGCCTTCTTCTCCAAGGGCGAGTAAAAGCACATTCAGTAAGAGCAATGTCAACCTCAGTAGCACACTATCGTCCAGTGCCAATTCTTGACATATGTAAAGCAGCAACATGGTTCTCTTCACACCTTTGCAGCTCATTACTGTTTGGACAAGCAGGGGCGACAAGATTCAGCCTATGGACAATCTGTCTTAAAGAATTTGTTTCCAGTTTAATCCCAACTCCTTCTACATCCAATCTGCTGTGATCTTTGGCTGCCTCATTTTCAACAACAATACTTCACTGTTGCTTCACTACAAAATGACTCAGCCTCTAGCTTGCTAATCACCCATATGTGAGGACTAGCATCCTGCTTGTCCTGGGATAAAGCAAAATTGCTTACCTTGTAATAGGTGTTATCCCAGGACAGCAGGATGTAGTCCTCACGAAACCCACCCGCCACCCTGCGGAGTTGGGTCCGATATGTTTTATTATTTTATTTTTTGCTAAAGCTTATTGCTACATACGAGACTGAAGAGAGACCCCTTGGGCAGAGAATATCATGGCATGCTGGACATGCTGAGTGGCCTCACAGGGCCAGTCAAAAGTTTCTAGAAACTTTGACAGAAAGTTTTCCTGCACAGGGCTGGATCAATGATGTCATCCATATGTGAAGACTACATCCTGCTGTCCTGGGATAACACCTATTACAAGGTAAGCAATTTTGCTTTTTCCCTTCCTCCGGGCTCCCAGCCAGCCTTCAGTCCAATCCAGAGACTCCCTCCCACTTTACCAGCAGCAGATGAGAGCAAGAAGCATTGAGGAGAGAAAGAAGATGAGGCAGCAGCAGCAGCAGCAGCAGCAGAAGAAGTCAGCAGTGGCTCTATAAAGCACGCACCTCTCTTCCTCATGCTCCTATCTTCATGTCCAGGCCCCATGGGGTGAAGAAAGCATCAGCAGCTTCACTGCAAGACCAGGCAGAGGAAGATAAAATTGGAGTCCTGCTGGGCCCATATGAACAGGAGTTGGTGATATCTTGATCTGATCTGGGTGAAAGAGAAGGGAATAATCTCCCACTGGGCCAGGAAGAGGAGAAGGAAACAAGAGCAGCTTTCTCTCATACCCAATAAAGGAGAAATGAGCCAACTCCTGTCCAGACTAATGAGGAAAGAGTAGCCTTCTGCTTGGTCTGTGACACACCTTCCATGATCACACGACACACTAGTGTGTCCCGATAGACCTGTTGAGAGCCACTGATATAGCACATACACGAATGCATGATGTTTTAAAAACTGCAACTTACACGTGTAAATCGAGTCCACGACTAACTGTGCATGTGTAAGAAAGGGACGTGCCAGAGGCACCCTGGGACAAGGCCAACATTTACACATATAAGTTGTTATTTTAAAACCTGCCAAAATGACGTGCATACATCACTTTCTGTATATTTACTTCTGCTTAATATCTGGTGTAAGCGATTGCAAGCATCGTTAAAGTGAAAAAATGATTGGGTAGGGGGTATGGTGCAATGGGGAAACTTCAGGCTGAAAAGCCAGAAGGGTTTTCACAAGCTGCAGATGGACTGGGTGAACTGGTAGACTAAATGGTAAAACTGGTTATTTCATATTGGCATGTACGTTATAAAATACTCTGATTTATGTATGTAAAAGCTGACTTATGGGTGGTAAAAACATCAAATCAATGCAATAAAAATCTACACGTGTATTCTTGTAAAATTGTAAGTACAAATATGCGTGTGCAGACTTATCCGGCTAATTTTCAATATATTCAGCTAAGTAGCACCTTTCCTGCTACTTGGACGGACAAATTTGAACTTATTCAGATAAGTAGCAGCACTTATCTGGCTATAGTCTGATTTATCCAGCTAAGTAGCAGCAGGCTTACATAGCTGGATAAGTCTGAAATGCACTATTTGTCCATCTAAGTAGCACTTTTCAGACTTAGGATAAGTCCAGATAATTCCAAACTTACGTGGCTCATGGTTTTGACATACATGAGCATTTGTACATGCATATGTACTCATATTTTAGAACCTTTCCATGCTGGCTATAAAGTACAGTAGCAACTATATATGTTCCTGTATACATATGTAAATGGGTGGAAGCAAGCAGTTTTGAAAGTTATCCTCTACCCGCACAAATGTACACCCGATTTTATAACATGCACGCGCTGCTGCGCACATGTTATAAAATCCAGGGTTGGCGCGTGGAAGCGGGTGCACACTTGTGCACCTTGCACGCGCTGAGCCCAAGTGGAGCCCCAATGGCTTTCCCCGTTCCCTCCAAGGCCGCTCCGAAATCAGAGCAGCCTCGTAGAGAACTTTTCTTCTGCTCCCCCCACCTTCCCCTCCCTTCCCCTATCTAACCCACCCCCCAGCCCTACCTAAATCCCCCCCACCTTGTTTTATTTATTTACGCCTGCGTATCTTGTGCGTGCCGGCCAGCTGCCGGCGCGCCAACCTCGGGCACAGCCGCTGTGCCGGAGGCCTCGGTCCTGCCCCTGGACCGGTGCCACGCCCACAACCCGCCCCTTTTTCAAAGCCCCGGGACATATGCACGTCCCAGGGCTTGCACGCACCGCCGAGCCTATGCAAAATAGGCTTGGCGAGCGCAGGAGCAGGTTACGCGTGTAACCCTTTGAAAATCTACCCCTAAATGTACATTAAGGGGTAGATAGCAGGCACGGACAAGTTTGGTAATGAATGCACATTAGGGATATGCATTTATTTCATTCGCTTTGGCAATACACGAGTATCTCGCCAACTTTATAGTACATTCAAAAAAACTGGATAGTATGTGCATCTCTCATTGCTTTAAATACATGTTTACTATCTATTTTTGCATGTATTATAAAGTTGGCAAGGTGCACATGGAAGTAGCATGTACATATGTAAGTAGCACTTGGCAAGAACCTAAAGTATGTGTGTACTAGCAGTCTTGTAAATAAATATGAAGGGAAAGAAAAGAGTGGTTTAGGAGCACTCTGAGACAGAGTTGAGAAGTTTGCAAACAAGTTGTTAATTTGTAAATTATATATTGCATTAGGGATGTGTATTCACGTTATCCATTTCAGCAATATGTGCATGCCTTACCTACTTTATAATATATGCAAAAAAAAACGGATAGTATGTGCATATCTCACTAACTTCATAGTATACACAAAATGCATTTTTAATAATGAGTTATGCACATACTATCCGTTTTTTTTTGCATGTTCTATAAAGTCAGTGAAGTATGCATGTATTGCCGAAACAGATAAAATGAATGCACATCCCTATTGTCTATAGTTTCAAGGGTGGGAGTTATTAAGGACATGCATTCGTTTCACGTGCGTACCTTGCCAACCTTATATGTGAAAAATAGATAATATACATGTATTTAAAACAATGAGTGATGCAGATACTAACCAGTTTTTTTTGCATGTAATCTAAAGTCGGCGAGAAACACATGTATTGCCGAAGCGATTGAAAAAAATGCACATCCCTAATGTGCATTCATTACCAAACTTGTCCATGCCTGCTAATTTAGTCATGGAAGTGCAATAGTGCTTATCTTTTGTCTTCAGTTTGTGAGCGGGAGGTCTGGATTAAGTGGTGGAGGGTTGGTGAACTAGTGATTGCACGTACATGCACAAGTTAGCACTTTCATAAACAGAGTGCATGCAATCTTTATAACGTACCTACTCCGCATATAATTCAGGAGTATTAGGTGCACGTGTTATAATTATGACATGCGTAAAATACTGTATATGCACATAATTTCATAAAATGAGAAAAGAAAAATATGCTAATTTTAAGATAGAGAGGTATATTAAGCAGCACTGCTGCGCCACTGAAAATCCTGGCTAAGTTAGCTGGATAATAGAGATGTGTATCGTGTGATCGATTGTCTTAACGATCGATTTCGGCTGGGGGGGAGGGAATCGGATCGTCGCGGTTTTGTTTTTTAAAATATCGTGTAAATCGTAAATCGGGGGAGGGCGGGAAAACCGGCACACTAAAACATCCCTAAAACCCACCCCGACCCTTTAAAATAAATCCCCCACCCTCCCGAACCCCCCCAAAATGTCTTAAATTACCTGGGGTCCAGTGGGGAGGTCCAGTTGTGATCTTCCACTCTCGGGCCACGAGTGCGTTGATAGAAAATGGCGCCGGCGCTACCTTTGCCCTGTCATATGACAGTCTTTCAATAAAGATCCTCACCAGATGGATGTCCAATCTATCACACATATATTTTCACCCAGTGCTTATTTTTATCAGTGATTTTCCATGAATCCCCTCAAATTTTTCTTACTACAATGATGTTTTATGTATTTTAATCAATTATATAGGAAAACGGGTGGATGTTTCATATATTATACGCAACCATCCAGGTGCCAATTTTTTCTGTTGTAATCATTAACAACCTCCCGCCTCCAATTTTTATTTATTTGAATTTTGTAGCTTTAAAATATATTGAGATGGCTCATAGAAAATCCTTTTTTTTGTAGATATTTAATTTTTATTTTTATGCTAAAAACATTTTTTTCTGTGACTAGCACTTTCCCATATGTTTATATTTTGTGCCGTCAATGGAAGGATAGCAATTACTTAGCTTTTTTTTAATGTCTTTTGTACTCCCGACTTCCGCAAGTTTCGACAATTGCTGTCTTCCTCAGGATATATTCATTCCTTCATTTGATTTCTTTCAATGAAAAAGCTGTTTGAAATCCTTCGGTGCTCTGAAAGAGCCTCCTTCTTCGTTCGGTTCCTGACGGCGTCTGTACTCTCTCACTTCAACGTTTCTTTTAAACCCACTTCCTGGATACTGGCCTGACCTATCAGCAGTCTTTAAATGAGTGAGAACCAATCTAATTGGTCATTCAATCCCCTTGGCTGTTCAGTATGTAATCTAAATATCCATGCTTGCTCGCGATGGTTAAGAGCTGATAATCCTCCTTGATTTTCTCCCATACTGTCAATAACGGTCCATTTCAACTGTTCAAATGTGTGTTGATGATCCAAACAGTGCTGAACAATGGGGGCAGTAATTGTGGCATTGTTTATACGGGACCGATGTTCCGCTATCCTATATTTCACTGCCCTACTAGTACGTCCCACGTACACCTTCGGGCAGTCACACATTATTATATATATTACCGCTTTTGTTCTGCAGTCCGTGTCCATTTTTCTATATACTTTATATCCAACTACTGGATCCGTCCATGTAGCACCCTCTATTGTAGTATCACATACTGTGCATTTACCACATTTTCTGTGGTAATTTTTGGCATTTTTCACTCTATTTTGTAACTTAGAATGAATCACCTGATCCTTGATGTTTCTTCCCCTGCTCGTTGTTATGAGCGGCTCCTCTCGTAACACACTATGGAGGGCTACAATATGCCAATGTTTCTTTATGGATTTCATAATAGCTATAGTGGACGTGCTCTGAGGTAACATGCATACCAATCTATTTTGTTCCTTAACTGGCTGATACTGTAACAGTGAATCTCTGTCACTGTATCTTGCCCTCTTATAGGCTTTTCGTACTACTTTTTTGGGATAACCTCTTTCTAAAAACTTCTTACTAAGGATGTCAGCCTGTTTCTTAAACTCATCCACTGTATCACATATTCGGCGTATGCGAAAGAACTGAGACACTGGCAAACCTCATTTAAATCCCTCCAGGTGAAAACTTTCATATCGAAGTAAATTATTTTTGTCGGTCAATTTTCTATTGACTGTAGTATGAATAGTATCTCCCTTAATCTGTATAAGGACGTCTAAATATGCAATGCAGTGTGCACTGCTAACGTGTGTGAATTTTAAATTTTCGTCCTGTATGTTAATCCATTCTATAAACTGTACCAGTTGTTGTTCAGTCCCTCTCCATACGAAAAATATATCATCTATAAACCTATACCAGTTGGTAATCAATTCCCACCACTCTGACATATATACTGTATTGGCTTCAAAATTCGCCACATACAGATTAGCTACTGCTGGTGCTAATGATGATCCCATTGGGATTCCATGTTCTTGATGATATATTTTATTTTTAAAAATAAAATAATTATTAAATAGCACCAATTCAGTCAATTGCGTTAGAAATTGTATAGGTATTCTGTTATAGATGTGATTTTGCATTATTTCTTTTTTCACCACTTCAAGTGCTGAATGTTGTGGAATTTGGGTATACAGTGACTGAATGTCCATTGTCACCAATAAGGTGTTATCCTTTTTAACCTCCACTTCTTTTAAAACATTCAAAAAATGGATGGTATCCTTCAAGTACGATTGTTTTTTTTGTACTATTCGTTGAAGTTGTTTGTCCACAAATATTGCTGGAGGTTCCAAAATAGATCCATTACGTGAAACTATCGGTCTAAAAGGAGGATTACTTATGTCTTTATGAACTTTTGGAACTGCATAGATAACTGGTGTTCTCGGTTCTGTTTGTACTAAAAATGATTTCTCCTTAGCTGTCAAAAAATTGGCTTTCTCCACAATATCTTCGATGGTTTCTTTCAACAATAATGTTGGATCCTCCTCCAACTCTCTATAATATTTTATTTGTGCCAGTTGTTCCAATACAGCTTCCTCATACTTTCCCCGATCCAACACCACTATTGCTCCCCCTTTGTCAGCCGGTTTAATTACCACCTCTTCCATATCACCCAATTCTTTCAAAGCTTGTCTCTGTTCCCTATTGATATTTTGATGTATCCATGTTTTCTGTTGTTCAAACGTACTAATGTCCCTTAACACCAATTGCAAAAATGTTTTGACATTGGAATCCATTGGTCCTGGAGGATTCCACCGTGATTTAGGTTTAACTATAGACATATCTGATGATTCAGAAATTTGATCTTGAAAATATAACTTCAAATTTAATTTCCTTATAAGTCTGTATAATGCTATACGACTTTCAAAGGGGTCATGGAAGGCTGTGGGAATGAATGATAATCCACTATTTAAAACATGTAATTGTGTTTCTGATAACTGGATAGCAGATAAATTTATTACTGCTGTTTCTGACTTCTGGTTCGAGTTGTTCGTTCCGGTATTCGATTTGTTAATGATGGTTTTGATTTTTTCGGGTATCTTTTTTGATCTTGTCTGTCCTCCAAAAATGTTTTCTTTGTTTCCTTTTGATGTTCTTGTTCACTTTCCTGTTCATCCGACTCCCCTGACCCCTCAGAGCTATCACTTGTAGTTTCAAAATGAACCCTTCTTCCTTGGATTTTATTTTTATTATACATCCATAAATAAACTTTATTCGATGAATAATCATTTTGATCTCTTTTAAATTTGTTGATTTTCGATTCTTTAATAGTTCCTCGTAGCTGTTCTAACGTTGTCTTAAATTCGCTCAGTTTTTCTTCATAGGTCGGTAGAGCAATCATTGAACGCTGTACTTCCTCTATTTCTGTTTTAATCTCATCCACATCCCTCTTCACTCTATTAATTATCAATAGCATTAAGTCCATTGAACATTTGTTCAAAATCAAAAACGTTCAGTTACTGGTAACCAATTAAGACTGCAAAGAACTGGATGTACAGAACTGGATGGACAGGCACAGCATTAGAGGTCAAGCCCTTTTAAGGACATAAGGCCTGGACGGACAGGCACAGCATTAGATGATAGAGGTCAAGCCCTCATAGACACATAAAGCCTGGACGGACAGGCAGGCACAGCATTCAAGGATAGAGGTCAAGCCCTCATAGACACATAAAGCCTGGACGGACAGGCAGGCACAGCATTTGAGGATAGAGGTCAAGCCCTTTTAGGGACATAAGGCCTGGATGGACAGGCAGTGGCACAGCATTCGAGGATAGAGGTCAAACATTTTTAGGGACATAAGGCCTGGATGGACAGGCACAGCATTTAAGGATAGAGGTCAAGCCCTCGTAGACACATAAAGCCTGGACGGACAGGCAGGCACAGCATTTGAGGATAGAGGTCAAGCCCTTTTAGGGACATAAGGCCTGGACGGACAGGCAGTGGCACAGCATTTGAGGATAAGAGGTCAAGCCCTTTTAGGGACATAAGGCCTGGATGGACAGGCACAGCATTAGAGGTCAAGCTCTTTTAGGGACACAAGGCCTGGATGGACAGGCAGGCACAGCATTTGAGGATAGAGGTCAAGCCCTTTTAGGGACATAAGGCCTGGATGGACAGGCAGGCACAGCATTTGAGGATAGAGGTCAAGCCCTTTTAGGGACATAAGGCCTGGATGGACAGGAAGGCACAGCATTAGAGGATAGAGGTCAATCCCTCGTAGGGACGTAAAGCCTGGATGGATAGGCAGGCACAGCATTCGAGGATAGAGGTCATGCCCTTGTAGGGACATAACAGCATTAGGGGATAGAGATCAAGCCCTTTTAGGGACACAAGGTCTGGACAGACAGGCACAGCATTAGAGGTCAAGTACTTTTAAGGACATAAGGCCTGGATGGACAGGCAGTGGCACAGCATTCGAGGATAGAGGTCTAGCCCTTTTTAGGGACATAAGGCCTGGATGAACAGGCAGGCTAAGCATTAGAGGATAGAGGTCAATCGCTCAGAGGGACATAAAGCCTGGACGGGCAGGCAGGTACAGCATTAGAGGATAGAGATCAAACCCTTCTAGGAACATAAGGCCTGGATGGACAGGTACAGCATTCGAGTTCAAGCCCTTGTGGGGACGTAAGGCCTGGAAAGTCAGGAAGTGGCACAGCATTTGAGGTCAAGCCCTTGTGGGGAGATAAAGTCTGGACGGATAGGCACACCATTAGAGGTCAAGCCCTTTTAGGAATGTAAGGCCTGGATGGACAGCCACAGCATTAGAGGTCAAGCCCTTTTAGGGACGTAAGGCATGGTTGGACAGGCACAGCATTTGAGGATAGAGGTCAAGCCCTCGTAGGGACACCAGTTTTCTATAGTTCTAGAAATATTACTGTTGGCACCTAAGAAAGATTTCGGGAACATGGCCCATATTATGAAGTAGCGACCAAGAAATGAGATGGACCAGTGAACACCAGGAAATCTTTTATTATGCACAAACCATCAGAAAAAGCCCGACTCAGGCCGAGTTTCGCTCATTGAGCTGCTTCAGGGGCTAATACAGCAAAACAGATATAGTCACATATAGACAACATATACACCATACATACATAATTAAATCATATAAAATAAAAACAATTAAATATTTAAAATCATTGCAACACACATGAATGAAAGATGACAATGACTAAGACAGTGTAATGGGAAAAATATTTTTTAAAAAGAATAAATATATTGTCTATCCTATTATTGTTCAAGATGACAATATAATATGATATCCTTTTATAGTGGGAAACTTTTTTTTATATATGTGTAGGTATCCAAATATATCTATATATTAATTCAAGCATATCTATATATTAATTCATTGGTGTACTTATATTGAAAACTAATCTAAAAGAGTTAAAAGGGTCTACCTTTTCAAACCACAGTTGATTGCCGGTGGTTGCCTGCATTTAGTAATTCATATATCTTCCTTAAAAACATCTTTCTTGAGTGTACTGAAAATTGTATACAAAATAAATTGATAAATACACACAGATTTGACCTGATTATAGGGCAGTGCTAGAAATCATAGCATACCATATGCGGGTAGCCAATGTATCGGTACTTGTGTAAAAATGTATTATATAAAATAAGGGCACAAACCATTACTAAAAAGAAACAGCTACCTGGACATTTATTCTGCCATCCAGATACAATCAACAGCTTCTAGCTAAACCAAACAATAAATTACTTAATATTTATTTTATGTTTTAAATGTCAGGGATTAAGCTATACATCATATCCTGGTCTGCGTGCTGCCCGGCCATTTAAATACTTAAATTCTCACGGAGTAGAAAACTACTTTAAATGCAAATTAAAACAGAAAATGGATGTTTTAAGCATGGTAACACTTTTTATAAATCAAAAAATGAAGTACTTAATATCAACTTTTTTATGTTTTAAATGCCAAGGATTCAACTGTGCAAAAAAGCCTACACACCATATCCTGGTCTGGGCGCTGCCGGCCATTTAAAAACTTATTTTTGCACCAAATAAGACATTTCTGTAAATGCAATAAAACAAAAAATAGATGTATTACATGGCAGCTACAATCACAATAAGAATTTAAACATTCGGGTGACCCTAAAATATACTACTGCTTGACCGTGGGCAAACCTTTACCTAAAAAATTGTATTGAAGACTTAAGAAAACTAAAACCGTCTTGAATAAACCACAACTAATCAGCTCTGGCTAAAAACAGCATCTCCTACTAAAAACTAAAGATAGGATCTCACCACCAGAAATAAGATGCGTTGGCTCGATACCTTCTTGAAAACCGGAAGTGTGCTGTCAACCTGTGCGTTCTGCCTGCCATTTAAATACTTTCATGAAAACTATTGAGCATATGAAATATGCAAGCTCTAAACATCTTAAGTCAGCTTTTTATGTTCTTACATTCCATATGTGGACGGACAGGCACAGCGTTAGAGGTCAAGCCCTTTTAGGGACATAAGGCCTGGATGAACAGGCACAGCATTCGAGGATAGAGGTCAAGCCCTTGTAGGGACACCAGTTTTCTATAGAATAAGAAACATTACTGTTGGCACCTAAGAAAGATTTTGGGAACATGGCCCATATTATGAAGGTCATGAAAACTATTGATCATATGAAAAATGCAAGCTCTAAACATCTTAAGTCAGCTTTTTATGTTCTTACATTCCAAATGTGGACGGACAGGCACAGCGTTAGAGGTTAAGCCCTTTTAGGGCTATAAGGCCTGGTCGGACAGGCAAAGCATTTGAGGTCAAGCCCTTGTAAATACCCAGAAGCTAATAACTGTACTTATGCACTTCAGCTGATGACAAAGGAACATAAAGAGCTCTCAGAAATAAGAAAACTGCTATTCAAGTCCAAATCTACAATAACAACCTATGTTGTCTTTGTAGTTTACACAGTGCCTCTGTAAACTATGGGAACATAGAGGATGAACTAGAGTGCAACTACCACCAGTTTTCTATAGTACATTAATGTTGGCACCTAAGAAAGATTTAGGGGAAATGGCCCATATTATAAAGGTCATGAAAACTATTGAGTATATGAAGTATGCAAGCTCCAAACATCTTAAGTCAGCTTTTTATATTCTTACATTCCAAATGTTGCAAAACAGGAAAAGAATATTCTGGAAAGAAGTGATGCACAAATACATGAACCTGAAATTAGAAATACTAGAACTAAACTCAGACAGGCACAGCGTTTGAGGTCAGGCCCTTGTAGGGACATACGGCCTGGACAGTGGATGGACAGGCACAGCGTTTCAAGTTTGGTACATGTGCTGATATTATCTGGAGCATAGGAGGCAGTTGGAGCTGCTGCAAGGCTTTCAATTGCTTTTATTCATCTTGCCATTCACAGGGAAAATTTGGAAACCCAAGCAAAGGCAGGTTTATTTTAAAAAATGCTAGCATTTCCATCAACTCTGGTGCCAGCCTTGAGCGATGAGGGCTCATGATATCCCCTGTCATTGAAAATTCAAGTTCACTGGGCACACTGGTTGGTGAACATGTCAGATGAGCCACTTTGGTTAGGAGTGGCCAGACAGTGGACTTGTGTGCCCAATATGCCAGCGGATCTGTCTGCATGTTCTCTGTGGGCTCTGAGAGATACCGTGACACTGACAGTTGTGCTGGTGTCTCCTTTGCTTGGGTCGGCTAAGAGTCACTCATGCCAGCTGCTTTCTCTCTAGCCCATAGCAGAACAGATGATTCTTTATGGGCAACATGGCTTTGGCGTACTGAAGTGGAGGAGGAGGAGGAGGTAGTAGCTGTCGCTGACAGACTACTGCTCCTGCTTGGGCTAGCACAACTCTCTGAAGTGCCCGCTGCTGTTTCCTCCTCTACATTATACCTAATCTGTTTCTGCCTATGGTGCTCCTGATCACGGACCTTTGCTAACAGCAGTTCCTTCACAACTGAGAGACAATTGGACTGTAGGGCGAGTTTCCCTTTCACACGGGGATCACAGACGGTGGCGAGCATGTATGTGTGGGTGTCTGTTAAAGGCCTTAATCTCTCTTGCACCTGCTTCTGCAAAATGTCCAGACAATGCAGCACCTCAGCTGTCATTCCCTCTTCCTGTTTAAAGCCTTCCAAATTTTCCTCCAGAAAATTAACTATAGGGATGATGTCAGCCAAGGTGGCACTTCTGGAACTCAGCTCCTCCGTGACATCCATGAAAGGCTGCAGGTTTTTACCAGCTGACTCATGAATAACCAATCATGATGCCCTAGAGGATTCTGCACTCCTATGTCCATTATACCAGAAAGTTCATGAAGGGGTGTCTGCAGCTCCACTAACCTCTGCAGCATCATAAAGGTGGAATTCCACTGGGTGGCAAGATCTTGAATGAGAAGCTTGTGAGGCATGTCCAAATCAGTCTGATTTTGTCGGAGAACCTGCCCCGCCTTCACACTTCTGTGGAAGTGCGCTGCTATGTTCCTGCACCTCTGTATTAACTTATGCAGGTATTCATTCTCTTGGTGCTTGGACTCCAACCCCAGAGCTAACTTCACTACCAGGTGCAGAGTGTGTGCAAAACATCGGATGTTCTGAAAGCACCCGTCGTATATTGCCTTAACCATGTTTGCACCATTGTCTGTGACAAATAACCCTGCCTGAGGATTCCTGTCTCGTTGGTGTAGTTGCTAGCCCGCCAGCATCTGTCTGATGCATGCTAGAATATTGGCTGAGGTACGGGCCTCATCCGTCAGGTGGGTGTGCAGTAAAGCCCACCTCCACCCTGATACTTGTTCACTAATAGAGCTGCTGCCTGCCCCTACCTCAGCCAGGTCCCACCAGTGTGCTGTCAGGGAGAGGTAAGAGTGTGCAACATTCATTGCGGTCCAGATATCGTAAGTGAAATGCACACTCCCCTGTGCCTTAGCTAGCAGCGCTTGAATATGACTGCAACACTGATTGTACAGGCTGGGGTTGACCTTTCTGCTAAATGTGGTTCTGGAGTGGACTTTGTAATTTGGAACTAAGACCTTCAGCAAATGCTTAAAACCCACATTCTCCATGGGCTGGTCATTAAAGGCAATCATTTCCTCAATACTCCTGGTAACAACCTTTGAGGCTGCCTGCCTCCTACCCCAGGATAGCGTTAACGCACACTACCCCATTTCCTCCATGGTGGGTTGTCACTTCTGCCACATGCAGGGGGGCTGCTGGCCTGCCACCTGACTGCTAGAGGGAGCTGAGGGCATGGGGTGACTCTGCTCCTTTTCAACCACTTTATGCTGCCTGGAAAAAGGGGTCCCCTGAATGGTACTGCCACCATCCCCAGATAGCAGTACTGTTGTTGGGTGTTGCCTCTTCATATGATGCGTCATGCCAAAATTAGATAGATGTCCTATTTGCTTGCCTCTGCTAATAGCCCTGCCACAGTAATTACACTGAGCAAAACGCGGGTCCTCTCACACTTTAAAGTGGCTCCAGATCACAGATTTCTTTCTTGATCCCTTCGCTATAGCCTTCGGGGTGGATGCAGGCACTGGAGCTGAAGTAGTGGGTGCACCCTGAGAAGCAATGCCAGGGGCATCAGTCACACTCTGTGCCTGCACTGACTGCTCTTCCTCCTCAACATCATCAGTTTCATCTCTCCCCCGCTGCACTGAATTGGAGGCTAAGACAGGACTAACTAATCCTCCTAAACCTTCTTCAGCTATTACTTCTTCCATTTCTGATGATGAGAATCCCACACAAGATGATTCTTCATCGGAATCAGAAGCAAACAGTGCCTGCGCTACATTGTCAATGCTAAGTCGAGTCTGCTGTCTCACTGCTGCTTTTGGGTGTCGCCATTTTGTCTAGAATGACTCAGCCTCCCCTTCCCTCACCTCCAAAACTACAGGGTCAGAAACAGGTGGTGGCGATGCATCATCTTTAAATTTCATTTTTTTCTGGATGGAACTGCCTGCCCCTCCAGAGATTTTAGATTGGAACAGGTCCCTTTTTAACTTTAATGGGGGACTGGCACTGCCTTTTGAAGTGCCTCCTATGCCAGTCCCAATCACTTGACCACGTCTAGCTTTCCCTGACATTATAGATTTAATGTCACTGCCTACTAGGTATTTCAATTAAAAGAATTATTTCCAAAAGAAGCCCACTGGGGATTTGGCTTCAGAGAGCACCGCTGACCCAATATACGTGAGTCTGCAAAAGTGCCCCCAGGCCCACAAGGCTGTGCCTGGATGTACACTAAAACTGGGACCGCTGTATGTGCACACACCAAGCTTGTAACTACAAAAGGGGATTTGGCTTCAGAGAGCATCGCTGTCCCAATATACGTGAGTCTGCTAACCGCCCCCAGGCCCACGAGGCTGTGCCTGGATGTACACTAAAACTGGGACTGCTGTATGTGCGCACACACCAAGCTTGTAACTACAAAAAGGCTCACTGGGGATTTGGCTTCCGAGAGCACTGCTGTCCCAATAATATATATGTGAGTCTGCAAAACTGCCCAGTGCCCACTGATGCTCAGTGAGTTCACTCTCTGTCTTCTTGGCTTAAAAGAGCATAAAGAGACAGCCTCAGTTCAATAAAAAAAAAAAAAACTGCAGTTAAATAAAAAGCATGACTTGCTTGGCACAGTAGCAAAAAAGAAGGAATATCTTTTTCAATGGAAAATTCTATCAAACCAGCTAAAAATTGAATATATCTCCCACCCACAACATCCAAATCCTGCTATCAACCTACCCCAGGGGGTAAAATATACAAATAATCAGCAACATGCCACTGCTAGCAGCTTCTCTCAGTGGTACAGACAGAGAGACCATCTCAGATCAATTAAAAAAAAAGTGCGGTCAAATAAAGCAAGGCTAGCTGGCAGCACTGCAACCAAATCGAAGAAATATCTTTTTCAATGGAAAATTCTATCAAAGTAGCAAGCAATCGAATACAGATTTCAGACACTCAGACTAGCTCTCAGTGCAGCCACCTCCCTGGACCACCTCCCCAGACCATCCCCACAAAGAAAGTGCATGGCACGCCGCGTGCTTAATGTATAAATAGTGCTGCGTCATCAGGAATAGCGTCACAGAGCACTGAGTGAGAGCGGCGATTGGCTGCATTAGAAAAATGCTTAGCTCTGATAGGTTGCATTCTGGTCTCCTTGCCAACCTGTCTGACCCACTCTGTGACTGAGCAGTAAGGTCACTTATGACTCACAGGAAAGGGCTGGGTTTTGCTATCTCCTATTTCAAACGGCCGCTAAGAAATCACTGTGAGCCAAAAGAATGAAACTAATATGATATGTTGTATTCGTGGGGGATTGCGATGCATTTCGCAAACCCACAAATACAATGAATAGGGACTTATGGGTTGTGGATTGCCAATGCGTTGAAAACGAATGCACATACCTACTGTTCAATAGATCTTTGGAAAAGTAGTGTCTAGTGACTGGAGAAGAGTGGTGGTGGTCCCGTTTCACAAGAGTGGGAGCAGAGGCGAGGCTGGAAACTACAGGCAACTTAGCATCACCTCTGTCGGTGGTGGGAAAGGTCTCCATCGAATGACTTATGAGGAGATGTTTAAGAAGAGGTCTTAAAAAATGGAGAGGGCCATCCATTGCTCCTACCTTATGATAGGGGCCGGTCAATGGCACCAATAACCCCTGTCACATGGTAAGGGCAAAGGGCCATCGGCGCCATTTTGATTAGTGGCAGCTGACTGCCCGAGAGCGGGAGATTGCTTCCGGGACCCCCGCTGGACCACCAAGTACTTTAAGAAAGTTTTGGGAGGATCGGGAGGGTGGAGGATTCTAAATAATTAGATTTAAAGGGTTGGGGTGGGTTTGGGGGTTGTTTTTCTGTGTGCCCTTTCTTCCCAGCCTCCCCCAAGCTTGTGGGGGATGTGTCCATAAGGATATGACCTGCTGCTAAACAGAGGGAGAATGATTTTGTGCATTGTGAACAAGTATATTCATGATTGACCTTTGATCAAGACAGAAATAATGTATTGGAGCCCAGCAAATCAATTTACAGCAAAGGCTCTGGAACGGATTCCCCAATAGCAAATTTGACTGGTGTCGTATGGGATGTCCTGGGTCTGTTGACCTTTTGATTTCTCTATGATCCACCAAACTTGTCTGTATTTAAAAAGGGTGATGGCTTCATGCATGCTATTTCCTGACAGAAAGGCAGTTGATAAATTAGCAAGGATTGGTTTAACCTCATAGAAATATTCCCAGCTAACCTCCCAAGCAGAAGACTAGTCTTATTGTAAAGGTGTTGAGATTTATAACATAAGCCGTGAAAACAGTTCTCTAGTAGACAGTGGTCTAGTAAAATCTCAAAGGTTCTATGGATGGTATGTGAGGAAAAACATTTAAATGCTTCCCCTTGATTCTCTTGTATGACAAAGCCTTTGGGATGGGTCCTATTACTTTCTCTGTCTGTCATTGTCATTAGATATATTCTATATAACTATTGTACCTAATGTAATCTCCCTTTAACTTGAGTTTTGAAAAATAAATAATAAAATATAAACACTACTGTTGTGATCCTGTCAGCGAGGAGTGCGGGTAGGCTCCCTTACCTTGCAGTGGTCAGTCGGGCCGCTGACGCTGTCTACCTCGCGGCAAGCCCGCCGCCAACACCATCCTCCGCAGCACAGAGGCCGCGTTCTTTCTTGCCCTGCGCGGCAGGGTCGGGCTGACGAGGGCTCTCCCTCGTGGCCTGGATTACCGCTGCTGCTCTGGCTCTCCCCGACGAGCTCAGACACTCCCAGGGTCCTCAGCCGGCAGGGAGGCCGTCCCTGCCGGTGCCTGCTGCTGCTTGGGTCCTTGCCTGCAGCTTCCTCCAGCCTTCCTGCTTCAGTCTTCGTGGCTGGAAGCTGCTCCTGCAGCCTGCTATCTCTCCAGCTTCTGGGCAGGGCTGCTCCACTACCTGCCTTGCTTCCTCGGGCCTTCCACATGGCTGGGGATGCCACCAGCTTCCAGCTCTCTTCTCCAGCTTCCTTAGGCACGGGCGCGCGCCTCTCTCCTGTTTTTCAAGGGCCAGCCAGGTGTGGCCCTCTGCTGATCCCTCCTTGGGTGTTGTCCTCTTCAGCCCTACAAAAGGGCTCAGCGTCCATTCCAACTTTGCCTTCGCAAGGAGTTAGACACTCCTGGGATCCTGTTGGTCTTCGTTCCAGGAGTCGTCCTTGTTCCAGCTCTTCTTCAAGGTCCTGTGTTTCCTGTTCTTCGTTGGAGCTCCTCATCTTGTCCTGATGTCCACGTTCCAGTCCAGATGTCCGCCTTATGTTCCTGATGTTTGTGATCCACTCCTGAGGTCTGTCTACTGATCCTGTATTCTTTGTTCCAGTCCAGATGTTTGTTCTTCGTACTTGATGTCCATGATCCAGTCCAGTTGTTGTTTCTCCTGATCCTGATGTCCGTGATCCTGACCAGTTATCCTGCACCCCTGGTTCCTCGTTGCCACCCTTCCTGGTGTGCCATGTCGTGGTCCGCGACCAGCCCCATGGGTGGGCTGTGTAGGGCGCTTCATGGTGCAATGCCTGCCTCACTTCTGCAGCAATAGCCTCTGGGAGACTTCCGCTTCTGTACTTGTCCCTGGTCTATGGAGTTCCTTGTGCTTGCTCCGTCCGTGCCAAAGACTCTGCCAGAACCTATACTGTCAGCGTGGTCCGCGACCAGCCACTGGTGGCTGAGTAGGGCATGCCTCGGTGCAGGCCTCTACAGCTTCTGAGACCATGTCCTTTTCATTGCTCCCATCTCGTCTAGAGGCTCTTCGAGTCCAGCGTGGTCCGTGACCAGTCCCGCGGGTGGACTGTGTAGGGCACGCTGCATCGCAGTCTCTACCCAGTACTTGCCTGAGTTTTCTGAATGCCTTGTACCTCGTTCCTGAGTCTTCATCTGTGCATCCAAGTACCTCGTTCCTGTCTTCATCTGTGCATTCAAGTACCTTGTTCCTGAGTCTCGTCTGAATCTTCATGTTCCGGTCTTCGCTGCCCTGGACTCCATCCGGCCCGCCGCTTCTTGCCGTACCCTGCGGCAGGTCTGAAAGGGCTTGGAACGGTCAGAGGACTGTTCATAAGACCACCATTACTTTGTTGGTCTTCCGAAGCGTGCAGGTCCGGAGGAGGGTCAGTATCCCCAGTCATCTGTCTTCAGTCCAGCCTCGCTCCTGTCCAGCCCATGCTCAGGCATGCCTCGCCTACCATGGCACCTCTTCGGAGTTCCTCTGGGATCAAGCCGTGGCCCAAGAACACACATCTCCTGGTAAGCGGACCGCTCTCCTAGCGCTCCACAACACTCCACATCCCAAATTTATTCTGTATAATTATCGTAGGGTTTTTTACATTGCAAACCCAAGTACAATTCTTTATACATTGATATTGCTTTATAAATAATAATTAAAAGGATGATATTCAGCATCATTTGTCTGATGAAGTTTGGATTTAGCCAAACAAATGGCAGGATTTGATAATCCTGCTGATTTGACCAGCCCCAAGTTATCACTAAAAGCTTATGTAGCCAACTTGGGGGCAAGATAGGGTATACCAGGAAGGAGTCACCTATCTGGCTAAGGCCTGGACTTATCAAAATGCACTAAATATTGCCTGTGATAGAAAAAGGGGTGTGTTTTTTGGTAATAGGCACTTCATTGCAATTTGCACTAGTAGATAAGTGCCAGAATGTGGTATTTCCTACATTCAACACCATTGTGATGTTTTGGTAGTTTGAAGCTCCCAGAGACCTAACCATCAGAGAGAGAGAGAGAACCTAGCTGTAATGCCCTCACACTAGATAGGTATTTATATCCCTATGGGAGGTCCACTTAGAAACTCGAGGTGAGGTTTAGGTATTAGTGTAGGTGTTAGGGGCCACTTTCACATTCAAAGTGAGACATAAAGAACAGAACAGTGCTTTCTAGTGAAGATTTGATGACCCTCGGAGTGAGGACACCCACCCAAAGATGAGATTTGTGCAATGTTCTTTCAACCTAGCCTGATGGACTCTCTACCTGGTAACATCAGCAACCTTCTAAAGGTTGTGCAAAGAAGGGCTTCTCATTCATTCCTGGAAGTAGGAAAGAGCAGGTAGAAAAGAGATTTGTGGCACCCATCCGGTGTTAACTACAATATCATCAGGATATTCTGGCAGGAGGGTGAATAAGAAGTGAGAAGCCTATTCATAACATCTGAATCAAATATGAAAAATGGGACTTTGAACTATGTCATTTCAAACCAATTTAAGTATCATGTCCACTAAATTGAGAGGAAGCTCCAAACCTGCCCCTGAAATTAGGAAGGGATATGGAAGGAACGATTAATATCAGCTTCACATAGTCGCAGATTATTGAACCTGCATTATGTAATGGACTATATGGAATAGAACTTGTACATTGCCATTTATCTCAATTTAAAGGTCAATATCAGTAAAGTTATATTGGAACCACATTCATCATCCAGTGTACATTTTACTGTTAATATTAAAGACTGTAATAACAGTTTTCAGGTTTTGGAGAATAATCTCCCTCGACAGAGAATCCTGGAAAGTAGTGGGCTTAACGGTATAGGGAAATATGAACATCTTAAAACTTTGGAATTGAAGTTGGCTCTTGAACTCTTCGGTGAGGGACCTTAATCTAGAGATTGCAATTATTTTCTTATTGCATGCTACTTATTGCAAAATCCATAATATATACAAGAAAACCCATATTTGTGTTCATAACAGAGGTGACTGTAAATGCAATTGAGATTTTGAGTGGTTTTTTCTCTGCTCTTATTTTTTATTTTGAAAATCTCTATGAAAAATTAGAATGGAATATCACATATGCTAAAGTGTTGTGGCAGCTAATGTGACACCCTTGATAAGCACGATTTTTAATCTGTCCTTCTAAAATATCCTTCAAATGCCCTGAACAGTTGTATTTTTCTTTTCACAAAAGCATAAGTAGTAACTCAAAAAGATACAAAAGAGAGGTATCACCAGTAGAAAGAGGGACATGATACTACCTTTCTACAGTTCTCTTATGAGTACCCCACTTTAAGAATAATGTTTAATTTTGAAGACTACATCTCCAAACGGACAATGACAAGATAGAGGCAATTCAAAAGAGGACCACCAAAATGGTGCATGGACTGTATTATGACTTATAAACAGAAAGGATGAGGGAGCTGAAGAAATAAGTAAACGGGAGATATGAAACAAACATTCAAAGATTTAGCAGCTTTCAATAAAGTATCACAAGCAAACATTTTCTATAGAAAGAAAAGTCCAAGGACAAAGTGACATCATATGAAGCTGAAGTGAGGAGAGCTGAAAAAGAATATGAGAAAACATTGTTTTCACTGAAGTTGATGGATACCTGAAACAGATTTCTAGCAGAAGTTATAATAGCCAAAGCATGGCTGGACTTCATGCATACATTAATAGATGCAATAGAGGTGGATTTTCAAAGGGTTTAACTGGTTAACTTCTAGAGTTTGGCTGTTAAACCTTTTGGCCTGATTTTTAATCCTCCATGCACGTAAAAAACGGGGGTTAAGCACATGGCTGGGTCTTGCGCATGCCGTGCACATCTTCAAAAAGGCCCGGCCACGCTCGTGACCCCTGTTATGTGCTGAAGTGTTGGGCCCAGATAAAGGGACGAGGAGGGGCAGGGCTGGAAGCAGCTGGTACAGCGGCCATTTGCCGCTGTGCCGGGGAAGTGCGCAACTTGCTACTGTTCCTGTTAAGGAGCCAAAGGTAAAACAAAAAATTGGGGGTAGATAGGATAGGGATAGGGGAAGGAGAGGAGAGGGGAAGGGGAAGGGAGGTTAGAGTAGGGAACTGGGGAAGGCTGGGATGCTCGCCGCACAAATTTTGCAGAACTGTACCCCCCTTGTGCGTGCTGTGGATGACAAAATCCGCCGCGCATGTGCGTGCGGCCCAATGATTTTATAACATACATGCGCATGTTATAAAATCGGCGCATCCATGTGTGTGCCGAAGTGCACGCACCTTTCAAAATCTACCCGTTTAGGGGGTAATTTTCAAAGGAGTTATGCGCATAAATGTAACTACTATTGTAGCAATTTTCAAAAGCCATTTACTCACGTAAAGTGCACTTATGCGAATAAATCCTATGGACGATTCAATGGCATATATTGTAGCAATTTTCAAAAGCCCACTTACTCGAGTAAAGTGCATTTACATGCGTAAAACCCAGATTTACGCATGTAAATGCTTTTTAAAATCCGCCCCTTAGTTTTTAAAAACTCAGCCCTATGATTTGCTATATTTGCCTAGATTTACAAGGCAGCCAAATTTGGCTGGGCAAAAGTAAATAACTCCAGAGTGGACATGTGACTTAGCCAGTTAAGACAGATTTGTTGCACCAAGAGGGTAATTTTCAAGGGTTTTCCATGGGTAAAACAGTGCTTTGCCCATGAAAATGGCTTGTTATAAAATTGGTAGATCACTAATCAAAACTAAAGAGCAACATAAAATTGTCTATCCAATATGCAGATAAACGTATGCTTTTATGTCCTGTATGATGTTTATCCAAACTGAGCAGAAGCATTCCCAGGGAGTATGCGTGTAACTTTCCTAAATAATTTCCTGTGCAAAAGTTGGCGGGTATAATTGTATGCAGGAAGTTTTGGTGGGATAATTTTCAAAGGAAAACTATGCATGTATTTTCCCTTTGAAAATTGATGTAATTTATGAGAATATTTGGTTTACCATTTATGTGGGCTGTTACAAAATAACCCTCTAAGTGGTTAATTTTAGTCATACAATTCTGAGACTGTTATAGTAGGTATAAATCTAGCCAGTCAGATTTTGCCTGGCTAGATGTAGGTAATTTTCATGCACAGTGCTCATAACCCATTACCCCTTAAGCCCTAACATTGTAACTCTCCCCTCAACCACAGCTCAAATACTCCAGCACCCTAAATACAGCAATAATGTTCCCCAATACCCCATCAGTCTACTTCCCAATTTCTCAATCTCTTAAAGACATCCACCGTGATTCCCCCCTCCCCCCCCCCCACACACACACACAATTTTATTTTTTAAAAAGTATTACCATCCCTGGGATGATCTGATTTCCTCCTCTCTCTCCCTCTTTTTATTATTTAGAAAATGGCCCACCCTCAGGATAACCCAATTCTTCTTTCGTTCTGATCTTATTCAAAAAGTGCTCTCCTTAGATGACCTGATCTCCCTCTCCTTCCTGCCTGATCCTCAAGAATAATCACAGCCTCCATCCATTCCTCTGGCCCTGATACTCCTTCCCACCCCCAAATACTCCCCATGCCGAGCTGGCAGGGGGACATGCATTTACCTCCTATGGGCTTGGTTTAGGGAATAAGATCTAAGGGATTAGGATTGGCATTAGAATGAAGGGAGAGCTTGTTTTGCCATCGTACTTATTCTCAAGGAACAGGAAAGAGGGAGGGGGAACCTGGATCATTTCATGGATGGGGCATTTTCTGAGTAAGATTGGGAGGGAGGTGGAAATTGGGTCATTTTTAGAGGGGGGGGCAATTTTTTGAAAAAGATCAAGTGGGAGGGAGAATTGAGTCCTTTTGGAGGGGGGGGGAGGGTGTGTAGGGTATGTGTAGATGTTCTTTAAAAGAGTGTTCTTAGCACTGATTTTCAGTTCTCATGGCTAAGTTTAGCTGGGCAACTCCAGCTGCAGAAATGGCAGGCTAAAATCTAGTTTGTTAAAATGTCACAAGCTGATTTAGGAAGGTTTCTGTGTAAAAGGAGTGAAATACTAGAAAAGATGTAAGTAGAGAGTGATATTATTTCTTATGCTAATGTTGTAATAGCTATTTTGAAGCACTAGTATTAGACAAATTCCTCAAAAACATAGGGAGAGTAATTTTCAAACAGCCTGCCTAGTGGTAATGTTACACTCCGTGACTGCAGATGGTTGCGACCGCTGCTGCTCACCTCTCTTTTTACTGCTTTGGCTCCATTGGGTGAACTCGCAGCCTCTGCCAGCTACCACCGGCCTTCCGGCCTCCGTTCGCAGATCTACCTGAGCAGCATGGACGCTGCCGACTGCCATCTTACCCTCGAGGTGTTGTGATATCTACGTGGGAACCCTCTCCGGTGTACCCCACTCTGCGGACCATTGCCGTGATTCATTAGAGGAGCCACATTTGGGTCTACCCTCTCTGCGGACCTGCACCGTGATATCACTAGAGGAACCCTCGCCGGTGTACCCCACTCTTCAGGTCACTACCGTGATCTCCCACCGAGGGACCCTCTTTGTACCATCTCTACGGACCCAGTGTAACTACAGTGACTGTAGTTACACTGGGTAGCTGTGGCACCCCCGCTCCTAATGCCCTTCAGCCTTTGTAACGCCCCAGCGGTGTTCCAGAATATGATGAATCAGGTATTCAGAGACATGCTCTACCAGTGCATCGTAGTCTATCTGGATGACATCTTGGTATTCTCACGAGACCTCCAGAATCGCCGAGACGTCTGCAAAGTTCTTCAGTGCCTAAGGGACAATCGCTTGTACACCAAGTGTTATGAATCAGCTCCCATGGAGGGAGGAGTTAGCAATCTGTTATGAATCAGCTCTCCGTGGAGGGAGGAGTTAACAATCTGTTATGAATCGGCTCTTGAGGTAGGAGGAGTTAGCAATCTGTTATGCTCTACTCCTCAAGAAGGGAGGAGTTAGCAATCTGTTATGAACGGGCTCCTGTGGAAGGAAGAGTAGCAATCTGATATGTTCAGCTTCTGTAGAGGGAGTAGTTAACAAACTGTTAAGGTATAGTCTGCGGAGTAGCAATCTGTTGCTGAAGACTCCTGATGGGGAAGGAATAGCAATCTGTTACCAGTGGAGGGCTCAGAGAGGGCAACCAGCTGTAGAGGAATGTAGACAGGTGGATCCTTGGGCCAATGGCAGATGACTGCACCCCCAGGAGGATATCCTGAGAGGGACCACCGGCTAGGCTTGGGTATGGAGACAGACACAGATAGTTCTTTTATTAGACAGGATAGTAGAAACACCAGAGGTGGCAGTAGTTAGCTGATATGCCCGGCAGGGCTGAAGTCCCTCAGATACTGGAACAGCGATCCCAGGGTAGCTGAGCTGTAGAGAAACTATAGATAGTGAGTAGACAGGGTATGCTGTGTACATAGCCAGAACTGGATGACAAAACTCACATAAGGTCTTACGGAAGCTCAGTAGCTGGAAAGAATTAGGCCCTTGAGGAGCGAGTACCTGGTTCCTGGGAAAGCTCTGAGAGAGTGATGGTAACTCACAAACGTCTGTATCTGCGATAGCTTCCAGGCAGTAGAGAATCTTTAGAGTGTTCAGGAACATGGGCCCTCGAGGAGCAAGTACCGGTTCCTATCTGCAATCTGAAATAAAGAAAAGAGAGCGAGGCCCCCTAGGAGCGGGTACCCCTGGTAAGTCCAAGGAGGCAGAGTAGCTTGGGAGAAAAGCCGAAGCAATCCCCAGCAATCTCCTTGCTAACTCGAATTGTTAGCGAATACTGAGACCTTTTATATTGGAAGTGGATGACGTCATCCCAGGGGAACGCCCCCAAGGTTCGTGCCCTTGCTGGTACATCAATCAGAGGGCACGCGCGCCCTACGTCATCAGGCAACATGGCGGATCTGCAGCATCGTGCCGGTCCGGGGACGCTGGAGGGAGATGGCAAGAAGACACCGTGGCAGCTAACTGTCCATCAGACCCGGAGGGAGTCACCACAGAGGTAAAGAGGGCGGAGTGAGGGCGTCGAGCAGCGACGGATGCAACGGTACCCCCCTTCAAAGTGCGATCTCCTCTTCGGGTACCAGGCTCAGGTTTCAAAGGATGCGCAAGGTGAAACTGATGAAGCATCTCTTTATCCAAGATATTGGTCTGAGGCTCCCAAGTGATCAATCGGGGCCAAAGCCTTCCAAAATCAGAAGGTATTCAAACACTGTGAATCCATAAAGTCTAGAGAACGTGAATGAAGAGTGGGTGGCTCACGGGAATGATGGCTACTGCCTGGAGATAATACCCTTATTCAATAAACATACACACAGTTAATGCGACTCCAACATTGCTCTAAGCTTCAACGGCAAGAGGAAACGTGGAAAAAGATTTGCATTCACAAAAAAAGCGGGGAGTAGCTTGCTTGTTACGGCGGTTACTACCCCAAACCAAATAAGCCTGGTACTTCACTTTCAATGCATATCCAGCATAGCTCTCTGCTTCAACGGCAGGGGAGAAAGTCTCATAGTTCACTTTCAATGTATATCCAGCATAACTCTCTGCTTCTATGGCAGGGGAGAAAGACTGATACTTCACACATATCTAGCATAGCTCTCTGCTTCAACGGCAGGGGAGAAAGTCAGATACTTCAATTTCAATGCATATTCAGCATAACTCTCTGCTTCAATGGCAGGGGGAATGAAGAAAAGTAGATTTATATACAGACAACAACCAACAAGGTCTGAATTATTTAGTCTGGGTAAACAAATAAACATGGGTATAGCTTGCTTATTGCGGCAGTTACTACCCCTAACTAATTAATCTAGATATTTTATTTATTTATTTATTTTAGAAACTTTTCTATACCGTCGTTTAGTGATATACCATCACAACGGTTTACAAATAGGCACATGAATAAATTTGAAATAGATTTTACTTTAAACAGAGGGTGCTGAAGTTGTTCAGATACATGATTCAAAATATTATAAGCTATATGTAGTGTGTATTGAAATTCCCTTTATGGGCTAACCATATATGCGATATACTGTAATTCTTTAACTTAAAACTTAAGTGTGATAAAAATAACATATATGCGTTCTTTACCTTTATCTGGTGACTTTTGCCTGTGTGTATAAGTCCTTTTCTAGTTTCTTAGTACTACCTATTCCCCATTCTCATTTTGAAAAGCTTTTTTGAAAAGCCATGTTTTTAGGCTTTTTTTGAAGAGTTTATGGTCTCTCATTAATCTTATTTCGGGTGGCATTGAGTTCCATAATATAGGGCCGGCTAATGATAATGCTCTTTCCCTTACTTGTGTCAGTTTAGCTGTCTTTACAGAGGGTATGGTTAATAAGGCTTTATTTGCTGATCTGAGATTCCTTTGGGGAATATGTAGTCTTAATGCAGTGTTTAACCAATCTGTATTTTCTTCATTGATTAGCTTGTGGACTGTGCAAAGTGTTTTAAATTGTGCTCTTTGTTTGATTGGCAGCCAGTGTAATTCCGCAAGAGTTTGAGTGATGTGGTCCCTTCTAGAGATCTGAATCGTGTGATCGATCGTCTTAATGATCGATTTCGGCTGGGAGGGGGAGGGAATCGGATCATCGCAGTTTGGGTTTTTTAAATATCGTGTAAATCGTGTAAATCGAAAACCGGCACACTAAAACATCCCTAAAATCCACCCCGACCCTTTAAAATAAATCCCCCACCCTCCCGAACGCCCCCCAAAATGCCTTAAATTACCTGGGGTCCAGTGGGGGGGGAGGGCGGGAAAACCGGCACACTAAAACAACCCTAAAACCCACCCCGACCCTTTAAAATAAATCCCCCACCCTCCCGAACCCCCCCAAAATGCCTTAAATTAGCTGGGGTCCAGAGGAAGGGTCCCGGTGTGATCTTTCACTCTCGGACCTCCGTGCATTGTAGAAATGGCGCCGGCGCTACGTGTGATCTGTCATATGACAGGGCAAAGGTAGCGCCGGCGCCATTTTGTTTTTTTGTCCCCCGACGGCAGGAGCATAGGAGATCGCTCCCAGACCCCCAGGGACTTTTGGCCAGCTTGGGGGGGCCTCCTGACCCCCACAAGACTTGCCAAAAGTCCAGCGGGGGTCCGGAACGATCTCCTACGGCGAATCTTTTTCCGTACGGAAAAACGATTCGACTGCAGGAGGTCGTTCCGGACCCCCGCTGGACCCCCAGGGACTTTTGGCCAGCTTGGGGGGGCCTCCTGACACCCACAAGACTTGCCAAAAGTCCAGCGGGGGTCCGGAACGACCTCCTGCAGTCGAATCGTGTTGCCGTATGGCCGGCGCCATTTTGCGCAAAATGGCGCCGGCCGTAAGGCAACACAATTCGACTGCAGGAGGTCGTTCCGGACCCCCGCTGGACTTTTGGCAAGTCTTGTGGGGGTCAGGAGGCCCCCCCCAAGCTGGCCAAAAGTCCCTGGGGGTCCGGGAGTGATCTCCTACGCTCCTGCCGTCGGGGGACAAAAAAAACAAAATGGCGCTACCTTTGCCCTGTCATATGACAGGTCAAAGGTAGCGCCGGCGCCATTTCTACAATGCACGGAGGTCCGAGAGTGAAAGATCACACCGGGACCCTTCCTCTGGACCCCAGGTAATTTAAGGCATTTTGGGGGGGTTCGGGAGGGTGGGGGATTTATTTTAAAGGGTCGGGTGGGTTTTAGGGTTGTTTTAGTGTGCCGGTTTTCCCGCCCTCCCCCTTCCCCTCCCCTTCCCCCGATTTACGCTTTTTTGACGATAAATCGGGGGAATTGTTATTGTATCGCGGCTCTAACGATTTTTGACGATTTAAAATATATCGGACGATATTTTAAATCGTCAAAAAACGATTCACATCCCTAGTCCCTTCTGCTTTTTCCAGTTAGAATTCTGGCTGCAGAGTTCTGTAAGATCTGGAGTGGTCTTAGTGTTGACTGTGGTAATCCAAGGAAGAGTGTGTTACTTAGAGGCAGTTCCAACACTGCTCTCTACATTAATGGTGGGGGTGGAAGGGAAATAGAATCAAAAGGTTACTAAGAGCCAAGAGTAACAGATAAGAATGAGAAAAAAAAAAGTGCAAAACTTGTTGGGCAGACTGGATGGGCCGTTTGGTCTTCTTCTGCCGTCATTTCTATGTTTCTATGTAAGTCTTGCCTCTGTAGCGAACATCCAGAATCTCCTTGATCTTGATTTCTAATTCATCTTCTGCAATGGTGACAGATGGATCTTGAGATCTGGAAGAATCTTTCAGAGTGTTATTGATATCAGCAGCAATGGGTAGAGCTGCTGTGGACGTCACTGAGGAATTCAGTGGAAGTGGTGATGTAGAAGGAATGTCCAAAATCCACTTCTAAAGATGACTTTCCAGTAGAAGATGCTGGATGAGAGATGGTAGAATATAGCAGGAATAGCTAACTGCTATAGGTGCCACTGAGACTTCAACGGAAGTGGCGATGTTGGGGTATAACCAACTTCACTTCAGTGAGTAATGGGATGAGATGTTGAATTCAGCAGCAATAGCTTAGCTGCTATGACGTCACTGAACCTTCAACAGAAGTGGCGATGTTGAGGTACATCCAACCCCACTTCTGGATAACTCTTCCGTAGATGAAGCTGGAAGAGAGATGGTGGCAACACCAGCAAATCAAACAGGCTGGTAGCTAGAGATATCTTCTTCGGAACTAATAGTGCTGTAGTACTTCAGACACAACTTCCGAGTGAAACAAGTTGTGTCTCTAAGTTATAGTCCGTGAAGACGGTAAGATGTAGAGCACCATCTAGCCATGGCGAACATAGCAACCACTATGAATATCAGCAGCCAGAGTAGAACTGCTGTGGATGTCATTACGATCCTCAAGAGAAGTGGTGATGTAAAGGAACGTCCAAAGCCTACTTCAGGTTATAATGCAATAATGGATCATCTAATTTGACGAAGGGACTCTTCAGGTCTTCCACAAGACATCTGAGAATAAGGTTGCCTCCTGCCCCTGAGTCCAACAGGGCAGGGGTCCGGACCGTAGCTGGTTCAGAGGTCACAGAGACTGAACGAGAGAACAGAGGAAATAGCGCAGTATGGTCCAAGAACAGTCCTTCCGTGGGACTTAGGCCTGTCTGTTTCCCAGACGAATGGAGCATGTAGAGACATCATGGCCGGGCTGACCACAGTACATGCACAGGCCACGTTTCTTCCGAAATCTTCTCTCAGTTTGAGGTCAAGTAACCATGACCAAGTTGCATCAATTCATTTTTATCAACAGCAGGAATTGCTGGACCCATCCGAGGTGCAGAGGTACTGGCCTGTTTCAACCCAGATAACAACTTAGGCTGGAGTTCCTTCACCTTGTCTCAGAGCCGACAATCAATCCGAGTAGCTAAGTCTATCAATTCTTCCAGCGATTCAGGTGTCTGGCGAGTGGCCAGCTAGTCTTTCAAGCGGGTAACCAGGCCTCTGCAGAAGAGAGTCTTGAGACATCTGGGGTCCCAGCAAAGTTCTGCTACAAGAGTCTTGAATTCTATGGCAAATTCAGCCAATGATCTGTTGCCTTGCTTCAAGTCCACTAAAGCAAACCCGGCAACAGACATACGAGTAGGGTCATCAAAAACAGATTTAAACAAGTCCATAAATCCTTCTATGTCCTGCAAAATAGGGTCCTTGCATTCCTACAAGGTAGATGCCCACGACAAGGCTCTCCCATCCAAGTATGACAGGATGTAGATGGTCTTAGAGAAGACCGTGGGAAACAATGAAGGCTGTAAGGTGAAATGCATGCTGCACTGGTTCAAAAAGCCCCGAGTCTTCTGGAGTCCTCCGGAGAAATGAATAAGAGCAGCCAGTGGAACAGTAGTCTTTAAAGTTACCTCCTGTAACTGACCTTCATGGGTAGAAGCTGTGCCTTGTATCGTCTGTGTGTGAAGCTGATGGAATGCTGCAGTAAGTTTCTCCAAGGCTTCTTGCTGTTCTGAGATGCGTTGAGCCAGGCCCGGTATAGCCTGCAAGGCGAAGAGGTGTTCCGGGTCCATGGGGTTACTGACTTCCCATACCTTAAGCTGGATTCCCAGGAGTACTGCTTCTCCAATATAAAGTCGGATCCACTGGAGTTAGCAATCTGTTATGAATCAGCTCCCGTGGAGGGAGGAGTCAACAATCTGTTACGAATCGGCTCTTGAGGTAGGAGGAGTTAGCAATCTGTTATGCTCTACTCCTCAAGAAGGGAGGAGTTAGCAATCTGTTATAAACGAGCTCCTGTGGAAGGAGGAGTAGCAATCTGATATGCTCAGCTCCTATAGAGGGAGTCGTTAACAAACTGTTAAGGTATAGATTGCGGAGTAGCAATCTGTTATGAATCTGTTGCTGAAGACTCCTGATGGGGAAGGAGTAGCAATCTGTTAACAACGGATTGCTTGGAGAGGGCACCCAGCTGTAGAGGAATGTAGATAGGTGGATCCTTGGGCCAATGGCAGATGACTGCGCCCCCGGGAGGATATCCTGAGAGGGATCACCGGCTAGGCTTGGGTATGGAGACAGACACAGATAGTTCTTTTACTAGACAGGATAGTAGAACCACCAGAGGTGGCAGTAGTGAGCTGATATGCCCGGCAGGGCTGAAGTCCCTCAGGTACTGGAACAGCGATCCCAGGGTTGCTGAGCTGTAGAGAAACTATAGATAGTGAGTAGACAGGGTATGCTGTGTTCATAACCAGAACTGGATGACAAAACTCACATAAGGTCTTACGGAAGCTCAGTAGCTGGAAAGGATTAGGCCCTCAAGGAGCGAGTACCTGGTTCCAGGGAAAGCTCTGAGAGAGTGATGGTAACTCGCAAATGTCTGTATCTGCGATAGCTTCCAGGCAGTAGAGAATCTTCAGAGTGTTCAGGAACATGGGCCCTCGAGGAGCGAGTACTGAGTCCTATCTGCAATCTGAAATAGAGCGAGGCCCCTGAGGAGCAGGTACCCCTGGTAAGTCCGAGGAGGCAGAGGAACTTGGGAGAAAAGCCGAAGCAATCCCCTTGCTAACTCGAATCATTAATGAATACTGAGACCTTTTATATTGGAAGTGGATGACATCATCCCAGGGAACGCCCCCGAGGTTCGCCCCCTTGCTGGTATATCAATCGGAGCACGTGCCCTACGTCATCAGGCAACATGGCGGATCCGCAGCATCATGCCGGTCCGGGGACGCCAGAGGGAGACGGCAAGAAGACCACGGCAGCTAACCATTCATCATACCTGGAGGGAGTCGCCACAGAGGTAAAGAGGGCGGAGTGAGGGCGTCGAGCAGCGACGGACGCATCACCAAGCTGGAGAAATGTTCCTTCGAACAAGAGACTGTTCCTTTTCTCGGTTACATGGTCTCGAGTCAAGGATTCCATTTGGATCCCCAAAAGACCAAGAGCATCCAGGATTGGCCTCAACCAACAGGTCTCAAAGCGCTTCGTAGATTCCTGGGATTTACTAATTACTACCGGTCATTCATTCAACATTATTTCACACTGACCGCCCCTCTCACAGCCATGACCCACAAAGGAGCCAACCCCTCACAGTGGTCACCCGAGGCCATTTTAGCCTTTCAGAAACTTAAGGATGCATTCCTTAGAGAATCATGCTTGCGCCACCCGGATCCCCGATGACCTTTCATCATCGAAGTTGACTCATCCGACGTCGGTGTTGGTGCAGTTCTGAGCCAGCATCCTGCCAATCACACCTTACATCCCTGCTCATTCTTCTCTCGCCGCTTTTCTCCTGTGGAACGCAATTATAGAATCGGGAACAAAGAATTATTGGCAATGAAGCTCACCTTTGAAGACTGGCATCCCTGTCTCGAGGGGGCTCAGCACCAGGCCACAGTATATACAGACGACAAGACAAGACGACAAGACCATGCACAATGCCTTAATCACCGGCAGGCCCGCTGGTCTCTCTTTTTTACTTGGTTCAATTTCTTGCTACGGTACAGGCCAGCCGACAAGAATACTCGAACCGACACCCTTTCCCAGTCCTTCACCACCAAGGACGTTCTGGATGTTCCGCGTTACATCATCGATCCAGACAAGGTTCTTCTCTCCGCCATAGTTACCGTACCACCTGGGAAGACGGTGGTTTCCCATCCGCTTCGTAAAAAAATCCTTCGATGGGCTCACGATTCCCTGTTCGCGGGCCATCCCGGTCAAGCCAGAACCCTATCGTCACTCCAGAGGTTCTACTGGTGGCCAACCATGAGGAAGGGCGCTCAAGCATATGTGGAGTCGTGCCTTACCTGTGCCCGTCAGAAGCTGCCAATGGGTCGACCCTGGGGTCTCTTGCAACCAGTGCCCCACCCAGTGAACCATGGACACACATTGGGACTGATTTCATAGTGGATCTTCCTCCTTCCAACGGCAATAATACCATTTGGGTCACGGTGGACCGGTTTTCAAAAATGGCTCACTTTGTGGCTCTACATGGCCTCCATTCTGCCCCGGAACTGGCCACATATTCCGACTTCACGGACTCCCGAGGCATATACTCTCTGACCCGGGGGTGCAATTTACAGCCAGGTTCTGGAGGGCCTTATGTAAGAAATTTGACATTGCCTTGGATCTCATGTTGGCTGATCACCCACAGGCCAATGGTCAGACAGAAAGGACAAATCGGACCTTGAAGCAGTTTCTCCGGGCATATGAAAACTTACGACAAAATGACTGGTCAGAGTTACTACCTTGGGCTGAGTTTGCCCTCAATTCTCATCTCTCTGTATCCACCGGGTGTTCACTCTTCCAAGTGGTATATGGACATCAGCCCCTGCCTCCATTTTCATTACCCCTCTCAGTGGCCTCTCCTGCGGCGCAAGCCACCGCTCAAGAGTTGCATCAACTCTGGGACGACACTAAACACCTTATACAACAAGCTGCCCAGAAGTCCAAGAAATGCTATGATACCCATCATCGGGCAGCTCCACAATTCAGTCCTGGTGATAAAGTATGGCTTGGTACTCGATTCATTCATCTGAAACTACCTTCAGTCCGCTTTGCTCCCAGATACATGGGGCCATTTCCCATACTTCGTCGTCTGGGCCCACTTACATACAGCCTCTGCCTGCCCACATCACTCAAGATTCATAACGCCTTCCACGTCTCATTACTTAAACCTCTCATTCTATCTGAATTTTCCAAAAAGCCGCCTGAACCTCAACCTCTGGCATTGGAGGAGGACATCACTTATCAAGTACAGGATATCCTGGATATACGGAAATGAGGAAGATGATGGGAATATCTGATATCGTGGGAGGGCTTTGGGCCTGAAGAAAGAGCTGGGAGACTGCAGCTAACATTCTTGATAAAGACCTGATCAAGCAGTTTCATACTTCTCATCAAAGAAAACCCAAACTCCTGGGGAGGGGCTCTAAGAAGGGGGGAACTGTTATGCTCCACAGCCGCAGATGGCTGTGACTGCTGCTGCTCACCTCTCTATTTACTGCTTTGGCTCCGTTGGGCGAACTGGCGGCCTCTGCCAGCTATCACAGGTCTTCCGGCCTCCGTTCCCGGGCCTACCTGAGCAGCATGGACGCTGCCAACCGCCATCTTACCCCTGGGGTTCCCTAGGCGCGCGCGTGCACGCGCTCCCCAACCTACTTTAACCACGTCATGGAGGGAACCTCGGGGGCATCCCCATCAGATGATGTCACTCAACTTCGATATTTAAGCTCGCCAGCCCAAACAGCCGGCGACTTGGCAACGAGTTCACTTGTTGTATCTAACTACTCTCACTTCAGCATTGCTCCGGTTCCTGCTTCCGTGGTGTGAGACTATTGGGTACCCACTCCTTGGGGGCCCTTCCTCGTCTCTTGGCTATCCATTCCTCGGAGGGCCTTTCACCCGGACTCCAGCCTATCTTGCTTCCTGGGGCTTTCTATGGAACTACTACTTGTCTTCAGTCGCTGTGATTACCACGCTGTGGATCCCTGTTGTGATATCTACATGGGAACCCTCTCCCTGCTCTGCAGACCATTGCCGTGATTCATTAGAGGAGCCACCTTCGGGTCTACCCTGTTCTGCGGACCCTCGCCGTGATATCACTAGAGAAACCCTTGCCGGTGTATCCCGCTCTGCGGGCCACTACCGTGATCTCCCACTGAAGAACCCTCTTTGTACCATCTCTACGGACCCAGTGTAACTACAGTGACTGTAACCATCTCCCAGCATCCCCGCTCCTCGGGTAGTGCCGCAGCTATTGTCTGACTTTAGTCATCCGCGCGGAGTCGGACGTCAGCACCTGCGCTGTCGTTCCGTGGCACGCCTCCTGGGTTCACCCTCTCTTTCTCCATCTATACCTCTGCTGTATATCATCCCCCAGCCAAGACTCCACCTCCCGACGGTGAGGCTTAGTGGGGCTCCTCCCCCTGGGCGGTACCACCTCTCACCTCTGCCAAAGGGCCCACATACTTACAAATCCTAACAGGTAAATTCTATGTGTACATTGTACATGCAGATTTTATTCAGTTTTTTGAAAGTGACCTTATGCAGGTAAGTTCACTTCGAAAATACTCGGGTAGCTGACTGCCTACATGCATACAGTTACCACTTAAAGTTACACTGATTCTTTGGAGGGCATAACTTGTGTGTACACTTACTCGCAAACTTTTTAAAATAAAAAACCATGCGTGGAAATGCTGACTCCACCCCAGCTCCATCCCCTAGAATACCTCTGTTTAGTTGGCATAAAAGTATGCAGGTAACTGGGTTACACCTGTACTGTCACACTCACTCAGCCCCAGGCTATTTTAGTACAGCCATTTACTGGGCTTTGTGTGTGTGTAAATGGCTTTGAAAATTACTCTCAAATTTACCCATTACTTGGTATCTTTAAACCCTCTTTTGGATTAATTTCTAATTTTTCCTTTTCTGCCCTGATTTATTTCTTATATTTTTCACACTTTGCTGGGGTTAACGGTGTGCACCTGCTATTGTGGCCGAATCCTAGTTTTAAAATTCTTCTTCAGTTCACTCTGCAGTTGTTCATAATGTAGAGCATAGCTTAGTGAGAGGAGCTTTCAAAAAAGTTAAAATAAATATCTTTTCAGAATTGTAGATCAAATCAGAATAAAAATATGAAATGCTTTTGTTTTAACTGCCAACTATTTTATCTAAATCTTTGCTTGTAATGTGGCTATAAATTGCATAAAGTATTTTATCATTTGAGCAATTATTATATTGATCAGCCTGATCAATAATTTTGATAGTAGCAAGCAGTATGATGATGTACACATAAAATCACTTTTTTGAATAATTACTTTTTAAGGCAATAAACTTTCTTTTTGTCAGATCAATCAATATATAATACTAAATATGACATGAAACTTAAGATATTTTGATAGCATTGAACAACCCCCATACATTTTTATTTCAGATCTTTGGATATGGGTGGGGGTGGGGGAACTAAGTATTAATTATTATTATTCGACACTCATTACAAAAGTAAATTACACACTGTATCAACATTTAACATTAAATTCCCTTTAATGATTAGGCAAACATGCACTTTGTTAGTCTGGTCACTAGTATCATGCATTTTGTATTAATGTTGGCAATGCATTTATGTAAAACAGACTTTATGCTTACAATTATCCCAGCCCAATGTGGAGTATCTCTGACTAGTAAGGAAGAGCTGCTGCCTGCCATAATGAAAGCCACCACTGTAACAGAGATGCCCAAGACGAGTTGCAATAGAGCAAACAGCAGTGGGAATCGGCAGCCCCAGCAAGTGTAGGATTCTTCTTCCAAGCCCGCCTTGGGTTCTGTCTTGTTCCCTTTCTTCTTCATTGCTGCTTTCTTCTCCTTCGTCTCTCGGTCAGATGACTTCTGGTCATTTAGGGAGGTGTTGGGCTTGTTTATTCCGTCTGCTTCCATTCCTGATTTAACCTTTTGGCTCATGAATGAGTGGGTGTGTTGCTAACCGTAATGCTCTATTTTCTTATTGTAGTATTATTGTTTATTTTTTCCTCCAAAGCTTCTTGTGTTTCTTCTGGGTGAACTCTTCCTGGTATTTTGAATCATAGAGGCTGAGCGAATATGGAAAACATTCAGAGCAGATTGTCAGAGCCCTCTAAATGCCACATATAGCTCTCCAGAAAAGAGGAGGGGGGGGGGGGGGTTTCAAGGGGATAGCCAACTGCCAACACCATGTAAAGTGACAAAATGATTTCTTCATTTCAGACCTATAGAAAAATCTGAAGAGAGGATAAATACACCATGCACTAAACATGAATAATCTTATCTAAAGAGAAAATTGTTACAATTTGCTGGTGAATAACCTTGCCTTTAGGTGCTAAGTCACACTAATGTATTGAGCAGATGCTAACAACTTACTGTAAGGCCGGTATACAGTTGATTAATTGTCGCCCTGTCCAGAGGTATGGACTGAATGATGAGGAATCTCCCCTTGGTGAATAGACTTCTGAGAGGTGCTGTCTCTAAAATATGTTTTCTAGTAATGCAACCAACCCCTTTAACAATGAATCAATAAACACACCCAAGGTAAAACACTGCAACTTTTATTTCAAGAACTAAGATTGCAGTAAAAGAAATATACATAAATATAAACAAACAGATATGAATAAAGATACACAGCAAATCAGTTTCGGCAATAATCTGCCTTAGGGCAATAAACTACTGGTACCAACAATTGGTACTTGTACTCTTTTACATTATTAATGAGTAGAGATGTGAATCGTGTGATCGATCGTCTTAACGATCGATTTCGGCTGGGGGGGGGAGGGAATCGGATCGTCGCAGTTTTGTTTTTTCAATATCGTGTAAATCGTAAATCGGGGGAGGGCGGGAAAACCGGCACACTAAAACAACCCTAAAACCCACCCCGACCCTTTAAAATAAATCCCCCACCCTCCCGAACCCCCCCAAAATGTCTTAAATTACCTGGGGTCCAGTGGGGGGGTCCCGGTGTGATCTTCCACTCTCGGGCCACGGGTGCGTTGATAGAAATGGCGCCGGCGCTACCTATGCCCTGTCATATGACAGGGCAAAGGTAGTGCCGGTGCCATTTTGCAAAATGGCGCCGGCCGTACGGCAACACGATTCGAGTGCAGGAGGTCGTTCCCGGACCCCCGCTGGACCCCCAGGGACTTTTGGCCAGCTTGGGGGGGCCTCCTGACCCCCACAAGACTTGCCAAAAGTCCAGCGGGGGTCCGGGAACGACCTCCTGCACTCGAATAGTGTTGCCGTATGGCCGGCGCCATTTTGCAATACGGCAATATGGCCATATGGCCGGTGCCATTTTGCAAAATGGCTCCGGCCATACGGCAACACGATTCGAGTGCAGGAGGTCGTTCCCGGACCCCTGCTGGACTTTTGGCAAGTCTTGTGGGGGTCAGGAGGCCCCCCCAAGCTGGCCAAAAGTCCCTGGGGGTCCAGCGGGGGTCCGGGAGCGATCTCCTACGCTCGTGACGTCGGGGGACAGGAACCAAAATGGCGCCATTTCTATCAACGCACCCGTGGCCCGAGAGTGGAAGATCACACCGGGACCCCCCCACTGGACCCCAGGTAATTTAAGACATTTTGGGGGGGTTCGGGAGGGTGGGGGATTTATTTTAAAGGGTCGGGGTGGGTTTTAGGGTTGTTTTAGTGTGCCGGTTTTCCCGCCCTCCCCCTTCCCCTCCCCCTTCCCCCGATTTATGATTTTTGACGATAAATCGGGGGAATTCCTATTAGATATCGCCTCTAACAATTTTTGACGATTTAAAATATATTGGACGATATTTTAAATCGTCAAAAAACGATTCACATCCCTATTAATGAGCTCACTATAATCCTCTAGGGCAGTGGTTCCCAAACCTGTCCTGTGAGAACCCCACCCAGTGAGTTTTTTAGGATATCCACAATGAATATGAATGTGATAAACGTGCCTACAATGGAGGCAGTGCATGCATACTTCTGTCATGTATATTCAATGTGGATATCCTGAAAACCTGGGGGTCCACAGGACAGGTTTCTGGAAACCACTGTTCAGGCTATATATTTACTAGGGATGTGCACAGAAAAAATATTTGGTTTGGTTATTTTATTTGTTTTGTATGCCTTCATAATTAGTTCTGTTCATTTAAAGTGTTATGGTCTGTGGACCCTTGGGCTGGCCGTGCGGATGGTGAAGAGATGTTGAGAGGACACCACAGAGATGTGATGGCCGGGAGGCAGAACGGAGCCAGGAGACCAAATAGGAGCTTCACCACTGGAAGCCCGAGGTTCCCCCGGGAGGAGCGCATGAGGACGCGGACTGCTGGGACTTAGGAGCGGTCTCCTGGAACAGGCTGCGAGCAGGAAGAGTGGACGGTCCGACGGTCAGGGCTGGCAGCAAACAGGGATATCAGAAGATGTACCGGAGTCAGAAACCAGGAATTCAGTCCAAAGGAACAAGGCAGGGTTGGAACAGGAACAAGGCTGTATCAGGAACAAGGCTGGAACTGCAACTAGACGACTCCCAGGAGTGAACCTCGTTGCAAGACAAAGTCTCAAGGCAGAAGCTGGGTTTAAATATCCTGCCGGCGTCTGATGTCATCTCAGGGGCCGGCCACGGTTTCCCGCCATGTGCCTTTAAATTCTTCCCCCTTGAGCATGTGCGTGCCTAAGGGGGCAGTGCCATGAGAGGAGCTCGGCGGCGTCTCCCTCATGGAGATACCGCCACGGAGGAGGCCCGACCAAGCCTGAGAGTGTCGGGCATCGTAGCAGCTATTCGGGGCGGACTCGGAGAAGGTAATGGCCCAGTCGCGGGTCCCACAACTGGGATTGCAACAGTACCCCCCTCTTATGCCCCCTCCTCGGAGGTCCGGGTTTACCAGGATGGTCCAGATGAAACTGATGCAGGAGAGATTTGTCCAAGATGTTGCTGGCTGGTTCCCAGGCATTATCCTCAGGACCGCATCCTTCCCAGGATAGTAAATATTCCCATTGACAGTGATGGAAGTGCACATCCAGCACCACTCGGACTTGGTAAATAGTCTCGACTGCGGCAGGTGTCTCCATGAGTCGGGTGGTTTGCAATGAAACTTGGAGAGAATCACAGGTTTGAGTAGAGAGACGTGGAATACATTATGGATTCTCAACGTAGTGGGAAGACTTAAGCGATAGGACACTACCCCAACTCTCTCCGCCACTCTGAAGGGTCCGAAGAATTTAAGAGCCAGGTGCCTAGAAGGTAGACGAAGATGAATATTCTTGGTGCTTATCCAAACCTTGTCACCTGGTAGAAACACCGGGGCCGGTCAGCGATGTCGATTGGCAAACTTCTTAGCTGTAGCCGCCGTGTGTTGCAGCTTCCTTTGAATTGAGTTCCAGAGAGCATGGAGCTATTGAGCTGACAACTGGGCTGCTGGGGATGGAACCACTACTGGAAGTGGTAAAGGCAGCTTGGGTTGCTTCCCATATACCTGCTGGAAGGGAGACTTTCCTGTGGTGAATGGCCACGATTATTATATGAGAATTCGGCCCAGGGCAACAGAGTTACCCAATTGTCATGCTTTTCTGTGGCAAAGGTTTGAAGAAAAGTCTTTAGGGAACAGTTCGTACGTTCTACTTGTCCATTACCCTCGGGATGGAATGCGGTGGTCAGATTTAACTTGATTCCAAACTTTCTGCACAGAGCTCTCCAGTATCTAGCTGTAAACTGTGGACCTCTGTCAGAAACAATATGTAGAGACAAGCCATGAGCTCGGAAGATGTTCTGTGTGAAGAGTTGTGCCAACTCCGGCACAGAAGGGAGTTTGGATAGTGGAACGAAGTGAGCCATCTTGGAAAATTGGTCCACCATGACCCAGATGACTGTCTTTCCCTCGGATATTGGCAGATCAACCACGAAGTCCGTAGCTAAGTGTGTCCATGGTTCTATGGGTATGGGCAAGAGTTGTAGAAGTCCCCAAGGTCAACCTGGTAGGGGCTTCTGTTTAGCACAGGTCGGGCAGGAACTGACATGTGTACGAACGTCGTGTCCCATACGAGGCCACCAATAATAATGTGAAAAGAGTTCTAGAGTCCTTAATCTACCAGGGTGTCCTGCAGTGAGGGAGTCATGTGCCCAAGAAAGCACCTATCTCCGTAGGCATTGTGGAACCACTGTCTTGCCTACAGGGGTTACGTCCGTGCTAACCACACTAACCCTTACCAGGTCCAAAATGTACTGCGGTGGGTCTCTCACCTCTTCAAGTTCAGTGGTACGGGATAGCGCTTCTGCCCGTATATTCTTGGCTGCTGGTCTATAATGTAAGAAGAAGTCAAAGTGGCTGAAAAAGAGGGACCAGCGGGCCTGCCTGGGCTTTAGTCGCTGGGCTTTGCATAAGTATTCTAAATTCTTGTGATCTGTGTATACTATAATGGGATGCAGGGCTCCCTCCAACCATTGCCTCCACTCCTCAAATGCCAGCTTGATGGCTAGGAGTTCCTTGTCTCCAAAACCGTAGTTTCATTCTGCAGCAGAGAATTTTCGGGAGAAATACGAGCACGGAGTAATCTCCCCTTACTGGAGATTTGACTGAGAACTGCGCCCACTGCGATGTCAGATGCATCCACTTCCACAATGAAAGGGCACTGGGGATCCAGATGGTGTAGACAAGTGTCCAGCAAGAAGGCCTTTTTCCAGTCCTCGAATGCTTGGCAGGCTGCCGTGGACCACTCCCTGGTGTCAGCCCCCTTTTTAGTAAGAGCATTGAGTGGGGCGACTCTAAGGGAATAGTGAGGTATAAACTGCCAATAGAAATTTGCAAATCCCAGGAAGCATTGCAAAGCCTTTATTCCCACAGGCCGAGGCCAATCCTTGATGGCGGACACCTTGTCTGGGTCCATATGAAACCCCGTAGATGAAACAATGTAGCCCAAAAAGGGGAGTGACTCCTGTTCAAACAGGCATTTTTCTAACTTTGCAAATAGATGATTGTCTCTTAGGATTTGTAGTACCTGTCTAACATGCTGTCGATGAGTGTCCAAATCCTTGGAGTAAATCAGAACATTGTCTAGGTATACTATGACTGACGAGTGAAGCAACTCACGAAGTACCTCGTTCATCAGGTTTTGGAAGACTGCTGGGCTGTTACACAACCCGAAGGGCATTACAAGGTACTCATAGTGTCCATCCCGGATATTGAAGGCAGTCTTCCACTCATCCCCAGGACGGATCCAAACAAGGTTGTAGGCTCCATGAAGATCAAGTTTGGTAAATACTCTAGCCCCCTGCAATCTGTCGAGGACTTCAGGAATCAGGGGTAATGGGTAATGATTCCGTCGTGTGATGGCATTCAGACCTCTATAATCAATGCAAGGCTGAAGAGATACGTCCTTCTTCCCAACAAAGAAGAAGCCTGCTGCGGCCGCTGACATGTACGGGCGGATGAATCCGCGAGCTAGATTATCAGTGATGTATTTGGACATGGCTTATGTCTCTGGGAGGGACAATGTGTAGACTAGCCCTCGGGGTGGAGTTGTGCCAGGTAGCAAATCAATAGCACAGTCAAACGGACGATGCTGCGGTAGAAGCTCCGCCTTCTCCTTGGAAAATACAATTGGCAGATTGTGACAGTAATGCTAGAGAAGTGTTCATCAATGCAACACTAGGCCGGGACAATGGTGACAGGCATGTCAAGAAACAATATGGGCTCCAAGCTGCCACTTGTAGCGTGACCCAATGAATAACCAGGGAGTGCTTTTGTAGCCAAGGTAACCCCAGTACAATGGGGTGCACTGCTTTCTCCAATACAATAGCTGTATATTTTTTCAGAGTGAAGAACTCCGGTCTGGAGAGTTATTGGTGAGGTAGAGGCTGAGACACAGCCTGGAAGCAGAGTGCCCTGAATAGAAGTAATTCGTAGTGGTGGATTATGAGAAAGCACTGGAATCTGGAGTTGCTGTACCAAGTCAGACAGGATGAAATTCCCTCCTGCCCCTGAGTCTATAAAGGCGAGAGTAGAAAAGGAGCCTCCAGGATACTCAAGAGTTACTGGAGCGGAATTAACTGTTGCATTCGTGCCTCTTCTAGGCCCTCGCTCCACCCTCTCTATTTTAGGAGCGACTCCCTTCGGCTCTGACGGACAGATGCAGCCACGGCTTCTCCCTGCCTCTTGGTCCCGGTGTCCCCGGGATGGCTTGACGCTACGGATCTACCATGTTCCTGATGACGTAAGGGTGCGCACGCGCGCTCCAGACTTTGTACCAGCAAGGGCGCGAACCTCGGGGTCGTCCCCCGTAGTGACGTCATCCATTTTTACTTTAAAATGTCTTTGTTTGCTAACCTCTAACGAGTTAGCAAGGAACTCAAACAGGACTTGCTTCGGCAGTCCACAATACTTGCAACAACGATCCGAGTCAGCGAGGGGAATCCTTCTCCACTGCTCGGCCTTTTCAAACATCAGGAGTACCCGCTCCACGGGGGCTCTGCTCTCTCTTCTTGATTTCAGATTGCCAAGACGGGATCCGATACTCGCTCCTCGAGGGCCCACGTCCCTGAATACTCAGAAGACTCCTCATTGCCTGGAGACGATCGCAGATGTGAACACAGTGAGTTCTATTGTAGATAAGAATCGGTACTTGCTCCACGAGGGCCTACATTCCTATAGCTCTGAAGACTCCCTTCCGTCCAAGACGTTATCGCAGGTACGGAGATCGAGAGTTATATTGGCAAGATTGCAGATAGGAACCGGTACTCGCTCCACGAGGGCCTATGTTCCTAGAATCTACAGACTCTGTTCTACTCTAGAAGCCATTTCATATACAGCTATTGTGAGTTCTTATTACAGACTGTTTAGAGGAACCAGTGCTCGCCTACGGCTCCTGTTCCTGAATATACTGAAGACTCTCTGTGGCATAGAGACCATTGTAGACATCTACTATTGTGAGTGTACCATCTTATATCCAGTATACCCTGTCTACTCACTACTTCTAGTCTCTCTCTACAGCTCAGTGACCCAGAGATTATATTCCAGTATCAGAAGGACTTCAGCCCTACTGGACACATCGACTCACTACTGCCACCACTGGTGGTTCAGCTTCCAGCCTAATAAAGAACTATTTGTGTTTATTTCATATTCTAGCCTAGCCAGTGGTTCCTCTCAGGATCTCCTTCTGGGGGCGCTGTCATCTGCCATTGGCCCAGGGATTCACCATTTCCTCCAAGTGGGCATTCCTTACACTACTATCACTCTGTGGGAGCCAACCCCTACTGACCACTAACACCACTTACGGAAGTATATAGATAGCTGCCTTCTCTTTCTATGGGACCTGCCAGCAGCCTATATATAACAGATTGCTACTCCGTAGCGGAGGCATGATAGATTGCTATCTCAGTAGCAAAGTACACTATACCTATTGTTAGCTCCTCTCCTCAGAAGAGTATCATTGAACAGATTACCAACTCCTCTTCCTTGGGGAGTTGATCCATAACAGATTGCTACCTCCTTCCCTTACAGGAGCATCTAACAGCAGTTCGCTAACAGATTACTAACTCTGCCCTCCTGGCGTGGTAAGCACTATAAATAGCTAACTCCTCCCCTCTGGAGGAGCAGAGCATGACAGATTGCTAACTCCTCCCCCTTTCAGGAGAAAAGCAAAACAGATTGCTAACTCCGCCCTCCTGGCGGGGTGAGTGATAACAGATTGCTAGCTCCTCCCCTCTGGAGGAGGAAAGCGTAACATTAACACAGCCTAGAGACACTCCCCTGTGGCGCCTAGGCTTTGGCATTTTCCGAACGCTCCTTACACTGGGACAGGAAGTGACCCTTGCCGCCACAATACAGGCAGAGGCCCAATGCCTGACGTCGCCTTCTCTCTTTGGCAGTCAGAGAGGTTCATCCCAGCTGCATGGGTTCCTCTGCATGAGGGTCTGAGTGAGAGGTTGGCTGTGTTTGAGGTGACATCAGAGGTCTGGAGAAGGATGGAGCCAGCGAGATTTGCCTCCGAGGTGGGCGAACCTCCCGTTACTCTTTGTTGAAGGCGGCAGTCAATTCTACCTGCCAGATCGAGCAGGTTGTTCAGGTCATGTGGAAGGTCTCTGGCTGCCAGTTCATCCTTAATGCATGCAGACAGCCCCTCCAGGAAAATGCCACATAAACTGTCCTCTCGCCACCCCAACTCCGTGGCTAGTGTACGGAATTCGATGGCAAATTCAGCCAGTGGCAGAGACCCCTGGTGTAGCTGTAACAGTTCCTACCGTAGGTGACAGTGGAATGACGTGCAGGCTCATCGAACACTTGCTTGAAGTTGAGCAAAAATTGCTGGAGGTTATTCAACATGGGGTCACTGTGCTCCCACAAGGGTGAGGCCCAGCTTAGGACCCTTCCATCGAGTAGAGACAGGATGTAAGCTACCTATACTGAATCAAAAGGAAAATGATTCGGCAGGAGAGAGAACCTTATATAACACTGATTCAGGAACCCCTGGCAGTGCTTGGCCTCACCAGCGTAATGAGGAGGAGCCGGCAACTGTGTGGAAGCGGCAGACCATGGAGCTGAGGCCGGGAGGTGCACTGGAGGCGTCTCGGGTGGATTAGCATCCAGGCGATTAGCCAACTGCTTGATGGTGGTGGCTAGGACATCCAGGCAGTGCTGCTGCTGTTGCAATCCTTGTGCCATTCCGGGAATGGCCTGTAGTCCGGAAATATCCGCCGGGTCCATTGCCTTGCAAACTGTTATGGTCTGTGGACCCTTGGCCCGGCTGTGCGGATAATTAAGAGATGTTGAGAGGACACCGCAGAGATGTGATGGTTGGGAGGCAGAACAAAGCCAGGAGACCAAACAGGAGCTTCGCCACTGGAAGCCCGAGGTCCCCCCGGGAGGAGCCCATGAGGACCCGGACCACTGGGACTTAGGAGCGGTCTCCTGGAACAGGCTGCGAGCAGGAAGAGTGGACGGTCCGACGGTCAGGGCTGGCAGCAAACAGGGATATCAGAAGACGTACCGGAGTCAGAAACCAGGAATTCAGTCCAAAGGAACAAGGCAGGGCTGGAACAGGAACAAGGCTGGAACTGCAACTAGATGATTCCCAGGAGTGAACCTCGTTGCAAAGCAAAGTCTCAAGGCAGAAGCTGGGTTTAAATATCCTGCCAGCGTCTGACGTCATCTCAGGGGCCCGCCATGGTTTCCCGCCACTGTGCCTTTAAATTCTTCCCCCTTGTGCGCAGGCGTGCCTAAGGGGGCAGAGCCATGAGAGGAGCTCGGCGGTGGCTCCCTTGTGGAGGAAGCCTGACCAGGCCTGAGAGCATCGGGCATCGTAGCAGCTATTCGGGGCGGACTCGGAGAAGGTAAGGGTCCAGTCGCGGGCGATATGGCCATATTGCCGTACAGCAAAATGGCGCCGGCCACACGGCAACACGATTCGAGTGCAGGAGGTCATTCCCGGACCCCCGCTGGACTTTTGGCAAGTCTTGTGGGGGTCAGGAGGCCCCCCCAAGCTGGCCAAAAGTCCCTGGGGGTCCAGCGGGGGTCCGGGAGCGATCTCCGACGCTCGTGACGTCGGGGAACAGGAACCAAAATGGCGCCGGCGCTACCTTTGCCCTGTCATATGACAGGGCAAAGGTAGCGCCGGCGCCATTTTCTATCAAAGCGCCCGACGCCCGAGAGTGGAAGATCACAACGGGACCCCCCCCCCCCCCCGCTGGACCCCAGGTAATTTAAGACATTTTGGGGCGGTTCGGGAGGGTGGGGGATTTATTTTAAAGGGTCGGGGTGGGTTTTAGGGATGTTTTAGTATGCCGGTTTTCCCGCCCTCCCCTGATTTACGATTTACACGATATTTATAAAAACAAAACCGCGACGATCCGATTCCCTCCCCCCCCCAGCCGAAATCGATCGTTAAGACGATCGATCACACGATACACATCTCTAGTACATATACCCTCACAGGAAGTGAAGCTCTTCAGTAATTTCCGTCTCCAAAGCAGTTTGGAGAGCCTGCACGCTCGCTGAGCGTGTTTCCAATCTACTTTCTATTTTCTACTTTCTACTTACTAAATTTCTACAGGAACATCGAGCCCCGCACTCCTGCGGTGATACCACTCGGTCCCTCCCCCAGTTGAGTTTCCCGAGGTGATTTCCGTGATCCCTCGGAGGTTTAGGCCTCGGTCCGGTGGCCGAATCGCGGCAGGGACCAAGCCCCCGAGCAGGAAGGGCTTGGGTCGGGCTAAGAGGTGCCTCGGTCCCGGCGTGGACTTGGGAGGCAGCGGGTGCATTCCTCAAGCGCGGCGGTGAAGGTATTTCCCCTCTCCCCCCGCAGCCGGGTTTCAGCCGGGAAGCGCCGAGGATCATGTAAGGCGCACAACTTTTACTTTTGGTCTCCGAAGTTCGAGGATCGGCGGCGTTGCCTGTAGGCGGCACGCCGCGGAGGTCGCCATTTTGTCGGCCCTGTTCAGGTATTGAGCGCCCATGATAGGCACATGTATCGTATTAAGCGCTTCTTATTTGAGCATATATTGCATATTGTTGAGCATATATTGTATTGAGCGTATATTGCTGACCGCATATTATTGAGCGCATATTGTATTTAGCGTATATTGCTGACCGCATATTATTGAGCGCATATTCTATTTAGCGTATATTGCTGTCCGCATACTATTGAGCGCATATTGTATTAAGCGTATATAGCTGCTGCTTATTATTGAGCGCATATTGTATTGAGCGTATATAGCTGCTGCTTACTATTGAGCGCATATTGTATTAAGCGTATATAGCTGTCGCTTATTATTGAGCGCATATTGTTGAGCACATATTATATTGAGCGCATATTATATTAAGCGCTTATTGTATTAAGCGCATATTGCTGCCGCATATTATTCAGTGCATATTCTTCAGCGCGCAATGGAACAATCGAATGCCCCGGTGTCCCCGGCGGCGGCGCCTCCTGATTCCGGCGTGAAAGCTCTCGGCCTCTGCTCAGCATGCCAGCTCAGAGCCACGCACAGCGAGGAGCCAGACTCCCTTTGTGCCCAATGTGAGGATGCAGTGGGAGCCTCGGGCCAGGACCAGTCTCAACCGAGGTTTGTTGACAGTTCCCCAGGGGCCACCCCGGATCTCGCAGGCAGTCTCGAACAACCTGGAATCCCGGGGGACCTGGTACCCCGACGACTTGAGACCACCTCCATTTCCTGGGTGGATCTCTTTAAGGGGATCCATGCCTTTGTACAGATGCAATCAGCTTCCTGTCCAGGCCCTGCTGTTGCTGCTGCTGCTCCTGTTGCTGCTCCAGCGGATCCTGCCCCTGGACCTTCGCGCCCTTATCGTGGGCAAGCACACCCGCCTCCGGGCAGTCCGGTTCAGGTGGACCCTGATGTCTCGGAGACTGAATCAGAACCCTCCGAAGAGGGGGAACTTCCCTCGGGGATGGAGCCATATCGAACCATGAGGCGGTTCTTTCCCAAGGAAGATCTCTCCGACCTAGTATCTCAGTGCCTGGCGGAGTTGGATATTACAGGCCCCAGCACTACGGTGCCATCTACACAGAACCCTCTGCTGGAAGGTCTTCGTCCTACAGCCCACCATTTTCCCTTCTTGCAAGCCGCACAGCAACTGATAGATCTGGAATGGGCTGCACCAGCGGCCTCATTCAAAGGGGGTCGGGGCCTGATAGGCATGTACCCCCTGGATCCGGCAATCAAGGAGTTGCTGGCGTGCCCTCAGGTGGACGCCTTGGTTAGCGCGGTGGTCAAGCGCACTACCATTCCAGTTGAGGGGGGGCGGCCCTCAAGGAACCTCACGACCGGCGACTGGACGCCATCCTGAAACAGACATTTGAGGTGGCAGCTCTGTCTTTGCGAATCGCAACCTGCTGCACAGTGGTGACACGTTCCTGTTTGTCATAGGTCAGGAACAATGCTCCGGCGGCAGACATGGAGTCCGCTCTCTCGTTCCTCACGGATGCTGCATCCGACCTAGTCCGTACAACAGCCAAGGGGATCTCATCTTCTGTAGCTGCCAGGAGGCAGCTCTGGATACGGAACTGGTCAGCCGATGCTCCTTCGAAGACACGCCTCACCAGAATGCCCTTTAGGGGTTCTTTCCTGTTTGGAAGCGACCTTGATAAACTGGCCAGCACATGGGGTGCCTCTCCTATACCTCGACTGCCGGAAGACAGGTTCAAAAGGAACCAGCGCGCCTTTCCAAGGCCTTCCAGAGGCAGAAGCTCCCAACGCTTTATTCCCTATAGGAGTCGCTATCAGGCACCCCGACCTCAGGCCAGGAACCAGTCCTTTCGGCCCAAGCAGCAGAAGAGGGGAGCCGGCTCGGGTTCAGGGCCCGGCCGCGCCTCCCAATGAGATTCAGCCGATCCATCTGGGGGACGGGGCCATAGGGGGCAGGTTAACCCTCTTCTACCCCAGATGGGTCGAGATTACGTCGGACCAGTGGGTCCTCGCCATCATCCGAGAGGGTTATTTTCTGGACTTCCATCATCTACCTCCGGACAGGTTTGTGGAATCTTCGTGTCCGATCCACAAGAAGGCAGCATTGGAAGCTACCTTGGCGAGGCTCCTGTCCTTGAAAGCCATAATCCCGGTACCTGACCGGGAAATGAATTCTGGGCATTATTCCATTTATTTCATGGTACCCAAGAAAGAGGGCACTTTCCGGCCCGTATTGGACCTCAAGTCAGTCAATCGATACTTACGGGTCCCGAGGTTTCGCATGGAAACGCTGCGCTCAGTCAAGAACGCAGTACAGCCAGGAGAATTCCTCACGGCCTTAGATTTATCAGAAGCCTACCTGCATATCCCGATTCACCAGGATCATCAGCGCTACCTACGCTTCAAGGTGCTGGGATGCCACTTCCAGTTCCAGGCTTTGCCCTTCGGGCTGGCCACGTTGCCGTGGACCTTCACCAAGGTGATCGTAGTGGTAGCAGCGGCGCTCAGACGGGAAGAAATCCTTGTCCATCCCTACCTAGACGATTGGCTGATCAGGGCGAAATCGCAAGAGGAGAGCCATCGGGCTACCAACAGAGTGATCGCCCTTCTGGAAAGCCTGGGATGGGTAGTCAACCTAAACAAGAGTTGCCTACAGCCTTCCCAATCTCTGGAATATCTGGGAGTCCAGTTCGACACCCAGGCAGACACAGTCAGTCTCACCACCAAGAGAAGATTAAAACTTCAGACGCGTCTTCGGTCCTTGATGGGAGCCAGTCGGCCCACAGCTTGGGATTACCTGCAGGTTCTCGGTCTCATGGCATCCACCCTGGAAGTGGTACCCTGGGCAAGGGCCCATATGAGACCTCTACAACGCTCTCTGCTCTCTCGATGGAGCCCCCGCTTCCGGAATTACTCCATGCATCTACCTCTACCAGCCAGAGTACGGACTCAGCTACGGTGGTGGTTGCAGTCCAACCACACGAGCAGGGGGTCAAAGATGTCCTCCCCCACGTGGAGTCTGCTCACCACAGATGCCAGCCTGAGCGGATGGGGAGCACATTGCGAAGAACTCACCGCCCAAGGACGGTGGAGCAGGGAAGAGTCGGGGTGGAACATCAACCGACTAGAGGCACGGGCAGTCCGGTTAGCCTGCCTGCAATTTGCTCACAGACTGAGGAACAGAGCAGTCAGAGTGATGTCGGACAACGCCACCACGGTGGCATACATCAACCAACAGGGCGGAACCAGAAGCCAACAGGTGTCCCTCGAGATAGCCCCGCTGATGGCTTGGGTAGAGGCGAATCTTCAGGACATCTCCGCCGTCCACATTGCCAGAAGGGACAACACCACGGCAGACTTCCTCAGCAGAGAAAGCCTAAATCCGGGGGAATGGCAGCTGTTGCCCACAGCCTTCCAGATGATTGTGGATCACTGGGGGATTCTGGACATGGACCTACTAGCGGACAGGTCCAATGCTCAAGTACCCAGATACTTCAGCCGCAAGCGAGATCCGTTCTCTCAAGGGATCGACGCCCTGGTTCAGCCATGGCCCCCAGGGGCCCTGCTATACGCCTTTCCTCCGTGGCCCCTGCTGGGCACCCTTATCCACAAGATTCAGAAGTACCGGGGCCTAGTTCTTCTAGTGGCACCAGACTGGCCAAGAAGACCCTGGTACGCGGACATGAGAAGACTACTGGCAGGGGAGCCCCTTCCCCTGCCTCCTCTCCGGGACCTGCTACGTCAGGATCCGGCTCAATTCTCTCTTACGGTCTGGCCATTGAGAGGGCTAGACTGAAGAAAAGAGGTTACTCGGAGCCAGTGATAGATACACTCCTCTGAGCGCGCAAGTTCTCCACATCCCTCACCTACGTCAGGATTTGGAGAGTGTTTGAAGCCTGGTGCAACACTCATGGCACCAATCCACATGCGACTACTATCCCTATTGTTCTGGATTTCCTGCAGGATGGGCTTCAGAAGGGTCTATCCCTAAGCTCCATCAAGGTTCAGGTGGCTGCGCTGTCTTGCTATGGTCCCAGGAGGGATGGCAAGACCATTGCCACGCATCCAGATGTTTCTCGCTTCCTGAAAGGAGTTAAGCACATTCGTCCGCCACTGAAGTGGCCAGTGCCTTTGTGGAACCTCAACATTGTTTTGGATTTCCTCGCGGGATCCACCTTCAGACCCCTTCGGGGCCTGTCTCTCTGTTCTCTAACTTTGAAGATGGTGTTCTTGCTGGCTGTATATTCAGCACGCCGCATCTCAGAGCTACAAGCACTGTCCTGCCGTGATCCCTTTCTCAGAATCACTCCTGAGGCTATCCATCTTCGCATGGTTCCATCCTTCTTGCCTAAGGTAGTCTCACAATTTCACCTCAACCAGACCATATCCTTGCCAACTACGGCAGGTTTGAAGAAATCTGAAGAAGGGCGTTTGCTACGCCATCTCGACATCGGCAGATTGCTGCCCAGATATCTGGAAATGACAGAAACAGTACGAAAGACTGACCATCTGTTCGTCCTTCACAGCGGGAAGAAACAAGGTGAAGCGGCCTCTCGGCCCACCATCGCCCGCTGGATTAAAGAAGTTATCAGAGCGGCCTACGTAGAGGCCGGGAAGTCACCGCCTCTTCAAGTCAAGGCTCATTCTACCAGAGCCCAAGCGGCATCTTGGGCTGAATCTAGGATGCTGTCGCCTGCAGAAATATGTAAAGCGGCGACGTGGTCCTCCCTCCATACCTTCTCCAGGTTCTACCGTCTGGATGTCCAGGCCAGGGAGGACACAGCATTTGCGAGGGCAGTGTTTACACGGTCCTCAGGCAGCCTCCCGCCCAGTCCAGGAGTAAAGCTTTTGTACATCCCACTTGTTCTGAGTCCATCTGGCTACATGACAGGAAATGGTGAGATTACTTACCTGATAATCTCGTTTTCCTTAGTGTAGACAGATGAAGTCAGCATCCCGCCCAGCTGCCTGTCTACATTGGTTTCACCGATTCAAGGTAAGCCTTATCACTTCTTACATGAGTGCGTCCACTCTGCCAGGTGTCGACGCCTTCCAGTTGGGAATGCTGGCGGTCTCCAGCTACTATCAATCGGTCAGGGGAATCCTGTTTTCACTATTTCATTGATTGTCAGTACACATATATCCATAACAGCTTTTGCAAGGAAGATTACTGAAGAGCTTCACTTCCTGTGGGGGTATATGTACCCGTGCTGACGTCAGATCCGTCTCCAACTGCTAGCACGAGCACACTATACCCACTTGTTCTGAGTCCATCTGTCTACACTAAGGAAAACGAGATTATCAGGTAAGTAATCTCACCATTTTTCCACAACTTTCCAAAAGGAGTAAATTTTAGGACATTTCCAAAACCCATGTATAAAATCACAAAGCTCTGCTCCACATTTGGAGCAGCTAGGTGACTGACACATTTTTGCTTTGAAAGCCCTTTCTTGTGATATATAAGTTTTAGAAATAAAATTATATTGTGTTTCTCTCAATATAACATTTTCTGTGCTATCTGGGATATGCTTAAAGTAATATTGTACATCCTTGTGGGTTAACTTTAACTCTACCTATGTGGACCAATGTGACAGAACCTCTGGAAATTCTGCCTGTACCTCTAAATTTATATGTACCTTTGACAATTTAGTGCAGGAGGGTTTCCCTGATTTTCCTCCTGGGATCACCTCCTCCATCTTATCTCCTAAACCTATTGCGAAGAAAACAATTTTGGCAAACTTGATAGATAAAACACCTCTAACCCTGATCCAATGGGAGAATAGATCGACCCAATTATTAACCTTTGAACACCTTACAGCGAAATCCCTATCTCCTTCAAAACAGGAGTCCATGTTGGCAATTTGGCAAGCCTTTATTGATGGTCTATCTCTAGTGGTAAAGAATGTAATTTTAAATTTATAGCTTTGATATGTCTTGGATATACTTACTCTTCCTCATCTACAAGTCTCATGAAAAATATTATTCATATTAATTATTGGGGGGGGGGGGTGCATATAAGGGAAGAAGCAGTTAGTATAGCTGTGTTTAAAAAAGGAGTGGAAAAGTTCTTGGAGGAGAAGTCCATTACCTGCTATTAATTAAGTTGACTTACAAAATAGCCACTACTATTACTAGCAACAGTAACATAGAATAGACTTGGGGCAGATTTTCAAAAGGTTTCATGTGTAAGATACGCGCGTAACCCCCGAAAAGCTGCCCCTTCCACCCCCTGCGCACACTGAGCCTATCTTGCATAGGCTCGGCGGCGCGCGCAAGTCCCGGGGCTTTCCTGGGGGGGCGTGTCGGGGGCGTGTCGTGGCCGGCGCGTCATTGGGGGGGCATTCTGGGGGCGGGGCTGCGGGCATGGTTCTGGCCCAGGGGTGTTCCGGGGCCATGGCCGCAGCCTCCAGACCAGCCCCCGGACTGGAACATGGTGCACCAGCAGCCAGCCGGTGCACGCAAGTTACACCTGCCTTGGGCAGGCGTAAATTGTAAAATAAAGGTGGGGGGGAATTAGGGCTGGGGGTGGGTTAGATAGGGGAAGGGAGGGAAAGGCGGAGGGGGGTCCGGAAGGAAAGGTCCCTCCGAGGCCGCTCCGATTTCAGAGCGGCCTCGGAGGGAACAGAGGATGGCTGCGCAGCTCGGTGCGCGCAGGCTGCCAATTTTGCTCAGCTTTGCACGTGCCAACCCTGTATTTTATAACATGCTCACGGCAGCACGCGCATGTTATAAAATCAGGAGTAGATTTATTCGCGCTGGGTTGCACGAACAAATCTACTCCCGCGCGCACCTTTTAAAATATACCCCTTAGTTTTTGGGTACTTGCCAGGTTCTTATGGCCTGGATTGGCCACTGTTGGAAACAGGATGCTGGGCTTGATGGACCCTTGGTCTGACCCAGCATGGCATTTTCTTATGTTCTTATGTTCTTAAGCTGGGGGTGGGGGGGAGATAAAAGGAACAAGGAAATAAGAGGTTTACTGCTCCTGTTATAAAGTTTTTATAGGCGGTCTGTGTAACCTTATTGCATGTTAAAACTGTATTCTTTGTCGCAAAAATTCCATAAAAATACTGATTTAAAAAAAGGGGCTCCTGAGGTGATCCTGGAAACTATAGAACAGTGAGCCTGACTTCAGTGCTGGGAAAAATCATGGAAACTGTTATAAAGAATAAAGGGGTAGATTTTTAAAAAAAGCGCGTTCGCGTACTTTTGTTTGCGCACCAGGCGCAAACAAAAGTACGCTGGATTTTATAAGATACGCGCGTATCTTATAAAATCCTGGATCGGCGCGCGCAAGGCTGCCGATTTTGGGCAGCCGGCACGCGCCGAGCCGCGCAGCCTGCCTGCGTTCCCTCCGAGGCCGCTCCAAAATCGGAGCGGCCTCGGAGGGAACTCTCTTTCGCCCTCCCCTCACCATCCCCTCCCTTCCCCTCCCTTCCCCTACCTAACCCACCCCCCCGGCCCTATCTAACCCACCCCCTACCTTTATCCATGGATTTACGCCTTCCAGAGGGAGACATAAATCCATGCATGCCAGTGGGCTGCTGGCGCGCCGAGACCCAACCCAGGGCCAGTTCCGGAGGGCGCGGCCACGCCCCGGCCCGAAACCATGCCCCCGGCCCGCCCCCGAAATGCTGCGTCCCGCCCCCAAAACGCTGCGTCGTTCGGCCCCGCCCCTGACACGCCCCCTTCCAAAAACCCCGGGACCTACGCGCGTTCCGGGGCTCTGCGCACGCCGGCGGCCTATGGAAAATAGGTGCGCCAGCGCGCAAGGCCCTGCTCGCGTAAATGCGGGCGGATTTACGCGAGCAGGGCTTTTAAAATCCGCCCCAAAATCTCAGCGCATATAGAAAGACATGGCTTAATGGAACATAGTCAGCATGAATTTACCCAAGGGAAGCCTTGCCTCACAAATCTGCTACATTTTTTTGAAGGGGTGAATAAATATGTGGACAAAGGTGAACTGTTAGATGTGGTGTATTTGGATTTTAAGAAGTGTTTGACAAAGTCCCTCATGAGAGGCTTCTAAGAAAACTAAAAAGTCATGGGATAGGAAGAGATGTCCTTTTGTGGATTGCAAACTTGTTATAAAACAGGAAACAGAGAGTAGGATGAAATAGTCTATTTTCACAGTAAAAAAAATATAAACAGTGGAATGCTTCAGGGATCTGCACTTGGACTGGTGCATTTTAATATATTTCTAGACAAGGCGTTGAGTCCATTAAAACAGGCGAGGTGTTTGTTTGGAACAGTGTAATGGAAGAGGTGAAGAAGAAAATTAGAGTTGATGTCTACAGTACACTTTTATATACTATGTCTTCTGCGCATTCGCGGCATGTCAGTCAGAGCTCTCTTTTCCACACATGCAAGGCACATCGGTCAGAGCTGCTCTCTTCTGCGTATTCGCGGCACGTTGGTCAGAGCTCTCTGGTCCACGCATGCACGGCACTTTGGTCAAAGCTGCTCTCTTCTGCGCATTCGCGGCACTTTGGGCAGAGCTCAAATATATATATTGATGATCTGGAAAGGGGTACAATGAGTGAGGTAATAAAAATTAGCAGATGACCAAAAATTTTCCGAGCAATTAAATCACTAGTGGAATGTGATAAATTGCAGGAGAACCTTGTGAAACCTGAAATTTGGGCATCGAAATAGCAGATGAAATTTAATGTGAAATTTAATGTGGACAAGTGCACGGTGATGTATATAAGGAAAAATAAACCTTGTTGTAGTTATACAATGGGGTGGATTTATCAAAATGCGGTAAGTACCGCATGCGATAGCAAAAGGGGTGTGTTTTATGCTAATTACCTGTGCGAAGAGCTAAGTTAGCACAAATTGCAATACCATTTCCAGATTCTGTGATAAGTGCCAGACCTGTTGTATTTCCTGCATTCAACCACCAGGGGACCATTGTTAATAGAGATGTGAATCGTGTGATCGATCGTCTTAACGATCGATTTTGGCTGGGAGGGGGAGGGAATCGGATAGTCGTCGTTTGGATTTTTTAAATATCGTGAAAATCGTGAAAATCGAAAACCGGCACACTAAAACATCCCTAAAACCCACCCCAACCCTTTAAAATAAATCCCCCACCCTCCCGAACCCCCCCCCCCCAAATGCCTTAAATTACCTGGGGTCCAGTGGGGGGGAGGGCGGGAAAACCGGCACACTAAAACAACCCTAAAACCCACCCCGACCCTTTAAAATAAATCCCCCACCCTCCCGAACCCCCCCAAATGCCTTAAATTACCTGGGGTCCAGAGGAAGGGTCCCGGTGTAATCTTTTACTCTCGGACCTCCGGTGCTTGTAGAGAGTGCAAGTATGGTAAAAATTTGTCCCATAATTAATTAAATAGTATCGACTCTGGAAGTCTCCAAAGCAAAACGAGAGGTATTTGTCAGCAGTCACTTGGATTTATCACCTATACAGTCATTTCCACCAAAGTATTCATCCCTGAGCAACCAGCCTCCTGTCCTAGGCTCTCCGCATATTTCTCCTGCCAGTCCATCGAGAGGTGTTGAAGGAATGGGCCCCATATTGTATTGAATGCTCCTTTCTTGCGGGGTTCGGCCAGGAGCCATGTTTGATGGTCTAGTTGTAATAGCATACACATCTCTGAGATCCAAAACTCTATTATTGGGGGTTCTGCTTGGATCCATTTTGCTAAGATACATTTCCTCGCTTGTCCCAGTGCTTTATGGATTTTCCCATTCCAAACTTGCCTGTCCCATTCCAAGAATCGCCCAATCAGCCACTAGGGAGGGCAGATTCTCATACACTGTTGTCATATAATCCCAAATTGCAATCCAAAAAGCTTGAACCTGTGGACACTCCCACAGCCCATGAACCAGTGTTGCCACGACTTCAGGGAACGTGAGGCATGCAGGCGTAGGAACAAGCCTCATTTGATATGCCCGAGCGGGAGATATGGTGACTCTATGTAGAATCCGTAAATTTTGTTCCCGGCCTTGGACTGCTGGCATCACCTTGAGAAAGGATTGAGTGGCTTCTAGTAGATCCTCCTCTGTAACGATAGTCTCCAGATCCCTACTCCATATGTCTGCCAGAATTTGTAGCCCATTTAGCGCTGTTGCTTCTTGGAATAATTTGTATAATGATGACAGTGATTGTTTGCGTGATTTCAAGAGACCCGCCAATCTCTGAAATGCCCCCGAGATCACTTTGTCCATCTGTGTCCCAAAGGTTTTAGCCATATAGCTCACTAGCTGATGATAGTAGAGGAAGTCTTGAGGGCTCCAACCGAACTTGTCCTGACATTGAGAAAATGAGTACAGTTTGCAGGTGGATGGATCAATAAGATCTGCAAGAGTGTCCACGCCCTGTGATGGCAGTTTATGGTAAAAATACCCAGACCGTCCTGGGAGAAACCAAGGGTTTCCACAGACAGGCAGTAGAAGTGAGATTCGCTCCTTCAGATTTAGCCGTTTACGAACTGTGCGCCACCCATACTGTCCATAGGTTACTAGGATATTGTTGTGCAGCGGAGCAGGGAGTTCTTGTGAGTTTGCATGCAGTATAAAGTGCAAGTCGATTGGTTGTGTAATCTGTTCGTCTAAATATACATCTGAAAAACAAGTGCTGTTATACATCCAATCACCTACTGACCTTAATGCACATGCTATATTATAGAGGAATATGTTAGGGAACCCCCACCCCCCGAGCACAACGGTACCATCAGTTTTTTAAGAGCAATCCTCGTTTTTTTGTTACGCCACAAGAATGCTGTACATAATCTATGTAACTTGTGGGTATCTGAAGTGGATAGAACTAATGGCATTGCCTGTAAAATATATAGTAATTTAGGAAGGAGTGACATCTTGAATAGTGCAATCCTGCCCATCAGGGAAAGAGGAAGCTCCATCCAATTAGTGATCAATTTCCCAATTTTATCTATAATCGGAGGTAGATTTAAATTGTACCATTGGGTGGTGTCATTCGAGATATAAATTCCCAGATATTTAAGAGAGTTGTCTACCCATCGAAGAGGGAGGTCCCTCCAATTTTCCCGTAGTGGCCCTTTATATCCAAAGCCTCAGATTTGTCAAGATTCAATTTTAGCCCCAAAAATGATCCATATGTCGCAAAGGTCTGCAAGATTAGCGGGAGTGAAGTGGGAGCTTGAGGAACAAATAGCAGGATGTCATCTGCAAAAAAAAAAAAGTGTTAGGGATTACCATCCCTTTGTGTACAGTAAGGATATCCCGAATCTGCTGTAGGGCATGAATTAAGGGTTCCAGGGACAAAATGAACAAGAGGGGGGACATCGGGCACCCCTATCTGGTACCTCTGGTTAAAGAGAAAGGTTTCGATAGGCACCCATTAACCATTATCTGGGCTCCAGGATTAGAATAAAGGACCTGTATAGCTTGATAGTAAAACCCCACAAACCCCATTTTGTCCAAGGTGTAGCAGAGAAATGACCAGGACACCCTATCAAATGCCTTTTTGGCATCAAATCCCACTAGAACTGGGCCGGCAAACACCTGCCTACCCCCCCCCCCCCCCCCGATACCAAGTCCGGTAATATATTTCCCAGTCTATTGGCTAACCCTTTGGCAAAAAATGTTTTATCTATGTTCAATAGGAAAATTGGATGAAACGCAAATGGTGAATCTGGAGTACTCCCTGGTTTGGGCAGCACAATTATGGTGGCCATTCGGAGCGACTCTGGCATCCTTCCCAATTCGACCATTGAATTGAACAGTGCTTCCATGCTACCTCTGTTCTCTGACTTGAGAAGTTTATAAAACAGTGGAGACATCCCATCTGATCCCGGTGACTTGAAATTTGGTAAACCCTGGATCACTTTCAAAATCTCCCCCTCGTGTATCGAGGTATTTAAGTGTTGCACCTGTGCATCGGTTAATTTAGGCAGATTAATTGTTTGCATGAAGCTTTCCCACGCCACTGCATCCTCCTCATCTGCACTACATAAGTCCCAATAGTAATCGTGAAATAAGGTGGCTATCTGTTCTGTCGTAAAGACAGAAGTTCCGCCTGAGTGATATGATTAGCTTTCCTTTCCCCTTTAACTAAGATAATAGTTTCCATATAGGTACAAACGAAGTTTCAAAGAGAATAAAGAAGAGGTCGCTCGTTTGTGGAGGAGCTCATTTAGTTCTGTACGGATTAAGTAATATGTTTTTAAAGATTTAGGAGTAGTGGAATCACATGGGGACACTACTCCACCATCCGAGAAGAATGGAGGAGTTAAGGATAACTCAGGGAAATCGTTGAATCCTGTTGCAAGAGGAGCCAAGTCTCTTGGCAGCTCGGAGGGAAGTGTTATAGAGGCTCAAGTGCTGGATCGGGACAATAATATGGGCATGCAGGACCTCGCACGCTCGCAACCACCCCATCCAGCCAAATAATCACGAAGACATTTATTGTGGGTAAAACAAGGCCGCAGCTTTAATCTTCCAATGGTCCGAGCTTATATCATAACATTAACACCAACAACTAGGACTTTGGTAAATTGCCCATCCCCCGCCATACTATCCGCCACCTTCCGGCAGGATAGCTTAACCAGCCACACGGCTCACTCTTTGGCCCTCCACGCCAGGTTCCGACTCCCGCCACTCTCACTCTCCTGCAAGGAGCCAACCCGGGTGGACTCCCGCCACCAACTGGCAAGGAGTCTGGCCAAAGCGGCCCCCGCCTCATCCGGCAAGGAGCCGAGCCCTGACAACAGCCCAGTTGTCAACCACCATCGGCTTTTACCAAAATCCAAATACATAATCAATATAAATGAACAATTATGACTCGGACCAACCGCCCCCTCCCTTACTGCGACAAAGTCTCCAAAACATAATTTCCCAGAAAATTATACAGAACTAAAGGGTGGGTGGGAGGGTCTCGCGAATCTGCTACCCCTCTCTCGCTCGCCAGCCGCCCGAATAACCCCCGCGTTCCTGCAACTGCTTAACCGCAGTTTGAATTTTGTCTCCCCACCAATCCCTGCCTTCCACGCTACTCCCCCCCCCCCTGCCTGCACCAATCCCAATCGCCCACGTCTCGCTGATCCGCTCCTACTACCATCCCCTCCCCCCCCCCCTCACTCTCTCTCCCCCCCCCCCCCCCCCGTCGCGTCCGCCGCTTCCCGCCGACTTGCCCGCGCCTCCATACTGCTTCCCCAAACCCCCCCCCCCTTCCCTCGGCCACACGCGTCTCGCTATGCGGGCCTGCGCCCACATTACGCCGTCCAGCCAGACATGAAGTCCGGCTGGTCTTCCATAATATGGGCATGCAGGACCTCGCACGCTCGCAACCACCCCATCCAGCCAAATAATCACGAAGACATTTATTGTGGGTAAAACAAGGCCGCAGCTTTAATCTTCCAATGGTCCGAGCTTATATCATAACATTAACACCAACAACTAGGACTTTGGTAAATTGCCCATCCCCCCGCCATACTATCCGCCACCTTCCGGCAGGATAGCTTAACCAGCCACACGGCTCACTCTTTGGCCCTCCACGCCAGGTTCCGACTCCCGCCACTCTCACTCTCCTGCAAGGAGCCAACCCGGGTGGACTCCCGCCACCAACTGGCAAGGAGTCTGGCCAAAGCGGCCCCCGCCTCATCCGGCAAGGAGCCGAGCCCTGACAACAGCCCAGTTGTCAACCACCATCGGCTTTTACCAAAATCCAAATACATAATCAATATAAATGAACAATTATGACTCGGACCAACCGCCACAGGCACAGGCATAACATGTCCTGTGACCCCCCAAAAGATGCGGCCTCGCTTTATGAAGGAAATAACTCCTCCAAGACCTCCTGAATAGAGTTCAAGAACAAGTCCAATCCCAAAAATGACAGGTGAACCCCGTCATCGCGGAACAGACCCGTTACCTTACCCCATGACCATGCATACTTAATGTGACGCCCCCCTAATCGCTCCAACCAAGCCCCAATTTGCTGGTTTGCCTTGGACCTACATCGTCTCCATCTAATGTTATCCAATTCAGCAGGCCTTACCACAATATCAGACCAGCATAAGATCGTCGTCGGCATCAAAATAGACACAGTCATTAGGTCCTTACGGACAATGCTAATGAAGTGCTTGCCCGACATCTTACCCCAGTCGTTACCCCCCAAATGAATTACCAAGGCCCGAGGAGCTGCCCGACGCTCTCGCTCCCTTTGAACACAAGGAACAAGTTCGTCCCACAGCATACCCCTCCGGCCAAGCCAGATAACCCGAACCCCCCTCCGCTGTAAGTCCAAATGAGGACTGTAAGGACGGCCGCAGGCATGTCTGTGACCCCAATAAGTGAACGAATGACCAATAATCCACACCGTCATGGTCTCAGACGCAGCACCTGCAAAGAAACTAGAATTAGCAGAGATCAAACATGCCCAGCATCTGGGCGAACATAACTCCTATAGGCCCCAGACCGCCACCGGCCTATCCTTTGTATGACACCTCCAGGCACACCCGCCGTTGCCGCCGAGGTAGCAGCCCCAATGCGGAACGAATGCGTTCCAAACCGACGCCCATCCAAACCAACAGCATACAAAGCTGCGCGCAGTACCATCTCGAATTGATACTTGGTTAATGGCCGCCGGTTCTCATGCACTAGAAATTGCATTGCTCGCTCAGGCCGCACCTGACAGTACACAGCTGCATTTCTAACTGGGCAGGACATCAACCCAGGAACCCCGGACAACAACACAGAGGCTCCACGACCCCTCTGATCCGTCTTAGATCGCGGGATTACTATCAATACTGCCCTGTTGGTGACTACCACATTCCGAGCCAAAATCCCTGGGTAATCACTACTGGTAGCTGCCCGAGCCACCAACTCACTAATCCTAAAGGCCCCAAAAAACGCGAATACAAAAGCCACCCTAAACAATAATGTCTCATATGGCGAAGAGCATACTGCAGACAACGCCTCCCACAACAGCAGCAAGATATCATGTGTAATGGGCAAACGCTGATCAGCTCTGCTCTGCGTCGACCGCGACCAACCCCTCAACAGACGACGAACAATAAAACGACCCGAAGGAAAACCCCAACCATGCGCCTTCATAAAAAAGGAAAACCCCGCCAGCTGACGGCCTACCGCAGCCTGCGAGCACCCACTCGCCCGAGCGCGCTCAATGAAACGTATCAATGCCATATCCGAGATCGGACCACCCGCCCAGCCCAAGGAACACAAGAACGCTGAAACTCGTCGGGCCCCCCCCACATAACCTGTCCACGTGGAAGGCGCTAATGAATCTCGCAGCATTTTCCAGGACTCAGGGAACCAAATCTCCAAAGGGAAGACGGCACCGGGGTTCCGCACGACTCCGCTTCCGGGGCGAGTTCTCGAAACAAATCCCACTTGAAACGTGAAAGAGAGTCAGCCACACTGTTAGAAACTCCAGGCACATGTCGAGCCCAGACCGTTACATTTAAAGACATACAACGCAACATCAGCTCGCGCAATAATTCTGACACTCTAATGCAGCGCGCCGATCTCTTATTTATAACCTCCACCACCCCCTGATTATCACTCCAGAATACCACTCTCTTTCCCGCCAACTGAGCACCCCAGATATTCACGGCCACTACTATTGGAAATAATTCCAAGAAAGCAATATTTTTGGTAACCCCAAATGTTATCCATTCCGCCGGCCAGCCCGCCGCGCACCACGTCCCTCGAAAATAAGCCCCGAAACCTAACAAACCCGCCGCGTCGGTGAACAGCTCCAAATCATGATTTGACCGCGGATTGGACTGCCACAACGCCTCCCCGTTAAAATCCTCCAAAAATTTTTCCCAAAGTCTTAAATCATCCCGCAAAAAACGAGAATTTCGCACACGGTGCGTTTTCTTTAGACCGGACATAGCGTGTGATAACCTGCGCAAGAACACTCTGCCCATAGGAATAACCCGACAGGCAAAATTTAAACTACCAACAATAGACTGCAATTCGCGCAAAGACAACTTAGGCCTACACACTGCCTCGCTCACCATTTCCCGTAACTGTTGAACCTTATGCCTCGGTAATCGCGATACCATGGCCACCGAATCCAGCTCAATTCCCAAAAATACCAATGAAGTACTAGGTCCTTCCGTTTTACTATCAGAAAGAGGAATCCCGAAGTCATTGGCCACCCCTTGAAAACAAGTCATCAAATTGAGACAATCACCCGAACCAGCCCTTCCAACAAATAGAAAATCATCCAAATAATGCACCATCAGCCGCGAACCCGACCTCTGCTGTACAACCCAGTGCACAAATGTACTGAACGCCTCAAAATAAGAGCATGCTATAGAACAACCCATAGGCATACACTTATCGAAGTAAAATTGCTGCTGAAATCGGAACCCTAACAGGTGAAAACTATCCGGATGAACCGGCAACAAACGAAATGCCGCTTCTATATCCGCCTTCGCCATCAAAGCCCCAGGGCCACACTGCCGCACTATTCGCACTGCCGAATCAAAAGATGCGTATCGCACTGTGCATAATTCTCTCGGGATGCCATCATTCACAGACCGCCCTTCGGGGAAGGACAAATTATGAATTAATCTGAACTTGCCCGGATCCTTTTTTGGAATTACTGCTAAAGGCGATAGGACCAAGTCACGTAACGGAATCTCATTAAAGGGACCGGCAATACGGCCGAGCTCAATTTCCCCCAACAGCTTGTCTTTCACTACTGCTACCATACGCCGAACCGACGGGCAATTGACCCCACCCACAACTTCCCCCCTCCCTTTAAACGGTATTTTGAAACCATAACGAAAACTCTGATCTAACAACCCCGCCGTCTCCTTACGCGGGTACAACCGTAACCACGGCAGCATCGCGGTTATTCTAATAGGTGTTGGTGCCCGATCAAAGACCCGGTCTACTCGCGCCCTTTGCGAGCTGGGCTGAGGCAGGCCCTTCCCCTTGTCTCTTAGGACACTTGGACATGGGGTGACCTGCTCCGCACCCGGAACAGGCGTGCCGGAACTTACAATCCGGGAAAATACATGTGGAGCGATTGAATCTCCAGCACACGTCACTGCGTCCCGCGCTCCCCTTTCCTGCACTACTGCTGGGCGAATCCCTCCGAAAGGACCGCCCAGGTCCAGTTCCAGCCACTAATCCCTGCCCCATACCACCTGAGGATGCCTTTGCAGCCATTTGAGTTAACCAGAGTCCAACATCCTGTGTGCCCCAGGATATAAACTTGTTTTCTTCCATACGATCCCGGAAACGTTCGTCATAATTAAGCCAGGACCAACCCTCGTAAGTCTTACTGGCCGCTAGTATTGCATCTGCATAACATAATAGAGCCCCATACTGTGCTGGATCCTTCTTCCCCACTACACTAGCTAGACGCAGAAAAGCCCTTGTCCAATTATGGATATTGCGGGCAACCTTAATCCGCGCCCCTAAGAATTGATCTCTCTTATCCCTCTTCTTTTTATCCTTACGCTTACCTCGCCTGCCCTCTAATAACTGGAAAATATCAATGAACTGCCTACGTCTAATTCGCCTGCGAATGGAACGCGGAACTTCTTCCCATAGCTCAGTAAAAGCTACCAGAGCCAGGGCACCATGCACTGTGGCCCCCCCCCAACAGCTCCTCCCTGAACCGCAGCCCCCGAATCCGAAGAGGTATCTGAGGACGAAGAAGAGGACGACGACGACGAGGACGAGTCTGAGGAGCTAGAGCGCCCCTCTTCCTTCTCTCTTTTCTTGGCCTTCCCTGACCGTGAAGACCCACGCTTTCTAACCACTCTCTCTGGTTTAACACCTGGCAACACCTCCCCCACCACCTAAGTCCCTGTCATCTCCCGCATCCCCTCGACGTTCTCGTCCGCCCCCCTTAGTCCCCGCGACACCACGTCTGTCCCCGTCTAGGGAAAATAATAAACTCACCAGCCTGCTCAGGCTCCGCAGGCAATACGTCAGCCATCCGTAACTGCTCTCGCTGCCCAATGTCCTCCATTATTGGCGCTTCATTACGCCAGGCCTCCCAACGCGATGGGCCCGGTAATTCCCATCATCCTCTGCCCAATTCCCTGTGGAAAAACAGCAGGGACAGGAGAAGGATCCGAAACCGGCACCCATGTCCGCTCACCCCCCTCCCCCGTTCGCCCCGTCTCCCCGGCACTCCTCCCAACCCCCACCTAAAGACCTACCCAGGCCAAGGCATACTCCCCCCCTCCTGCTGCCCCCTCCCCTCCAGACCGTCTGACAACGCCACTCGATCTCCTACTCCTCCCTGTCCCAAGCTGTGCTGGCGACCGCCCCTAGACATCCCAACTGCCTGCACCATCGTGTGCTCTGATGTGTCCACATTCTCCCCCCCCCCCCACTGCTGTGCGATTTCTAAACTCACCGCGGGCCCCCCTTACGCCTCGCTCCGCACCACCCCCTAATACCTCTCACACTCCCTCTCGTACTCCCTTTGCCACGAACACTAGTTTTTTGCTGCGATCTTGCTATCCCCACATCATCACCAATTGCCCCAAACCATCATCCACAAAGTACTCGCATCCGCATTGAAAACAGCACCAGCTAAAGGGGATTCCCCGCTCCTCAATAGCAGCTCTGCTTGCCCGCCCCTTAGACCAGGCTTCGCTGCTCTGCTACTCCTCCCCCGAACCAACCCTCTAGCACATCCCCCGTAGGCAAAGGCAACGGCGCCTCCCCTCCTGCTCCAAGCCTCCTCTAGCCGCACCCCGAACCAGGCCATATGCTCCACCCCTGTCTACTACTCCAAACCGCTCACCTGCTCTGTAATCGGCATGCAGTCCTCGTCTGCTACCTCCTCTCCAGGGACCCAAGCCGCCTCCTCAGATTCCAGAAACGCCGCGACACCCCGGTCCAGCTCCTCCTCCTCTCATTCTGGTCTCCGGCTATCCATGAGTCAGCACCACCGAACTGCCGCTGCTGCACAGAATTCTACTGCCTGTAAGTAACCGCCTCGCGAATCTGCTACCCCTCTCTCGCTCGCCAGCCGCCCAGAATAACCCCCCGCGTTCCTGCAACTGCTTAACGCAGTTTGAATTTTGTCTCCCCACCAATCCCTGCCTTCCACGCTACTCCCCCCCCCCTGCCTGCACCAATCCCAATTGCCCACGTCTCGCTGATCCGCTCCTACTACCATCCCCTCCCCCCCCCTCACTCTCTCTCCCCCGCCCCCCCGTCGCGTCCGCCGCTTCCCGCCGACTTGCCCGCGCCTCCATACTGCTTCCCAAACCCCCCCCCCCCTTCCCTCGGCCACACGCGTCTCGCTATGCGGGCCTGCGCCCACATTACGCCGTCCAGCCGGACATGAAGTCCAGCTGGTCTTCCATGATCATAGTTCTGATAAGTTATTTGCGGAAGATGTTGGACCCTTTCCATTAATAAGACCACCAGTAATCTCTTTGGAGGTTATATGGAAAACGTTAGTAGTTTTAGATAAGAATGTCACCCTGCAATTGAAACCTGATTAAAGAATGTGGAAAATTTAGATTTAAAGTTGAAAAATGTTATCTTGGAGAATAGTAAGAGGGATCTGGCTATAACTAATGCTTCTACTGAATTGAAAAGATTAAGGGGCGGATTTTAAAAGGCCTGCGTGCCGGCGCACCTATTTTGCATAGGCCGCCAGCGCGCGTAAAGCCCCGGGACGCGTGTAAGTCCTGGGGCTTTGGAAAAGGGGCGGGGAGGGGGCATGTCGGGAGCGTTCCCGAAACGACGCGGCATTTCGGGGGGCGGGCCCAGGGTGTGGCGCCGGCCCGGGGGCGTGGTCGAGGCCTCTGGACCAGCCCCCGGGACCGGAACACGGAGCGGGGCTGCAGGCCAGCATGCGCGCAAAGGTAGGTGGGGGTTTAGATAGGGCCGGGGGTGGGTTAGGTAGGGGAAGGGAGGGGAAGGTGGGGGGAAGGCGAAGGAAAGTTCCCTCCAAGGCCGCTCTGAAATCGGAGCGGCCTCGGAGGGAACAGGCAGCACGCACTGGGCTCGGCGCGCGCAGGTTGCACAAATGTGTACCCCCTTGCGCGCGCCGACCCCGGATTTTATAAGATACGCGCGGCTACGCACGTATCTTATAAAATCCAGCGTACTTTTGTTCGCGCCTGGTGCGTGAACAAAAGTACGCGATCGCGTATTTTTTTAAGATCTACCCCAGCGTTAACAGAATGTTATGATAATTAGAGAAAATCAATATTTTTCTAGGAAGCTAGAAAATCTTGAAAATCAAGCACGAAGTAAGAACTTAAGGCTGGTGAACTTTCCGAAGCTCCCAGCCGTTTCGGCTAAGGAAATGTGGAATAAATTTGTCTTAGAACATTTGAAAATTCCCCAACAAGCTATGCCTCCCCTCACACAGATTTATTATATTCTTTCCTGGAAAAATATATCTGAGAAAGAGCAAGGTTTTCAGCCAATTACACCTTTAAATGTTACTGAAATTTTGGAATCCACAAATGTGGAATTGGCTCAGCCTTCCACTTTGATTGTTTCTTTTTTGTTAAATTCAGATAAAGAGTGGGTCCAAAGATTATTCTTCAGAAACATTAATGAAAAATTTTATCAACTAAATGTAAGAGTATTTCCTGATGTCAAGAAAGAGACACAAAAAAGAAGGAAAGAATTTCTCATTTTAAGACCTAAACTTTTGCAAATGGGTGCTCATTATAAGTTAAAATTTCCATGCAAATGTTGTATAACCTATAAGTCCGTTAAATACTGTTTCTTTCAACCATCTCATTTGATTAAGTTTATAGCAGATAAGAATATAGAGAGTGCCCCCAGACGCAAGCAACCCCTCAGTAATATAACTAGAGCTCTAATAAAATGGAATAGGATCCCTGAAATTGGATTGTCAATATTACATTGAAAATTTTCTTTGTTTCTTTATGCCTATATTGTTTCAATTTGTGATATCCTCCTATATTGAGGACTAAGGAACATTATATGGTTTAAGTTGTAAATTACTTGGTAAATGATATGATATAACAGTTTAATAACCATGTAATTTCTTATATCAAGGTATTCTTGATTGTATTGGAAAATTGATATAAATAAATAAATAAATAAATAAAAGATTTAGGAGTAGCCTGGAGTCCCAATTCTTTTTTACTTTCATTTAGTTGAGATGTCAGGCATAAAATATCCTTGAGGAAAAAACAAAGTGGATGCTACAGAAAAGTCTTTTTCAATTCTTTAATAAAGGAGACGTGTAGTATTATTTAAAAATTGCCCGACTCTGGCTGAGTTTCGCCACAATTAGTGGCTGCCTCAGGGGCTACAAACAAACATATAAATAAGGAGGTCGACGAGCCAAGCAAAGTAAAGGAGAGAAATATCCAGGCCTACCGTGGGTGAGGACGCTATCCCGGCCCCGACGGCGCCCCTGACTCCTCCCTCTCTGACGTCATCGGACCAGCGGGGTTTTTAAACCGGGTCCTTTTCTTCTTCCAATCGAGGTCGATGAGCTAAGCAAAGTAAAGGAGAGAAATATCCAGGGCCTACCGGGGGGTGAGGACGCTACCCCGGCCCCGACGGCGCCCCTGACTCCTCCCTCTCTGACGTCATCGGACCAGCGGGGTTTTAAACCGGGTCCTTTCCTTCTTCCAATCGAGGTCGACGAGCCAAGCAAAGTAAAGGAGAGAAATATCCAGGGCCTACCGGGAGTGAGGACGCTATCCCGGCCCCGACGGCGCCCCTGACTCTTCCCTCTCTGACGTCATCGGACCAGCGGGGTTTTTAAAACCGGGTCCTTTTCTTCTTCTCAATCGAGGGTCGCGAGCTAAGCAAAGTAAAGGAGAGAAATATCCAGGGCACTACCGGGGGTGAGGACGCTATCCCGGCCCCGACGGCGCCGCTGACTCCGCCCTCTCTGACGTCATCGGACCAGCGGTGTTTTTAAACCGGGTCCTTTTCTTCTTCCAATCGAGGTCGACGAGCCAAGCAAAGTAAAGGAGAGAAATATCCAGGGCCTACCGGGGGTGAGGACGCTATCCCGGCCCCGACGGCGCCCCTGACTCCTCCCTCTCTGATGTCATCGGACCAGCGGGGTTTTTAAACTGGGTCCTTTTCTTCTTCCAATCGAGGTCGACGAGCTAAGCAAAGTAAAGGAGAGAAATATCCAGGGCCTACCGGGGGTGAGGACGCTATCCCCGGCCCCGACGGCGCCCCTGACTCCTCCCTCTCTGACGTCATCGGACCGGATAGACTCTTAATCAGGTGATTACTGCGGCGCACCGCATCCGCCGGCGCGTCGCTGAAAGCCGCTCCGACTTTGCTCCAGACTTCGAGTAAGACTTTGATATTGGTGTTTACTTTGGTTTTGAAACCTCCGTTTAAAGTGGTACTTACAATAGTACTTAGAAGAGGCCGGTTTAAATATCACCAATATTGTATATTTCTTTTACAAGTTATGCCTCACACTAAGCGTAAGGGGAGGCTCCGTCTGGAGTCCTCTGCTCCACCGGTGCCTGCCCCTATACAGCCATTGATTGATGATTTTTTGTGCCGGCTGCAGCTTCATCTCCGGGAGATTCCGCTGAGAGATTGGCTAAGGAGCAAAGCCTCTCTCTCTTGGAAGAACCATCTTTAAGCCCCGGAGCTCCTGAGACTCCTTCACCCCCATCCCATACCAATCCTCAAGAACTAGTTCGAGATTTTTCACCAAAGGTAGGAATAAGAACGGACTCAGAGGAGTTGCTTGGGGTAAAGGGGAAAGGGAATGAGATACCTAAGACACCTGAGGAGGGTCTTAGAGGGAAAGAACAAGAGGGTGAAGGAGCATCGGCATTAGAAATCAGTAAGATTTCTGAGATATGCCGAGAGGGAGGGATAAGTGGTAACCTCACATTACAAAAGTTGAAAAAACCAGACAGAATATCTTTAGACACTATCTGGAATGCAATAGTTATGTTGGAAGGTTCTATATCAATGCTAACAAATGTGGTAAATAACGTACAGAAAACAGTAATGGATTCGATAACTGGGGTAAATAACTGTGAGGGAAAGATAAATGAAGTTACAGAACAATTAAATGAGGTTCAACAGGTTCAAACTAATTTAATTCGTTCAGACGATATGTTGAGAAGGAAAGTAGAGAATATAGAAAACAAGATGAGATATCTTAATTTACGGATATTAAATTTTCCTTCCTTAAAAATGATATCTCCAAAAGAACAACTCAGAAAATATTTAATGGAAATATTATTGATATCAGCAGAAAAAATACCTTTGACAACTAAAGTTTATTTTGTGGCAACATCAAAAAACTACTTCTCAAATAGAAGAAAAAGATTTAAATTTGAATTTGAATATAGAAGCTGATCTTACAGCTTTCTTGGAAACACCAAGTGAGGAGCAAATTGAGTACAGAGGAACCTTGTTAGTATCTTTTGTTAAACCTACAGATAGAGATCTTGTGTTAAGATTATTTTTGAGAAATCGAAACAAACTTTATTATGGGCAGAAGATATGGATCTACTCCGACATAATGAAAGAAACCCAAATTCGTAGAAAATTATTTGTTGGAATGATTCAAGAAGCAAGATCTTTTGGGATTAATATAAAATAAGATATCCATGTAAATGTATTCTTCAATATGAAAAAAACAATTATGTCTTTTATGAGCCATCAGAATTGAAGAATTTTTTGAATAATTGTAAAAGAGAGGTTAAGACTACCTGAATTCTGCAGGAGATAGATATAGAAGTAGATATGCTGCCTTCTAAATTTGTTTTTGGGATATATATAAATGTTATTGCTCCATTTATAGAGATACCACTTTATCTTTCTTTATGATTTGTATTGTGAATTATATGCTTATTTTGAATAAGTATATCTTGCAATTTTGTATTGTTAAAAAATTTCAATTAAAAAAAACATAGAAATAAATTTAATAAATCATAAATACATTAAAAAAAATCATAAAACCATAAAAATGCAAATAATAAATGTCAATCACAAACATATATATATCAATAAAATAGATATATACATATATAAAATATTACGATCCTCACAAAAAATAACATAAATATGACAATTACAGAAATAACTAAAACAATAAATTAATTAAAAGTGACAGAGGAAATGATAAAAAGAGCATGTGAGCAACATCAATATCCTTGTCCATTTCCCTTTTGCAACGTATAGAATATTCAATGATATTGCCTCTTAGGACTACTTTAGCGGTTTCCCAGAACAGAATGGGCGTTGACTGATGTTCAGCATTAAAAGATTTAAACTTTTTCCATTTTGTAAGCAAAAATTCTTTAAATTTTTTACCTTCGATTAACCAGGCGGGCATTTTCCAGGTAGCTGGGTCTCTATATTTTCCCTATCTCCCCACCTGGCATGATACTGGACTATGCTCTGAGATCACCAGCGGTTCTATACTTGCATTGCGTAAGGGGAAATAGCGAATCGAGATTTAGCATCTGACGCCCTCGCCAAGTGGGTAAAATCTTTAGTATCAGGATTCAGTATTCGCCATACATCTATCAGATGTAATGAGTCACATAAGAAGGGAATTCCTTTGTGCTGACCTAGTGGCTTTGATTGAACCGTGGATATCCTGTCCAAATCAGGATCCGCCACACAGTTAAAGTCCCCCCCCCCCCCCCCCACATCACAATAGGTTCCTGATTAAGGGAAAGAATTTTGGCCACCACATTTGAAAAAAAGATATGGTCATATTGGTTGGGGCCATATATTGATGCCAAGATAATCATTTGACCAAACAGCACCCCTGTAACTATGATATATTGCCCCTCCCTGGGTCTGCTAATGTTTGTTGTTGTTGAAAAGAAATAGATTTGTGGATCATGATAGCCACACCTCTGCTAAGGGATGTCCCATGTGCCACAAATATCTGATTAAACCCTTTCTTTTTGAGTTTCAGATGGGCATTAGCTTTCATGTGTGTCTCCTGGAGAAATACAACTGTTCCCTTAAGTCTATTAATATTTGAGAGAATTTTTTTCGCTTAACTGGAGTGCCCATCCCTGCTACATTCCATGACAAATATTTCACACTATCCACTGTTTATACTTTTCCGTTAGGGTAGTCTCCACTGCTCTTCGTCTCAATTTGGACTGGTGCTCTTTGTGTAATCTGAAATCATGACTCTCACCCCTATTCTGGCCCTTGGGATATAATTTCCAGATCCGATACATCTCAATCAGTAGCTGACAATTGTTTGTTCTGCCCTTCTTCCCATATCCTCGTGATCCATGCTTAACACTTCTCCCCTGTCTGCACGCCTCTGTCCCCACTCCCTCCCCCCCTGAATCCTCCTCCCCCCTCCCTTCCCCTCCTTATAACATCCTTTACCAAAGGGAGCCATTCCCTTCCTTAGAGATCCCCCTGTTATTATTCATGCCCCTCCGTGACTAACATTCCCTATAAACCACATTCATATGAACAACACAAGATTATTCCGCAAACAGTTAACATAGCAGTAATAGATCAAAGTTAATCCAAACAATGCTTCTCTGAAGTTTATAACATTTGTGCCTCAGACTTTTAACCTTTGAAACTGTGAAATCTTGTTCTTTCTCATATATTTGGGTTCTCAACATATTTCACCCCAGAATGTGGGTCTCTCAAACTGCCATTAGCCAGATACAGATTTCCAAAGATTTTCCTCAGGGGTCTGCTGCTGGCAGCATGAGGAGAAATTTTTCTGCCTGCTTGGGTTCCTCAAACAGTTGGCATCCCGAGTCAGCCCATTTTTTGAGCTTTGCAGGGTAAATGAGTGCAAATCGTATCTTGCGATTCACCAAATCCGTGCATATCGGTGCAAAGGCCCGTCTCAGCTGCACCACATGATTAGAGAAAACTTGAAATATGAGCAAGCGCTTCCCCCCCATGCATCAACTCTTTCTTTTTATGGTAGGCTTGTAGAAGCTGTGCTTTGTGTGCATAATTCAGAAATTTTGCTATCACCACTCGGGGAGATCTCCGTTCTGACTGCTTGACCCCAATTCTGTCCACTCTTCCTACTTTAAGTTGGCTTACCAGATCGGGGAGACCCAGCTCCTGCAGCAAACAGGTTTCAAATAATCTGATTAATGATTCCTCTGCTACTTGCTCCTCCAGTCCCAAAACGCGCAGGTTGGCTCTTCTAGAACAATTTTCTAAATCATCAATTTTTGTTTCTTGAACATTTATTAATTTTTCCAGCTTGTTTAATTTGGACTGTAACACGAGGGAGTCACCTTCCACCACGTGGATCACCCCTCCATCACGTCCAGTCTATTGTTATAGACTACTAAAGTGTTACGAATTTCAGTAAATTGAGAGGAGATTTCTTCAAATTTAGGGTTCAGAGCAGCTACTACCGCAGCGGTAATGGATACAGAAGAGGCTGTGGAGCTTGTTTTCTCAGGGCTAGCAGGTATAGCAGCGGCATTTTGTTTTCTCGTTTTGCTGGCTTATCTTTTTATTTTCGTGGCGGCCGAGTCGACATACCTTTTCGGGAGAAAATGTTTAATTAATTGTCCTCCATCCTGGTGATCAGGTATGTAAAGCCCGGCCTTTCCGTTGAATTTTCACCGCTTTATCGCTGCGTAGTACATGTTAATAAGGAGAGGCACCCAGAGCGTGAGGTGAATGCGTCCTCTCCACTCACCACTTCACATGGTCTCCTAGAGTTTCATTTTTTGTGTCTGTCCATCCTTTAAGTCACTACAAGGGCCTGACCCCAAACGCTGTGCCTGTCTGTCCAGCCCTTACGTCACTACAAGGGCCTGACATCAACCGCTTTGCCTGTGTGTCCAGTCCTTAGGTCACTACAAGGGCCTGACCTGAAATGCTGCACCTGTCTGTCCAGCCCTTACGTCACTACAAGGGCCTGACCTCAACTGATGTGCCTGCCCGTCCAGCTCTTAGGTCACTACAAGGTCCTGACCCCAAACGCTGTGCCTATCTGTCTATCCCTTAAGTTAATACACGGATCTGACCCCAAATGCAATGCCTGTCTGTCCAGCACTTATGTCACTACAAGGGCCTGACCCCAAATGCTGTGCTTGCCTGTCCAGCCCTTACTCACTTCAAGGCCCTGACCCCAAATGCTGTGCCTGTCTGTCCAGCCCTCAAGACACTACAAGGGCCTGACCCCAAATGCTGTGCTGTCTGTCCAGCCCTTACGTCACTACGAGGGCCTGACCCGAAAAGCTGTGCCTGTTGGGCCAGCGCTTACGTCAGTGCAAGGACCTGACCACAAACACTGTGCCTGTCTGTCCAGCCCTTAAGTCACTACAAGAGCCTGACCTCAACCACTGTTCCTGCCCATCCAGCCCTTAAGTCACTACAAAGGCCTGACCCCAAACGCTGTGCCTGTCTGTCCAGCTCTTATGTCACTACAAGGGCCTGACCCCAAACGCTGTGGCTGTCTATCTAGACCTTAAGTCACTACAAGGTCCTGACCCCAAATGCTGTGCCTGTCTGTCAAGTCTTTACGTCACTACAAGGGATTGAGCTCAACTGCTGTCCCTGTCTGTCCAGTCCTTATGTCACTACAAGGGCCTGACCTCAACTGATGTGCCTGCCTGTCCAGCTCTTAGGTCACTAGAAGGTCCTGACCCCAAACGCTGTGCCTGTCTGTCCAGCCCTTAGGTCACTACAAGGGCCTGACCCCAAACGTTGTACCTGACTGTCCAGCCCTTATGTCACTACAGGGGCTTGACACTGACACCAAACGCTGTGCCTGTCTGTCCAGCTCTTAAGTCACTACAAGGGCCTGACCTCAACTGATGTGCTTGTCTGACTAGCCCTTATGTCACTACATGGGCCTGACCTCAACCACTTTGCCTGTGTGTCCTGCCCTTAAGTTACTACAAGGACCTGACCTCAACTGATGTGCCTGTCTGTCTAGCCCTTACGTCAATACACGGGTCTGACTCCAAATGCTGTGCCTGTCTGTCCAGTCCTTATGTCACTACAAGGGCCTGATCTCAAATGCTTTGCCTGTGTGTCCAGCCCTTACGTCACTACAAGGGCCTGACCCAAAACGCTGCACCTGTCTGGCCAGCACTTACGTCATTACAAGGGCCTGACCCAAAACGCTGCATCTGTCTGGCCAGCCCTTACGTCACTACAAGGGCCTGACCTAAAAAGCTGGGTCTGTCTGTCCAGCCCTTATGTCACTACAGGGGCCTGACCTCAACTTTTGTGCCTCTCTGTCCAGCCTTTATGTCACAACAAGGACCTGATGCCAAATGCTGCGCCTATCTTTGCCTGTGTGTCCACTTTCAAGCTTTTAAGACACTACAAGGGACTGACACCAAACACTGTGCCCGTCTGTCCAGCCCTTAAGTCACTACAAGGGCCTAACCCCAAATGCTGCGCCTATCTATCCGGCGCTTACGTCACTACAAGGGCCTGACCTGACTTAAGTCCAGCTCTTAGGTCACTACAACGACCTGACCCCAATTGCTGTGCCTGTCTGTCCAGCCCTTAAGTTACAAAAATCACAAAAATAGATGCCTTGATCTTTTTCAATGTTTAATAAAACAGAGACGTGTACACAAATTGCCCGACTCAGGCCGAGTTTCGCGGCTCACAAGCCGCTGCCTCAGGGGCTTAAATACTCCACAGTCGTAATTTAAACTCAGTAAAGTGATTTTCATCCAATGTACAATCATTGATAGCCAGCAATGCATAAGATAACTTCTGTAGCAGCGTGCAGCTTTCAGGTCTCTGTCCAGCCCTTAAGTTACTACAAGGGCCTGACCCCAAAAGCTATGCCAGTCTGTCCAGCCCTTACATCAGTGCAAGGGCCTGACCCCAAAAGCTGTTCCTGATGTCCAGCCATTATGTCACTACAAGAGACTGACCCCAAATGCTGTGCCTGTCTGTCCAGCCCTTAAGTCACTACAAGGGCCTGACCTCAACTGATGTGTCTGCCCATCCAGCTCTTAGGTCACTACAATGACCTGACCCCAATTGCTGTGCCTGTCTGTCCAGCCCTTAAGTCACTTCAAGGGCCTGACCCCAAAAGCTGTGCCTGTCTATCCAACCCTTACAGCAGTGCAAGGGCCTGACCCCAAACACTGTTCCTGGTGTCCAGCCATTATGTCACTTCAAGAGTACCTGGAGGAAGAACTAAAAGGATGGGAGAATGAGAGAGATGTGGAGCAGCAGTGGACCAATCTAAAAGGAGCAATCACCAAGGCAACTACTCTATATGTTAGAAATGTAAAGAAAAGCAAAAGAAAATTGAAACCTATCTGGTTCTCAAAGGAGGTAGCTGACAAAATTAAAGCTAAAAGAACAGCATTCAAGAAATATAAAAGATCCCAAAGGGAGGAACACAAAGAAGAATATTTGATTCAACTGAGGGAGACAAAGAAATTAATCAAGTTGGCAAAAAGTCAAGCGGAAGAGAGGATTGCCAAGGAGATAAAAAATGGTGACAAAACATTTTTCAGATACATCAGCGAAAAGAGAAAAGTCCATAGTGGTATTGTGAAATTAAAAGGTGGTAATGATCAATGTGTGGAGAGAGACGAAGAAATGGCAGAAATATTAAACGAATACTTCAGTTCTGTGTTCACTAAAGAAGACCATGGAGAAGGACCATCTCTACACAACAAGAAACTGGAGGGAAGTGGAATAGATGAAAATCCTTTTACAGTAGAAAATGTATGGGAAGAGCTAAAGAATCTGAAAGTGGACAAAGCCATGGGGCCTGATGGGATTCATCCAAGGATACTGAGGGAGCTCAGAGATGTTCTGGCAGGTCCGCTGTGTGACCTGTTCAATAGATCCCTAGAAACGGGAGTGGTACCGAGAGATTGGAGAAGAGCGGTGGTGGCCCCGCTTCACAAGAGTGGGAACAGAGAGGAGGCTGGTAACTACAGACCGGTTAGCCTCACTTCAGTGGTGGGAAAAGTAATGGAGTCACTGCTGAAAGAGAGAATAGTGAAATATCTACAGTCTGGAGAATTGATGGACCAGAGGCAACATGGATTCACCAGGGGAAGATCCTGTCAGACAAATCTGATTGACTTTTTTGACTGGGTAACCAAGGAATTGGATCAAGGAAGAGCGCTCGATGTCATCTACTTGGATTTCAGCAAAGCTTTTGATACGGTTCCGCACAGGAGACTGGTGAATAAAACGAGAAGCTTAGGAGTGAGTGCCGAGGTGGTGACCTGGATTGCAAATTGGTTGACGGACAGAAGACAATGTGTGATGGTAAATGGTACTTTCTCTGAAGAGAGAGCGGTTTTAAGTGGTGTACCGCAAGGATCGGTGTTGGGACCGGTCCTGTTCAATATCTTTGTGAGCGACATTGCGGACGGGATAGAAGGTAAGGTTTGTCTTTTTGCGGATGACACTAAGATCTGCAACAGAGTGGACACGCCGGAAGGAGTGGAGAGAATGAGACGGGATTTAAGGAAACTGGAAGAGTGGTCGAAGATATGGCAGCTGAGATTCAATGCCAAGAAGTGCAAAGTCATGCATATGGGGAGTGGAAATCCGAATGAACTGTATTTGATGGGGGGGGAAAGTCTGATGTGCACGGAGCAGGAGAGGGACCTTGGGGTGATAGTGTCTAATGATATGAAGTCTGCGAAACAATGTGACAAGGCGATAGCAAAAGCCAGAAGAATGCTGGGCTGCATAGAGAGAGGAATATCGAGTAAGAAAAGGGAAGTGATTATCCCCTTGTACAGGTCCTTGGTGAGGCCTCACCTGGAGTACTGGGTTCAGTTCTGGAGATCGTATCTACAAAGAGACAAAGACAAGATGGAAGCGGTACAGAGAAGGGCGACCAGGAAGGTGGAGGATCTTCATCGGATGATGTACGAGGAGAGATTGAAGAATCTAAATATGTACACCCTGGAGGAAAGGAGGAGCAGGGGTGATATGATTCAGACTTTCAGATACTTGAAAAACTTTAATGATCCAAAGACAACGACAAACCTTTTCCATAGGAAAAAAATCAGCAGAACCAGAGGTCACAAGCTGAGGCTCCAGGGAGGAAGACTAAGAACCAATGTCAGGAAGTATTTCTTCACGGAAAGGGTGGCGGATGCCTGGAATGCCCTTCCGGAGGAAGTGGTGAAGTCTAAAACTGTGAAGGACTTCAAAGGGGCGTGGGATAAACACTGTGGATCCATCAAGTCTAGTGGGCATAAATAGAGAGGAGGCAGCAAACACTGCACGGAGCGGCAGTAGCCACTGAGGCATTCACGGAGAAGGATGCCAGTGGCCAGTAGTTGGTGTTCCACTTTCATGCAACAAAACACTGCACGGAGCGGCAGTAGCCACAGAGGCATTCACGGAGCGGGATGCCAGTGGCCAGTGGTTGGTGTTCCACTTTCATGCAACAAAACACTGCACGGAGCGGCAGTAGCCACAGAGGCATTCACGGAGCGGGATGCCAGTGGCCAGTGGTTAGTGTTCCACCTTCACGGAGCGGAAGGATGGAGGGCTGCCATCTCAAAAAACAAAAAAAAAACCAACAAACAAGCAAACAAAACAGGGGTGGGTAAGGGGCAGGGGTGTGGCCTGCTAGTTTCGGCAGTTGCTACCCCTGATTGAGCTGGATGTTCACTAGGATGGCGCTGCTCTCTGCATTGGTGGAGGGGTGGAAGGGAATTGGGGCCGGAGGGTGCTGGAAGCCAATAGAGACAGGTGGGAGGGAAAAAAAGGGGAAAAAAAAATGGATAAACTGCGTAGCTTGCTGGGCAGACTGGATAGGCCGTTGGTCTTCTTCTGCCGTCGCTTCTATGTTTCTATGTAAGAGACTGACCCCAAATGCTGTGCCTGTCTGTCCAGCCCATCCAGCTCTTAGGTCACTACAACGACCTGACCCCAATTGCTGTGCCTGTCTGTCCAGCCCTTAAGTCACTACAAGGGCCTGACCCCAAACGCTGTGCCTGTCTGTCCAGCCCTTAAGTCACTACAAGGGCCGGACCTCAACCTCTGTGCTTGTCTGTCCAGTCCTTACGTCACTACAAGGGCCTGATCACAAATGCTGTTGCTGCCCATCCAGCCCTTAAGACACTACAAGGGCCTGACATCAACTGATGTGCCTGACCATCCAGAATTTATGCACTACAAAGGCCTCACCCCAAAAGCGTTGCCTGTCTGTCCAGCCCTTACGTCACTACAAGGGCCTGAACCCAAATGCTGTGCCTGCCTGTCCAGCCCTTAAGTCACTACAAGGGCCTAAACCCAAATACTGTGCCTGTCTGTCCAGCCCTCACATCACTACAAGGGCATCACCTCAACCGTTGTGCCTTTCTGTCCAGCCCTTACGTCAGTGCAAGGGCCTGACCCTAAATGTTATGCCTGATTGTCCAGCCCTTATGTCACTACAGGGGCCTGACCTCAACTTTTGTGCCTGTCTGTCCAGCCTTTATGTCACTAAAGGGCCTGATCCCAAACGCTGTGCCTGTTTGTCCAGCCCTTATGTAACTACAAGGGCCTGATCCCAAATGCTGTGCCTGTCTGTCCAGCCCTTAAGTCAACACACGGGTCTGACCCCAAAAGCTATTCCTGTTTTTCCAGCCCTTACGTCACTACAAGGGCCTGACCCCAATTGCTGTGCCTGATGTCCAGCCATTATGTCACTACAAGAGACTGACCCCAAATGCTGTGCCTGACTGTCCAGCCCTTATGTCACTACAGGGGGCTGACCTCAACTTTTGTGCCTGTCTATCCAGCCCTTATGTCACTACAAGGGCCTGATCCCAAACGCTGTGCCTGTCTGTCCAGCCCTTAAGTCACTACAAGGTCCTGACTCAAAATGCTGAGCCTGACCTCAACCACTTTGCCTGTGTGTACAGCCGTTACGTCACTACAAGAGCCTGACCCAAAACGCTGCACCTGTCTGGCAAGCCCTTACATCACCACAAGGGCATGACCTGAAAAGCTGTGCCTATCTGTCAGCCCTTACGTCAGCGAGAGGGAGAAAGCGTCTCTTGGCTGCAAGTGTTGGCTGCGAGTGAGAGAGCAGAAGTTTTCTACTTTGTGGTTGTGGATTGACGCAAAGAGGTCGATATGAGGGCAACCCCAGCATTGGAATATTGAGTCCGCTACTGTGGGGTTGAGGCACCACTCGTGCAGTTGAAAAGTGTGACTCTGCTTGTCTGCCAACACATTGTCCACTCCCAGCAAGTAGGTGGCCCTGAGGCACATCGAGTGGGAGAGGGCCTCTGCCCATACCTGTTTAGCTTCCTGACACAGGAGGTAGGAGCTCATTCCCCCTTGCTTGTTGATGTACCACATGGCTACCTGGTTGTTGGTTTGAATCAGGGTGACCTTGTTGGTGAGGTAATCCTGAAAGACCATGAGAGCATATCTGATTGCCCTAAGCTCTAGAAAATGTATCTGGTGTTTGGCTTCCTCTGGAGACCAGATGCCCTGAGTTTGCAGGTTTGCAACATGTGCATCCCAGCCAAAGCTGGAGGCATCTGTTGTCAAGGTTATTTGAGGTTCTGCAACCTGAAATGGAAGGCGTTGAAGAAGATTGGATTGGTTTATCCACCAAGCCAGTGAGAAGCGGAGCTGGTTGGTGATGTGGACAATGGTGGACATTGGTTGAGAAGACTGAATCCACTGCGATTTTAGAGTCCACTGCATTACTCTCATGGCAAGGCGGGCCATCGGAGTGACATGCACCGAGGAGGCCATATGACCCAGTAAGATCTGAAAATGACGTGCAGTTGAGTGTTTTCGAGACTGCAGTTGTTGGGCCAGAGAAGTGAGAGTGAGAGCCCGATCCCTGGGTAGGAAGGCTTTTGCTTTTAAAGTGTTCAAGTCGGCCCTGGATTTCGGAGTTTATGAGGAACCCTAGGGATATCAGGGTATGCAAAGTGAGATGTAGGGACATCAGTGCAGTTTGATGAGTGGGAGCCCCGATCAACCAATCATCGAGATAGGGGTAGACGTGGACACCTTGAGTCCTGAGATAGGCTGCTACCACGATGAGACACTTGGTGAAGACTCGTGGGGCAGATGCGAAGCCGAATGGCAACACTCGATACTGGAAGTGCTTTGGGCCTACTAGGAACTGCAAGAATCTGTGATGTGATGGAGTGATTGAGATGTGCATGTAAGCGTCCTGGAGGTCTAGAGAACAGAGCCAGTCTTCCCTTTGCAGAAGGGAAAGTAGAGAACACATGGTCACCATCTTGAACTTTTCTCTTTGTAGGTATTTGTTTAAGGCGCGAAGGTCCAGTATTGGGCGAACGCCATCTGACTTTTTTGGGATTAGAAAATAAGGGGAATAGAGTCCCCAGCCCTGCTGGGAGAAGGGTACTGGTTCTATTGCCCGGGACTTGAGGAGGATGGAAACTTCCTGATCGAGAAGGTGAGAATGGTCGGATGTTTCCCACGTCAGCCGAGGTGTGGAATCCAGTGGAATGGTGAGGACGTTGAGGTGGTAACCTTGAGTCACTTCAACTAGTACCTACTGATTTGTCGTGAACATGTGCCACATGCTGATGAAGTGAAAAAATCAACCTCCTACTGGTATGGAAGGGAGAGGAGGCTGGGCACTGCTCTCCAGGAAGGAGTCAAAATCCGGACGCTGGGCCCGGCTGAGGGGCTGGCTGTGTCTTTTGGGTCTGAGGTTGTCTGGATTGGCCTTTTTGGTAAGGCCTGGAGGTACGACCTCTGGAAGCTGGAGGGTAATATCTCCTTGGTTTATACACAGGCCTCTTGGAGTCTCTTCTGAAACACCTCTTGGAAGAGGAAAAGTAATCAGAAGGTACTAAGGAGAGTTGGCGGAGAGTCTCATGGTGGTCCTTGAGCTGCGCCACTGTTTCTTGAATCTTTTCTCTGAAAAGATTATCCCCAGCACAGGGTAAGTCAGCTAACCTATCCTGTACTTCTGGTCTGAGGTCTGAAGACTTGAGCCAGGCCCATCTTCTTGCACTTATTCCTGCTGCAGAGACTCTAGAGGCAGTGTCGAAGATGTCATATGCAGCACGGCCCTCATGCTTGCCAGCATCTAGACCTTTTTGAGCAAGGGTATGAAGCTGGTCTTGAAACTGTTCCAGTAAAGATTCAGAAAAATCTTGGATCTTTTTGAACAGGTCCCTATTGTACTGTGTCATGTACAATTGGTAGGAAGCAATGCGAGAAATTAGCATTGAACCATGAAAACAAGTCTGCCCAATCCATCCAGGGACTTTTGTTTTTTCCTGGAGGTATAGAAGAATGAGGTTTGGACCGTCTTGCTCTTTTCTGGGCTGACTCCACAACCACTAAGTGATGATCTAGCTGAGATCATTGAAAACCAGGAGCAGACTGTACTAAGTAAGTAGCATCTGTCTTGCGATTGACAGGTGGTACAGAACCTGGATGCTCCCAATTTCTTTTCAATATATCAATAAGGATCTCATGTACTGGAATAGACATGATTTACTTAGGGGCATCAAAGAACTGGAGTAATTCCAGCATCTTGTGCCTGGAGTCCTCTTCTGTCTGAAGCTGAAATGGAATTGTTTCAGACATCTCCTTTATAAAATTAATGAAAGACAAGTCCTCTGGAGGAGAACATCTTCTTTCATCAGGAGGAGAGGGCTGTCAAGGTAGATCATCAGTGTCCTGGGACGTGTCATCGGTCCAGGGATCATAAGGCTCTTCACCAGCTCCCATGGGATCATCAGATAGGAGAAAACGGTGTTATCCTGAGGTCCAGGCTGGGCATCGATGGTATCTGGTGGCACCGAAGACTACGATGGAATCAGAGGGTGGCACTGAAGGGCATCGATGGAGGCATTGTAGGCATTGACAGAAGCACCGATGGAATCAGTGACATCGATGGACGTGTCAGTTGCAGCACTCAGGGAAGCGTAATGGAGATCGGTGTTTCTCTTCTTCATCTGACGATAAGGGTATCGGTGGGTGGAAGGAATCGGGGGCCACCGGTCCCCTTGGATCCACCGGTGGGAAAGACAACCATTAAAGCGTCCATTCTGGCATCAGTAGTGGTGCAAGAGCCATAGGTATTGGGTCGGTGACTGGCTCAGGAACCGGTATCGGTATCCGATGGAGGTTTGAACCCCTGGAGTGCTTTTCTGGATGGCCTCTTGGATCATCCGATCCAATTCCTCATGGAAACCTGGAGCGAGGAGCCCTGGTTTTGGAGTAGGAGGCAGCACTGGCATAGCTTGGAGGGTCCACCGGTGACAGTGGAAGTCGTGGCTTCCGGCACCTGTCCAGCGTGGGAACGCCTCAGTGACCCAGACACAGAAGAGGACGTGGCCTTTTCTGGACGGGGATTTCTTGTCGGTGGCTCAGACGACGTCGATGCCAAGGGCTTGCCTGTATCGGTGGCCTGGGCTTTTCGATGGCGGTGTCAACGTTTTTCATGGTGGTCTCCCCGATCCTTTTCCTGCGGAGAGACAGAAGGAGTCAACAACCGCGGAGTCGTCAAAGCCGGTCGGGTAGCAGCGATTTCACAGTGCTGGTGCGAAGTAGACGGCACTGGTTCGGATGACATCGAAGCTATCGATGGAGTCAAGGGTTTTAGACCGAAAGATGAAGTTCCATCTTCTCCAGCCGAGACTTGCGACCTTTTGGTGTCATTTGGGCACATTTGGTGGCAAGTTATGGACATCATGGTCGGACCCCTAACACATCACGCAGACCGTATGAGGGTCAGTGATGGACATTGTTCGAGTGCAGTCGGGGCAACCAAGGAAACCCGACGCCATGGTCTCAAACACAATTTAGCCGTTGGTGCGAATCGATGGCCGGTAGCTGCAAAGGGAAAAACTAGACGGGAATTGACCGCAAGCAGGTAAAAAACTTACCGTTCGACCGTGGAGTAAAGTTATCGATAGGGGGACCCCGTGGGGTAAAGTTGAAAGTTTTTGAAGAAGTTCCATGAGGAAAATTCCTGTCAGGAATATCTGAAGAGCTCCTTAACCCACGTGGCTACTTAGCTGCTGCACGGAAGAAAGAAGACTGAAGGGGGGACCCCTGCTGGATGCAGGGTTGGTGCTAATGGCTGGGCATACCCAGTAGGTGCCAGTCAAAGTTCTAGAAACTTTGACAAATTTTCCATGATTGAGCTCCATCCTGATGATGTCCACCCATATGTGAGGACTACCATCCTGCTTGTCCTGTGAGAAATACCTCACCCGCCATGTGGAGATACTCTGGAAATGTCCTTTGTACGACATGTATGTAATGTGTTGAAATGTTATTAAAAGATTTCTGTTTATGGGAGATTTGAAGCAGTACAGTCAGCTTTCCAAAAGTTTTTTTTGGGCAGGAAAGGGGGCATGAATAATAGTACCAGGACCCTTATATGCCCCAAGGACGGGGGTTGGGGGGGGGGGGGGGTGTCTGAGACTCCCAGACTTCCAGCGGTACAACGTTGCCTGTCAGATGCGTTTGTAGGGGAATGGCTTCTTGACTACTATTCTTACTGCAAGCAGGGGCTTGGGTAGCAAGTATGACTGCCCCTTTGTCTTCCTTATATCTTCTACAAGTGCCGCCCTATGATGCTTCGGAACCCTGAACATAAGAAATTGCCACTGCTGGGTCAGACCAAGGATCCATCAAGCCCAGGATCCTGTTTCCAACAGAGGCCAAACCAGGCCACAAGAACCTGGCAATTACCCAAACACTAAAGAAGATCCCATGCTACTGATGCAATTAATAGCAGTGACTCTTCCCTAAGTAAACTTGATTAATAGCAGTTAATGGACTTCTCCTCCAAGAACTTATCCAAACCTTTTTTGAACCCAGCAATGCTAACTGCACTAACCACATCCTTAGGCAACAAATTCCAGAGCTTTATTGTGCGTTGAGTGAAAAATAATTTTCTCCGATTAGTCTTAAATGTTCTACTTACTAAATTCCTGGAGTGCCCCCTAGTCCTTCTATTATCCGAAACTGCAAATAACCAATTCACATCTACTCATTCAAGACCTCTCATGATTTTAAAGACCTCTATCATATCCCCCCTCAGCCGTCTCTTCTCCAAGCCGAACAGCCCTAACCTCTTCATCCTGGACATTCCAAAAGCATTGCTTCGTCCTTGCTGGCATGCTTGGAGGTAGCTCTGATGCTAGAGAAACATGGAGGGCTCTTACTCTCTGTTGTTACCGCTAGTGGGCAACAAGGACTTCCTGCCTGGACTTAGTTAAAGTGCCATATTTAATACATGGGCTCGTAAATGGACTGCCATTTATTTTCATCTGTATGAAGAGGACAGCCCAGTGGTACAGGAGTTTGTCTCCATAGGCCAAACATATCGGATACCAGCGAGACATTTCTTTGCATATTTGCAAGTGAAACATTATCTCCAATCTTTTCATTGGGCAAGGGAGGTGTTTCAACAAGAATCCTCTTTTGCTAAGAGCATATTTGACACCATGTACTCTCACAATTCTTTAAAAGGTTGGAACGCCATGAGTAAACAATCTGTAGCACTAGACCACCTGGACCTACTACTTCTTACTGGTTGGCAGTGTGGCAGGAGCCGATTACAAAACCCTATCTACAACTCTGTTTTAAGACTTTGCATGGTCATATCCCAGATCTAGGGTTGCAGGAATTACAGTTTCGGATCCTGCATCACACAATTTGCGACAACGTTCACAAATTCAAAATGGGCCACTTACTAGGGATGTGAATCGTGTCCTCTCGATCGTCTTAACGATCGATTTCGGCTGGGAGGGGGGAGGGAATCGTATGGTTGCCGTTGGGGGGGGTAAAATATCGTGAAAAAATCGTGAAAAATCGTTAAAAAAATCGAAAAAATCGAAAAATCGAAAAAACCTGCACATTAAAACCCCCTAAACCCACCCCCCGACCCTTTAAATTAAATCCCCCACCCCCAAATAACTTAAATAACCTGCGGGTCCAGCGGCGGTCCGGAACGGCAGCGGTCCGGAACGGGCTCCTGCTCCTGCATCTTGTCGTCTTTCGCCGGCGCCATTTTCCAAATGGCGCCGAAAAATGGCGGCGGCCATAGACGAAAAGATTGACGGCAGGAGGTCCTTCCGGACCCCCGCTGGACTTTTGGCAAGGTCTCGTGGGGGCAGGAGGCCCCCCACAAGCTGGCCAAAAGTTCCTGGAGGTCCAGCGGGGGGCAGGGAGCGATTTCCCGCCGCGAATCGTTTTCGTACGGAAAATGGCGCCGGCAGGAGATCGACTGCAGGAGGTCGTTCAGCGAGGCGCCGAACCCTCGCTGAACGACCCTCCTGCAGTCGATCTCCTGCCGGCGCCATTTTCCGTACGAAAACGATTCGCGGCGGGAAATCGCTCCCTGACCCCCGCTGGACCTCCAGGAACTTTTGGCCAGCTTGTGGGGGGCCTCCTGACCCCCACGAGACTTGCCAAAAGTCCAGCGGGGGTCCGGAAAGGACCTCCTGCCGTCCAATCTTTTTCGTCTATGGCCGCCGCCATTTTCGGCGCCATTTTGGAAAATGGCGCCGGCCGAAGACGACAAGATGCAGGAGCAGGAGCCCGTTCCGGACCGCTGCCGTTCCGGACCGCCGCTGGACCCGCAGGTTATTTAAGTTATTTGGGGGGGGTTCGGGAGGGTGGGGGATTTAATTTAAAGGGTCGGGGGTGGGTTTTAGGGGGTTTTAGTGTGCCGGCTCACGATTCTAACGATTTATAACGATAAATTGTTAGAATCTGTATTGTATTGTGTTCCATAACGGTTTAAGACGATATTAAAATTATCGGACGATAATTTTAATCGTCCTAAAACGATTCACATCCCTACCACTTACCATCGCTGCTGTGCATCAAATGTGGCTGAGAGAACGGCACTATGATCCATCGACTCTTTACTTGCCCGCACCTCGAGCCCTTTTGGTCTACAGTATTAGAGTTCACTGCAAGGTGCATTAATAGACAATTCCCAAAGTCGGTCAGACTTCTCATGTCAGGTCTGAGAGAGGTCCTGACACCATGTATAATTTCACATGACCATTTCGGACGATTCACCATTCTCTTAGCATGCCGAGAGTTTCTGGTGGACTGGATTGATCCCCTTACATTACCTCAAGTGGCAGCATGGCACAATCGGATGTCAACTGCCATGCAAATGTAGTGGATGGACAACGTGAAGGGACGTAGGAAGCCAGATAAGAGATACTGTGAAAGCTGGTCCATGTGTTACAATCTCTTGCCCAAAGACATACAAACCAGCCTGCTGGCAGTCGGCTATCAGCCGAATTGGATAAAGTCGGTGCTTGCGTCACCTGGCTGCATGTAGATTGTACCATAACCCAAACATAGTGGACTGTCTGGAAATGTAGAGGTTGCCCTATATGTTTGTCACTTCAGTACATTATATCCGTATTTTGTGTTCATGTGCTCAGCGAAGGCTCGTTGTTCTCACAGGGAAAGGGGGGGGGGGGCAGGAAGTGGATGAATGTGGGATGAGTGGGCTGTATGGGCTGAAAGGATTGGATGGATGTATGACTGGACAGTCGCTGGACTGTTCAGTGAGTAAGTCTGGGGATTGGAGGTGGACTTTCAAAAACAAAGATTTGCATTGTGCTTTACATGAGATATGGCAGCAGGAGGGTTGAGGCCGTAGGCTTTGTTCTTGTGATGTATCATTTCTTGTCTCTTTTGCTAGCCATGTATTTTGTAAGTTACTATTTTGTCTATGTGTTGCACGTCTTAATAAAAATGATTTTGCAAAAAAAAAGATTTCAAACATAACAGATCCAGTGAGACCTGGGACACTATGCATGGGTTTTGACAGTCCACATGCACTTTTCAGCAGTTTCCTGCTGCATATTCAAAACTTATTCCGGGCCAGCAGTACCTCCAAGCCTCTGTTGCAGAGACCCAACCAGGTAATCATATATTAAAAAAAAAAAAAAGTAACCTCCCATCCCTTCTTTATTTTAATCCTTGGTTACATTAAGATCATCCAAGTCATTAAGAAGGAATGGATTCACATCCATTACCTGGGTGAAGCACTAGGAGAAGAGAGGAGAAGACTACAGGCACCATCTAGGTGCATCTATTATCATCTCAAAATAAGCCTTCACAGAGGAGAAGAGTTGGATATTATCATCGAGGTGCTACACAGAGAAGGAGGCAGAATAGAGAGTAACAACAGGAGAGGTAGGACAAATTGGGATTTTATACTCATTTAAGTAAAAGGACTACATTTCTACCAATTTCACAATGGGAAAGAGCTAAACATAATTTCATTGGTTGGCAAAATGAAGGAGTTAAATTATTAAAGAAATTGACTTTGTACCTCTAGTCTGCAAGTTAAGAAGACTGCAACATCAAGAACTGTAAAGAATATTATCTATTTCCATCAATTATCAGTAAAGTTGAGTTGCAAACCAAACCAGCTTCCAGAGTGATTATTACTGCTGTGTATTTCTTGAGATAAATAGAGTGGTTACCATGGGCTTAAAGGGCAATTAAGAATTTGCAACAAACATGGCCTAGAAGTTAATCTTCCCCCTGCTCAGGGAATTCTGAACACTCAAGAGTAATTTGACATCTTTAATCTAATGTGCAGTTAATATCTATATTGAGGTGAGGACCCCTAGGATCCCATCTCAGACTATCCACAATTAATATTAGACATGCAGGGAGAGGGCTATCACAGCAGCAGGGGTCTCCTGAAAGCTCCAATTTAGTCCCTTCTGAAGACATCCCTGCATAGGCGTAGTGATGAGACTGGACTTAAATCAACTTATAATTTAATTGTTTAAAAAAAAAAGTGCTCATATGAATTGCTCTGCAATTCTTTTCTTATGTGCCATTTTAATTTATATAACCTTTCCTTTGTAATAAGGTCTGAGTGCCTATCTTTTGTTTTTGCCCCTGACATTTTATCCCAGTTATGCTGTGAATTGATTCAACTCAAACATCCCCTTTTCTGATCCACTCTATTCCTTTCCCCTACTTCCAGCTGCCCCTTTCTGCTGCTTGCAGGGCCCTCCTTTCAGCCACCATGCAGTCTGTTCTTAAGCCTGTTAACCCTGAAAACGGTGATTCTGGTGGTGATATGCTCGGCTCGTCGCATCTCTGAACTATAGGCATTGTGTCAGGAGCAGTTCCTCAGAATGACACCAGGAGCATTACAACTTCATACTGTTCCATCCTTCTTGCCCAAGGTGGTCTCAGAGTTTCATGTGAATCAGTCCATTTCATTGCCATCCCTAGATAGGCACAAGGACATGGAAAACTACTGCCTCCTCCGCCATTTAAACGTCAGCAAGCTTTTGGTGCAGTCTCTGGAACTTTCAGAACCGGTGCGCAAGACGGACCGCTTTTTTGTTCTTCACGGTGGAAGGAGACAGGGCTACCATAGCTTGCTTGGATTAAAGAGGTGGTCACGGGAGCTTATGTAGAGGCAGGAAAGTCATTAACCTTCCAGGTTAAAGCTCATTTCACTAGGGCTCAGGCAGTACTCTGGCTGGAAACTAAACTGCTGTTTCCCGTCGACATATCCCGAATGGCAGCGTGGTCCTCTTTGCGCACCTTCTCAGGTTCTATTGCCTGGACATTCAGGCCCGAGAGGATGCAGCCTTTGCAAGGGCAGTGCTAACCTGACCACGGGCAGCCTCCAGCCCCAATCAGGAGTAGCTTTTGTACAGCCTATGGGTCCTGAGTCCATCTGGCTACATGCTAGGAAATGGAGAAATTACTTACCTGATAATTTCGTTTTCCTTAGTGTAGACAGATGGACTCAGCATCCCACCCACGGATGCCCAAGAACGGTGCCAAGGAATCATCCGTGAAATGAATATAGATGCCAAGCGATTATGGAAAAGCCTCGGCCAATTCCTAGATCAGGGCATCTATAATATAACTGTTCGCTTTAAACAAATGCTTTAACTTCCTTTTCACCATTCCATTGTTTCAATGTAAACCAATGTGATGTGTATACAAATGTTGGTATATAAAAAAAAATTTTTTATAAATAATAAATCCCAAGTTTTGTATCTTTTTGGGAAGTGATGGTAAGTTGTCTATTGCTGAATCCTGGACTGGCCATCCTTCCTCATTATCAGCTCTTGAGCTTTTATTTTCTTCCTAACTCCTAGAGTTCCTCCTGCCTTCTCCATTTCTCTGCTTGCCCCTCAGCCTGCACCTTATACTCTCTTCCATGTTGTGCCTTATCTCTCACTCTCCATGCTTTTATTCTACCAAGGTGCTGTTCTGAGGATAGTAGCCACATCAAGTTGCTCCTATGGGACTCTGGGCCTCCGATACACAGTCTTTCTCAGCCAGTATTTTACCCCTTCCTCTCTCCTACAACTTCTTGCTTTCTTCCTATAGCTGTTCCTTTGTCTTCTCCAGTCTGACTCTCCCTACCTTCCATATCTGCCTCTTCTCCCCCAATCTCTCTCTCTCTCTGTCTTTTCTCCCCAATGCTACACTGCTTGCCTTTTTCTAATCTTTTTTTCTCTTTCTGTCCCCAGATTCTCTCTCTCTCTCAATCCTACTTTCTCCTCTCTGTCTTTCTTGCATGCTATGGTTCCTCTACTGTGGCTCTCCTTTCCTCAGGCAGTGAGCCTTTATTTATTAAGTATCAGTCATGCACTCATGCTGTTCTCATGTTGCTGACTGACCTCAGTTGGCACCTTGAAACCTGTGAGAATGCTGCCAGACAGCTCACACTTAGTAAACAGAGTCACATAACTTGGAGAGGCACCAATTATAAGCATGTGCTCTCCAATCATTTACTAGGGAGAGTGCAGATTATTTTTTTGAAATTGATGCTGCTGGCCCCTTTTTTCATGCTGTTGATTATAAAACAAAGGTTACTCAACATTCAGAGTTTTGTCTTTTTAAAATGTAGTATTCTGAACAAAGAAAATGTCATTGTTAGCCATTTCAGAATATGTAAAAAGTTCTTCTCTCTCCCTATTCAGAAAGTACTGTAAAGTGTGCTTGCAGAGAGAAATCTGTCATTTTGGATATTCTTCTCTGACTATTTTGTCTTACATGTGTGAGCTTGTTCAATGTATTCTGCAAGATCTTTCACCATGAAAGTATCTTCAAGTAGAGGCACTTCAGTAGATGTTGCATTGTTTAAGGTCTGATGGCATAGTCACAGAAAGGCATCATACGGTATAAATGATGAAAGGCACAATAAAAATCCCAAACATAATAATTATTATATGTTCTGCATTGATTTTGCAAATTCATTTTAAAAGCAATCTCTTTCACTTGCATATTTTAATCATATATGTTTGTTGGAAAAGAGGAGTAGCCTAGTCATTAGAGAAACAAGCTACAAACAAGCTACAGACCAGGAAAGTCTACAGACCAGGAAATCCTGCTTCTCTCTCTGATGCTCTTTGTGATCTTGGGTAAGTTACATCACCATCCACTGATTGAGGTACAAGTTTGGGAAGTTCATTTACTAAGCTGCGTTTGGGATTTATTACGCAGTAAATAATGTTTACAACATGGTGAATGCCTTAATGCTAAGATAACATGGGTGTATTATTCAAAAACAGTGTGTTATTTCCCCCCCAAAAAAACTGATGCAATGCCAGTAATAAAATGATCTGATTCAAATACATGCAAATCAGGGAAATATAATGCAAATCAAAATTGTCTCAAAATTCGCAAGCTGTGTTATTTCATTGAAAGCTACCTACACCTCAAGAGGTGTTGCTAACTTTCCCGGGAGTGCTGGGATTTTAAACACATGTTTAAACACACATGTTTAAACACATGTTTAAACACACAGATAGAGAAAAATTCCTGGGGGTCTGATGAGACTACCTGTCCCACACCACCCCCACATCCAGTCTCCACCCTATGAGGCAACCAAATTTGGAATAATAATTTTAAAAAAGAAGATGAAAGACCCCACCCTCTTTAAGTAAAATAAGCTATCACTCCTCAGTACGTACAGGTCCCCAGTAGAACCTGGATCACCTCCTAGTGCTCTGGGCCTGGAATTACCATTTTGAAAATGGAGCTGGTCTGCTGCACCCACATGTTTGCTCCTGGGAACTTCAATGTGATTAAAAAAAATCAGTGGAAAAAATTACTTTGCTATAACACACAGAAAAAAAAAAAGTCCTCCTCTACTGCAAACCGTGCTAGGGCTGTGGAAGTCAATCCCTGGATCGCTTGCGGTGACCTCTGGACTCCTCTCCTGGGGGATGTTGGGAGCAGTATGCAGATGAGCCTTCCGGTCCTCCTCTAGAAGGAGGAAGTAACAGCACATCAGAAACATAACAGCACACCCCAGAAAGGCATGCTTTGAACACTAGCCCCCCAGCAGCTAAAAGAATGGTAATGTGTGCAACCCAACTGATGAATTAATAGGACAGTACAAGGGAAATTTTCACACATAAAAAAAGTTCATAAAAAGAGAGAGAGAAGTATAGAGAAAGAAAAGATAATTAAAGTATACTTGAAGTACAAAGGACACTAAAGTAAAGAAAAAGTTAGAGATCGTGACATAAAGATAACACAAAGCATACTTGCCTGAGAGTCTTCATCATAATTACAGCATACCGCAGAAAGATAAAAGCAAAACACAAAGACTCAATTTCTTGTTTACTGAATAGTTTTTAGCAGTACAGTAATGTTAAGTGTTGATGATATATTTTGGTAGCACTTATCTGATAGTGGTTTAGTGTCAGTGTATTCAGAATCAGAACCAGTTCTGTAGATTAAAAAAAATAGTACAAGAGGCAAAGTGTTATGTTTGGTCAGCTGCTTGGTAGGCCTGTGACCGGCCACAGTCTCCAACTTACCCTAGCAATGTCTCAGCATGGAAGGAACGATTCTGCAGGCGAATAGGCATCAACACCTGAAGTGGCTTCACCATCACCTGAATGCCGCCATGCTCACTGACACAGCTCTGACACAGCCTGAACACTGCCATGCTCCTGCCCCTCCCCGGGTTCTCTATAGTCATGTGTACACAGTGTGCATCATCTTTTACAGGGCCCAAGATGGGAAAAACCCTGTGGCTCCCTTTGATGACATCAGAAAGCCCTGACTATATAAAGGTTCCCTGGACTGCCTAACGCCGCCTCAGCAATGGGTCTCCTGCCTAGAGCAATGCATGTTGTTTCTGCATTCCTGTTGTACCTGCATTCCAATGTTCCAGCCTTGCCTTGCCCAGCCTGTCTTGTCCAGCCTTGCCTTGCCCAGCCTGTCTCTCCATCCTTGCCTTGCCTAGTCTGTCTCACCCAGCTTTACCTTGCCCAACTCATCTCCAGTGTTTTCTCTCTTGTACTCATCCATCCTTCGGCCTGATCATCTGGTACTAACTTCTTGCCTTGGACTCAACTACTCTTGCCTGCCGCCTGCCCTGACCATTGGTCTGTTCCCTGTATTTCCAGTCTGCTGCCTGTCCTGACCCTGGCATGTTCCTGATTCTTGCTCTCCCCACCACTCTAGGGACCCACATAAGTCCTGCTGGCTGCCAGAACCTAAGGGTACAACCTGTGAGGAGGCAGCTGATATAGGTGAAGCTCTAGTCTGTCCTTCTTCAGAATGCGTTCACCAGCTGTCGGTGTAGGCCTCATAGATTCACCTAACAGGCTGCGTCAATTATGCCACGGCACTATGGCCTCACTCCCATGCCACTCATCACACAAGTTTTGTTGAAGATACAATATTGACAGTTGTTATATGTTTACAGTATATCTGGTATTTGCAATAGATTTGATGTATATCATTGAACAATGATATCAGTATGTCTCATCTTTGGGGAACACACCATGATGGCCGAAGCCTTACTGGATTCCAGAGCGAAGGGGCAAATTTATTCAAAAGTCGCTACTGTGCCAGTATGGCACAGTAGCCTACCACCACTTGAACACACCTCACTCCATTTATTCAATCTATGGCAACCCCCTGCCTGACTGTGTGACCTTAGCCACCTTACCTATCACCAATCACCATGCAGATTGGTTCACATTGATAAAGCATTGCGTTCTATGTGGTACCTAAGGTAGTCAATCTTGTCATTCTTCGGTTACCCTGGCTCATACTCCACCAGCCATCTATGGACTGGCCTACTTGCAAATTATTCATTGGGGTCCCTCTTGCGAAGAGAATTGTGCCACTTTGATGATTACAGCATTTCAGAATACCTTGCCTGATCTGCCTGATCTGCTCTGGTAGACATCACTCATGACCTATACTATAAGCAAAAACCTAGGACTGTGTCACCTTGCAGCTCTACTGACTGCTCAGACTCCTTGAAGTGCTTTGTCATAAAGGTAGATGCCACTGCCAGAGAGGCAGGGATTGTCCTTAATCAACACAATGACCCAGGGACAATCTAGTCATGATTTCCTTTCTTGGAAAGATCTGCTGTTGCAGAAGAGAATCACCTAGTGGATGTTGCTTCGTGGTATTCAAAAATCAAAGAATTCTTGGAACTTTCACTGGAACTCATGTTGAACCTCCCAGGTCCCCAGATGATAAATGTAACCCATAGTCGTTCTCCCCAGAAGCTGAAGACAGGAGGCTTGAGGAGGGAGCTTAGAAGGGGGGAAACTGTTATATTTGGCTAGCTGCGGGATGGCCCGTGACCAGTCACACTTACCCCAAAAGCTGATTCTCTCATTGCAGCTTGGACATTGCCATATCACCATTTCTAGAAGACTGGGAGAAAATGGGCGAGGTGGACAACAGTGGGCTAAATTAAAAGTAGCTATTACAAAGGCAACAAATCTATATGTTTGAAAAGTAAATAAAAGTTCAAGGAAAAAGAAACCAACATGGTTCTCAAACAAGGTAGCTGCAAAAATAAAGGCCAAAAGATCAGTGTTCAGGAAGTATAAAGGATCCCAAAAAGAGGAACACAGGGAGCAATACCTGGTGAAAATGAAGGAGACAAGAAAGAAATCAGAAAAGCAAAAGGTCAAGCAGAAGAAAGGATTGCCCAAGAGATAAAGAGAGTTAACAAAATATTTTTCAGATATATAAAAGAAAGAAGGAAAGCCTGAAGTGGTATAGTGAAATTGAAAGCTGACGAGGACCAATGTGCCGAAACAGACAAAGAAATGGCGGAAATTTTAAATTAATAATTCAGTTCTGTGTTCACTAAAAAACCCTGGAGAAGTCCCATTGTTGGTTGACAAGAATGTAGAAGGGAATGGGCTAGACACAACTCCTTTTACAGATCAGTATGTATGGGAAGAACTAGGAAAACTGAATGTGGACAAGTCCATGGGACCGGATGAAATACATCCCAGGATACTGCGAGAACTCAGAGATGACCTGGCGGGTCCACTAAATGACCTATTCAATAGATCCTTGGAAACGGGAGTGGTGCTGCGAGATTGGAGAAGAGAGGTTGTGGTCCCACTTCATAAGAGTGGTAGCAGAGAAGAGGCTGGAAACTACAGGCCGGTTAGCCTCACTTCGGTGGTGAGAAAATTAATGTAGATGCTGCTGAAACAAAGGATACTGAACTATCTACATTCCGGTAAGTTGCATGGATTCACCAGAGGAAGGTCCTGTCAGACAAATCAGATTGATTTTTTTGACTGGGACCAGTTCTGTTCAATATGTGAGTAACATTGCAGAAGGGATAAAAGGTAAAGTTTGTCTATTTGCAGATGATACAGAGATCTGCAAAAGACTGGACATGCTTGAAGGAGTAGAGAGAATGAAAAGTGATTTACGACCGCTTGAACAGTGGTGAAGATTTGGCAGCTGGGATTCAATGCCAAGAAGTGCAGAGTCATGCATCTGGGATGCAGTAATCCAAAAGAGTGGTATGAGATGGGTGGGGGGGAAGGCTGATGTGCACGGACCAAGAGCAGTATCTTGGGGTGAAAGTTTCTGGCAATCTGAAGATGGCGATGCAATGTGACAAGGCAATAGCTAAAGCCAGAAGAATGCTGGGCTGCATAGAGAGAGGAATGACCAATAAGAACATAGAGGTGGTGATGCCCTTGTACAGGTCCTTGGTGAGGCCTCACCTGGAGTATTGTGTTCAGTTCTGGATCCCTTATCTCAAAAGGGATAGAAATAGGGTGGAGGCGGTCCAGAGAAGGGCTACCAAAATGTTGCGGGATCAGGTCTTCTGGCATTGTGAACAAGTGCTTCTTTTTATTTATATAACAATGGGCTACATGCAAGGGTTGGGGGTGGGTGTGATAGAAGGTATGTGCAGAAAATGTGTAAAGGAACCTGAAGCCTTGAACAAATGTTCCCTAATATCAAAATTCACCCCATCCCCCTTCACACGAAATCCCCCCACCAAATAGGTCACCCCAGCAGTGTCTCCTCCCCCAAAATATAAATTAGAAAATGCCAAGGGCCCAGGGCCAGGTATCAGCATGCACATTAGTGTACAATTCTAGCCTAAGATATTTAACTACAGATTTTGAGCTGTAGCTATCACTAATTGGCAGCATTAAGATGGCTTATGCATAATTGTGCATGATAATGAGCTCATTTGCTTATTTGTGAAGGAAGTCGTTTTTAGGATGTTTTAAATATAAATTTACATTTAACAATCCATGTTAATGATTTTAACATAGAAACATAGAGATGACAGCAGAAAAAGACCAACTGTCCACCCAGTCTGCCCAGCAAGCCCATGGAAGTTTCTGCCACGCCATACAAGTCACCCTCATACTTATCAGTTTCCCAGACCGTCAAAGTCAGGGCCCTTGTTTGCTGTTTGAGCCCACTTCCCCATTACCTTCTGCTGTAGAAGCTGAGGGCAATGTTAGATTTCCATCAAGAGTTTCAGGCTTAATGGTTAAGGGTACTAATAGCTGTATCAGCAAGTTACCCCTATGTTTATTTGTTTCCTAGACCGCCAAATTCAATACCCTTGTTGCTTGCTGTCTGAATCTGATTCCCCTTTTCTTCTGTCCCCCCCTGCCATTGAAGCAGAGAGCAATGATGGCATTGCATGAACAGTATATGAAGGCTTATTGACTAAAGGTAGTAACCACTACATAGCAAGTTATCCCTATGCACTCATTTCTTCATTTCTATCCACTAGCCTTTAGGGATCCACAGTGTTTATCCCATGCCCCTTTGAAATCTTTCACTGTTTTTGTCTTCACAACCTCCTTCAGAAGGGCATTCCAGGCATCAACCACCCTCTCCATGAAGGAATATTTCCTGACGTTGATTCTGAGTCTTCCTCGCCATTAGCTGCTGTCCCGGGGAAGCGTGCGCCAACAGTCGGCTGGTGCACACAGATTTGTTCTGCTCCAGAAGAGCAGTAAGTATTAAAATTAAAAAATTAGGAATAGTTAGGTTAGGTTGGGGGGGGGGGGGGAGGAGAGGGGAAGAGGGAGGAAGGATAGAGTTAGAGGTGGGAAAGTTCCCTCCCAGGAACTGGGAGAGGTCTGATTGCATCATCATGTGTTACTTTGTAAAATTCCTTCCCCCTCCATGCATATGAGTCGCGGGCACATGTGCGCAGCCATTGGATTTTATAACAAGTGCATGCATGCTTATAAAATTGGCACGTTCATGTGTGCGCACAGGCTTCTTTTAAAATCAACCCCCTTAGGTCCTTCAACCTCTCCTCATAAGACATGGAGACCACTCACCATTTTGGTTGCCCTTCTCTGGACCACCTCCATCCTGCCTCTGTCCCTTTTCAGATACGGTCTCCAGAAATGAATACAGTACTCCAGGTGAGGCCTCATCAGGGACCTGTATAAGGGGATTATCACCTCCTTTTTTTTTTTTTTTTTACTGTTTATTCATCTATCTATGCAGCCCAGCATTCTTCTGGCTTTAGCTATCGCCTTCTCACTTTGTATCACCGTTTTCAGATCACTAGACACTATCACCCCAATGTCCCAGTCTTACTCCATGCACAACAGACATTCCCCCCCCACCCCAAAACATATATCTCTTTTGGATTACCGCACCCCAGATGCATGACTACACCTCTTGGCATTGAAAAGTAAGGGTCCCAATACAGATCCCTGAGGCACTCCACTGCCCACTCCCTTCCACTGAGAAAATTGTCCATTTAATCCTACTCTCTGTTTCCTGTCTTTTAGCCCGTTTGTAATCCACGAAAGGACATCGCCACCTATCCCATGACTTTTTACTTTTCCTAGAAGCCTCTCATGAGGAACTTTGTCAAACGCCTTCTGAAAATCCAAATACACTACATCTACCGGTTCACCTTTATTTACATGTTTATTAACTCCTTCAAAAAAGTGAAGTAGATTTGTGAGGCAAGACTTGCCTTGGGTAAAGCCATGCTGACTTTGTTCCATTAAACCATGTCTTTCTATATGTTCTATGATTTTGATGCTTAGAACACTTTCCACTATTTTTCCTGGCACTGAAGTCAGGCTAACCAGTCTGTAGTTTCCAGGATCACCCCAGGAGCCCTTTTTAAATATTGGGGTTACATTAGCCATCCTCCAGTCTTCAGGTACAATGGATGATTTTAATGATAGGTTACAAATTTTTACTAATAGGTCTGAAATTTCATTTTTGAGTTCCTTCAGCACTCTGGGGTGTATACCATCTGCTCAAGGTGATTTACTACTCTTCAGTTTGTCAATCAGGCTTACCACATCTTCTAGGTTCACCGTGATTTGGTTCAGTCCATCTGAATCTTTACCCATGAAAACCTTCTCTGGTACGGGTACCTCCCCAACATCCTCTTCAGTAAACACCGAAGCAAAGATATCATTTAATCTTTCTGCAATGGCCTTATCTTCTCTAAGTGCCCCTTTAACCCCTCGATCATCTAAGGGTCCAACTGACTCCCTCACAGGCTTTCTGCTTCGGATATATTTTAAAAAGTTTTTACTGTCAGTTTTTGCCTCTTGGCCAACTTCTTTTCAAATTCTCTCTTAGCCTGTTTTATCAATGTCTTACATTTAACTTGCCAACGCTTATGCATTATCCTATTTTCTTCTGTTGGATCCTTCTTCCAATTTTTGAATGAAGATATTTTGGATAAATAGCTTCTCTCACCTCCCCTTTTAACCATGCCGATAATCGTTTTGCCTTCTTTCCACCTTTTTTAATGTGTGGAATGCATCTGGACTGAGCTTCTAGGATGGTATTTTTTTAACAATGACCACGCCTCTTGCACACTTTTTACCTTTGTAGCTGCTCCTTTCAGTTTTTTCTAACAATTTTTCTCATTTTATCAAAGTTTCTCTTTTGAAAGTTTAGCACAAGAGCCGTGGATTTGCTTACTGTCCCCCTTCCAGTCATTAATTCAAATTTGATCATATTATGATCACTATTGCCAAGCGGCCCCACCACCATTACCTCTCTCACCAAATCTTGTGCTACACTGAGAATTAGATCTAAATTTGCTCCCTCTCTTGTCAGTTCCTGAACCAATTGCTCCATAAAATGTCATTTATTCCATCCAGGAACTTTATATCTGAACCAATGTTTTATACGATTCACGCTGCTTCCTCAACAGTTTCCTACTGATGCCGTAAAGGTGGCGTATATTCTGTCGTTGCTTGATGGGAAGGCTCTAATTTGGGCGTCTCCACTCTGGGAGTGGAATGATCCCTTACTCAGTAATTTGTCACAGTTCATCTCCAATTTCAAGTTAGCCTTTGATGACCCGGCTCGCTTAACCACCGCCGCCTTGGAACTACTGCAATTATGCCAGGGTTCCCGCTCTTTAGCAGATTAAGCCATGGATTTCCGCACGCTTGCTCTTGAAGTTGGGTGGCGTGATGACAGCCTCTGGGCTGTATTTATGGAGGGCCTGTCCGGGCATATCTAGGACGAGTTGGCTGCCCGCGATCTTCCAGCGGATCTCAACGGCCTCATAGATTTGGCTGGTCATATTGATCGTCGCCTCCAATAAAGGGCAAGAGAATTAAGACCCAATCGACATACCCCGTCTCTAGCTCCTGTATTCTCCAGACCACTATCCAGTCCCCTCTCCAGGAGCAACACGTCCTGATTCTGCTTCTGAGGAACCCATGCAGTTAGGGCGTACTCCGCTTACCGCAGAGGAGAGACAGCACCGCCATACTGTAGTACGGCGGTCAAAAAGGCCATTTCTTTGCTCGCTGTAAAGAGCGTTCGGAAAACGCCAGAACCTAGGAGGTCGTGAGGAGCTCCTCCTAGGCCAGTGGTTCTCAACCCTGTCCTGGGGACCCCCCCAGCCAGTCGGGTTTTCAGGATATCCACAATGAATATGTATGAGAGAAAATTTGCATGCACTGCCTCCATAACATTCAAATTTTCTCTCATGCATATTCATTGTGGATATCCTGAAAACCCGACTGGCTGGGGGGGTCCCCAGGACAGGGTTGAGAACCACTGCCCTAGGCTGTGCTGGTACCACTCCTCAATGTTCTGTACCCATCACACTCGAATACCCAGGGGGATCATTGGAGACCCTCGCCTTTCTGGATTCAGGAGCAGGGGGCAACTTCATCCAGGAGGATTTGGTACGCCAGTTACAGATCCCCACTCGGCCTTGGGAGGGGCTGCTGCGGATTACCTCCATCCGGGGAACACTTCTTCCAGGGAGAATCTCTGCTTCCATGATACCGTTGTCTTTACGCACTGGGGTGATCCACTCGGAGGAATTTGCCTTCCTTGTTCTAGAGAAGGCCGTCCACCCCGTGGTGTTAGGCCTACCATGGTTACAGAAGCACTCTCCGATTATCCAATGGGACACATTACAGATCGTGAAATGGAGCCCCTTCTGCTTCGCTAACTGCCTGAAGGTTCCGAGAGTGTCCGTTCTCCCTCTCTTGCACACCATAATCGCTCTACCTGCACCATATGCTGACTTCGACGTATTTTCCAAGATGAAGGCGGAGATCCTGCCTCAACATCAGCCATTTGATTGTGCCATTGAGCTTTTACCAGGAACGACACCTCCTCGGGGAAGAGTATACCCCTTATCACTACCAGAGGCTCGGGCAATGTCCGAATACATCTCGGAGAACCTGGGAAAAGGATTTATCCGACCTTCGAAATCTCCAGCAGGAGCAGGCTTCTTTTTTGTAGGTAAAAAGGACAGGTCGCTAAGGCCATGCATTGTCTATCGGGGTCTCAATGCCATCACCAAGCGGGATCGTTATCCACTCCCACTGATTCCTGAACTCCTGGATAGATTACAGGGAGCTAGGAGCTTCACAAAGTTGGACTTGCGGGGCGCATATAACCTTGTCCGTATTTGACCAGGGGACGAGTGGAAGACTGCCTTTAAACACCAGGGATGGGCACTATGAGTACCTCGTCATGTCCTTCGGACTATGTAATGCCCCGGCAGTATTTCAACATCTCATGAATTAGTAAATCATCTTCGTGATTTACTGAATACGTCTGTCATCTTGTACCTTGTCTTCTCATCGCCTACATGTCCGTCAGGTATTACAGTTACTTAGAGACAACGGATTATACGCCAAGTTGGAGAAATGCTGCTTTGAGAAAGCTTCTCTTCCTTTTCTGGGATACATAGTCTCCACCACCGGATTCAAGATGGATCCTGAAAAGGTAGCCGCCATCAGAGACTGGCCTCGGCCGAGGGGGCTAAAGGCAGTGCAGCGTTTCCTCCGCTTCGCAAATTTCTATAGACATTTCATTCCACACTATTCTCGTATCGTGGCTCCTCTCACCGCCCTAACTCGGAGAGGAGCTGACACGGTGGATTGGCCTGATTCAGCCTGTCAGGTATTCGAAATCTTCAAAGAGGCTTTTCTACAGGATACGTGTCTTCGTCACCCTGATCCGCTTCGTCCATTTGTCGTAGAGGCGGATGCATCGAACATCGCGGTGGGAGCTGTGCTTAGTCAATGCACTGACTCCGGTCAGCTCATGCCATGCTCATACTTTTCCAGGAAATTCTCTGTTGCCGAGAATAATTATAGTATCGGGGATAAGGGGTTACTAGCTATCAAGCTCGCCTTTGAGGAGTGGAGACAATGGTTGGAGGGAGCCATCCACCCCGTTACAGTATATACGGACCACAAGAACTTGGAGTTCCTGTCCCAAGCCCAACGCTTAAACCCTCGACAGGCCCACTGGTCTCTATTCTTCAACCGCTTCAATTTCACACTACACTACGGGCCGGCTGCCAAGAATGTTCGAGTGGACGCACCTTCACACTCAACGGATCTGGAGGAAGAGCAGGACCAGCCCCAATACATCCTAGACCCCGCAAAGATCAATCTTTCCGGGACCACTGTATGTTCTCTTGGTAAGACGGTGGTTCCCCGACGGTCTCAAAAGGGGGTCTTGCTCTGGGCCCACAACTCCCTTACGGGGGGGGTCATGCTGGCCGCGAGAAGACTCTTGACTTGGTAAACCACTTCTACTGGTGGCCAACCTTGAGGAAAGATATCCGCACTTTCTTAGACTCCTGTCCTACCTGTGCAATACAGAAGCCGTGGACAGGGAAGCCTTGGGGTCTACTCCAACCATTGTCCATTCCAGTGGAACCATGAACCCACATCGCCACTGATTTCCTGGTGGACCTTTCAGCCTCAGAAGGGAATACAGTCATCTGGGTAACTATAGACAGGTTCTCCAAAATGGCCCACTTTGTTCCCCTGTCCAAGTTACCGTCGGCTCTCAAACTAGCCAGCTTGTTCACTCAACATATCTTCAGGATCCACGGTCTGCCCGAGGACATTGTCTCTGATCGCGGGCCTCAGTTCACCGCCCAGTATTGAAAGGCATCATGTAAGAAGTTCAATGTGTAACTCAATCTGTCCACCGCCTTTCATCCCCAAAGCAATGGGCTGACGGAGCACACCAACCGCTCCTTGAAGACTTTTCTTTGCTCCTTCATCAACGAAAGACAGAATAACTGGGCGCAGTTATTACCATGGGCAGAGTTTTCGTATAACAACCATTCTCATGCAGCCACAGGCAGTTCACCCTTTTTCATCGTTTATGGGAAACAGTTACGACCACCTCTACCACTGCCGCTTCCTAGTGCAATTCCAGCAGTATAAGCATCTGCCCAGCAGTTGCAATCTCTGTGGACGTCCATCCAAGGGAGACTCGCCAAAGCAGTCAGGGCCATGAAAAATTGGGCAGATCGTCACCGACAGCCGGCACCCTTCTTCCTTCCCAGAGATCGAGTGTGGCTCAGCACAAAGAACATTCAACTCCGAATCCCGTCCCGGAAGTTGGCTCCAAAATACTGTGGCCCTTTTCGTATAGCTGAGCGTGTGGGGGCCGTTTCTTACCGGCTACGCCTACCCTCCTCGATGCGTATACATTATGTATTCCATGTCTCTTTGTTAAAACCTCTCATCCTTTCCAGGTACCATCATCAAGTTCTTGATGTGGCAGATCCTTCTGTGCCTGATGAGCCCACCTATCAAGTTCGGGAGGTTCTGGATGTCCGCTTCCACCAACGACGATGGGAATATCTACTTGCCTGGGATGGTTGTGGCCCGATGGATAACACATGGGAACCAGCTCGTAACATTCTAGATAAGGAACTACTGCTCCAATTCCATCGCCAGCATCCCGGTAAACCTGGGCCTTCTAAGAGGGGGCGTCAGAAGGGGGGTACTGTTGCGGCCCCGGTCGTGAGTGCAGTGACTGGGACCTTACCTTCTGTGTCGGGCTCCGGTTCGGGGGGCGCACGGTGGGCACCGGGTTCCGGTCTCGATTCTGGGCGGCTGCTGCGTGGTGCTGGCGGGCCGGCGGGATACATCTTCGGCGGCGTCTCCACGAGGGAGACGCCGTCGCCTCGCTGAATTAGCCCCTCCTCCCTGGGTGCGCGCGCACGCGAAAGGCCGGGAGTTAAAGCCCCTCCTCCCTGGGTGTGCGCGCATGCGAAAGGCCAGGAGTTAAAGGGCCTTTCCTGCCTTGGGCGCCCCGCCTCCCTTTCTGATGTTGGATACCCCACCTCCCTTTCTGAAGTCAGACGCCGACAAATACTTAAGGCTGGTGCTGCCTCAGCTTACTGCCTTGCAACAAGTTTGCTTATCCTTACAGTGTGCCTCTGGAGTTCCTGCTTGTAATTGTTCCAGTTGCCTGCTTCAGTTCCAGCCTTGATCCTGGTTCCTGTTCCAGTTGCCTGCTTCAGTTCCATTCTTGATCCCGGTTCCTGTTCCAGTTGCCTGCTTCAGTTCCAGCCTTGATCCTGGTTCCTGTTCCAGTTGCCTGCTTCAGTTCCAGTCCTGGTTCGTGTCTGCCTTCGGTGCCAGCCTTGGTCCTGTTCCAGACTTGCCTGCCTTGACCTCAGATCTTCTCATCAGATTCTCCTCTTGCTGAAGTCCCAGCGGCCCGGCTCCTACGGGCTCCTCCCGGGGAGCGCGGGCTTCCAGGGTGAAGATCCTTCTCTTCAATCCGCCCAGTATCTGCCTCCCGACCTGTTCCGCTAGTCCGGAGACTATTTCCATCTTCTCCGTCAGGCCGGCCTAAGAGTCCACTAAAACGCTTTAACATGAGCTGGAAAGAAATACGATGAGTGAGGTAATCAAATTTGCAGATGATAAAAAATTGTTCAGAGTAGTTAAATCACAAGCAGATTGTGATAAATTGCAGGAAGACCTTGTGAGACTGAAAATTGGGCATCGAAATGGCAGATGAAATTTAATGTGGATAAGTGCAAGGTGATGCATATAGGGAAAAATAACCCATGCCATAGTTACACAATGTTAGGTTCCATATTAGGTGCTACCACTCAAGAAAGAGATCTAGGTGTCATAGTGGATAACACATTGAAATTGTTGGTTCAGTGTGCTGCGGCAGTCAAAAAAGCAAACAGAATGTTGGGAATTATTAGGAAGGGAATAGTGAATAAAACGGAAAATGTCATAATGCCTCTATATCGCTCCATGGTGAGACCCCACCTTGAATACTGTGCACAATTCTGGTCGCTGCATCTCAAAAAAGATATAATTGCGATGGAGAAGGTACAGAGAAGGGCGACCAAATGATAAGGGGAATGGAACAGCTCCCCTATGAGGAAAGACTAAAGAGGTTAGGACTTTTCAACTTGGAGAATAGACGACTGAGGGCCAATATGAAAGAGGTGTTTAAAATCATGAACAGGTAGATGTGAATCAGTTATTTAGTCTTTCAAATAATAGAAAGACTAGGGGGCACTCCATGAAGTTAGCATGTGGCACATTTAAAACTAATCGCAGAAAGTTCTTCTTCACTCAACGCGCAACTAAACTCTGGAATTTGCTGCCAGAGGATGTGGTTAGTGCAGTTAGTATAGCTGTGTTTAGAAAAGGATTGGATATGTTCTTGGAGGAGTAATCCAGTAATGTAATCCGCACTGCCTAACCAGTAATCCGCACTGCCTAACCAGTAATCCACACTGCCTAATCCAGTAATGTAATCCGCACTGCCTAACCTTCACTGCACATCCTGCTCTATCTCCTAACTGACAACCGACCTCCACCCTCCTGTCTCACAACTACCCGTCTGTCCCATCCTTAAAAAAAAAAAAAAAAAAAAAAAAGTGCATCCCTACCATACCTATCATACACCACCCCCATCGGCGGATCCTCCGCCCACCACACCCTCACTCCTCTACCCAGCATAATTCCCTAGTGCCCATTATGATTTCACCCATTACACAGCTGCTAGGCCTAGCCACGCTTACCATCTCCCTATTCAATGCACAATCCATCCTAAAGAAAGCCCCCATACTTCACGATTTACTCACAGACACCAACCCAGACATCTGTGCTATCACAGAATCCTGGCTAATGAATTCAGATCATGTCTTCATCAACCAACTCCCAACACAGACATACGACATTTTCTCCATCCCAAGGCCCAAAAAAAGAGGAGGAGGCATACTCCTAGCCACCAAGAAACACCTTAACCTCAAGCTACAAACCAGTTCTCCCCCCCCCAAGACTTGAAATTGGTCTTTTTAAATCCAAATCCCTGCAGGTCTGCCTTGTCTATGCCCCCCCCCCCCCGGTATACTTGAACAGGACCCATCCCCCTTCATTGAATACATCACTGACAACATAAAGCCAGACACACCCGCAGTGATACTCGGAGATTTCAATCTCCATGTAGACACCCACCCCACTACGCCTGCCTGTGAAACTCTTCTTGTCACCCTCAAAGCCCTGGGCTTCAGACAGCTAATCTCCGAGCCCACACATAAAGCTGGCCACACACTCGACCTCCTATTTGTTAACACAAGTATTACAGTACCCCAAGTACCGATCACCACCCCCATCCCCTGGTCCGACCATTTTCTTATCAATGCCCACCTCACCTTCAATTCTGACACACCGATCGCAAGTTCACTTAAAAAAACAATTTCCTTCCGTAAACCATGTTCTCCGGAGGAACTCTCCCGAGCCTGCAGCAAAGTAAGTGAAAGCCTCGACCTAACTAACCCAGACACCGCCCTACAGTCATGGGATAAGTCTATCTCCAACATAGCCAATGACTTCTGCCCCACCATCCACAAAATAATATCCCCTACATGTACTGAGAGAAAGCCATGGTACACCACCGAACTAAGAAAACTGAAGCAAGACCTCTGAACCAAGGAACGTACCTGGCGCAAACAACCGACACCCACACACAAAATGACCTACAAACATACTTTACAAACATATCGACTAGCGACTCTCCATGCCAAACGTGACTTCTACGCAGCAAAAATCCATAACTATAAATTTAATCCGAATGCCCTATTCTCCTTCGTTGCAGAACTCACTAAGTCTCCCTCTCCCTCCTCCCAAGAAGTAAATAGCATAGAGAAATGTGAGAAGTTAGCAGACTACTTTAAAAGTAAAATCTCCAAAATTCTTACTCAACTCCCCTCCAATCCCGCCCCCACAGACCCACTACCCACTGACAACAAAACTATTCTTGACTCCCTTGACACTACCTCCGTGAAGGAAGTTGAATCCATACTAAAAAAGATGCGACCAGCTACCCATATCGCCGACGCCATCCCATCAAAAATTCTCCTTACCATTCCCTCCGCCATTGCAAAACCAATAGCAGAAATCATAAACTGCTCCATCACTTCCGGGAAAGTCCCTGACCCACTTAAACTTGCCGTCGTGAAGCCACTTCTAAAAAAACCCACCCTCGACCACAATGACCCTGCAAACTACAGGCCCATTTCCAATCTGCCTTTCATATCCAAAATCATGGAGAAAGTGGTTAACACGCAGCTCACTGATTTCCTAGAAGAAAACAATATTTTACATCCCGCTCAATATGGTTTTCGTAAAGACTGAAGCACTGAAAAAATCCTACCATCCTCAAAGGCATGGACCATGGCCAATCTTATATACTTGCCCTTCTTGATATCTCAGCTGCCTTTGATACCGTAAACCATCAAATCCTAATAACACGCTTAGCGGAGATAGGCATCTCAAACACAGCCCTATCCTGGTTCTCCTCATACCTTGACCACCGAAAGTACTTAATCAAGCTGGATAATTTTGAATCCGCCCACATCCCCCTCACGCAAGGCGTACCCCAAGGCTCCTCTTTATCGTCCACCCTCTTCAATATATACTTACTCCCACTCTGCTACCTACTCTCTAAACTAGGACTAAAATTCTTCTTATATGCAGACGACGTACAAATACTTATTCCCATTCAGAAATCCATCAATGAAACCCTTCAGTACTGGGAAATATGTCTGACTTCCATCAATTCTCTCCTCTCCAATCTACACCTAGCACTCAATGCCTCGAAAACTGAAATCCTCATTCTAGCAAATCAACCAATCGACGCAATCCACCAAATGATTCAAAACGCCTCACAAGCTCACACACTACCGCCCAGTGTTAGAGACTTAGGAATCTCCCTAGACAATCAACTAAGCTTCAAACCCCACATTAAATCACTTCTAAAAGGGGGCTTCTATAAACTTCAAGTCCTCAAAAAACTGAAGCCCCTCCTCCATGCCCATGACTTCCGCACTGTTATGCAAACCACCATACTTTCAAAACTCGACTATTGCAACTCCCTTCTCTTAGGCCTTCCATCTTCCACCATCAAACCCCTTCAAATCCTTCAAAATACTATGGCAAGAATCTTAACAAACACCAGGAAAACTGACCATATCTCTCCCATACTCCAAGATCTCCATTGGCTCCCCATCACCTTCCGTTCCCAATACAAAACACTTACCATCCTTCATAACACTTTATACAATAATAATTCACCCTGGCTTGAAGATATGCCACAATTCCGTCAAGCAAATCACCCCACCAGAAACACCCTTGCTGGCACTCTTCAAACCCCCTCACTTAAGATTGGGCACCTTACCACCACCAGGGATAGAGCCTTCTCCATTGCGGGCCCCACCCTCTGGAACTCCCTTCCCGCCAAACTCCGCTTAGAACCATCCCTGAGCCATTTCAAAAAAGGAATCAAGACATGGCTCTTCAAACAGGCATACCCCAATTCCTCTCAATCCTAGTCATTGTCCCCTTTGAACCACCCCAGCTCCCGCTCAGCCTATATACCTTCTCCCTTACCTCCCATTTACCATACCAGCACCCCCCTGCTCCCTACTCCTAGCACCCCTTAGCCTCCCCCACCCCCGCCCTTCCACCCCCCATCATCCGCTTCTTTAAAAGCCCCCGTACTTTAATGTACCCCCTCTCCCTCCACCCCCTCTCCACCCCCTCTCCCTCCACCCCCCCAGCTCCTTCCCCCTTTTCGCTCCCTCCCTCTTTACTCCCTTCCTTCTGCTCCAGCATTTAACTGTAAATAAGTGCACTTGCCTCCTCTATACTGTAAATATGTTTCATATGCTAAGTTCTTAAGTGCACATGCCTCCTTAACATTGTTTATAAGTTCTCTTGCATATCTAATCCTATCTAGAATGCAAAATTGTTGTAACTCTGCTCGTTGACTTTTCTTTTGTACTCTTGTATATTATCCAGTTAGCCCTTTTTCCTCGTTCATTGTAATTTCCTTTCTTAGTTACTTGTAAACCGACATGATGTGTCCTACGAACTGCTATTACTAACAACGGTAACATGAAATAGACTTATGTTTTGGGTACTTGCCAGGTTTTTATGGCCTGGATTGGCCACTGTTGGAAACAGGAAGCTGGGCTTGATGGACCCTTGGTCTGACCCAGTATGGCATGTTCTTATGTTCTTATGTTCTTATTGCAGTGAACAAAAGCCTGAGCCTTGTCTGTTTCTTCTTTGTCTCAAAATTTGTGTGTGTGTATAAGGAATCAGCACATGCACACACTGTGAGAGTTACTGGCTGTAGTATTATACTGTACAATTGTAATACATTAAATAGACATAACCAGCTAGTAGACAGTGTGTACCACTGCCAACATTCTAACTCTGCATGTTAACCAGTGCCACTCTTCTTGCTGCATTGCTCTGCATCTACCATTCGCAATTTTGATTGCCAGTGCTGCTGCTGCTGCTGCTGCTCCAAGCCACTTTTGGTACATTTGGGTAATATAATGGAAGTGGCTCTTGTTCTCTGGTGTAGTTGGTACAGCCTAGTAGACAAAACCACTAGGACTAGGTCAACAGATAGCAGACACTCCCTGGGCTGGGGCAGAGCTGGAGCTTCACCTGTACCAGCCCCATTCCCCACAGGTTGAGCCATTGGGTTCCAGGGGCCAGCAGAACTTAGGCAATGGTCCCACAGGGCAAAGACAAAGAGAGAGTCTGGAAAAGAAAGGGGAAGATTTGTTTCCCATAGACAACATCAACACTGGTGAGTTGTTCGATGGACTCCCATTCAATTTATAATTATCTTTCATTTAATATTTCTGGGATACCGTGGACACTTTGCTGAGTCCTGAAGATCATCTACCACCTACTATTCCCAAACATTCACAATTAGAGCTAGATGAATTTTGTGCCCTAGTCAGTTTGGAGAACCCAGAAAATATGTTGAGGACCTTACCAGTTGGAGCTCACAGTTCCTTTGTTCCTAATCAGGCTTCCTCTTAGGGATCTTTTACTGTGAACAATGAAGGTCTTTCAGACTTGCCCCCCACTCAGGAAGGGCTTCCTATTGAATCCAAAGTCATCATTCCACAACCAGCTCTTCTGTCTCAATCCAACTTTTTAATAGCTCCCTCTGAAGAAGATTCAGAGCCATCAAAAATTTCCCTGAGAGATATTTGGTGACAGATGTCACATCTGTAATTGTCATTAACTCAACCAATGTTACAATTTCAACAACTTTCATCAGTAACATCTATCAAAATTATTGAAATGGATCAAAGGACAGGGAAAAGTGAAGCTTCTGTTGCATCCCAGGATATTGTTATTTCTGTGTTACAATTTACTGCATTGTGTTGCATGTGCCGGCCGTGGCAGGCCCACGGTGGGGCCCACTTACCCTTGTTTGCCTGCTCCAGCACCTGGTTCCACCTCTCTTGTGGCCGTGGGCAGCCGCCTCCGTGCTCAGGCTGCCTCCATTGCTCCCAACTCTTCCATGGATGTCCCAGCTCCGCAGCGGGCCTCCTCGTGCGGCCCACAGGAAGACTCCATTGTCTCGCACTAAACTTCTCCCTAGGTGTGCGCATGCAACTGGTCTACTTTTAAAGGGGCTGTGGCGGGAAACCACCCATGGCCCCGAATGTTGACGTCACTGGGTCCCGGTATATAAGGCCAGGCCCAGCCAGTGCTTCCTTGCCTTGGCAACAGGCCTCCACGCTTGTCGTGCGCTTAGTTGCTTGTTCCTGCATTTCTTCTGTGTTCTTGGTTCCTGGTTTGTTCCTGCTTTGTAATTGTTCCTGATTCCTGATCCTGCCTTGCTCCTGGTATCCATTCCTGTTCCTGAGTTTCATGTCTACCCTGCTTGTCTCGCTACTGACTGATACCTGGCTTGACCTCTGCTTCTTCTGAGTTCGCTACTGATTGGTACCTGGCTTGACCTCTGCTTCGTCTGACTACACTACTGACTGATACCTTGCTTGACCTCCACTTCGTCTGACTATGCTACTGATTGATACCTGGCTTGATCTCCGCTTCATCTGACTACATTCCTGCTTGACTCCTGGTTTGACCTTTGCCTTGCCTGACCATCCTCTGACTCCTGGTTTGACCCATATCTGTTTGCCACTTCTCCTTGCCTGCCGCCTGCCCTGATAGCCTGCTCAACAACATCTCTGCTGAATCTACTCTGGACTTGGCCTCTCAGGCTTTGGCATGTTCTTACTCAGGTGCCCCCTGTCTTGCTCCCCGTTCTCCTTGGCGCCTGGGTCTCTGGGACTCTGCCTCGTCTGGACTTGTTCTCTGATCTCAGTCACCACTGCTGACCCCTGTCTGATTCTCACATCACTTCTCGGAAAACTTCACATGGAAGCCCACCTAAGACCAGCCGGCTCCGGTACCCAAGGGCTCAACCTGTGGGGAACGAGAGCTGGTATTGGAAAAACTCCAGCCGGCCTTCATCAATCAGCCAGCTCTGCCTGACGACGGTGGGGACCAGTAGGGCTCACTCTGCGGGTAGCACCAACCCCACTTCGGCCCAAGGGTCCACCTCCTGCGCAACAGGTTGCCAAGGCCATGGACTTGGCGGAGCCATCCGCCTTCCAGTCCATTCCAGGTTTGGCTTCCAAGGTGCAAGAGCAACAGCAGTTCCTCGAGGCATTGGCCTCCTCCATAGAGCATCTCCACATCCTGCTCGATGCCCAAACAGGCCTTCCAGTTCTGGTTCCATCTCCAGCCAGCCACTAGCCATCACCCTCACCTTGTAGGGCTCTGCTGGCTCTACCCTCTCTGCCCTACTTCAATGGGGACTCCAATCTCTGCAGAGGTTTTATCAACCAATGCTACATGCAATTTGCTCTGCAGCCATCCATCTTCCAAGATGAACTCATGAAGGTTACCTACATCCTGACCCGACTCGAGGGTAAGGCATTGGCATGGGCTTCCACCCTGTGGAAGCATTCGGATTCACTCTTATAAGAGCTATCTCACTTTGTGGCTGTCTTCCGTTGGACCTTTGATGATCCAGGATGGTAGGCTGTGGCAATCACCAATCTTCTTCACCTCGGCAAGGTCAACGGACCCTGTATGATTACACTATTGAATCCCGAACTCTTGCTACAGAATTGTCCTGGCATGAAGATTGCCTCAGAGCTATCTACCTGAACGAGCTATCCTCCGAGCTGAAAGATGAGCTAGCGGCCCACGAGCTACCATCCTCCCTTGAGGACCTCATTGACTTGGCAGGCCGCATCAACCATCACCTCCAAGAGTGCCACCGCGAGGCTCGGACACCCAGACAACCCAACATGGAGCGTTCCTGCTCACCACCTACCACAGGCTCCACCCCCTATGGAACTCCATCTATCTCGAAGGCGGAAGAGCCTATGCAGTTGAATCGCAGGTGCTTGTCCCTGGAGGAGCACCTCCGGTGGAGGCATTTGGGCCTATGACTTTATTGTGGGGCTCCCGGTCACTGTCTCCAGTCTTTTCCAGTCCGTCTGGGAAACGTCCGGGCCTAAGTTCAGTAGGGGTCCTGAACTTGGGTGCTACTTCACTGGCCCCTCAACTGTCTTTACCAATTACATTAACCTGGGACTCCCGTTCCTTCCCTGGCCTTGCTCTGATAGACTCCTGAGCAGGGGGAAACTTTATTCTCAAGGACTTAGTGCAACTCCTGGGTATCTCTACTTGTCACTTGGAAACTTCTCTATGCATTACCTCCATTTACAGTGATTCGTTGCCCGGCCGAATCTCCTTGGTGACAGAGCCAGTTCGTCTTCTCACCGGTGCTCTCCACGAAGAGGAGGTGGAACTCCTCATCCTAGAAAAATCATTTAATCCAGTGGTTCTAGGATTATCTTGGCTTCAGCGTCACTCCTCCCAGTTTGACTGGGGAACTCTTCAGCTCACTGAGTGGAGCCCAACTTGTCATCAGACCTGTTTGAAAAAGGTGACACCACCTCCTAGTTTCTCTGGTGACCACTACTCCTATCATTCCGGCTCCATATGCAGACTTCGAAGATGTCTTCTCGAAGCAAAACGCCAACATCCTTCCACCTCTCCGTAACTTCGACTGTCCTATCAAACTTTTACCAGGTATAACACCCCCTCAAGGCTGGACCTATCCATTATCGCAGCCCGAGACCCGTGCCATGTTGGAATATATCCGAAAGAACCTGGCTAAAGGGTTCATCTGACCATCAACTTCCCCCACCAGTGTGGGCTTTTTTTTTTGTCACAAAGGATCTTGAGGCCGTGCATTGATTATCATGGCCTGATCACCATAACTCGCAAAGACAAGTACCCATTACCCTTGATCTCCAAGTTGTTCGACTGCCTTCAAGGGGCTTCCATCTTTACTAAGCTGGACTTATGAGGGGCCTATAACCTGGTACATATACGCACTGCCTCTGCTATTTTGGCTGGGGCGGTTCTAAGCCAGCACTCAATCCAGGGAACGTTTTCCTTTTTCTCCCTCAAGTTCTCCTCCGCGGAGCAGAACTATAGTATTGGTGATAGGGAGCTACTTGTGGTCAAGCTTGCTCTGGAAAAATGGCGCCCTTGGTTAAAGTGTGCCCAACACAAGTTCACAATCTTTACAGACCATAAAACCTTGAACACCTGAGCCATGCCCAGTGCCTTAATGCTCGCCAGGCTCGCTGGGTGCTATTCTTTTTCAGGTTTAATTTTGAACTCCGATACTGCTCTACAGAGAAGAATCTATGGGTGGACACCCTGTCTCGCTCCTTTGAACCTGAAGATGTCCCTGAAGAACCCAGTCACATTATTGATCCTGCATGCATCTGTCTGGTGAGACGTGTCCCAGCATGGTTAAAGACAAAGTCTGACCCTCTGCCGGACCTGCATGCTTCTGGAAGCCAACAACACTATGTTGGTATTTGAACAGTCCTCCGACCGTTCCAGCCCTTTCGGACCTGCTGCTGGGTATTGGCAAGAAGCAGCAGGCCGAACTGAGGAAGAGGGCAGACGGAGGCCTTATGACACAGAAGACTCAAGACGTGGACGAGAAGACTCTGGATGTGGACGAGGAGCTTGGAAGACTCAAGACAAGACGAGGAGCTTGGGAGGTTCAGACATTGGCACTGTCTCTCAGGGCACCCTACACAGCCCACCGACACGGGTGGACCCAATGGGCTGGTCAAAGACCACCCTGTCCCTGTAGCATGCTCTACACAACCTGAAGAGGCTGGTCACAGACCACGCAGAGAGCGGGACGAGCGCAGGAAGGGAATCCAGCTGAGACGAGACTCCAATGACGAGGACAGGAACTGACGACATGGATTTACCCCAACAAGTTGTCATCTGGAGAACCAGCGGAGCTGGAGGGTCAAGAGGACTGAACAAGCGAAGCAGGAGCAGAACTTCGGAACATGAGGAAGTCTGGAACATGAAGAAGTCTGGAACATCAGGAAGTCTATAACATCAGGAAGCCTGGACTAGGAGCCTCGGAACATGAAGACATGTAACATCAGGAAACCACGAAGACTCAGGAAGCAAGACGAGACATGGAGCCCCAACGAAGAACGAAGACCTGAAGGATCGCTGGAAGATGAAACTTCCAGAAGCGAAGAACTCCAATGCAAGGCAGAAGTGTTGGAGAAGCCCTTTTATAGGGCTAAGACAGTAAACAGTCATAGGTGGGGCCTGGGGCATATCCGGCCGCGGGTGCTTTAAATCTTATGAAGAGGCGCGGCCCGCGCCTTAGGAAGAGGAAGCAGGAAGTTGTGGAACACCATGGACAGCGGCCATGCTGCTGCTGCTAACGCCGAAGAGCAGGGCGTGGCTGAGGAACAGGCCCAGCATTGTTGGCAGCTCTCAAGCTGCAGAGGGCAGATGGGGGAGTGGCTCCAGCCACAAGGAAGACCAGGGACTGTGGCCTCCAGGGCGCGGGGCAGGCAGAGAGAAGGTAAGAGGCTGCCCATGAGGGCAGAATCACAACACGGCGGCCCAGTGGCAACCCCGGAGCTCCTCTTTGTGGCCCGGAGGCTGCCGACAAAGTCTCCATTCTTCAGCGCTAGCAGAGCCGCCGCTGCTTCAAACAGCTGGAGCTGCCCTCAGCTTCTCTTCTGCGGCAGGAGCTGCCTCCGACACCTCGGGCCTGCTTCCTGCTCACAGCATGGCTGCTGTCCCTGGTCCTGCCTCCTAGGCGTGTGGCCATGCCTCTTCCCTTCATTTAAAGGGCCCGCTCTGGGCAGGGCTTTGAGACTCCTCCTGCTGACATCCTCTAGGCATTTCCTCTTCAGCCTTTTAAAGAGGGCCTTCCTTCAATCTGTCGTTGCTTTTGCAAGGTTAACTCCTGGAGTTCCTTTGGTTCCAGCTCTTCGTCCCAGGAGTCTTCTCTGCTTCACCTCGCTTCTTCAAGGCACTCCAGTCTTCGTGAGAATTCCCTTGTCTTCTTCGGAGGTTTCTGATCCTTCATCTTCACCTTTGTTCCATGTCCTGGTCTCTCGTCAGATCCTGTGTCCTCATCCATCTCGTCTTCAAGATGTTCCTGTCTTCAGATGCTCCTTCCTCTGGATACTCCTAGTTCTGATGCTCCTGCTCCAGAGGTACCTGAGGATCCTTGCTCCTTGTCGCAGACGTCCCAGATGTCCTTGTCTCCAGAGGTCCCCGTCGTCTAGTGGTTCCAATATCCTGATGTTCCGGTGTATCAGATGTTCTTCATTCCTGTCCTGACCCTGATGTTTCCTTCATCAGCTCTTCACCCAGCTTCTAGTTTTCTTTCGTCCACTCTTCACCTTGCAATGCAAGTCTCTGATGGACCCTTGCTTTTATGTTCCTGAATCCGAGTTCCAGGTTCCGAGTCTTGAATCCTTGTATCCTGTCCCCGGTCGTTGGAGTCCTTGCCTGCTTCCGTCCATGCCTAAGAATCTGCCAGAACCTGCTCCGCTTCAGTGTGGTCCGCGACCAGCCACGAGCGGCTGTGTAGGGCACACCCTGGTGCAGGCCTCTCCTGAATCTTTGTCATGTCCTGGCTTCACCTTCCACTTCTTCGCCTGGAGTCTGCTTCACGTTCAACGTGGTCCGCCACCAGCTGTGGTGGCTGTGTAGGGTACGCTGCAATGCAGCTCCCATCCAGTACTTTCACCTGAGTCCTGAATCCTTGCCTGAGACCTTCGTGTAACCTGAATCCTTGTCCGAGTCTTCTGAGTAACCTGAGTCTTCGTCTGAGTGTTTTTATGTAACCTGTTTGCCCATCTGAATCCTCTGAGCATCCTGCATCTCCGTCCTTGTCTGAGCTTCCAGCATCCTTGTCCATGTCTGAGCATTCTGTATCTTCATCCATGTTTGAGCATCCTGAACCTTTGTCCACGTCTGAATACTTGCCTGAGTTTCAATTTCCTCACCTCGTCCAAGTCTTCACTTTTCCTCGTCTCATCCAAGTCTCCAAGCTCCTCGTCTTGTTCCTGTTCCAATACCATCTCTTGTCTTCAACCTCTGTCCGTCCCATCGCATCTGCCATTCCCAAGCGGCAGGTCCAAAAGGGCTATCGAGTGACTGGAGGGCTACCCCAGAGACCAGCATTGCATTGTGCGCTCTCTTCCAGTGCGATGGGTTCAGCAGGGGTCAGGCTCCCTGGTCTCCTGCCTGTCTGCCTGTGCTTGAACACGTCTTGCCTCGGTGCTTCCCTGGAGCCTCTGGGGTCATGCCATGGTCTGGGCACACTGAATCTTCCCAGAATCAGGATCGCTCTCTAGCGCTCCCCCGACAGATAGCTCTGATCTTTCTCAGTTTCTTCAGAATTGTCAAGGCTTGGTAACTACCAGAGGGACACTTACTATTTCCAGTCGGACTCCATAGTCCACTTTTCAGTTCTTCTGTTTGCTCTAGTTATCATCTCTTCTGTTTCTGAGAGGTCTTCATTTCATTTTTATTATAGTTTACTTTATGATATGTCAAGATGAGTTATATTATTATGATATGTTAAGATGAGTTTTTGACCTGTTTTCTACTGTTAACTGTTGCAGTCGGACACTGCTGGCGAGGTAGTGGACCCTTGGGCTGGCCCACCGAGGGTGACGGGGTAGGCCGGGAGGCGGAGCCTCAGACAGGAGGTGTTCACCCGGGAACCAGGAGCCCCCCAGGAGGAGCCCGTAGGGCCCTGGGACCTCGGGACTTGGAGTATAGTCAGAGAGTCCAGAGGCAGAGGTGCGCTTAGACCGGGACCAGAGTAAACTGGAAGTATAGGAAGTCCAAGGTACCCGGGAAGCAGGAGCCGGCAGTACAGGGCCGAGGGCCAGCTGATGACAGGGCAGCGGGCAGCAGCGGAAACTGTAGCAAACCGGAGGCTGAAGCAGGCTGTGAGCTGAAGCGGGGTTTGTAGCAAACTGGAGCTGGAACAGGCTGTAGCAGTAGCAAAGTCTGTAGCAAACCGGGACTGGAACGGGCTGTAGCTGTAGCAGAGTCTGTAGCAAACCGGAGTCAGAGGCAGGCCGCAGGCTGAAGCGGAGTTGTGGCAAACCGGGGTCAGAGGCAGGCAGCAGGCTGAAGCGGAGTCGTAGGCAAACCGGGGTCAGAGGCAGGCAGCAGGCTGAAGCGGAGTCGTAGGCAAACCGGGGTCAGAGGCAGGCAGCAGGCTGAAGTGGAGTCGTAGGCAAACCGGAGTCAGGAGCAGGAAACCGTAGAGAACAACAGGAGCGCAACTCAGAACAACTAACCAGTTGTGAACCTCGTTGCAAGGCGATGAGAGAGAGTTTGAGCGCCGGTTATATCGGGACTTGGGCGTGACATCAGCAGCACGGGCGGGGCCAGGCTTCCGGGAGTTGAGCGCTCAAGACGGGTGTCCTCGCGCGCGAGACTGAGGAGAAGCAGGCACGTAATGGCGGCCGCCACGTGGAGTGAGAGAAGCCCCCGGGGGTCCAGAGTCGGCGGAACGCGGTGGTTCCTGAAGCGGAGGTATGCAGGTTTGAGCCCAAGGCGAGGGGAAGCGGTGGCGACCGCAACAGTACCCCCCCCTTTACGGCCCCTCTTGAGAGGACCGGGTTTCTCTGGATGGTCTTGATGGAACTGCTGGAACAATGATTTGTCCAGAATGTTGCGGCTGGGTTCCCAGGTGTTGTCCTCATCACCGCAACCTTTCCAAGCGAGTAGATACTCCCACCTGCGGTTGTAGAAGCGAACGTCCAGGACTTCGCGTACCTGGTAGGTGGGGTCATCGTCAATGGCAGTAGATGCAGGGTCCGGAGGTTTGCGGTGGTAGCGGGAGAGGACTAAGGGCTTGAGCAGGGATACGTGGAAGACATTGTGGACTCGAAGTGAGGATGGCAGTCTTAGCCGATACGAAACTGACCCCACTCTTTCGGCGACCTGGAATGGCCCACAGAATCTGGGCGCAAATTTTCGTGAGGGAAGACGGAGGTGAATGTTTTTCGTGCTAAGCCATACTCGGTCTCCTGGCTGGTAAGTAGGAGCTGGTCGTCGGTGGCGGTCAGCCGCCTGTTTGGCGGAAGAGGCTGAGCGAAGTAACTTATTCTGGGTCCTCTGCCACAATGTTTGTAGCTGGCGCGCCGTCAGTTGGGTGGCTAGTGAGGCGCTGGGGGTAGCGAGTGGAAGTGGAGGCCTCAGCTGTTTTCCGTAAACTAGCTGGAATGGTGAGAGCCCGGTGGCTGCATGGGCTTGTTTGTTATAGGCGAATTCAGCCCAGGGCAGTAGCTCCGACCACTTATCTTGTTTCTCATTGGTGAAGGTTCGAAGGTAGGTCTTCAGAGACCGATTCATCCTTTCGGACTGGCCGTTACTCTGTGGATGGAAAGCTGTAGAGAAGCTGAGCTTCAGCTTGAAGCATTTGCAGAGGGCTCTCCAATAGCATGCAACAAACTGGGGTCCCCGGTCAGACACAATGTCCTGCGGAAGGCCGTGTAGCCTGAAAATGTGCTGGGCAAAGAGGAGCTAGTTCGGGTGCAGAAGGTAACTTAGAGAGCGGAACTAGGTGCACCATCTTAGAGAAGCGGTCGACGGTAACCCAGATAACCGTTTGACCGCGAGACGGGGGCAGGTCCACCATGAAGTCTGTAGCGAGATGGGTCCAGGGCTCTGTAGGGACCGGTAGAGGCTGTAAGAGGCCGCACGGGGAACCAGGACTGGGCTTTTGACGGGCGCAGGTGGGACAGGAACTCACGTAAGTGCGCACATCTTGATGGATGTTGGGCCACCAGTAGAAGCGGTTAATGAGTTCCAGAGTTCTCTCACGTCCTGCGTGCCCTCCAGTGAGGGAGTCATGAGTCCAGCGTAGTGCCTTTAAGCGATTTCGTCAAGGAACCACGGTCCTATCTTGGGAGAGGACCGTCAAGGCGGACAGGCGCACCTTACTATGATCGAGGATATACTGAGGGGGTTCTTGGTCTTCCTCGGCGAAGGAGGTTCGAGAGAGAGCATCAGCTCGGAGATTCTTGGCCGCCGGCCGATATTGTAAGACAAAGTCAAACCGGCTGAAGAACAGGGCCCAGCGGGCTTGGCGAGGGTTTAATCATTGTGCCTGAGATAGAAACTCCAAGTTTTTGTGGTCTGTATACACGGTGGTCGTGTTTCGGGCCCCCTCGAGCCATTGCCTCCATTCTTCAAGTTTGATCGCCAGCAGCTCTTTATCGCCAATGGAGTAATTGATCTTAGCGGGGGAGAACTTCCGGGAGAAGTAGGAACATAGCAGAAGCTGTCCGGAGTCAGAGTGTTGACTGAGGACTGCTCCGACGGCAATGCTAGAGGCGTCGACCTCAACAATAAAGGGTCTGGTGGGATCTGGATGACGGAGACAGATGTCTGAGAGAAATGCTTCTTTCAAATCGGAGAAGGCTGCAACTGCAGGGTCCGGCCAGTTCTTGGCATCGGCTCCCTTCCGAGTCAGGGCCGTTAGAGGAGCAACCCGGTGCGAGTATTGGGGAATAAAGTGTCTGTAAAAGTTAGCGAAGCCTAGGAATCGCTGGAGGGCTTTGAGACCATTAGGTTGTGGCCACGTAGTTATGGCAGCTACTTTTTCGGGGTCCATACAGAAGCCTGTGGCGGAGATGATGTACCCAAGGAAGGGCAGGGCCTCTGCCTCAAAAACACATTTTTCAAGCTTGGCGTACAAGTGGTTGTCTCAGAGAGCTTGCAAGACTTGCGTGACGTGGCGACGGTGTGTCTTCAGCTCCTTGGAGAAGATGAGTACGTCATCGAGATAAACTATGACATGTGAGTGGAGCATGTCGCGTAGAACTTCGTTCATGAGGTTCTGGAAGATGGCTGGGGCATTGCAGAGTCCAAAGGGCATTACCAGGTACTCGTAATGCCCATCCCTGGTGTTAAAGGCCGTCTTCCACTCATCCCCAGGGCGAATGCGGACAAGGTTATAAGCCCCTCGGAGGTCAAGCTTGGTGAAGATGCGCGCTCCCTGAAGGCGGTCCAACAGTTCAGGGATCAAAGGAAGCGGATACCGGTCTCGCTTTGTGATGGCATTTAAGCCACGATAGTCTATACAGGGGCGGAGAGAGTCATCTTTCTTGGCCACGAAGAAGAAACCGGCTCCGGCAGGCGAGCGAGAAGGGCGAATGGAACCCTTGGCAAGGTTCTCCATCACATATTGGGACATGGAAGTAGTCTCGTTCAAAGACAAAGGATACACCCAGCCACGGGGAGGCGTGGTGCCTGGCAGTAAGTCAATTGGGCAGTCAAACGGCTGGTGTTGAGGGAGTATTTCAGCCATCTCTTTTGAAAAGACGTCAGCAAAACCCAGATATGGTTCAGGCAGCAGAAGCGAGGAGCAGAGGTGCAGGGGTTTCGGTGGCCGTGGGAGTTGCAGACAATGTTCGAAACAAAAGGGACTCCATTGGACCAAATGAAAGTTATCCCACTGTATTACGGGCGAATGTTGCCGCAACCAAGGTAGTCCAAGAACCAAGGGGTGCACAGCTCGCTCTAGAACTAGCAGAGAGATCTCCTCCGAATGGAACAGGCCGGTTTGGAGGGTCACAGGGGCCGTGGAACAGGTGATGACCCCAGGGAGCAGAGTGCCCCGAATGGATGAAATCCGCAGAGGAGGAACCTTCTGTAGCGTGGGGAGAGATAGCTGGTGCACCAGGTCGGCCACAATGAAATTCCCCTCCGCACCTGAATCTATGAACGCGCGGATCTGAAGTTCCCCACCGGGGTATTTCAAAGTTACTGGCAGGGTACAGAGAGGAGCTGATCCTGTAGAGCCTAGGTGTAGCTCCTCGGTATAACCTAGGCACGGTAGTTTCCCGGACGTTCCGGGCAATTAGCGAGGAAGTGCCCCTTGCCTCCGCAGTAGAGACAAAGGCCTAGCGAGCGGCATCTCCTCCTTTCCTCAGGGGTCAGTGGAGACCTGCCCAACTGCATGGGTTCCCCGGTGCTGACTGAGGCCGGGGGAACCTTAGGAGCCGGGGTTCTGGAGGCAGTGGACGACTGTGGTGATGCCTTACGATAGGGACGGGTCTCCTTATCCCGCTGCTGAAGGCGTCGATCCACCCTGCCAGCGATGTCAATCAGGTCATTTAAGTCCTCCGGGAGGTCCCGGCCTGCTAACTCATCCTTGATGCGACTGGCAAGCCCCTCCAGGAAGATTCCACTAAGGCAGTCATCTCGCCAACCAACTTCCATGGCCAGCGTGCGAAAGTCTATGGTGTAATCGGCCACCGAGCGTGTCCCTTGCCTGAGGTGCAAGAGATCTGAGGCCGCTGTGGTCTGGCGTGCAGGATCATCAAAGGCGAGGCGGAAGTTGAGGACAAATTGCTCTAGATTCTGTAGCAAGGGATCCTGACGCTCCCACATGGGTGAAGCCCAGTTGAGGGCCTTACCGTCCAGTAGCGAGAATATATACGCTACTTTAACTGCGTCCGAGGGAAACTGTGCAGGTAGGAGGGCAAAATGGACGTAGCACTGATTTAAAAAGCCACGGCATGTCCTGATATCTCCGGCATAGCGGGTAGGTGCCGGTAACTGAGTCACTGAAGCTGAACTGGGTGCCGTGCCGGGGGAGGAACTGGAGGCGGCTCAGGAGAAGGAGCCTCCAGCTGGGAGACCAGATGTTCCACGGTAGCAGCGAGTGTGTCGATACAGTGCTGTTGCTGCTGGAGGCGCTGTGCCATCCCTGGAATGGCCTGCACGCTTGGGGCCTCCGCCGAGTCCATGGCCTTGCAAACTGTTGCAGTCGGACACTGCTGGCGAGGTAGTGGACCCTTGGGCCGGTCCACCGAGGGTGATGGGGTAGGCTGGGAGGCGGAGCCTCAGACAGGAGGTGTTCACCCGGGAACCAGGAGCCCCCCAGGAGGAGCCCGTAGGGCCCTGGGACCTCGGGACTTGGAGTATAGTCAGAGAGTCCAGAGGCAGAGGTGCGCTTAGACCGGGACCAGAGTAAACTGGAAGTATAGGAAGTCCAAGGTACCCGGGAAGCAGGAGCCGGCAGTACAGGGCCGAGGGCCAGCTGATGACAGGGCAGCGGGCAGCAGCGGAAACTGTAGCAAACCGGAGGCTGAAGCAGGCTGTGAGCTGAAGCGGAGTTTGTAGCAAACCAGAGCTGGAACAGGCTGTAGCTGAAGCAGAGTCTGTAGCAAACCAGAGCTGGAACAGGCTGTAGTTGAAGCAGAGTCTGTAGCAAACCGGGACTGGAACGGGCTGTAGCTGTAGCAAAGTCTGTAGCAAACCGGGACTGGAACGGGCTGTAGCTGTAGCAGAGTCTGTAGCAAACCGGAGTCAGAGGCAGGCCGCAGGCTGAAGCGGAGTTGTGGCAAACCGGGGTCAGAGGCAGGCAGCAGGCTGAAGTGGAGTCATAGGCAAACCGGGGTCAGAGGCAGGCAGCAGGCTGAAGCGGAGTCGTAGGCAAACCGGAGTCAGAGGCAGGCAGCAGGCTGAAGCGGAGTCGTAGGCAAACCGGAGTCAGAGGCAGGCAGCAGGCTGAAGCGGAGTCGTAGGCAAACCGGAGTCAGGAGCAGGAAACCGTAGAGAACAACAGGAGCGCAACTCAGAACAACTAACCAGTTGTGAACCTCGTTGCAAGACGATGAGAGAGAGTTTGAGTGCCGGTTATATCGGGACTTGGGCGTGACGTCAGCAGCACGGGCGGGGCCAGGCTCCCGGGAGTTGAGCACTCAAGACGGGCGTCCTCGCGCGCGTGTGAGACTGAGGAGAAGCAGGCACGTAATGGCGGCCACCACGTGGAGTGAGAGAAGCCCTCGGGGTCCAGAGTCGGCGGAACGCGGCGGTTCCTGAAGCGGAGGTATGCAGGTTTGAGCCCAAGGCGAGGGAAAGCGGTGGCGACCGCAACAGTTAACTGTCACCAATGTTCCGTGTACCGCCCCTGAGCGATTGTTGATGTTACATTGTAAACCGATATGATTTGTATATTTTTACAGGAATGTCAGTATAGAAAAAATAAAAATAAATAAATAAATAAATATTTCCTTTGTGTATGCGTTAGATAAAAAATTGGTTTTTCAGCAATACTTCAAATTTAAGAATATTCCCTTTTGAGAGCAGAAGGTTCAGATTTTTCCAGACATCTCTAGGGAGATTCAGGAGCAAAGAAAGTTTTTCTCCAACTTAAGCCCCATGTCTTAAAGATTGGAGCTACCTTCTTCCTGAGATTTCCCAGTAAGTGTGAGATAGTCTAGTGTAAGAACAAATTTATTTTTGTTGAACCCACCACTTAGTAACCTTTTTTGAGTGTTGTGTTCGTGGACCCTTGAGCCGGTTGGGACAGAGGATAGAGTGCCGTGGAGGTCCACAGCAAATGTCCCAACCAGGAGGCGGTTCGGAGACTTGGAACAAGCTGAGATACTGGACTACGGTGGAGTCCTATGCGAACAAGGACTCGATACCCACTGGGAGGACGGACGACGTTGGATCCTGGTGAAAGAAGAATCTTCACCCTGGAGACCGGCACTCCCCCGGGAGGAGCCCTTAGGAGTCCAGCCGCTGGGACTTTTGGAGATTCACCCTGGAAGCCGAAGTCCCCCCAGGAGGAGCCCGTAGGGACACGGCCGCTGGGACTTAGGCGACTCCCTGAAGGTGGAAGATGGTCCGGATGCAGGCGCCTCCTGCAGGTCGTGGGTTCCGGACGGCTGGCGCCTCCAGCAAGTCGTAGGTAATCCAGAAGTCGGTCCAGGAGTCTGAGTCCAAGAGCGGTCTACAGCTAGTCCAGGGGTCGGTATCCAGAGAGCGGTCCAAAACCAGTCCAGGGGTCAGAGTCCAGAAGAATCAATCCAGCGAGGAGGGCAAGGCAGAAGCGGGACGAAGAGCAAACCAGGAACACAGCACAGCAGGCCGAAGACCAGGAACCTTGTTGCAAGGCACTGGAGTGATCTAGCTGCAGGGTACTTATACCCTGAGGGAGTCTGACATCATCTACAGCCAGAGTGAGGTTTTCCCACGCTGACCCCTTTAAATGGGGCTCCTCCCCGCGCGCGTGTGTCAGGGGGCGGGGCCAGCCGTGCCGGAGCGTCGGCGTCTCTCCCGAGGAGGGAGAGACGCGCTGGAGGGCTTGCAGGCCCGAAGAAGGCTGGAAACGGCCCGGGCCGCCCCCGAGGTAGGTGGAGGGACCGGGGCACGGCCCGGAACTGCAACATTGAGGATAAGTAGCAGGTCAGTTAAACTTCCTTGGGTTTAGGTGGTACCACTTGGACTGTCTATTAGTACAGGCTTATAATCTTTTTTTCTTCTTTGTAATTACCTGATAATCCCCACTGTTTCTTTGCTTTTTTTTTTAATGTGGACATATGATATGTAATATGTGTATATGTATGAGCTTATTGAAAATTCCTTTTCTTTGCTTTTTGATTTCACAATTATGTGATGAAAAATTTATAAATAAACACTCAAATTTTCCTGCGGAATAGATACAGCAGAGGTGAGGTCCAAATTAACAGTGAAAGGGGATCCAAAAAGAGGATTAATTGAAGAAGTAACACTTCAGTGTTATGAACCCTGTCCGCGGGTCTCCCCGCGAGCAGGCTCCTTACCGCTGTTGTTGCCGTTCCCGATGCGGCTGGACGCTGCCGAGGTCGGGCCTTCCCACGCGGCCGGTACCACGGACTCTGCTACCCTTTGCGGCCCGGAAGCCGCCCTTATGTCCTGCCTTCACCGCGGCCGGAGCCATGGACTTCTCTGCCTGCATCACGGCACGGAGCTGCCGCTGATGTCCTGCACATCTTCGTGGCTGGAGGCTGCAAGCCTCAGGCTGGTTTGGCGGTTGGAGCTGCCCTCGGAGCCTCCTGCAGCGGCTGGAGCCATTGTCGTCATTGGGGCCTGACTCCAGGCCCAGCCCTGCTTCCTCGGTGCTGACGTCGGTGCAGGACCGCTGTCCACGGTCCTGCACAGCTTCCTTCCTGCTCCTAGGCGTGTGGCCACGCCTCTCTTCAACATTTAAAGGGCCCACGGCCGGATATGCCTTGGGCCCCACCTTTGAGACTGTTTCCTGTCCTAGCCCTATAAAAGGGCTGTGTTTGCATTTGCTCTTCGCCTTGCATCGGAGTTACTTCAGTCCTGGAGGCTCCTGCCTGCCAGCGCTCCGACAGGTCCTTGGTGTTCTTCATGGAGCTCCTCGTCTCGTTTTGCCATGTCTGCGTTGCCTGAGGTCCATGTCCAGATGTCCTGGTGTGTCGTCGTTCGACATCCTGCTTCCAGGTGTTCCAGCCCTCCTTGGTGTTTTGCTTCTGTGCTCTGGAGCCTTCTGTTCTGCCGGCCGTGGATCTCCAGGTTACGCTGCTGCATCTTAGGAGATGCCGGCAGTGGACTGGTGTCCTGTGCTCCTAAGCTGTCCTGTCCTGCCAGCCTTTGTGGTGCTTCGGATGAAATCGGTTTCATCGTCGAAGTCCCGCCTCAACTGGATCCTTTCCTGTGCTTGTCCCGCTCTCCACGTGGTCCGTGACCAGCCTCCTCGGGCTGTGTAGGGCGCGCAGTGGGACAGGGTGGTCCATGACCAGCCCATTGCGTCCGCCCGTGAAGGTGGGCTGAGTAGGGCGCCCTGAGAGACAGTGCCAATGTCTACCTTCCCAGCTTCTCGTATCGTCTGGACTTCTTCAAGTTCCTCATCTCGTCTCTGATGTCGTTGCATCAGCCCTGGTGTCATGTCTGCTCATCATCCTTGGTGTCATGTCTTCACATCAGCCTTGGTGTCATGTCTTCGATTCAACCCTTGCCTATGATGCCGTCGCATCAACCTTGGTGTCATGACTTTATGTCAAGGCCTCCGTCTGCCCTCTTCCTCAGGCCAGCCTGCTGCTCCATGCCGTCTGGACTTCTTCAAGTTCCTCGTCTCGTCTCTGATGTCGTTGCATCAGCCTTGGTGTCATGTCTGCTCATCATCCTTGGTGTCATATCTGCTCATCATCCTTGGTGTCATGTCTTCGCATCAGCCTTGGTGTCATGTCTTCACATCAACCCTTGCCTATGATGCCGTTGCATCAACCTTGGTGTCATGTCTTCATGTCAAGGCCTCCGTCTGCCCTCATCCTCAGGCCAGCCTGCTGCTCCATGCCGATTCAAGCGGCAGGTCCGAAAGGGCTTGGAATGGTCGGAGGACCGTTCCCCTACCAACATCATCCTGTTGTTGGCTTTGGGAGCTTGCAGGCCTGGCAGTGGGTAAGACCGTGTTCTGCCATGCTGGGACATGTCGCCAACCCTTGGTTTGGTCCTGGATCCGTCTGGGGTCAGGCTGTGGCCCAAGGGCACACGAAAACCTGTGACATGTAACAGAATGCAAGACCTTCCGAGGCCGTGTTCGTATCACATAACAGAATGCAAGACCATGTGTCCGGTAACGTGTTCCGGCGATGGATCCGCGTTGTTCTTGAGTCTTGTCTGTGTTCCTGGACTGGTTTTGGGACCGAAAATTTTTTTTCTGGTTTTTTGTACACAACCTGCTGGAGGCACCAGCTGTCTGGATCATTACAGCCTTCAACATTTAAAGGGCCCATGGCCAGATATGCCCTGGGCCCCACCTTTGAGACTGTTTCCTGTCCTAGCCCTATAAAAGGGCTGTGTTTGCATTTGCTCTTCGCCTTGCATCGGAGTTACTTCAGTCCTGGAGGCTCCTGCCTGCCAGCACTCCGACAGTTCCTTGGTGTTCTTCGTGGAAGTCCTCGTCTCGTCTTGCCATATCTGTGTTGCCTGAGGTCCCCGTTCAAATGTCCTGGTGTCTCGTTGTTTGACGTCCCACTTCCTGGTGTTCCAGCCCTCCTTGGTGTTTTGCTTCTGTGCTCTGGAGCCTTCTGTTCTGCCGGCCGTGGATCTCCAGGTGACGCTGCTCCATCTTAGGAGATGCTGGCAGTGGACTGATCTCCTGTGCTCCTGAGCCGTCCTGTCCTGCCAGCCTTTGTGGTGCTTCGGATGACATCGACTTCTTCGTCAAAGTCCCGCCTCGACTGGATCCTTTCCTGCGCTTGTCCCGCTCTCCGTGTGGTCCGTGACCAACCTCCTCGAGCTGTGTAGGGCACGCAGTGGGACAGAGTGGTCCGTGACCAGCCCATTGGGTCTGCCCGTGAAGGTGGGCTGAGTAGGGCGCCCTGAGAGACAGTTCCAATGTCTACCTTCCCAGCTTCTCATCTTGTCTGGACTTCTTCAAGTTTCTGGTCTCGTCTCTGATGCCATTGCATCAGCCTTGGTGTTATGTCTTCGCATCAACCCTTCCCTGTGATGCCTTCGCATCAACCTTGTTGACATGTCTTCATGTCAAAGCCTCCATCTGCCCTCATCCTCAGGCCGGCCTGCTGCTCCATGCCAATTCAAGCGACAGGTCCGAAAGGGCTTGGAATGGTCGGAGGACCATTCCCCTACCAACATCATCCTGTTGTTGGCTCTGGGAGCTTGCAGGCCTGGCAGAGTGTAAGACCGTGTTCTGCCATGCTGGGACACATCGCCAACCCTCGGTTTGGTCCTGGATCCGTCCGGGGTCGGGCTGAGGCCTAAGGGCACACGAAAACCCGTGACACATAACAGAATGCAAGGCCTAGCGAGGCCATTTGTGTCACATAACATTCAGTAACACCAGGGAGCATGGGAACCACAACACTCTGCTTAAATATGGAACTATCCTCAACCTCCACCATTGACATTTACTGGATCAAAAGAGGTGGGGGGAGGACTCCTGAACTTAGAGACACATTCACAGACCCATCAGAAGCAGATACCTGAGAAGTGATAGCGGTAGTATGATTTATTTATTTATTTAACATGTTTATATACCGACCTTCATGAAAAGATTAATATCAAATCGATTTACATGGAACGTAGGGACTAACTAAATAAATAACCATATAACAAGAAGGCAATAACAAGTTACATATAACAAGGGTATCGAACTTGGGGGGCTAGAGTAGCCGGGAAGTAGAAGTACAGTAAAAAAAAACCAAAAAACTAGAGGGTAAATATATATGTATACTGAGAATGGTCCGAGAATGGTCCGAGAGACTAGTTAGTGGGGTGGTCATCCATGGGTCCTCTGATGAGGGTTGATGCCATCAGGGAAACAACTGTTTTCTCCTTTATTTTACTTCCCGTGTACAGAAAAGCAGAAACAAGGTATGTGCACCTTTGGCATGTGGCTTTGCATCACACTGATGACATCAGTGTGATGTGACAGTCCAGTCTCTCCACCTCCCAACAGAACTTTAGAAGGTCGTGGACAGAACAAGAAGCAAAAGTCCTTGATGAGGTACCACATGCCAGCTGCTTTTGAGAGTTCTGCTCAGGTGCTGATGACATCAGTACAATGTGACAGCCTAGTCTCTTTGCCTCCCAACATAAGAACATAAGAAATTGCCATGCTGGGTCAGACCAAGGGTCCATCAAGCCCAGCATCCTGATTCCAACAGAGGCCAAACCAGGCCACAAGAACCTGGCAATTACCCAAACACTAAGAAGATCCCATGCTATTGATGCAATTAATAGCAGTGGCTATTCCCTAAGTAAACTTGATTAATAGCCATTAATGGACTTCTCCTCCAAGAACTTATCCAAATCCTTTTTGAACCCAGCTACACTAACTGCACTAACCACATCCTCTGGCAACAAATTCCAGAGCTTTATTGTGCATTGAGTGAAAAAGAATTTTCTTCGATTAGTCTTAAATGTGCTACTTGCTAACTTCATGGAATGCCCCCTAGTCCTTCTATTATTCGAAAGTGTAAATAAATGAGTCACATCTACTCGTTCAAGACCTCACATGATCTTTTTTTATTATTATTTCTTTATTGGAGTTTTCTATATAAAAGAACAGGTATAAGAAACTGTTACACCCAATATACAACAAAAACTCATTAAGAACAAAGAACTATGAACATAAAAATCTCTAAGTTCCACCCCCACCCTCCCCATTCATGGTGTGCTACATATCCTCATGTTGAAGATGGCGACCTTGCCTGGCGGGAACTCGCTGTGTATTTTTTAAGACACAGTTGCATAATATCATCAATAATGCAAAAAAGGAATTCTTTTCCAACAAAATCTCCAAATTTCACCATAATCCTAGAATGTTATTCACAATAGTTCAGAAACTTACCAAAACCACCCAAGAACCCTCATCCACCAAACATGGAAGTGATGATTTTGCTGATTTCTTCAACGACAAAATTTCTCTTCAAATCCAATCCAAATTAACTAACAACATCCAAGACACCAAACCCAACAACAAGACAACCTCATCATGGTCAAACTTTGACACTACCTCCACCATTGAAATTCAATCAATAATAAATAAAATGAACCCTGCCAGCCACCCACTGGACGCCATCCCGATAACAACCCTCAAATCAATCGAACCTACCATATCAAAAACCATCACCAAAATTGTCAACTTATCACTGAACGAAGGCAACTACCCAAAATGCCTCAAATCTGCTATTGTCAAACCAATACTTAAGAAAAACAACCTTGATCCTGAAAACCTTAACAACTACCGTCCCATATCAAACCTATCCTTCCTAGCCAAAACAATTGAAAAAGTTGTTCACACCCAACTAGATGACTACCTGGAGACAAACAACATCCTATCTCCATCCCAATATGGCTTTAGAAAAAACCTAAACACGGAATCTCTCATCATCTCTCTAAATGACATCATCTTAAGAGGCTTCGATAAACAAAAAAAATTCCTACTCGTTCTTCTCGACCTTTCAGCCGCCTTTGACACAGTGAACCACAAACTACTATTAGAACAACTATCCCAAATTGGTTTAACTGGAAATACTCTTCGTTGGTTTTCCTCCTATCTATCTGACCGTACTTACCAAGTTTCAGTAAACAGCAACCTATCAAAATCAATCAACCTCAACACTGATGTCCCTCAAGGATCAGCTTTGTCAGCCACCCTTTTCAACATTTACCTTCTCCCCATCTGCCAACTACTAAAAGAATATAAGATCACACATTTCCTCTATGCTGACGACATTCAGCTACTCATTCCCATACAAAACTCGATTGATGACACATTCAAGAAAACTTCTGAACTACTTATCTTAATCAAAAACCTACTAAACTCCCTTAAACTCATAATCAACTTTGACAAAACTGAAATACTACTCATGGATAAAAAACCTAATCCATCTCTGCCACCCCTGACAATTCCTGACAAACATATCATAACTATAATCCCTACCAATTATACCAGAAACCTTGGAATTACCATTGATAAGGAGCTTTCTTACAAGAACCACATCACAAACAAAACCAAGGAAGGTTACCACAGACTCCTCACCTTAAGACACCTAAAACCATTCCTCAATCCCCACGATTTCAGAACTGTACTCCAACTTCTTATCTTCTCCACCTTTGACTATTGCAATTCCTTACTAATTGGATTACCTCTCTCAGCCCTCAAGCCACTACAAATCTTACAGAACTCAGCTGCCAGAGTCCTAACTGGATCAAAAAGAAGTGAACACATCACACCAATTCTGACAGCACTTCACTGGCTACCTATCAACGCACGTATTGCATACAAATCAATGACTATAATCCACAAAATCCTAAATAATGATAATCAAGGTCTTAACTCACTAAACATAATCCCTCAAAAACCTTCAAGAAACCTACGATCCAATAACTCTGGTTACCTGAACATCCCCCTGTCAAAGATGCACATCTGGCAACCACAAGAGAAAGAGCCTTCTCAATTGCCTCACCCAAAATGTGGAATACACTGCCTAAATTCTTACGAATTCAACACGACCTAAAAATATTCAAAAAGGACTTAAAAACAATAATGTTCCGCAAGTTCCTCACTGACTTTCAATCATCTAATCATCCCGACTTCCAACTGAACTCCCAATTGTTTACCGCATAATTCACCCCTTCTCCCTTTTCCTCCTTCCCTCCCCCTCTATCCCAATTTTAAATCATTCTGGACTTGATATCCATTTCTCTGATATTGTTTAATAGTTCAAATGGTTTTGTACTACTACCCATCTGTTAAGAATCTGTTTACTGTTTCTTACTAATGCTCTGTTACAAGATAATGTACACTCTTGTAAACCGTTATGATGGCTCAACCGAATAACGGTATATAAAACTCATCAAATAAATACATAAATAAATAAGCAGGTCTTTCTTGGATTGTGGAAGAAGTGCATAATATCTCCGCCAAATCTCTTCACATCTGTGTTGCATGCGTTGGGTTTGTGTGCTAGCCATCATAAATTCAAACTGCAGCAAAGTGTCCATTCTGTTCCTCCATTGGGACTTCTGTGGACTTGCATCCGTTATCCAAACTGCCAGTATGACTTGCAGGCCTGTCAGGAGAGCTTTGCTCAGAAACAGTTTTTCTGGCTCAGTTAATGACTCTAAAGGTCCCTTAAAAAGCCAGAACAAGCAAGTCCGTAGATCCCTCTGGATTGTAGTACCCAAAGCTTTACCTATGACCAACAATATGTCATTCCAAACCTCTCATGATCTTAAAGACCTATATCATATCCCCCCTCAGCCGTCTCTTCTCCAAGCTGAACAGCCCTAACCTCTTCAGCCTTTCCTCATAGGGGAGCTGTTCCATCCCCTTTATCATTTTGGTTGCCCTTCTCTGTACCTTCTCCATCGCAACTATATCTTTTTTTGAGATGTGGCGACCAGAATTATACACAGTATTCAAGGTGCAGTGTCATCATGGAGCGATATAGAGGCATTATGACATTTTCCGTTCTATTAACCATTCCCTTCCTAATAATTCCTAACATTCTGTTTGCTTTTTTGACTGCTGCAGGACACTGAGTCGACGATTTTAAAGTATTATCCACTATGATGCCTAGATCTTTTTCCTGGGTGGTAGCTCCTAATATGGAACTTAACTTTGTGTAACTACAGCAAGGGTTATTTTTCCCTATAAGCAACACCTTGCACTTGTCCACAAGGCTGCAGACAGAGAAAAAAGCAGAAATCCCTGCACTTGTCTAGAAGGCCGCAGACAGAGAAAAAAGCAGAAATCCTCCCCCTTGGTGATTTTAATTGCCAGTGCCACTGCTGCTCCAAGCCACTCTTGGATGCCTCCTCCTTTGCTCCAACCATTCTCAAGTTTCTTTCCAAATTCCCTTCTCTTATGGTACTTGCTGACTCTGTCTTTCCATAGCAATTTTATGTTTTACACAGATCTTACCCTGTTAGCCTTAATGGTTTCATGGTCCTCTTGAACTTTTTCTTCAAACTTCCTTCCCTAACATTTCTTGCTGTCTATTGATTTCATCAAGTATTTAGCCTTCAATGGATTATACCAGGGCAAACATCAAGGGCATCAGAAGTGCAGTATCCAAAATCAGGACTGTGCTTCTCCATGATTACTGCTTCTCAGTTAATGGGAGCAGTATTTGCAACAACTAATTCAGAAGAAGAACCATGAATTCCCTGAATCACAGTATATTGAACAGCTAGTAGCTGAAGAGAATTTTGGATCTCTAGTCAGTAGCATCTTAGCCTTCAGTGTCTTGGGGTGTATTCTGACACTTTTGGTGTTTCATTTTGAGTTGTTACTGCCACACATGGTACTGCTTTACTTCACTCTTACTGCCTGGGGTTTTATGCCACTGTTGGTGCCTTTACCCATCTTTTGTAGCCTTGGGTTATTCCGGCCACTCTTGCTGCTGCTTTGTTCTTTTCATGGAGCCTTGGGTAACTCCTGCTACTGCTGGTATCCTTTTGCACTTTACAGGTCCTTGGGCTATTCATGCCACTTTTGGTGACATGTTGATACTATCTTGGTACGTTGAAGTGTTCTTCTCCCTTCTGATGATGTCTACCAATGTTTCATTAGAAATAATTAGAAAACCCTAATTTAGGAGCCCAGAATAGGCTTTATTGCTTCCCATATTGAACTTAATGAGAAATGAATGAATGAATTGAATGCATAAACAAAAAAAATTTTTCATCTAAAATAAACCAAACAAATGATTGCTACCAACAAAATGAATAAATAAACCAAAACAAAATTTTTGCCACTCCATACCCTGCCTTTTATAACCTGACTAAAAATTCAGAGATGGGAAATTTTGGGACATCCCTGGGTGAATAGTGATTTATCCAGGTGAATGACTTTAGAAATTGTCCTCCCTAAGCATAAAAATGTAAAATTGTGGTTGTTCCAATGTTTTAATTAGGGTAATCTTGTTGTGATTGTATTGTATTTTTATTGTATGTTATTGTTGTAAACCGCCTTGGTTAGCTTGCTGTTAGTGTGGTATAAAAGTGTAATAAATAAATAAGTAAACAAACAAACAAATAAATAAATAAATATGAAACAAACATATGGACAGTAGGCTCTTTTCCCCATCAGATGTGACACCAGGTTCATGGCCAGTTGAAACTTACTGGGATGCTGCTAACAGCAGCATCAGACTTGGGTAGCAGTTGGCTATCTGCAGCCAAAAGATGGTCACCAAATTCCATCCCTCACATCCTGTGCATATTTTAGTTCTATTATTAAATAGAGTTAGTATTAGCACAGGCTTTAACATGCATTTGATTGAGTAACTAAAGAACTGGATTGAGGAAGAACACTTCATGTGATCTACTTGGATTTTAGCAAAGCTTTTGATATGGTCCCGCATAGGTGGCTTGTGAATAAAATGAGAAACTTGGGAGTGAGCGCCAAGGTGGTGGCCTGGTTTACAAACTAGTTGACGGATAGAAGACAGCATATGATGGTAAATAGAACCTATTCTGATGAGAGAACAGTGTTAAGCAGAACATAAGAACATGCCATACTGGGTCAGACCAAGGGTCCATCAAGCCCAGCATACTGTTTCCAACAGTGGCCAAGCCAGGCCATAAGAACCTGGCAAGTACCCAAAAACTAAGTCTATTCCATGTTACCATTGCTAGTAATAGCAGTGGCTATTTTCTAAGTCAGAGTGCCACAAGGATCGGTGTTGGGATCAATTCTGTTCAATATCTGTGTGTGTGACATTGCAGAAGGGATAGAAGATAAAATTTGTCTATTTGTGGATGATACTTAGATCTCAACAGAGTGGACACACTGGAGGGAGTATAAAGAATGAGATGTGATTTAAGGAGCTTGAACAGTGGTTGAAGATATGGCAGTTGGGTGATTGAGCCCAGAATCCTTCGCTGCCTAGGCCTGTCTGCAAATTCTGGCCATGAGAACCTTTAATTGACCCTAGTTTGAAGAGACTCTGGGAGACATCTGGACAGCATATGGAGCTGTCCAAAACTTATGATGGAGGGTCATGAGGTCACAAAGGGTAAATGAACGAGGTCAAGTTCTCACAGAATACCATCTCAACTTCAGGGGCCCCAGCAAAACTAGAGTAGTGGAAAACTCCCTGAGGGTGAAGACCTGAGAGTGAAAATCTGATAGGTCAAAGGACTACCAGAAGATTGACGTGAACAACAGGCAAGTGGGCCTCAATTCAAGTTGGGAGGGGGTTCAGGGTAACTTAGATTTAATTTATCTTGTTTTGACACAACAAACTTAATACGTGGCACTTTCATAGATTCCTATTAGGGATTATTGTATGTTTTACCTATAAAAAAACAGCACTCACTGACATACATTGAGACACAGGGTAGTAGGGATGTGAATCGTTTTTTGACGATTTAAAATATCGTCCGATATATTTTATATCGTCAAAAATCGTTAGAGGTGATATACAATAGAAATTCCCCCGATTTATCGTCAAAAATCGTAAATCGGGGGAAGGGGGAGGGCGGGAAAACCGGCACACTAAAACAACCCTAAAACCCACCCCGACCCTTTAAAATAAATCCCCCACCCTCCCGAACCCCCCCAAAATGTCTTAAATTACCTGGGGTCCAGTGGGGGGATCCCGGTGTGATCTTCCACTCTCGGGCCACGGGTGCGTTAATAGAAATGGCGCCGGCGCTACCTTTGCCCTGTCATATGACAGGGCAAAGGTAGCGCCGGCGCCATTTTGGTTCCTGTCCCCCAACGTCACGAGCGCAGGAGATCGCTCCCGGACCCCCGCTGGACCCCCAGGGACTTTTGGCCAGCTTGGGGGGGCCTCCTGACCCCCACAAGACTTGCCAAAAGTCCATCGGGGGTCCGGGAGCAACCTCCTGCACTCGAATCGTATTGCCGTATTGCAAAATGGCAATATGGCCATACGGCCGGCGCCATTTTGCAATACAAAAGTATTAACGCACCCGTGGCCCGAGAGTGGAAGATCACACCGGGACCCCCCCACTGGACCCCAGGTAATTTAAGACATTTTGGGGGGGTTCGGGAGGGTGGGGGATTTATTTTAAAGGGTCGGGTGGGTTTTAGGGTTGTTTTAGTGTGCCGGTTTTCCCGCCCTCCCCCGATTTACGATTTACACGATTTAAAAAAAAACAAAACCGCAACGATCCGATTCCCTCCCCCCCCAGCCAAAATCGATCGTTAAGACGATCGATCACACGATTCACATCTCTACAGGGTAGTACGTCTCTACAGAGAGACCTGCAACTCTATTTCTCCCAAAGGTACCTGCATTACTTATTGATATGCAATAATACATTTAAATTTGTTTCTACTACATTTGGTGTGGTACCTTTGTGTTCCTGGGGCAGTGCCTCGAATCTGACTTAGCAATTAACACTGATAAAATAAGAAAAACTGAAAAAAACTGAAAAGGGCAACTCAAAGGTTAAAAGTGTACAACAGTCATGGACATTGTTTAAAAATACCATCTTAGAAGCCTAGTCGAGAAGTATTCCATGCATTTAAAAAGGTAGAACGAAGACCAAATGACTGCCAGCCTGTTTAAAATGTGAGGTGAAAGAACTTTTTCAAAAATTGGAAGAAGGATCTATTTGAAGAAAATAGGAAAAAGCATAAGTATTGGCAAGTTAAATGCAAAACAATGATAAGACATAATAAGAGGGAATTTGAAAATAAGCTGGCCATAGAGGCAAAAACTTATAATAAAAACTTTTTAAAAAATATCTAAAGCATGAAGCCTGAAAGGGAGTCGGTTGGACTATTCGATGATCAAGGGTTTAAAGGGTCACTTAGCGAAGAGAAAGCCATTGTGGAAAAGCTAAATGAAGTCTTTGCTTCTGTGTTTACTAATGAGGATATTCGGGAGATCACCATTCCAACAATGGTTTTAAAGGATGATGATTCAGATGAACCAAACCAAATCATGATGAACCTGGAAGATGTATTGTTTATTTATTTGGCATTTTATATACCGATATTCATGTAACAAGTTACAAATCACCTCGGTTTACATTCTAACAAAAACATTTGCACAAGGATGCATTACATTGAACAGGGAGATCAAGACTTGGAACTAACAAAATGGGGATAACAATTAGATAACTGGGTTAGAGTATTACAGCTGAAGAACATTGATGGTATGTCAGTCCTCAGAAGCGGCTTGCTAGCGATGTGGTTCAACTAACAACGCTGCCTGACATGAGCCCGACAGGTCATCCGAGTTGGGCAAAGGCTTCGCAAAACAACCATGTCTTTAATCTTTACTTAAAGGTGTAAGGGCATTGTTCTAGTCTAAGCTCCGGAGGGAGGGCATTAGGGTATTAGGGCAGATTGAAAAAAATGAATAGAAGCAAATCACTCAGACCAGATTGCATTCATATATTCCAGCGTTTTGAAAAAAATAAAAAATGAAATTTCAGATTTATTACTAATAATTTGTAACCTATCATTAAAATCATCCATTCTACTTGAAGATTAGAGAGTGGTCAATATAATACAAACATGAAGGGTGGCATGGATGTGAGCCCTTTACTCAAACCTGCAAGGCCTACGCTGGCAGCTGGCAAACGCGCCATGTATGGGACAGACTGAAGCTTCACCTGTACCAGCCACCTCCCCTGCAGGTTGAGTCCTGGAATCTGGTGGTTGGTTGGTCTTAGGCAGATCCCTAGAGCAGTGGCCAGTGTTGTGAATCGGCTCCCGTGGAAGGAATAGTTAGCAATCTGTTGTGAACTGGCTCCTGTAGAGAGAGGAGTTAGCAAACTTATGAATCTGCTCCTCAAGAAGGGAGGAGTTAGCAATCTGTTATGGAACGGCTCCTGTGGAAGGAGTAGTTAGCAATCTGATATGCTCAGCTCCTGTAGAGGGAGTAGATAACAATCTGTTAAGGTATAGACTGCGGAGTTGCAATCTCTTATGAATCTGTTGCTGAAGACTCCTGATGGGAAGGAGTAGCAATCTGTTACCAGTGGAGTGCTTGGAGAGGGCACTCAGCTGGAGAGGAATGTAGATAGGTGATCCTTGGGCCGATGGCAGATGACTGTGCCCCCAGGAGGATATCCTGAGAGGGACCACTGGCTAGGCTTGGGTATGGAGACAGACACAGATAATTCTTTTATTAGACAGGTTAGTAGAACCACCAAAGGTGGCAGTAGTGAGCTGATATGCCCGGCAGGGCTGAAGTCCCTCAGGTACTGGAACAGCGATCCCAGGGTTGCTGAGCTGTAGAGAAACTATAGATAGTGAGTAGACAGGGTATGCTGTGTTCATAACCAGAACTGGATGACAAAACTCACATAAGGTCTTCAGGAAGCTCAGTAGCTGGAAAGGGTTAGGCCCTCGAGGAGCAAGTACCTGGTTCCAGGGAAAGCTCTGAGAGAGCGATGGTAACTCACAAATGTCTGTATCTGCGATAGCTTCCAGGCAGTAGAGAATCTTCAGAGTGTTCTGGAACATGGGCCCTCGAGGAGCGAGTACCGGTTCCTATCTGCAATCTGAAATAAAGAAAAGAGAACGAGGCCCCCGAGGAGCGGGTACCCCTGATAAGTCTGAGGAGGCAGAATAGCGTGGATGAATCCCCTTGCTAACTCAATTCGTTAGCAAATACTGAGACCTTTTATATTGGAAGCGGATGACGTCATCCCAGGGAGATGCCCCCGAGGTTCGCGCCCTTGCTGGTACATCAATCGGAGTGCACGCACGCGCCCTACATCATCAGGAAACATGGCGGATCCGCAGCATCGTGCCGGTCCAGGGACGCCGGTGGGAGGTGGCAAGAAGACACTGCGGCAGCTAAGCGTCCATCAGACCGGGAGGGAATCGCCACAGAGGTAAAGAGGGCGGAGTGAGGGCGTCGAGCCGCGACGGTAGCAACAGCTAGAGCAAATGTTTAATGGAATGCCGGGGTCAGGGCATGCAGCAGACTATAGAGTCGGAAACAGGCCAAGGTCGGAGCAAGTGGCAGACAAGGATGGTCAGGTCCAGGTGGCAGTCAATTGTGGTCAGGTCCAGGCAAGAGGTCAAGATCCAGAGAGTCTGGCCAAGGGAATATGAAGACACGTCCAAGGTACTGAATGAGATGGCAGGACGAGGCACAGCTGGAGAAACAAGGCTGGAGAGACAAGGCATAAATCAGGAATACAAGCCATGGGAAACAGGAACTCAAAGCAACACACACTGCAAAGGCAGGAGACCCATTGCTGAGGTGAGAAACTTCTGTGGAACCTTAGCTTATAGGCCAAGAGGCTGACATTATCTGGAAGTGCCACTCAGGGTTTCCCCATCATGGTGCCCATATTATGCAAGCATTTGCGTGCATGTGCGTCTATGGGAAGGCAGCAGCTGGCCAGGATGGCGGTGTCAGCAGTGTTTGGCAGTGTTTGGCAACAACAGAAAGCTGCAACAATGGGAGGCCTCTGGCAACACAGGGCAGCAGCAGGGGTGACTGCAGCAGTTCGCAGGACTATCCCATGAGTCGCCAAACATAACAGCCAATTTTTAAAAAGGCCTCTGGGGGGATCAGGGAAGCTATAGCCTGGTGAGTCTGACTTCAATGCCAGGAAAAATTGTAGAAATTATTCTAAAGAACAAAATATCAGAACATGTAGAAAGACATGGTTTAATGGGACACAGCCAGCATGGATTTACACAAGGGAAGACTTGCCTTGCCAATCTGCTACATTATTTGAAGGGGTTAATAGACATGTGGGTAATGCCAGTGGATAATAGACTATGTGGATTTTCAGGAGGCATTTGACCATGTCCCCTTTGAAAGACTCCTGAGAAAATTAAAAAGTTACAAGATAGAAGGCAATGCCTTATTGTGTTTTGCAACCTTGTTAATAGATAGGGAATTGGGAATAGGACTAAATAGTCAGTTTTCTCAGTGGAGAAAGGTAAACATTGGCATGCTTCAGGGATTTGTACTGGGACTAGTGCTTTCCCCGGAAAAGGGAAACGACAAGTGTGATGATCAAGTTTGCAGATAACACAAACTTATTTTGAGTTGTTAACTCACAAGTGGATTGTGAGAAATTGCAGGAGGACCTTGCAAGATTGGGAGACTGGGTATCCAAATACAGATGACATTTAATGTGGACAAGAGCAAAGTGATGCACATAGGAATTACATATTATTAGGTTCTATATTAGATGTTACTATCCAGCAAAATGATCTGGATGTCATCATGGATAAGAAATCCTCCGCTTAATGTGTAGTGGCAATCAAAAAAGCAAACTGAATGTTAGGAATTAGGAAAGAATGGAGAATAAAATGAAAAATGTCTAATGGACAAATTTCCTTTTAAGTGTTGTTGCGAGTGTGGAGGTGGACCCTTAGGCCGGCCTGACGGAGTGAAGAGGTGGAAGAGGAAGCGCACTCCGTAGAGAAAAAGCAGACCGGGAGGCGGATACTGGCAAGGTGTCAAGCAGGAGTCTTCACCCTGGAAGCCCATATCCCCCCAGGAGGAGACCCTGAGGACCCGAGCCGCTGGGACTTAGGTGACTGGCAAGTTGAAGAAGACTTCACCCTGGAAGCCCGAGGTTCCCCCGGGAGGAGCCTGTGAGGACCCGAGCCACTGGGACCTAGGCGAAGAGAGTGAGATGAAGGAGGCAGTCCAAGGTCGAGGCAGGTGGCAAGCATGGGAGGTCGGAAGCAAGCAGGAGTCAGGAACCAGAGAAGCCATGCCAGGAACTGAAGGAGAAGATCCGGAACTGGAACTGAATCGGGACCTGGAACTGAAGAAGATCCGGAGCTGGAACTGAAGCGGGACCGGGAACTGAAGAAGATCCGGAACTGGAGCTGAAGTGGGACCTGGAACTGAAGAAGATCCGGAGCTGGAACGTAGCACAAGCAGGACCGGGAACTAAATGAGGAAGCAGGCAAATTTCAGCAGAGCGCAGCAACTAGCTACAAGCAAGGAACCTCGTTGCAAGGCGTTTGACTGAAGCAGACGCCGGCTTTAAGTACTTGCCGGCGTCTGATATCACTTCAGGGGCAGCCCGCGGTCTGGCGGGAAAAGCCCTTTAAATTGGGCCTCCTTGCGCGCGCGTGCCTAGGAGGGGAGGGGCTGGATTCTGAGGCTCGGCGGCGTCTCCCTAGTGGGGACGCCGCCACGCAGCAGGCAGGGCAGGTCCGACCAGCCGCGGGCCTTATCCCCGGCATGCCAACACGGAAAGCCGCGGCCCGAGCCGCAAACCCCGACAAAGGAGCCCCGAGGAGAGAGATAAGGATCCGGTCGCAAAACCTGCGACCGGGACCGCAACAGTACCCCTCCTCTTACGCCCCATCCTAGAAGGACCGGGTTTACCAGGGTGACTTAAATGAAATTGCTGGAGCAGAGACTTATCCAAGATGTTACGGGCTGGCTCCCATGTGTTCTCCTCCGAGCCACACCCCTCCCAGGCCAGCAGGTACTCCCATTGCCGCTGGTGGAAACGGACATCAAGCACCTCCCAGACTTGATAGATGGGATCATCTTGAACGGACGTGTCCGTGGGGTCTGGGACTTGGTGATGGTACCTGGAGAGAATGAGAGGTTTTAGCAAGGAGACATGAAACACATTGTGGATGTGCATGGAAGAAGGCAGACATAAATGCTAAGACACCAATCCCACACACTCAGCTACACGAAATGGACCACAATATTTTGGAGCCAATCTTCGGGACGGAATCCGAAGATGAATATTTTTGGTGCTGAGCCAGACTCGGTCGCCGGGAAGAAAGACTGGTGCCAGTCGGCGGTGTCGGTCCGCCCAATTCTTGGTAGCACTGGCTGCTTTGGAAAGTTTACTTTGTATGGAGGCCCACAGAGATTGCAATTGTAGGGCAGAGAGTTGAGCCTCAGGAGTGGCACTGGTCATGGGCAAGGGCAAGGGTGGTTTCAGCTGTTTACCAAATACTGTTAGAAAAGGTGAAGTCCCAGTGACCGAATGAGTATGGTTATTGTAGGTGAACTCGGCCCACGGCAGCAATCTTGTCCAGTTATCTTGTCTCTCATTGGCGAATGCGCGGAGGAACGTCTTCAAAGAACGGTTGGTGCGTTCTGTCTGCCCATTACTTTGGGGATGAAAAGTGGTAGAAAAACTAAGTTGTACATTAAACTTCTTACACAGCGCTCTCCAGTAGCAGGCGGTGAACTGGGGTCCGCGATCAGATACTATATCTTGCGGGAGACCGTGAAATCGGAAAACATGTTGCGCAAACAGCTGGGCCAGTTCAGGTGCAGATGGTAATTTGGGAAGCGGGACAAAATGGACCATCTTGGAGAACCGGTCTATGGTTACCCAGATGACTGTGTTTCCTTCAGAAGCAGGAAGGTCTACCACAAAATCCGTGACGATGTGTGTCCATGGTTCTACAGGTACGGGCAATGATTGCAGCATCCCCCACGGTTTTCCAATTCGCGGCTTTTGTATAGCGCATGTGGGGCATGAACTGACGTATGTGTGGACGTTTTGCCTTATGGTAGGCCACCAGTAATAGCAATTCAATAAGTCAAGTGTTCTTTCGCGGCCAGCATGACCTCCTGTAAAGGAGTCATGGGTCCAATCCAAGACTCTCCTCCGAGAGCGACGTGGAACCACCGTTCTCCCTTGAGAATTTACAATAGTACTAGATAGATTAACCTTTGCATGGTCCAAGATATACTGGGGAAGTTCCCCATCCTCCTCCAACTCTGCGGTATGGGATAAAGCATCCGCTCGCACATTCTTGGAAGCAGGCCGATAGCTAAGCACGAAGTTGAAGCGATTGAAGAAAAGTGAGCAACGAGCTTGACTGGGATTCAAGCGCTGTGCGTGGCATAAGAACTCCAAGTTCTTGTGGTCTGTGTAGACTGTGATAATGTGCGCGGCGCCCTCCAGCCATTGTCTCCATTCTTCAAAAGCCAGCTTGATAGCTAAGAGTTCTTTATCCCCAATGCTGTAATTACACTCAGCTGCAGAGAATCTTTTGGAGAAGTATGAGCATGGTAACAACTCTCCAGAACTAGTACTTTGGCTAAGCATGGCCCCTACCGCGATGTTGGATGCATCTACCTCCACTATAAATGGACAGAGAGGATCAGGGTGACGTAAGTGTAAGAAGACTTCCTTGAGGTTTTCAAAAGCCAAACAAGCTGCTTCTGGCCATTCCACGGCATCAGCCCCCTTCCTAGTGAGGGCAGTGAGTGGCACCACCTTGAGTGAATAGTGAGGAATGAAATGTCTGTAAAAATTCGCAAAACCAAGGAAGTGCTGCAAAGCCTTTAATCCTCTTGGGAGAGGCCAATCTTTAATGGCGGCTACCTTCTCAGGGTCCATCTGGAATCCAGTTGCAGACACAATATATCCCAAATATATCCCAAGTTTTACGTGCACTTGCCCCTGTCTTACTGTAAATAAGTTTCATATGTTAAGTGTCTCAAGTGCACATGCCCCTTAACTTTGTATATTAGTTCATTTTGCATATCTAATCCTAATCGAATGCAAATAGCTGTAACGCTGCCTGTTGACTCTCCTCTCCTGTACTTTTGTATATCATCCAGTTAACCCCCTCCCCTGTTCATTGCAATTTCCTTTCTCAGTTATTTGTAAACCGACATGATGTGTCCTACGAATGCCGGTATAAAAAAAAGTTTTTAAATAAATAAATAAATAAGAAGGGAAGGCTCTCTTTCTCAAACATGTATTTCTCTAGTTTTGCATACAAACAATTGTCTCTGAGGAGCTGCAAAACTTGTCTTACATGTTGTCGATGTGATTCCAAATCACGGGAATAGATTAGCACGTCATCCAAATATACAATGACTGAAGTGTTTAGTAGATCATGGAGTACTTCATTCATAAGGCGCTGGAAGACTGCGGGGGCATTGCACAGTCCAAATGGCATAACGAGGTACTCATAATGCCCGTCACTGGTGTTAAAGGCAGTCTTCCATTCGTCACCGGGCCAAATCCGGACCAAGTTGTAGGCACCCTGCAAATCCAACTTTGTGAAAATCCTGGCTCCCTGCAGCCTGTCCAGGAGTTCAGGAATAAGCGGGAGGGGATAGCGGTCATGTTTGGTAATAGCGTTACGTCCCCGATAGTCAATGCATGGCCTTAGATATCCATCTTTTTTTATCCACAAAGAAAAAACCCGCCCCTGCGGGCGACTTAGAAGGTCAGATGAATCCTCTAGCAATGTTCTCGGCTATGTACTCGGACATGGCTCGAGTCTCCGGCAAGGATAAGGGATACACGCTTCCCCAAGGAGGGGTGGTCCCGGGTAAGAGATCAATAGCGCAGTCGAATGGACGATGCTGGGGTAGAATCTCCGCCTTTTTCTTGGAGAATATGTCGGCAAACTCCGCATAGGGTGCAGGTGGTGCAAGGGAAGTCTGCAAGAGAGGTAAGCATGGTGCACTTGGAACTCTGAGGCAGTTAGTGAAGCAGAAAGTACTCCATTTTGCAATCTGTAAAGTATCCCAATGGATGACGGGAGAGTGTAGTTGTAACTATGGTAATCCTAGTACCACGGGGTGGACGGCTTTCTCCAGGATCAGAAAGGCAATTTCTTCTGAATGCATCACCCCGGTACATAGCATGATAGGAACCGTGGAGGCCGAGGTACTTCCTGGGAGAAGTGTTCCTCGGATTTATTTATTTTATTTATTTAGAGTTTTTATATACCGGCAATCATGAAAACATATCTTGCTGGTTTACATGGAACGGGGGTGCAATAAATACAAAAAATGATAATAAATACATGGAACTAGAACTGTGGTGACAGAAGGTACAGTTACATTTAACAAGGGAAGCCGAACTTGGAAGGAAGAAGAGAGGAGAGACTAGTTAACAAAATACAATATAAATGTAGTATAGAATAAATATTAAATACAAACGGATGGAGGTAATCCTTTATGGAAGTACCTCGGCCTCCATGGTGGGCCTTTTCCCCAGCATGCCGACACGGAAAGCGGCGGCCTGAGCCGTGGACCCCGACAAAGGAGACCCAAGGAGAGAGGTAAGGAGCCAGTCGCAAAACCTGCGACCGGGACCGCAACAAGTGTGCTTGGGATAGTATTCGGTATTTGGGAGTGAGAACTGGGGTGGATTGGCAGAGTTTGTTTAAATTTAATTATACTCTGATTATTAAGCTATTGTAAGATTTGGAGATTTGATCTCATCTGCATCATTCCTGGTTTGGCTGTATTGCGGCTTTTTAGATGACTTTGTTTCCTAAATTATCTTCTTCAAACTCTGCCCATTAGTGCTGGAAAAGGTTTTGAAATTATTACAGAGAAGGATATTCTGATTTATTTGGAAGCAGAAACCACCTAGAAAAACTGGAATTTTCAGTGAAACGTCAGAGAAGAGTCAAGAGTATCAATTTAATCTGGAAACTCCCTCTAGATTCTCCAGCCCAGGAGCAGAGTGATGCTAGTCTGGAAGAATTGTGCAACCTAAGAATTTTTTCATTTTTTTGATCTTGGAAGAGGGATACCCCTTCAAGGTTTGAAACTCCAGCACTTACTAGGAGCCTGGCTTCCAAAACTTGGAAGTAAGGGTTTTAACTAATGCCTGCCACCATGAGGGGCACTCACTCTGAAGAGGACAGAGGTTGTGGTTAAATCCTGAATGTAACAGCGATGAAATGAGTTAGTGTCAGATGTTAAACTTTGAAAACCAGTGGCAGTAAAATGATTTTTGGAACATCCTATGCATCTGTCTAGTATGTTATTGATACATGAGCGGAGCAGCACCAAGGAGACTGTGAGTACATCTATAGAGAAAATTATAACGTTCCTGTGCCTTGGGCTTTGGAGGTACAGCTGTGCCCCCCTTCATTTGGAGAATCCATCCCAGGGCTATGAGATTGTGAGACTGTGTGAGAACTTAGCCTTTTGACTAGTGTTACCTCTGCACTCGATAAAATCCTGAAATAATAGCATAATAGCTATATGGAAATTTAACATTTTTCTAAAAAAAATTATGGTAAACCTATGATTCCAAATTTAGGAATTGTGGCTTAGTATTGGCTGCTGATCTCAAATGTTTATGTCCTTTAAATGAATTAAAAAGAGTTTTGCATTATCAGTAGCTATCTGTGTGGATGTACATTAAATATAACCAGTTACTGATGAAGGAAAAAACTCCAACACATTCTCTGGCTAGTGAATTCTTGGAAAGGAGTTGTTGTAGTAGACCATGCTATCAAGTGATCAATCTATTGGACAGGGAGGCTTTCCCCTCTGTGGCTGAACAGTTAAACACCTAAGTGTGTGACTTTTTCTTTGAACACCAGTCACTTGGCCACCTTTCGAATAATAGAAGGACTAGGGGGCATTCCATGAAGTTAGCAAGTAGCACATTTAAGACTAATCGGAGAAAATTCTTTTTCACTCAACGCACGATAAAGTTCTGGAATTTGTTGCCAGAGGATGTGGTTAGTGCAGTTAGTGTAGCTGGGTTCAAAAAAGGTTTGGATAAGTTCTTGGAAGAGAAGTCCATTAATGACTATTAATCAAGTTTACTTAGGGAATAGCCACTGCTATTAATTACATCAATAGCATGGGATCTTCTTAGTGTTTGGATAATTGCCAGGTCCTTGTGGCCTGGTTTGGCCTCTTTTGGAAACAGGATGCTGGGCTTGATGGACCGTTGGTCTGACCCAGCATGGCAATTTCTTATGTTCTTAAACTCAGGGGAACCCAAATCCTGGCAAAAAGCTGAGTCCACATCAGATGGGTGGTTCTAACTTGCCAAAATATATTTAAAACACAAATAGAGTTTCTTCAACAAAAGCTAAGCCATGGGCTACACAGTAAAATTCTAAACAACAGCACTTTAGTGGCATCATGTATGCAATCTCTTTCTCAAACAAAATATGTAGTCGCGTATGTGGGACGACATAGATGGATGCTGCCATGTGTCCTAGAATGGTGAGGATTTGGCAGGCTGGAGCTGTTGAACGCTCTAGAAGGTGGCTGGCCAGTGTGGTCAGAGCACGCTCATGAGGCTGTGGCTTTGTCCTGAATGGTGTCGATATGAGCTCCGATGAATTGCAAGGTTTGAATAGATTGCAGATTTGACTTTTCGTAGTTTATCAGAAGTCCTAAATTGTCTAGGCAAGATATTGTACTGAATAGATTGTTCCACAGGGTACATTGGTTGGGGGCTACTAGTAGCCAGTCGTCCAGGTAAGGAAATATCTGAAATCCCTGTCGACAGAGGTGTGCCACTGCTACCGCTAGACATTTTGTGAAGACTCTGGGAGCAGAGAGGCTGAATGGAAGTACTTTGTACTGGAAGTGTCTCTCATTCACCATGAAACAGAGGTATCACCAGGACTTGGGATGCATGGGTATATGAGCATATGCATCCTTCAAATCTAGTGAGCACATCCAAACTCTGGGCCGAAGGAAAGGAAGGATGATTTTGAGGGAAGTCATTTTGAATTTTTCTCTCTGCAGGTATTTGTTGAGAGAGCGTAGGTACAGGATTGGTCGAAACACCCTGGATGTCTTGGAAATGAGGAAGTATTGCGAATAGAATCCCTATTGAAGTTGTGAGGGAGGCAACTCTCATATGCACTGTTGTTGGAGTAGATGGTTGATCTCCTGAAGGAGAAGTCCCCGATGTGCAGTGTGATGTTTTTGGGGAACTAGGTTTGGCAGGGTTGGGAGGGATAGAAAATTGAGAGAACAACCTTCCTTTACTATGTTTAGGACCCAAAGGTCGGATGTAATGCTGTTCCAGGTTGGGAGAAAATGGGACAGCCTGCCCCCCAAATTGGTGCCAGTAGTGGTGGTGACAACAGTCCTAAAAACCTTGCTGGTTTTTAGGGGTATGAGGATCCGCTGGTTGCTGAGGTTGGCGAGGTGCACGAGGGCATTGGCGTAGCCCATGTTGCTGAAAGAGCTGCTGGTGGCTGGGTTGGTAGGAGGGAGACCGGTAGGATGAGTATGGCCTATAGGTGCATCGAGGGAAACTCGATTTCTGGTATGAAGCGAAATGGCGTAGCGATGATGGACCTTCAGATGGGGAGGTTAAGGACAAGACTGCCACTTTCTATTCTTTAGAAAGACTATTCTAGTCTCCGAGAGCCTGTCATCAAAAAGGTTGTGTTGCAGGAGTGGACCCTTGGGCCGGCTGAGACTGATGGTGTTGCACTGTGGGGACCCACAGTGGATGTCGCAGCCAGGAGGCAGCGCTGAAGAGGTGTTCCGAAGAAGGCTTCACCACTGGAAACCCGAGGTCCCCTCAGGAGGAGCCTGTAGGGACCCGGGCCTCTTGGACTTAGGTGTGATCCTATGCGACCAAGGACCAGAGAAGCAGCCGAAGAGGTAGTCGACGGAAGCGGCTGAGCCCAGGAGGCCAGAAGAGACTTCACCCTTGGAAGCCCGCGGCCCCCCCCCCCCTCCCGGGAGGAGCCCGTGAGGGCCTGAGCCACTGGGACTTAGGTGAATCCCCCGGGCAAGCGAAGAAACGGATACCTGTAGAAGAGGAGAAGACTGAGGCCGAAGTCAATGGACGAAGCAGGGTCAGAAGCCAGAAGTCAGAAGCCAAAACCAGGGACGGAAGCTGAAGCCGGAGTCAATGAACGAAGCAGGATCAGAAATCGAAACCGAAGACAGACAGGAGTTCTGATGCAGCAACTAGCAACTCAACAATGAGTGAACCTCGTTGCAAGACAGGGAATAAGTCTAGCAGCAGGGTTTATGTAGGCCTGCAGCATCTGACATCATCAGGAGGCAGTCCTGTAGTTTCCCGCGCTGGCCCCTTTAAGTTCAGAGCCCCTGCGCACATCTAGGGGGTGGGGCCAGATGTGACGGATCGCCGGCGTCTCCCTCACGGAGGGAGCACCACGGCCGAGGCCCGGACAGGCCTTGTCGGTGTCTCAGCAGCCCGGGCCGGCCTCGAGGTAAGTGGAGGACCCGGGGCACGGCCCAGGGCCGTAACAGGTTGTCTAGGTGGCAGGGGATATTTTCTATTTTCTTGTGCACATCATCTTTGATAGCACTCACACTTAACCTCACAAGACGTCTCGCCGCTATGGAATTAGCGGTAGTGTTTGCCGATTTCTCAACCTTCGTAGACTGAACGAAGGAGGTGCCGAAGGCCCTCTTCAGAATTCTTGAGGGAGGCAGGCTTCTGGAGACCCCTCCTGTAATAGGGGTTTCAGGGATTGAAGACATTCAAATATTGTATTACATAGAACTGGTGGTTCTGTATTTTGGCATTTAAAATACCCGACTGGAATGCCTTCTTCCCGAAATCGTCGAGGTATTTGCCATATCTCTCCAGGGGGGGTTTTGAATGGAGCCTCAATTTTTTCGCCCTCTGCACTGCCGATTCTGCCACTACAGATGCATGGGGAAGCTGGATCATAGAATAAAAAGGTGAGTCCCACATGCAATACTTGAGTTTGGTTTTCCTTGAGGTTGGCAAATTTGAGAAGGGGAACTCCCATGCCTTCTTCATTACGGAGTCTAGCACTGAGTGCGACGGTAGTACCATAGGTTCAGCTGGGCTGTCAAAGATTTCAAGAATTCCCAGCATTTTTTGCCTAGGATCCAGGATTTTCCTGGTCTCCACATCTAGGCGGTGGCCCACTTTTTCCAAAAACTGTGAATAAGAAAGTTCCTCCAGGGGGGATACCGGTTTCGGTGGAATTTCCACTGGGTCTGATGGATAACCCGTCGAGGAACCCAGTGAGGAGGATGAGTGGGGAGAGTCTTCCACTGGAGGATAGGGCTTCCGGGATTGATCCCTGGGTGCAGGGTCCTGAGTAGGTGAGCTCCCAGGTGACAATGGAGCCTCGGAGGGCTTGTCATATGGTGGTTGATGTTGTTCCACTGATGTCAGAAATTGTGTCAAGATCATTGAGATCTGAGATATGGCTTGAGAGGCCAAGCCCGATGTAGAGGGCAGTCTCGGTTGTGATGGGAGGCCCATTAGAGGTAGTGCTGCCAGTAGAATATCGCTATCGGCCCCCTGGGCTGAGCGATGTCAATCGGTGGGCGTCTGATCTTCTCGTAGAGCAGATCCTGAAGACTGGATCCCTTGTGGTGATGTGAGGCCATGGAGAGACCTGAAAAAACCTCTGAAGAGGCTGAGGAACTTCTAGAGATTCCTGGAGGAGATGGACCATCATCTGAATCCACAATAAGTAGGGGAGAAGGTTCCCTTGGTCTTTTATGTCCAGTAGAGTGCATTTTAGGAGGTTTGGCAGTAGGCTGCATCAGTAGCATCGGTGTCAAAGGCACTGCATCAGTGGAGTTGCAATGCATCGATGGAACCTGATTTCGAAGAAATTTCTTCTGTGTGTTGGTGCGTTGATGCGTCAGAGTGCCCACGCTCACCCGGTGCTTCGATGTGTTGATGTTTCTTAGCCACATTGGTGCGTCGATGCTTTTTAGGTGCGTCGGCGCTTTGATGTGTCGACTCCTTTGACGTAGTGTACGGCCACAGCACCAGAGGTGCATCTTCCATGCCGTGCGTCAATCCCAATCGGGCCTGTTTTGGTGCCAAATGTGATGGACCAGGGGGGTCCGCAGAAGTGGCCCTACGATGGCAGGGGGCCTTTGATCGTTGGTGTGGTCCCGGAGAAGATTTGGTGGCAGCTTCAGAGGAGGCATAAGAGCCTGATGGTTCTCCCCTGAGCTGAGCTATGTGGGCAGCTCTCTGTCACTGTTCCCATGGGGGCATGCATCTGCAGTCCCTGCAACTTGCCTGATCGTGGTTGGGACCCAGACAGATGTAGCAGTGTTCGTGCCCATCTATGACAGACATTATTTTACCACATGCACAGAACTTAAAGCCTGGTGGACGAAGTATATTAAGTCTGTTTGACTTTTCTGTGATGTTTTGTTGTTTGTTTTTCTTTTTTCCGGTCAAAAATCACTTTTTCTCACAAAGGAGGAGAGCTCCGCGTGCAGTTAGTCACGCAGAAAAAAACAGACTGAGGAGACTCAGGGAAACACGGGAAGATACAAGAAGGATCACCTCACTAAAAGACTTTAGTGATCTTTGAGAGCTCTGCCACCTAGTGGCACGGAGGACGTTCCCAGACAGCATGGCTATTACATGCTGCTTATCTACAGGGAAAAAGCGTTGTTTCAATTCCCTCTATTAGTTTAATTTACATCAGCTTCTTGCACAGCAGCTGATGTAAACCTCTCTGAATATCCTCAGCAAACAAAAGGGAACAATGAAAACCCATAAGAGCAACACAACCTATTGTAAGTCTGACACTGTTTCTTAAAGGTGCAAAACTCTTCTTCCCCATTTCTAGTTTTTCAATAAACAAAACCCAATGGTCAGGTTAGGTGGAGATTAAAGACATGTAGAAATTAAGCATTGCAACCTTACAGACTTAAAGGTCACACATGTTAGAAATACTTCAAATGTTTGTAATGATAAGGAATTATTTTCTATTACTTTTAAAATACCATAAAATTAATAGTGGCAACATAATGACAGAGATGGCATTTTATTTAAGCAACAAACTAAACACAGGTTTTTAAAGAAGCTTCATGTGGGGATGAACAGGGATAATAAGGTCTATGCATGCCTCAGAAGCTTATCATTCCTTTCCCAGCAGTCTATTTAAAAGCCTCAAATGTCACAGGCAGCTCTCTGATAATCTCCAGTATGGAGTATGAGAACATCTGGAAGCATGGCACCTGCAACTGATTACAAATATATTCTCTTGTTTATTTGAAAATATTTCATTACTTGCTCTCCCACAGAAGAAGCCAAAGTGAGGTACACTAAGCATTATATTTCAAAATAAGGAATCAGCTAAACAAAAACAATGGGGTTCATTTTCAGCTGCGGCTGAGCTAGTTAGCCGGATAAAGATATCCGATTAACTAGCAAAGTATATTCAGCAGCACAGTTGCACTGCTGAATATACCTAGTTATACCAGACTCATTATGCGGCTAGAAATTAGCAGCATATGGCGATGAAAATGGCTTTTAAATATTGTCCTCAATCTTAAAAAATATTGTCATGAAAACATAGTACCGAGTTATATCAATACAAAACAAAATGCCAACTGATCATACATAGTTAGGGACCTTCATTTTCAGTATTTATTTTATTTTGCCTGGGAATTTCAATGTTATGCCATAAGATGTCAGTGGAAAATGGCTTTGATATAACACACAGGGTAAAGAGCCATGGAAAAGTCATGTTTCTACTGATTTCTTTTTTGTTCTAACATTGAAATTCCCAGGCAAAATAAAATAAAAACTGAAAATGAAGGTCCCTATACATAGTCCAAAATCAACGTCCATATAGCCCTTTAGGGCATTAATAGCTTGTAGGGATGTGAATCGTTTTCCATATCGTCTTAACGATAGAAATCGTGTGGCAGGGCAAGAAAATCGTCTTAGGCACGATTTTTTAGTTAAAAAATCGTTAAAAATCGTTTTTTCCGATTAGTGCGCACTAACTGGGAGTTAGTGCGCACTAACTGGGAGTTAGTGCGCACTAACTGAAAATGATACAATTTGACACTTTTCAGGTCAGTTAAGGTCAGTTTAGGAATGAATATGTATTCCTATTGGCTGCCCTCTTATTTATTCATGTTACCAAGTTTCCTACTGACAGTATATGGGGGATGGGAAATGGAAACAGTTGGTAGCTTGACAAAACAAGTAATGTGATCAGTCAATGTGACTAGAACTTGTGCCCTAACCCTTATACCAGGGGTATTGTGATCTTCCTGCACACAGTGCCCTATCCCTATTAATACCAGGAGTGTTGTGATCTTCCTGCACACAGTGCCCTATCCCTAATACCAGGGGTGTTGTGATCTTCCTGCACACAGTGCCCTATTCCTGATACTGGGGGTGTTGTGATCTTCCTGCACACAGTGCCCTATTCCTGATACCGGGGGTGTTGTGATCTTCTTGCACACATCCCGATATCAGGGATAGGGCACTGCATGCAGGAAGATCACAACACTCCTGGTATTAATAGGGATAGGGCACTGCATGCAGGAAGATCACAACACTCCTGGTATTAATAGGGATAGGGCACTGCATGCAGGAAGATCACAACACCCCTGGTATCAGGGATAGGGCACTGTGTGCAGGAAGATCACAATACCCCGGAGGAGTGAGGGTCAGGCAGCTCCCCCCTGTCTGTGAAGCCAGCCTCTCACTAGTAATGCAGGGAGGGAGCTGTCTCAGACTTCACCATCCTCCCCCCCCCCCCCCTTACCCACACACCATTCACTAGCTGGGACATGGGGGAAGTCAGGAGTGAGGGTCAGGCAGCTCCCCCCTGTCTGTGAAGCCAGCCTCTCACTAGTAATGCAGGGAGGGAGCTGTCTCAGACTTCACCATCCACCCCCCCCTCACCCACACACCATTCACTAGCTGGGACATGGGGGAAGTCAGGAGTGAGGGACAGGCAGCTCCCCCTGTCTGTGAAGCCAGCCTCTCACTAGTAATGCAGGGAGGGAGCTGTCTCAGACTTCACCATCCTCCCCCCCCCCCCCCTCACCCACACACCATTCACTAGCTGGGACATGGGGGAAGTCAGGAGTGAGGGACAGGCAGCTCCCCCTGTCTGCGAAGCCAGCCTCTCACTAGTAATGCAGGGAGGGAGCTGTCTCAGACTTCACCATCCTCCCCCCCCCCCTCACCCACACACCATTCACTAGCTGGGACATGGGGGAAGTCAGGAGTGAGGGTCAGGCAGCTCCCCCCTGTCTGTGAAGCCAGCCTCTCACTAGTAATGCAGGGAGGGAGCTGTCTCAGACTTCACCATCCTCCCCCCCCCCCTCACCCACACACCATTCACTAGCTGGGACATGGGGGAAGTCAGGAGTGAGGGTCAGGCAGCTCCCCCCTGTCTGTGAAGCCAGCCTCTCACTAGTAATGCAGGGAGGGAGCTGTCTCAGACTTCACCATCCCCCCCCCCCCCCCCCCCCACCCACACACCATTCACTAGCTGGGACATGGGGGAAGTCAGGAGTGAGGGTCAGGCAGCTCCCCCCTGTCTGTGAAGCCAGCCTCTCACTAGTAATGCAGGGAGGGAGCTGTCTCAGACTTCACCATCCACCCCCCCCCCCTCACCCACACACCATTCACTAGCTGGGACATGGGGGAAGTCAGGAGTGAGGGTCAGGCAGCTCCCCCCTGTCTGTGAAGCCAGCCTCTCACTAGTAATGCAGGGAGGGAGCTGTCTCAGACTTCACCATCCTCCCCCCCCCCCTCACCCACACACCATTCACTAGCTGGGACATGGGGGAAGTCAGGAGTGAGGGTCAGGCAGCTCCCCCCTGTCTGTGAAGCCAGCCTCTCACTAGTAATGCAGGGAGGGAGCTGTCTCAGACTTCACCATCCTCCCCCCCCCCCCTCACCCACACACCATTCACTAGCTGGGACATGGGGGAAGTCAGGAGTGAGGGTCAGGCAGCTCCCCCCTGTCTGTGAAGCCAGCCTCTCACTAGTAATGCAGGGAGGGAGCTGTCTCAGACTGGTATCAGGGTTAGGGCACTGTGTGCAGGAAGATCACAACACTCCTGGTATTAATAGGGATAGGGCACTGTAAGAGATGACTGTAGTAGATTGAATAAAGATCTGATGTTTCTGCTCTCCTCACAGCAAACAAAAACAACACACAAGCAGAGAAGCCCTTCTTACAAAGCTGAGCTAGTGAGTTAAGTAGGAGGAAAAGTAAACATACTGGTGCCAGTGTGGCTACTTAAAAAATACACTTACCAACAATCAATTACATATATTTGAACTGTGTACAGTTCCAGCCAGGACCACCTTTCTAAAATGCACAGTGATTGGCAAATTCAACATGCACTAGCATTTCAGGTGCCTGCTAACAAAAATAATAAACAAACAAGTTCTAGTCACGTGAGTGCTGATCATTACATTACTTTTTTTGTCAAGCTTCCAACTGTTTCCATTTCACATCCCCCCAACCATATTGGTAACATCAATAGATAAGAGCACAGCCAGCCAATAGGAATACATACATACATATTCATTCCTAAGTGACCTTTACTGACCTGGGAAGTGTGAACACTTTGTTTCATTTTCTGTTGGTGTTCGTTAGTTTCCAGTTCCATTTCCCATCCCCCCAACCATCACCTCAGTGGTAACCTTGGTAACATCAATAGATAAGAGGGCAGCCAGCCAATAGGAACACATATTCATTCCTAACTGACCTTCAGTGACCTGGAAAGTGTTTATTTGTATCATTTTCAGTTAGTGCGCACTAAATCAAGTTAGTGCGCACTAACGGGGAGTTAGTGCGCACTAACTCGAGTTAGTGCGCACTAACACGATTTAACGATTTTTAACGATAAATCGTTAGAATTTCTATTGTATCGTGTTCTATAACGATTTAAGACGATATAAACATTATCGGACGATAATTTTAATCGTTGAAAAACGATTCACATCCCTAATAGCTTGCAAAACAAAAGGAAACCACAAAAACACCATCCAAACCTAATTCAAAAGAGCCATACACCTGAGTAAAAAGCCAAGATTTTAATAATTTTCAAAAACAAAAGTAGCCCTTTTGTGTTATGTCTTTTGGGAGGCTGTTCCAGAGGATAAGTGTGAAGCAGTGGAAGGCTGTATTATAAGCCAGTGCAGATCTAATATTATATCTTGATGAAATAATGAACAGCTTCTCATTCTTCAGTCTCAAGGATTGAAATATGAATGTACCAGAAAAGCTTGTCTCTGAAATAGCTAGGATCCAGACCATTCAGAACCTTAGAAAGTAGAAATAAGGCCTTAAATTGAGTGTGGCAAGTAATTGACAGAAAGTGTAGTCGCTCATGGTGAAGAAAAATATGGTCCCTCGGGCCAGCACACATAGGACACAGCATTCTGGAAAAATATTATTTTCTTCTTTGAAGAGTGTATAGTGGTATATTTGAATATGTACAACCTTGAGCAAATATTTCAGCATTGCAGACTTTCAAGTCCGACAAGATGACCTGCAGAAATAAGAATAAGGAAACCATTTCCCATAAGGAAAAGGTATGCATTTTTTTAGATAAAACATTTTTGACAGATGAATTTACAAAAGGCTAATGATGGCAGTGATGTAATATATGTTATGTAATTATGAGACAGTGTGTACAATAAGGGGATTGTTATCAGACTCAACATCTTAATTGTTTGAACTTGTGGTATAATTTCTGTAGCATTGAAAGTTGTAGTTGGTGTGGTTGTTGTTGCGCTTCCCAGCTGCGTCCGCTCTACGTCCGGGTCTGCGCACCTCTCTCTACCATCCACAAGCTCCGGGCTTTCCTCTGCCGCAACCGCAGCTAGTTCGCGGCTCCCTGGCTCCCGTGCTCACCGTCTCCAATGCCGGCCTCACAGAGGAGCTCTCGTAGGGGCTCCGCACCTTCCTGCGCCTTGGCCCTGCCCCTAGGTGCGCGCGCAGCCAACATTGCCCTATTTAAAGGGCCAAGAGTGGGAAACATGATCTCAACACTCCCTGATGACATCACGCTTCCCTGGTATAAAAGGCAAGGCCCGTTCCCCTAAACGGTGCCTTGGCAGTCGGGTCGTACACTCTGGTGTCTCTAGTTTGCCTGTTCCTGAGTCTCTTGTTCCAGCATCTCCTGTTCCAGCATCTCCTGTTCCTTCATCTCTCCATCCTTGGTAGTATCCTTTGGACTGATCTCACGGTACTGACCTTTGCTTGCCCCTAACTACTCCTGATTGCTGCCTGGACTTGACCTCTGCCTGCCTACTGACTACTCTTGATCGCTGCCTGGAACCGACCTCTGCCTGTCCACTGACTATTCTTGATCGCTGCCTGGAACTTGACCTCTGCTTGACCTGACTACTTCCAGACTGACTACAGGTACTGACCCCTAGGGATGTGCAGACAAAAAGTTTTTGTTGATAAGTTGATAAGTTGAAGTGGTGGGTCGATTTCGTTCAATATGGACATATGGAGAATTCCATAAGTTGAGGGTCTGTCCATAAGTTGACCGGATCCCATTAAAGTCAATGGGGGAAGGATTTCCAGCCTATTTTTGGCTGCAGAATTGGGGTTTTCTTATCAATTGTCAAGAAACTTCTGGGGAGCAATCATCACAACAACAAAAGAGCTCCAAGGTACTTAGACTGTGGCAAAGTGGCACCTAAGTGGCATGAATAGCCTAAGGCACTGGAAAGGTGCAAAGGGGTACCAGAAGTGGCAAGAGTGCTTTAACAGAGGCACAAAGCAGCAGTGAGAATGTCAAAAACACACCACAGCTTCAAAACAGAGCACCGATAGCAGATGCATGAACCATCAAAGGCAGCACCACAGGCAAAGCGGCAAGACAAGTGACATTGATATCCAACAGCACAATGAAGGGGGAACATAGCAAGCAGATAGACTAGCACCAACACACTGAGGAACCATGAGAGTGGCAAGAACACCACAAGGAGTTAAGTGAGTCATCTGGTGTAATGCAGCAAAGCAGAGTGGCAGAAAGCTGATAGGGGCAAGACAGGCTGGCAGAGTGGAGGTAGTCTGGTCTGGTCCCTGTGGTTTTGATAGGGGAAAGACAGGCTGGCCCAGGAGAGAGTTCCCTTTCCTTTGTGCAGGGAAGGACTCCCTGGAACGGGTCCACCCCTAGAGTTGGGTGTACCCGGTGTTTACATTGGCGTCCAGTGAATATCGTTGGCGTCTAGTGAATTCCGACTGTACTTACGCACTTCAGCTGATGACAAAGGAAATTGAAGAAGATCTCTCAGAAATAAGAATACTGCTACTCCAGTCAAAATCTGCAATATCAACCTATGTTGACTTTGTACCGTAGAGGTCAAACACTTCTAGGAACACAAGGCCTGGATGAACAGGCACAGCTATCGAGGTCAAACACTTTTAGGAACACAAGGCCTGGATGAACAGGCACATCATTCGAGGACAGAGGTCAATCCCAGCTAGGGACACAAGGCCTGGATGAACAGGCACAGCGGTCAATCCCACCTAGGGACACAAGGCCTGGATGACCAGGCACATCATTCGAGGACAGAGGTCAATCCCAGCTAGGGACACAAGGCCTGGATGAACAGGCACAGCAATTGAGTTAAAACACCAGTAGGAACACAAGGCCTAGATGAACAGGCACAGCAATTGAGTTAAAACACCAGTAGGAACACAAGGCCTGGATGAACAGGCACATCATTCGAGGACAGAGGTCAATCCCAGCTAGGGACACAAGGCCTGGATGAACAGGCACAGCAATTGAGTTAAAACACCAGTAGGAACACAAGGCCTGGATGAACACGGATACTCGGATAGTAATTTTTTTTTTTTAATGTATTTATATTCTTATTTTAAAACGTTTCTAGCACTTCATACTTGATTACACTCAGGTACTGTAGGTATTATTTCCCTAACCCCAGAGGAACACAAGGCCTGGATGAACAGGCACAGCAATGGAGGTCAAACACCAGTAGGAACACAAGGCCTGGATGAACAGGCACAGCAATGGAGGTCAAACACCAGTAGGAACACAAGGCCTGGATGAACAGGCACAGCAATTGAGTTAAAACACTTGTGGGAACACAAGGCCTGGATGAACAGGCACAGCAATTGAGTTAAAACACCAGTAGGAACACAAGGCCTGGATGAACAGGCACATCATTCGAGGACAGAGGTCAATCCCTGCTAGGGACACAAGGCCTGGATGAACAGGCACAGCAATTGAATTAAAAACACCAGTAGGAACACAAGGCCTGGATGAACAGGCACATCATTCGAGGACAGAGGTCAATCCCAGCTAGGGACACAAGGCCTGGATGAACAGGCACAGCAATTGAGTTAAAAACACCAGTAGGAACACAAGGCCTGGATGAACAGGCACATCATTCGAGGACAGAGGCCAATCCCAGCTAGGGACACAAGGCCTGGATGAACAGGCACAGCAATTGAGTTAAAACACCAGTAGGAACACAAGGCCTGGATAAACACGGATACTCGGATAGTAATTTTTTTTTTTTTAATGTATTTATATTCTTATTTTAAAACGTTTCTAGCACTTCATACTTGATTACACTCAGATACTGTAGGTATTATTTCCCTATCCCCAGAGGAACACAAGGCCTGGATGAACAGGCACAGCAATGGAGGTCAAACACCAGTAGGAACACAAGGCCTGGATGAACAGGCACAGCAATTGAGTTAAAACACTTGTGGGAACACAAGGCCTGGATGAACAGGCACAGCAATTGAGTTACAACACCAGTAGGAACACAAGGCCTGGATGAACAGGCACAGCAATTGAGTTACAACACCAGTAGGAACACAAGGCCTGGATGAACAGGCACAGCAATTGAGTTAAAACACTTGTGGGAACACAAGGCCTGGAGGAACAGGCACAGCAATTGAGTTAAAACACCAGTAGGAACACAAGGCCTGGATGAACAAGCACAGCAATTGAGTTAAAACACCAATAGGAACACAAGGCCTGGATGAACAGGCACAGCAATTGAGTTAAAACACCAGTAGGAACACAAGGCCTGGATGAACAGGCACATCATTCGAGGACAGAGGTCAATCCCACCTAGGGACACAAGGCCTGGATGAACAGGCACAGCAATTGAGTTAAAACACCAGTAGGAACACAAGGCCTGGATGAACAGGCACATCATTCGAGGACAGAGGTCAATCCCAGCTAGGGACACAAGGCCTGGATAAGCAGGCACAGCAATGGAGGTCAAACACCAGTAGGAACACAAGGCCTGGATGAACAGGCACAGCAATTGAGTTAAAACACCAATAGGAACACAAGGCCTGGATGAACAGGCACAGCAGTCGAGGACAGAGGTCAATCCCACCTAGGGAGACAAGGCCTGGATGAACAGGGATAGTAATTTTTTTTTCTTTTTATTTATTTCTATTCTAATTTTAAAACGTTTCCAGCACTTATTTATTTATTTATTTACTTTTAATTTTTAAATACCGAGGTTCTGGTATCACATACAAATCAGTCCGGTTTACATAGAACAGTGAGATGCCCAAAAGGAAGGGGCTTTACATATAACTGTAAGACAACGGGCTTTACATATAACTATAAAACAACGTACAACTTGAACATACTTGATACTTGAACACACTTCATACTTGATTACACTCAGGAACTGTAGGTATTTCCCTATCCCCAGAGGAACACAAGGCCTGGAAGAACAGGCGCAGCAGTCGAGCACAGAGGTCAATCCCACCTAGGGACACAGGCCCAGCAATTGAGTTAAAACACTTTTAGGAACCCAAGGCCTGGATGAACAGGCACAGCGGTCGAGGACAGAGGTCAATCCCACCTAGGGACACAAGGCCTGGATGAACAGGCCCAGCAATTGAGTTAAAACACTTTTAGGAACCCAAGGCCTGGATGAACAGGCACAGCGGTCAATCCCACCTAGGGACACACGGCCTGGATGAACAGGCACAGCAGTCGAGCACAGCGGTCAATCCCACCTAGGGACACAAGGCCTGGATGAACAGGCACAGCAATCGAGTTAAAACACTGGTAGGAACACCTGGATGAACAGGCACATCAATCGAGTTAAAACACTTGTGGGAACATAAGGCCTGGATGAACAGGCACAGCAGTCGAGGACAGAGGTCAATCCCACCTAGGGACACAAGGCCTGGATGAACAGGCGCAGCAGTCGAGCACAGAGGTCAATCCCACCTAGGGACACAAGGCTTGGATGAACAGGCACATCATTCGAGGACAGAGGTCAATCCCAGCTAGGGACACAAGGCCTGGATAAGCAGGCACAGCAATGGAGGTCAAACACCAGTAGGAACACAAGGCCTGGATGAACAGGCACAGCAATTGAGTTAAAACACCAGTAGGAACACAAGGCCTGGATGAACAGGCACAGCAGTCGAGGACAGAGGTCAATCCCACCTAGGGACACAAGGCCTGGATGAACAGGCACAGCAATTGAGTTAAAACACTTTTAGGAACACAAGGCCTGGATGAACAGGCACAGCGGTCAATCCCACTTAGGGACACACGGCCTGGATAAACAGGCACAGCAGTCGAGCACAGAGGTCAATCCTACCTAGGGACACAAGGCCTGGATGAACAGGCACAGCAATCGAGTTAAAACACTGGTAGGAACACCTGGATGAACAGGCACAGCGGTCGAGGACAGAGGTCAATCCCACCTAGGGACACAAGGCCTGGATGAACAGGCCCAGCAATTGAGTTAAAACACTTTTAGGAACCCAAGGCCTGGATGAACAGGCACAGCGGTCAATCCCACCTAGGGACACACGGCCTGGATGAACAGGCACAGCAGTCGAGCACAGCGGTCAATCCCACCTAGGGACACAAGGCCTGGATGAACAGGCACAGCAATCGAGTTAAAACACTGGTAGGAACACCTGGATGAACAGGCACATCAATCGAGTTAAAACACTTGTGGGAACATAAGGCCTGGATGAACAGGCACAGCAGTCGAGGACAGAGGTCAATCCCACCTAGGGACACAAGGCCTGGATGAACAGGCGCAGCAGTCGAGCACAGAGGTCAATCCCACCTAGGGACACAAGGCTTGGATGAACAGGCACATCATTCGAGGACAGAGGTCAATCCCAGCTAGGGACACAAGGCCTGGATAAGCAGGCACAGCAATGGAGGTCAAACACCAGTAGGAACACAAGGCCTGGATGAACAGGCACAGCAATTGAGTTAAAACACCAGTAGGAACACAAGGCCTGGATGAACAGGCACAGCAGTCGAGGACAGAGGTCAATCCCACCTAGGGACACAAGGCCTGGATGAACAGGCACAGCAATTGAGTTAAAACACTTTTAGGAACACAAGGCCTGGATGAACAGGCACAGCGGTCAATCCCACTTAGGGACACACGGCCTGGATAAACAGGCACAGCAGTCGAGCACAGAGGTCAATCCTACCTAGGGACACAAGGCCTGGATGAACAGGCACAGCAATCGAGTTAAAACACTGGTAGGAACACCTGGATGAACAGGCACATCAATCGAGTTAAAACACTTGTGGGAACATAAGGCCTGGATGAACAGGCACAGCAGTCGAGGACAGAGGTCAATCCCACCTAGGGACACAAGGCCTGGATGAACAGGCGCAGCAGTCGAGGACAGAGGTCAATCCCAGCTAGGGACACAAGGCCTGGATGAACAGGCACAGCAATCGAGGTATAACACTTGTAGGAACACAAGGGCTGCACAGTAGACGCCGGTCAGGCACAGCGATTCATGTCAAGAACATGTGCTGCAGTGCTTACATTATCTTGAGCATAGGAGGCAATTGGAGCTGCTGCAAGGCTTTCAATAGCTTTTATTCATCTTGCCATTCACAAGGAAAATTTGGAAAGCCAAGCAATGGCAGGTTTACTTTCACAAACACTAGCATTTCCATCAACTCTGGTGCCAGCCTTGAGCGGTGAGGGCTCATGATATCCCTTGTCATTGAAAAGACACGTTCACTGGGCACACTGGTTGGTGGACATGACAGATATCATTCAGCCACTTTGGCTAGGTGTGGCCAGACAGTGGACTTGTGTGCCCAATATGCCAGTGGATCTGTCTGCATGTTCTCTATCGGCTCTGAGAGATACCGTGTCACTGACAGCTGTGCTGCTGTCTCCTCCTGTGCTTGGGAGGGCTCAGAGTCACTCAATCCAGCTACTTTCTCTCTCGCCCGTTGCACAACTGATGAATCTTTATGGCCAACATGCCTTGGGCGTTCTGACGTGGAGGAGGAGGTACTACCTGTCACTGACACAGTGCTGCTCCTGCCTGGGCTAGCAGCACAACTCTGTGACGTGCCTGCTGTTTCCTCCTCTGCTTCAAGCCTAATCTGACTCTGTTTCTGCCTATGGCGCTCCTGTTCACAGATCTTACCTAACAGCTGATCCTTCACATATGACAGACAATTGGTCTGTAGGGCGAGTTTACCTTTCACACGGGGATCACAGACAGAGGCGAGCATATATGTGCTGTCCTCTGTTAAAGGCCTTAATCTGTCTTTCACCTGCTGCTGCAAAACGTCCAGACACTGCAGCACCTCAGCAGTCATTCTCTCTTGCTGTTTAAAGGCCTCCAAATGGTCATCCAGGAATTTAACTATAGGGATGATGTCAGCCAAGGTGGCACTTCTGGAACTCAGCTCCTCCGTGACATCCTTGAAGGGCTGCAGGATTTTTACCAGCTGACTCATGACTAACCAATCGCGATGCCCTAGGGGATTCTGCACACCTATGTCCATTCTACCAGAAAGTTCATGAAGGGGTGTCTGCAGCTCCAGTAACCTCTCCAGCATCATAAAGGTGGAATTCCACCGGGTGGCAATGTCTTGAATGAGACGCTTCTGAGGCATATCCAAATCAGTCTGCTTTTGTCGGAGAACCTGCCCCGCCTTGACACTTCTGTGGAAGTGTGCTGCTATGTTCCTGCACTTCTGTATTAACCTACGCAGGTATTCATTCTCCTTGTCATTGGACTCCAAGCCCAGAGCTGACTTCACTACCAGATGCAGAGTGTGTGCAAAACATCGGATGTTCTTAAACCGCCCATCGCTTATTGCCTTAACCATGTTTGCACCGTTGTCTGTGACAAAAAATCCTGCCCGCGTTTTCCTGTCTCGCTGGTGCAGTTGCCAGCCCTCCAGCATCTTTCTGATGCATGCTAGAATATTGGCTGCGGTATGGGCCTGGTCCGCCAGGTGGGTGTGCAGTAAAGCCCACCTCCACCCTGACACTTCTTCAGTAATAGAGCTGCTGGCTGCCCCTGCCTCTGCCATGTCCCACCAGTGTGCTGTCAGAGAGAGAGGTAAGAGTGTGCAGCATTCATGGCGGTCCAGATATCGCAGGTGAAATGCACTCTTCCTTCTGCCTTACCTAGCAGTGCTTGCAAGCGACTGCGACACTGCTTGTACAGGCTGGGGATGACCTTTCTACTAAATGTGGTTCTGGAGGGGACTTTGTAATTTGGAAGTACAACCTTCAAAAAACGCTTGAAACCCACATTCTCCACTAACTGCAAGGGCTGGTCATCAAGGGCAATCATTTCCCCAATGCTCCTGGTTACAACTTTTGAGGCTGCCTGCCTCCTATCCCGGGATAGCGTTACCGCACTCCACCCCATTTCCTCCATGGTGGATTGTCGCTTCTGCCACATGTCACTGGATTGCTGGCCTGCCGCCTGACTACTAAAAGGGTATGAGGGCGTGGGCTGACTCTGCTGCTTTCCTACCACTGCACACTGCTTGAAAGGGGTCCCCCGACTGAAACTGCCACCATCCCCAGATGGCAGTAATCTTGTTGGGTGTTGCCTCTTAATATGATGGTTCATGCCAAAATTTGATAGATGTCCCATTTGCTTGCCTCTGCTAATATCCCTGGCACAGTAATTACACCGAGCATAACGCGGGTCTTCTGTCGTTTTAAAATGTTTCCAGATCGGAGATTTCTTTTCTGATCCTCCTCTCTTTACCACCTTGGGGGTGGATGCTGGCACTGGAGTTGAGGTACTAGTGGGTGGTGCACCCTGAGAAGCAATGCCAGCGGGGGCACCAGTCGTCACCCTCTGTCTCCCTTCTGACACCTCTTCCTCCTCCTCGATATCACTGTAATCTCTCCCCTGCTGCACAATTCTGGAGGTGGAGGCTAAGACAGGACTAACTGATTCTACCGAAGATTCGTCAGCTACTACTTCTTCCGTTTCTGATGAGAATCCCACCCAAGAAGATTCTTCTTCTGAATCAGAAGCTAACAGTGCCAGCACTACCTTGTGACCGCTAAGTCTTAGTTGAGACTTCTGTCCCCCGGCTGCTCTTGGGTGTCTAAATTTTGTCGGGCTTGACTCTGCCTCTCCTTCCCTCTCCTCCAAAACTACAGGGCCAGAAACAAGTGGTGGCGATGGGGAAGTATCATGGGCCGATTTCGTTTTTTTTGCCATGGAACTGCCATCCCCTACAAAGAGTTTAGATTGCGACAGTTGCCTTTTTAGCTGTACTGGTGGTGTTGCACTTGTGTCTTTTGCGGTGCTCCGCTGCCAGTCCCAATAAGTCGATTGCATCTCTCTTTCCCTGACATTATGGGTGATTTTATGTGGTAACACTGCCTACTGTCCCACAATAATAATGTTCAGTCTGTTTAAAATTCCCAAATGAACAGACCCACTCAAGAACAATGTTTGGTCTGTTTAAAGCACTAAAATGAACTGACCCACTCAAGAACAATGTTCACTGTCTGTTTAAAATACCAAAATGAACAGACTCACTCAAGAACAATGTTCAGTCTGTTTAAAATACCAAAATGAACAGACTGACTCAATAACAATGTTCAGTCTGTTTAAAATACCAAAATGAACAGACCCACTCAAGAACAATGTTCACTGTCTGTTTAAAATACCAAAATGAACAGACTCACTCAATAACAATGTTCAGTCTGTTTAAAATACCAAAATGAACAGACTGACTCAATAACAATGTTCAGTCTGTTTAAAATACCAAAATGAACAGACTGACTCAATAACAATGTTCAGTCTGTTTAAAATACCAAAATGAACAGACCCACTCAAGAACAATGTTCACTGTCTGTTTAAAATACCAAAATGAACAGACTGACTCAATAACAATGTTCAGTCTGTTTAAAATTCCCAAATGAACAGACCCACTCAAGAACAATGTTCAGTCTGTTTAAAATACCAAAATGAACAGACCCACTCAAGAACAATGTTCACGGTCTGTTTAAAATACCAAAATGAACAGACCCACTCAATAACAATGTCCGGTCTGTTTAAAACACTAAAATGAACAGACCCACTCAAGAACAATGTTCGGTCTGTTTAAAGCACTAAAATGAACTGACCCACTCAAGAACAATGTTTACTGTCTGTTTAAAATACCAAAATGAACAGACTCACTCAATAACAATGTTCAGTCTGTTTAAAATACCAAAATGAACAGACTGACTCAATAACAATGTTCAGTTTGTTTAAAATACCAGAATGAACAGACTGACTCAATAATATGTTCAGTCTGTTTAAAATTCCCAAACAGACCCAATCAAGAACAATGTTCGGTCTGTTTAAAACACTAAAATGAACAGACCCACTCAAGAACAATTTTCGGTCTGTTTAAAGCACTAAAATGAACTGACCCACTCAAGAACAATGTTCACTGTCTGTTTAAAATACCAAAATGAACAGACTGACTCAATAACAATGTTCAGTCTGTTTAAAATTCCCAAATGAACAGACCCACTCAAGAACAATGTCCGGTCTGTTTAAAACACTAAAATGAACAGACCCACTCAAGAACAATGTTCGGTCTGTTTAAAGCACTAAAATGAACTGACCCACTCAAGAACAATGTTCACTGTCTGTTTAAAATACCCAAATGAACAGACTCTCTCAATAACAATGTTCTTAAGTCTGTTTAAAATACCAAAATGAACAGACTCACTCAAGAACAATGTTCAGTCTGTTTAAAATACCAAAATGAACAGACCCACTCAAGAACAATGTTCACTGTCTGTTTAAAATACCAAAATGAACAGACTCACTCAATAACAATGTTCAGTCTGTTTAAAGCACTAAAATGAACTGACCCACTCAAGAACAATGTTCACTGTCTGTTTAAAATATGCAAATGAACAGACTCACTCAATAACAATGTTCTTAAGTCTGTTTAAAAATACCAAAATGAACAGACTGACTCAAGAACAATGTTCAGTCTGTTTAAAATACCAAAATGAACAGACCCACTCAAGAACAATGTTCACTGTCTGTTTAAAATACCAAAATGAACAGACTCACTCAATAACAATGTTCAGTCTGTTTAAAATATCAAAATGAACAGACTGACTCAATAACAATGTTCAGTCTGTTTAAAATACCAAAATGAACAGACCCACTCAAGAACAATGTTCACTGTCTATTTAAAATACCAAAATGAACAGACTCACTCAAGAACAATGTTCAGTCTATTTAAAATACCAAAATGAACAGACTCACTCAAGAACAATGTTCAGTCTGTTTAAAATACCAAAATGAACAGACCTACTCAAGAACAATGTTCACTGTCTGTTTAAAATACCAAAATGAACAGACCCACTCAAGAACAATGTTCACTGTCTGTTTAAAATACCAAAATGAACAGACTGACTCAATAACAATGTTGTCTGTTTAAAATACCAAAATGAACAAACCCACTCAAGAACAATGTTCAGTCTGTTTAAAATACCAAAATGAACAGACCCACTCAAGAACAATGTTCACTGTCTGTTTAAAATACCAAAATGAACAGACTGACTCAATAACAATGTTGTCTGTTTAAAATACCAAAATGAACAGACTCACTCAAGAACAATGTTCAGTCTGTTTAAAATACCAAAATGAACAGACTGACTCAATAACAATGTTCAGTCTGTTTAAAATACCAAAATGAACAGACTCACTCTCAATAACAATGTTGTTCAGTCTGTTAAGAATGCCCACTGCCCACTGTCTCACTGCCTGCCTGCCAGTGCACTCATGTGTGTGCAGTGCACACACAAGTAGCTTGCTTGTAAGCAGAAAAGAGGCCGAGTACTCCGGCCCGGGCACTTCCCAGCACAGACCCACTCAAGAACAATGTTCACTGTCTGTTTAAAAATACCAAAATGAACAGACTCACTCAAGAACAATGTTCTGTCTGTTTAAAATACCAAAATGAACAGACTGACTCAATAACAATGTTCAGTCTGTTTAAAATTCCCAAATGAACAGACCCACTGAAGGACAATGTTCAGTCTGTTTAAAATGCCCACTGCCTCACTGCCTGCCTGGCAGTGCACTCAATGTGTGTGTGTGTGTGCAGTGCACACAGAACTAGCTTGCTTTTAAGCAGATAAGAGGCAGAGTACTGTGGCCCAGGCACTTCCCAGCACAGACCCACTCAAGGACAATGCATTGAGTCTGTCTGAAAATACCAAGATGAACAGACTCACTCTCAATAACAATGTTGTTAAGTCTGTTTAAAATTCCCAAATGAACAGACCCACTGAAGGACAATGTTCAGTCTGTTTAAAATGCCCACTGCCTCACTGCCTGCCTGGCAGTGCACTCAATGTGTGTGTGTGTGTGTGTGTGTTCAGTGCACACAGAACTTGCTTGCTTTTAAGCAGGTAAGAGGCAGAGTACTGCGGCCCAGGCACTTCCCAGCACAGACCCAATCAAGGACAATGTGTTGAGTCTGTTTGAAAATACCAAGATGAACAGACTCACTCTCAATAACAATGTTGTTAAGTCTGTTTAAAATTCCCAAATGAACATACCCACTCAAGGACAATGTTCAGTCTGTTTAAAATGCCCTCTGCACTGACAGACTAAGTAATTGGAATTTAATAAAGCAGGAATTTTTTTCACTCCAGAAACATGGATGACATTGAAAATATTAATATCTCTCTCCAAGCCAGCCCAACACCCTCAATGGTAAATAGAATACTTGGTCACTGCTAGCTGACTAGACCACTACACTGCTTGAAAGAAACAGGAATAGGAATACTAGTGACTGTAGCAGACCCCTACCACTAATGCAAGACCAGGAATATTTTTCTTTCCTTTCCTAGCCTAACACAGAATCTGTTCTGTGTTGTCTATCAAATCTGGTTCTGGTTCTGCTTCTGGTTCTATTTCTGCTTGCCTGCCTGCCTGCCTGCCTGAGCCTGCCACCCAGCCCACCACCTCCCCACAGAATCGCTGGAAATGTGCGTGAGTCCTCGTGCTGCTGCTTATATAATGCTGGCTCGTGAGTAAAATCCTCAGAGAGCACTGAATGACAGCGCGATTCGCTGCATTCAGTGCCACTCTGAAAACGTGAACGCAGATTCGCTGCGTTCCGGTATCCATGCCGACCTGTCCGACCCTTTCCTGTGAGTCACTGCGACTCACAGGAAAGGGTCAGACAGGTTGGCATGGTTACCGCAGGGGCGCCACCATTTTGTGCTAATCCGGGGCTCCGAGCTTGCAGCTAATGGCGGCGAGAAAAGCGCGCCTCGCGGTTCAACGTATTCAACGTAGCTATGTTGAATACGTTGAAAGTCGCGATGCGTTGCGCATCATCACTTTTTTAAGTTAAAAAAAAAAAGTTGCGTTTTACATATGCGTTCAAAACGAATGCACACCCCTACTGACCCCTGCTTCGGCTGACCACTCTGAAATGTTACTCTGGCCTTGATCCTCGCTATCCACTCGGACGCTCTCTTCTGGCCTCCTGCGACCTCCTGACATTCTTGCTCAGACTTCGACCGTGCACCCTTGTTCTTGGTGGGCACTACTCTATGCTTCCTCTCTAGGAGACCCTGCGAGGCCCACCTAAGACCAGGCAGCCTGGGTAACCAAGGGCTCAACCTGAGGGAACCCCGGGTTGCTATTGGCGAAGCTCAAGCTAGCCTCTGTCTCCTCCTGTGCTCCACTTCCTGGTGGCAGGCGCTCTCCAGGTCTGATCGGAGGGCTGTACCAATCCTGCACCAGGCCAAGGGTCCACCTCCAGCACAACAGTTGTTGGTTCAACAGCAATATAAGGTTCCTTACCTAGTTTACCTGACATATACAGTTTTTTTCCCCTTTCCTTCCAACTGAAATACATTTATGGAAGAATGATGAACTCCTATTGCCTTCATGAAAATGTGTAATTTATGTTAATGTTACATTGGATTTACAGATGTAAATGCACTGCAGCGCATGAAACAAAGTTGGAATTTAGGATAATAGCATTGTTCATTCAAAAAGACTATGTGAAGGGCCTGTATGGCTCAGTGGATTGACTGAAAGACACACGGTCTTCCTCCTTTAGGTGATTGGTTTAAATTTAAGTCATGTATAAAGAAATGTTAACAGTGACCAAATACTGCTGCTATTTGATTGCTATTAGATTACCTGTTGTATGTGAACTAGGTTGGGGATTTTATTTCAACTTCCAAAGGTAAGAGAAGATATCAATAAGGTTGATATTAAAAGGGTTTGCCTAGTTAACTTTTCAAGTTACCCAGACATAACTTGAGATTTCAATTTCCTGCCTCACTAAGGGGGTTATCGCATCGGTAAAATTTAAATTAGGGGAAGGGGTGGAGTTTGGGAGGGGTTAGGGAGGGGTTTAGGGAAATGGGGTGGAGGGGTGGTGGCACCGCTGCCGGTGATAATGTTTTGGACATTATCGCTGGCAGTAGCGCGGGAAATAGCACCACTTTTTAGCGTGGTGCTATGGGGGAGATAGTGTGCGGCACAGCCGCACCGCCACAGGTGAAACCACACCGCCGTGATGCAGCCGGCTGCACACTAGCACCCTCCCACCCCTGTTTTCACCCCCCCCCCCGCCCCTTTATCGCAGCAGATCATCATTCCACATGGAATGATGAATCTAGCCCTATGTGATGAAATGTTAACTGGTTAATTTAACTGAGTAAAAAAGAGGCAGCACAGAGGCATTCTGGTAACATGGCTTAATCTGAACTGGCTAACACCGACGTTCTGCACTTCATGGCTAAACTTTAGCCAGGTAAGTCTGGTTGGAGAAATCACGGTCCTAAAATGACCCAGGTAACTTTAACAGGGTATATTTAGAGGAACTTAATGGGATGTTTCACTGAATATCCAGAAAAACTTACCTGGGTAATTTTCCTGCTCATCGGCCCACTGAATATTGACCTCTAAGTTGCTATGTAGGGTGTCACCAAAGTGTCTCTTAATAAAGAGTTAAGAGTCCTTAAAGCCAATGCATTATGAGATTAGATTTAGAGTGTAAGGTATTCCCTGACACTCATCAGTGGGAGTTGTCCTCTGAGAAGAGTGTTTCATAAAACTCATGAGCCCATTTTGGCTCATGATCTTCTTGTCCATCTCTTGTCCTAGGAGTGTGCTGAGGCTTAAGAGAGAAGTACTCGGGCAAGCAAGATTTAAGGAGGTTCTTGAGGTTATTTAGGATCTTGAAACTGAAAAAGACCCAGAGGTACACAAAGGTGAACCTATTTATAAGTTGTTACTGAACTGTTAACCGTTTCAAGAGTGAATTTCTAGTTGGAGTCAAAATAAGGACTGCCAGACTGGGAGATCTACGTCAGAGTTGCTGTTTAGAAAAAAAAAATAACAGGAGCTCAACTTTTATCTAATCAGGACAGTGCTCCAGTGCAGAGATTTGTACATCACAAAGTAGGTACCAATAAAAAGAAAACCCAGGATGGGTCTCTCTCTCCAAGAGTGCCTTTTGCTAGGGAGCAGTTGGTGAAGAAACATCTAGTGTGTGAAGATCTCTGTGAATGTGATTTTATGGACTTTGTGCTGCATTTTATTTTCTGTCTGGCTTGCACCAGTGTACCATCTGACAAATAATTAATTTGCTTCAAGTAATCCAGTAAATAATTTTCTTTTTCTTGAAAACCTCTTTCTCAGGTCTAGGGAAGCATTAATGAATCAGAACAAATTTCCACATATTCTTTAATATCCTTTGCTTCTATTACTGACTTGCTCTGCTGGGAGTAGGGGAAAAAGAATGTTAGGTTGGGTTGTGGAGGGGGACAGAGTGTGCTGGAGTGAAGAGTTTGCTGGGTTGGGCTGGATGTGGGGGAGAGTGGAGGAAAAGTGCTGGGGGACAACTTTTTTACCCATCATCTTTGATGGGCAATTCCCCTTGTTTTGGCCACCTCAACTGTTGGTATTTGCATGATTTGCCTGAGAGAGAATTTTGCTCACACTTGTAAACCTTGGGCTGAAGTCCTCATTGAGCAGTCCAAAGTCAACCTTAACTTTCAAGAGATCTAAATGTCCTCACCTCCCATACCTTCCATAAGCTCTCTCGTTCTAGGATTCCTGTCTGGGGGAAGGTTACTCTCCAAGGCCCTGAAATGACCAAGAATAAGCTCACTGGATTTGAGATTTAGTTCCAACATATACCGTAAATGATAGTTAATATTAAAGTGGCGTGAAAGAAAAACTACAAGTCCTTGTTCAATATAGTCCATTACATAATCCATTTCTAATAAATTTGTGACTTTGTAAAGATGAAATTATTTGATCTTTCTTTCCTTATTCCATCCCAATTTCAGGGGCAGTTTTCAAGCTTCCTCCCAAAATGCTGGATATGATACTTGGGCTAGACTTGATGAAACAATTCAATGTCACATTTGTCACACCTTAATCTAGAGGTCTTGAATAGACTTCTTGCAGCTTCTCCAACTTTCCACATTCCCTTGATGCCATCTCTCATCTCCTCTCTAGAATATCTTGATAATATTTTGAGTAGTTAATATTAGATGAGTGCCACTGTTCTCCTTCCCTTCTCCCTTCTTCTTCAGGAACATGGTGGGATATCCAAATCGCCTTGAATTTCCTGCAATTGATATAGTAACACAGTAAAAGAAGGCAAAAAAAAAAAAAAAGACCGAGGTGGTCCATCCAATCTGCCCAATAAGCTTTATGTATTCTTTAATTTATTTAGCTTTAGTCTGTTAATGAAGTAACTGTTGCTCTGTGTAGGTTACTCCTGTGCCTTCTGTCAAGGGTAGTAACTACTGCTCCATGCAGGTTAATCCAATGCAAGTTATCCCTTTAAATTCCTCTGACAAAGGGAATTTAGATATCAACAAAAACTGGACCAGTCTCCAAAAATCCAAAACCAAAAGAAGGGAGGATAAAATTGCCTTCATAAGAACTTTACCAAAAATAAAGAAAGGTAAATTCTTAATAAAAAATAAAGAACACTTTGTCTTCTATTTCTAAACCCAAGCTTTAAACCATTAGTCCAAAGGGTCTTTTTTCCCAAACAGGACATTACAAGGACAGCAGCTCACATGGGAGAGCTATGAAATAAAATATATGCCTCTCTTAGTAGAGACAGATTATTGCTCTACACGTTCTTTTCTCCTGGTCTGGATTCATCCAGGAATTCAATGGTGTACTTGTCCTCTTGTTTGCTCAGCACATAAATAAACCAGTTCCTTGTTGATTGACAGAAAAATGGAGATATATAGAAGAAAAGCCTAAGAGGCCTGTTTTGGAGATTTTTGGATTATTAAAAACTAGCAAGCCTGAAGCCACCCCTGAAGATTGTTTGCAAACTTTGGAGGACACAATTGGTATTGCTGAAAATGGCTCTGATTTGCTTTTCCACTTTATGCAAACTAGTCAGCAGAAAGGTGAAAAACTTTCTGATTTCCTGTGCAGACTAGAAACTGTTTTAAAAAGAGTAATGCAAAGGAATGGAATCCCACCTCAAGAAAGCAACTCAGCTCTATTAAAAAGATTAGTGAGAGGTGCTCTTAAGTCTGACAGATTGGTCATGCATTTAAGACTCAGAAAAAGGCTACATCAGATCCCAGGATTTCTAAAGTTATTGAAAGAAATTTGTGATGAGGAGAAGCAAGAGGCCCACCCACTTGGCGTTCAGGCCCACCCAATCAGAGTTACCTGGTGCCTGAGAAGAGAGGCCATCAGGAATCTCATCCTGCACAGCCCGAAGCCTGACTTGACCTTCGCAGGGCTGTCGCAAAGCTCATCCCACATAGTCCAAGAAGAGAGGCCCGACTGAAGGATTGTCGCGGAGCTCATCCTGCATGGCCTGATGCCCAAGAAGATGCCCGACCATTGCAGGACTGTTGTGGAGCTCATCCCATGCGGCCTGAGGCCTGACTATCATAGGGCCATTGTGGAGCTCATCCCACGTGGCCTGACATCCAAGAAGAGGCCCAACTGTTACAGGGCCATCGCGGAGCTCATCCCACGTGGCCCAAGAAGAGAGGCCTAACCATCTCAATGCCATCGCAGAGCTCAACATGCACTGTCAAAGAGGCCTTGCAGCAAGGAAGCCCGCAAGAGAGGGAAAGTCCCCAATAGAGTGTGTGTGTGTGTGTTTGTGTGTATGAAAGAGAGAATGGGAGTAAGAAGCCTGTGTGAGTGTGTTTGTGTGAATGAGAGAGAGCATGGGAGTGAGAAGCCTGTGTGTATGTGTGGGTGTGTGTGTATGAGAGAGAGCATGGGAGTGGGAAGCCTGTGCGTCTGTGTGTCTGTGTATATGAGAGAGAGTATGGGAGTGAGAAGCCTGTGCGTGTGTGTGTGTTTGTGTATGAAAGAGAACATGGGAGTGAGAAGCCTGACTGTGTGAATATATATATAAAAGAGAGAATGGGAGTGAGAAGCCTGTGTGTGTGTGTGTCTGTATGTGCGTGTGTGTATGTGTGTGTGTGTGTCTGTGTGTGTGTATGAGACAAAGCATGGGAGTGAGAAGCCTGTCTGTGTGTATGAAAGATAGCATGGGAGTGAGAAGCCTTTTTATGTATGAGAGAGAGCATGGGAGTGAGAAGCCTGGGTGTGTGTGTGTGTGTGTGTATGTGTGTGTGTGTGTGTGTGTGTGAGTGTATGAAAGACAGCATGGGAGTGAGAAGTCTGTCTGTGTATGTATGAGAGAGAGCATGGGAGTGAGAAGCCTGTCTTTGTGTCTATGAGAGAGAGCATGGGAGTGAGAAGCGTGTGTGTGTGTGTGTGTGTGTGTGTGTGTGAGTATGACAGACAAGCATGGGAGTGAGAAGCCTATGTATGTATGAGAGCATTAGAGTGGAGAGCCTGTTTGTGAATGTATGAAAAAAGCATGTTGGGTGTGAAAGACAGTTGGTGTGTGAGAGAGAGCATGTGGGAGTGGAAGCAATGTGGAAAAAAGGATTTGCAACCACATAAAAGCAGGGGAGTAGCTTGCTTGTTACGGCGTTTACTACCCCAAACCAAAAAAATACCTGATACTTCACTTTCAACGCAAATCCAGCATAGCTCTCTGCTTCAACGGCAGGGGAGGAAATTTTTGACACTTCACACATATCCAGCATAGCTCTCTGCTTCAACGGCAGGGGAGGACATTTTTGACAATTCACGCATATCCAGCATAGCCCTCTGCTTCAACGGCAGGGGAGGAAATTTTGACAATTCACGCATAGCCAGCATAGCCCTCTGCTTCAACAGCAGGGGAGCAAGTCTGATATTTCACTTTCAATGCAAAGCCAGCATAGCTCTCTGCTTCAACGGCAGGGGAGGAAGTTTGACACTTCACGCATATCCAGCATAGCCCTCTGCTTCAACAGCAGGGGAGCAAGTCTGATATTTCACTTTCAATGCAAAGCCAGCATAGCTCTCTGCTTCAACGGCAGGGGAGGAAGTTTGACACTTCACGCATATCCAGCATAGCCCTCTGCTTCAACGGCAGGGGAGCAAGACTGATACTTCACTTTCAATGCATAGCCAGCATGGCTCTCTGCTTCAACGGCAGGGGGGGAATGAAGAAAGGTGGATCTATATTCAGGCAACAATCAACAAGGACTGAATTACATAGTCTGAATAAACAGATAAGCATGGGTGTAGCTTGCTTATTGAGGTGGTTAATACCCCTATCTAAATTAAGATATTTCACTTAGATGCAGGTCCAACACTGCTCTCTACATTAATGGTAGGGGTGGAAGGGAAATAGAATAAAAAAAGGTTACTAAGAGCGAAGAGAAACAGATAAGTATGTGAGAAAAAAAAAGTGCGAAAGCTTGCTGGGCAGACTGGATGGGCCGTTTGTTCTTCTTCTGCCGTCATTTCTATGTTTCTATGTTTCTATATTAAGCCTACATGTGGGAGAGAACATGTAAGACAGCCTATGTATATGTGGGAGTAGAAATCTTTGTGTGAAAGTGGTAAGTTGTAAGTTTGAGTGGGAGCCTGGGTAAAAGAGTGTGTGGGAGTGGGAACCTGTAAGTGAGAGCCTGCATGTGAGACAGCGCATGCAAGAGTGGGAGCCTGTGTGAGAGAAAGCATATGTTTAAGAGAGTGCATGTGAAAGAGAATCTGTGTGTGTATGAAGGAGGAAGGAAAAAAGACAAGAGAAAAAAAGAAAGAGAAAGAATAAAAGAGATCCTGAAAAAGGAATTAGGAAAAGACAGACAAGGGGAGCAAAGAGAATGGTTCCAACCGATTAGAAAAATAAGATCAGACAACAAAGGTAAAAAAAAAAAAAGTATTTTTACTTGCAGCAATTGGAATATGCAATCTTTAGGCATGTGCATTTCTTATATATTTGTATTTTGCTGTATCTTCAGTATTCTAGTGCTCACAGAGGCTGAGGCTGGTTTCTCAGGTTTTCCACTTCAGTTTTGAATTCATGTTTGTTTCTAATTTGTAGATGCTTATTCTATATTAGGTAAGGCTCTGTCTGTGTTGCACGTGTGACAGAAGTGCAGTATTTTGGCTAGTGTAGTTTCTCAGTAGGGATTTTTAGCAGTTTGATTTGTTCTGTAAGCCCACTACATAGTGTAATAGTATTCTAGGTCTTAGTGTAATGTTTGCCTTTGCTGCCTTATTTTAGATAAGGTTGCTGCTGTTTGAGTCCTGAGAGTTACTGCTGTTATGATATGGCCAGGCAAGGTTCTAGGTGTTGTTTTGTTTTTGTTGGGATTCGTCTTACTTCACAAAGTGTTTGGAATTGGAGGGAGTTTGTTTTGCATGTCCTAGTTCTGTTCTGCACCTGTTGCAAATTTTAAGTTCTTATGATGATTATTATGATTATTGCTGTTTTATTGTAGTTATGATACTCTCTGCTTTTTTGGAAAGAGGATTCATAAAAGAATAAATTTATATTTGTTTTATTACATAATTGAATCTGATGTGTCTGTTAAACGTCTGCTGCTTTTTACATTTATTTATTTATTTATTTCGGATTTTTATATACCGACATTCTCAATACAAGTATCGAATCAGGTCGGTTTACATATAACAAAACTTTCGCACAAAAGGCGTTACATGGAACAGCGTTTCTTAACATATAACGTATAACATATTGCATTTAGCATATAACCTATAACATATGGATATTAATAATAGATTAAATTAAATATTACATAGATAATAATAATAAAATAATAGTAACTCGTCAACAGGACGTAGGTGAATGCTCGGCATGATTATAGCGAGAATAAATATCTAGAAAAAAAAATTAAAGGGTAGACTAAATTGAGATTTGAGGGTACACAGACCATGTTGATGTGCAAAGTATGCGAGAAATCCATGAGTTAAGGAAGACAGATGAATCAGAGAAGAAGTCTTTAAGAAGTCTTTAAGAAGTCTTTAAGGTGAGAAGTTCAGATCCGACGTAGTTGAGTCTTGAAGGGGGGTAAAGGTGAAACTGGATCTGGTGTTGAGCTATTTTTCTTTTGGCCGGTGTCTAAGTAAACTTGTGATTCTGTATATGTTTGCCTGAAAAGCCACGTTTTTAGATTTTTCTTAAAAGTTAGATGGCAGGTCTCTTGGCGTAGATCTGGCGGTAGTGAGTTCCAGAGTGTGGGTCCGGCTGTTGAGAGTGCTCGTTTTGTTAATGTGGTTTTGATCGGGGGAGCATATAAGGAACCTTTGTAGTTGTGCCTGATGGGTCTTTGAGATGTGTGAAGGCGGAGAAGCGAATTTAGATTTAGGTGGGCGATGCCCATTATGTCCTTGTGGATCATTGATAGAGTCTTGTAGGTGATTCTAGCTTTTATAGGAAGCCAGTGTAGGCTGTGAAGAATAGGTGTTATGTGGGCTCTTTTATTAGTGTTGGTGAGTAGCCTTGCTGCTGCATTCTGCACCATCTGTAATGGTCTGGTGGATAAAGCTGGGAGACCTAGCAGTAGAGAGTTGCAGTAGTCCAGCTTAGACAGAATTAAAGACTGGACTACTAGTCGGAAGTCGCTGAAGTGAAGAAGAGGTTTGAGATTTTTCAGCACTTGGAGTTTGTAATAGCATTCTTTAGTTGTGTTAGTTATAAAGGATTTTAGGTTAAATTTGTTGTCAAGACGCACCCCCAGGTCTCTGACGGAGGTGGAGAGGTTAGTGATTGGATTTGAGAATTGAGTTACGCTTTGAAAGTTGGTAAGGGTGTGATTTTCGTCTGGTGAGATGATGAGGATTTCTGTCTTGTTTGGGTTAAGTATGAGGTTCAAGCTGGATAGGAGAGAGTTGATGGTTTGTAAGCAGATATTCCAATGCGCCCAAGTTTTTTGTAGTGATTCTGTGATGGGCATGAGAATCTGAATGAGAAATACATGATGTGTATTTATAAACTGCAATAAATATAAAATATAGATTAATAAGCTATTTTTAATGATTGCTGGTAAGTGCTTGAAATAATAGAATTAAAATATTTTAAATATGATGAAACTAATTCAAAAGCGATTGTTAGATGCACTCTAAGGAGTAGATTTTCAAAGGGGTACGCGCATAGGATACGTGCGTACCCCCCCGAAAACCTACCCCAAACCCCCCCTGCGCGCACCGAGCCTATTTTGCATAGGCTCGGCAGTGCACGCAAGCCCCGGGATGCGCGTAAGTCCCGGGGCTTGCATGGAGAGGCGTGGCGGGGGCGTGGCGGTCGTGATGCGGCATTTCGGGGGCGGCACCGCGGGCATGGTTTCGGCCTGGGGCATTCAGGGGGCGTGGCCGCGCCCTCCGGAACAGCCCCCGGATTGGGGCTGGCGCGCGCAGATTTACGTCTGCCTCCGGCAGGTGTAAATCCAACAATAAAGGTAGGGGGGGGTTTAGATAGGTCCCAGGGGGGTGGGTTAGGTAGGGGAAGGGAGGGGAAGGTGAGGGGAGGGCGAAAGAAAGTTCCCTCTGAGGCCGCTCCGATTTCGGAGCGGCCTCGGAGGGAACGGAGGCAGGCTGCGTGGCTCGGCGCATGCAGGCTGCCCAAAATCGGCAGCCTTGCGCGCGCCGATCCCGGATTTTAATGGATATGCGCGGCTACGCGCATATCTATTGAAATCCCGCGTACTCTTGTTCGCGCCTGGTGCGCGAACAAAAGTACGTGCTCGCACAAAATTATAAAATCTACCCCTAAGTGTTGTGGGAGTCTCTGTTTAGTGGACCCTTGGGCCAACCTGCTGGAGACTGGGAAAGGTGGTCAATGTCTCTAATGAACAGCAGGCCGGGAGGCAGATGTTCAGGCAAGACGTAGATGCTCTTTACCCTGGAAGCTGGTACTCCCCCGGGAGGAGCCCATAGGAGCCCAACCACTGGGACTTAGGTGGCTTCACCCTTGGAAGCCGAAGCCCCCCCGGGAGGAGCCCGTAGGGGCCCGGCCGCTGGGACTTAGGTGGGTTGTGGATCAGGACAGGTAACTGAAACCAGACTAGGACAGTAGCAATACTGTAACTGGGCTCGGGTTCTGGAGTCAGGCAGGAACTGTAGCAAGAATCGGGTACTGGAACCAGGCAGGATTTGGGTACTGGAACCAAGCACGTACTGTGGCAAGCAAGCAGGAACCAAGCAGGCACTGTAGCAGGCAGGCAGGAACCAAGCAGGTACTGTAGTAAGCAGGCAGGAACCAGGCAGGTACTGTAGCAGGAACGGAGCGACGAAGCAAAGTGAGTCACACCGGGGCACAGCGCAACAGGAAACCGGGAAGGTATCCCATTGCAAGGTAAAGACTGGATGGCCACGGCCGGCTTATCAAGGCCGCGGCGTCTGACGTCAGGAGTTGGGCGGAGTCACCACTGGCGGGAAACGGCCTAGAAAAGTGCCCAAGTGGCGCGTGCAAGTGCCTAGGAGCTGGGCGTCCATGAGAAACCTCGCAGCGGCGCAGTCTCAGCGGGGATGCCGCCAAACAGGCCGCAAACTGGGCTTCTGGAAGCGGGAGCAGGTCCGGGAGCCCGGAGATAAGGGCCTGGCCGCGGTGCTCGTGGCCAGAACCGCAACACTAAGGCATTATTTATTGATAAGAGAATAAATAGTAGGGCCTACTGTATGTCAATTGCCCACCTATGTTAACTCTAGGCCCCCCCAAAAAAATTCATTTCTGGCTACACCACTGTTGTGAAGTGATTCAGTTGAGACAATTAATCAACGAATTACAGGAAGTAAATTATTTGAAGAAACAGTGTCAGGCTAACAAATTTCATTCTGAATGGCTAAATTCATGTTTTCCATCAGAACAAATCCAGGCAGACATTGAGAACTGGAGAGCTTCATTTGCCAGAGTGAGCCAAGAAGTTCCTGTCTTTAAGCCATCTGGTAGGTCTGGTATGAGGACTCAAAGTTTACCAAGGAGACTGGGGTATTTCAGAAGCCCTGCAGGGAGGGAATCTAGTCCCACAATTACTCACCACCACAGTGTCAAGTCACTTTCCCTTCTTATAGATGTAGAAAGGAAGGGCACGCTGCTAATTTTTAAGCATTCAACTACGACCCCACACTTCAGATAGACCTATCAGAAGAGCATACAAAGGCACACTGTATGCCCCCCCCTGCAAATTCCTCCCTAAGCAAGCGCGCCCTACCTACAGCTGGCCCCCCACTTTGGAATGCACTCCCTCCGGACTTACGCCTTGAATCTTGCCCTTCGACATTCAAAAATAAACTCAAAACTTGGCTTTTCAGCCAAGCCTTCTCAGATTGAGGTATTTGTCCTTGCAGCCAAGCCTTCTTCAACCAAACACTTTTGGGAAGATAACAACCCTAGATGCCACCCATGGCAAGGTCTCCCACGACCGAATCTCTTCAGATCTTATCTTTCCTTTATGGGCCCTTTACAGCTTACCTTTAAGGGCCCTTAGATCCTACCCTTAGGGGCCCTTACGTCCACCTGTTCACTAGAGTGGCCAGTTTCTTACTTTTTGCGGTCCAATTCAGCCTTACTGGATTCAGGCCCTTAATTCTACCTATAATGTAATAGAGCTCAAATGAACCCAAATGTAGTCTAATGCATTCCACTATCTTGCTCTTAAGGTTGTGAGAGTTGTAACGTTGGCAGTTAATTTGTTACTCTGTTAATTTGTTACTCTGAAGGTTGTGAGCGCTTTTAACATGGCAATTTCAATTTGTTCACTCTCTGTAATTTAATAATTCAATAGGAGTACTCATAATTTAATATGAGTTTTCATAGTCAGCTTGAAGTTAAGGTATTTATGTTTTATTGTTTATTTAACATCTAACATTCGCTTGCTTGTATTTAATTGTATCACATGTTACTTGTATCGCCCCCTGGCGTCTTTTCCAGTTTTGATGTAAACCGGTGTGATTTGTATTTATACAGGAACGTCGGTATAAAAAAGTTAAAAATAAATAAATAAATAAATAAATAATTGTTTCTGGACTGCAGAGGATTCACCTGCAGTTAGAACATTTATCCCATTTCAAAGAATGGACTACCATTGAGGGGTACTAATAAGAAGCAAGTGAAGTTTCATGTGTTGAGTGGCTCCAGGGCTGACAATATACCTCCACCCTACCATTCCTAAGGGACTGATGGGACCTACTCCAGTTGTGACAGTGAAGGTAAAAGGGCTGACAACAAAAGCCTTGTTGGATAGTAGATCACAAATCACTATTATTTTCAATGAATGGTATGAAGCATATTTGCAACATTTGCCATTACATCCTATAGAAGATTTATCCATATGAAGTTTAAGTCATACAACTTACCCTTATAGGAGTTCCCTAAAATGGTGATAGGGATCAGAGATATTATCTCCATGATGATCTTGATATGCCCCCAGACCAGAAGACATGACTGCACTCTCATAAGAACTGAGACAAATGCCAGCATGTTTGGAAAGCTTGCATAGAAGTATCAAGAGATGGTGAGACCACAATATGCTAGTACTCTTACTATCTGTCCATTATGACTGAAAGCTTATGTGAAAGCTAAAAGTCATTCACTAGAGAGGCAGGATGATATCTCCGCCAGGGTTCTATCAAGCTAGGGCGTGAGAACACTGAAGAAATCTCATCTTTGTGCAACTTTCCTCACTCCAAATGATGTCAAATCTTCACTGAAGTCCACTGTGATGTACATAAGTACATCACACTCTGCATGTAAAACTGGCCCCAAAACCCTACACCACCGCCTTATAAAGAGTGTCTGTCTGTCTGTCTCTCTCGGCACTTTGCTACTTGTGAAGTACAAGTATCGCAGGGCATGAAAACTTTACTGCATGTTGCAATAAACTACCTCTGCAAAGTGGTAAGATAGCATGAAAATTATCAAAACCACACCCTTTTTTCTTATTGCGGGCGTTATCCATGTGAAAGTATAGCATTTTGATGAATCTAGGAGTTGGTGATAAATGAGTCCAGAAGTTACTCTGCCACAGAATTCTGAGTTAGCTCATGTGTACAAAGCAGATTATGTCACATCTGAAGCACATCAGAATGATACATTTCCATCTAAGATTGATCCTGCTAGATTTAATTTTGGAGAATCGCCTATACCCAGAAGCAGAGAGGAGAGATTGAGAAATTAGCTATCCAGGCATGAGAAAGTCTTTTCACTACATAAATGGGATGTTGGTTTGGCCAAGGATGTAAAACAACCTATTCACCTTTATGATCCTCAATCTTTTAAACAGAGATCACAGCAATAGGCACCTGGTGACAGTGAAGATGTACGGAAGCATCTGCAAAAGTTGCTGGAGGCGGGAATTATAAATGAAAAATGGAACCAGGATGTGCATAGATTATCTCACTCTAAACAAAAGGACTGTGCCCAATCAATATACTCTTCCCAGAATTGATGATGGTTCTCCGTGCTCGATTTTAGAAGTGGATATTAGCAAATCCTCATGAGAGCATGGAATAAAAGAGAAAATAGCTTTCATTTGTGCCTTGGGGTTTTGCCAATTTAAGAGAATGCCTCAAGGCATAACTTGAGTTCCAAGGACATTTCAAAGATTGATGGAATGGACAGTAGGAGATATGAATCTCCTAGAAATCACTGTCTATTTAGATGATTTAATTGTGTTTGACAAGACCGTAGAATAACTTGAAAATAGATTAATGAAGACTAGACTGAATTGAAGCACAGGGACTTAAATTGTCCATCAATAAGTATCTTTATTGTCAGGCACAAGTGAAATATATTGAACATATCAAGGTGAATATTCAAAGCCATGTAGATGGATAACTCACAACTTATCCATTTAACTTCATGTTATCCATCTAACTCCAAATCATCCATCTAATTCCAAGTTAGCCATTTAAATGTTTACTGTTGAACATTGACCTCTTCATGTCTGAACAAGGCATTGTGCCTGATGCTGACAAAATTGAAACTGTTGCTACCTGGGATTTGCATACTAATTTAAAGACTCTTATATCCTTTCTTGGGTTTGTGAATATTATTGCCAATTCATTCAAAACTTCTCTGCTATTGTACAACTACTAACTGATCTCACTAAAGGTATCCCCCTGTGAAAAAAGGAGGAATTAAAGACACCATCCTCTTCTACAACATATTAAGAACATAAGAACATAAGAAATTGCCATGCTGGGTCAGACCAAGGGTCCATCAAGCCCAGCATCCCATTTCCAACAGAGGCCAAACCAGACCACAAGAACTTGGCAATTACCCAACACTAAGAAGATCCCATGCTACTGATGCAATTAATAGCAGTGGCTATTCCCTAAGTAAACTTGATTAATAGCCGTTAATGGACTTCTCCACCAAGAACTTATCCAAACCTTTTTTGAACCCAGCTACACTAACTGCACTAAACACATCCTCTGGCAACAAATTCCAGAGCTTTATTGTGCGTTGAGTGAAAAATGAATTTTCTCCGATTAGTCTTAAATGTGCTACTTGCTAACTTCATGGAATGCCCCCTATTTCTTCTATTATTCGAAAGTGTAAATAACCGAGTCACATCTACTTGTTCAAGACCTCTCAAGATCTTAAAGACCTCTATCATATCCCCCCTCAGCCTTTTCTTTTCCAAACTGAACAGCCCTAACCTCTTCAGCCTTTCCTCATAGGGGAGCTGTTCCATCCCCTTTATCATTTTGGTTGCCCTTCTCTGTACCTTCTCCATCGCAACTATATCTTTTTTGAGATGTGGTGACCAGAATTGTACACAGTATTCAAGGTGCGGTCTCACCATGGAGCTATATATATAGATATTTCAAACCATCTGAACTCTTTGGACCAAGATGAACAAATCAATGTGAAAAGACATTCAGGAAAATTATCTAGAGGTCCTTATTAAAAAAACATTTAGATGGATAACATAGTAGTGAGATAGCTCATATTTTACCACTGAATCACCCAATATGAATCATAATAGCCAAGAAACATACAGGCAGTGTACTGACAGGCCCCCAAAGCACTGTCACAGCTTAGTGGAAAAAGAAAAACCTTTACCCTGATAGACTGAAGGATACTTTATCAAGATGTGCCTATTTAAATAAAAAAACAGACAGAAGGACAATACAACTTAAGCTTCTAAGCAGGCGTCAGGGACCAACCAAGGTGAGTCCATATGTCAGAAAGACCTCCACCCTTGGAAGAAAAGGGGGCAGTCAGAGATGGCGAAAAACACTCTGGCACACAGCTTGGCATACAGATATGGCAGTACTTCTCTGAAGAAATGGGGAGAGGGAAAGACCTGCAATGTAACAGGACCCCCTCCCCAAAATAATGGAGAGGGTGGAAAAGACCTGCAATGTGGCAAAGACCCTACACCCACCATGTGATAATGCATGAGTTTAAACATTTTTATCAGCTGGAAAGTATAAGACGGGGGGGGGGGGGGCAAAGAAGAATAAGGGAGTGAATCCTGAGAAAAACCCTGAAACCAGAGAAGGGACCCTTAAAAGAAAATAAAAGGGAACCTGAAGCAGACCAGCAGACCCTGCTATCGAGAAGGGGAAGACTAGGTATGGCCAAGAGACTGGGGCAGGAGAACAGGCACAGGAGACACCCTGCTCAGGTGTAGAAAGTGACACAGAGTCTGAGACGGTGAGGGGTGAAAGCAAGTCAGATAGCCCAGCAAGTACCAGAGCCAGAAGCAAGTCTCCTTTTGGGACCACCTGCCCACTCTGCCAGTACAAAGCCCAGGCAGCAAGCCTCTCCCCTGCCCACAGGTCCAGACCTCCAGCCACCATCTGCTTCAGAGATAAAGCAGAGGGATATCGCCTGAAGCTGGGACCAGGGGTAAGTAAGTTAGCCATAAGTATTAATATATTAAGAAGGCTAAGGTTTATGGAATGTTTGTTACCACCCATTGTACAGAACTTTCTTTAGGGAAAACTGGGGCTTAGTGGCCAGGACGATAGAGACAGGAATTGTTATTTTCTAAATACTATATCCTGCCAAATCTGATAAATAAAGTCTGTTTCTGAGGGGAATACATGTTGTCATTTCCTGTCTTAGGATCGTGAATTAAGGTGGGAGGGAAATTGGAAGTGCCCTATAGCAGACAGGTCCCTGCACCCCTAAACTTGCTTATAGTCTGGAGGTTCCCCAAGATAGGATAGAACATGCCCATCTGCAGAAATGACGCCAGATGCGCAGATAGATTTAATCGAACTAGAAAATAAAGCATTAGTAAAGGTTATACAGGTTTTCACTAAGAAAGTAGATATACCACTTCAGATCTCTAGGGTACAGAAGAATTTAAAACAAACATACATGCAGTTAGATAATGTTACTAATCATTACTTAACTACATTGCAATTTGTGGTTAGTGAATCTAAATTAACCCTTATGACATTAGCTGAATATGTGTTGCGTCCGTCATTGCTCGACGCCCTCACTCCGCCCTCTTTACCTCTGTGGCGACTCCCTCCGGGTCTGATGGATGGTTTGATGCCGCAGCGTCTTCATGCTGTCTCCCTCTGGCGTCCCCGGACCGGCACGATGCTGCGGATCCGCCATGTTGCCTGACGTAGGGCGCGAGCGCGTGCACGCTCCAAATGATGTACCAGCAAGGGCGCGAACCTCGGGGCATCCCCCGAGATGACGTCATCCGCTTACAATATACAAGGTCTCAGAATTTGGTAATGAATTGAGTTAGCAAGGGGTTTCGCTACCTAAGCTACTCTGCCTCCTCTGACTTACCACGGGTACCCGCTCCTCGGGGGCCTCGCTCTCTTTTCTTTATTTCAGATTGCCGACAGGAACCGGTACTTGCTCCTCGAGGGCCCATGTTTCTGAACACTCTGAAGATTCTCTACTGCCTGGAAGCTATCGCAGATACAGACATTGTGAGTTACCAGTGCTCTCTCAGAGCTTTCCCTGGAACCAGGTACTCGCTCCTCAATGACCCATGTTCCTGAACACTCTGAAGATTCTCTACTGCCTGGAAGCTATCGCAGATACAGACATTGTGAGTTACCAATGCTCTCTCAGAGCTTTCCCTGTAAACAGGTACTCGCTCCTCGAGGGCCTAACCATTTCCAACTACTGAGCTTCATTAAGACCTTATGTGAGTTTTGTCATCTAGTTCTGGCTATGAATACAGCATACCCTGTCTACTCATTATCTATAGTTTCTCTACAGCTCAGCAACCCTGGGATCGCTGTTCCAGTACCTAAGGGACTTCAGCCTTGCCGGGCATATCAGCTCACTACTGCCACCTCTGTTGGTTCTACTAACCTGTCTAATAAAAGAACTATCTGTGTCTGTCTCCATATCCAAGCCTAGCCAGTGGTCCCTCTCAGGATATCCTCCTGGGGGCGCTGTCATCTGCCATCGGCCCAAGGACCCACCTATCTACATTCCTCTACAGCTGAGTGCCCTCTCTCCAAGCACTCCGCTGGTAACAGATTGCTACTCCTTCTCCATCAGGAGTCTTCAGCAACACATTCATTACAGATTGCTAGCTCTGCAGTCTAACCTCTAACAGATTGTTATCTACTCCCTCTACAGGAGCTGAGCATATCAGATTGCTAACTCCTCCTTCCTCAGGAGCAGTTCCATACAGATTGCTAACTCTGCCCATGGAGCATAACAGTTTGCTAACTCCTCCTTCTCAGGAGACGTATTCCTCACAGATTGCTAATTCCTCCTCCAACAGGAGTATCCAGCAACAGATCTACAACAGATTTACAACAGATTGCTAACTCCAGTGGATCCGGCTTTTAAAATTGGAGAAGCAGTACTCATGGGAATCCAGCTTAAGGTATGGGATGTCAGTAACCCATGGACCCGGCACACCTCTCCGCTTTGCAGGCTATACCAGGCCTGGCTCAACACATCACAGAACAGCAAGAAACCTTGGAGAAACTTACTGCTGCACTCCATCAGCTTCATACACAGAAGATACAAGGCACAGCTTCTACACAAGAAGGTCAGTTACAGGTGGTAACTTTAAAGACTGCTGTTCCACTGGCTGCTCCTATTCACTTCTCTGGAGTACTCCAGAAGATGAGGGGCTTTTTGAACCAGTGCAGCATGCATTTCACCTTACAGCCTTCATTGTTTCCCACGGGCTTCTCTAAGACTACCTACATCCTGTTATACTTGGATGGGAGAGCCTTGTCGTGGGCATCTACCTTGTGGGAAAACAAGGACCCTATTTTTCAGGACATAGAAGGATTTATGGACTTGTTTAAATCCGTTTTTGATGACCCTGCTTGTATGTCTGTTGCCGGGTTTGCTTTAGTGGACTTGAAGCAAGGCAACAGATCATTGGCTGAATATGCCATAAAATTCAAGACTCTTGCAGTGGAACTTCACTGGGACCCCAGATGTCTCAAGACTCTCTTCTGCAGAAGCCTGGATACCCACTTGAAAGACGAGCTGGCTGCTCACCAGACACCTGACTCGCTGGAAGAATAGATAGCCTTAGCTACTCGGATTGTCGGCTCCGAGACAAGGTGAAGGAACTCTGGCCTAAGGTGTTAACTGGGTTGAAACAGGCCAGTACCCCTGCACCTCAGATGGGCCCAGCAATTCCTGCTGTTGAGAAAGATAAACCGATGCACCCTGGTCATGGTCACTTGACCTCAAAGGAGAGAAGATTTTGGATGAAACGTGGCCTGTGCATGTATTTGGTCAGCCAGGTCATGATGTCTCTGCATGCCCCATTCATCCGGGAAATGGACGGGCCTAAGTCCCGCGGGAGAATTGTTCTTGGGCCATACTGTGTTATCTCCTCCGCTCTCTTGTTCAGTCTCTGTGACCTCTGAACCAGTTACGGTTCTGACCCCTGCCCTGGCGGACTCAGGGGCAGGAGGCAACCTTATTCTCAGACGTCTTGTGGAAGACCTGAGGAGTCCCTTCGTCAAATTGGAAGATCTATTATTGCATCACAACTTGAAGTGGGCTTTGGACGTTCCTTTACACCGCCACTTCTCTTGAGGATCTTAATGACGTCCACAACAGTTCTCCTGCTGGCTGCTGATATGCATAGTGGTTGCTATGTTCGCCATGGCTAGATGGTGCTCTACATCTTTACCGTCTTCATGGACTATAACTTAGAGATAGCTGTTACGTTTGTTTCACTCGGAAGTCGTGTCTGAAGTTCTACAGCACAATTAGTTCCGAAGAAGATATCTCTAGTTACCAGCCTGTTTGATTTGCTGGTGCTGCCACTATCTCTCTCTTCCAGCAATTCTACAGAAGAGTTATCCAGAAGTGGGTTTTTGGACGTACCCCAACATTGCCACTTCTGTTGAAATTCATTGACGTCCATAGCAGCTAGATTGCTGCTGAACTCAACATCTCCTCCAGTTTCATTACTGAAGAAGTATCCTTAGAAGTGGGGTTGGACGCACCCCAACATTGCCACTTCGCTGAAGGTTCAGTGACATCTTAAGCAGCTGAGTTATTGCTGCAGAATTCAACTTCTCTTCCAGTTACATTACCGAAAAAGTACCCTTAGAAGTGGAGTTGGACGTACCCCAACATTGCCACTTCGCTGAAGGTTCAGTGACATCTTAGCAGTTTAGCTATTGCTGTGGAATTCAACAATTTATCCAGTTACATGACTGAAGAAATTACCCTTAGTAGTTGTTATGGGATCTGCTGCTGGAGTTAGCAATCTGTTAGGATCCTGCTGCTGGATACTCCTATAAGGGGAGGAGTCAGCAATCTGTTGCAATTCTGCTAGCGGATTAGCAATCTGTTGCAGGATCTGCTATGCGGATGGGAGGAGCAAGCAGATGAGAATAGCAGTCTGATAGAATCCCTCCCCAAAGGGGAGGAGTAGCAATCTGTAGTGAACTGCCTCCTATGGGTCTGCTAAGGAAGGAAATCCCGCAAACAATCCTTTGGGTGCAGAGTAGTCTTTGGACAGCCGAAGCTAGTCCAATTGGAGTCCTTGCTAACTCGATCTGTTAGCAAAAGTAAAGACCTTTTATGTTGGAAGTGGATGACGTCAATACAGGGGGACGCCCCTGAGCTTCGTGCCCTTGCTGGTACATACTTCTGAGCGCACTCCCTACGTCATCAGGAACATGGAGGATCCACAGCATTGAGCCGGCCCAGGGACACCGGGGAGAAGTGGCATGGAGACGCCGCGGTGTCAAGCCGTCCATCAGGCACGGAGGGAGTCACCACACAGGTAAAGAGGGTGGAGCGAGGGCGAAAGCAGGCACGAACGCAATAGTAGTGGGGTTGGACTTACACCAACATTGCCACTTTCGCTGAAGGTTCACTGACTTCATAGCAGCTGAGCTATTGCTGCTGAATTCTGCACCTCATTCCGTTGCTCACTGAAGAAGTTACCTTTAGAAGCGGGGATGGACATTCCCTAACTTCGCCACTTCCACTGAAGGGTCAGTGACATCATAGCAGCTGAACTATTGCTGCTGAATTCTACACCTCATTCCGTTGCTCACTGAAGAAGTTACCTTTAGAAGCGGGGTTGGATGTACCCTAACATCGCCACTTCCGTTGAAGTCTCAGTGGTGTTTATAGCAGTTAGCTATTGCTGCTAAATTCTACCATCTCTCATCCAGCATCTTCTACTGGAGAGTCATCTTTAGAAGTGGATTTTGTACATTCTTCTACAACACCACTTCCACTGAATTCCTCGGTGACATCCACAGCAGCTCTACCCATTGCTGCTGATGTCATCAATACACTCTGAAAGATTCTTCCAAATCTCAAGATCCATCTGTCACTTTTGCAGAAGACGAATTAGATATTAGAATTAGATGTTTGTATGCTAATGCCAGAAGTCTAAGAAGTAAGATGGGAGAATTAGAATGTATAGCAGTGAATGATGACATAGACTTAATTGGCATCTCAGAGACATGGTGGAAAGAGGATAACCAATGGGACAGTGCTATACCGGGGTACAAATTATATCGCAATGACAGAGAGGAGCACCCGGGAAGAGGTGTGGCACTTTATGTCCAGGATGGCATAGAGTCCAACAGGATAAACATCCTGCATGAGACTAAATACAAAACTGAATCTTTAGGGGTAGAAATCCCTTGTATGTCGGGAAAGACTATAGTGATAGGAGTATACTACTGTCCACTCAATGCAGTCAAACCTTAAAACCTTGCTCTTCTATTAACCTCTGTTCTTAACTCCAGCTAGTATTAGGCTCCTCAACTATTTTATTTTATGTTGTTAATCCCAGTTAATTGTATCCAAGTTCGATCATCCTGTTTATTATAAGACAATCTCTTGTCATGGTTATTGTTTAGAATGTAAACCGACTTGATTGGTAACTCTGTTCACTAGAATATCGGTATATAAAAGTGCTAAATAAATAAAATACATAAATAAATACATGTTGAGACGGACAGTGAAATGCTAAGAGAAATTAGGGAAGTTAACCAAATTGGTAGTGCAGTAATAATGGGAGACTTCAATTACCCCAATATTGACTGGGTATCATCGGTACATGCTAGAGAGATAACGTTCCTGGATGGAATAAATGATAGCTTTATGGAGCAATTGGTTCAGGAACCAACGAGAGAGGGAGCAATTTTAGATCTAATTCTCAGTGGAGCACAGGACTTGGTGAGAGAGGTAATGGTGGTGGGGACACTTGGCAATAGTGATCATAATATGATCAAATTTGTTTAATGACTGGAAGAGGAACAGTGTGCAAATCCACGGCTTTCATGCTAAACTTTCAAAAGGGAAACTTTGATAAAATGAGAAAAATTGTTAGAAAAAAAACTGAAAGGAGCAGCTACAAAAGTAAAAAATGTCCAAGAGGCATGGTCAATGTTAAAAAATACCATTCTAGAAGCACAGTCCAGATGTATTCCACACATTAAGAAAGGTGGAAAGAAGGCAAAACGATTACCGGCATGGTTAAAAGGGGAGGTGAAAGAAGCTATTTTAGCCAAAAGATCTTCTTTCAAAAATTGGAAGAAGGATCCAATAGAAGAAAATAGGATAAAGCATAAACGTTGGCAAGTTAAATGTAAGACATTGATAAGACAGGCTAAGAGAGAATTTGAAAAGAAGTTGGCTGTAGAGGCAAAAACTCACAGTAAAATTTTTTTTAAATATATCCGAAGCAGAAAGCCTGTGAGGGAGTCAGTTGGACCATTAGATGATCGAGGGGTTAAAGGGGCACTTAGAGAAGATAAGGCCATCGCAGAAAGATTAAATGATTTCTTTGCTTCTGTGTTTACTGAAGAGGATGTTGGGGAGGTACCTGTAATGGAGAAGGTTTTCATGGTTAATGATTCAGATGGACTGAATCAAATCACGGTGAACCTAGAAAATGTGGGAGACCTGATTGACAAACTGAAGAGTAGTAAATCACCTGGACCGGATGGTATACACCCCAGAGTTCTGAAGGAACTAAAAAATGAAATTTCAGACCTATTAGTAAAAATTTGTAACCTATCATTAAAATCATCCATTGCACCTGAAGACTGGAGGATAGCAAATGTAACCCCAATATTTAAAAGGGCTCCAGGGGCAATCCGGGAAACTACAGACCGGTTAGCCTGACTTCAGTGCCAGGAAAAATAGTGGAAAGTGTTCTAAACATCAAAATCACAGAACATATAGAAAGACATGGTTTAATGGAACAAAGTCAGCATGGCTTTACCCAAGGCAAGTCTTGCCTCACAAATGTGCTTCACTTTTTTGAAGGAGTTAATAAACATGTGGATAAAGGTGAACCGGTAGATGTAGTATACCTGGATTTTCAGAAGGCGTTTGACAAAGTTCCTCATGAGAGGCTTCTAGGAAAAGCAAAAAGTCATGGGATAGGTGGCGATGTCCTTTCGTGGATAGCAAACTGGCTAAAAGACAGGAAACAGAGTAGGATTAAATGGACAATTTTCTCAGTGGAAGGGAGTAGACAGTGGAGTGCCTCAGGGATCTGTATTGGGACCCTTACTTTTCAATATATTTATAAATGATCTGGAAAGAAATACGAAGAGTGAGATAATCAAATTTGCAGATGACACAAAATTGTTCAGAGTAGTTAAATCACAAGCAGATTGTGATAAATTGCAGGAAGACCTTGTGAGACTGGAAAATTGGGCATCCAAATGGCAGATGAAATTTAATGTGGATAAGTGCAAGGTGACGCATATAGGGAAAAATAACCCATACTATAATTACACAATGTTGGGTTCCATATTAGGTGTTACAACCCAGGAAAGAGATCTAGGCGTCATAGTGGATAACACAATGAAATCGTCGGTTCAGTGTGCTGCGGCAGTCAAAAAAGCAAACAGAATGATGGGAATTATTAGAAAGGGAATGGTGAATAAAACGGAAAATATCATAATGCCTCTGTATCGCTCCATGGTGAGACCGCACCTTGAATACTGTGTACAATTCTGGTCACCGCATCTCAAAAAATATATAATTGCGATGGAGAAGGTACAGAGAAGGGCTACCAAAATGATAAGGGGAATGGAAAAGCTTTCCTATGAGGAAAGTGTTATGAACCCTCATGTAGCGGTGCTACGGGAAGCTCCTTACCTCTTCCTGGAGGCCGCTCCGAAGCCGGGGTCTCGCCTGCGAACTGTCCAGGATTTGCTCCAGGGCCTGGGAGGCCTCGATGTCCTTGGGGCCTGCCTGATGCTTGCTTGTGTTTGCATGGATTTCCTGGTTTCAGCCACGCCCTTCTCCCTAGGGGCCGGCCTGCAGCACTCCTCAGGAGTTATAGGGCCAGCTAGGTGTGAACCATCCAAACTCTTCCCAGGGAGTCGCCGATCTGCAGCCTTATAAAAGGACTTCAACTTCCAGTTAGCCTTGCCTTCCATCGGAGTTACTTCACTCTCGAAGCTCCTGCCTGCCAGAGCTCCGTCAGGTCTTTTATCTTCTCCACGGAGTTCCTCGTCTCGTCTGTTCCTCGTCATTCCATGCCTTCGTGCCTGAGGTCCTCGTCCTGGTGTCTCGTCTTGATCTTCTGCTTCCTTATGTCCCAGCTTCCTTGGTGTTCAGCCCTCCTTGATGTTCGTGTTTCCCCTGGAACCTTCTGTTCTGCCGGCCGTGGATCTCTGGGTGCCTCAGCTTTGTCATGGGAGATGTCGGCAGTGGACTGGTGTCCTGTGCTCCTGAGTCGTCATGTCCTGCCAGCCTTTATGGTGCTTTGGGCGACATCTGGCTTCATCGTCGGGGTCCCACTTCGACTGGATTTTTCCCTGCGCCTGTCCCGTTCTCAGCGTGGTCCGTTACCAGTCTCCTCAGGCTGTGTAGGGCGCACAGTGGGACAGGGTGGTCCGTGACCAGCCCATTGGGTCCGCCCGTGAAGGTGGGCTGTGTAGGGCGCCCTGAGAGACAGTGCCAATGTCTTCCTTCCTAGCTTCTCGTCTCGTTTGGACTCCGTCAAGTTCCTTGTCTCTGATGCCGTTGCATCAGCCCTGGTGTCATGTCTGCGCCTTAACCCACGTCTGTGATGCCATCGCATCAACCTTGGTGTCTTGTCTTCGTGTCAAGGCCCGTCTGCCCTAGACCTCAGGCCAGGCCTGCTGCTCCATGCCGATCCAAGCAGCAGGTCCGAAAGGGCTCAGAATGGTCGTGTTGTTGGCCTTGGGAGCTTGCAGGCCTGGCAGATGGTAAGACCGACAGCCATGCTGGAACACGCCGTCAACCCACGGTTCAGTCCTGGATCCATCTGGGGTCGGGCTGAAGCCCAAGGGCACACTAAACACCCTTACGTAACAGAAAGACTAAAGAGGTTAGGACTTTTCAGCTTGGAGAAGAGACGGCTGAGGGGGAATATGATAGAGATGTTTAAAATCATGAGAGGTCTAGAACGGGTAGATGTGAATCGGTTATTTACTCTTTCGGATAATAGAAAGACTAGGGGGCACTCCATGAAGTTAGCATGGGGCACATTTAAAACTAATCGGAAAAAGTTCTTTTTTACTCAACACACAATTAAACTCTGGAATTTGTTGCCAGAGGATGTGGTTAGTGCAGTTAGTATAGCTGTGTTTAAAAAAGGATTGGATAAGTTCTTGGAGGAGAAGTCCATTACCTGCTATTAAGTTCACTTTGGGGTAGATTTTATAATTTTGCGCGAGCGCGTACTTTTATTCGCGCAGCAGGCGCGAACAAAAGTACGCTGGATTTTATAAGCTACGCGCGTAGCTTATAAAATCCAGGGTCGGCGAGCGCAAGGGGGTGCACATTTGTGCAATATGCGCACGCCGAGCCCAGCGCGCGCTGCCTGTTCCCTTCGAGGCCGCTCCGATTTCGGAGCGGCCTCGGAGGGAACTTTCCTTCGCCATCCCCCCACCTTCCCCTCCCTTCCCCTACCTAACCCACTCCGCCGGCCCTATCTAAACCCCCCCCCTTACCTTTGTTGGCAGATTTACGCCTGCTAAATGCAGACGTAAATCTGCGCGCACCAGCGGGCTGCTGGCGCGCCATCACCCGACCTGGGGGCTGGTCCAGAGGCCTCAACCACGCCCCCGGGCCGGCGCCATGCCCCCGGGCCCGCCCCCGAAATGCCGTGTCACGCCCCCGTAACACCGCATCATTTTCAGAACGCCCCCCGACACCCCCCCGACACGCCCCTTTAACAAAGCCCCGGGACTTACGCGCGTCCCGGGGCTCTGCGCACGCCGGCAGCCTATGCAAAATAGGAGCGCCGGCGCGCAGGGCATTTAAAATCCGGCCCTGTGGGGTAGATTTTATAATTTTGCGTGAGCGAGTACTTTTGTTCGCGCACCAGGCGAGAATGAAAATATGTTGGATTTTATAAGATACGCGCGTAGCCACACGTATCTTATAAAATTCGGGGTCGGCGTTCGCAAGGGGTTGCACTTTTGTGCAACCTGCGTGCGCCGAGCCCAGCGCGCGCTGCCTGTTCCCTCCGAGGCCGCTCCGATTTCGGAGCGGCCTCGGAGGGAACTTTCCTTCGCCCTCCCCCCACCTTCCCCTCCCTTCCCCTACCTAACGCACCCCCCCGGCCCTATCTAAACCCCCCCTTAACTTTGTTGGCAGATTTACGCTTGCTGAAAGCAGACGTAAATCTGCGCGCGCCATCACCTGATCCCGGGGCTGGTCCGGAGGCCTCGGCCACGCCCCTGGGCCGGCGCCACGCCCCTGGGCCCGCCCCCGAAATGCCGCATCACGCCCCGAAACGCCGCATCATTTTCAGAACTCCCACGACACGCCCCCGACACGCCCCCGACATGCCCCTTTAACGAAGCCCCGGGACTTACGCGCGTCCCGGAGTTCTGCACGCGCCGGCGGCCTATGCAAAATAGGCGTGCCAGTGCGCAGGGCATTTAAAATCCGGCCGTTAGAGAATAGCCACTTCCATTAGCAATGGTAACATGGAATAGACTTAGTTTTTGGGTACTTGCCGGGTTCTTATGGCCTGGATTGGCCACTGTTGGAAACAGGATGCTGGGCTTGATGGACCCTTGGTCTGACCCAGTATGGCATTTTCTTATGTTCTTATCAAGATCAAAGAGATTCTGGATGTTCGTAATAGAGGCTTTGAATACCTTCTGATTTGGGAAGGCTTCGGCCCCGATTTGATTACTTGGGAACCTCAGACCAATATCTTGGATAAAGAGATGCTTCATCACTTCCCCTCGTGCATCCTTTGAAGTCTGGTACCCGAAGATGAGATCGCCCTACTGTTGCATCCGTCGCTGCTCGACGCCCTCACTCCACTCTCTTTACCTCTGTGGCGACTCCCTCCGGGTCTGATGGACGGTTTAATGCCGCAGCGTCTTCATGCTGTCTCCCTCCGAAGTCCCCGGACCGGCACGATGCTGCGGATCCGCCATGCTGCCTGATGACGTAGGGCGCGCGTGCGCTCCGAATGATGTACCAGCAAGGACATGAACCCATCAAATTTAGAATCCTCTATAAAATATTGTCTATTTTGCACTCACTATTACATAATCCATCCTCGATTTGGCTCTGTTCCATTCTCCGGATCTACAAACCATCTAGGCATTTAAGATCTCTAAACAAAAATCTACTAGATATCCTTTCAATATGTCTAGCTCACTTAGATATCACCAGGAAAAGAGCTTTTTCAGTAGCAGGTCCACTACAGACTCCTCTTCGTCAAATCTCAAATTCCAAAGTATTCAATAAATCACTAAAAACATACATATTCTCAAAAGCTTTTGCCATCTCTGACACAAACCTCACTTATCTCCATTATACACAGTTTTTACCACCATTCTGTTTTACTTTATTACTCTTGTTTCTTTTAACCCATACCTTTGATTTTAATTAGTTTTTATTTATTTATTTATTTATTATTTTTATATACCGACATTCGATCTCAATCGATATATCACACCGGTTTACATTCAGGTACTGTAGGTATTTCTCTATCCACAGAGGGCTTACAATCTGTTTTGTACCTGAGGCAATGGAGGGTAAAGTGACTTGCCCAAGGTCACAAGGAGTTTTTAACATTATCTTATAATGTTTGTCTATTATATTTTATATAATTTTATGTATGTAATTTTCCTACTCTTGTTTTTCATTTGTTTTGTCTTTTAATTTATTGTAAACCATTTTGTCCAATATTTTATAGCTAAACGGTATATACATAATTTTAAATAAATAAATAGAATAATTTCTTTATTTCTTTTTTTTCATTTTTTCTTTATTGAATTTTTTACAATGAATACAATTGTATGCATTTAAAGGAAAAATAGTAATGACAATGAATATTACATAATCAATACAGGAAATGTAATTCTGTCTTACATTTCATAGCCCTCAATTAAGTCGGGGAAGATCCTTCACAGGAGACGACTTATTCTAGCAAAAAATTAGAACTACACATTAAAGACAGCACTAGGGAGAAAAAGTTATATATTTTATAGAGCATTTCATCCTTAAATGAGGTTATAGGCTCTGGGCTTGAACCAGTGGCGTAGCCACGGGTGGGCCTGGGTGGGCAAGTGCCCACCCAACTTAGACCCAGGCCCACCCAACTGGCACCGGAACTGCAAGGCTGTCGCGGGATCCCATCCCTGCGACAGCGAACAAGAGAACCCACGCCTCGCGCGCCATCACGGCACACATGGGGAAGCGCTGCTGCGGCCGTATGGCCAACCGGTCTTCCTGTTCGGGGGGGGGAGCGGAAGCGCCGCGCGCAGCTTCCGCTTCCTCCCCCCAATGCAGGGAGATCAGCTGCCTCTCCTGCTGCCATCGGACTCCTGCTATCTTCGGACCAAACGGCCTGCCGAACTTCCTGTTTGGGGGAGCAGAAGCGCCGCGCACAGCTTCCGCTTTCTCCCCCAAAGCAGGAAGATCAGCTGCCTCTCCTGCTGCCACCGGACTCCTGCTATCTTCGGGCGTCGGGCCGTACTGCCCGCCGATCTTCCTGCTTGGGGGGGGAGGGAGGAAGCGGACGTTGTGCGCTGCGCTTCCGCTCCCCCCCCCCGACAGGAAGTTCGGCGGGCCATACCGCCCAACGCCCGAAGATAGCAGGAGGCCGGTGGCAGCAGGAGAGGCAGCTGATCTTCCTGCTCTGGGGGAGAAAGCGGAAGCTATGCACGTGCTTGAATGTGTATGTGTGGATGAGAATGGGAGTGTGTGTGGGTGAAAACTGGAGCCTGGGTGTGTATGTGGGTGAGAATGGAAGCTTGAATATGTGGGTGAATGGGAGCTCGAATGTGTGTATGTGTGGTTGAGAATGGGAGCCTGGGTTTGTGGCTGGGTGAGAATGGGAGCTTGAATGTGTGTAAATAGGGGTGAGAATGAGAGCCTGGGTTTGTGTGGGTGGGTGAGAATAGAAGCTTGAATATGTGGATAAGAATGGGTGCTTGAATGTGTGTATGTGTGGGTGAGAATAGGACCTTAAATGTGTATATGTATGGATGAGAATGGGAGCTTGAATATGTGTGGGTGAGACTGGGAGCATGGGTTTGTGGGTGAGAATGGGAGTCTGGGTTTATGTGTGTGGGTGAGAATGGGTGCCTGGATGTGCGTCTGTGTGTGCATAAGAATATAAGCCTGGGGAGGGGTGAGAAAGTGAGAACTTGAATGTGAGCTTGTGGGGGGGGGGGGGGAGGAGAGCATATGAGAGTGACAGCTTGAGTGTGTGAGAGGGAGTCTGTGAGAGAAAGCGTGTATGTGTGTGTGTGTGTGTGTGTGTAAGGGAAGAAGACAGTAATAGAAGAAAGACACTGAAAAGGAATTAGGAAATGAGCTATAAGGGAAAAAATGGGAAAAAGAGACCAGGACCAACTGATTAGAAAAATACAAAGATCAGACAACAAAGGTAAAAATATATATCTATATTTTGAGATGTTAGCAATTTAAATATAAGCAACACAACCGCTCTCTCAAAATTTATGGACAGGTAGGAGCCGTGTATAAAATCGTAATAATAAGAAGGCTAAAGTACCACAAATCACCGTGAATTATGTTTGTATCATTAAGTAAACCTCATACTTAGGCGTAGATGTGAATGCTATGCTGCATAATTTGGCATTATTTATCAGTAAAAAAACAACTAGTAGACCTGCATGCCTACAGCCCACCCATGTTAACCTCGTGCCCACCCAAAAAATCAATTCTGGCTACGCCACTGGCTTGAACTACCTCCTGATACAGTAGTAGATCTTTCTTTTATAAACTTTTCTAAGTGGGAAGGTTGAAAAAAGATATATGTTAAATCTTTAAATTTAACTAGACATTTACATGGGAACATGAGAAAAAAATACGGCATCCAATTGAACAACACCTGCTCTTAATTCTAGGAATTGTTTCCTTGTAAACTGCGTCTCCCTGGCAAAGTCAGGATAAATTTGTACTCTCATACCAAGAAATAATTCAGATTTGTTGCGAAAATACATTTTGAGAACTCAGTCCCTATCAGAATCTAATAGAAATGAAATGATTAGTGTTGCAGGCTGGGCCTCCTCCTCCATAGACAACTCAAGAATCGCAGATAAATTCAATAGGGACAGCTGTTGCATCTCATGTCCTTCAACCAGTATCTTTTTCCTTGTAGGCAGATAGAAAATTTTAGACAATGGGGGTAAAGCTGCCTGTGGAATTTTCAATATCTCTTGATCAAACTTAATCCACATTTCTGTCAGTGCAACTGTAGTTTTCTTGGGGAAATTAATCAATCGTAGGTTCTTGCTTCTCTGTTGATTATCCAAATTTTCTATTTTTCTTAATAGATATAGGTTATCCTTAACCATTCCTTGATTCATCTTTTTCATTTCCCCAATATCAGATTTTAACATTGCAACTTCCCTTTTATTTTCTATAACTTGTTCTTTTAACTTTTGCAACTGCATCTCAGTTTGTCCCACTTTTCTCACAATAGGTCTAATTTGTATGGCCACATTATTGTTCAAAGTTTCTATTGCCATCCAAATAGATTCAAGAGAAAATGTTTCTGGCCTTACCATTGGAGGCGATTCAGGGTAACTTTCCTGCAATATTTCTTCTCCAGGTTCCCCTCCAAACTGCCAGGAAACTAACTCTTCCAGAGCCTGCATTTCTCCTCTATCAGGCTCTTCACCCTCTGCCCAGAGGTTGCTGATGATCCCAAACTTGCCGGAGCTTCCTCAGCTCCTCGCGGGGCCCCCTCCTTGGCGTGACCCGGAAATAACTCCGAGTGTTCCAGGTTAGTCGTCCGACTTGCCACTGGGTTCACGGAGGCTGTTCTTTCTGCCGGAGAGAGTGATGCCACTGAGTCATGGAGGACGCTGGCTAAACAGTATATACATAATTTTAAATAAATAGAGTAATTTCAATCCTGTCACCAGTCATCTGTACAAAAGAATCATTAAGCACAACTGGAAACTCCAAACTGCACAGCCCTTCCAAGCTCCTTTTTGACATTGTATTTTCTATTGTTTTTCTACATAAATTTTATGCACTATGTATGTTTTCATTGTAAGCTGCCTCAGATTTCCTGTAGAGTGTGGGATAGGAATATTCTTAATTAATTAAATAAATAAATAAATAAATAAATAAATAAATAAGTATTTTGGTAAAGTTGAACCAAAATGTTTCCCTTACTATTTGCATAAGTGCCTCCAGATACAATGGAATATGAGGTCAGATAGTAGACGTGTAATGGTTGTCAGATACTTCCCAGTAGGAGATATCTTCCACAGAATGTGTTTCATTAAAACGCATGAGCCCACTTTGGCTTTTGTTCTTTTTTACAGTCTTCTATCCTAGGAAGATAACTGAGATTCAGGGGAGGAGTTCCAGGCCTCCATTAACAAAAATTCTTGGGGGTCCAAGGAGGATCCTGAAAGAGAGATAACCAGAAGAGAATTTGTGAGAAGGGAGCTGTTGCACTTGGAGGTGGACCCTTGCCTGGAGCAGCATAGAGCTGCTTTGGCTGACTACTCTCGGACTGCCATCTGCCACCAGGAGGCGGAGCACAGGAGGAGACAGAGGCTAGCTGGAGCTTCACCACTGGAAGCCCACGGGTGGAGCCCTTGGGGACCCGGGCCGCTTGGACTTAGGTGGGCCTCGCAGGATCTCCCAGAAAGGAAGTTCAAAGGTGTGCCCACCAGGATCAAGGGCGCGCGGTCGATGTCTGGACTAGAGGCCTAAGGGATCAAGGAAAGCCAGAACAGTGTCTGTGATGACAAGGCTAGGAGCTGGGCCAGACGCAAGGAGGCGTGGTCAGTAATAGCAGGGGTCAAGTTCCAAGGATCAGTCCGAGAGTAGTCAGCCAAAGCAGAGGTCAAGTTCCAAAGGTAAGTCTGAGAGTAGTCAGCCAAAGCAAGGGTCAGGTTCCAGAAATCAGACGTGGTCAAGGAGGAGGGCAAAGGTCAGTATCTGGGCAATGAACAACATAGTCAAGAGCAGGCAGAGGTCAGTACCAGAGAGTCAGTCCAAGAGACACTACCTGGGGGAACACAGGAACAGCCAGACGCTGGAACAGGAGGACGCTGGAACGAGACTGGAACAGGCGATGAGACACGGAGGCAAACTAGTACACACATGGTGTCGACCTGATGCTGTGCTCGATGGTAACCCAGCCAGCCAGGTCTCCAGCCACTGAAGGACACAGAATACCGGAAGGAACGGCATGACTCCAGGAGACGATCGACAGGAGTGAGTTCTGGGGCGAGCAACTGAACAGGAGAGCGATTATCCAAGTGGCTTCGATGTTCTTGGAATTCTTGATGTGGGAGCTTGAACCCACAAGCTTGGAATCAAATGTTCTTGGCTTCATAGATGTGGAGGCTTGAACCCACGAGCTTGGAATCAATTGTTCTTGGAAGCGCTGGTGTGGGGGCTTGAACTCACAACCTTATGATCAAGTCTCTTATTGACTCTATAGGTGGATCAGAGTCTCTTTGGCCTCTGCACCACGAGTGAGGCCTGGTGCACTGAGGAAGGCCCAGCGACCGCCGCCGTGGGATGCTGAGGCCTAGAGGAACTTGCAGCTGCCGCTGGGGAGGCCGATCCGGAACCTGCAGAGGAGTTGGAGAGGTAAGCAGGCCTGTGCACGGGCCGAGTGAGGATGGGGCGCGCAACAGTACCCCCCCCCCCCCCCCCTTCTAGGCCTCCCTCTGCGCGAGCGAGGTTTTTCTGGATGAGCCCTGTGGAAGATCCTGAGGAGCTCTTTGTCTAGTATATTGTGAAAAGGTTCCCAGGAGTTCTCCTCGGCCCCGTAACCCTCCCAGGATAAGAGGTATTCCCATCTGCCTCGACGCCAATGGATGTCGAGGACTTCTCTTACCTGGAGGGTAGAAACCGGTTTGGTGGAGATCCGTGGTGGCAAGGGATCTCTGCGAGAGTGCCAGGATAGGACCAGCAGCTTCAGCAGGGAAACGTGGAAGGTGTTGTGAATACCCATGGCACGTGGCAGTTGTAATTGGTAGGACAAGGCTTCCACTCTTCGTAGGACTGGAAAGGGACCGATGAACTTAGGTGCCAGAAGATGTGAAGGGAGTCACAGCCGTATGTGTCGGGTGCTCAGCCACACTTTCTGGCCAGGATGGAAGAGTGGAGCTGGACGTCTGTGGGCATCAGAGGTATGCTTGGAATGTTCAGCGGCCTGGTTGAGGTGTTCTTTAACTTGATTCCACACCTGTCGAATGGTGTGAGCCGTGAATTGAGTGGCTGGTGATGAAACAGAGAGAAGTACTAGCAGAGGTAAACCTTGTTGTCGACCAAACATCACAGAAAATTGCGACACAGTGGTGGCAGCAGCGACGTGGGTATTATGCGACAACTCTGCCCAAGGCAGCAGGTCAGACCAATTGTCCTGTTGATCATTCACATATGAGCGAAGGAAGGTTTTCAGAGTCCAATTGGTTCTTTCTGCTTGGCCGTTGGCCTGGGGGTGATAGGCCGACGTAAAATTCAAGGTAATGTTGAACTTTTTACATAAGGAGCGCCAGTACCTTGCAGCGAATTGTGGTCCTTAGTATGATATGATTTCTTTTGGAAGGCCATGGAGGTGTAAGACATGCTTTAGGAAAAATTTGGCCAACTCTGGGGCTGATGGAAGGCCGTGCAGGGGAATGAAGTGACCCATTTTGGAAAAACAGTCAATGATGACCCAGATCACAGTATTATTCTGTAATGATGGTAGGTCCATGATGAAATCCGTTGATATGCTTGACCAAGGTTCAATGGGAGCTGGAAGCAGTTGGAGGAGACCCCAAGGTTGCCCTGTTGGGGGTTTCTGTTGGGCACAGATGGGACATGAATTGACGTAGATGCAGGAGTCTTGTACCATACTGTGCCACCAATAAAATCTCTGCAACATCTCGAGGGTTCTTGTATGGCCCAGATGACCTGCCAACTTAGAATCATGGGCCCACTTAAGAACCTGCTCATGTAATCTCCGTAGAATGACTGTCTTTCCGGCAGGGACCATGGTGGTCACTGCGAGAGCTACACAGGCAGGGTCAATGATGTGTCTTGGGACATCGGGAATGTCTTCTGGTTCAAATGATCTGGAGAGCTCGTCTTCACGAAGGTTTTTCGAGGTCGGTCGGTAGCGCAGTTCAAAATTGAATCTCTTGAAGAACAGCGCCCATCGGGCTTGCCTCGGGTTCAGGAGTTGTGCTTCTTTTAGGTGCTCGAGATTTTTATGATCGGTGAAAATGGTAAATTTGTGTTGCGCCCCTTCCAACCAGGGGCACCACTCCTGGAGGGCCAACTTGACATCTAGGAGTTCCCGGTCTCTGACGGTATAGTTCTGTTCTGTAGGTGAGAACTTGTGCGAATAGAATGAGCATGGTATCAATGTTCCCTTGGGAGAAAATTGGCTTAATACCGCCCCAGCCCCAATAGCAGATGCATCGACTTCTACGACAAATGGGCTTCTTGGTTCTGGATGTTGCAGGCAAGGGCATTCTGCTCGTTTAGTGTTTGGAAGGCAGCTTGTGCTTTGGGAGCCCATACAAGGGTGTTAGCCCCTTTCTTTGTCATGGCAGTGAGTGGAGCTGCTAAGGTAGAATAATTAGCAATAAAGCTTCTATAATAGTTCGTGAAACCTAGGAAGAGTGGCAAAGCATGGAGGCCAACTGGCTGAGGCCAGTCTCGAATGCCTTGAAGTTTTTCTGGGTCCATAGAGAATCCTCGATCTCAGATGATATACCCTAGGAAGGGTAAGCGGTTTTGCTCGAAGATGCATTTTTCCAGTTTGGCATAGAGGTGATTTTCTCTCAGGTATTGAAGTACGGTCTTGACATGATTACGATGTGATTCCAGATCTTTCGAGAAAATCAGGATGTCGTCCATGTATACGACTACAAAAGAGTAGGGAAGATCTTGGAGAATTTCATTCATAAAACGTTGGAAGACAGCAGGGGCGTTACATAGGCCAAAGGGCATCACGATGTACTCATAGTGACCATCCCTAGTGTTGAAGGCGGTCCTTCAAATATCTTCTGGTTGGATATATACAAGATTGTACGCCCCCCTCAGATTCAACTTGGTAAAGATCTGAGCCCCTTGGAGGTGGTCAAACAGCTCGCTGATGAGGGGCAATGGGTACCGGTCTTTGCAGGTAATGGCGTTAAGCCCTCTATAATCAATACAAGGGCGTAATCCTCCATCTTTTTTCTTAACGAAGAAAAAACCCGCTCCAGCGGGAGAGTCGGAGGGACTAATGAACCCTTTTTCTAGGTTTTCTTTAATATACTCAGACATGGCCAGGGTTTCTGGACGAGACAATTGATAGCTTCTGCCCTTGGGAGGCATCGTGCCTGGCAGAAGTTTGATAGGGCAATTCAGGTTACGAAGTGGAGGTAACGTGTCGGCCTTATGCTTCGAGAAGATGTCCTCGAACTCGGCGTACTGGGTTGGCAACCCGGTAAGGGTGGTGGACTTTAGGATGGTTACTACTGGAGACACTTGTCGTAGACAGGTCTTCTGGCATTTGGAACCCCATTGCACCAACTGCAGGGAATGCCAATCGAATTGAGGCCCGTGGACTTGGAGCCAGTGCAGCCCCAGGATGACTGGATGTGTAGAATGTTTCAGCACATAGAAGGACATCTCCTCCTCATGGAGAGTGCCCATGGTGAGGCAGATGGCCACCGTTCGGTGGGTGATGAGCCCTGGAAGGTGTTCCTCTTGTATGGACGCAATGCGGAGGGACACCTCTAGAGGCTGTAGAGGAATGTTCAGGAGCTTGACGATGTCATCCATGATGAAGTTGCCACTTGCCCCTGTGTCGACAAGGGCAGTGGTAGCGAAGGAGCGAGACTCGATGCCAAGGGAGACTGGAAGTAGAAATTGGCACGGGCCATCCAGTGCTCCTACCATGTGACAGGGGCCGGCCAATGGCACGGATACCCCGTCACATGCTAAGGGCAAAGGGCCATCGGTGCCATTTTGTTTACTGGCAGCCGACGGCCCGAGAGCAGGAAACGCTCCCGGGACCCCCACTGGACCACCAAGTACTTAAAAATTTGGGGGGGGGGATTCTAAAGAACTAATTTTAAAGGGTCGGGCTGTGTTTTTGGGTTATCGGCTCAGCACAGTTGATAAAAAAAAAAACGATTGGACCGCAGGAAAAATAATTTCCCGATGGTGCACAAATCCGAAACCAGAACAGATTCTGGTTCCGATTCACATCTCTAGTCTGCACTGAAATATAGAAACATGATGGCAGAAAAAGACCATATGACCCATCTAGTCTGTCCAGTTAATTTAGCATTATAAGTCTCATCACTTTCTTAGAGATCCTCTGTATTTATCCCATGCTTTCTTGAATTCAGATACTGGTTTTGTCTCCACCACTTCTGCTGGAAGGCTGTTCCTTAGGGATGTGAATCGTTTTCCATATCGTCTTAACGATAGAAATCGTGTGGCAGGGCAAGAAAATCGTCTTAGGCACGATTTTTTAGTTAAAAAATCGTTAAAAATCGTTTTTTCCGATTAGTGCGCACTAACTCGAGTTAGTGCGCACTAACGGGAGTTAGTGCGCACTAACTGGGAGTTAGTGCGCACTAACTGAAAATGATACAATTTGACACTTTTCAGGTCAGTTAAGGTCAGTTTAGGAATGAATATGTATTCCTATTGGCTGCCCTCTTATTTATTCATGTTACCAAGTTTCCTACTGACAGTATATGGGGGATGGGAAATGGAAACAGTTGGTAGCTTGACAAAACAAGTAATGTGATCAGTCAATGTGACTAGAACTTGTGCCCTAACCCTGATACCAGGGGTATTGTGATCTTCCTGCACACAGTGCCCTATCCCTATTAATACCAGGAGTGTTGTGATCTTCCTGCACACAGTGCCCTATCCCTAATACCAGGGGTGTTGTGATCTTCCTGCACACAGTGCCCTATTCCTGATACTGGGGGTGTTGTGATCTTCCTGCACACAGTGCCCTATTCCTGATACCGGGGGTGTTGTGATCTTCTTGCACACATCCCGATATCAGGGATAGGGCACTGCATGCAGGAAGATCACAACACTCCTGGTATTAATAGGGATAGGGCACTGCATGCAGGAAGATCACAACACTCCTGGTATTAATAGGGATAGGGCACTGCATGCAGGAAGATCACAACACCCCTGGTATCAGGGATAGGGCAATGTGTGCAGGAAGATCACAATACCCCGGAGGAGTGAGGGTCAGGCAGCTCCCCCCTGTCTGTGAAGCCAGCCTCTCACTAGTAATGCAGGGAGGGAGCTGTCTCAGACTTCACCATCCTCCCCCCCCCCCCCTTACCCACACACCATTCACTAGCTGGGACATGGGGGAAGTCAGGAGTGAGGGTCAGGCAGCTCCCCCCTGTCTGTGAAGCCAGCCTCTCACTAGTAATGCAGGGAGGGAGCTGTCTCAGACTTCACCATCCACCCCCCCCTCACCCACACACCATTCACTAGCTGGGACATGGGGGAAGTCAGGAGTGAGGGACAGGCAGCTCCCCCCTGTCTGTGAAGCCAGCCTCTCACTAGTAATGCAGGGAGGGAGCTGTCTCAGACTTCACCATCCTCCCCCCCCCCCCCCCACCCACACACCATTCACTAGCTGGGACATGGGGGAAGTCAGGAGTGAGGGTCAGGCAGCTCCCCCCTGTCTGTGAAGCCAGCCTCTCACTAGTAATGCAGGGAGGGAGCTGTCTCAGACTTCACCATCCTCCCCCCCCCCCCTCACCCACACACCATTCACTAGCTGGGACATGGGGGAAGTCAGGAGTGAGGGTCAGGCAGCTCCCCCCTGTCTGCGAAGCCAGCCTCTCACTAGTAATGCAGGGAGGGAGCTGTCTCAGACTTCACCATCCCCCCCCCCCCCTCACCCACACACCATTCACTAGCTGGGACATGGGGGAAGTCAGGAGTGAGGGTCAGGCAGCTCCCCCCTGTCTGTGAAGCCAGCCTCTCACTAGTAATGCAGGGAGGGAGCTGTCTCAGACTTCACCATCCACCCCCCCCCCTCACCCACACACCATTCACTAGCTGGGACATGGGGGAAGTCAGGAGTGAGGGACAGGCAGCTCCCCCCTGTCTGTGAAGCCAGCCTCTCACTAGTAATGCAGGGAGGGAGCTGTCTCAGACTTCACCATCCTCCCCCCCCCCCTCACCCACACACCATTCACTAGCTGGGACATGGGGGAAGTCAGGAGTGAGGGTCAGGCAGCTCCCCCCTGTCTGTGAAGCCAGCCTCTCACTAGTAATGCAGGGAGGGAGCTGTCTCAGACTTCACCATCCTCCCCCCCCCCCTCACCCACACACCATTCACTAGCTGGGACATGGGGGAAGTCAGGAGTGAGGGTCAGGCAGCTCCCCCCTGTCTGCGAAGCCAGCCTCTCACTAGTAATGCAGGGAGGGAGCTGTCTCAGACTTCACCATCCTCCCCCCCCCCCCCCCATTCACTAGCTGGGACATGGGGGAAGTCAGGAGTGAGGGTCAGGCAGCTCCCCCCTGTCTGTGAAGCCAGCCTCTCACTAGTAATGCAGGGAGGGAGCTGTCTCAGACTTCACCATCCTCCCCCCCCCCCCCTCACCCACACACCATTCACTAGCTGGGACATGGGGGAAGTCAGGAGTGAGGGTCAGGCAGCTCCCCCCTGTCTGTGAAGCCAGCCTCTCACTAGTAATGCAGGGAGGGAGCTGTCTCAGACTGGTATCAGGGTTAGGGCACTGTGTGCAGGAAGATCACAACACTCCTGGTATTAATAGGGATAGGGCACTGTAAGAGATGACTGTAGTAGATTGAATAAAGATCTGATGTTTCTGCTCTCCTCACACCAAACAAAAACAACACACAAGCAGAGAAGCCCTTCTTACAAAGCTGAGCTAGTGAGTTAAGTAGGAGGAAAAGTAAACATACTGGTGCCAGTGTGGCTACTTAAAAAATACACTTACCAACAATCAATTACATATATTTGAACTGTGTACAGTTCCAGCCAGGACCACCTTTCTAAAATGCACAGTGATTGGCAAATTCAACATGCACTAGCATTTCAGGTGCCTGCTAACAAAAATAATAAACAAACAAGTTCTAGTCACGTGAGTGCTGATCATTACATTACTTTTTTTGTCAAGCTTCCAACTGTTTCCATTTCACATCCCCCCAACCATATTGGTAACATCAATAGATAAGAGCACAGCCAGCCAATAGGAATACATACATACATATTCATTCCTAAGTGACCTTTACTGACCTGGGAAGTGTGAACACTTTGTTTCATTTTCTGTTGGTGTTCGTTAGTTTCCAGTTCCATTTCCCATCCCCCCAACCATCACCTCAGTGGTAACCTTGGTAATATCAATAGATAAGAGGGCAGCCAGCCAATAGGAACACATATTCATTCCTAACTGACCTTCAGTGACCTGGAAAGTGTTTATTTGTATCATTTTCAGTTAGTGCGCACTAAATCGAGTTAGTGCGCACTAACGGGGAGTTAGTGCACACTAACTCGAGTTAGTGCGCACTAACACGATTTAACGATTTTTAACGATAAATCGTTAGAATTTCTATTGTATCGTGTTCTATAACGATTTAAGACGATATAAACATTATCGGACGATAATTTTAATCGTTGAAAAACGATTCACATCCCTAATATCCATCACCCTCTCTGTAAAGAAATATTTCCAAAGATTACTCGTGAGTCTACCCGCTTTCAACCTCATCTCATGATCCATCGTTCTAGAGCCTCCTTTCCATTTAAAAAAGCACACCTCCTGTGCATGGAATCCTTTTAGATATTTGAATGTCTATCATATCTCCCCTATCTTGCCTTTCCTCTAGGTATACATGTTTAGATCTTTGCTATCCCCATATGCTTTAGAACAAAGCCACTGCCCATTTTATTAGCTACTCTCTGGATTGACCCCATCCTGTTAATGGCTTTTGAAGGTGCGATCTCCAGAATTGTACACAATATTCCAAGTGAGGTCTCACCAGGGGCATATACAGGGGCAATATTACCTCTATTTTTCCGATGATCATTCCTCTCCCTATGCAGCCAAACATTTTTCTGGCTTTTACCATTGCTTTATCCACCTGTTTTGCCACCATAAGGTCATCAGATACAATTATCCCCAGATTCTATTCCTCCTTTGTGCTTAGAATTTTACCTTCAATATTACCTTTCCCTTGGGTTTTTGCACCCTAAATGCATTACTCTGCATTTTCTAGCATAGCTGCCAGACCTTAGAAAATGGCTTAAGAATTGCTATAAGTATCAGATGAATTGATTTACATCCTGTAGTCAGAAGAAGAACTTCCAGGCTTGTGAAACTACTTCAGAGTCACTTCTTAAAGAAAATCATCAGGAGCCCATTTGTAATTATTCAGGACATAAGAACATAAGACTTGCCATACTGGGTCAGACCAAAGAACATAAGAAAATGCCATACTGGGTCAGACCAAGGGTCCATCAAGCCCAGCATCCTGTTTCCAACAGTGGCCAATCCAGGCCATAAGAACCTGGCAAGTACCCAAAAACTAAGTCTATTCCATGTAACCATTGCTAATGGCAGTGGCTATTCTCTAAGTGAACTTAATAGCAGGTAATGGACTTCTCCTCCAAGAACTTATCTAATCCTTTTTTAAACACAGCTATACTAACTGCACGAACCACATTCTCTGGCAACAAATTCCAGAGTTTAATTGTGCGTTGAGTAAAAAAGAACTTTCTCCGATTAGTTTTAAAAGTGCCCCATGCTAACTTCATGGAGTGCCCCCTAGTCTTTCTACTATCCGAAAGAGTAAATAACAGATTCACATCTACCCGTTCTAGACCTCTCATGATTTTAAACAACTCTATCATATCCCCCCTCAGTCGTCTCTTCTCCAAGCTAAAAAGTCCTAACCTCTTTAGTCTTTCCTCATAGGGGAGTTGTTCCATTCCCCTTATCATTTTGGTAGCCCTTCTCTGTACCTTCTCCATCGCAATTATATCTTTTTTGAGATGCGGCGACCAGAATTGTACACAGTATTCAAGGTGCGGTCTCACCATGGAGCGATACAGAGGCATTATGACATTTTCCGTTTTATTCATCATTCCTTTTCTAATAATTCCCAACATTCTGTTTGCTTTTTTGACTGCCGCAGCACACTGCACCGACGATTTCAATGTGTTATCCACTATGACACCTAGATCTCTTTCTTGGGTTGTAGCACCTAATATGGAACCCAACATTGTGTAATTATAGCATGGGTTATTTTTCCCTATATGCATCACCTTGCACTTATCCACATTAAATTTCATCTGCCATTTGGATGCCCAATTTTCCAGTCTCAAAAGGTCTTCCTGCAATTTATCACAATCTGCTTGTGATTTAACTACTCTGAACAATTTTGTGTCATCTGCAAATTTGATTATCTCACTCGTTGTATTTCTTTCCAGATCATTTATAAATATATTGAACAGTAAGGGTCCCAATACAGATCCCTGAGGCACTCCACTGTCCACTCCCTTCCACTGAGAAAATTGCCCATTCAATCCTACTCTATGTTTCCTGTCTTTTAGCCAGTTTGCAATCCACGAAAGGACATCGCCACCTATCCCATGACTTTTTACTTTTCCTAGAAGCCTCTCATGAGGAACTTTGTCAAACGCCTTCTGAAAATCCAAGTATACTATATCTACCGGTTCACCTTTATCCACATGTTTATTAACTCCTTCAAAAAAGTGAAGCAGATTTGTGAGGCAAGACTTGCCCTGGGTAAAGCCATGCTGACTTTGTTCCATTAAACCATGTCTTTCTATATGTTCTGTGATTTTGATGTTTAGAACACTTTCCACTATTTTTCCTGGCACTGAAGTCAGGCTAACCGGTCTGTAGTTTCCCGGATCACCCCTGGAGCCCTTTTTAAATATTGGGGTTACATTTGCTATCCTCCAGTCTTCAGGTACAATGGATGATTTTAATGATAAGTTACAAATTTTTAATAATAGGTCTGAAATTTCATTTTTTAGTTCCTTCAGAACTCTGGGGTGTATACCATCCGGTCCAGGTGATTTACTACTCTTCAGTTTGTCAATCAGGCCTACCACATCTTCTAGATTCACCGTGATTTGATTCAGTCCATCTGAATCATTACCCATGAAAACCTTCTCCATTGTGGGTACCTCCCCAACATCCTCTTCAGTAAACACCGAAGCAAAGAAATCATTTAATCTTTCCGCGATGGCCTTATCTTCTCTAAGTGCCCCTTTAACCCCTCGATCATCTAACAGTCCAACTGACTCCCTCACAGGCTTTCTGCTTCGGATATATTTAAAAAAGTTTTTACTGTGAGTTTTTGCCTCTACAGCCAACTTCTTTTCAAATTCTCTCTTAGCCTGTCTTATCAATGTCTTACATTTAACTTGCCAATGTTTATGCTTTATCCTATTTTCTTCTGTTGGATCCTTCTTCCAGTTTTTGAATGAAGATCTTTTGGCTAAAATAGCTTCTTTCACCTTCCCTTTTAACCATGCCGGTAAGAGTTTTGCCTTCTTTCCACCTTTCTTAATGTGTGGAATACATCTGGACTGTGCTTCTAGAATGGTATTTTTTAACAATGACCACGCCTCTTGGACATTTTTTACTTTTGTAGCTGCTCCTTTCAGTTTTTTTCTAACAATTTTTCTCATTTTATCAAAGTTTCCCTTTTGAAAGTTTAGCACGAGAGCCTTGGATTTGCACACTGTTCCTTTTCCAGTCATTAAATCAAATTTGATCATATTATGATCACTATTGCCAAGCGGCCCCACCACCGTTACCTCTCTCACCAAGTCCTGTGCTCCACTGAGAATTAGATCTAAAATTGCTCCCTCTCTCGTCGGTTCCTGAACCAATTGCTCCATAAAGCTATCATTTATTCCATCCAGGAACGTTATCTCTCTAGTGTGACCCGATGATACATTTACCCAGTCTATATTGGGGTAATTGAAGTCTCCCATTATTACTGCACTACCAATTTGGTTAGCTTCCCTAATTTCTCTTAGCATTTCACTGTCCATCTTACCATCTTGACCAGGTGGACGGTAGTATACCCCTATCACTGTAGTCTTCCCTGACACACAAGGGATTTCTACCCATAAAGATTCAATTTTGTATTTAGTCTCATGCAGGATGTTTATCCTGTTGGACTCTATGCCATCCCAGACATAAAGCGCCACACCTCCTCCCGACTGCTCCTCTTCATCAAGGTCAGTATCCTATATCCATCAGTGGCTAATCCAGGTCAAAAGTACCTAGCAGGATCCCAAAAGGAAGAGTCCATGTTGCTTATCCCAGGGTAAGCAAGAATGAACAATAAAATGCTAAAAGAAATTAGGGACTATCCATCACCGAGATAGTCCAGGTTTCACCACTGGTCACAACTTCCAAAATAGCCAATAGACAATTGCCCAATTTCATCTATAGGATACAGAGGTCTACACATTATCAAGCAGGTCCCAGGGTAAGAGCACTTCTAAAGAGTACACTGTGAGGAAGTTTTGAAGGAAAGGATTCCTTAGAGCAAAAGATTTATGTGATTGTGTAGATATGGACTGTATATTGTTTGGATATTTTATATCTGTAAGAATTTCACTAAATCTAAGCACACCACCTGCTGAATATATTCATCTGCACTAAATACTCCAGTAAACTGTTTTCTTTTGTGTGTAGTGTGTTTATTTTTCTAGAACATGTCTGAGAATTTCCTAAAAGCCTAAAGGGCAGATTTTAAATGCCCAGTGCGCATAAATCCAGGCCTTTACTTGCGTGGCCAGGCCTTACATGCGCCGGACGAAACTTCCAAAAGGCCCGGCAACGCGCGTAAAGGCCGGTATGTGCTCAAGTGCCGGGCCTCTTGGAAGGGGCAGGCCGAAGGGCATGTTTTAGGTGGGGAGGACTGGGGTGGGGGTGGGGGGCGGGCTGGGACAGCACCATTGTTCGCTGTCCCGGCTGCTGGCACGCACAACTTACTTCAGCTCAGGAGCTGAAGAAGGTTGGGCCACAAAGATAAAAAATAAAATAAAATTTTAATTTAGGGGTTGGGGAGGAGAGGGGAAGGGGAACGGGAAGGGAGGGTTGGGTAGGGAAGTTCCCTCCCAGTCCGCTCCTTAATTGGGACAGACTGGGAGGGAACTGGGGAAAGCAATGATGCGTCGCCGCACGAAAGTCGCAAAAATGTATCCCCCTTGCACACACTGCCCCCGATTTTATAACATGCACGCACCGGCGCGAGCATGTTATAAAATTGCATGTCCATGTGTGCGCACCGGGTAGCACGTGCACATGGACACGCGCGTGTATTTTTTAAAATTCTACCCCTTAGGTGCTGAAAGACCTGCTCTTTTCCCCGTGTTAAGAAAGCAAGCAGGAAGCATGGGGTGTTTAGTTGCATGACTGATCTTGACTGTGCCCCTAGGTTCTACTAGCTGGTGGAACAATGGTGTAAACACCCCCTAGATTTGCAAAAGGAGTTAGACATGCAGAGAAGAAGATACCATTCTATCAACACCTCCCCCAGAGAATGTCTGAGATAGTTGGATTCCTGTCAAAAAGTGGGGGCTAAGAGTAAGACTGGTGTGGTCAGTTTGAGTTAACCTTTGAGGAGAGAGGAGCTATATTTTATTAATCTTTTGAATTAGGGCCCATTCTCCTAAAGTGGAGGGTTTTGTGTTTGAGGAGATTCCTTAAGAGCACTACCTGCCTTTGAGAGACTGCTTCTCATTCAGATAGAGACTTTGTTAAGAGTTGGCTATTTTGGAAGATGTGACTGGTAATGAAACCTGGACCATCTCAGTGATGGATATTCTTTGGATCCGAAGGCCAGGGAGCTGAAGACCTGTGAGTTCCTTCTAGTACTGAGAAGGAGTTGCAGTGACAGTGTCAACCCTGAGTGAGGGTTTGGCTTTGAAGAGTTTTTTTGTTGTGAGTAGGTGTTTTGAACCACCCATTCTCACTGGGAAGCTGGGCAATATAGCCAAGTCCCTGTTCAACAACAGACCTTTTCCTCTAAGAGGTCACATCCAGTAGAAGTTCAGGAAGAAGCAGCAAGATCTGGGGACCCACAACAGGATCTCTACTCTAAGGGTCACAGGCTCGGGTGAAGAAGACTGAGCTTTCTGGACTCAGGTATGATTTTTCCAGGACTAAGGGGATCCCCTCGCTCATAAGATTCCTTGGTCTACTAGGACAGTTTATTCAGTCAGTACAGGAGTGCCAAGCCTAATCTCAGGGAACTTGAGAATGAGAACACATACACAGAAAGAGGTGGAAATTTATTATTTTAACATTTTTATTTTATACTGCACAAATCAGCCAAAACCTCCAGGGTTATTTCCAATAATAACATACACAATAAATAATATAACAAATAATAAAAATGTACTAATCAGTATAAAACAACCTTCTCACAAACATTACATACAACATAGAAGCACATATCACCAACCACCTCTCGGTGATCTTTCAATCTAATCAATTGTATATTAACTCACCCTGCCCAGTCAAAGCATAGATTACACAATAACACATTTTAATATCTGGAAATAAAAAAGCCTTCACCAATTTACGAAATGTTTGTAAATTTAGCTCAGCTGAAATGGAAGCCAGCAACTTATTCCAAAGCTCTGGTGCCATTGCGGTAAAAGAACTTTTTGCAATTCGCTGATTTTTAAATCATATTCACAATTTCTAATTGATGACCCTGAGAGGACTGCAATTCTCGCCCTAGCATGTACAATTTTAACCTCTTACACAGGTATTCTGGACCCTTAACCCATATACATTTAAATACTGTTGCCAATACCTTAAATCGTTCACATTCAGCTATCGACAGCTATCAACAGAGGCTTCGCACTGTTGTAACAACTCGTTCCATAAAGCAAACTTGCTGTACTATTCTGTAATACCTGTAACTTTTGAACTATCACTTTAGGGGTTCCCAATAATAGTGTATTACAATAAGCCAATGAACTCATAAATCAATTTCAGTGGAAAGGAGCATTGTAAAGAGCCCAGCTGTACATTGATACATTTTCTGATTGGACATTTATTTGTATTCATAAATAATCACTAAATTGTATTTGAAAACCCAACTTGTGTCCCACCTATCTGTCTCTGCAGCACAGAATCAAAGAAATAGAGAGTGTGGCATTGAGACACACACACCTAAGGAAGAATTCACACCACCATACCTTCGGGAGAAGCAGGAGGGGAAAGAGAATTAGTGGCGACAGCTCCAGAAACAAATACTTTTGTGTGCTCTTTGGAAACAGTCAAATCCATGGAAAAAGGATTACATGGGTTACACAGTCCAGGAGTGTTAGGGTAGTGGACCCTTGGATTGGCTGAGACTGCAGGTGTAGCACTGTGGGGGTCCCACAGTGGGTGTCACAGTCGGGAGGCGGCGCTGAAGAGGTGTTCCGAAGAAGGCTTCACCACTGGAAGCCCGAGGTCCCCCCAGGAGGAGCCCATAGGGACCCAGGCCTCTTGGACTTAGATGTGACCCTATGTGATCAAGGAAGCGGCCGAAGAGATTGTCAATGGGAATGGTTGGGCCCCGGAGGCCAGAAGAGTTTTCACCCTTGGAAGCCCGCGGCTCCCCAGGCAGGAGCCCATGAGAGCCCGAGCCGCTGGGACTTAGGAGAATCCTCCGGGCAAGCAAGAGCTGGATACCTGTAGACGACGAGGAAGCTGAAGTCGGAGTCAATGGACGAAGCAGGGCCAGAAGTCAGAAGTCCAAAGCCAAAACCAGGGGCGAAAGTGGAAGTCTGGGTCAATGGACAAAGCAGGGTCAGAAGCCAGAAGTCAGAAGTCCGAAGCCAAAGCCGGGGCAGAAGCTGAAGTCGGAGTCAATGGACGAAGCAGGGTCAGAAGCCAGAAGTCAGAAGTCCGAAGCTAAGATAGACGGGAATCTGGGGACAGCAACTAGCAACTCCTAAGAGAGAACCTCGTTGCAAGGCGAGGTCTAGAGGTGGCTGCAGGGTTTAAATAACCCAGCAGCATCTGACATCATCATTGGGGCTGACCACCATCTCCCGTGCTGGCCCCTTTAAATTCGGAGCCCCGGCGCGCGCGCGTGCCTAGGGGGCGGGGCCAGCGACTGGAGGTCGACGGCGTCTCCCTCGCGGAGGGGACACCGCAGCAGGCTGGATGTCGGGCCTGGACGGCCGGGGAAGGGTTCCCAAGGCCCGGCCTGGCCGCAAGGAGAGTGAAGGTCCCGTGCACGGCCCGGGACCGTAACAAGGAGTGAGCAATTCTAGTTCTCAAGCGCTACCAACTGGTCAGGTTTTCAGGATATTCCTAAAGAATATGCATCTGAGAGATCTGTATAAAATCTCTTGCATGCATATTCATTAGGAATATCCTGAAAACTGGCCTTGAGGGCCTGAATTGCCTACCCCTGTAGCTTAGTTCCACACAGAACTGAAAGGTAGGCAGTATGAAAGAAGGAAAGTGTGAGTGTGTGAGAAAGAGAAAGAGACTGAGACTGGTGTAAGACCCTCACAGCTTGAGAAAGATTGCTAGGAGAAACTTCTCCCCAGTCACAGAAATAGGAAGTGAAAGGGCAAGAGCTATGACAGAGAGAGACACTGATAGGAAGAGAATAAATCGGTTTTACTCATTATATACATGGATTGCATACATAGTTTTCTTAGGGAAATAAATGGAAAAAGCAGTACAATCCATGCATGCAGTGGAGCAAACCCAGGACTAGATCAGCTTAATCAGTTAATCTGGGATAAGGTGGTAACCCTAAGAGCAAAAGATGTGAGGCAGAGGCAAACAGGGACAGAATAAGAACATAAGAACATAACAAATTGCCATGCTGGGTCAGACCAAGGGTCCATCAAGCCCAGCATCCTGTTTCCAACAGAGGCCAAACCAGGCCACAAGAACCTGGTAATTATCCAAACACTAAGAAATCCCATGCTACTGATGCAATTAATAGCAGTGCCTATTCCCTAAGTAAACTTGATTAATAGCCGTTAATGGACTTCTCCTCCAAGAACTTATCCAATCCTTTTTTGAACCCAGCTACACTAACTGCACTAACAACATCCTCTGGCAACAAATTCAGAGCTTTATTGTGCATTGAGTGAAAAAGAATTTTCTTCGATTAGTCTTAAATGTGCTACTTGCTAACTTCATGGAATGCCTCCTAGTGTTGGATTCGTGGACCCTTGGGCCGATCGGAACCAGAGGGCGAGCCGCTGAGCGAGGTGGCAGCGGTGGTCCCGACCGGGAGGCGGCAAGGACGGAGTTGTGGGTGGCCGGAGGAAGATCCTAGGAAGCCCTATGCGACCAAGGGCTGTGGCAAGGAAGGATGAGAGGGTGGAGCTGGTACAATGGTGAGAGGATCTTCGCCCTGGAAGCCAATCCTCCCCCGAGAGGAGCTCGTAGGAGTTCGGTCGCTGGGACTTAGGAGATTCACCCTGGAAGCCGGAGTCCCCCCAGGAGGAGCCCATAGGGACCCGGCCGCTGGGACTTAGGAGAGCCCGCGGGGGCGGAGTCAGATGGAGTCCAAGGTCGTTGCTCACCAGCCCAGAGTCGTGTACCAGAGAATCGTCGCTTGCCAGTCCAGGATCAGAAGCCAGTGGATCGCCGAAAGCCAAACCGGGGTCAGAAGCCAGAGAGTCGTCGTAAGCCAGTCCGGGGTCAGAAGCCAAGAATCACCGTAAGCCAGTCCGGGGTCAGAAGCCAAGAATCTCCGTAAGCCAGTCCGGGATCAGGAACCAAAGGAGAACAAGATGGCACAGGAACGCAGCAACTGGAGACAGGAAAACCTGGGAACCTCGCTGCAAGGCAGGGAATGGCTGCAGCTGCAGGGCTTAAGTAGCCCTGCAGCGTCTGACATCATCCAGGGCTGATTCGAGCCTTTCCCGCGCTGGGCCCTTTAAATGCAGGGCAGAGACGCGCGCGCGGGCCTAGGGGGGCGGAGCCAACCGCGGTGAACGCCGACAGCGATGAGGAGGCCGTGACGCGGTGCCTGAGGGCCATGCAGGCCCAGGAGAGCTGGCCACGCGCTGGGGACGCTGAGGCCGGGGTCCCTGCAGCCCCGGGGCGTGGGAGACTGAAACGGGACCGCGGCGAGGTGAGTGTCGATCCCGGGGCTGTCCCGGGATCGCAACACCTAGTCCTTCTATTATTCGAAAGTGTAAATAACCGAGTCACATCTACTCATTCAAGACCTCTCATGATCTTAAAGACCTCTATCATATCCCCCCTCAGCCGTCTCTTCTCCAAGCTGAACAGCCCTAACCTCTTCAGCCTTTCCTCATAGGGGAGCTATTCGATCCCCTTTATCATTTTGGTTGCCCTTCTCTGTACCTTCTCCATCGCAACTATATCTTTTTTGAGATGCGGCGACCAGAATTGTACACAGTATTCAAGGTGCGGTCTCACCATGGAGCGATATAGAGGCATTATGACATTTTCCGTTCTATTAACCATTCCCTTCCTAATAATTTCTAACATTCTGTTTGCTTTTTTGACTGCTGTAGCACACGGAGTATTATCCACTATGATGCCTAGATCTTTTTCCTGGGTGGTAGCTCCTAATATGGAACCTAACATCGTGTAACTACAGCAAGGGTTATTTTTCCCTACATGCAACACCTTGCACTTGTCCACATTAAATTTCATCTGCCATTCAGATGTCCAATCTTCCAGTCTTGCAAGTTCCTCCTGTACTGTATCACAGTCTGCTTGTGATTTAACTACTCTGAATAATTTTGTATCATCCGCAAATTTGATAACCTCACTCATCATATTCCTTTCCAGATCATTTATATATATATTGAAAAGTACGGGTCCAAGTACAAATCCCTGAGGCACTCCACTGTTTACCCTTTTCCACTGAGAAAATTGACCATTTAATCCTACTCTCTATTTCCTATCTTTTAACCAGTTTGTAATCCACGAAAGGACATCGCCTCCTATCCCATGACTTTTTAGTTTTCCTCGAAGCCTCTCATGAGGGACTTTGTCAAATGCCTTCTGAAAATCCAAATACACTACATCTACCGGCTCACCTTTATCCACATGTTTACCAACCCCTTCAAAAAAATGAAGCAGATTTGTTAGGCAAGACTTCCCTTGGGTAAATCCATGTTGACTGTGTTCCATTAAATCATGTCTTTCTATATTCTCTACGATTTTGATCTTGAGAATAGTTACCACTATTTTTTCCGGCACTGAAGTCAGGCTCACTGATCTATAGTAACTCGGATCGCCCCTGGAGCCTTTTTTAAATATTGGGGTTACATTGACCACCCTACAGTCTTCAGGTACAATGGATGATTTTAATGATAGGTTACAAATTTTAACTAATAGATCAGAAATTTCATTTTTGAGTTCCTTCAGTACCCTAGGATGCATACCATCAGGTCCAGGTTATTTGCTTCTCTTTAGTTTGTCAATCTGGCCTACTACATCCTCTAGGTTCACAGTGATTTCGTTCAGTTCGTCGGACTCATCACCCCTGAAAACCATCTCCGGAACTGGTATCTCCCCAACATCCTCCTTAGTAAACACAGAAGCAAAGAATTAATTTAGTCTTTCTGCAATGGCCTTATCTTCCCTAAGAGCCCTTTAAACCCCTCGGTCATCTAATGGTCCAAACGACTCCCTCACAGCTTTCTTGGTTTGGATATATTTTAAAACGATTTTATTATGAGTTTTTGCCTCTATGGCCAACTTCATTTCAAATTTTCTCTTCGCCTGTCTTATCAATGTTTTACACTTAACAATGCTTATGTTTTATCTTATTTTCTTCAGATGGATCCTTCTTCCAATTTTTGAAGGATGTTTTTTTGGCTAAAATAGCCTCTTTCAGCTCACCTTTTAACCATGACGGTAATCCTTTCTTAATGTGTGGAATACATATGGACTGTGCCTCTAGGATTGTATTTTTTAACAATGTCCATGCCTGTTGAACACTTTTAACCTTTGCAGCTGCACCTTTCAGTTTTTTTCTAACTATTTTCTTCATTTTATCAAAGTTTCCCTTTTGAAAGTTTAGTGGTAGATCTGCAGATTTACTTATTGTCCCCCTTCCAGTTATTAGTTTAAATTTGATCATGTTATGATCACTGTTTCCAAGTGGCCCCACCACCATTACCTCTCTCACCAAATTGTTATGCTCAGGCTTGTGAACCCTTGGGCCGACGGGAGGATGGTATACCTTAGGAGGAAGATCCTTAGGTTCTCCCGTCAGGTGGCGAGGCAGAACAGAAGATGCGACCAGCTGACCCTCGGCACTGGAGACTGAGGCAACTGTGGAAGCAGATGAAGAGTCGTGACGTGAAGGAGAAGAATGGAGTCTTTGCCACTGGAAGTCCGCGGTCCCCCCAGAGGGAGCCCTTAGGGACCCGGACCGCTGGGACTTAGGTGGACATTTGAGAGGTCAAGGAGTCGAAAGTTTGGTACAAGGGCTAATTGGAGCTTCACCCCTGGAAGCCCGCAGTCACCCCGGGAAGAGGCCGTAGGGACCCGGGCCACTGGGATTTAGGTGGGCCTTTGGAGATGATGGTCCAGAAGAAGTCCGAGGTCAAGTGTCAGAGGGTCGGCGCTTACCAGTCCGAGGTCTATACCAAGGGATCGCTGCTTGCCAGTCCGAAGTCACACACCAGCAATCACCGCTTGCCAGTCCGAAGTCACACACCTGGAATCACCACTAGCCAGTCCGAAGTCAGGAACCAGGAACACCAAGACGAGACAGGAATAAGGATCCAAAGTAGAAGAACTCACTGAAGCAAGTAGACCTGACTACATGGGACGTAGCCAAGTCGAGGAATGAGCAGAGGAAGTCTCCTTTTATAATTCCTCTGCTCTGGCTCAAAGGGAACAGCTGAAGATGGTTAAAGGGATCAAGTCCCTTTAATTCTAATGAGGAGGCGCAGCCTCATGCCTAAAGATGGCGGCGGCCATCTTGGATTTCCTCCGCGGAGGAAAGACTGCAGGACGCCACAAGGGAGGAGCAGGGACGGCTCCCCACCCGGCGGCCAGCCCGGGGACCTGCACCGGAGCGACGGGCACCAGTCCAGGGGAATTTCTAGGGGCTGCCATGGCAAGTCGCCACCGCGGATGAGGTAGGGGGCCGTGCCCATGGCCAGTCACGGGCGTGGAACACAACACAAATCCTGCGTTCCTCTAAGAATTAAATCTAAAATAGCTCCCTCTCTTGTTGGTTCCTGAACTAATTGCTCCATGAAGCAGTCATTTATTACATCCAGAAACTTTATGTCTCTAGCAAGTCCTGATGTTACATTTACCCAATCAATATTGGGGTAATTGAAATCTCCCATTATTATTGCACTGCCAAATTGGTTTGCTTTCTTGATTTCTCTTAGCATTTCATCATCTGTCTAACTATTTTGTCCAGGTGGATTGTAGTATACTCCTATCACTATACTCTTACCCAACACACATGGGATTTCTACCCATATAGCTTCTACTGAGCATTTAATCTCTTGTATGATCTTTATCCTGTTGTACTCTATACCCTCCCGGACATAAAGTGCCACATCCTCACCAAGTTGATCCTCCCTATCATTGCGATATAATTTGTACCCTGATATAGCATTGTCCCATTGGTTATCCTCCTTCCACCAGGTTTCTGTGTTGCCAATTATGTCAATCTCATCTTTTGCTGCTATACACTCTAACTCTCCCATCTTACTTCTTAGATTTCTGACATTTCAAAGTGTGTTTTTTGTTTGTATTAACAACCTGCTTTTCAATTGTTTGGGATAATTTGGAAATCATTAGCTTCAGTGATTTTTTACATATAGGTACATGGACTATGTTTGCTTTTAATGGAACCTCTCTGTTGGGATGCCCTAACTCTCCTATTTGATTAGTATCCTTAAAGGATGTGAAAGAGACAGGAAGTAAGATTGCAAAGAGAGATAGAGAGATAGAGAAAGAATGAGATAGAGAGATAGAGAATGAGATAGAGAAAGAATGAGAGTTGTGTGTGAGAGAGAGAAGTGGTAAGAAAGAGAGAAACCCTAACCCTCTTCTTATCTGCCCCATTTTGTTGATTGACACTTCATCTTATATGTAATTTTTTTCTGTACTCTGTCCCAAAATAATGCTGATTCCTGCTCTAAAATATAAATTAGAAAAAATAATACTAAGAATTCAACCATAAGAAAACATCCCTTGAGTTAATAGTCTGTGTACATGAACAGATAGTTGATAAGGGAAGAGACAAAAGGAGACAGTGAGTGAATTGAATATTGTATCTATTTAATTACTCTAAATCTGTGCACCATTTTGGGGGTCTTAGGTCTTATACTTAAGAAAATGGGGCCTCTTTATCATCTAGACATACTGTCATTTATTTTTTTCTGGGCACTATGTTTTGGAATTTTTTTCTTCTCTGGTATTTTTCTCTTGCCAATGCTTTGCCTTCTTTTATTAAACTTTTTACTTTGACAAATTCTTGTCTTAAAGAGATTTGACCTGTGTTGTTATCTGCATAAGTACTGGACTAAGAAATGGCAGGGCTTGCAGTTATGGAATAGTCAGATTTTGGAAAGTAAAGCAAAATAAATAAATGTTTTGATATGGCAGAACAGGAAATAGAATCCTCTCTTATAAATAAGGGCATCTTAACTGTCGGGGAAGGTAATAGGTTGCATTTATACTTGTGCACTAAATAAATCTAGACTATTGGTGAACAGTTCTGAATCTGATAAACAACAAGAAGTTGTCATTACTTTTTATATTCATAATTTCAATGTGTGCCATATGTCTATATATCAAACAGCTAGCAGATATAAGAGGTATAGCAACCATGGAACATTTCCTTGTTCAGTATATAAATATTTTGATACCAACGAAAATGCATTAATTTGTGAATGCTCATATTATGCAGAGACCTACTTCTAACAAATATTTTAAACCCATTTTTATATGTGTGAAAGCCTAAGGGAAAACTGGCTCCGTTTAAAATTCTTTGTTCTAAGTACTGTCTGCCTTTTCTGTCTGCTATATTTTCTGACCAATAGGTGGCGGCTGTAAGTCATTTTACGACTTTAGCAGCCATTTGTTTTCCCTGCAAAGAAGCAGCAGCAGTGTGCAAGAGTGCAGGCTAGAAACTGGTTCTCACTTTCAATTGCAGAAGTCTGGATGTGCAGGGTTTTAGAGAGTATCAAAGACTACCAGTTTACAAATTTAAAAAAAACCTCAGCTCTTGCCAAATATGGACGAAGGAATTCCTCGTTTGCAGGAAAGACAGTTGCTGGAGCACAGAGATTTCATAGGGTAAGGTACCTGTGCATTTTGACAATAAAGGCATTTGAAATTTAAAGTGGAAATACAGCTAGAACATAATTATATTTCATCTGTACTTTACAGAATGGACTATCCATCTTTATATATGTGTAAACCTAGAAGAGGCATGAAGCGTGATGAAAGCAAGGTAAGTTTTTTAAAGCTTTTTTTTAGCTTTTAATAAACTGTCCAGAAAATTGTCTTTGCTGATTTTAAAAAGGTAAGCATGTTTTTCTTAACTAAAGTATTTTACCCCATGAATTTTAAGAGTCACACTTAACTTACAGGAAAGGTGGTAAATCTGGAGATTAATGGAATGCAGTTGAAGGTATCTTCAGTTTCCATTATGTAATGTGTCCTTTTCTATTTTTATATTCAGGAAACATACAAACTACCACATAGATTGATAGAAAAGAAACGACGGGATAGGATTAATGAGTGTATAGCTCAGCTGAAAGATTTGTTGCCTGAACATCTGAAACTGACGGTAAGGTATATGTTGTTTGCCTTCTTACAAAAATAACAATTAAAGAATTACCTCAGAAGAAGGCAAATTGGTTTGCTGCTTTGTTACAAGGTACTTAAACAGGAAGAAAAACACAAGTGTCTGAGTTAAAGCAGAGCAATATAGAGAAAGCTTAAAGAATGTATTTGGTTCCATGCTGTTGAGCATACACTGTGATAGTATTCCATTGTTAAGTACATGAAGTAACAAGTTGCTCTTTTTGTTTTTCACTTTAAGACATTAGGGCATCTGGAGAAGGCTGTAGTTTTGGAGTTAACTTTGAAACACTTGAAAGCTTTAACAGCCTTAACAGAACAGCAGCATCAGAAGATAATTGCTTTTCAGAATGGTAAGCCAGCTGTAAGAGGCCAGTGCATGAAATGGATATCACAAACATGGGGTAGATTTTCAAAACTTACATGTGCGCACACACAGTCGCACAATTTTATAACATGCACGTGCTGGTGCGTGGTTGTTATAAAATGCCAGGTTGGCGCGCACAAGGTGGGGTCTAATTCTGCAAAATCTCACAGTGACTCATCAGGGCCTTCCCCAGTTCCCTCCCAGTCTGCTCCTTAAACTTCGCAACACTAACCTTCCTTCCCCTATCCCTATCCTAACTACCCCAGGTTTTTTGTCATACCTTTTGCTCCTGCCAAGGCCGCTGTGCCAGGCACCGCCCCCGGACGCCCCATTTTAAGGCCCCGGCACTTACATGCGTCCCAGGGTTTAGGCACATGGCTGGGCCCATTTGAAAAATGGCTTGGCCCATTTGAAAAATGGCTTGGCCTGCATAAGGCCCAGCTACGCGCGTAAACCCTGGGATTTACACACGCCGGAGGTTTGAAAATCTATACCTTAGGTTCTTGCCCTATCTTTCACAGCATGCCAGAATTGATCTGGGATAGTTTTGCTTGAGGTTTATAAAGAAATAAAATATTTTTAATTCATCTCAAACTGTGCATATATGTATAACTTTTCTGTAAGTTTTCCAGAAGATCAACCCAATAAAGAATTTTGTTTAGTAATGAGGTGCAGGCAGGGAAGATTGCAAAGGAGATACACTGCAGCAAAGTAAATTATTAAATTAAGAATTATAGACACTCTTTCTTTTTAGTATTGCTGTTGATTTGGAAAGTCATGCTAATCCATATTGTAACTAAATAAGGATACTAATGTTGCTTCTGTTTTTCCTGTCACAGGGGAGCGATCTCTGAAATCCCCCATACAGTCAGATTTGGATGCCTTCCACTCTGGATTTCAGTCTTGTGCCAAAGAAGTCTTGCAGTACCTTTCCCGGTATGAAAGCTGGACTCCCAGGGAGCAGAGATGTGCCCAGCTCATCAATCATTTGCACTCCCTCTCCAACCAGTTGTTACCTGGCCCACTGCTGACTCAGCAAGTTTCTGAGAGCAAAAGATCTGCACAAGATCACAGCAGCTGCAAAACAGAACATCAGGCAAACTGTGTCCCAGTGATTCAGAGGATACAGAATGTGGAGCTGAATGAGAATGATACGGACACAGACAGTGGCTATGGTGGAGAAAGTGAGAAGCAGGAAGGAAAAGCTGAGGCAGCCAGGAACCTGAGCCAATCCCAAGCAGTCAGGAATATTGCCATCAAAAAGGAACCTGTAGATGAGCTACCACCTAAGAGGTTTAAGAGGGAGTGCCCAGGTGGCAGGGAGCCAGCACTCAGAGCTGATGCAGCCTTGCTCAGTTCCCTCATGGCCTTCGGGGGTGCTCCCTTTGGCCAGCAAGCACCGCTGTGCCTGCCTTTCTATTTCATTTCCCCATCTGCAGCCACTGCCTACATGCCCTTCCTAGAGAAGCACAGCATGGAGAAGTATCTGTATCCGGCGACAGCAGCAGGTTCCATCCCACTGCTGTACCCTGGGATCTCTGCAGCTGCTGCTGCTGCTGCTGTCCCCTGCCTCTCCTCAGCACTGACACCGGACAGGATCTGCCCTGTCCCATCTACATTGCAGAGCGATGATACATCCCCATCCCTCTGTGCTTTCCCAATGGCAGCAGCGCCTTTAGCTGGGGAACTGGACAGTCCCAGGCAGGACCTGTTGCAGCCTGCAGAGGAAAGTGACTGAGCACTTGGAACCACCACCTCAAAAGGAGGAACATTATAACAATCCTGTCCCTCAGAAACATTCACCAGAAACAAAAAAGGGTGGAATTGGTTTATGATTTATAAGCATTCTGTGATCCTGCATCTTCTTTACCTGTTATATAAAATAGCTTATATTATTGGTTGGGAAAAAGTCTAAAATTCTAAGAAACCCTCCTACTCTAGCACCTCAAAGGAACAATTTTTGGACAAGGAAAGGCTTCAGTGTTAGAACATTTCTTTTTGTGGGATCAATTCAATTCAGTTAATACAAGTCTAGCATCATCTTAAATATTTTGTTACTCAATATTTTCTGTGTTCAGCTTAAATGCACATAGCTGTAAAATGTTTTTCTAAGGTAAATTAATGTTGCACCTTAATTACGAAATATGTCAAAGACAATTTTGTAGACTTGCATTTCTATTCATTTTTCAGCGCTGAGAAGGAATGAGAAATGCAGGTGGCAGGATAGCACTTTATTGATATGTTGACCATTAATGAATGGAGGTAAAATAATTGTTTAAAATTATGTGAAGGTCAAGTCTAAATGGTATGGAAACAGTGCTGGTTCCCATCATTAATATATAGCTCAGCTGTAAAAAAATGAATGTTTGTGGGAAATGAAAATCCCAAACTAGTTTGTAGTAGATTTTAGAACTAGAGGAAAACAAAAACAATGTCAGGTTAAATTTGTAATGCATAAACGCAGAGGGTAAAGTCCCTTGAGACTTTTCCAGCCGTGACAGAGTTATTTCCCATTCTGGAGACTGCCAGACACCAGATAATCACAGAGAAAGCTCGATATTTTTAGTTTGTTGCCAAGGTAGCACTGTGAGAAATCGCACTTGAATGTTATGTAAGAGGTGAAACACAACAGTCTGACTAAGAGTGAATAAATATCCTGGGTTGGTATTTCAGTTTTGTACATTTTGCTGCTGCTGTTTGCTACTGTTTGCCTCAAACGTTGTTTTCAAACAACGTTAAAAATCTTACTGGCCTATGGAGTGGCTGTATGTAAATAGTTGTTAATACATCGAATGAATATCTGACAAGATATTTTTGTAAGGGGGGGAATATGTGGTAAAAGATATTTTGAGTTCCAGTTATCTCTTCGGAAGGATTTGCTGAAAACAAGAGTTATACTTTTGTTACAACGCTTATGCTTGGTACAAAGCTTGAGTCTTAAATTATGAAAAAAATAATAAATGCTGTCTGATGAAACCAGCTTCTCTTTTAAAACAATTTAGTTTGTCATAGAGAAATCGTCTTTATTTTCTGATTTTTCCAATACATCATGACATCTTCTCTAAATATTTAACCACATCTTTCTAATGAGAAAAATATTCTTAACTTCAATGAATAAAACTTTAATACATAATATGCATGTTGTCTAGTGCTTTAAATTTTCAAAACAATTAGGATGAATTTTTAGAAAGACTAAAATCTATGCAACAGTTAGTGAAGGTAGTAATTCAATGATTTTTTATTTGCCATGTTTTATTCTATTGCGTTACAGAGAGAGAGAGAGAGAGAGAGAGAGAGAGAGAGAGAGAGAGAGAGAGAGAGAGAGAGACTTACTATAGTGCCTATGCCCTACATAGGTATTTTAACCCCTATGGGAGGGCCACCTACTAACTCGGGGTGGGGATTAGGTATGAGCGTCGGGGGTTGGGGGCCACTTTCGCATTCCACATGAGACCTACGGACTGAACAGTGGTCTCTAGTGCAGATTTGCTGGCCGTCGGAGTGAGGACGCTCACTCCAAGCGGAGATTTGGCCAACATTCTCTCCACCTAGCATGTTGTTGCCCAGGTAGAGTGTCCATCAAGCTAGGTAGAGAGAACGTTGCCCAAACCACTTCTTGGAGTGAGCGTTCTCACTCCGACGGCCAGCAAATCTGCACTAGAGACCACTGTTCTGTCCGTAGGTCTCATGTGGAATGCGAAAGTGGCCCCCAACCCCCGATGCTCATACCTAATCCCCACCCCGAGTTAGTAGATGGCCCTCCTATAGGGGTTAAAATACCTATGTAGGGCATAGGCACTATAGTAAGGCTCGCTCTCTCTCTCTCTCTCTCTCTCTCTCTCTCTCTCTCTCTCTCTCTCTCTCTCTCTCTCTCTCTCTCAAACCGGCAATTATTGTGCACCGCAAGAAAAGACTGAACGAATCATCGTGCAGTGGGAAAACATCGCGTGCGGTGCTAATGTTTTCGCGAATGGCGAAAACATCGCCGCACACGATGTTTCCCCACTGCACGAAAGAAGCCTCATTTGCATTGGTAACACCCCCTAATGCGTTATTGGAAAATAAGGCCCATTGTGCCTTCATTTTTATAATGAAGACAGGCACTAAAATAAACTTGCTTATTTTTTAGTTATACTTCTAGTTTAAAGTTTTTATTCATGTGGATAACAAGTTCAGCCTGGACCTTATTTGGTTGAGAGGGAGTGGTGAAAATGTAGAGCATTTAGGAATTACATGTATAAAATGAAGGGTTACGCAACTTTGGTTTGGCTAACATATTTGGTTTACAGCAGATATGTAAACAAGGTTTTGGTTTAGGTATGTATCAGTCTTCCTGGAAGAGGTGGCATTTGGCAAAGGCAATCAGTATGAAGCAGCAGTAAGATTTTGGTTATATTCTCAGAAAAACTTAGAGAGGTGGTAGGTGCCCTAGCATGGGTGTCACAATAACTTGTACAATTTCTAGCTAACTGCAAAAAAAGATAAAGACATCTGAGAATTAATCTTTAGCACAGAAGGTGAGATAAAAACAAGGAAGGGTTTTAACCAGGGTAATAGGTCACTGCCTGAGCCCTGCACAACCTGCTGACAGTTCTCTGGAACAGAAATTCAAAGGCAGTTACTTGCATTAAAAAATCACTTTATTCCATATGCCAGCAATTACTTCACACTTGGGACTTTCACTTCCTTTTGAGATAGCAGGATTTCTACATGCAAGTCACAACATATATTGGACATATGCTAGCACATACAAATATGGCTAAATTAGCACAAGACTGATAATTATAAACAGCCAGGACACCTCTATTCTTACATCTAGACAAGTCCATTTCCTCTGGTTCTGTCTCTCTCCTCCTCTCCCTCTGACTATAGCAATAATTCTCTCTCTTTTAACTCCCCCCACAAAGCTGACCACTTTGTAATTTGCCTCAGCTGTGACTCCTAATTATTCACACGTTCTCTGTGACTGCTGCTCTTTCCTTAATTGGGCTTTTGCAAAATGTCTGCAAACTACATTTCCCAGCAGCCTTATGTTTCCTTGTCCACCAGGTTTTATCATCCCCTTAGGCCAGGAATGCAAAGCCACTATTGGCTAACTGGTTTTATCTTCCCCTAGCAGCTTCAGCACGTTCATCACACTAGAACTAGTATAGGCAGGGGTAAATGGATGGGCCAAATGGTCTTTATCTGTTGAGAGCTAATGCAATGCTATGTAATAAGTTGGTTGGAGTTATGTACTCCCAAAAACATATAGTAAGGGTGTCTTTTGTGGGAGGTCCAGACTTGCAAACCTACCTAGCTTGCCATATCACTACCATATCTGTTTGGAGTAGTTACTAATGTGACAAAGGTGGTGGTTCAAGAAAAGGGCAGTCTCTTGTTAGAATTGTGAGTGCATTCAGATTTTCGATGTACCTTACCATTGTTTCTATCGGGGTAGATTTTAAAAGGTTGTGCGCGGGCGTACAGGTGCGTGCGCTACCTGGCACGTGCACATGTACCCCTGACTTTATACCTTGCGCGCGCAGGCACGCACAAGTTATAAAATCCAGGGTCAGTGCGCGCAAAAGGGGTGCACAATTGTGCACCTTGCACGCGTCGAGCCGCATAGCCTTCCCCGTTCCTTCCCTTCCCCCTAACCTGACCTTCAAACCCCCCTCCCCAAATTTTTGTTTAACCTTTTGTGCCTGCCGGCAGTTGGCCAGCGCACAATCCACAGCACAGTGGCAAATATGGCTGCTGTGCTGGGAGCCTTACCCCTGCCCCGCCCCACCACCAGACTGCCCACACCCCGCCCCTCCCATTTTTTCAAGCCCCAGGACTTACACGCATCCTGGGGCTTTATGCGCATCGCTGGGCCTTTTTAAAATAGGCCTGGTGCATGCAAGGCTGGTGACGTGCGTAAATTCTCTGGATTTACACGCATGGAGCAGATTTTCAAAGACATATGCGCATAAATCCAGGAAGATTTACGCGCGTAGGGGGATTATGCGAGCTGGGCCTATTTTCAAAAGGCCCGGCAATGCGCGTAAAGCCCCGAGATGCGTGTAAGTCCCAGGGCTTGAAAAAAGAGGTGGGGCAGGGGTGGTCAGCGGAAAAAGGCCACTGTGCCAGAGATTGTGTGCCAGCAATCGGCCGGAGCGCGCAACTTGCGCCTGCCTGGAGGCAGGTGCAAAAGGTAAAATAAAGATCAGGTGGGGTTAGAGTAGGGTTGGGGGGAAAGGTTAGGGGAAGAGGTGGGAAGGTCAGGCTAAGGGGAAGGGAACGGAGGAAAGCAGCATGGCTCGGCACGCGCAAGGTGCACAATTGTGCACCCCCTTGCGTGCGCCGACCCTGGATTTTATAATGTGTGTGCGCCTGCATGCGCATTTTATAAAATCAGGCGTATATGTACGCATGCCGGGTAGTGCGCACACATATAGGCCGCGCGCTCTTTTGAATTTGGGTTATTTTCCAGATGCTTACCTCTCCTAAAGAGTAAGTCTCACAGTAGTCTTAAATTTATCCATTAATGTAAACTAGTAAAGCTGCCTTTCCCCACAGACTGACCCAAGTGAAGAGAAGGATGCACTTTTGTTTTATTTGCTTGTTGCCATCCATTAGAATTAGATGATTGCGAAAAATAGTGTTTTCATTTTCATGCAAATCTCATGTCTTCCTTCTCTTTGGAAAGTAGGTTAAAAAGTGGTATATGTGCAAATTCAGTGAATAAATAAATTATATTTAGGGTTCCATCTAGTAAGCAGAGATTTTTTACATGAAAATCGAGAAGAAAACTTTATTTTTATGAAATGCTAGTCTCATTTTTTGGCATTCACAGGAATTACCTAATGCCCTTCATACAATGGAGTATGAAAAAGTTAATCAAACCTGCAAAGTAAATACTATTTTCCATTGTATGTGGTCTGAAATTGACAAAAGATCAGTTACTACAGCAACTCTGTTGACAAATTAGCAGAACAGGATCAAAGCGGTGGTTATCTTTAGAGGGTAGAGTTGTACAATGTAACACTATACACTTTAGGCTAAGCATAGTGTTAATAAAACATCATATAAAAATATTAAATGTTAATTATTTACTTTTAACTGGTTCCTTTCTCTTCTCAAATGCCATCCTAAAGTATACAGAGCGCAGCACTCTTATAGGCCCTAGCAAAAAAAAAAAAAAGACAAAATTTGGTAACTAAAAAATTTAAACCACTCATTTTTATTTATTTACTAGATATTAGCTAGCTAATTCTAAATATTTTCTCTTGGTGGGTCACAGAACAAAAAATGTAAAAACAACAAAGAATACCAAATCCAAATATAAAACTGATAAAACAAACAGCAAACTAACATTAAGTAACAAGTCATTACATCACATCAATAAAATCTGAAGGACATTTTCATGGTATTTCAAAGACCTGTGCAAAAAACTGAGTTTTGACCTTTTTCTAGAATATTTATTTATTTATTTAATTTTTTTTAATATACCGTTTATATACATACTCGTAGTCAAAACAGTTTACAAAATTTAAACATACATAATAAGCCATAAAACATAATCTAGGTAAATTAAAAAATTAAGTTAACATTGAAATTAAAGTGGCCAGATAGCGACAAAAACTAGGAAAAAAAAGGGGGGGGGGGGAACATCGAGGGTAAGGGGTCGAATAAAAGAGAATCGGTTTGGGTAGAAAGGAATATTTAAATAACGGAACATGGATCAAAAGCGCTCTTGAAAAGAAAAGTTTTTAAGTTCTTTTTAACTTCTTTCTCAAGTTGGCAAGGTGTCTCAGATTTTCGGGGATAGCATTCCAGAGTTGAGGACTGGCGATCAAGAAGGCGCGTCTTCTTGTGATGTCTAAATGAGCAATTTTAATTATGGGTACTTGTAACAGATTTTTATATGGAGAGCATAAACTTCTGTTTGGCTTATATATGCAGAGTTAGGAGCTTAACCAAGTCAATGAGTCGTTATATTTGAGATTGTGAATAGTTATTAAAAAATTATTAAACAGATTCCAACTGAATCTTGGGAGGAAGGACATTCCATAGCATGGATCCACCAGATGGCAATCTTTGACAAAGGGAACTCTGAGTCAGGCTTTCCCTGATATGAGTGATCAGCTAGATTCATACTCTTCAAGCACAAACATGAAGTGATTGAGAGCATCTCCTCTAATGGCTTTAAAAGTGACCATGAGGGGGCTAAAGGCAGTCTCTGAGAACCGGCATCAACTGGTGGAAATGAAGAAAAGGGTCCATAGGGGTAAAATGCATGGAGCGGCAGCTACTACCCTTAACAGAAGGCATGGGGATTACTACCCTTAGCCAAATAGGGGTTGATTTTAAAAGGAGCGCACGCACGTCCATGAGCCTCCCCCAGTTCCCAATTAAGGGAGGGAACTTTCCTATCCCTAACCCTACCCTTCCTACTTCTTCCCTTATCATCCCCAACCTATAACCTAACCCTAACTATCCCCATTCTTTTTGTTTTTTTACTTACTGTTCCGTCAGAGCAGAAGCAACTTCCGTGTGCCGGCTGGCTGCTGGCTCGTGCTTCCCTGGGACAGCAGCTAATGGTGCTGTCCCTACCCTCCCCCCACCCCACCCTGCCTCTCTCCCCCCCACCCAACCCTGCCTCTCTCCGCCCCCTCAGCCTGCCCCTTCTGACAGGCCCGGTACTTGTGCACATATCGGGGTTTACGTATGTGGCCAGGCCTGTTATAAAATGTGCACAAGGCCCGGCCATGCACGTAAACCCCAAAATGTACACATGTGGGCCTTTGAAAATGTACCTGTTAGCTTTCATGCTTTTGACACAACTGCAACATCTTTCTGTGCTTCAGCAGGGGGAAAATAGAGGAACTGGCCCCAATTTTTACAGTCTGGGGTACTAATATGCAGATATTAGGGGAAAAGTGCAGGATTCCTCCTACGGCCCAAGTCTAAAAGCAAAGCACACTCAAGAATCATTGTCTGAATTATCAAGAAGGATGCTCACCCTGTCAAATTTTTGTTAGCAGTAATTTTGTTAAGGGTTTGATAGTTGCTTGGTGTGATTCTAAATATTACTACACTTAACATAAGGCTTGGATGTAACCTGTTCAAAGCAGCAGTTACTACCATAAGAAACTTGATGGGCAGACTGGATAGACCATTTACTATGTAACCTTTAATGATAAATAGAATCTGGCAATAATAGATGGTTCTACATTTTGAATTGTTTGTAATATGCAGAATTCTGGAGACCTAAACAAACCGAATTATAATAGTTGGTTCCTGAGAGGTCTAAAGCCTACATCACTGCCCTTAGAGCACTTTCATTTAAAATGTTTCTAGTTGAATGTGCATGGTAATCCTATCAGTTATGAAGAAACCAATCCATTAAGCATATTTAGTAAGCCGTGCAGGGCAAAAAAATGTATTTTAATTTTTCGGTTCATTTTCAGGAGTTTTTTTTTCCCTCGAATTTCAGTTCATGGAATGTTTGATTCATTTCATTTGTGTGAAAAAAATGAATTAAACATTAAAAGAAAAAATGAATAAAAAAATGAAAACAGGGCCTCCCACCCACCCGGAAGAATGCCGGGGCAAGGATCTCCCCTGGATCCCACTTACCCGGTCCAGTGGGGATCCGCTGCCAGCAAGGCCTAAGCCAAAGCCCCATAGTAGGTCACCCCGAACTCAGTCTTAGCCTACCCAAGGCCGAGGCTTTGACCTCAGCCGGAACCAAGGCACAACACCAAGGCCAGAGGCTGGGTCCTGATGCTGGGGCCTTGACCTAGAACCATCCCAAAGCCAGGGCTCTATTTGGAGGCTGGGTCCCAATGCCTGGACCATGGCCCGGGCCCAAGCTCGATGCTATGCCTTGGCCTGGAGGCTGGGTACCAATGTCAGGGCCTCAACCCAGATCCATGCCCGATGCCAGGTCTCGACCCAGAGGTCAGGTCCCAAAGCCTGCACCTCAACCTAGTCCAGGGCCCTGATGCCAGGATCTCGACTCGGACCCAGGCCTGACTCTAGGGCCCAGACCGGAGCTAGGTTCTCATCCTGTTTCCCATCGTGACACACCGGACAGGCCATGCTCATATGTGTCACACACTGCTCATTACAATTCACGGCGGAAATAAAAAGTAAAGGTCCGGTAATTATTTTTATTGTTTAAAATGACACAAGGAAAACATACATATTCTGTCTGAACAGAAATTGCATAAATAGTAAGCATCCCACACCAAAACAGCACTAATTTCCAGCACTTAAACAGTAACCACCTTACCTAAGAAAAGGCAACAGTGAAATATTACACCAGGCCTTAAGACACCAATACATCTCCTATTAGGAAAACGGACCAAGTCAGGCTGTTATAGAGCCCTACACAGAAACTACACACCAACAGAAAACCTCACCTGAGTCACATGTGCTGACCCTCACCTAACAAAGAATAAAGAGACCAAAACGCATAACTAGAAGCATGCAGAAAAAACTGAATTGGAAACTGCAACAAGCCAGAGAGTCTCTGTGTGCAGTGTAATAAAGGAAAAAAGAAACATCACCCATCCTTATAAAACAAATCAAGAAATATAAAATCATCAGCAGTAAAACTGTACTAACAAAAAGAACAGATTATTTCGAAACAGCTGATGAGTGTAATACACAATAATTAAAAACTCATATAAAAAATTTCTAGATACCAATAAAATATTTCAAAATAGCAGACACAAAGACCCAGTAATGAAAAATAAGGAAACAAAAATGTTTTTGCTCTGCATACCTGGAAACGTTTGATATCCAGGTGTCCTGAGATTGTTTTGAATTAGCAGGAGGAGGGGTGGTTTGCTTGGAACTTTCTCCTCTCTCTCAATCACATACCAGCGTTCTCTCTCACACTGGCTCTCAATTACACACCTATACACACATGCTCTCAGTCACTCACATATACACATGCTTTTTCTCTCACTTATATAGGCTCTTAATTATACATTTACACACATGAGGTAGATTTTTTTAAAAAGCGCGATCGCGTACTTTTGTTGGCGCACCAGGCGCAAACAAAAGTACGCTGGATTTTATAAGATACGCGCGTAGCTGCGCGTATCTTATAAAATCCTGGATCGGCGCGCGCAAGGCTGCCAATTTTGGGCAGCCGGCATGCGCCAAGCCGCGCAGCCTGCCTCCATTCCCTCCGAGGCCGCTCCGAAATCGGAGCGGCCTCGGAGGGAACTTTCTTTCGCCCTCCCCTCACCTTCCCCTCCCTTCCCCTACCTAACCCACCCCCCCGGCCCTATCTAAAACCCCCCCCCCCCCACCTTTATGCATGGATTTACGCCTCCCGGAGGGAGACGTAAATCCATGCGCGCCGAGACCCGACCCGGGGGCGGTTCCGGAGGGCGCGGCCATGCCCCGGAACGCCCCGGGCCGAAACCACGCCCCGGGCCTGCCCCGAAACGCCGCGTCCCGCCCCCAAAACGCCGCGTTGTTCGGCCCCGCCCCCGACACGCCCCCAACACGCCCCCTAAAAAACCCCCGGGACTTATGCGCGTCCCGGGGCTCTGCGCGTGCCGGCGGCCTATGCAAAATAGGCGCGCCGGCGCGCGAGGGCCCTGCTCGCGTAAATCCGGGCGGATTTACGCGAGCAGGGCATTTAAAATCCGCCCGACGCTGTCTATCTTTTCAGGCTTACACATACAGGCTTTCAATTGCACACATACATGCTGTCTCTTTCTCTCACACACAGACTCTCATTCACATGCTTACAAACATGCTCTCTCATTCTCTCACTTTCACACAGGCTCTCAATCACATACTCACATGCTCTCTCACCTAAACCAGCTCTTAATCACACACAGACACACATGCTCTCTCCCTTACTTATACACACAGGCTCTTAATCATACATACACATGATCTTTCTCACACACAAAGGATCTCAATCATACACACATACTCTTTCACACAAACTTACACATATAGGTTCCCAATTGTAAACTTACATTCATGCTCTCTCTCTCTCTCTCTCTCTCTCAAAGGCAGGCTCTCAATCACAGACATACATGCTATCTCACTCACACACATACACACATGCTTGCTTGCTTGCTCATTCACTCACTCTGTGTGTCCCCCCGGAACTAGCGGCAGCAGCCTCCTCCCAACCCTAACCTCCTTCACTTTCAGTTCTCGCGGAGGAAGAGTCCCATCGGCCGCCGGGGTTGACGCTCTTCATTTTCCTCCGAGCCGCGCTGCACATTCTTCAGACCGCGCCTCTCTTCTGTTCTTCGGGCCGATGCTGACCACACTAGCATGGTCTCTTCTTCCCGCACACATACCCAATGCTCACCACTTCGTCATTCGGGCCGCGGGGGGGAGGGAAGAAGAGACGATGCCGATGCCGCTGACTCCGGCTGTCTTGCCGCATTCCGTCCGGCCTGACAGAATTTTAAGCCCGGGCGGAGGAGGACCGGGGAGTAGCTGGGTCAGCGGGGGACCGGGAAGTGTGGCGACACACCTGCATGTTCTTGGAAACACACTGGTGTGTCGCAACACACCGGTTGAGAACCACTGCCCTATACTATAGCCTCAGCCTACGGTCAAACCCAGGCCCATAGCGCAGGCCTCAGAGTTCCAATGAAGTGTCCTCTACTGTCTTCTTTCTTTATAAACTAACATTGTACAAAAAACTGAACTGCCAAAAAGCAGAATATAAATACAAAAAATAAAGAAAGTAAAAATAAAGAAAGTTTACAAAGAGAGAAGGTAGAAGAATGCTTTGTTGGCGCTCTGAGCACTGGGCTCTGGGCCCGAGCCTAGGCCAAGGCCCAGGCATTGGGACCTGGCCTCCACACTGGGCCGTGGTGGCAGACTCAGGTTCAGGCCTAGGCCAAGACCCCAGCATTAGCCTTACAACCAGCCCTGGTCTAGGCTACGGCTTGGGCATCGGGACCTGGTCTGACCATCATATACTCAATGAAAACAGGTAAATGATTGTTCCTAGGAGGAGTACAGCCTCGGCCAAGGCCTCAGCCGAGATTCCGGCATCACGCTCAAGCCTAGTCCATTGCCCCTACTTTGGGCCTTGGCCTATGCCCTAGATGATGCCCCAGCTTTGGGCCTAGGCCTAGGTCTAGGCCAAGTTGCTAGCATCGTGCTCGGGCTTAGGCCACGGTCCCTACTTTGGGCTTTGGCCTATGCCCTACATGAGGCCCCAACCTCCGGCCTAGACCTAAGCCTGAAACATTCCTTTAAACTTAATGCAACAAATGTTTCGTTTCATTAGAAGAGGACCGGAAGGCTCATCTGCATACTGCTCCCAGGCTCCCCCGGGAGAGGACTCCAGAGGTCACAGCGAGTGATCTCAGGTTTGAACTCCACATACCCCAGCTTCCAGAGGCCCCGCACCCTTGGTAGTGGAAAAGGACCAGAAGGCTCATCTGTATACTGCTCCCAGGATCCCCCAGGAGAGGCCTCCAGAGATCATAGCCAGTGATCCAAGGTTTAAACTTCACAGCCCCAGCTTCCAGAGGCCCCGCACCCTTGGCAGTAGAAGAGGAGGCGCACAAATCTCAAACCCTTCAAATCTTTGAGTGAAGATCAATTTAATGGTGATTGAAGAGGATTGGTAAGTATAGCTTTGGGAAATCTTTGGACTTAATAAAGTTTGGAGAAAGGTGAAATAGTGGGATATATTCTTTAGAGTTTGTGTATGTCTGAAATAATAAGCAAGCCAGAGGTAGTTAATAGGGGTGTGCATTCGTTTTGAACTTATATGTAAAACGCTACTTTTTTTTTTTTAACTTAAAAAAGTGATGAGGCGAAAACGATCGGATTTCCAACTTATTCAACATAGCTATGTTTCTTTGCGAGGAGCACGTGACGTCCGCGTCATGTCGGAGTGACGCGGCCGTCACGTGGTCCACCGCGGTTCCGCTCCCGGACCCCTCGTTGGACACAAACGGAACTTTTGGCCAGCTTGGGGGCGCCTCCTGACCCCCCCAAGCTGGCCAAAAGTTCCGTTTGTGTCCGGGAGCGGAACCGCGGTGGACCACGTGACGGCCGCGTCGACTCGGCCGTCACGTGGTCCACCGCGGTTCCGCTCCCGGACACAAACGGAACTTTTGGCCAGCTTGGGGGGGTCAGGAGGCCCCCCCAAGCTGGCCAAAAGTTCCGTTTGTGTCCAATGATGGGTCCGGGGGCGGAACCGCGGTGGACCACGTGACGGCCGCGTCACTCCGACGTGACGCGGCCATCACGTGCTCCTCGCAAAGGAATAGAGGAATGGCTTCCTGACTCCCCGCTGGACCACCAGGGAATTTTGGTAAGTCTTGGGGGGGGATTAAGGAGGGTGAGGGGTTTAAATTTTTATTTAGGGAACCAGTGCATGTATGGACATAGACTCAACTTATGGAATTCTCCATATGTCCATATTGACCGAAATTGACCCCCCTTTTCGACTTATGGACTTATGAACATAAACTTTTTGTCTGCACATCCCTAGTAGTTAATTCTAGTGCCTGTCTTTCCCACCCTCCCAAACCCTTGATTTTTAGGAAGGAGACACTTTCTCATTAAAATCAATCAGGCTCTTATCTAAATACTATTGCACCCGCCTTTATTAAGAGTTTAATCATCCTCTTGTAGGTAACTAGCAGATTAATTAGTAAAAATGCACCTGTAACTCTAATTCCAACTCCCTTAGTATCCTAGATTTAACTAGAAACGCAAGAAAATTAAGATGAAGGCAGCAATCCAGCAGCAAGAGGCTTTCCAGTCTTTTGCACTGAGTGTCACATGTATGATTTTTTACTCACAGGTGAGAGATTGTATGTATGCACCCAGTACAAAGAGCTCCTGGCTCCGGCCAACTCCATTTCAAATTCTCTCTTCACCTGTCTTATCAATGTTTTACACTTAACGTGACAATACTTGTGCTTTTTCCTATTTTCTTCAAATGGATCCTTCTTCCAATTTTTGAAGGATGTTTTTTTTTTGGCTAAAAATAGCCTCTTTCACCTCATCTTTTAACCATGCCGGTAATTGTTTTCACTTCCTTCCACCTTTCTTAATGCATGGAATACATCTGGACTGAACGTCTAAGATTGTACTTTTAAACAATGTCCATACCTGTTGAACACTTTTAACCTTTGCAGCTGCACTTTCAGTTTTTTTCTATTTTCATTTTATCAAAGTTTCCCTTTTGAAAATGTAGTGTTAGAGCTGTATATTTACTTATTGTCCCCCTTCCAGTTATTAGTTCAAATATAATCATGTTATGATCACTATTGCCCCGTGGCCCCACCACCGTTACGTCTCTGACCAAATCCTGCATTCCACTAAGAATTAAATCTAAAATAGCTCTCTCTCCTTTGGTTCCTGAACCAATTGCTCCATGAAGCAGTTTATTCCATCCAGGAACAGCTCCCCTATGAGGAAAGGCTGAAGATGTTAGGGCTGTTCAGCTTGGAGAAGAGACGGCTGAGGGGGGATATGATAGAGGTCTTTAAAATAATGAGAGGTCTTGAACAAGTAGATGTGAATCGATTATTTACTCTTTCAGATAATAGAAGGACTAGGGGGCATTCCATGAAGTTAGCAAATAGCATATTTAAGACTAATCGGAGAAAATTCTTTTTCACTCAACACACAATTAAGGTCTGGAATTTATTGCCAGAGGATGTGGTTAGTGCAGTTCGTGTAGCTGGGTTTAAAAAAGGTTTGGATAAGTTCTTGGAGGAGACGTCCATTAAATGCTATTAATCAAGTTAACTTAGGGACTGGCCTCTGCTATTACTGGCATCAGTAGCATGGGATCTACCATGCCAGGTTCTTGTGGCCTGGTTTAGCCTCTGTTGGAAACAGGATGCTGGGCTTGATGGACCCTTGGTCTGACCCAGCATGGCGATTTCTTATGTTCTTATGTCCTGATGTTATTTACCTAGTCAATATTGGGGTAATTGAAATCTCCCATTATTACTGCACTGCCAAATTACTATTCAAATGGCTTAACACAAATCATGATAAACATTGAGATCCCTGTTAAACTGCAGAAATGTATTTAACTCTAATATATAAAGGGCAAAGGGGAACCTCAGATCTGCCAGCACCACTTTTAGCCAACTTTTGGCCAGCTTGGGGGGGTCAGGAGGCCCCCCCAAGCTGGCCAAAAGTTCCTTTTGGGTCCAACGAGGGTCCCGGAGCGAATGCGCGGGGAATCACGTGACGTCTGCGTCACTCCGACGTGACGCCGACGTCACGTGCTCCTCGCAAAGGAATACAGAAATGGCGTCCTGACTCCCCGCTGGACCACCAGGGAGTTTTGGTAAGTCTTGGGGGGGGATTAAGGAGGGTGAGGGGTTTAAATTTTTATTTAGGGAACCGGTGCACGTATGGACATAGCCTCAACTTATGGAATTCTACATATGTCCATATTGGCCGAAATTGACCCCCCCCCCCCCCCCTTTCGACTTATGGACTTATGAACATAAACTTTTTGTCTGCACATCTCTAGCGATTTGTTTGTTATAAAAAGCAAGCCATAAGGTAGGAAATAGCTTAGAGTTTGTGTGTTTGTTATAAAAAGCTAGCTAAAAAGTAGAAAATAGCTTACAGTTTGAGTGTGTCTTTCCTTCCCTCCCACCCCTAGCTCATCATTTCATTTATAGGCAAGAATTACATTCATAATCAATCAGCCTTTTATCTAAAATACAGGATTGACCCAGCCCTTATCAAGAGTTTATTTATCCCATTGCAGGTTACTACCAGATTAAAAAGTGAATATAATAATACATGTAAAGGACTCTAATTGTAGGCATTTCCACTCCCTTAGCAATGTAAACTTAACTAGGAGCTCAATAAAATTCAGATGAAGGCACAGTCCAGCAGCAAGAGGGGGGCCTTCCAGTCTTTTGTATCGAGTGTCTCATATATGATTTTTTTATCTGCTGATGAGAGGTTGTATGTGGGCACCCAGTGCAAAGAGCTACTGGCTTTCAGAAAACGAGTCCAATCTCTGGAGACTAGAATGACAGACCTGGAGGAGCTGAGGCAGACAGAGAAGTATATAGATCAGACCTTTAGGAAAATAGTAACCTAGTCCCAACTCCAGTCTGGCAGCCCTTGTACTGCCTTGGAGGAAAATCTCCTGGTCTGAGAGAATCAACCTGGTGCAGCAGGAAGTGATCCTGTAGCAAGGACCTGCTCTCCAAGTGATGCACTAACCTCTCACACCAAGGATGTGTCTCCCAAGGCTACTTCCCCAGAGGAAAGGGTTAGGTCAGCCATTGGTAATTCGATTATTAGGAATGTAGATAGCTGGGTGACTGGTAGGCATGGTAACATACCTGCCTAGTGTGAAGGTGATGGACCAAGTGTCAACTGGATAAGATTTTGGACAGTCTAGGGAGGAGCAGCTGTCATGTGGGTACTAATGACATAGGAAAATGTGGGAGATAGATTCTGGAAGCCAAATTTAGGCTCTTAGGTAGAAAGCTGAAAAAAGAACCTCCATGGTAGCATTCTCTGAAATATTCCCTGTTCCATGTGCAGGTCCCTAGAGGCGGGCAGAGCTTCAGAGTCTCAATGCATGAATGAGACAATGGTGCAAGTAGAGGGATTCAGTTTTGTAAGGAACTTGTGAGTCTTTTCCAAAGGAATGGGATCCACCTTAACCAGGGTGGAACCAGACTCCTGGCATAAATCTTTAAAAAAGGATGTGGCACCCCTATGGGTTGACCACTAGATGTCAACTAGTCCCTGTAGAAAAAACAACTAGCTAGAGGGAATACCATTTTACAGCTCCTCCTCTGGGGGTAGCTGAGGGGATGGACCTGGATATAATTAGGGACTAGGGATAGATTTGAGGGGAGTCGAGAGGAAAGTTTGAGGTGACAGGAGCCCTAGTGGTATGGGTCCCTTTCCTTTTGGTGAAGCCTACAGCTTCACCTCAGTTACTTTGGACTGAACTCCTGTGTTCTATTTAAAGATCCTATTGATGGTCTTCACTGATGTTCCTCAGTTTCCTATTCCTCAGTTTCCTTTTTCTGATGAGCTTCCCAGAAAGGTAGGCATTATATAACTCTCAATGAAAGGAGGGGTAAAATGACAACCTCCCCTCAACTTCAGTAGAGTATCTCACTGTTTCAATATCTTCTAAGTTCTCTGTCTCTGCAGCCCCTTTTTTGCCCCTGAAGAGTGCTGACAGGGCCTAGTGATCTGGCTCTGGGTCCGGGGGGGGGGGGGGGGGGGTAATCTTTCCGAGCTCCAGTCTGTAACACAGGCCACAGAAACAGGACATCCACACATCCACCTGAAAAGGAAAAATAAGTTATTTACACCAGAGAATCCCATAGGGTGGGACCCAGCTGAAAGATAACGTTAAGCAATTGTTTATTAAAAAAAAAATCACGAACATCACTTTTTATGCAATTTTTGTTAAACATATTTTTTTCTAGAAGGTTTTTCTTGCTTTTCATAGCAACATTTCATTTCATAACTGAAATAATGGGAAAATATCCGCCTTACATTGTAGCAAAATTAGAAATGCAAACCTCTCCCAATGAGAGCAATAATAATGTCCATCATAAGATGGAAAATTTCTAGGTTGTCAGGCTGCTGGCTTAGGCCAAACACTTTTAGAAGCTTCTCCAAGGAAACCTCTTCACCCTCCCAAGGAGGGCAAGCTAACAGTCTCTTTATTCCCAACTGAAACTTTAGCCTATCCAGGCCATTGGAACATGGGACTGGAGCTGTGGAAAAAACAAAAACGCACAAAAAATAGAAAGAAAACCGGAAGACCTTCTGGAGGAATGGACAGTTCATTTACACTTCACCCTCCTTAAAGGGCAATTAAGGGGGTATCCTCATAGAGTCCTCTTCTTTTGAGCAGGTGGTACCAGATCATAATGATCTGGGCTGGGCTTACTTACAATCACTCCATTGGGAAGTAGACAATTTATTGAATGTGTTCATTGTTCCCCACACCCCTTGTGATAGACTATGGCATATTTATACACATTCTAGTCCAATTTTAGTTCTGCAACTTTTCTATAGAGAGGTTCCGAGGCATCCTTGATAATGCTCCTATCTGCATGCTCAGCTAGCCAGGTCTCTCTGTTCTCCTCTATATAATTCATAACATACACGAGTATGGTATGCATCCTAGGGTACTGAAGGAACTCAAACGAAATTTCTGATCTACTAGTTAAAATTTGTAACCTATCATTAAAATCATCCATTGTACCTGAAGACTGGAAGGTGGCCAATGTAACCCCAATATTTAAAAAGGGCTCCAGGGGCGATCCAGGTAACTATTTTATTTATTTATTTATTTAAAATGTTTATATACCGACATTCATCCAGGATATCATATCGGTTCACATTGTAACACAAAACAAACGCAAGGCATGGCGCTTTACATTGAACAATAAAACATGATAACAAGGCATTAACGAGAGGGGGGAAAAATAACATGGGGGGTTTTGCACTAAAATTATAAACAAAGTTTGCAATTATATACATATGTACAAAGGAAAACTATGAGGTGCAGTGAGTCTGACTTCAATGCCGGGAAAAATAGTGGAAATTATTCTAAAGATCAAAATCGTAGAGCATATAGAAAGACATGGTTTAATGGAACACAGTCAACATGGATTTACCCAAGGGAAGTCTTGCCTAATAAATCTGCTTCATTTTTTTGAAGGGGTTAATAAACATGTGGATAAAGGTGAACTGGTAGATGTAGTGTATCTGGATTTTCAGAAGGCAGTTGACAAAGTCCCTCATAAGAGGCGTCTAAGAAAACTAAAAAGTCATGGAATAGGAGGCGATGTCCTTTCGAAGATTACAAACTGGTTAAAAGACAGGAAACAGAGTAGGATTAAATGGTCAATTTTCTCAGTGGAAAAGGGTAAACAGTGGAGTGCCTCAGGGATCTGTACCTAGACCGGTGCTTTTCAATGTATATATATATAAATGACCTGGAAAGGAATACGATGAGTGAGGTTATCAAATTTGCGGACGATAAAAAATTATTCATAGTAGTTAAATCACAAGCGGATTGTGATAAATTACAGGAAGACCTTGCAAGACTGGAAGATTGGGCATCTGAATGGCAGATGAAATTTAATGTGGATAAGTGCACGGTGTTGCATATAGGGAAAAATAACCCTTGCTGTAGTTATACGATGTTAGGGTCCATATTAGGAACTACCACCCAGGAAAAAGATCTAGGCATCATAGTGGATAATACTTTAAAATTGTTGGCTCAGTGTGCTGCAGCAGTCAAAAAAGCAAACAGAATGTTAGGAATTATTAGGGAGGGAATGGTTAATAAAACGGAAAATGTCATAATGCCTCTGTATCGCTCCATGGTGACACCGCAGCTTGAATACTGTGTACAATTCTGGTCACCGCATCTCAAAAAAGATATAGTTGCGATGGAGAAGGTACAGAGAAGGGCAACCAAAATGATAAAGGGGATGGAACAGCTCCCCTATGAGGAATAGAGATGTGAATCGTGTGCCAGATCGTCTTAACGATCAGATTCGGCTGGGGGGGGGGGGAAGAATCTGATCGTTAAGATATGTGAATTGGAATCGTTTCCGATTCCAATTCACATCGCTAATTTTTTTTTAGGGAGGCCCGCACCGCTAAAAAAAGAAACCAACCCGACCCTTTAAATCGACCCCACCCTCCCGACCCCCCCAAAACCTTTTAAAATTACCTGGTGGTCCAGGGGGGCCTCGGGGGGCCTCGGAGAGAGATCCATGGGGGCCTCGGGGAGAGGAGAGATCCAGGGGGGCCTCGGGGAAAGATTTCCCGTTCCCAGGCATCAGCTGGACCACCAGGTAATTTTAAAAGGTTTTGGGGGGGGTCGGGAGGGTGGGGTCGATTTAAAGGGTTGGGTGGTTTGTTTTTTTTTAGCGGCGCGGGCCTCCCTAATAAAAAAGGGTCGGGAGGGTGGGGGAGGCTAAGGGGGGTCAATTTAAAGGGTCGGGTGGTTTGTTTTTTTTATCGGGCCATCGGCGCCATTTTAATTAGTGGCAGCCAAAATGGCGCCAATGGCTCGAGAGCGGGAGATCGCGCCGGGACCCCCCACTGGACCACCAGGTAACTTAACATTTTGGGGGGGTTCGGGAGGGTGGGGGAGGGTAAGGAATTGGTTTTAAAGGGTCGGGGTGGGTTTAGAGGTTGTTTTAGTGTGCCGGTTTTCCCGCCCTCCCCCAAATAATTCCCGTACCCTATTTAACGATACAATACAAATGCCCCTGACGATAAATCGGGGGCATTTGTATTGTATCGTGCACTCTAACGATTTAGAATGATTTTAAAATTATCTGACGATAATTTTAATCATTCAAAAACGATTCACATCCCTAATGAGGAAAGGCTGAAGAGGTTAGGGCTGTTCAGCCTGGAAAAGAGACGGCTGAGAGGGGATAGGATAGAGGTCTTTAAGATCATGAGAGGTCTTGAATGAGTAGATTTGAATCGGTTATTTACACTTTCAGATAATAGAAGGACTGGGGGGCATTCCATGAAGTTAGCAAGTAGCACATTTAAGACTAATCAGAGAAATTATTTTTCACTCAACGCACAATTAAGCTCTGGAATTTGTTGCTGGAGGATGTGGTTAGTGCAGTTGGGTTCAAAACAGGTTTGGATAGTTTCTTGGAGAAGTCCATTAACTGCTATTAATCAAGTTTACTTAGGGAATAGCCACTGCTATTCAGTAGCATGGGATCTTCTTGGTGATTGGGTAATTGCCAGGTTCTTGTGGCCTGGTTTGTCCTCTGTTGGAAACAGGATGCTGGGCTTGATGGTCCCTTGGTCTGACCCAGCATGGCAAGTTCTTATGTTCTTATATGGATAAGTGAGTTGAAAGATGCCCAACACTTTCCTGATGATGTCTCTCTCTCCATGGGACCTGTAAAAATTGTTTCTTTCCCCTAAGTGGCAGGGGCCACCAAGGACTGGTCTCTTATGGCAACAGGTAAGGACTTGTCTGGCAGATTTTCTGACAGCAATTCCTAGACTCCAGAAATCATGCTGGCACCTGAGGGCAATTGTACCCCACTGAGGGAAGCTAAGGAATCCCCCTCTGGAAGGTATCCCCTTCCAGATGAAACTCCGGAGCTGGGACAGGATGTGATGACCCCCATCGCCATGCTGCAAAGTTCCCTGTAGGTTTTGGGGCCTCTTACCACGAGGTTAACCTCCAAAGTCACTATGGTATAGAACTCCTGGGCTTTGCAGGGAGTCATCGCTAGGTGCCAATCCCTTTTATCCTGTACCTGCTGGAAGGGTTGGCCCTCAGATTGTCCTGATGAAAAAGAGATAGTGGACTTACCCTCCGCTGGTATGTTCTGACCATGGCTGTAGCTGAAATTAAGTGGTAAAGGTATGGCTTGTCCATCCTCTTTGGATGATCTCAGGGCGCCTATAGACCAGGCTGCTTCCATCCCTCATAGCATCCTTCAGTTACCCCAATACTGACTGGGTAAATGTAACATCAGAACATGCTTCAGTGATAAAGTTCCTGGATAGAATAAATAACAGCTTTATGGAGCAATTGGTTCAGAAACCATTGAGAGAGAGGGTTATTTTAGATATAATTCTTAGTGGAGTGCAATATGTGGTGAGAGAGGTCATGGTGGTGGGGCCGCTTGGCAATAGTGATCATAACATAATCAAATTTGAATTGATGACTGGAAGGCGGATAATAAGTAAATCCATGGCTCTAGTACTAAACTTTCAAAAGGAAAACTGAGAAAAAATAGAAAAAACTGAAAGGTGTAGCAACAAAGGTTAAGAGGGTGTAATAGGGGGGGGCGCTGTTCCGCGGCCGATGGGATAAGACGTGTGAGTGCTGAGCTCCGTTCCCTCCACGCTGAAAACACCTTAAAAGCAGCTGATTTCGTCGTTTTCCTGCCCCGGTTTGCTCTGCCGTGCCTCCCTCTGCCGTGCCTGCGCTCATGACGGCGAAAAAAAAGACGGCAGATCTAAAACATTTTGCCTACGGTAAGGCACATGCCGAGGAGGGGCCTGTGGGCATCGATCCGACCAGCCTGGATTTTGACGCTGCCGAGGGCCCTGGGACCGCGATCGGACCCCTCCCCCCACAGGCTCAGCTTACCACGGGAGACGCTGTCACTAAGGAGGAGATGAGAGGGTGGTTCATGGAGCTCCGTGCCGATATGAAACAGCACAAACAAGATCTGATGTCCTCCATGGCTGACATTAGAGAGGACTTAGCTGCACTTGGTCGCCGCATGGATGATGTGGAGGGGAGGGTGGATGGCCATGGGGAGGTCTTGAACAAAATGGCGGATCAACAGCAGAAATTTGATACAGAATTGTCTGCCCTCTCTGACAAGCTGGAAGACCTAGAAAACAGGAATAGGAGATGCAATCTCCGTATTAGAGGAGTGCCAGACAGTCCGGAATATGTGGATGCCCATAGCATTGCCCAACAAATGGCCTCCCCGGACCAGGATAACAACTCTGCAGAGGCCTCTACCATCCAGCTAGAACGTGCCCACCGGGCACTGGGACAGCGAGGTGAGCAGAGATCTCGGGACATTATCATCTGTTTCCACAGTTTTCTGCAGAAATCCCAGGTTTATGAAGTGGCCAGAAAGCAACGAGATATTCAGTGGAAGTCTCACTCCATCACAATATTTCAAGATTTGGCTCCAGTGACCCTTAAACGCCGCTACGACCTGCGTGAAGTCACGGTGGCTCTGCGATCGGGTGGGACACGCTATAGATGGACTTTTCCATTTGGACTACAATTTCAAATCCAAGGCGTGACATATCGTGTCAAGACACTGACGGAAGCAGCAGAGGCTTTCAAGCAGGCTCAGCTACCAGTTCCGTTTCAGATACCAAAGCCGGCCGCGGCCCGCTCCAAACCGGATGCCATGCCTCGCTTGCAGCGAGCTGGAAAGGGCGGACGCCGCCTCCATCGCCACTCGGGAGCTGCTGGAGGGTCCATGTCTGATCAGGGTTGAGCAGTCGACCTCATCATTGGTCCTTCTTACCAGTCTTCCTACCATGGAGGTGGTTTTGGAGTTGGTTTTTCAAGGCACCCTTTTTGCCTGGGGTATCTGCATTAATCACAGGCGATTGGGTGGATAACTTTTCTGCCCTATTGAGTTATGACGAATTATGTTCCTGTTTGCATTTTTGGTGTTTTCATATTGTTCTGCTATCCTTTTGCTTCAGAGGGGGGGACGGCCTCGGCACGGGGAGTTCCCTGTGTGCCGGGTACAGTTGCAGCCCCCTGAAGGTCTGCTTTCCACTGGGAATGGTGGCATGCCTTCCATTATTTGGGGATGACAACAGGGTATCTTACTATTGTACTGTGATCTATGTGTGGCGTTTACTGTATATGTGGGGGGGCTGTCTACACCGATGTTTGGATGGGAGTCCGGGGCCTGGAGAGCTCTGGGAATGGCCCTATGTTTATCTAACCCCTCTTTCCTCCTATGGCCACTAAAATTATCTCCCTAAATGTAAAGGGGTTAAATACTCCCCGAAAAAGGGTACTTTTCAGAAAAGAATTGCAAGTGCAACAGGCGGCTCTAGCCTTTGTTCAGGAAACGCACATCTGTAAGCGTTTTGAACACTTGCTAGTTTTTCCCTCTTACCCCAGCACTTATTGGGCAGCCAGCACAAAGAATTCCCGCTATGCAGGGGTGGGGATTCTTGTTTCTCACACCTTAGTCCATGACTTGGTGCACAAGGTTCTGGACCCACAGGGCCGGTATTTACTACTTAAACTGAGAGTGGGCGGCCGTATCCTGACCCTGGTTAATGTTTATTTCCCCAATGTCAACCAAGCATCCTTTCTGAAAGAGATAGACCAGTTACTGATTGGTCAGGCAGCTGGAGACATTATATTGGGGGGAGATTTTAACTTATCTATGGACCCTAAGGTTGACAATTCCTCTCAGCCTACTAATGCCTTCTCTGGGCTACGTAAAGCGTGGCGTGCATTCCTGACGCGCTGGCACTTAGTAGATATTTGGCGGGATAGGTACCCGACCTCGAGGTCCTATACCTTTTTTTCTGTGCCTCACAAATCTTATTCCCGTATTGATTACCTTTTTATTGGGGCCCATATTCAGAATCTTGTTCGGGCAGTGGGCATCGATGGCATCACGTGGTCCGATCACGCGCCTGTCTGGGCAACAGTGGCCTTCCTCGACACTGTTGGCGGCCTACGTGCTTGGCGTCTAAATAGCAGTTTGTTGAGGGATATTGCCTTCACCAAACAGCTCGACTCCAGCATACGAGAATATTTTAGGGTCAATAACACGGACGGCATGTCTGCTGCCACACTTTGGGAATGCTCCAAGGCCGTGGTCCGAGGGCTTTTGCTATCTCGGGCGGCTTTTTGCAATAAGGAACGAGAGGGCAAACGATCGGCATTGGTGTCTGACATTACCCAGCTGTCGCAACAGCATGCTGCCACCGGGTCGCCTGCACTCTATACTCGCCTTTTACATGCTAAAGACCTGTTACGCTCTATAGATGATGCTTATGTGAGTCACCAGCTGAACCTGACCAAACAAAAATACTTTGAGGGGGGTAACAAGGCGGGTTGCTTGTTGGCGCAGAGTTTAAAGGCACAACAAGCGCAGACCTTAGTTGCAAAGATTTGCACTCCCCAGGGCATTCTGGAAACCTCTTCAGAGAGTATTTGCACCTGCTTTTCTGATTTTTACACCCAGTTATACTCTCCTGAGGCGTCCATTCGGGACGTGGACATTGACTGCTATTTAGCCTCTGTCTCCTTACCGGCACTTACGGGGGACCAACAGCTTTTGCTAGACGCTCCTATCACCGTGGATGAAGTCACATTTGCTATTAAGAACTTGAAACCGGGAAAGGCCCCAGGGTTGGACGGTTTCCCGGGGGAATATTACCGGCAGTTTACGATGGCTCTGGTGCAACCCCTTACTGATATGTTTAATGCCCTTAGGGACCTTGGTACCATTCCTGCTACTGCCAACATGGCTGGGATCTCAGTTATAGCAAAACCCGGTAGGGACCCGACTTCCTGTGGGTTGTATAGGCCCATTTCCTTGATCAATGTGGACCTCAAGATTTTGGCTAGAGTCCTTGCAGAGAGATTGAATAGCGTACTTGTTAACCTCGTCCATCCGGATCAGGTAGGCTTTGTCCCAGGCCGTTTGGCTGCGGATAACGTTCGTAGGATCGTGGACATCATTGACCTTGTTCAACACGATCATATCCCAACTGTTTTATTGTCTTTAGATGCGGAGAAAGCGTTTGACCTGGTTCACTGGTCCTTTCTCTTTCGCACACTGGAACATATGGGGTTTGGTGTTTTTTTTATTACTTGGATGCGGAAACTCTATGATCACCCTATGGCCAGAGTTAAAATTAATGGTAGTTATGGTCCGCCCTTTTCCATTGGTCGTGGAGCCCGCCAGGGCTGCCCCTTATCCCCCTTGTTGTTTGCCCTGTTTTTAGAACCATTCACTACTCGCATAAGGTCGTCTCCCTCTGTGGCGGGGGTTTCTATTGGACACAACCACTTTAAAATCTCCCTATTCGCCGATGACATTATGCTCACCCTAACTGATCTGATTCACTCTCTGCAAGGGGTAATGTCTGAATTGAAAGCTTTTGGGGCTGTCTCGGGGCTCAAAGTCAATTTTGACAAGTCCGAAATCTTGAATGTTAACCTTCCCCCCCAAGAGGTAGCAACCTTACAACTCAGCTTACCTTTTAAATGGGCCAAAACGGCGTTGAAATACTTGGGAGTTCGTATCGGTCCTACTGTTAGTCAGTTGTTTGCCCTGAACTATACGCCCATTTTACATTCCATTACTGCAGACCTTCACAAATGGTCCCGACATACACATTCCTGGCTTGGGAGGATTGCTATTGTGAAAATGAATATTCTCCCCCGCTTTTTATATTTTTTTACCACCATCCCAATTCTGCTCTCACCAGCTATTCTTCGCTTGTGGCAACAGAAGATCTTTGGGTTCATATGGCGCAAAAGACCTCCTCGGGTTTCACGCAATACTTTATATCTTGCTAAAGATAGAGGGGGCCTGGGACTCCTGAACTTACAATGGTACTACTGCGCGGCCCAGCTTCTGGCCCTGCTGGTATTTCATTCTCCTCATAACCTCCCACTGTGGGTCTCTCTGGAACAGGCTGCAATAGGGGATTTCCCACTCTCTGCCCTTCCGTGGCAGCCTAAGACCTCCAGGGCTATGGGCCCTTACATGCCCTTTGCTTTGGGTACCACACTTTGCCTTTGGCAGCGGTGGAAAGCTCTGTTGGTTGGAAAGGAGCCTTATACTCCTCTCACTCATCTTTTTGCTAATGCTCTTTTTCCTCGTACCTCCACTGCTGCGGCATCTCAGCCATGACTAGCCGCTGGCATTCGCTATATAGAACACGTTATTGTCCAGGGCTCTATCATGACAAAGGAGGCTCTTTGCGCTCATTATCATTTTAGAGACGTGGACTTCCTATTGTATGCTAAAATCTATCATTCTATTAAAAGGGCTGTCAGACAGGGTACTATGCGCCTTAATGTCACATTGTTTGCACATTATTGTCTTAATGTACATAAGTTACGGGGTCTCATTTCCAAAATCTACGCTTTGTTGGCAGGGAGAGCCTCGGGCCACTTCTGCCAACAGAGGGCTTGGGTGTCTGACTTTGATCATGTATTAGATGAGGATGACTGGACTCTAATTTTTCTGATGAACCGCAAATGTTCTATCTCTGCTACCCTGCAGGAAAACTGTTACAAACTATTATATCGTTGGCATTATACCCTCAACGTCTTCATCGCTAAAACCCTCGTATACCAGACACCTGCTGGCGGCAATGCGGACAGATAGGAGATTATTATCATGTATGGTGGCAATGTGGGAAAATTAGATGCCTGTGGACTGCGGTTTTTGAGTGGTTATCTCATATCCTTCGGGAACCACTGGACATCAAACCGTGGCATGCTCTGTGTTAACCTTGCCAGTGACATCAGTCAATAAGCCACAACAAAGGTTCATCCAACAAGTCTTTATTGTCACTAGGCTTGAAATAGCCACACATTGGAAAGCAAGTAGTGTCCCCAGTCTTGCTCGAATTCTCCACAGACTCCATAATGTTTATCAACTGGAGCGCCTCACGGCAGTACATCATAACCGTATGAAACCTTTTACGGCGATCTGGGAACCGTATTGTACATGGCTCCAGGATCAAGCTCAGGGGGACTCTGCCCCTGATTTGAGTGCTGAGTCCGCTTGTTAATCTGATCTTCTCATTCCCTGGTTTCCTCTTCCGGGCTTGGGATTCCCCGACGAGCATCGGTCGAATGATTCACTTCAAGCTGTGTACTTCAGTCACCTTTCACAACAAATAACGCTATGTTATGTATTTTTGCCACTCATCTCTTCATTTGTTTTCTCAATTCCTGTTGTCAGGGGGGGAGGGGGGTTGGGGGTTTTATATAGCTCTGATGATTGCTAGTATGGTTGTATTTACTAATTTGTATTTGCTAAATCATCCAATAAAAATTGTTTAAATAAAAAAAAAAAAAAAAGAGGGTGTAATAGGTATAGACATTGTTATAAAATACCATCTTAGAAGTGCAGTCCAGATGTATTCCTTGCATTTAGAAAGGCAGAAGGAAAGTCAAATGATTGCCAGCATGGCTAAAACATAAGGTGAAAAAGGCTATTTTTACCAAAAGATCATCCTTCAAAAATTGCAAGAAGGATCCATCTGAAGAAAATAGGAAAAAGCATAATAATTACACCATTAGATGATTGAGGGTTTAAACGGACAATTAGAGAAGATAAGACCATCGTGGAAAGAATAAATGAATTCTTTGCTTCACTGTTTACTGAGGAGAATGTTGGGGAGATACCTGTTCTGGAGACAGTTTTCAAGGGTGACTATTCAGATGAATGACCCAAATCACTGTGAGCCTGGAAGATGTAATATGCCAGATTGACAAACTGAAGAATAGCAAATCACCTGGACTCGATAGTAAACATCCCAGGGTTCTGAAAGAAATAAAAAATGAAATTTCAAACCTATTACAAGTAGTTTGTAATCTATCATTATAATCAGCCATTGTACAGGAAGACTGGAAGGTGGCCAATGTAACCCCAACATATAAAAAGGGCTCGAGAAGGAAAAGTCATGGAAACTATTATAAAGAATAAAATTGCAGAACATATAGATAGACGTGATTTAATGGGACATAGCCAGCATAGATTTACCCAAGGGAAGTCTTGCCTCACAAGTCTGCCATATTTTTTTGAAGGACTGAATAAACATGCGAATAAAGGTGAACCAGTAGATACAGTGTATTTGGATTTTCAGATAGCATTTGACAAAGACCCACATGAAAGGCTTCTAAGAAAACTAAAAAGTCATGGGAAAGGAGGAAATTGTTATGGTTGAAGTGGACTCTTGGGCACTGTGGTGGTGGTGGTAAGAAATTTGATCTGAGCTGAATCCATCGGTTCAAAGGGCGGTAGCATCAGTTGCTCTAGGACCAGGTTCAGGATCCATGGTACAGGGGGCTTTGAGACTGGGGGTCGAAAGTGAGTGAGCCCTCAGATAAAACGAGAGACTATTGGGTGAATGGAAATGGGTTGGCTGTCATGAAGCCTGTGGAAGGCAGCGATTGCACTGAGGTGAACCCTGACCAAGGCTGTGGCAAGACCTGCGACGTTAAGGTGTGCAGATAGTCCAATAAAATGTCTGGTGTACAGGTGAGCGGGTCAATACCTCTGGACTCGCACCATGTGGCGAACCACTTCCACTTGAATTGATAATTTCTTCTCGTAGATGGCTTTCGGGATGCCAATATCACGTCTTGAACTGTGATCGAAAATCCTTTTTCTGATAGAAGGATCCATCATTCAACCTCCAAGCTGTTAGATGTAAGGAGGTGTGTAGCGGGCGAAGGAAGTTACCCTCCTCTTGGGACAGAAGATCTTCTCGATTTGGTTAATCGAAATGGGTTTTCCTTGGACAGCTGTAGAAGGTGTGTGTACCATGGTTGACGTGGCCAGGCCGGCGCCACAAGGATCAGTTGCGTGCCATCCTACATACATTTTTGTAGCATCCTGGTGATGAGAGGAATGGGAGGAAATGCAGACATTAAGGGTTCTGTCCATGGAATGAGGAAAGCATCTTGGGCGTACCTGTGTGGGCTTGGCCACATGGAGCAGAATCGAGTCACCTTTCTGTTGGCCTCTGTGGCGAAGAGGTCTATTGTTGGTCTTCCCCACCTGCGGAAGATGGCCTCCGCTACTAAGGGATTGAGGGACAATTCGTGTGGATGGAACACTCGGCTCAATTTGTCTGCCCGGGTATTGGAGATGCCCGGTAGGTAAATTGCCTGCAACTGAATTGAATGGCAGTTGGCCCACAGTAGTATGGTGAGGGCTTCCAGCAGAGGATCCATGAGCCCGACCCTCCCTGTTTGTTGATATAAAACATTGCCACTTGGTTGTCTGTGTAGACCATGACGCGATGACCTTGAAGGTGGGAGACAAAGGTGCGCAATGCATACCGGATTGCTCGTAGTTCCAGGAGATTGATTTGAAACGATTGTTTCTATCTGGTCCAGAGGCCTTGCGTCTGTAAGTGGTTGAGATGAGTCCCCCAGCCCTTGTGGGAAGCATCCGTGGTGAGGACCACATTGTGTGGTAACAGTAGGAATGGAGCCCCTTTGGTGAGTGTCTGCTTCCATAGCCACCAATCCAGTTCTCTGAAAATGGCCGCTATCAATGACACCGTCGACATTAAGGATTGAGAATGTTGTTTCCATTGTCTCTTGTGATCCCATTGGATGTGTCGCTTGTGAAGTCTGGTATTGGACACTGCATGAATCGATGCTGCCATATGCCCCAAGACTGTTAAGACTTGGTGAGCTAACAGTAATTTGGTGAGTTGGAGCTGCCAGAAGAGTTGGCACATGGTGAGTCTCCTGTCACATGGCAGGAAGACCCTGTGTTTGGTTGTGTCCAGTAGGGCCCCTATGAATTGAATCTTTTGAGTGGATTGTAAATTGGACTTTTGCTAATTGATGATCAGTCCTAATTTGTGGAGACAACGGACCATGTCGTGGAGATGTTGTAGTAGCGTATTGGGGCTGGACGCTACTAGCAGCCAATCATCGAGGTAGGGAAAAATTATGATCCATTGTTGACAGAGGAATGCCACCACCACTGCCATGCACTTGGTGAATACTCTGGGTGCTGTCGAGAGACCAAAGCGAAGTACTTTGTATTGAAAGTGCTGGCCATGGACTTGGAAGGACAGGTATTGCCAGGAGGAAGGATGCATTGGAATATGCATGTACGCATCCTTGAGATCTATGGAGCACATCCAAGCATTGGGTGGGATCAGGGGCAATATGGATTTGAGAGAGATCATCTTGAATTTCTCCTTGACTATGAATTTGTTGAGTTCTCAGAGATCCAAGATAGGATGGAGATTCCCGGATTTCTTGGGTATGGGGAAGTAAGGGGAGTAGAAACCCGTGTTGTGGGTTCATGGAGGGAGGCAGTGAATTGCTTGTTGTTGTAGTAAGGATGCCACCTCCTCCTCCAATTGAGTGATATTGGATCTGATGGCACAGCACTGCGATGCACGAAACCCATTAAACCCGGGCTCACCTGAACGGCACCCTCTTTTTGCTTGCGCACTTGCAGCTTCAGGGCTCGCGCAGCGGCGCTGCCTCTTCGGGGCAAGAGCCCCCCCCCCCTTGTCGCCGGCCCTCTCCAGCGGGCAGCCGAGTCAAAGAAGGCGCCGAGGCTGCGCCTCCACACACGCATGGTAGGCCAATCCAGGCTTCAAACAGCGCTGACGGCACAGCGCTGCGACGCACGAAAGCCCTTTAAAACCCCAGGCTCACCTGAATGGTGCCCTCTTTTCGCCGGCACACATGCAGCTTCAGGGTTCACGTGGCGGCGCTACCTCTTCAGGGCAAGAGCCCACCCTTGTCACCGGCCCTCTCCAGTGGGCAGCCGAGTCAAAGAAGGCGCCAAGGCCACACCCCCACGCATGCACAGTAGGCCAAGCCAGGCTACAAACAGCGTTGACGGCACAGCGCTGCGACGCACAAAAGCCCTTTAAACCCGGGCTCACCCGAACGGCGCCCTCTTTTCGCCAGCGCACCTGCAGCTTCAGGGCTTGCGTGGCCGGCGTTGCTCTTTGGGGCAAGAGCCTCCTCTTGTCGCCGGCCCTCTCCAGCAGGCAGCCAAGTCAAAGAAGGCGCCGAGGCCACGCACGCACGGTAGGCCAATCCAGGCTACAAACAGCGCTGACGGCACAGCGCTGCGACACACAAAAGCCCTTTAAACCCGGGCTCAACCGAATGGCGCCCTCTTTTCGCCAGCGCACCTGCAGCTTCAGGGCTTGCGTGGCCGGCGTTGCTCTTCGGGGCAAGAGCCTCCCCTTGTCGTCGGCCCTCTCCAGTGGGCAGCCAAGTCAAAGAAGGCGCCGAGGCCATGCCCCCACGCACGCACGGTAGGCCAATCCAGGCTACAAACAGCGCTAACGGCACAGTGCTGCAACACATGAAAGCCCTTTAAACCCGGGCTCACCTGAATGGCGTCGTGCGCACGAAGGAGCGTGAACAAAGAGGCAGGCCCCTTTGCGCGCCCCTTTGCGCGTCTGCATAGTGCGCATTTTAAGACATCCAGATCCTTCGGAAGGCAGCCCCCAAGAGGCCTGGAAATGCTGGCTTTGCAAAAAGCCAAGTATACATGGCATTCCTCTCTGAACAACAACAAGCATACAAATCCAGCACATCCCAACCAACAGAAGAAGCAAAATGGATACCACTACTCCTTGACTGGAAAACACACCTCATGAAGCATGCAGAAAACTCAAGAAAAAAAGTGAGTACAATTGATCAAACATTACTTACAGGAATTTGAAAAATTACACCAAATGCATGATCCTATCATTCATACTATTAAGTGCACAATCCATAGTAAAAAAAATGCCCATTCTCACAGATTTACCAACTGCTAACAAACCAGATTTCATAGCAATCACAGAAACCTGGATCAAAAACACTGACAATGTCTTAATTAATCAAATAGTTTTGTAGGTTGAGTCTTCTATCTCAATCCCCAGACCGAAAAAAAGGGCGGAGGTCTCATGTTAATCAGCAAAAAAAGCTTGCAGTTGAAACTAGCCACTTCCAAGATATCTTCCCCCTTTGAAATCGCTCTATTCGACTCGCCTAAATTACAAATCTGTCTAGTATACTGTCCCCCTAGCTCATTAGAACGAAACTGCTCTCCAGTAATAGAATTCATCATAGCCAAATTAACACTCAATAAGCCAATCATCATCCTGGGAGATTTCAACTTGCATATGGACACCCACCCTCTCACAGCCACATGCAAAACAATCACGGATGCACTAGCAACAATGGGACTAGAACAAATCGTCGAGGGACAAACTCACAAAGCAGGACACACCCTTGATCTAATTTTTATCAACACGGACACCTGGGATACACACCAAACCAAAACAACTGAAATCCCTTGGTTAGATCACGCCTCTGTTACCTACAACACGAAAACTACCAAAAACGAAAATAACAACATAAGAACCTTCACTTACTGCCCTCCCTTTGATAGTGATACACTGCAACAAAATCTACAAGATGAACTCATGAACATTGACTTTACAAATGCAGAAACAGCCACAAACTCATGGCTCAACATCACCAAAGACATAGCAGATAGAATAAACCCTACCATCATAAAGTCAATAAAAAACACAAAACACAAAAATCGATGGTATAACGGTAGCATAAGATCAGCCAAACGAGAGCTCAGGAAAAAAGAGAGATCCTGGTGCAAGAACAAAACTGACCCACTACTCAATGCCTACCGAACCCACCTAGAAAGCTATAAAAAACTGATACATAATGCAAAAAAAGACTTCTATTCGAACAAAATAAATAAATACCACCATAACCCCAGGATGCTATTCAACATCATACAAAGCCTCACCAAACCATCAAATGAACTAAGAACACCTTCCAGCACTAACAACAGCAATGAATTTGCAGAATATTTAACCAATAAAATAAAAAAAACTAATAAACAACTCCATCACCAACAACACACACACCCAAACCGCAAAATTGAATCTGAAAATTACATCAATATGGACTAACTTCGACACTGCATCCTCTCTGGAAATCCAAAATATAATAAAAAAAATGAATCCAGCAAACCAACCCATCGATAGTATCCCCATTCAGACAATTAAAATGATTGTAAACTCAATAAACAAAACAATAACAGACATAGTGAACCTTTCCCTCACCAAAGGGAAATACCCTGAATGCTTAAAATCAGCAATCATTAAACCAGTAATAAAAAAGAACAACCTAGACCCCAAGAACATTCAAAACTACTGACCTATATCAAACTTACCGTTCATTGCAAAAATCTTAGTGAAAAGTTCCCAATCCCAACTCTCCGACTACCTCGACACGAACAACATTCTTCACCCCTCTCAATTCAGGTTCAGGAAAAACTTAAGCACAGAATCTCTCCTGCTCTCACTAAATGACACAGTGCTTAGAGGATTTGACAAAGGACAAAGTTACCTATTAATGCTCCTGGATCTATCAACTGCTTTCGACACAGTCAACCATTCCATCCTAATCGACAGACTATCTGAAATAGGAATCATGGGTAACACATTAAAATGGTTCTCCTCCTACCTATCACATAGAAATTTCCAAGTAATGTTCAACAACAACCTCTCGAATAAAGTAAACCTCAACACAGGAGTACCACAAGGATCCGCTCTATCAGCTACACTCTTCAACATATACCTTCTCCCAATCTGTCATACAATAGAACGCCTTGGGTTGACCCACTTCCTATCCTAGTAAGCAGAACTGAGTGTTTGTATTTAAAAAGAAAAAAAAAAGTAGCCAGAAGCTAGAAATAAGCTAGGAGCAGTGTATACCTAAGTAAAAATGTTGAAAAGTTCAGTTCAGTTACTCACCTTGGAAAGGTGTTGAGGTAGTGTGATTTGGTTTGATTAGGTACCAACATTTGATAATCAAGAGAGCAGTGAGTCACTCTGGCTGACTAACTGAAGTTAGACTGTTTGAAACTCATAATAAACAATGATAAAACTGAATTAATCATCCTAGACAAAAAAAACACCGCCCTCACGAAGCCACTCAAAACAGAAAACCCCAAAACAGTAATCTCACTTGTCACCCATACGCGAAATCTAGGAATCACCATTGACAAAGAGCTATCCTTCAAAACTTACATAACCAACAAGATAAAGGAAGGTTATCACAAACTACTGACACTCAGACGCCTTAAACCATTCCTTACACAAGATGATTTCAGAACAGTCCTGCAACTACTAATTTTCTCCAATCTAGACTACTGCAATGCCCTACTCCTTGGACTACCTTTCGCTACCATCCGTCCTCTCCAAATCCTACAGAACACAGCCTCCAGAATTCTGACTGGATCAAAAAAATATGATCACATCACACCAACACTCATCTCATTACATTGGCTCCCTATAAAATACCGAATAGAATACAAAGTACTTCCCAACCCTGCATAAAATAATCATAGGACAACAAAACAATTGGCTAAGCAAATCTATCGCAATACATACTCCAAAACGGAACCTACGCTCAATGAATAAAGGCCTCCTCAAAATCCCTCATGCAAGAACCACTCGACTGAACACAGCACGTGAGAGAGCCATATCTATTGCCAGCCCCACATACTGGAACTCAATACCAATTGGAATAAGGACTCAACCAAGCATCAAAATGTTCAAAAAAGAGCTGAAAACCTGGCTGTTCACCAGAGCCTACTCAAATTCACTCAACCAACCAGCCCACCAAATACACACGCAACCCAACAACAAAAAAAATGCTACATCCCTAGATCTACCAAAGAACTCTTAACAATGGATTCATTGTCACCCATACCCATCTGATTCATTGTTAAGAGTTCTTTGGTAGATCTAGGGATGTAGCATTTTTTTTGTTGGGTTGCGTGTGTATTTGGTGGGCTGGTTGGTTGAGTGAATTTGATGTACCCAACCGACTTCATATAGTATATATTACTTCATCCGAAAGATACTTTGAATTGTTAAACCCCCCTGCTATCACAGATCCAAATGTATAATATCTCACCCAACCTTTACACTTTCCTCTCTCCCTCACTTATTAACCCAATCCTATATGCAACAGCATATGTAATATCTTTGCTGTATGTAATATCTTTACTGTAGGTAATGAGCCTTACAAGTATTAACTATTATATGTAATCAACTCACACTACATGATAAGATGCTGTGTCGATGTTTATACAACCTGCTTCATGATTCTGATGGTGAAACCGAATGACAGTATACAAAACACGTTAAATAAATAAAAATAAATAAATAAATCTGGCCCCTTTGGACGTTAGCTGAGGGAGGGGCGGTGGGAGCAGGAATTGAATCCGATATCCCCGGTGGATAATGTCCAGCACCCACTGATCTGAGGTAATGTTCTCCCATGGCTGGATGTGAGACATTATGCCCCCCGCCAATACTAGCTGTGGTGGTGGCATGGCTACTTCTAAAAAGAGGGATTAGGCTTAGATGAAGTAGCAGGTGGTTGCGTTTATGGTCATTGGGACTGCTGATGACCCCTGCGGTTTGGGTTTTGTTGGCCTTGCTGACGTGGTGGTCGTTGGTACGGCAGTGATCGGTTCGATGCAAACGGACAATATACTCGCCTTTTGGAAAGGCTGTCAATGGGGTGGGGCATAGTACCTGTGGGACTAGGGGTACGACTGTGGAGTGGTCAGGGACTGCACCGCCATGGATTGCTCCTTGAGCTGAGCCACCGTTTCTTGAAACCTGGAACCGAAGAGATTGTCTCCCCTACAGGGTAAGTTGGCCAGTTTGTCGTGGACGTAGTCTCTGATCGTACTGGCACGGAGCCATGCCACTTGTCGTGCTGCAATCGAGGCCACAGATGCTCGGGAGGAAGCCTCAAACCCCTCATATACCGTGCGTAGCAGGTGTCGTATGGCTGCTTCGATGTCTTGAATCAAGGCTGGACCTCTGGAAGTTTGATCCGGGAAGTCTGAACTATCCTTGATACGTTGTACACATTCGTAAAGATATTGTACAATATAGAATTGATGGTGGTTGATGCGGGCCGCCAGCATGGTCGCCTGGAAGGTCCGCATCGCAAATTCGTCCAAAGATCTGAGATCTCTACCTGGGGGAGTTGCTGAATGGAGTCTGGATTTTTTAGCCTTTGCCATCGCTGATTCGACGACTAGAGAAGCATGGGGTAACTATGGTGACGTGTAATAGGGGGATTTTTGTATTTTGAATTTCAGGTCGGTTTTTCTCAAGACTGCTGGAAGCATGAAAGGGGTCTCCCAGGATCTTCTGAGGATTGTATCAAGTACCGTGTGCACCGGCAGTGCAGTTGGTTCCGCTGGAAGGTCGAAGATCTTCAATAATCCTACGGTTTCTGCCCTAGGATCTGGTACCTTCTGAATATTTAGATTCAGAACCTTGCCCATCTTTTCTAAAAACTTGGGATAGGTGAGGTCCTCCGGCGGGGAATATGGTTCTGCTGGTTCCTTCACCGGATCGGAAGGATATCCAGTAGATGAGTCGGGAGATGTAGGCTGCACATCCGGCGAAATTGGTTGAGGCAGAACACCTGGATAGGTACTGGGGACGGCACCGGTGTTGGAGGCGATGTCGGACGCATCAGTGGCGAGTGCACTGACGGCTGCGGAGACACAGCCCTACTACTGGGGGAGGTGGCCGGGAGCTGGTAAGAAGCCTGCATGATCTCAAAGAATCCTGATAATGCTTGTGATAAATTGAAAAAAGCTTCCTGTGTTTGAGGAAGCATGGACAGGCACGGCGGTACAGTCGGACGAGGTGTCGGTACTGCCAACAGAAGGATATCTGAGTCTGGTGCAGGCCTGCAATGTGTATGGGTGTGCAATATCTCTGATACCCTATGTTTTTTTTTAAAGTGGCTCTTAGAGCACATCTCCCCTGGTACGGTGTTTGGAGGCAAAGGACAGATCAGAGAACACTCTGAGAGATGAAGAGGTTAACGAGGGGGAATGAGGATTTGGTAGTTGGACGAGTCCTTCTTCAGATCTGGAGGAGTCATCTGGTGAACTGGGTCCCAGCAGCAAAGGAGCATGTCCACGTGAAGTGAGTGGTTCTGCTCTAGTGGGGGGAGGTATGAATCTGGTGTCTCATGTCCTCTTTCTTCTTTTTTGCGGGCGGCAAAGGCGACAGCGTCGATGGCCTCGACGCATCTGTTCTAGCGAGTGGCAAATGCATTGTCCGCGTCTTGTCCTCCCGTAATGTCGACACAGTATGCATCGTCTTGCATTGATGCATCGACGGCAGGTGTGCGTGCATCAATAGTGCCGCTTTCATCATAGTTGATATTACATTGAAATCATCGGCTCAGTGTGCTATGGCAGTCAAGAAAGTAAACAGAATGTTAGGAATTAGTAGGAAAGGAATGGTAAATGAAACAGAGGATGTCATAATGTCTTTGAATCTCTCCATGATTAGACCGTACCTTGAATACTGTGTGCAACTCTTGGACTAATAATTGTTTCTAACACTATTCTGGTTGCCGCATCTCAAAAAAGATATAGTTGCACTTGAGAAAGTACAGAAAAGGGCGACCAAAATGATAAAGGACATAGAACGGCTCCCCTATGAGGAAAGGCTAAAGAGGTTAGGACTATTCAGCTTGGAGAAGAGATGACTGAGGGAGGATATGATAGAGGTCTACAAAATTATGAAAGTGATTGAGCAGGTAAATATGAAATGGTTATTTACTCTTTCGGATAATACAAGGACTAGGGGGCATTCCATAAAGTTAGCAAGTAAGACATTTAAAACAAATCAGAGAAAATTCTTTTTCACTCAACACACAATTAAGCTCTGGAATTTGTTGCCAGAGGATTGTGGTTAAGGCAGTTGCCGGATTGTGGTTTAGTGTAGCCGGATTTAAAAAAGGTTTGGGGAAGTCCATAAACTGCTGTTAATCAATAGGTAATATTTATTTTATATTCCTCTTTTTGGCACTTCACATTGGATTACATTTAGGTACTATAGGCAATGTCCTATCCACAGAGGGCTTACAATTTAACTTTGTACCTGAGGCAACAGAGGTAAAATGACTTGCCCGAGGTCACAAGGAGCAACAGTGGGATTTGAACCCTGGTCCATAGCCTGCTGCTCTAACCACTATCCTAGTACCACTGGTTGTTGCTAGCATTAGTTTCATGGGATCTATTTAATGTTTGGGTACTTGCCAGGTACGTGTGACTTGGATTGGCTGCTGTAGGAGACAGGATACTGGGCTTGATGGATCCATGGTCTGACCCAGTATGGAATATCTTATGTTCTTATATTATGTAGAAGTTTTGTGCACAAACATTGGGTGTACAACAATATGAGTAAAGGTTAGCACCCTCTCATGCTAATACCATGTTAATGGTGGCATTAGCTGTTACCCCTGAGTGCAGTGAGGTGCACTGGTTTACCTCATGTTGTCTGGTTTACCTCATGTTTTCTTAGCACTAGAAACAATTATTAGTCCGAGAGTAAAATTTCCAGGGCTAATGTTTGTCTATGGATGGAAGCTGGAATGCTGGTATTGGGACCTGTAGTCGAGATTTTATTAGCAGACAATATGATTTATGCACACAAAAGTTTCCTCAGTACTGAAAACATTTTTTATGTGCATAAATCATATTTGATATACACAAAGCATGCCTTCTGCACATAAAAGGCAGGGGAAGGTGGCTTTTTCCTCTTTTTCTGCAGCATTGGATCTTGCTTCCTTCCTAGGCAAAGGGCTTGGTCTGCGGCTGAGAGCTGGCTTTCCCCATGCTGTGGGCCTCAGAGCTTGGCTTGCTTTGCTTATTGCCACATAATAAAGTATTCACAGAGATTTGCACATAGTTTTTCTGTGGATTCTTTGTCCAGCCAGACACATAGGCATTGGAAGGCGAGGGGTGCAGGGCCATGGCCTAGTCAAAATTCGGCCAACTCGTTCCCCTTCTGTTTACCAAATTTCCGTGGGAGAGGGGCCTTTTAAAAGTTAATTAAATGTCTGAGTACTGAGTTAGCCACTTTTGTTAAACACTAATTAATTGTTCTTTGAGAGAAGGTCACATTCCAGTTGACCTTAAAATAGCATTAGTGTCGCCAGTACTAAAAAAATCTTCTCTGGATGCCTTTGATTTTAAATATTATCGCCCTATTTCAAATCTCCCTTTTCTTAGTAAAGTAAAGTTTTGGAAAAAACAGTTCTTAAACAATTTCAATCTTTCTTAAATGACTATTCTGTTCTGCATCACCATCAGAAGGCTTCATGGCAGGACACAATACTGAGGCAGTTCTCTTATCTCTGTCTGACTCATTTAGAAGAAAATTTGACAGTGGCCAAAAATGTTTCTTGGTTTTGAAGGATCTTACAGCATTTGATACTGTAGACCATGTATTATTACTAAAGAGACTCGGGGATGTTAGTTTGGGTGGGACTGTACTTAGTGATTTGCATCCTTCTTGTAAGGCCGATTACAGCAAGTTATTATTAATGATTCCAAATCTGCTGTATATGAGGTTTCAATTGAATTCCAGAATTCTAACCAGATCCAAAAAATGGGACCACATCACTCCCATCCTGAGGAATCTTCACTGGCTCCCTATCAACTACAGAATCCTGTTCAAAACTCTGTCACCCATAAAGCAATATTCAACATCACACCTTTGGTACTCAAGATCCCTTTTAGACTTCACTTACCATCCAGGCCGGTAAGATCAGCATACAAAGACACACTCCAGGTTCCCTTTCTAAAAACAACCTTAGGAATGAGAGCCCTTTCAGCCTCTGGGCCAAAACACTGGAACTCTCTTCCTCCAGACCTTCGGCTTGAACACTGCCCGGTCACTTTTAAGAAAAGACTCAAAACCTGGTTGTTCAATCAGGCCTTCCCCGATTCAGACCAGGAGCAGCACTTCTGACTCTTCCTATCATTTAGACCGCTTTAGCCTAAAAATTTCAGGCCCAGATTTAGCTCCATTACTATCTAACATATCCCTTTAGCCTAAAAATCCAAGTCGTCCAGAGTTAGCTTTATTCTTAGATTCTGCTGTACTCATAGCATCTTATTATGTTGTAGAGTGACACACCGACAGCATCTTATTATATTGTAGAGGTACACCTTGACATTTCCCTCAATTCCTCGATCCTAGTATTATGCAATCCACTGTTGTCTTAAATCCCTAGTAGTCTGTTCTTAGTTCAAGATTTGAGCCTCTGCTATCACGGGTTTATTTATTCACTCCCTTCTAGACACTGCTTTTGATGCAATGTTATTCTACTTCGTTTTATGTTGCTGGAATACCTAGTATCATTATAATTTTAATTCTACTTCGTTTTTATGATATTGGAATACCTTGAATCCTAGTATCATTGTAATTACTCTCTTCTGATGCTCTGTTACTGCTTCAATCTAAATGCTCTTTTCTGAAGCATTGTTACTGTTCAATGTATTCCGAACTGTTATCATTCAATGTAATTGCTCTCTTCTGAAGCACTGTTACTGTTCAATGTAAACCGAACTGATTTGTAACCTCTTACAAGAATTTCGGTATATAAAATTGTTAAATAAATAAATAAATAATTGAGGTACCACAGGGATCCTCCCTCTTGGCATCTCTGTTCAATGTCTATATTGCTCCTATTTGTAAAGTGTTTTCAAGTTTGGTTGTTCAATATCATGTTTTCACAGAACATATTCAATTTTATATTCCTATCAAAAAATTGTTGAATAATGCCATAAAAGAGATCTTTGATTATTTGATTACTCTTAAATACTGGTTGACAAATAGCTTTGAACATGGGAAAAAGTGAGATCCTATATTTTGCAAGATTCCCTTCTGATGAATTGCCAAAGCACCTTTTAGTACAAGGATTCCAGATACTTATTTCTAGTCAGGTTTGGAACCTTGGCATTATTATGGACTCTACAATCACATAAATTAATCAGGTGATAAAAAATACTTTCTTTAAAATACACATGATTCGTAGAGTATGAAGCCTCAGCAGCATGCTTTGAATGACGTCATTCAAACTGCGACACTGGGGCCCAGTGTGAGGGGGGGGGGGAGGAGGAGGAGCAGGAGGTACTACAAAACTCCCGTCTCCTTGTCCTCCTCCCGTTTAACTTAATCAGCTGTGACTGAGGGGATCTGGGGGCTCATACAGGGAGTGACTTGGCAACACCGGGGGGGGGGGGGGAGTGAGCACATAGGAAATTGGGAAGGAAGGAGGGATGGAGTGAACTGGAGATGAGGGAAGGGAAGGGAGGGATGGAGTGATGGGAGGAACGGAGGGAAAGATGGAATGAACTGGAGATCACAGGGGATAAAGGGAGGGAGGGACAGAAAGAACCTGGAATTGGGTGTAAGGAAGGTAGTAAACTGATCATGGGGGGGGAGAGTTAGGGGGAAGGGATAGCATGAACTGGGAATAGAGGCAAAGGAGGGAAAGAGTAAACTCAATTATGGGGGAGGGAGGGATGGAGTGATCTGGATGAGTGAGAGGTTCGTGGGGTGGGAGGGAGTGTGTTACCAGTGGCATAACGAGGGTCTCCAGTGCCTGGGGCCAATGCATTTCTTTGCCTCTCCAGTGCCCCCTATCCTTGTACTAATGCTTAAGGTCTCAGAAAATCAGTGGCGTCTCTAGACAGAAGAATTTTTGGGGGGAGTCAAAATGACATTTCTTCATATCACACCCACCTCCATACCATTGGCTATACCATTGGCTATAAAAAAGTCTCAATAAGAAAGTCCAAAGGGTTTTCTGCATAATTTTAAAAAGCTGGCTAGTTTCACACATCTATTAAAACTACTATTAAAATTATTTGATAGCCTCGGCAGCGCGCGCAAGCCCCGGGACGAGTGTATATCCCGGGGCTTCGAAAAATGGGCGGTCCGAGGGCGGGGATGTGGGCGGGGCCACAGTCTGGGGGCATGTCTGGGGCGTAGCTGCGGTCCGGGGCATGATCGAGTGCCCCAACACAGCAGCCTGTGTCGGGGCCTGGCCAGCCAGCACGCGCAAAGGTAGGGAGGGTTTAGTTAGGGCTGGGGGGTGGGTTAGGTAGGGGAAGGGAGGGGAAGGTGGGGGGGGGGGCCGGAAAAAAAGTTTTCTCCAAGGCCGCTCCAATTTCGGAGCGGCCTCAGAGGGAACAGAGGCAGGCTGCTCGGCTCGGCATGCACAGGTTGCACAATTGTGCACCCCGCTGAGCGCACCGATCCTGGATTTTATAACATGCGCGCGGCAGCGTGCACATGTTATAAAATCGGGCGTAGATTTGTTCGCGCCGGATTGCGCAAACAAATCTATGCCCGCACATATGTTTTAAAATCTGCCCCTCTGTGTATAAGAACATAAGAAAATGCCATACTGGGTCAGACCAAGGGTCCATCAAGCCCAGCATCCTGTTTCCAACAGTGGCCAATCCAGGCCATAAGAACCTGGCAAGTACCCAAAAACTAAGTCTATTCCATGTAACCATTGCTAATGGCAGTGGCTATTCTCTAAGTGAACTTAATAGCAGGTAATGGACTTCTCCTCCAAGAACTTATCCAATCCTTTTTTAAACACAGCTATACTAACTGCACGAACCACATTCTCTGGCAACAAATTCCAGAGTTTAATTGTGCGTTGAGTAAAAAAGAACTTTCTCCGATTAGTTTTAAATGTGCCCCATGCTAACTTCATGGAGTGTCCCCTAGTCTTTCTACTATCCGAAAGAGTAAATAACCGATTCACATCTACCCGTTCTAGACCTCTCATGATTTTAAACACCTCTATCATATCCCCCCTCAGTCGTCTCTTCTCCAAGCTGAAAAGTCCTAACCTCTTTAGTCTTTCCTCATAGGGGAGTTGTTCCATTCCCCTTATCATGGAAAAAGAAAACCACCATTCCTCAAAAAACAAATAAAATCAAGAAACATAAACCATCAATTATAATAGAAAACCATACTAATAAAAGAATATTTTAAAACTACTGACAAATAGAATAACTTCTATTGATTAAAATCATATATATTTTTTAAATTTCCCAAGCACCAATAAAATATTTCAAAACAACACACATATCAAATAACAGCCAATAATTAAAACTAATAAGGATTTTTTAAAAAGACGCTTCTGTTCACTGGGAACTCTTGATTTCCAGTCACCCTGAGATTGAAGATTAGGGATTGGCTGGGGGGAGGGGGGGCGCACAAACTTTATCCTCTCACACATACTCACATGTCCATTCTCTCTCACACATACACTGTCACATACACACACATACATGCTCTTATACACACCCACAACCTCTCTCTCTAACACAAACACACTTTCAGGCTCTAAGACCCTCTCTGTCCCCTCAAATGCCACACCAAGCTCTCACTCACCCGGATTCTATGATAGACACACACACTCTGTTATGGCAGCCGGCCGCAAAACCTCGTGGCCAGCCACGCTTACCCTCCGAACCAGTTTGGGTCCTCTTCGCGGCTTCCCAGGCCGCTGCCACCGCCCTCTCCGAATGTGGCAGGGCGCTGACAATGCCCCCACTGCATCACCGATCCCAGCTCCTGCTAGGCGCGCATGCATGGCTCCACCCCAACTTAAGGGGCCGCAGCAGGAAAGACCTCCCGCAGTCCCAGATGTGATCCTCAGCTTCAGCACTACTTAAGGCAGCTCCTGCTGCCCAATCTTTGCCTCAGCAACAGGTCCCACTCTCCTGAGTTACAAGTTGCTCTGCCTCCGTGTCTTCCAGCTCCGTGTCCTCCAGTGCCTGCCTCCGTGTCTTCCAGCTCCATGTGTGTTCCTGCTTCCTCGGACGCTTGGCTTGCTTCTCTGGTTTTGACTCAGCTCGTTCTTGAATTCTGCCTCGCCTGCTGCCTGCCCTGACCTCTGGCATGTCTTTGGATCCTCCTGCCCGCCACCGGCCTTGACCTCTGGTATGCTCGACTCTGCCTTTGCCTCTCGTCTTCAGAACCATCTTCGTCTGGAGATCCGCTCCTAAGTCCTGCCGGCCCCAGCACCCAAGGGTTCAACCTGTGGGGAAAGAGGGCTGGTACAGGTGAAGGTCCGATTGGGTCTCCATCTCCAGCGTCCACCTCCCGACAGCGAGGGTCTGTGGGAAGCCCCAACCTCGTCTCGGCCCAAGGGTCCACCGACTGCGCAGCAGCGTAACACACTCTCACTGGTTCCCCACAAACACACACACACACCCAGGCAAGCTCCCATTCATTCTCTCTCACACACACACACACACCCAGGCAGGCTCTCTCTCATTATCACATCACTCCCCCCACCCCTCATTCTCACACACACACAGACCCCAAGGCAGGCACCCATTCATTCTCAATTGTTGCCTACTGGTACTAAAGCCCATTTTGCTGTCTCCTATGTGCAGACCCTACAGTATTAAAAATCTGCAGGGCTTTCAGTTCCTCCATGATGATCTCATACATAGATTGATTAGCACAGAGATATTATCCCAAAGATAATATATGCCAATCACTAAAAATGAAAAAAAGGTTTTTTACCTTTGCTGTCTTAGTTTAATCAGTTGGTCACATGCTTTTTTTTCCACATTCCTTTCTTGGACTTTTGCCAATTCCTTTTACAAGGTCTCTTTATTTTCCGTTTCTTCTCTCTCCATCTGTGTTCTTCCATTCTTCTCTCAAACACACACTCAAGCTCTCATTCTCATATGCTTTCTCTCTCTCTCTCACACACACACACACACACACACTCTCACATGCTGCTTCTCTCATACGTACATACAGGCTCTCACTCACATGCTGTCACACACACACAGCTTTCACTCTCGCATGCTGTCTCCCATATACAGTTCTCATTCTCACATGCTCTCTCTTAAACATACACACTGGTTCTCTCTTTCACATGCTCTCTCAAATATACACATAGGCTCTCTCACACTCACATGCTGTCTCTCACATACACACACACACATGCTCTGACTCTCACATGCTGTCTCACACACACAGAGCTCTCACACTCACATGCTATCTCTCTCATACACACTGACTCTCACATGCTGTCTCACTCTCTTAAATACGCACACATAGGCTCTCTCATTTTCACATGCTGTCTCACACAAACACACAGGCTCTCTCACATGCTGTCTCTCACACATATATAGAGGTTCTCACATGCTGTCTCTCCGAACATATAGGCTCTCACTCAACTCACTCTCTCTCTCACACACACACACAATAGCTAAACCAAAATGATAAAAGGGATGGAACAGCTCCCCTATGAGGAAAGACTAAAGAGGTTAGGGCTGTTCAACTTGGAGAAGAGATGGCTGAGGGGGGATACGATAGAGGTCTTTAAAATCATGAGAGATCTAGAATGGGTAAATGTGAATCGGTGATTTACTCTTTCGGACAATAGAAGGACTAGGGCGCACTCCATGAAGTTAGCATGTAGCACATTTAAAACTCATCGGAGAAAATTCTTTACGCACAATTAAACTCTGGAATTTGTTGCCAGAGGATGTGGTTAGTGCAGTTACTGTAGCTGGGTTTAAAAAATGATTGGATAAGTTCTTGGAGGAGAAGTCCATTATCTGCTATTAATCAAGTTGACTTAGATAATAGCCACTGCTATTACTAGCATCAATAGCATGGGATATAATTAAGTTTTTTGGTACTTGCCAGGTACTTGTAGCCTGGATTGGTCACTGTTGGAAACAGGATGCTGGGCTTTATGGACCCTTGGTCTGACCCAGTATGGCAATTTCTTATGTTCTTATGTAACTCACTCTCATACATATACACACAATATCTCAACTCACTCTCATACATAGACACACAATATCGCAACTCACTCTCATACACACACACAATCTCTCAACTAACTCTCATACACACACACACACACACTCTACAAGGCCTCAGCCTCCGTCTCACCTCTGGGCCTCTTCTTCACGGGTCGCCGTGGAAAGGGCTCCGTGGCAGCCCTGATCTTCTTGGGCCGCCACAAGGTGGGATCCACAGTGGCCCTGCTAGTGGGCCTCCTCTTCTAGGGATGCCACGAGTTAGGATCCACAGAGGGCCTGCCACAGACATTGCTCCTCTTCTGCATGCACGCCGATGCTCCTCGCTGCCCACACAACTCTGGCAACGTTTTTCCTCCAGGGCCACGCAAGCAGGAAGGAGAAGGAGCATCTGGAGGTTTGGAGGTGACTTGTTTTCTTTTTTTTTTTTTTTTAAACTGTCTTTATTCAGTTTTCTAAGAATAATACAACATTCACCTGGTAACAGAAAAATTGCAACAAGGGTCCATCTGACCCGAACTTCTAGGTGCATTATACAACAACTTCCCCTGCAACCCACCCCCAATCTTACCCTTCCTCCCCTGTTTCCCTCCCCCCCCCCCCCCCCCCCCCCCCCCCCCGGAGCACTATATAGTATAAGTACAGGCATTTCGTTCAATCCAACAGACCAACTCGGGAGTATACGTGGTTCATGCAGAAAGTTCGGAGCACTGTCTGCCGAGAAATAGAAAGTCCATCTTTCTCTGCCCTTTATGCAGTCGAGTCTGTACTCCATGGGTCCAGATGAGTGGCAATTTTTGAAGTCAAATATCTTGTGACTGCTGCCCAGATTTGCTTAGTACGTACAGACTTCTTTGGTGTCGCTGATGTAATAGCGTGCTCCATGGAACATAATCGGATTACCTTCCGGAACCATATATCATAACTAGGTCCGTCTGTGGTTAACCAGTTTGCAAGAACTGTCTGTTTTCCTACTAGACCCGCTCGACCTATAAAAAACCGTTCTGGATCCGATACTTGTTTGTGCACAGATTCCACTGAGTCAAATAACCAGAGATTTGGGTCCGGTGGAGGCGATTTTCCCCAAAAAAAGGGAGCACGTTTGGCATACTTGGTTCCAGAAGTGGGAGACTTTTTTACAGTCCCAGAAACAGTAAAAAAAACGCTATTTATCTCTCCACATTTAAGACATTGGGACGAAGGTGTTATCCTCATTTGATGAGCTCGCTTTGGTGTGATGTAGCTTTGCCAAAGAAATCTGTACTGTGTCTCCTGCAAAAGCACATTTTCTGACAACACAGGAATATCTTTAAAACAGTTCACAAAGTCTACATAAGTTAGAGAAAACAGGGTCCATTCCTGCCATTTAGAATAAAGATGGGTGAGGATTTCTGTGTCAGTTGGAGCGTTCAACTCTCTGTAGATTTTGGAAATTTTTGTCTTACTACTATTCCCCACTTGAAGGAGATCTCTTAATTTGTGGACAGCTGGATTTCCTACCAGGGCCGTACCTCTTGATTTTATAAAGTGAGTAACCTGGAGATAGGCGAATAGGTCTCCCGCAGGAAGGGGGAAGCGTTCCTGAAGGGCCTGGAAGGAAAGGAGAGCTCCCGTCCCCCCGTCAAAGAAATCAGATATGTACTGGAGGCCCAATGCTTTCCATCTCTGAAAAATGCCCCCCTCGGTTCCCGGGGAGAAGAGTTCATGACCGGTAATAGTTAGAAAGGGTGTTTGTGGACTAGGAATTTTCCCTCTTTTGCAAAGCATATGCCAGGCTTTCCGGCACATCCGTAGTAGGATTTGATCTTTCAGGTAATGAGGGACCATGTGGGAGGGTATTTGTATTAACGAATTCAAGGTCTGGACTCCATACCATTCCAACATGTGAGCCTTGGGGGGTCAGGGTGGAGAGCCCAAAGAGCCAGTCTCGTATATGTCTCACCCCACAGGCTAAATTATAAACTTCCAAATTTGGGCACCCCAGGCCCCCCTTGCTCTCTCGGACTCATAAGCACTGACAGTGGTATTCTAGCCCTTCTACCCCTCCATAAAAAGGAGCGCAAGGCACATTGAAGACGGTAGTGATCGTTTTTTAGTATCCAGAGAGGAGCTAATTGGAGAGTGTACAACCATTTTGGTAATACTATCATCTTAAAAAGGTGGGTGCGGCCAAGTAGTGATAGTGGCAATGGGGTCCACCGTTTTAGGGTAGTCAGCGTGTACGTAAGCAAAGGAAGGATATTTGCTTTATAGAAATTTCTCAACTTTTGGGGTATACGAATTCCTAGATATTTTAAAGTGTCTGTCGTCCATCTCAAAGGGAAAGCACCGAGCCATGTTTTCCGTAATGTTCCTGTGACATCTAGGACTTCAGATTTTTCATAATTTATTTTTAAGCCAGTAAAAAGGCTATATTGTGACAAGAGATCAAGCACCATAGGGAGAGAGTACAAAGGCTGTGTGAGATATACTAACAGATCGTCTGCAAAAGCAGCTATTTTAAAAATATGGTTTGGCCCCCCAAATCCCTTCACCTCCCTACTGCCAGCAATCTTCCGCAAAAGAGGGTCAAGAGCCAGGATGTACAATAAAGGGGACATGGACACCCCTGCCTCACCCCCCTTTGTATAGGGATCTCTTCAGATCTGCAACTATTTGCTATAATGCGTGAAGTCGGGTCCGTGTAAAGTAATGAGATGTATTGTAGGAAATCTCCCTGAATGCCAAACCTCTGCAATACTGTAAAGAGATATGGCCACGCCACTCGGTCAAAGGCTTTCTCAGAGTCAAAACCAATGACCAACGCTGGAATATGCTGCGTTTGGCAGATGGTCATTGCCGTAAGTAGTTTTGTAATCATCGCATTAGGATGCCAACCCTTGACAAAGCCCATTTGGTAGGGTGAAATCAGGGAGGGAAGGAAAATCTTTAGACGTTCCGCTAGTGCTCGGGCAGAATTTTAGTCACAATTTAACAACGTAATAGGCCGGTATGAGGCTGGACATGTGTGGTCCTTTCCCGGTTTTGGGATAACAATTATGTGAGCCTCATTAAAAGAGGTAGGGAAACTCTCTTGGGTAAGGCCAGCTTTAAAGTAGTTTGTCAGAGGCTCGCTAATATAAGGCGATAATATTTTATAAAAGTCGTATGTAAACCCATCTGGCCCGGGGGATTTAGCTGGTTGGGCAGCTGCTATTATCTGTGTAATTTCATACGTCTGAAGTGGCCTGTTCAGGAAATCCTGTTGGGAGGCTGTTAAGTTGGGTAAGGTTAAATCGTGAAAAAAGTCCTCCTCCTCCTCCCGGCCTCCCGAAATCTCAGACCTATAAAGATTACTGTAATAGTGTTGGAAAGCGGCGCAGATTTCCGTTTCTTTTGTTGCCAACCGTCCTGACTGTGTTTGCAAATTAGCAATGAACGTTCGGGGCTTTTGGGTTTTTGTTAGGTTTGCAAGCAAACGGCTGGGTTTGTTGCCAAATTTGAAAAAGGATTGTTGTCCCTTCCAGAGGTAAGATCTGGCTCTCGTATCCAAAAGAGTGTTCAACTCATCTCTACTCTGGTTGGTATTTTGGGAGGATAAGACACGTTTGCACACTTTAGTTTTGTTTCTAACTCTAAGATGGACTGATTGATTCATTTATTGCGGGAGTGGACATATGATATTATCTCTCCTCTGAGGACAGCTTTTGCCGTTTCCCAAAAAAGAAGCGGCGTATCCATATGCTGTTTGTTGTCCTGACGAGGTAAGTGGGGGATTTAAATCCCTGCCGCTCCTCCGTCCACCTCTCTCGCCGCGATCGCTGCCACCGCGCCACTCGACCCGGACCCCAGCTGCAGGCCTGCGCAGCCGGCGCTGAAGCCCGTCGGGGCAAGGCCAACTTAAAATCACAGCACTCATCTCCGGGGCTCCAGCTCTGGCCACGCGGCTCGTCACGGCCAATCAAGGGGCCAATCAGAGGGCGGCAACAGCCCTTTAAATCCCAGGAAATCACCGGCGGCGTCGCGCGCCCGAAGGAGCGTGACCTAAGGGACCTGCCCCTTAGCGCGCCCCTTGGAGAGCCCCAGGGCTCTCCAAGGGGCGCGCTCTCTCCTGGGGCTGGGAGAGCCCCGGGGCTCTCCCAGCCCCAGGACCCTTGGAGAGCCCCAGGGCCAGGGCCCTACCAATTTAGATTTTAAGATTTAGATGTGGAACAACGCAATACCTTCTCACCTCCGACTAACCCACCAACCTGTCACGCGGCCTCACACTTAAAGGATTACCCACTTAGGGAGCAGAAGGGTTGAACATCGCAGCAGACACCAGGCACATTGGGGTAATCCCTGCCTCTCCAACACTCATCGAGTCTCTCCAGCATTCTTTCAGTCTCTACAGCATCCAACACTCATCCAGCCTCCTTCATCCAGCCTCTCCAGCACACAGACTCACCACCCAGCATCCAGCCGCACCAGCATTCCAGCATCCAGCCAGCTTCCAGCCGCACCAGCATTCCTCCAGCACTCATCTTCAACCAGACTCTCCAGCACACAGACTCACCACCCAGCATCCAGCCGCACCAGCATTCCTCCAGCCTCTCCAACAACTACCCAGACTCTCCAGCCTCTAGCCTCTTCTACTTTCATCCAGACACTCCAGCATTCAGCCAATCCAGCAATCAGTCTCTCCAGCTATTACAGCACTAGAGCAACTTCTCTCGCAACATCCCCAGTCAATTACACCACAAAGATGCATAGCTACTCTATACCCACAATCTGGAACAAACTCAGATCACACACAAAACCTACATATCAGCACATTGTACGACAACAAAGGCTTATCCCAATAATGATATCACCAATTACACAAATAAGAAAATTATTCCTTACCTGCTAATTTTCGTTCCTGTAGTACCATGGATCAGTCCAGACGGTGGGTTATGTCCCCCGTCCAGCAGATGGAGTCAGAACAGAGCTCGAGAGTGTCACCTCATAAGCTAGCGCACCCTCTGCTGGAGCTCAGTATCATGCATAACAAAGCTGAAAATAGCAAGGTAAAAAACAAGTTGGATCAAGAAAAACAACCTGACGTAAGTGAAAACATCAAGAACAATAACAGGGACGACCTGCAACCAGGTCACAACAGTCAACTTGTGAGGAGCTGTAAACCCCGAACGAAAACATGTAGATGAGATACAGAGAACAGAAAGAGACAGTCATACAGCGAAAAACGTGAGCAGGAGCTCACAATCCCAGCGTGGTGGGCGTCTGGACTGATCCATGGTACTACAGGAACGAAAATTAGCAGGTAAGGAATAATTTTCTTTTCCCTGTACGTACCAGGATCAGTCCAGACGGTGGGATGTACCCAAGCTTCCCTAAACCGGGTGGGCCTCTGAGAGCCCTGCTTGGAGAACCTGATCCCCAAAGTGACCAGGGTTCGAAGGCGCCAGGTGCAACCGATAGTGCCTGGCGAACGTATGCAGAGACTTCCATGTCGCCGCCCGGCAGATCTCCTGTGGAGAGATGGAACGAGACTCCGCCCAGGACGTTGCTTGCGAGCGAGTAGAATGAGCTCGGACGCTCCTAGGCGGGTCCCGACCAGAACCAATGTAGGCCGCCGAGATGGCATCCCTGATCCATCGGGCAATGGTCGTCTTCGACGCGGCGGAGCCCTTCTTAGGTCCCGACCAGAGGACAAACAGGTGATCGGAGACCCGGAAGTCATTGGTAACCTGCAAGTAATGGAGGAGCACTCGCTTCACGTCCAAGGGTCGAAGAACACGAGACTCCTCTGGGGAGAATGCCGGAAGCTCAATCGTCTGGTTCAGATGGAAAGAAGAAACCACCTTCGGCAGGAAGGATGGCACTGTACGGAGCGAGATCCCGGCATCCGAGATACGCAGGTAGGGCTCCCTGCAGGATAGCGCTTGCAGCTCCAAGATACGACGGGCGGAGCATATCGCTACGAGGAAGACTGTCTTCATAGTGAGATCCTTAAGAGTAGCCCCTTGGAGAGGTTCGAATGGAGCACCCGTCAGGGACCGGAGCACTAGATTAAGACTCCATGACGGGCAGGGATCCCTAACCAGAGGCCGTAGATGCCGAACCCCTTTCAAGAATCGAGCGATGTCCGGTTGTAGAAGGAGGGAGGTCGTGGTCCGTACCAAGACATTCAAGGCCGCCACTTGCACCCTGAGGGAGTTAAAGGCAAGGCCCTTATCCAGTCCATCCTGTAAGAACTGAAGGATTATCGAAACCGTCGCCTCCGTGGGTCGGACGTCATGACTGGCACACCAGGACTCGAAGACCTTCCACACTCGAACGTAGGCAACGGAAGTGGAAGGTTTGCGGGCCTTGAGCATCGTCGAAATCACCGCCTCCGGGTAGCCTCTGCGGCGGAGGCGGCGCCGCTCAAAAGCCATGCCGCAAGACAAAAGAGTTCTGCCTGGTCGAAATATACCGGGCCCTGGTGCAGGAGCCGTGGAAGGTGCCCCAGACGAATGGGTCCGTCCAGCACCAGGAGTAGTAGGTCCGCGAGCCAGGGACGTCGGGCCCATTCCGGAGCCACGAGAATCACGGGACCCATGTGGTTCTCTATCCTGCGAATGACCTTGCCCACTAGGGGCCAGGGTGGAAAGACATAGAGCAACTGGTCCTCCGGCCACGGAAGTACTAGAGCATCTACTCCCTCCGTGCCGCGCTCCCTTCTGCGACTGAAGAAGCGCGGGGCCTTGGTGTTGAGAGCCGTCGCCATCAAATCCAGCCGTGGAGTCCCCCAGCGGTGAACTAGTAGTTTCATCGCGTCGTCGGAGAGAGACCACTCGCCCGGGTCCAGCCGCTGCCGACTGAGGTAGTCCGCTTGGATGTTGTCCACCCCCGCTATGTGAGAGGCCGTGAGCCGGACGAGATGGAGTTCCGCCCATGCCATCAGGAGTGTGCTTTCGGCGGAGACGTGCTCGCTTCTCGTTCCGCCCTGACGATTGATGTAAGCCACGGTGGTCGCGTTGTCTGAGAGAATCCGCACTTCCCTGTTCCGAACCAGAGGAAGAAAACGTTGGAGCGCTAGACGTACTGCCCTGGTCTCCAGCCGATTGATCGGCCACCGAGACTCCTCCGGGGTCCACAGCCCCTGTGTGGCGCTGCGGTCGCAGACTGCGCCCCAACCCGCGAGACTGGCATCCGTGGTCACCACCACCCAAGTGGGGACTTCGAGCGAAACGCCGCGAGCCAAGTGAGCCGGAACCAACCACCACTCTAGGCTGTCCCGGGCCGTTTGCGGCAGGGGCAGGATCATCTGATACTCCTGTGATACCGGTTTCCAACGGGAAAGCAGGGACGCCTGCAGGGGACGCAGGTGTGCGAATGCCCAGGGCACCATGTCGATAGTGGAGGCCATCACTCCCAGGAGCTGCAGATAATTCCAAGCGGTGGGTTCCGACAAGGCCGCGAACTGACGTATGTGCTCCCTCAAGGAGAGGGCCTTGTCTGAACGCAGAAACACCATGCCGAGCTGAGTGTCGAAGGTCGCACCCAGGAAATCCAATCGTTGAGACGGAACAAGGGAACTCTTGTGTAGATTCACAACCCAGCCCAGGGAGCGAAGTACCGCTAAGACCCTGGCCACCGAGGCCTGTCCATGCGAGAACGACTTTGCCCGTACGAGCCAGTCGTCCAGGTAGGGATGCACAAGAATACCCTCCTTTCGAAGGGCCGCCGCCACCACCACCATGATCTTGGTGAAGGTCCGAGGAGCTGTCGCAAGTCCGAAGGGTAGGGCCCGAAACTGAAAATGCTGTCCGAGAATCTTGAAGCGAAGGTAACGCCTGTGGTCCGGACGTATCGGGATGTGGAGATACGCCTCCGTCAGGTCCAAGGAAGCCAGGAACTCCCCCCGGTGCACTGCGGCAATTACCAACCGCAGTGTCTCCATGCGAAAACGGTTGACCCGCAACGACTGGTTGACCTCCTTCAGATCCAGTATGGGCCGGAATGATCCGTCCTTCTTGGGAACGACGAAGTAGATGGAATAATGCCCCGAGCCCACCTTGGCGAAGGGGACGGGCACAATAGCCTCTATATCCTGAAGTCGGTCTAGAGTTTGTTGAACCGCCAATCTCTTGAGATCGGAGCCGCATGGGGAGAAAAGGAACCTGTCCCGTGGCGGACGGAGAAACTCCAAGGCGTAACCGTGCTGGATGGTGTCCAGGACCCACTGGTCTGAAGTAATATTCGCCCACTCCTCGAAGAATTCCGTGAGTCGACCCCCGATGGGCGGGCTGGAGGAGTGGGCTGCCCTGGCATCATTGGGTGGCTTTGGCGGGGGGATTCCCCTGCCCCGAGCCCTCTCTCGCGGGCCTCCGCCCGCGAAAGGAACGCAACCACGGCTGTGGTCTGCTGGGGGCTGCGCGAGGGCCCGACTGACGATACGACCTGTAACGTCGCTGTGCCCTAGCTCTGGTCCTGGTGGAGGCAAACGCCCGGTAGGGTCGCTGTCTATCTTCGGGCAGACGATGCACCGAGTTCTCTCCCAGAGACTTGATGATTTCATCCAGATCATTGCCAAAGAGAAACTTCCCCAGAAAAGGAAGAGATCCTAGACTCGACTTAGAAGAGGCGTCCGCAGACCAATTCCGAAGCCAGAGGAGTCTACGAGCTGCCACCACCGAGACCATGGACCGGGCCAGCACACGGAAGAGGTCATAAAGAGCATCCGCCCCGTATGCAATGGCAGATTCTAGGCTGTCGGCCTGAGCGGCTTCATCCGGAGGCAACTGCTGGGACGTCAGAAGCTGCTGAACCCAGAGCAGACTAGCCCTCTGAGTCAACGAAGTACACATGACGGCACGCATGCCTAAGGCAGAAACTTCAAACACTCTTTTGAGGAACGTTTCCAGCTTGCGGTCCTGCGTGTCCCGTAGGGCCGTACCGCAAGTGACCGGGATCGTCGTCCTCTTCGTCACTGCTGAGACCGCCGAGTCCACCTTAGGAAACCGGACCAGATCTAAAAAATCCTCCAGCAACGGATACAATTTTTCCATGGCCCGGGTGACCCTCAATGACGCCTCGGGGGCTTCCCATTCTCCAGTAAGCAGCTGTAGAAAAGACTCATGGACCGGAAAAGCCTTCGCCCGAGGTCTGAGGGCGGCCAGGACTGGATCCCCTTTCTTGGAGCACGTCGCAACCGCCGGGGCCACAGGTGCCGGAGGGTCCGGCGGCGGATCCAAGTCCAGCTCCTGAAGAGTCTGCTGAAGAAGATCCTGCAGTTCCTCTTTATGGAAGATACGTAGGGCGCGCGGGTCGTCGCCTTCCGGTTGGCTATCCGCGTGCGACGGATCCAGAGGGTCCGAGGGATCAAATGCCGTCGGGGAAGCCGCTCCCACAGCTCTAGGCTGGGATGGCAAAGCAGAGGTCCCTGGAACTGCCGCAGCCGGAATCGGAGACCCGGAGGGCGGTAACGCTAGCTTAGGGATCTTGGGGGGAGGAGGTCCTGCTGTGTCACCCCCTGGATCTGCCAGGCCCTGTAAATATGCCATGTGCATTTTTAAAATAAAATCCGGCGAAAAAAACGGCAGACCGGGCGGCGCGCCAGACGCAGAGGCCTCCTGAGGTAGGCGATTCGGCAGGCCCTCCTCGGGGCTACGATGCAGGCGAGGGACGCCCCGAAGTGCAGCATCCTCCTCCTGGGCGTTTGGCGCGCCAGGATCCCCATCCAAAATGGCCGCCATTCCTGCCCTCGGCGAGGAAATGGCCGGCCCACGCTTCCCGGGCTGCGGGGAGGGGGGGTGCCAGGAGCGAGCCCGAGCCATGCGCGGCGCCTTCCTCCTCGGGAAGGCAGCGCGGGCAAACCCCCTCCCTCGAAAAACGAGAGGCCTGCTCGCCGCAGGTCTCACAGCGGGAGAAACGCGGCATCGCAAAGCCGCGACAAAGAAACGCCTCGGGGGGGGGCCGAAAGAACTCGCACCGCGGGGGGGCCGAAGTGGCCTGCACAACCCGCCCAAACAGTCCTCAGGCACCGGCGGGAAGAAAACCCTGCTGGCGCGCCCAGGCCCGAGAAAGATGTGCCGGGCCGCGGGACCGTCAGTCAAGGAGCGCAGGAGCCGGCTCCACCGGCTGAAACAGCTGAAAAGCAAAAACACAACAAAAGTCCCACTTACCCTAAAGCGTAAGTAGCAAACTGCAGGAGGAGGGAGAACAGACTTCGAAAGGCACGCCTCCTCAAAAATTAACTTGACAAAAATTTGACTTTTTTTTTTTTTTAAAACTACCTTGATCCAAACTTGTTAAAGAAGAAAATGACAGGAAGAACTCAAGAGAGTAAGAAGAAAATTCGAAAACCTGTCACTCTGGGGAAGCACTGATTTCCCCAACTCACATCTGCTGGAGTCAGAAAGATACTGAGCTCCAGCAGAGGGTGCGCTAGCTTATGAGGTGACACTCTCGAGCTCTGTTCTGACTCCATCTGCTGGACGGGGGACATAACCCACCGTCTGGACTGATCCTGGTACGTACAGGGAACCTAGGATTCTCTCTATTTACTCTAACCCTATTCAACGCTCAGTCTCTCTCCAAGAAAACGCACATCCTCAATGATTATCTTATAGAAGTCAACCCAGATATCTGTGCCATCACAGAGACATGGCTAAAACAGACAGATACCGTACTAACAAATCAGCTTCCCACACAATCTTATGACCTCTTCTCAGTCCCCAGACCCAGAAAAAGGGGTGGAGGGCTCCTTCTGGCAGTAAAAAAAGGTCTAAACAATAAACATATCTTTACAATATACAAACACATCCTCTAAACTGGAATTCTCCCTCTTCAAATCTGAACAAATCCAAGTAGCTCTCATCTACGCCCCACCAGGGAACTTGGAATCGGATCCCTCTCTCCTTATCGAGCTTGTAGCCAAACACATTAACGCTGACAAACCCGCTATAATACTGGGAGACTTTAATTTGCATGTGGACGCTTCCCCACAATCCATCAACTGCGTAACAGTCCTCTCATCACTCAGTCACTTGGGTTTTACTCAAATCGTCAATAGTCCCACCCACAAGGCAGGCCATACACTGGACCTCATCTCATTAACAATAGCTTTACCACCCACTCTAACCCCACGTGCTCACCAGTTCCCTGGTCAGACCATAGGGTCATCTACACGATACTTGAGATCAACAATCCACCACCTAAAGACTCTACCAAATCCACCATCCATTTCAGGAAACCATGTTCGCTAGATCTCCTTAGTGAAAAGATATCAGAATCACTAAATCAACTAGATTTCACAGACGCAACCACAGCAACTACCTCATGGATCAATCTCAACAATAAAATTGCAGATCAAATCTGCCCAACGTCAACCAAAACCATACATCCCACATCAGACAACAGAAAACCCTGGTTTACCCCGGAACTTAAATCTCTCAAGCAAACACTAAGGAATAAAGAACAAAGCTGGAGAAAAAAACCCCACCACTTCGACACACGCAATATACAAATCCCTCCTCAACACTTACAGGAACGCTATACTCAGGACAAAGAAAGACTTTTATGCAAAAAAAATTCACAACTTCATTTTTGACTCAAAGGCACTTTTCTCATACGTCTCCTCATTAACTAAACCATCTCCTCCCTCCATCCCAGACCACCAAGCACTCAATAAAGCCAACGAACTCGCCAATTATTTCAAGACAAAAATCACCAACCTCACCTACTCTCTCACAACCAACAATATTTCCCCAACCTACCATCTCATATCCCCACCTCAACAAAACGCTAGTCTTGTTTCTTTTGAACCTACCTCTTCACTGGAGATAGAAATTACCCTCAAGAAAATCAAACCATCATCCCACCCATCGGATCCATTACCAACAAACCTGCTCATCTCCATACCGAACACAATCTCAAAACCAATTTCTGATATAATTAACACATCACTTTCTCAAGGCCAAGTCCCCAACCAGTTAAAATTGGCCATTCTCAAACCACTACTAAAAAAACCAAACGCCTCTCCATCAGACCCAGCGAACTTTCGACCAATCGCAAACCTACCTCTCATAGCCAAATTAATGGAGAAAACTGTTAACAAGCAACTTTCAGATTATCTGGAAGATCATAACATTCTGTCCCCGGCACAATACGGATTCCGAAAACTCTTAAACACCGAATCTCTCTTACTATCACTTTCGGACACAATCCTCGTCAACCTAGAGAAAAAACAATCCTACCTCCTTATTCTTCTAGATCTATCCGCTGCCTTTGATACGGTAAAACACACCATACTTATAGACCAACTAGCCAACATAGGTATCAAAGGCTCAGCTCTCAGCTGGTTTCAGTCCTTCCTAAGCAACAGATTCTATAAAGTCAGGATAAACAACAAGGAATCGCTTCCAGTTCTTTCAGATCAAGGAGTCCCTCAAGGATCTTCACTCTCACCCACCCTCTTCAATATCTATCTCCTCCCTCTTTGCCACCTGCTCTCAAACCTCAAGCTTATCCATTACCTCTACGCAGATGACATCCAAATCCTTATCCCGATTTCAGAATCCCTTCAAAAAACGATCAGCTACTGGAATGACTGTCTACAGCCAATTAAAGACTTACTCTCAAGCCTCAATTTAGTATTGAATGCCAACAAAACCGAAATGCTCATTATCTCCCAAGATCCCCTCACCATCTCTTCAAGCTCCTCTCAACCAAACTCAATTAGCAAGTTCTCACCAGACGTCAGGGATCTTGGAGCCTGGCTAGACAACAATCTAAACCTAAAAAAGTTTGTAAACAATACCGCAAAGGACTGCTTTTACAAACTGCAAGTCCTCAGAAAGCTAAAACCCCTCCTTCACTTCTCTGACTTCCGGCTAGTACTTCAATCCATCATACTATCTAAGCTCGATTATTGCAACTCCCTCCTTCTCGGTCTACCCTCAAATACCATCAAACCCTTACAAATGGTTCAAAACGCCGCTGCCAGAATACTTACAAACTCTAATAAAAGAGATCACATCACTCCAATCCTTCGTAACCTACATTGGCTTCCTATTAACCACAGGATCCTCTATAAAGTGCTCACAATTATTCACAAAGCAACATACAATCTTGCTCCGATCATGTTAAGCACCCAACTCCAACCTCATACTTCATCCAGACCAATTAGAAGCGCATACAAAGGCACATTGCAAGCCCAACAGGTAAAATCATCACTGAGCAAAAGAGCACTATCTTCAGGAGGCCCCCACCAATGGAATGCGCTCCCCCCAGATCTAAGACTAGAACCAAGTCATCAGGAGTTCAAAAAAAAGCTAAAAACATGGCTTTTCCGTCAAGCCTTCCCAGACTTCTAATGCTACTTAATCAAGTCTTTTAACTCAAATCATGGGTTATCTCACTGTTTTTCCCATTACGATTTTTTTCAACTGTACCTTAATTTTTGAGCTCTTTCATCTTTTGTATTTATACTGTACTCACACTCCATTTACTCTATCTCTTTTATATTTATTTTCTATATAATATTTATTACTATGTTTAATTGGTTATCTATTCTATTTGTTCCATCATTATTGTTATTGTTCTATTGTTACCTGTTTTATTGTTCAACTGTCCTATGTAAAGCCCACTACTCTTTTTGGGCATTTAAAAGTTGTATGTAAACCGGATTGATTTGTAGTTCCTACAAGAACTTCGGTCTATAAAAATTAAAAATAAATAAATAAATAAATAAATATAGTTCTTCCATTTTTCCTTTAGAAAGGCTTGAAAAGGAGCCTCGTCTCTCAGGAAGGATGGAAATCTCCACAAACGTGGCTGGTGGTCCAGACCCGGGGTTTGTATTCGTATAGAGATCGGCTTATGATCAGAAACTGCTAGTGCCTCTATCTGCGCCTGAGATATAGTAAAGAAGTCCTGTTGGGAAATGAGGATATAATCAATAAGTGACATCGTTTTGTGAGATCTCGAGATATGCGTATAGTCGCGTTCACTGGGATGGAGTGTTCTCCAGACATCAATTAGGGATAATTGTTGGCAAAGATAAGCCACTCCCTGTAGTTGCCTGCCTGTGGGCTGCTTTTGTGGGGTGTTCCTGTCCAAAGAGACCTCATGAACACAGTTAAAGTCCTCGGACACAAACAATGTGCCATGACCATTAACCTGCAGTAGATTACAGAGATCTACAAAGAATGTATGGTTGTATGCATTCGGGGCATAGATATTACAGATCGTAACCGGTCTAGTGTCCCAGGTTCCCAATATGATAACATATCGGCCTCCGGGGTCGATGAAGGTTTTGCTAACCTGCAAATTTACATTTTTACTAATCAAAATAGCTACCCCTCCTTTTCTGCTTGCCGCTGCCGCGTAAATGCAATTTTTCACCCAGTCTCTCCGTAGTTTTTGACTTTCAAGGGCAGTGAGATGGGTCTCTTGGATACATGCTACGTCTGCGTGTAATCGTTTCAAATGGGCCGGTACTTTTTTCCGTTTCATTGGGGTACCCAGACCATTTACATTCCAAGATATTAAGTTAGGCATCACATATCAATCACTGGGCAAAATAATTCATTTTTGTGTCTCTTGTCTCTAGGCTTAGAGGAGACACCCAGCCTTGCCTCCTCCCAATTGCCAGCCCTTCACCCATTGGTCTCCTACCCAACATTCTTAACCCACCACAGTGTACCATACTCCACAATTCGTTCTTTCCTGAGATCTGACTATGCCTCCTTTTAGATGATACCCCTACCAATCCAGTGTTCCGGTCCTCCCCCCCCCCTCCCTCTTTTCCCCCCTTCCTCCTATCTCCCCCCTCCCTCCCAGGTCCAATCCCTGCCCCAAAATAAGTAACTGAACCTCCGTCCCCACCAACCACTGGAGGTTTAGAGATCTTTATGATGTGTCCAGGTACTTCCATTCCACATATGTAATATACCTTGCTGCTTATATGCCATTTGAACTATATACAATACTGGTCTGACCTTCTGTGAACTCTCTATAGAGATAAGTCTGGACTTAGATAACAACATTATTGAACCCGCCGTTCAGGCACAATGTCCTCGTTTGTGCCTAAAAGAAAAACCCAGGTCCCTGCCGTCCTTGTCCAAGTACCCCCTAGGGGAGAAAGTCCGGGCCTCCATACCTCCGGTGTATACTCGGGTTTTTCCCCGGTTGGGTAAGCCGCATGTAGACTGTGGGCTGAATTGAAAAAAGCCCCCCGCGACAGTCAATGACCGTTTCGTATTTTATTTTTATTCTGTTCTTCTTCCCTCCCAGGCATACCTCGCTGTCTGTCGTTCCGGAGGCTCGGTGTTGCAGTGTCGCTGTCTCCAATCTCGCATGTACTGTTGGGCCCTAGCCCTCTAGTCGCACCGGGGAGTAGTGTGGTCTGGCGCTCCCCGTCGTCGGCCATCTTTCTGCTTGTTGGTTTTTAATTTTTTTTTTCCCGTAGATGTCTGCTGCATCTTTGCTTTGGAACAACGGCGGAGAAAAATCACTTATGTCCCCGAACAGGATTGCAAGACCGTGGATCCCACGTCCCCTGCAGCTCCCACCACTGTGCGTGTATCCCGTCCCCCCAAGGTTCTCAGTCCGAACATTACCGGGTCACATGGTCTCATCAGGGGACCAGCACCTTTTTTCTCTTTTGGTGTTCCGGGCCGGGAAAAAAAGTCTAAAACAAAAACCGAAACTGCCAGGCCTCGACACTCCCTGCGGTGGCTAGCAACAGTCTTTCCTCTGTACCAAAGTAGCTTGTCTACTACAGTTCAACCCCCCATAATACACCAAGGAATGAGTCCTCCATTACGCTTTGGGGTAAATTCATGGCGCCCTTTTTTTTTTTTTTTTTTGATTGGTTTTTTAATTTTTCCTTATTCTTATGTGTTTTCTTATTTCTGTCCTTTGTTGGTTTTTTTTTTTCTTTAACTTGGGCTCTTATTTAAGCCATCTAAGAATACCTGCGCCGCTGTTGGGGTTTCAAAAGTGCGGGTGGTTTCTCCTTGCCAAACTCGAAGGCGCGTCGGGAAGAGGAGCGAGAACTTAATTCCTTGTTTATGCAGTATGGTGCAAGTAGCCGAAAAACCACGGCGCGTCTCTGACACCGTCACGGAGAAATCCTGAAACAATCGTATAGGCTGATTTTGGAACCTCAGGTCCCTTTTGGTGCGAGAGGCTCGCCAAATCTCCGATTTGTGTGCTGAATTAAGTATTTTCGCAATGACGAGTCTCGGGCGGGGGTTTGACTCTCTCCGTACACCCAGTCGATGGGCCCATTCAACCACGAGTTTACCTTTTAGATGCGGCAATTCCATCGCTTCCGGGATCCAGTCTTCTAAGACCCCACAAAGAGATTTGTCCTCTATGTTTTCTGGAAAACCCAGAAAACGCAGGTTGTCCCTGCGGGCTCTGTTCTCCAGATCATCGATTTTGTTTTGGAGAAATTTCAGCTGTTTGTCCGTGTCTGCCATTTTCCTTTCAGTTTGCAGCGCGTCGTCTTCCACGCTAGAAAACCGGTTTTCCACCTGTTCAATTCGTGGCAGCATCTCGTTTAGGGCTTCTTTTACTTCTCCAATTTGATGAGTAATTTGGTCTAACTTATCCTCAAGGGCCTCCCGAATCACTTCCTTAATGTCCATTATAGTCAGCCCTGATGAAGCTTGGCCAGGCCTTTCCTCCCCATTTTTGTTACAGCCTTCGGTTTTTCCTTTTCTCTTCTTCCCCCTTTAGAGGCCATCGATGGTGAGATTTTGTTCATGTATGTGATGATGGACATAAGCACTGCTCCTACACCTGAGTTATGCCGTTATCGAGGGTATGCTAAGGTAGGATACCGCGGATTGTGTGGAGTGGGCCCCGGAGCTAGCGAGGGACACGTCCTCCCAGCTCACCACATCACGTGATCTCCCTTGTTTTCTTCAGGCCGTGGTGGGATGAGCTCCACCACAGCCCCGCCAATCTTCCAGCTGTTCGCAGCCGTGAGAAAAGTTGTGCGCAGCCATGCACATATGCAGCTTAGAGAAAACAGCGACCGGCATACAGCATAGGACCAGCACACTTCCCAGCTCTGTTTTATCTTTCTTTTTTTTTTCCAATCAGAAGTTTTGTCTCTTCCCCTTTAGTCCAAGTGAGTGCTTGTGTGTTTGTTTGGCAGATGACCTGCCCCACCCTTTCCTTCCCTAGCACTCAGTGCTTGAGCACCTCCCCCATAGTTGAAGTAAAGCTCTTATAAGATTTCTCTTTTTTCACCCTTTTTCCACAAATAAATGAGCTTGCACAAAACCTAGCAAGCCTCATCCCCAGTGTAAATTCATTACAGGGAATTTTTTGTTTTTCTTCCCCACTTGCAGCTCCTTGCCTGGAAACCAAGGCAAGCTCAACTACACGACCTTTATTCACTACCCCTCCCCTCCAAGCACTTTCTCTGTGAGCTTTAAACACAGTTTATCATCCCCCTCCAGCACACAACTTTCAGCAGTTGGAGAGGTGGATTTTTTTCCTTCCCCCCCCCCCTCAATGTAGAAATTGAGACCCCCTCTCTCTCTTTTTATCTCCTCTAAGAAAATACCTCATGGCTGCACGAGAAGCACTGATCCCCAACCAGGGGAAAGGCCTTTCCACCCAGGACCATCCCTGCTCCCCTGACAGCTAGGGCCGACGAGCTCAGGCGGGCGAAAGAAGTAAAGACTCCAGCCACTCTGGCGGCTAGCCTGGAAGGAGAGGGGCAAGGAGGAAGTGGGGAGAGCCCAGTTATCAACCATGGTCCCATGCTCACCCCTAATGCTGTAAGGGGTATTCCCCTGTCCCGCCCCCCCCCCCCCCACACACACACACCCCTCCTACTCAACCCCTTTTCTGGAGTGAAGATATTCCCCACAGCGACTTCCAGGAAGAAAATGAAAAAGGGAAAACTCACCTCCTTCTTGGTCCACTCCAGCAGGACCCGAACGACACCGGCTGCATACATCCCTACCCCACTCACCCCCTTCTTTTTCATGCCCCTCAAAGGTAGTGCACCATGGGTGTGTCCATTATCTTTCTCCCCTTCTTCCCCAGAGGAAAAAGGCTTTCAGCAGACCCACCAGAGGCACTGCCATTGCCACTGATGTAGACACCACCACCAGCGGTGTCCCCGCTGGCAATGCCATCGGGAGCACCATCACTGCCACCAATGTCACCACCGGCAGTGCACAACCACCACCGCTGCCACTGGGGACCCCTTCCCTGGTGCTACCCCTTCCATTCCCTTGGCCACCCCTCCCCGCTGGCAACCAGGCCCATCTACATGGCCGCAACTGCACCAGGATGACAACTGGAGGATCCACCCATCCGAAGGATTTATATTCCTCGGCGGCCAGATCCTCTGACCTTACCCTTAAACACGGCCTGTGTTACCACATGCTGGCCTTGCCCGACCCCCTCCGCTACAGCACCGCCCTGGCAAAACTGATCAGGCTCAGGCAAGTGGTGGCGGCAGGGAAGATGAGCAGAACGGCCGTGTTATTAGTCAGATCCTTCCAGGCAGCCCAAAAGGCCTTTGAGGAGGGGCTTATGGTGAAGAGGGTTTTCCACCAGGTAGAACCCAACATGGAGGAGACCTGGGTGGTATTCAGCAACATTCCTCCTCACCTCACAGACATCCTAATAAAATACCAGCTCGGTGATCAGGCTGTTCATTACCCCCATCACCGACCTTCTAGCAGGACACCGGGAAAGAGAGCTGTGGCATATCTCCTCCTTTTGGAGGCAGGCCTGGATACGCCTGTCCAAAGATGGAGGAGAAGCTCAGGAGTGGAGGATGATCCTGTTCCAGGGAGGAATGTACTGGAGTTACTGGTCAATGGAGGAGGCTTGTTTTTTTTTCTGATGCAAGCTGGGACATTCGTGCCGGCTGTGCCCTAGCCTCCTCTCCAGGTCCATCAGGGAGAGGGCGATGAGCCTCCTCCAGGTGGGATGCAGCCCTCCCACTCCGATCTGGGGCCCCACACAGCCAGCCGTGGCTCCCATGATGTGGCAGTCACCACCACTGCCCCAGGAGGTCAGATGACACCAGACCCTGACCCACCAAAATATCGCTCCACCCCTCCCCCTTCACCAACTGCAGAAATCCCTGCCACAGAGGCCCAGCCAGAGATTGAACCTCTCTCCCCGTGATGGCAACTGTCAAGTCCAAGAGAGACATAGGCGGGAGCAAGAATGTACCAGGGTGACAGGGACAGCAGGCGAAGGGGGCTAAGGGCGGGATGGCCAGCATGCTGTCTCCGACCTCCCCACCCCACCCCTTACTACCACTTCCCCCATGCCTTCAAAAGAGGGCACTGTCAATTGTGTGGCTGTAATGGCAGCATATGCCATACTGCAGCCTTGCGTGGAGCTCCTAGAAGGGAGCCCCATGTTAGAACAGGTACCATTGAGGCGAAGGAGACAGACTCTGAAGAAAGGGAACTAGGGCCATTGCTCCTCTCTATCCCACCACTCCTCTCCCCCTAATCTCCAGTTGTAGAGAAGGAGAGAGTGGACCCCACCTGAAGGTAATGGGATACCATGAGAGGCCGAGGAGATGGAGGTGTTCGCCATCCCTCCCCCTACCCTACTACTGGGGCTCACCGGCCCTCCTCAGCATGAAGCGGACGAAGCTCATCAAGGAGAAACCCCGGAAGCTGACTACCAGGCCATTTCTGAAGAGGAGGAGAAAAGCGGGGGGAGGGGGCCCGAATTCTCCTTCTCCCTCCCATCCCCGCCAACTTTAGCTAGTGCCAAGGACTCCCACCCTGCCTGAGAGTTCTTCCTCTTCCATCCCGAACTCACCATCATATGAGGAAGTGGACAACACCATGGAGATCATGGGTGAAGAGGTTGGGACCTCACGATCCATGTGGGGCACCTCCCCAAGGGGGGGAATTCGAGGGTCCGCCGAGTGGGATGGTAGCAGGATCCATGACAGAGGGAAAGACAAGAATTCTCCCTCCTCTTACCTGCCACGGAAGGTGCTGCCACTTCGGAGGCAGGTCCTGCTCCTACCCCCTCCCCCAAAAACATCTGTGCTCCTCCCTTACCAGGGAAGATTGATCCCTATAGTGCCAGAGGTGGACCCTTGGGCCGAGGTGGGGTTGACACTACCCATAGGAGGGATTCTACGGGTCTCCACCGTTGGCAGGCGGAGTGGGCTGAAGGATGGAGGCCGACTGGCGCTTCACCAATACCAGCCCTCGTTCCCTGTGGGTTGAGCATTTGGGTACCAGGGCTGGCTGGGCTTAGGTGGGCCTCCATATGTCGTTGTCATTGGAAAGGAAGTGAGGACAGCCCAGAGGCAGCAACAGGAAAATGGAGAAGTCTGTACTGGAAGAGGTAGAGTCCCAGAGACCTAGGCGCCAATAGAACCAAAGTCAGACAGGGAACGCCCGAGCAAGAGCAGGCGAAAGCCTGAATAGTCCAAGTCCAGGACGTAGACTGAAGAGGCATCATAGAGCAAGCTGAAATCAGAGATGGCAGCAATCGAGGAGCGGTGGCAAAGCAAGGCTGAGGTCTGGGCAAGGAGAGAGTCAATAGCGTAGTCAGGCAATGCAGAGGTCCGGGCTTGGAGAGAATCAATGGTGTGGTCAGTTAATGCAGAGGTCCGGGCTTGGAGAGAGTCAATAGCGTAGTCAGGCAATGCAGAGGTCCGGGCTTGTAGAGAGTCAATGGCATGGTCAGGCAATGCAGAGATCCGGGCTTGGAGAGAGTCAATGGCGTAGTCAGGCAATGCAGAGGTCGGGTCCAGCAAAGCAATCCGATGAAAGGTTAGGAATCAGGAACGCAGGAACAAAGGAGAACAGGAACTGGAACTAGCACGGATCAGGAACCAGGATCGCAGGGGAATCATCAGAAGGCAACGAGTACATGACCAGCGTGGAGACCTGTTGCAAAGGCAATCACTGGAAGCCGAGCCCGGCCTTAAATATCGGAGCTTTGGCGACGTCATCATCCAGGGCCACGACCAGGTTTCCGCCGCAGGCCCTTCATAAGTGACACTGATGCACGCGCGCACGCCTAGGGAGAGGTGCGGCGTTGGACGGCGGCGGCGCTCCGCGAGCCACGCAGAGAGGCCCGACACAGAGTATGGAGGTCTGTAGCTGAAGCTGAAGCTGAGGCACCCGGGGAGGCCCGGCGACGGAGCCGGCGGCCAACCATCACCAGAGTTGAGGAACTAGGCCCTGGATATGTCAGAGAGAAATGAGGGGGCAGAGCTGCGGGGCTGCTGCAGCTGGCACACGCAACAATCCTTTGAAGGAAAAGGTGGGTCAACTCCTGCCTCCTCTGACGAAGGAGTAGTCCCCTCTCCAGCATACCACCCAATCCTGACAAGAACCCAGTCAGGACAAACCTCTGGTTCTGGAAGGTGCCCTGCCTCTGCGGGGTCCCGAACAGGGGAAAGGAACCAACTGACCTGCTCCTGTAGGGAGACCCCCCTCTTTGACCTGGAAGAAGGGGAGATACCCAATATTCCATCTCCCCCTTCAGAGACAGCAGCTGAATTCTACCCATCACCCCTTCTTTCCATCCCCTCGTCCTCTCTTTCGTTGTCTCTCTCCCACCCTCTAATCTAACCCCAGTGGCCCAACACCATGGAGAGTGGGTTAGAACTTGATGCCTGGTGATGGGAGGGAGGACGCCTCCGAAGGAAGGCACGAGAGAGGCTCTCAACCACGAAGAGCCTACTCCCAAGAGGATGGGAACAGGTCCAGGTCCCTGAGGCTGAGGTACGGAGACCCGATGAGGAGGGAGATGGGAGAAAGAATGTGGGCTAGGGCAAAGAAAGAGGGCCACTGGTTGGCACAGAGCTGAGTGGTCTCTCGGCCCTCGTTCCCCCCAACTAGCAGTAGCAAAGTGCAACCAGGGAGGGGAGTGTGAAGGGGGCAGCCCAGAGCCACCCATGAGCTGCCTCCCTCCTGAGCCAGGAGAAGACTGGTCAGAAGACAAGTGCGCTCTGCAAGGCTCTGTGATGGGGCTGACCATGTGTGTATCTGTTTCACTGCTTTACTGAGAATAGCTGTGACATTCTGCACCCTTAACACCAATAGCTGTGCAGCTGGGTTCCACAGGCACTGGTTGCTCTCTGCCCTCAACCGCGATGGATACTCTATAGCCATGTTACAGGAGACCCACACCACCCAAGATCCTGAAGCGGCCTGGTGCCTGGGGTGGGACGGCGAGAAGGCCTTCAGTCACAATCTGGGAATGGTTGGCGAGGTGGCCATCTTGATTTTGCAAGCCCCAGAGTTGGAGGTGCTGAGCACCAAGGCCTTCGTGCTGGGCAGGATGCCGCATGTGAGGTTACGGCTCAGGAGCTACAACATGAACTGCATCAATGTGCATGCTCCAAAGCCAAGACTGAACAGAAAGTATTCTATTGCCAGTTGTCAGACCACCTCTGCGACCTGGATCCCAACAAGGAAGTGGAGCTCTGGGCAATGCCTTCATCACCCTCGACCCGCTGGATCACAGTAGTCAGAAGTGGAGCACAGACCCGGCCAGGCTCCTCCAGGAGATGATCCTGCATCTCATGCTGGCGGATGTAAGCAGTACCCGGGAGCCCGTTTTGGCTTCACCTTCGTGAAGGTGGGAAAGGAGCAGGTTTTCCACTCTCGGATTGATTGGTGGTATCTCTCCTGCTGGTTGATGCACCAGGCCACAGAGTTCATGATGGAGCCGGCCACCCTCTTGGGCAACAACCTAGTGGCCCTGAGGGTGGGGCTTAGCCCCACACGGCCCAGGTTGAACCATTGACAACTAACTCCTTGCAGACAAGGTGTTGGTGGCAGCAGTTCTGGAGTTTTAGATGAACGGGCACCACCTGGAGGCGGATTTCCCCTCCCTCGTTCAGTGGTGGGACATGGGAAAGAGCACTGTCAAGAGTATGCCAAGGGCATAAACGTGGAGCAGTTCCTGATGCTCCAGCGGCTTTTGGGGTAGTTCTGGAGCTGGAGGAGCACTTCTGTAATTCGCAGGACCGGGGAGAAGATCAAACTGAACCCCCAATTACAAAGAGAAGAGGCAGGCCCTGCTGCTCCTCAAAAAGAGACAAGGATGTGGGGCCTATATGCGGTCGTGGATCCAGTTCCTGGAGGAGATGGACTGTGGCCCATGCCTCGTCTATGGGCTGGAGAAGCAGATACCATGCCTGATGTCTGCGGATGGTAGCCCCTTCACCGAGCCGAAGAAGGTCTGGTTGAAGGTCCAGGACTTCTACGTGACTCTGTTCTCTCCAGATTCGGTGGACTTGGTTGCCTGCAAGACCATGTGGGAGGGGCTTTCAGTGGTGAGCAAGGCCAGCTGGGTGTGCTGGACCTGCCCCTAAGCCTGGGAGACCTTACTGAGGCTCTCGGGTGGATGCCAACAGGGCAGTCCCTGGGCATCGACAAGTTCACCACCAAGTTTATCAAGGTCCTAAAACAAAGCTCTCGAGACTGGGTGCCTGTCCCTGTCTTACCAGCACATGGTGCTGACCCTTCTGCCCAAGGGGTTGACCTGAATGACCTAAAAAACTGGAACCCGGTCTCCCTGCTGTGCATGGACTATAAGATCTTGGCCAAAGTGCTCTCCCTGCAGCTGGCAACCTTGCTGGTGGAGGTAATCCACTCAGACCAGACCTATACGATCCCTGGACGCACCATTTTTGACAACACCTTTTTTATCCAGGATCTGATTCATCTGGCCGGTAGGTCTAGCCTGTCAGTGGCTGCTTTTGTCCTTTAATCAGGAGAAGGCCTTTGACAGGGTGGATTACGATTATCTCATGGAGACCTTGCAGGCATTCAGCTTTGGGCCAGAGTTTGTGAGGCACCTTTGCCTCTTGTTCTTGAGGGCAGAGAACATAACATTAGAACATAAAATATGCCATACTGGGTCAGACCAAGGGTCCATCAAGCACAGCAGCCTGTTTCCAACAGTGGCCAATCTAATCTACTATTCCTTATTGATTAATAGCAGTTTATGGACTTCTCCTCTAGGAACTTATCCAAACCTTTTTTAAATCACTTACAATAACTGCTGTAACCACATCCTCTAGCAATGAATTGTAGAGCTTATTATGTGTTGAGAGAAAAATAATTTTCTCCGATATGTTTTAAATGAGCTACGTGCTAACTTCATGGAGTGCCCCCTAGCCCTTTTATTGTCTGAGAGAGTAAATAACCTAATTACATTTACCTGTTCATGTCCTTTTATGATTTTGTAGACCTCTATCATATCCTCCCTCAGCCGTCTCTTTTCCAAGCTGAACAGCCCAAACCTCTTTAGCCTTTTCTCATACGGGAGCAGTTCTAACCCCTTTATCATTTTGGACACCCTTCCCTATACTTTCTCCAGTGTGACTATATCTTTTTAAAGATGTGACGACCATAACTGCACACAGTGGGGCAGATTTTAAATACTTGCGCGAGCGCGTACTTTTGTTCATGCAGCAGGCGCGAACAAAAGTACGCTGGATTTTATAAGATACGCACGTAGCCGCACGTATCTTATAAAATCCGGGGTCGGCGCGCGCAAGGGGGTGCACATTTGTGCAACCTGCGTGCGCCGAGCCCAGCGCGCGCTGCTTGTTCCCTCCGAGGCCGCTCCGATTTCGGAGCGGCCTCGGAGGGAACTTTCCTTTGCACTCCCCCCACCTTCCCCTCCCTTCCCCTACCTAACCCACCCCCCTGGCCCTATCTAAACCCCCCCTTAACTTTGCGCGCGTCGGCCGGCTGCCCCGCTCCGTGGTCCGGTCCCGGGGGCTGTTCCGGAGGCCGCGGCCACGCCCCCGGAACGCCCCCGGGCCGAAACCACGCCCACGTCGCCGCCCCCGAAACGCTGCACCCCGCCCCTAAATGCCGCGTCATCCCGCCACGCCCCTGACAGGAAGCCCCGGGACTTACGCGTGACCCGGGGCTCTGTGCGCGCCGGTGGCCTATGCAAAATAGGCGCGCCGGCTCACGAGGGCCCTGCGCGCGTAAATCCGGAAGGATTTACGCGCGCAGGGGTTTAAAATCCGCCCCAGTATTCAAGGTGCGGTCTGACCATGGAGCAATACATAAGCATTATGATATTCACCGATTTATTTGCCATTCCTTTCCTAATAAAGCCTAACATTCCATTTGACCGCCACAGCACACTGAAACGACTATTTCAATTTATTATTCACTATAACGCCTAGATCCTGGGTGGTAACTAATATAAAACCTAACATTATGTAACTACAGCAAGGGTCATTTTTCCCTATAAGCATCACCTTGCACTTGACTACATTAAATTTCATCTGCCATTTGGAAGTCCAATCTTCCAGTGCCTTGATAAGATGAACTGGTTCTTAGTGGCGTCCCTTACATTCAGGTGAGGGGTCCATCAAGGGTACCCCTGTCAGGCCAGCTGTACGCACTAGTCATCGAGCTGTTCCTGTTTCTGCTGCACAGGTGGTTCACTGGGCTAGTGCTACGAGAGACGGATATGCGAGTCACCCTCTTGGCCTATTTCAATGATGTGCTCCTTGTGGCTCAGGACCCAGCTGACTTGGAGAGGGTGCAGGATTGCCAGCAGGGCATCTCGGCAGCATTCCAGCCTTTTGGTAGGACTGCAGTGAGTGGATGCTCTTCCTGACCTGTCATGGGGCAGGGAGAAACTTAAGTACCTGGGAGTCCACCTTTCCATCACGGAAACCCTAGCCATTGTCAACTGGAGAGAGCCTGGAGAGAAGGTGGAAGTTGCCTGAGGTCATGGAGGGGACTGCTGCAACTGGTGTTTCGCAGTTGGGCATCGGTGGTGGACCAGCTGATGAGCAGCATGCTGTGGCATCACCTCATCGCCTTGAGCCCAACCCAAGAATTCCTTGCCCACACCCAGAAAAAGCTGCTGGATTTTTTCTGAGTGGACGCGTCACCTAGACAGGATTTTAGATAGTGCTGGGGAGGAGCCGGCTGTCGTGGTACATGTGGGCACCAACGACATAGGAAAATGTGGGAGGGAGGTTCTGGAAGCCAAATTTAGGCTCTTAGGTAGAAAGCTTAAATCCAGAACCTCCAGGGTAGCATTCTCTTAAATGCTCCCTGTTCCATGCGCAGGTCACCAGAGGCAGGCAGAGCTCCGGAGTCTCAATGCGTAGATGAGACGATGGTGCAAGGAAGAGGGATTCAGTTTTGTTAGGAACTGGGGAACCTTTTGGGGAAGGGGGAGTCTCTTCCGAAGGGATGGGCTCCACCTTAACCAGGGTGGAACCAGTCTGCTGGCGCTAACCTTTAAAAAGGAGATAGAGCAGCTTTTAAACTAGAACAAAGGGGAAAGCTGACAGTCGCTCAGCAGCGCAAGGTTCAGAGAGAGGTATCTTCAAAGGATACTAATGATGCATTAGAATTAGGGCATCCTGACAGTGAGGTTCCAATAATAAGAAGAGTAGTCCAAGTGCCTGTAACTAAAAACTCACCTGAGCTAAAAAATTCTAACTTATCCCTAACAATTAAAAAGCAGAATAAAAATACAAACAAAAAACAAACTTTAAAATGTTTGTATGCTAATGCCAGAAGTCTAAGAACAGCAGTGAGTCACTCAGGACAACTAACTGTAGTGTAAATCTCCAAAGGGATTGTTTTTCACTATTTTACCTTAGAAGCACAATATATATTGTAAGAGAAGAGCTCAGTAACCCACAAACCAGCGGGAGCACTGAGAGGTAGGGGTGTGCAGTCGTTTTTGCCGAATTGGCGATCTGCAACATATATTGCACTATTCGTGGTATTCGTGGGGAAGCGAAACGTATCGCAATTCCCCACGAATACACGAATCTTCGCCGAATTATACGGCCACCTAAATAACAATTTAAACAAATCCCCCACCCTCCTGAACTCCCCCAAGACTTACCAAAACTCCCTGGTGGTCCAGCGGAGGGTCCAGGAACCAACCCCTGCACTCACACCCTCGGTGCCGGTTTCATCATGGCGCCGATAGCCTTTGTCACAGGGGCTACCGGTGCCATTGGTCAGCCCCTGTCACATGGCCATCGGCACCATCTTGTACTCCTACCATGTGACAGGGGCTGAACAATGGCACCGGTAGCTCCTGTGACATAGTATGGGCAAAGGTTATCGGCGCCATTTTGAGTACTGGCATCGGACGGCTGGAGTGCAGGAGGTCGCTCCGGGACCCCTGTTGGACCCCCAGGGACTTTTGGCCAGCTTGGGGGGGCCTCCTGACCCCCACAAGACTTGCCAAAAGTCCAGCGGGGGTCCGGGAGCGACCTCCTGCATGCCGGCCGTCCGATGCCAGTACTGCTACGAAAGAACGGGCATTCTCCACAGCAGGCCCCATCATCTGGAACAACCTGCCGATCGACCTAAGACTGGAACCCTGCCTGATTACCTTCCGAAAAAAACTCAAGACCTGGCTTTTCCTCCAAGCCTTCCCTTAAGCCTAACATTGCAACAGTACTTTCATTCAGCCCAATAGACTAAATGAGCGACCCAACCACTGTATAGACATACGTTTGCATCCTCCAGTTTTTTCTGTCCTTTATTTCCTGGCTATCCTAGCCCCCAAGTTCACGCTCCCTGTTATTTGTAACTGCGCTTCGGCCTTCCTGTTATATGGTTTTGTTCAGTTAATCCCCAAGTTTGATGTAAACCGGTCTGATATGAAGCTTGTCATGAAGTTCGGTATAGAAAAATGTTAAATAAATAATTAAATAAATACTCAAAATGGCGCCGATCGCCTTTCCCTCACTATGTCACAGGAAGCGACGGTCGGCCCCTGTGACATATTGAGGGCAAAGGCGATCGGCGCCATTTTGAATACTGGCAGCAGATTGCCTTTGCCCTCACTATGTCACAGACGCCGACCGTCGGTACCTGTGACATAGTGAGGGCAAAGGCAATCTGCCTTTGCCCTCACTATGTCTGCTGGAACTATGTCTGCTGGAACCAGTCTGCTGGAACCAGCAGACTGGTTCCAGCAGCAGTTACAACCCCTAACCAATTAAACTAGATACTTCACTTAGATGCAGCTCCAGCACTGCTCTCTACATCAAAGGCGGGGGTGAAAGGTAACTAGAACCAAAATGTTACCAATAAGGGCCAAAAGTAACAGATAAGTATGAGAAAAAAAAAGTGTGAAAGCTTGCTGGGCAGACTGGATGGGCCGTTTGGTCTTCTTCTGCCCTCATTTCTATATTTCTATATATGTTTCTATGTAAAATAGGATTATACATAAACGATGGCAAGTTAAATGTAAAACATTGATAAGACAGGCTAAGAGAATTTGAAAAGAAGTTGGCCATAGAGGCAAAAAACTCACAGTAAAAACTTTTTTAAATATATCCAAAGCAGAAAGCCTGTGAAGGAGTCAGTTGGACAGTTAGATGATAGAGGGGTTAAAGGGGCACTTAGAAAAGATAAGGCCATCGCGGAAAGATTAAACAATTTCTTTGCTTCTGTATTTACTGAAGAGGATGTTGGGGAAATACCCATATCGGAGATGTTGCACCGGAGGTGGACCCTTGGGCCGAGGCCATATTGACGCAACCCCTAGGTATGGACCTACGGGTCCCCACCGTCGGCGGGCGGAGTGGGCTGAGGAACAGAGGCCGGCTGGAGCTTCACCAATACGAGCCCTCGTTCCCCGCGGATTGAGCCTTTGGGTGCCAGCTGGACTTAGGTGGGCCTCTATTTGTAGACAATGAGGAGATCGAGTTCAGCCCTGAGACAGCAGAAGAGAGATGGTACAGTCTTACACCGGACAAGGTAGTGTCGTGGAGTCTCGGGCGCCAAAGGAACGAAGGCAGACAGGGGGTGCCCGAGCAAGAGCAGGCCAAAGCCTGATTTGACCAAGTCCAGGAAGTAAGCTGAAGAGGCATCAAGGGACAGGCTTGAGTCAGGGCTGGCGACAATCTGGAAGCAGTGGCAAGCAAGGCTGAGGTCTGATCATGGAGAAAGTCAAGCGTAGTCGAACAATGCTGAGGTCTGGTTCTGGAGAGAGGCAATGACGTAGTCAGGCAATGCAGAGGTCTGGGTCTGGAGAGAGGCAACGGCGTAGTCAAGCAAAGCAGACGTATGGGCTTGGAAAGAGTCAATGGCGTAGTCAGGCGAAGCAAAGTTCCGTGCTTGGAGAGAGTCAATGGAGTGGTCAGACGAAGCAAAGTCAAAGTCCGTGTAAGCAATCCGAGGTAAGGTGCAAGGCAGGAACATAGGAACAAGGAGACAGGAACCAGGATCAAACAAGGAACAGGAACACAGGAGTGAGATGAATCTCTAAGGAGGCAACGAGTACTCGACCAGCGAGGAGACCTGTTGCAAAGGCAAAGTTAGGGAGAGGAGTCTGCGCTTAAATATGGAAGCTCCGCTGAAGTCATCCCAGCAGTCTGCGGCTGGGACCAAGTACTCACCCGCGAAGTCGGGTGGGCCCGGAGGCTCCTGCAGGAGCAGGGAGCCTCCTCCGGCGTTCTTCCCGCAGCTTTGGCCGCTGCCAAGGCCGGCCGTGGAGCCCAGCAGGGCTGAGCTGTCTCCTCCCTCTTTCTGGCTGCATAGAGCCACGCGCGCGGCTGAAGAATAGATTTAAAGGGGCCACGTCAGGAAATGTCGTGGCTCCCTCCTAAGGCTCTTCCCTCTTGAGGCTCTGGTCCTGGATCCTGTGCTAGTGTTCCTGGTCTCTGTTCCTGATCTTCGTCCCGCTTCTGTTCTTCTTCCTTGATGGACTGATTCTTGGCTCCTGACCCTTGGACCTGCTTTCGTTCTTCTCTCGGCTTGACCTTGGACTGGCTGCGGATCCTTCTCCTGGGTTACTTCTGGATTGGCTGCGGACCCTTCTCCTGGATAGTGTTTGGACTGGCTGCGGACCCTTCTTCTGGCTTCGACCCTCAGAACGGCCTTTGACTACTCTTCAGCTTTTACTCCTGGACTGACTCGACCTGCTGGAGGCACCAGCCGTCTAGAACCTACGACTTGCAGGAGGCGCCTGCATCCAGACCAATCTTCAGTCTTGAGGGAGTCTCCTAAGTCCCAGCAGCTGGGTTCCTACAGGCTCCTCCTGGGGGAACCGCGAGCTTCCAGGGCGAAGTCTTTACTCGACGGGTGAACGTTCAAGCCTTGCCCTCCGACGGTAGAGACCAGAGAGGGTTAACTCCCTCTTTGGCAGCGCCAGCCTTACCTCAAAACAGGGGTCCACTTCCGGATCCATAACAGAATACCAAGGCCATTGATCCAGCAGAGGCTTCAGCTCGCCAGGCCATTCCTGGACTAGCCCAGAAAGTCATGGAGCAGTAACGGATATTGGAATCTATGGCCACCTCTCTGGAGCGACTCAATGCCCGTCTGGATTCCACTGCTGTGGCCCAGCCAAGTCCTCCAGCATTTCCACCACCAGCGTGGGGCAGGGTAATGCCTGTCCTATGATTTCTTTGCCTATTCCTCCACGTTATGATGGTGAACCTCGTTCATGCTAAGGATTCCTCGATCAATGCAGTATGCATTTCCAGTTACAAGCTTCACATTTTCCGGATGATCTAACTAAGACTACGTATATTTTATCTTTATTGGGAGGCAAGGCACTATTTATTTTATTTATTTATTTTATTTATTTATAACTTTTATATACCGGCATTCGTAAAAAACATCATGTCGGTTTGCATGTAACTGAGAAAGGAAATTACAATAATAGGTGGAGGAAAGATAGATAGTTAAAAGGTAAGTTAACTTTACTGTGGAGCCAACGTGCATCACAGTTAAAAAATGAGATTACATATAATACACCATATTAGACAAAATTAGACAATATTAGACAAAATTAGTAGGGAGAAGCCCACTAGCATGGGCTTCTCCCTACTGGAGGCAATCAGATCCTATTCTGCAAAACTTTCCTCAGTTCCTGAAACTGTTTCAAACAGTATTTGATAATCCAGGAAAACAAGTGGTCTCAGGCTCCAAGCTTCTTCAACTCCGCCAAGGAGGTCATCTGTTGGCAGATTACACCATAGAGTTTCGAACTCTTGCCTCAGAACTCCATTGGGAGGAAAACTGTCTCCAGACTGTATTCTTGGAGGGACTGTCATCTAAAATTAAGGATGAAATGGCGGCCCGTGAGTTGCCTCGCTCCTTGGACTCTCTGATTGACCTGGTCACCAGGATATATCGTCGTTTACATGAAAGAACTCGTGAAGGACTTTATACCAGTAGATACACGGCGGTGTCTAGTCCTGCTCATTCCTTGACTCCAGCAGTACGATCTACAGCCAGCACAGAGAGGTCGGGCGAAGAACCCATGCAGTTGGGTCGTGGACCTCTCTCTCCAGAAGAAAGGCAAAGGCGACGTAAGGCAGGCCTCTGTTTATATTGTGGAGGAGTGGGTCATCTCATTGCGATCTGCCCTATGCGTCCGGGAAACTGCCAAGCCTAGGGTATATTGGGGGAGTTAACCTAGGCATCACTACTCCTGCTCCTCCACTCACACTACAAATAACCCTGCTTCTAGGAGATCACCAATTTTCTACTTTGGCGTTAGTAGATTCCGGGGCTGGAGGAAGTTTCGTCCTGTAAGATCTGGTGGAACAACTACATATTCCTACCAGTCTATGCCCCAAGCCATTAATCATCTCTTCCATCCACGGAGATCCTCTGCCAGGAAAAATAACTCATCACACGATTCTCTTGGATTGCCATATTGAACCGGATCATACCGAAAGCATCACCTTTTATATCATTCAGAAAGCCCTTCACCCAGTCGTTCTTGGGATTCCTTGGTTACAACGGCACAATCCACAGTTTGACTGGACATCACTAAGACTGATTCAGAGGGGGCCAGCCTGTCGTGGAACTTGCATTAAAGAATCCAATGCCTCTAGTACCAGTATCTGCACCACTCGTCTGGAGGGCCTTCCTTCCCAGTATGAACAGTTCAGTGATGTTTTCTCTAAGAAGGCTGCAGATACGGTGGCTCCGCACTGGGAGTTTTATTGTACCATTAACTTGGTTCCTGGAACTTCCCCACCACGTGGCAGGGTTTATCCACTATCCGCATTGGAGACTCGTGCTATGACTGAATATGTTCAAGAAAATCTACAGAAGGGATTCATTTGACGGTTCAAATCTCCAGCAAGGGCCGGGTTTTTCTTTGTTGGGAAAAAAGACGGTACGTTACGCCCTTGTATTGATTACCGTGGACTCAATGCAATTACCGCTGATAGCGGAGCTTTTTGACCACCTACAGGGAGCCAGAGTGTTCTCTAAACTGGATCTGCGAGGAGCATATAAGCTAATCAGAATTCGGGAGGGTGATGAATGGAAGACCGCTTTTAACACCAGAGATGGTCATTATGAATATCTTGTTATGCCCTTCGGATTGACTAATGCCCCTGCAGTGTTTCAGCATCTCATTAATGAAATTTTCCGAGATCTACTTTATGTATGCGTAGTAGTCTACCTCGATGATATTCTGATTTTCTCCTCCAATCTACAGACACATCAGCCACATGTTGTTCAAGTGTTACAACGCTTAAGAGAGAATCGTTTATACGCCAAGATCAAAAAAATGCATCTTTGAACAGGAATCTTTACCCTTCCTGGGGTACATCATTTCCAAAGGCAAAACAACAAAGAGCACTAAATAGGTTCCTGAAATCAAATAAGGGACACAAAAGGCACCACCAAATCACTTCAGGTGTGCAAAAGGAATTTCAATTGTGTAAAATGAAAATTATTAATGACAGTGGCCGGTGTTTCGCTGCACAACTTGCAGCTGACAGTGGCCGGTGTTTCGATGTACAACTTGCAGCTTTGTCAGGGGTGAAAACCTTTGAGACAAGAAAATATCATAATCAATGAAATGTTCAAATCAAACAAAAATAATACTTAACTTGTGGTTGTGGCGCCAACCTCCTCTATCCGGACGCAGGTCTCTCAAAAAATGTTCATAAAAACACGGGACAGAGACCGGAAACAGCAGCATAGAATGATTAAATAGCCCGCGCGAAATAAGGAACCTGTCTACATCATGACGTTCAATAGTCATGGTAATCAAATTTGCAGATGATACAAAATTGTTCAGAGCAGTTAAATCACAAGCAGATTGTGATAAATTGCAAGGAGACCTTGTGAGACTGGAAAATTGGGCATCAAAATGGCAGATGAAATTTAATGTGGATAAGGGGAAGGTGATGCATATAGGGAAAAATAACCCATGTTGTAGTTACACAATGTGAGGTTCCATATTAGGAGCTACCACCCAAGAAAGAAATCTAGGTGTCGTAGTGGATAACACATTGAAATTGTTGGTTCAGTGTGCTGCGGCAGTCAAAAAAGCAAACAGAATGTTGGGAATTGTTAGAAAGGGAATGGTGAATAAAACGGAAAATGTCATAATACCTCTGTATCGTTCCATTGTGAGATCGCACCTTGAATACTGTGTACAATTCTGGTCACCGCATCTCAAAAAAGATATATTTGCGATGGAGAAGGTTCAGAGAAGGGTCAACCAAAATGACAAAGGGGATGGAACAGCTCCCCTATGAGAACAGACTAAAGAGGTTAGGACTTTTCAGCTTGGAGAAGAGACGGCTGAGGGGGGGATATGATAGAAGTGTTTAAAATCATGAGAGGTCTAGAACGGGCAAATGTGAATCAGTTATTTAATCTTTTGGATAATAGAAGGACTAGAGGACACTCCATGAAGTTAGCATGTGGCACATTTAAAACTAATCGGAGAAAGTTTGTTTCACTCAACACATAATTAAACTCTGGAATTTGTTGCCAGGGGATGTGGTTAGTGCAGTTAGTGTAGCTGGGTTTAAAAAAGGATTTGATAAGTTCTTGGAGGAGAAGTCCATTACCTGCTATTAATTAAGTTGTCTTATAAAATAGACACTGCTATTACTAACAACAGTAACATGGGATAGACTTAGTTTTTGGGAACTTGCCAGGTTCTTACGGCCTAGATTGGCCACTGTTGGAGACAGGATGCTGGGCTTCATGGACTCTTGGTCTGACCCAGTATGGCATGTTCTTATGCCCTTGGGATCCAGGATGGGATGAAAGGAGCCCCCCTTCTTTGGCACAACAAAATAAATGGAATATCGCCCCATATTTTCTTAAGACGTGGGCACTGGGACCACAGCCCTCAGCCTGAGTAGCCTTGCCAATGTATCCTCCACTGCCTGCTTCTTCTGCTGGCAGTGGCAAGGAGATACCATGAACACGTCCCAAGGAATACTGCAAAACTCCAGCACATATCCTGCTCATATCACCTTCAGGACCCACTGATCCAATGTGATCTCAACCCACCTCTGATAAAAGAGAGGGCGACCTCCTATCTCCTGTTCCTGGGGGTAGGTCGGCAAACCTTCATTGGGCGGGTTGGCAGGGTCCACCACCTGAGCCTGTGCCTCTTCTGCACTGTTGGGAATGAAAGAACTGAGACCTAGCGAAGGGCCGAGTCTTCTGAAGATTGCTCCACTATAGGGCTGAAAGGGTCTGGAACCCGTAGCATGACCTCTCATGACAAGGGATAGCTGTGCCAGTCTCTAATCTACCGGTAAATAAGGACCCGGAGATTCACCCCACTTACTGGCCATCTTTTCCAACTTGCTACCAAACAAGAGTGAGCCGTTAAAAGGCAACTCGGTGAAATTAGCCTTGGAGGTTGCATCGGACGACCAACTTCTCAACCATAACTGACATCTGGCCGCCAACTGATCTGGAATGCACCCCAGAATCATCAACCTCCTGGTAGAGAAGCAAACAAGAGCGAGCCACCAAGGTAAAACAAGAAGCAATCTGCAAGGTCATTGCCATAGCTTCAAATGCCTGCTTAAGGATAGTCTCAATCTTTCTATCATGAGCATCCTTCAAGTCCGCTCCTCCTTCGACAGAAAGTGGTCTGCTTGGAGACCACACACACAGGTGCATCTACCTTTGGAAAACAAAAGTGCTCTCTTACCACTGAATCCAAAGGGTAAGGCCTTCCAAAATCAGACCCCCTTTGAAATTAGTCTCTGGGGCACCGCACTCAAGATCAATCCATTCTTGAATGGCTTCCATCATGGGGAAAAAAAACAATAGGCTTTGCGCAAAGAGACCAAAATAGGATTTCTCTTCGGCTCAGAAGTAGAATCTGCCCCAGGAACGCCAAGCATAGTCAAGGTCTGGGAATTCAAGGCTGGCAGTTCATCTTTATGAAAAAACTGCAACATGGATCCTTATGGCTCCAATCTGGGGGGAATTTCCCCATCCTCAAAAGAGGCAGGTTTGGCATCATCACCCATGCCGTCCAGATCTCCAGCCAAAAGAGCCGCTGTTGTAAGAGGGGTATTCTGACACATAACAGAAGGCAAGGTTCCCAACTGTGCCTCTGTCCTAGGAGCCAAGGACTGAGCCTGAAGAAAGGATTGTAACCCCTTAAAAAACTCTTCCCATGAAAAGGTAGAAGCATCCAGACTGAGAGGTACCTAGGGAGTACTCACTATGCTACCTTCTCCTTCTGAGGAACCAGTTAGGGGAGATCCACCTCACCTGAGACATCCTCACCCTGACCCACATCTGGCTGGTAAGAATCAGGCATAGTGAAATCAGAGGAAGACAATGCACCCTGAGCCTCCAAACAGCGCTGGCAGTGCAAAGAGAAAGGTGCTTAGCTTCTTAGGCACAGGCATCATTATGGCCAACCATTGCACTGAGCAGTGGCCAGAGGCATGCATCTAGCTGTATTTTTTTTTTATTATTATATGCGCTCAACTAGGCACCCAAAACGTTATGTGTCCAATAGTTATGCGCGCACACCTAGGCGTTTACCCAGGTGGCCAACAGGAAAGCACGCAAAAAAGTAAGCGCACAGTGCTAGATGTGTGCTGACGTAAGCGCGTGGTCACTAGGCGGCGCTTAATGTGGGCGCTCAGAGGATAAAGCTTTACTGTGCACCCAAAAACTGGGTGCACAAACTGGATGCACAGCGAGATGCACACGCTGAACCGACAAGCCTGTAGAGGGCAGCCTAATAAAGCACGCGAAAAGCCATTGTGGCCTACCATACAGCGTGCAGCAAAAGCCTCGGAACAGGGCCTAGCCTAGATAGGCTGTTTAACCTACCAGGCTGCCCACTTCCCTCAACCTCCCACGGAGTGGGACGAACATCGGAACAGTGCATCCAGTACGCATCCAGCTCGGAGACCGGAGGAAGCCATGCAAGTAAAGCCTCCCGCTAAGTCTATGTACATTCCTTTTTTTTTTTTTTTTTTTTTTACTTACCGGAGCTCAGCCTTACCTGGCTGAGCACAGAGATGGTCTCTGGCTGTGAGGGGAGAAGGCATTTGCCGTCACCACCATGCTAGGCTTCCAGCATTCGCTGCCTTTCAGCTGCTCAAGCAGCTAAACCCACCCCAGAAAACCAGCTACTGGGCCAAGGCATATCTCTGAGGGACCACAGAAATCTCCTCAGGAAATCTCAACTGGGAGAGGGACCATTTGGAGAGTGGGATGGTAATTTTATTCCTTAATTCTCCTTCTTAAAATCAAAGTAATCCCCTGTGGGGAAATGCACGTCCACCATCTGCTGGAGATGGAGGATACTGGCGGGCTGATGACATAGAGGGGGTTATATACTATGATGTCAGTTTGCTCTCTCTCCATCTGCTGGTAGGGGAGCATAAACTCACTTGCTCTGGATTCATCTGGCTGGACACGAAGAAAGATTTTGTGCTACAGTGGTGTCCCTTTGAAGCTCTGATGGCATATGGCCCTAAAACAAGCAGAAACAGGCTCCTCTTTAGCTTGGATATTTGGTGCCTTCAAAATCTGGTACCCTAGGCCAGGGGTCCCCAACCACCGGTCCGTGGACCAGGACCGGGCCGTTGGGGGTTTTTTGTCGGTCCGCGGCGCCGCCGCAGACCAGCACCAGGGCCGGTGGAAGCACAAGGCACCGAGTATTAGGGGGCACCGCTAGCAGTGGTATCCCGAGGGGATCCAATGCCCCTGGGCGCAGGGAGGCTCATGCGGCTGCCAGTGGACCTCATCCCACTGGCGGCTGAGCAGCGACTCGCATATAGCAGGCAGATTGGCAGGGCCATGGTGGAGCTCACGTCACCACGGCCCAAAGAAAAAGATCGCGTTTAAACGTGCTGATGCTCCTCCTCCTTCCTGCCTGTGCGGCCCCGGAAGTAAATGTTGCTGGAACCGCGCAGGAAGGAAGGAGGAGGAGCATCAGCGCGTGCAGAAGAGGAGCAGCGCTTACGGGCCACCGCGAATCCCAGGTCGCAGCGGCCCGAGAAGAGGAAGAGGCCCGGTAGCAGGACCGCTGCGGCCCGAGAAGATCAGGGCCGCTGCAGAGCCCATCCTGCAGTGACCCGCGAAGAGGAGGTCCAGCGGTGAGAGAGAGGCTGAGGGTCTGTAGAGTGTGTGTGTGTGCGTGTATGAGATGAGTTGAGAGACTGTGTGTGGGAGTGAGGACCTGAATGTTTGCAGAGACTGCATGTGAGAGCCTCTGTGTGTGTGAGAGAGAGACAGCATGTGACAGTGAGAGCCTGTGTGTATGAATGATTGTATGAGAGAGAGCATGTGACAGTGAGAGCCTGTACTTGAGCAAGCAGCATGTGGGAGTGAGAGAGAGCCTGTGTGTGTGTGTGTGAGTCAGACAGCATGTGAGTGTGAGAGCCTGTGTGTGTGTGTGTGTGTGTGAGAGACAGAGAAAGCATGTGAGAATGAGAACCTGACTGTGTGTTTGAGAGAAGATAGAGAGAAAAGAAATAGAAAAAAAGACAATATAAAAGGAATTGGCAAAAAAATAAGAAAGGGAAGGTTGAAAAAAATAAGAAAGGGAAGGTGGAAAAAAAAGCCTGTGACCACCAATTAGAAAACTAAGATCAGACAGCAAAGGTAAAAAAAAAATAAATTACTTTTTAGTGATTGGCACATGTAATCTTTGGGAATGTGCAAGAAAGCATTTTCTCTATGCGGATCTCACAATGTACGAGATCAGCATGGTGTTATGCTCAGGCTTGTGGACCCTTGGGCCGACGAGGGGATGTTACACCTTGCGGAGGATCCGTAGGTTCTCTCGTCGGGTGGCGAGGCAGGACAGAGGAGGAGAGCAGCTGACCCTTGGAACTGAAGACAGGAGCTACTGTGGAGTCGGACGAGGAGGTGAGCAGATGGACGGTCTTCACCACTGGTGGTCTGCGGTCCCCCCGGGAGGAGCCCATAGGGACCCGACCGCTGGGACTTAGGTGGACCTAGAGAGGTCAGGGTATCGGTGCAAAGGCCAACTGGAGCTTCGCCCTGGAAGCCCGCGGTCCCCCCAGGAGGAGCCCATAGGGACCCGGGCCGTTGGGACTTAGGTGGGCCCTTGGAGACGGTGGTCTTGAAGGAGTCCTAGGTCAGGTGCCAGAGGGTCGACGCTCACCAGTCCAAAGTCGTGTGCCAGAGAATCACTGCTTGCCAATCCGAAGTCAGGAACCAGAGAGTCACCGTAAGCCAATCCGAAGTCAGGAACCAGAGAATCACCGTAAGCCAATCCGAAGTCAGGAACCGGGAACACCAAGACGAAACAGGAACCAGAGTCCGAGCACAGGGAACTCACCGAAGCAAGCAGACTAGACAGCGTTGGAGGATGTTGCCAAGTCGAGGAATGAGCAAAGGAAGCCTCCTTAAATACTTCCTCTGCTTGGATCATTGGAAGCAGGTGAGTATCATTAAAGGGATCAGGTCCCTTTAAATCCAGCAGGGGGGCGTGGCCTCGCGCCTAAAGATGGCAGCGGCCATATTGGATTTCCTCCGAGGCGGAAAGCCAGCAGAGCTCCGCAAGGGAGGCACGGGGACGGCTCCCTAGCGGGCGGCCAGACCGCGGACCATCCCCAGGGTGATGGGCACCGGCCCCAGGGAGCATGTCAGGAGTTGCCACAGCGGGTCGCCGCCGTGGTGGAGGTAGGGGGCCGCGCCCGTGGACGGCCACGGGCACGGAACACAACACATGGAGAAAGTGGAGGCCCACGGGGCCTGCACAGAGGAGGCAGCAGAATGGGCTTCAGTGTCAGTGGCAGCAATCGGCACCTCCCCAATAGCCATGTGGCAGCAGTGACAGTGGCAGCAGAGGAACGAGAGAGGCTCTGAGGTTGCTGGCAAAAGAAAGAGAGGGGAGTCTCTGCTTTTAGTGTGTGCATGTGTATGAATGGGAGTCTGCCTGGGGGTGTATGTGTGTGAATGAATGGGAGTCTGCCTGGGGGTGTATGTGTGTGAATGCATGGGTGCCTGCCTGAGGGTGTGTCTGTGTATGAGAATGAATAGGTGTCTTCCTGGGGTTTGTATGTGTGAGAATAGGTGCCTGCCTGTGTATGGTGTATGTGTGTGTGTGAGAATAAATTGGTGCCTGCCTGGGGGTCTGTGTGTGTGAGAATGAATGTGTGCATGTCTGGGGGATGGGGAGGGAGTGGTGTGAAAATGAATGGGAGCCTGCCTGGGGTTCAGTGTGAAAATGACTGGGAGCTTGGTTTGGTCACAGCCAGGGGAGGTCATGAGAGGGAAGGCGTCAGGTAGAGGAGAGAGGTGTGAAGTTTGGAAAACAAGGGAAACAAGCCCAGTGCTCCCACTCATTCTGAACCTATGGTGAGTTGAGTCACATTCACATTATAAATGTCATAATTAAATAGGTATGCACTAAAATCCACCCCCCCCCATAACCCCGCCCCATATGACCAAAGCCCCGCCCCTGCCCCACCCCCACCCCGCCGGGCCATGGAAAAATGGTCTTGCTTGAAGCAGGTCCCTGGTGCAAAAAAGGTTGGGGACCACTGCCCTAGGCAGTTGTCTTTACTTAAATCTGGGCCTGGGAGTACCATCTGAGAATACTGAGTCCTGCAGGCTACAGCAGGCAATGGCATACCTCTGCAACTTTCTACCAAGGAAAAGCACTGGCACTGTAATGGGGCAGTGACTGCTAACCCTAGATCCCCTAACATGCATACAAAGATGACAGGAATAACGTCTCCTTTATGCCCAAATTAATGACCTGTCAAAGGTTAAAAAATGCCATGTACAAATTTAAAATGCACACAAGATCATTTAATTAATTTAAAAGATTTGTCCACTACTGAAGGAGTTCAATTTTATGGACGACCGTTGAATGAGACAACTGAAAACCTCTGATTAACCACGCCAGCAGTGAAACGCACAGCCATATTGAACGTACTAACATTTGGAACGCAATGGCATGCATTATGTAGTTACGTACTGATATTCAGTGGAACGCACCACCATTTTGTTGTAACACTAATTTGTATTGTATTAATACGATAGATGCTATAAAATGTCTAACCTATCTCGTCAATTAAATGACGAAACAATAGTCTGATTATAAGCTACGCCTACTTGAAATCCGCAGCTGAAATATGCTTGCTCAGCATTGCACAGAACGCATGTGTAAAAGATAAGAATTGTAGAATGTATAAGAGCCTGCTCCCGAGGGGGAGGGGCATGCAGTTGTACTAAGCCATTGTCTTAGCTGCATCTTGCTGGCAATAAAAGTCTATCTTTACGGATCAGTTGTCTGGGCCTCCTTTCTGACTTTTAGAGACGGTTACATCTGGCGAGCCAGCCAGGAGGTACCGGGGACGCTATTTTAGCCCCCCAGTTGGTCCGGTAGTTTGGTAGCGGAGCGATCCCCCAGACTTACCTGGTGAGTGGCCACCGCTGAGTTCAGCGATCAGGTTTCTGAGGGGACCATTCCGCAGGAAACCTCTCGAGACCTCTGGGCTGGTGATTCGGAAAGAAGGCTTTCTTCGCGATCGAGAGAACGTTTCAGGCAAGTATAATTTTATTCTCACATGAATGAGAATTAGTGGGAACTTGAATTATAAACAAGGTAACAGCTAAATTACTAGCCGATCCTGAAAGATGGATCGAGGAGGTCTTGATCAAGCCTCGCGCTGTGGTTAGTAGGGATCCCGCTCCGAGGACCACGCGATTTGAAAAATTTGGGAATAGGTTTCTTGTTGTGTGAAAGAGAGTGAATGGCCTCGCAGTTCTAGGCCGGGCGACCGCGTTCTAGTCGAGGCGAGTGTGATCCTTTTGTGTCTGGCGGATACGGACCCCTTACCTATCCGCTATCCCTTCCCTTCTTTGTATGTGCCTCTATTCTAAAATGGGAGGGGGAGGTTCTACTCCATTAAAAAAAAGGTTCTACTCCATTAAAAAAAAGGAGCACTTCAGCGAAGTGTTCGATAGACATGCATGCACTAAGCCTGGCATGATTCAGCGTTGTGCACATCGATGGCCGAGTCTGTGCGTTAATTGGCCCCCGAAAGGAACCTTTGATTTTCTAACGGCTTCAAGGGTTCGAAACATAGTCACAAAAGAGGGCCAGCCAGGTTTTCCCGAAGATATACCATATATTAATGCCTGGATTGCAGTCATTTTGGATCCACCGTCATGGGCAAAGAGGTTGGTGGAGGGAGCCGCCCTCGTAATGGTGGCGCACATACAGAAGACGAGTAGCCGGAAGTCCCCAAACCGGAAGAGAAAGGAGAAGTCGGCCATTTTGAACGCGGACGATGAAACGTCATCGGCGGCGGCCATATTTGTAGTACAAAAAGATAATGCAACTACAGAAAAAAAAATTAAACCACCGCTCGCAGTGGAGGCCATATTAGCTGATGAACCGGAAATTTTAGCGCCGCCGCCATACGTTCCAATCTACCCGCCTTTGCATAATTTGCCACCGACTCCCGCTTATGAATCAACCGACCCCTTTCCTACCACATCACATGAAGTAAAGAGAGAATTAGAATCGGCAAAACCTGAGGACGAGGCAGGACCTTCCGTCTCAGCCTGCACTCGTAGTAAAACGCAAGCTGCAAGCCTACATCTGCCAATCAGAGAAACCGCAACCGTTGTACCTGTGCCCCCAACGGAAGAAAATGCTTTCCAAACTACGCAAACCATAAGATTATTTACCTACGTCCCTTTCTCATCGAGTGATCTTTTCAACTGGAAACAACTTGGCCCCTCATATGCTGAGAAGCCGGATCAGATGATTGATTTTCTAAACGGAATCTTTACCGCTCATAATCCCAATTGGGCTGACATCCTTTCTTTTTACCACTGAACAACGGCACCAAATACAGCAGAATATGGAAGAAGCAGCCAGAGGAGGAGCCGGGTCCGACGGTGACCCGGAAGGAGCAGTAAGGGAATTGGCCCCACTTGTAGACCCCCACTGGGACTACCAGACATCTAATGGACGAGAACGCATCGCTGCCTACCAACGGGCTTTCCTAGACGCCTTAAGAAGGGGAAAAAGAAAGGTTATGAACATGACCAAGATACAAGATGTAGTGCAGAAAAAGGATGAGACCCCAGGAGATTTCCTAGAACGATTGATGGATGCATATCGCAGATACAGCCCATTTGATCCCGAAGACCAGAAGAATCATTCTATAATAGTAATGAGTTTTGTAGGACAGTCATGCCCTGATATACGCCGGAAGCTCCAGAAAACAGAGGGGTTTGAGGGAATGAATATCAGCCAGCTCAAAGTCATGGCAGATAAAGTTTATGGAAATCGAGAACTGGAAGAAGAAAAGAAGGATAAAAAAGAAAGTGGCAGAAGGATGAGAGAAAGTGTTAATTTGTTAGCTGCAGCCATGGAAGAAACTAATTTTGGAGAAAATACCAGGCAGTACCAAGGATACCCTGGGTATAGAGGAAGAGGCAGATCGCCGTTTAGGGCATCGCTTAGAGGAAGATCAGCTAGAGGTGGGTCGTTCAGAGGAGGAAGAGCGCCTTTAGGAGTTAATCAGTGTGCGTACTGTAAACAAGAAGGACATTGGAAGGCTGACTGCCCGGAGATTCCGCGAGAGAAAGGGGAAGGAGAAGGATCCAAACCATCCAAATCACAAGAAGCTGAGTGGCAAATGGCATTAGATGAGCTGTCAGACGAGTCTAGTGATGATATCGGACGAAACTCATGACTAGACCGGGAAAACCTTCCCTCTGACCCATTAGTAGAAATAAAGGTTGGAGCAAAAACTTTATAGGACTACTGGATTCTGGAGCACAGCGATCAGTCATGACTACTGCAATAACCACTCCCACATCACAAAGTATCTCTATAGTAGGGGCCTCTGGAAAGCCGCTAGCAGCCCCTATTCTTCAGAACAGACAGGTTCGGGTGGGAGGACAATTAGTATCCCACCGATTCCTTACGTCCCTGGATGTCCAGTCCCATTAATTGGTAGAGATCTTCTTTGCAAATTAAGAGCAAATCTACAGTTTGAATCAAATGGTGAAATTAAAGCTTCCTTTGCTGATAATCCAGTTTCTCTCATTTGCCCTCTCCAAGAAGAATGGAGACTACATCTTCCTGTTATTGAAAAAGTCATTGAACATCGATATGAAGAAGACACCCCTCTTAATGCAAAACGAAGGTACTTAATGGACAGTGTACCTCAAGTATGGTCTGAAAACAATCCAGGAGGACTAGCAACCGAAGCTACTCCCGTATGGATTGAGTTAAAAGAGAATGCACAGGTCATCAATCAAACTCAATACCCCATTCCATACATGGCTAGACAAGGAATACAAATACACTTGCAAAGACTATTTGACTTGGGCATTTTGCGACGAATTCGATCTGCTTGGAATACTCCCTTATTACCAGTCAAGAAACCAGGGACTAATGATAACCGACCAGTACAAGATCTGAGGAAAGTAAATAATCAAGTGGCAGATCTGGTAGCCCTCGTACCTAATCCGTATTCAATCCTAGCTCAAGTCACTCCAAAGTCCAAATGGTACAGTGTCATTGATCTCAAAGATGCTTTCTTCTCCGTTCCTGTAGCGGAGGAGTGTCAGAAAATTTTTGCCTTCACGTGGGAGAATGCCCATACTGGAATAAAACAGCAGTACACATGGACTCGTTTGCCTCAAGGATTTAAGCATTCACCCACTTTGTTTGGAGAACAGCTGGCCAAAGATTTGAAACAATACCAGAAAATGCATGGGCCAGTAATACAATATGTAGTTGATCTATTACTATTTAGAGACACTTACCTCGAATGTGCAGAAGCAACTCTCCGCTTATTACAGACTTTGTACTTAAAGGGGTACCGTGCAAGCAAAAAGAAAGCGCAAATCTGTGAATTGGAAGTAGAATATTTGGGCTTTCGAATTCGTGAAGGCACTCGGTGCCTTGGACTCTCTCGTACAAGTTCAATCAGAGATCAACCTGTACCTACCTGCAAGAAAGAACTTCGTGCATTTTTAGGAGCTGCTGGATACTGCCGACTTTGGATTGCCAACTATGCCATTATAGCCCAACCACTGTACGACAAACTGCGAGGAAAAGAATCAGAATCTCAACCCATTCAGTGGGAAGGACATGAACTAGCACATCTGCGACAAATAAAAGAAGCCTTAATCTCACCCCCTGCTCCAGGATTACCGGATGTAATGAAACCATTTCACCTGTTCATAGATGAGAAAAAAGGAATGGCCATTGGGGTATTGACTCAAAGTTTTGGATCATGGGAACGACCTGTTGCATATCTGTCAAAAGGAATGGACATTGTTGCAAAAGGATGGCCTGGTTGCCTTCGAAGCATTGCTGCTGCATGCTTACTGATACCCGAAGCTGTTAAGCTGACATTTGGACAAACTCTGCAAGTAACAACCCCACATACCATACAAGGATTACTTGAAACTCATGGACCAAAATGGATGACAAATTCGCGTCTTGTCAAGTATCAAGCTTTGTTGTGCGAAACACCTGAAATCCAAATACAAGACAGTAAAAATCTGAACCCAGCCACCCTACTACCAGCCCCTGAGTCAATCACCCATAATTGTGACGAAGTTATGGCTACAGTACACTCCAGTCGACCTGACTTGAGAGATCAACCTTGGCAAGGTGCGTGGACTCTATTCACTGATGGAAGTAGCCAAATCATAAATGGAATCCGAGTGGCCGGGTACGCGGTAGTCTCTGAAGATGAAATTATTGAGTCCGGACCCCTGCCTCCAGGAACATCTGCCCAAAAAGCTGAATTAATTGCCCTTACTCGAGCCCTACAATTAGCAGAAGGGCAAATCGTGAATATTTATACAGACTCTAAATATGCCTTCCTGACCATTCAAGTACACGGAGCCTTGTACAAAGAAAGAGGATTTCTAACTGCCGAAGGAAAACAATTGACAAATGTGCCAGAAATACATGAACTACTAAACTCAGTATGGTTACCATACAAAGTAGCTGTAATGCACTGTAAAGCCCATACTGGAAAGTCTGACCCTATTGCCCGAGGGAATCAGAAAGCCGATTCTGCTGCAAAGGCAGGAGCTCAGGACTTATATCAAGCTGAAATGACAATATGCCCTCTTTTGCAGTTTCCAAACGAAATACCCACCTACTCAACAGAAGAAAATGAATGGGCTCTTCAGACCGACGTTATTGGAAGACAATGTTTATCACGGCAATTCTCCAAATTATATACAGTGCCCGTCGGAAATTCACCATGCACAGGAGTCCTTACTGTTATAACAAACAATCATACATGGTGGCAAACAGAGAATCAGACCATACCTACCCCATTTTGGACTGAGTCCAGTTTAAATGCTACCTGGAAAGCAGCTGGACAACAAACGACTCAATTCATAGCCCCTGATGGATATTACTTTGTATGTGGACGGCGGGCTTATGAACAATTACCTTCTAAGTGGTATGGCACCTGTTTCCTCGCAACAATACGTCCTAGTTTCTTCCTGTTACCAGTCACAGCAGGTGAAACTCTAGGTGTGCCTGTATATAGCCCCATGAAACCAAGTAGACGGCGAAGAGAGCATAGAGTTTCCATTGGAGATTGGTCTGATCAAGAGTGGCCACCTGAACGTATTGTAGAATATTATGGACCGGGCACCTGGGCAGAGGATGGTTCATATGGATACAGAACACCAGTTTACATGAATAATAGTATCATCCGACTCCAAGCAGTTCTTGAATTCCTTACTAATGATTCGGCACTCGCTCTTAATATCCTGGCTAAGCAAACATCAAGCTAATTTCCGCTGTATACCAGAACCGATTAGCCCTGGACTATCTCCTCGCTCAGGAGGGTGGTGTGTGTGGGAAATTTAACCTCTCCAATTGTTGTTTACAGATCGATGATAAAAGCAAGGTCATCGAGGAAATCACAGATCGCATGGTGCGACTAGCTCATGTTCCTGTGCAGACCTGGTCCGGGGCCCTTGACTGGACAGCCTCATTGCCTACTTGGCTTTCATCTATTCCAGGACTCAAGGAACTTTTATTTCCTTTGTTATTTTTCCTACTTTCCTGTGCTCTCCTTCCTTTATGTTTCCCTCTCTTACTCAGGAGCCTGTCTACCATGATGGAGAAGATTGCTGATCGGAGAGCAGCAGCCCAAATCATGATGCTGAACCAGTATGCCTCTATCTCATCATTTCCTTCCTCTGATTCGTCGGACTCAGAAGATGAATCCTCTGTGTACTACGACACTAACCTTTAATGCAACTAACACATGCAGCCACCATGTTTGTTAGGGTTAAGTCCGGCTACAAAGGGGGGGTGATCCAATAGGGACCCCTCGTCTCAAACCGGTGAAGAAACCAACAACCTAGCAAACATTTTAGGGCCTGCACCAAGTGAATGTGACACTAATTATTGTTTGTATTTTCAGCTACCTCACAGATGAAAGTGATACTTCCGCCTTCTACCGAAGTTGAAGTATCAAAGGGGGGAATGAAGGAGTTCAATTTTATGGACAACCGTTGAATGAGACAACTGAAAACCTCTGATTAACCACGCCAGCAGTGAAACGCACAGCCATATTGAACGTACTAACATTTGGAACGCAATGGCATGCATTACGTAGTTACGTACTGATATTCAGTGGAACGCACCACCATTTTGTTGTAACACTAATTTGTATTGTATTAATACGATAGATGCTATAAAATGTCTAACCTATCTCGTCAATTAAATGACGAAACAATAGTCTGATTATAAGCTACGCCTACTTGAAATCCTCAGCTGAAATATGCTTGCTCAGCATTGCACAGAACGCATGTGTAAAAGATAAGAATTGTAGAATGTATAAGAGCCTGCTCCCGAGGGGAGGGGCATGCAGTTGTACTAAGCCATTGTCTTAGCTGCATCTTGCTGGCAATAAAAGTCTATCTTTACGGATCAGTTGTCTGGGCCTCCTTTCTGACTTTTAGAGACGGTTACACTACAACACTCCAAAGTGTGTGCCGGCTTCCAATAAAAACATGCATAACTGACATAAAATCTAGATATACTTAAAACCTAAGACAATATACTTTGAATAAAAATCATTGCCAATTGTGTGACCTTTACGGGCGTTGCCACAGCTTAAAAGGGGTACTCCAGAGAGAGACCAACGCGCTGAGCCCTTGGAGCAGGCCCGGGAAATCGCCGGAGAGGTCAGACCGGAGTGGGAGGAGCCGGACGGGCGCACAAAAGACCTGCGCGGAAGTGAGCCACCCCAGAGAGACCAACGCGCTGAGCCCTTGGAGCAGGCCCGGGAAATCGCCGGAGAGGTCAGACCGGAGTGGGAGGAGCCGGACGGGGCACAAAAGACCTGCGCGGAAGTGAGCCACCCCAGAGAGACCAACGCGCTGAGCCCTTGGAGCAGGCCCGGGAAATCGCCGGAGAGGTCAGACCGGAAAAGGAGGAGCCAGACAGACGCAAAATAAAATCATTGCGTCAGCGGCGCACCGCAGCCGCCGGCGCGCCGCCAAAGCCGTGCGCACCTAAGGGGTGCGCACGGCTTTGTCCGGCTTCGTCCGGACGAGGACGGACCGGGACGGACCGGGACGGCCCAGAGGGATTGACTCTGCGCGCTGGATTCAACTACTGAAACCCTTGGGAACACAGGTACCAAATTAAAACTTTTGACTCTCTCAATAAAATTGTTGCCATTGTTAAAATTTCAGCTATGCCAGCAAAGAGGAAAGGGAAGGTGAGGGTGTTTCCCTCAGAACCCTTACCTCCCCTGTTGCAATTGGAGATTGATCGTTTTATGAACAGCTAGAAAAAGAGGGACCCAGTGATTCCTTTGCAGGCCCCTTGGTAGGAGAGCAATCGGCCTCCCAGGAAGAGGCCTCCCTCAGTCCTGATCACCGTCCGCCTCCAATCCAGTGGGGAACAGAGGGAGAAGCGGCAATTTCGCCTACCGAAGTGGTAGAGCGAAAGTTTGCCATGGAGGGAGCAAGCTCCGAACTGTTTTCAGATATGAGAGCTGTTGAGGACTTAGGTCCGATAACAGAGGAGGCCCCAAGGTTTATGGCGGGCCTACAACAAAGATCCTCTCAACCTGAAACAACCCAGGATGTACAGCCACTAACATCAAGGCCTGAGACGGTCACATTGGGGGCTATATGGGACTTGGTAAGCGGCTTAAATGCCACTGTAAACAGGCTGGAAGGAAAAATAGATTCAGTGTCATCTAATTTACAACAACAACTTTCGGGTATTCAGAGACAAGTAATTGGGGTTACTACCAGATTGGAGGAATCAGAGAGAAATATTAAAACTGTACAATCAGTGAATAATATGATGATAAAAGATCAGCTTGTTTGTTCTAAACGACTAGAATTTCTTGAAAATAATGTTAAGAAATTGAATGTTAGGATGGTTAATTTCCCTAAGGTTGCAGGTGAAACGGCTTATGTTTCTTTAAAAAGATTTCTGACTGAGGTTATAGGTTTTCCTGAAAATGATTTGCCTTCTATAAATTCTTGTTTCTTTATAAAGAAAAGAACCTCAGATTTGCCAATATCTATTCCTGCAAACCTTACTAGTTTTTTAGAAGACTCAACTTTACAGGTGATCGATAGGAACACCTTAATAGTTTCATTTATAACTACCACTGATATTAGCAAACTGATGAAGTTATACTTTCAGAAATTCCCTGTCTCATATATGGGGCAGGATGTAAAAATTTTCCCTGACCTAGCCCCAATCACACGTAGTAAAAGGCGAGAATTTCTACTTTGGAGACCCAGAGTGATAGCTCTGGGTTTCACTTTTCTCTTAAAATACCCATGTCAGTGTATAATTAAGCGTGCTCATGAGTCCTTTATTTTTTTTCAGATTGACCATCTAAGCCAATTTGTAGTGGCTAGAGAGCCTACTACTTCCTCCCCAGTAGCAACCCAAGGTGTAAGGCAGTAATATATAGCTGTAAAGGTACCATTTAATTAAAATTGTTTTTCTTTGATTTCTCTTTTATATATCCTGCCTAAAGGGTTTTCAGATGTGTGTATTAACACTCCTATAGAAAGTATATAAATTAATGGTTTAATGAACCAACAGATCATATTATAATTTTTTCTCAGTATAAATTTCTTTTATAGGATGTTATAACTCTGTTGGAAAGAAAGTTACATCAATATTGTATTGTATTGAATGTAAAAATTACTATGTTTTGTAAAAAAGGATAAATCAATAAATAAATTAAAAAAAAAAAAAAAAGGGGTACTCCAGACAGGACCCTCCCACTTCTTCAGAGATCGCCGGGGAAGCCCCCTTCTCCCCCCCACCTTCCGTTTCTGCTGCTTGCACTGGGAGTACCGATCACGAATACATTTTCCTCATACTATAGAATTTGATTTATAAAAAGGTTTCTTTGTTATATGCCTATGATACAACATCAAAGTGTTCTTTGCTTCCAAACTGTTGTCTACTGCATGACTGAACCAGTGTGTGGAGGCAACATCACTCGAAAAAAAAAGTACTACTAATAGTTAAGTGCACCTAAAAGAAGCGAAACAAATTACACCTTTTTTTTTATATCAGTGTGAACAGAGCAAACGAAGAACAGGTTAAGGAGCCTGGTGAGAGATCACGTCGGCTGAGAGGCTGCAGACTAGGCGGTCTCAGTACAAGCAGCCTATGTGTTGACAGACAGCAGGGAGCAAACAGAACGGACAGTAGGCGTTCTCGGTAGGGAGGAGAGGAGACTGCATCCAGACCAACCCCCGCTTCCCCTACTTGCCCACGAGCATTTGCCGGCGCCGAAGAGTGCCGACTCTAGCAGGGAGAAGCAGCATTGGTCTGTTGCCTAGCAATAAAGTAGGCCCGGCCGGCGAAGAAGACCACGCTCCAGCCTGCTGGGAGGGTTCAAAGGACAGCGAGGTCAGCGGCGTGAGAGCTCACGTGTGCGCACACATGCCGGCTCGCACGCTGCACGCCACGTGAGGGCTGACTGCTCTCCAGGCTCGGGGGAGCGCTGCGGGTGCGTGATTGACGGATGTCTGCCTTCTCGACCATTAGGTAATCACGCAGCAGCACTAGCAGTTCTGGCAGAGGCTACACTGTCCTCTTGTGGGCTTTTTCGGCGCTTTCTTGTTCGCTAAATCGGTGGTAAATCTTTTATAGTTTATATTGAGTGCCTCAGATTCAAGATTAGTATTTTGTTTTTATTTTGTAAACGTTTTACAGATGATTGTTAATGACTGATCTGAGCAGACTTCAGTCAATTCACCCTTCTTAATAGAGCTTTTTAATATAGAAGATGGCATGCTGTCTCCTTTATGACTGTATTGTTGATCTCATTATGCCACTCTAGAGTTTAGCAAAAATATAACAGGTATGAATATTTGTGATTAGTTGTGCATTATATATGTTTGCTATGGCATTAATGTTGTGTAAAATTCCCCTAACAGCAAATTGGGATATAGTTAATGAGACATCTATTGCACAATCACATGACAGAATTATTTTTTATATCACAGCTTAAATTTCACCTTACTTGTCAAGTCTGTAACACTTTTGACTTTTGTTTTGTTAGGGGTTTCCTTGATACTTCTTGGCTATTACCCTAAGAGGGACCATACATACTAGAAAGGTTCATACTGGGTGGTTTGTGTCTCTCTTCTCACAGGACAAGCAGGATTGTTGTCCTCACAAATGGGTGACATCGAGGATGGAGCCCACCACGGAAAACTTCTGTCAAAGTTTAAACAGAACTTTGACTGGCCCCTACTGGGCATGCCCAGCAAGGCACTGACCCTGCAGCCAGCAGGGGTCTCCCTTCAGTCTTCTTTTTTCCGCGCAGCAGTTGCCACGCGGTGAAAGGAGCTCTCTAACCACGTTCCTGACAGGAATTTGGAAGTTAATTTCCTAAGAAAATTTGCCCCTCAGGGGTCTCCCTTCGACAAATTTTTAGTCATCTTACGGAACCCGGTAAGTTTTTTGCCTTTTTCCATCGACTACCGTCGATTTTGGCCCTTGAGGCCTGTTGGCACTTACCGATCCCCAGCCTAAATTTTGGCTTCAGGCCATGGCAACGGGGTTCCGCCGTTGTCCGGATTGTACCCGGACTATGTCCATCACAGACCCCCACAGGGTTTGTGTAATGTGTTTGGGTAGTGAGCATGATGTCCTGACTTGCACTAAATGTGCCTTAATGACACCCAAGGGTCGCAAAGCCAGGATGGAGAAGATGGGGCTCCTCTTCCATGCACCTACCCCAACGCCATCGATAGCATCGACGTCATCGGAACCGGCACCGTCGAAGTTGTACCATCATCGTCAACCCTCCGGTGACCGTCCGCCATCGATCGCTTCTCGGCCGTCGACTCCCGTCCCTTCCCTGGATGGGCGAGGGGATCGGAAGGAAAAGCACCGCCATCGACGGCACAAGTCTCGGCCTGTCGAGGATCCACAGCCATCGACCTCTGCTCAAGCCGAGCCACCGACAAAGAAGCCGCGAACAGACCGGACACCCTCCACGTCTCGTTCGCCGGCATCGAGGAAACCCTCACCCTCCCGGGGTGCGGGGGCCGTGATCCCACCGGTTACGGTGGTCCCTCCGGCCCTGCCTCAGCCTCCCTCTCCCGTCGAGCCGGGTATGGTTACCCCTGGTCTCCGGGCAGAACTGGACCGGCTGGTCCAGGAGGCCATCGAGAAAGCGATGAAGAAATTGCAACCTCCATCGGCACCGTCTCCGGCACCGGTTCCAGTGCCGCCCCCGACACCGACACCGGCACCGGCTTCGCCACCGAGGAGGGAACCGACCACCGAGCCGTTGATACAAGCGCTAGCACCGCTACTGAGCCGCATGGAGGCGCTCATGACGGCCCTTCCATCGGTGATTCCAGTACCATCGACAACACCACCGTCTCCGACTGGTTTTTCATCGGCAGGAGAAACACCGTTCCGGATTCCCCCTTCCGGGGTGGTTCCATCGGTGCCTTCTGGTATATCTCCACCGATATATCCTTCGGTTCCATCCATTCCACGCCAGGCACCGATTCCATCGGCAGCACCGAAGCCATCGATGCCATTTCTGGTTCCACCTACGGCACAGATTCCACCTCGGTTTCCATCGATGCCTTCAGAGCCTCAGCCAGGTCCATCAGGGCTACAAGCCCCACTTGATCCCTACGATACCTGGGGTGATGATGATGATACATCTTCTGACACAGATTTGCCTTCGCCACCATCTCCTACAGAGAGTAGAAAAAGATCTCCTCCTGAGGATCTATCTTTCATTAATTTTGTGAAAGAGATGTCAGAAGTTGTACCTTTTCAACTACAATCTGAAGCTGATGACAGACACCAGATGATGGAACTCCTTCAATTTCTGGATGCTCCAAAAATCATCGCTTCCATCCCTATACACCAGGTGTTTTTTGGATCTGCTCAAGAAAAACTGGGAATCTCCTTCATCAGTGTCACCAGTTAACAAAAAAGCTGACTCCACCTACCTTGTCCAGTCAGCACCAGGTTTCCAAAAACCTCAACTGGATCATCGCTCTGTTGTGGTTGAGTCCGCGCAGAAGAAGGCCAAGCGTCTTAAGCCACACTCTTCTACCCCACCTACCAGGGACAACAAGTTCCTAGATAGTGTTGGACGGAAAGTCTTTCATGGAGCTATGTTGATTTCACGCATAGCTTCATATCAACTTTACATGACTCAGTACAACAGAGCCATCCTTAAGCAGATGCAAGACTATGCTGACACGTTGCCAGACCAATACCAACCGCAGCTTCAAGCCCTTCTTCACAAGGGATTTGAGGCAGGGAAGCACGAGATTAGGACTGCCTACGACATATTCGATGCTTCCACAAAAGTTTTCAGCCACAGCCATCTCAGCCAGACGTTGGGCTTGGTTAAAATCATCCAACCTTCGCCCAGAGGTTCAAGATCGTCTTGCTGATTTACCCTGCTTAGGCGATAATTGTTTGGAGAGCAAATTCAGCAGATTGTGGCGGAGTTAAAGACCACCATGAGACGTTGAAACAACTCTCATCTGTCCCCACCTGAGCTGACCTCCAAGCAACCGCAAAAGAAAGACTCTAAGAAGTCATTCTTTCGACCACGCCGTTATTACCCTCCATCGGCCAGGCCTCGTCCAGCTCAATCCTCTACTAGGCCTCAGCCGCGTCAGCCTAGGAAGCAAAGGCCTACTGTAGCCCCTCCTCCTGGGCCTGCGGCTGGCCTTTGACTCCCCTGTAGGGAACACATGCCAAACCCCTCTTCCGGACATCCCTGTAGGAGGTCGACTGTACCATTTTCTACAACCTTGGTTGCAGATCACCTCAGATCAGTGGGTGCTAACAATTATCGCACAGGGTTACCACCTCAACTTCATAACTCTTCCGGCAGACTCCCCGCCTCTTCAAGCGTGGAGTCTATCCACCCATTTGGCTCAATTACAACAGGAAGTATCCCTTCTTCTGCAATCAAATGCTATAGAACCCGTTCCTCCCTCTCAACGAGGCAAGGGATTCTATTCCAGATACTTCCTAATACCAAAGAAATCAGGGGGACTACGTCCCATTTTGGACCTTCGAGCCCTCAACAAATACCTTCAAAAAGAGAAGTTCAAAATGGTAACCCTAGGGGCGCTGCTCCCTCTGCTACAAAGAGGGGATTGGCTGTGCTCTCTCGACCTCAAGGACGCTTATACCCACATTGCGATCACACAATCCCATCGCAAATATCTGCGGTTTCTAGTAGGCCACGACCATTATCAATACCGTGTCCTCCCTTTCGGTCTAGCTTCTGCCCCACGAGTCTTTACCAAATGTCTCGTAGTGGTAGCAGCATTCCTAAGGAAGGAAGGTGTCCACGTCTACCCATACCTGGACGATTGGCTAATCAGGGCCTCCACCCAACAGATAGCTCAATCCTCCCTAAAATTGACTATTCAAACACTCCTTTCCTTAGGGTTTCTCGTCAATTACGAGAAATCTTGCTTAGTCCCGTCTCAAACCTTATCCTTCATTGGGGCAGACTTGGACACCTTACAGGCAAAGGCTTACCTTCCTCTTCAGAGGGTCCACACCCTAATGTCCCTGGCTCGCCAGCTCCAGTCTCAGAACACTGCCACGGCTCGCCAGTTCCTCATTCTCCTAGGGCACATGGCATCCTCGGTTCAAGTCACTCCCATGACCCGACTAGCCATGAGAGTAACACAATGGACTCTACGACACCAATGGATTCAAGCTTTTCAGCCTCTGTCCTCCATAGTCACAGTCACACAAGCGCTGCGCCTATCCTTAACCTGGTGGACGACTCAGGTCAACCTCCTTCAGGGCTTACCCTTTCTTCCACCGGATCCGCAAGTAATCCTAACCACCGACGCTTCTCACATCGGTTGGGGAGCCATGTGGACGACTTTCAAACCCAAGGGTTATGGTCCAAAGAGGAAGCCGAACACCAGATCAATTTCCTGGAACTTCGAGCAATCCGCTATGCGCTCCGCACTTTCAAAGATCATCTCTTTCATCAGATAATCTTAATCCAGACGGACAACCAAGTGGCCATGTGGTACATAAACAAGCAGGGAGGCACAGGCTCCTTCCTTCTGTGTCAGGAAGCTGCGCACATCTGGGCGGAAGCCCTCTCCCACTCCATGTACCTCAGGGCCACTTACCTGCCGGGAGTAGACAATGTATTGGCAGACCAGCTGAGCCGTGTCTTCCAACAACACGAGTGGTCACTCGATCCTCTGGTAGCGACCTCTCTGTTTCACAAGTGGGGTTCTCCCCGCATAGACCTCTTTGCGTCCCCTCAGAACCACAAAGTGGACGATTACTGCTCTCTCATTCGGAGCCAGCACTCTCGGCCGAGGGATGCATTCTCCCTCAAGTGGACAACCGGTCTGCTCTATGCATTCCCTCCACTCCCTCTTGTGTCAAAGACTCTCGTGAAGCTACGCCAGGACGGAGGAACCATGATCCTGATAGCACCTTACTGGCCACGCCAAGTATGGTTTCCAATACTCCAGGATCTCTCCATCCGCAGGCACATTCCTCTGGGAACGGACCCGCATCTGCTCACTCAAAACGACGGATGCCTCCTCCATCCCAACCTCCAAGCCTTGTCCCTGACGGCATGGATGTTGAAAGGTTAGTCCTTCAGCCTTTCAACCTTTCAGATTCCGTTTCTCGGGTCCTGATAGCTTCACGAAAGCCTTCCACAAGAAAGTCTTACTCATACAAATGGAAAAGGTACACATCATGGTGCACTTCTCAGTCCCTTGATCCCCTTTCCTGTCCAATCTCCAAATTCTTGGACTATTTATGGCATCTCTCTGAATCAGGTCTTAAAACCTCTTCTATCAGAATGCATGTCAGTGCGGTAGCCGCCTTCCATAAGGGTATTGGGGGTAATCCTATTTCAGTACAACCCCTAGTAACACGCTTTCTTAAGGGCTTGCTCCATCTAAAGCCGCCCTTGCGTCCTCCAGCCCCATCCTGGGACCTTAACCTGGTTCTTGGTCGTCTTATGAAACCTCCTTTCGAACCTCTGCACTCCTGTGACTTTAAATATCTCACTTGGAAAGTGTTATTCCTTTTGGCTATTACTTCAGCTCGCAGGGTTAGTGAATTACAGGCCCTAGTTACCTATCCGCCTTACACTAAGCTCCTGCAGGACCGGGCGGTACTCCGCACTCACCCTAAATTTTTACCTAAGGTAGTTTCTGAGTTTCATATCAATCAATCCATCATACTACCTATCTTTTTTCCCAGGCCCCACTCCAACTCTGGAGAGCAGACCCTGCATACCCTAGACTGTAAACGAGCTCTAGCTTTTTACCTAGACCGTACAGTTTCCCACAGGAAGAGCACTCAATTATTCGTCTCTTTCCATCCTAATAAGTTGGGACAACCTGTGGGTAAGCAGGCTCTTTCTTCCTGGTTGGCGGACTGCATTTCTTTTGCTATGAGCAAGCTGGCATTCCTTTTCAAGACCGTGTTAAAGCACACTCTGTGAGGGCCATGGCGACGTCAGTGGCACACCTTCGATCGGTGCCGCTTCCTGACATCTGCAAAGCTGCAACCTGGAGTTCTCTCCATACCTTTGCAGCCCACTATTGTTTGGACAAGGCTGGAAGACAGGACTCCATCTTCGGCCAGTCTGTCTTGCGTAACCTTTTCCAACCTGATGTACCAACACCCTTCCACCTACCCGGTTGGGTGCGGATGCCCTTTCCCAAATTTCTCCTCACTTATTGTGCCTGCTGCACACCGTTGGGTACATTTGGTGCAAGTCGGGACATCCTCAGCTCGGTACTCACCCATTTGTGAGGACAACCATCCTGCTTGTCCTGTGAGAAAGCAAATGTTGCTTACCTGATGTAACAGGTGTTCTCACAGGACAGCAGGATGTTAGTCCTCACGAAACCCGCCCGCCTCCCCGCGGTGTTGGGTTCGTTTTATTTTTACTTTCTAGGCACTGCCTGTAGCTTTGAAAATCAGACTGAAGGGAGACCCCTGCTGGCTGCAGGGTCAGTGCCTTGCTGGGCATGCCCAGTAGGGGCCAGTCAAAGTTCTGTTTAAACTTTGACAGAAGTTTTCCGTGGTGGGCTCCATCCTCGATGTCACCCATTTGTGAGGACTAACATCCTGCTGTCCTGTGAGAACACCTGTTACATCAGGTAAGCAACATTTGCTTTCCATGAGAAAATCCCCTCTGTATAAAGTAAATGGCCTTGGAAAAAATTTGAAGCAAGCTTTATGCAAAGATCTTAAGTAAATCCCTATCTAAATTTTTTTTAGTGTGATGAAAACCTACTGTTCTTGAGTGGGGGAATCCTGTCCCTGCTATTTGATACCTTTTCCTCTCTGCTCCTTTAGCCTTTCTATTCTTCCTACTTCTGACCAATGATCATTTTCAAAATGCCTGGGTTACAGTATCAGACAGCTGGAGGGGTGGGCAGAGGAAGAAAGAGGAGATAGCCCAGAAAAGATAGAAGATGTGGATGAGGCAATATGAGGGATGTAAGGGCAGGAGGGAGAAAATGATGGAGGGCTGAGGTAGATAGATGAATGACTGGGAGCAAAAGAGGAGTGGTATAAATAGAATTGGAAGAAACAGGTATAGTGAGACACAGAAATGAGAGATATTTGAGGGATATTAGGAAGGGGACAGTGGATGGAAAGTAAGGGGACAGATTGAAATGGAGAGCCAGAAGAGTTGGAGAGGTGGCACGTAACAGCCCACAAACACCTATTTACCTATTAACATACATAATTTGTTTACCTTTCTCCCTTACCTAACTTTTTCCTTTCCCAACTTTGTACTAAAACTTCATCCCATTTATTTATAGACTTATAAGTTCAGCAATATATCAATGTACCACTATTTTATTTTACTTTTCTCTTTCATTGTTCCACTGTCCCCCCCCCCCCCTTGTTAATAAGTTTATTGTAAAGCACTGTTGCAAATGTTCGTTTTATTTAGTACAGTTGCAATGTTTCTATTAATTGTGAACCGATGTGAGGTTACTAAACAAATGTCGGTATATAAAAACTGCAAATAAATAAATAAAAATCTGGTGCCCTGAGACTCAAAACAGATTTATTCCTGCTTGAGGCTGCAGTATCTCTAGGCTGGAGTGCTACAGTTGCAGCTCCAATTATAAAATAGAGTAGCACTTTTCATACATTTGCTTCTATTTCTTATCATGTGAAAAATAGGACACCTGTCAAGAACAACCTGTGCCATTATACCTCATCATATGCCATTAGGAGAAAATCTGAAACAGCCTTCTATTAATTAAAAACACTCATTTTTCTTATACAAAAGCTGTTTTAAAAGGGACAATGCCAATTTTCCATTTTACTGAGATTGCAGTACTCACCTATCCGGAATGACTTTGTCCTGACCTTATCTCTTTTAGTACCCTGCACAACATGTACACAGTCAGTGTTATCCTCAGGTAAGCATACTTGTAATTCTCCTACACAACAGTCATTCACTTGGATCTTAACAATTGTCATCTATCTAGCTATCTATCTATATATATATGACTTAGCCTAAAGTGGTATCTTTTGGGGACTGATGGGGCGTGCTTGTGTGCTTCAGCACACATGCACGTCCCCACTTACCATTGAGCAGAAAGATGACAATCCATCTACTAACCTTTTTAACATTTTATCCTTCGAAAACTTGTAAACCGTTATGAGAGCGATGTTAATGCCTCTACTAACCTCTTAACATTGTATCCATCGAAACTTGTAAACCGTTATGATGGCGAAACCGAATGACGGTATATAAAACTCGATAAATAAATAGTGTACATATGTAAATGCTTAGGGGGTCAGAGTTTGCTGGCGTCCAGAAGAGAGTTCTAGGGTTGGACTGGGGAGGGGTAAGAGTGCTGATGTCCAGCTGGAAGGGGGTGCTTGAAGTATGCTGACAAGCTGGGAAGGGGCATACAGAGTGCTGGGGTTGGCTAAGGACGGGGTCATGGTATGCTGGGGGTCATGCTGGAGAGAGCAAGGAGTGTGCTGTGGTCGAGCTGGGGAGTAAGGATGGGCTTGACGGCATATAGCTTGGCCGGGGAGGGCATCAGGCTGGGGAGGAAAAGGGAAGAGAATGCTGGGGTCAGGTTGTGGAAGGAAGTGAGAGTGTTTGGGTCAGACTGGGGGGGAGGGGGAGAGAAAGGGTTGAGGTTGGAGTATGCTGTGGTTATACTGGGGAGGTGGTTAGTGTGATAGGGTCAGGCTGGAGCATGGTGGAGGAGAGTGCTAGAGTGGGCTGCTGAGGGGTGTTCAAATGTTCTGGGTTCAGATGGGGAGAGGTATAAAAGAGTGCTGAGCATCTCCAGTCCGACATATCCTGTCCTCTCAGTGTTCAGTGGGAACACTGAGAGGATAGGATTATCTTGCTGGTGGCTGAAGAGGAGTGGTAAGTATTGCCTTGAGAAATTTTAGATCTTAAAAAGTTTTGGGGAGAGGTAGAATATTGGTGGATATTGTTTAGTGTGATAAAAAGCTAGCCAAAAGGTAGGAAACAGTTTAGAGTAAGGGGTCCCTCTCAGTGAAGGGTGGGTGAGAGGGGAGGTCATATCTAGCATTTTCAATGATTTGAAATGCTGGGTAAGGGCGGGGGGATGTTCTCAGGGGTATGGAAGATAGATTATCAATAATATTTCAACATTTCTTGCCACACCCCCAGGAACTCTGTCCTTTGCTTTCCTATGCATCTGTCACTGAAAGGAGGTGGAGGCTAGATGTGTGTGTGTGTGTGTGTGTGTGGGGGGGGCATACTCCCTCCTTTCCCTCTCTCACACAGTCCTTTCCTTCCCCCTCCCCACCCCTCTCTCACATCCTTACCTCTCCCGCTTCCTTTCCTCGTACTCTCCCCTTCCCTCTCACTCAACCCATCAGCCTTTCTATCCCTTCTGCTACGTGTTTCTATTTTCTTTTGGCAAGTCCTAGGAAACTACACCAGCCTTTCCACCACTGCTGCTGCTTTTGTCTCAGTCTTCTGCTGGTAGGGCCTAGAATCCCTGCCAGCTTTTCTGCTGCAGTCACAACTTCTACTTCCACTTCTACTGACAGGGCCTGGCAAACCCTGCCAGCCTTTCTGCTATCGCTGCATATGAAAAAAATAAAACTTCCTCTTTGGGCCAGATCTGGCCATGAGGAAAAAAAACATGGTGGTCTAGGAAAATAAGCTCTGAGGATTGGATCTGTCTCACAGCCATAGTTTGGGAACCCCCCTCTTAAGGGCTGCAGAGTGAATTTCTGGTTGGAGTCAGAGTGAGCACTGCCAGACTGGGAAATCTTTCAGAATTGCTGCTTTGAAAGAGTCAGCAGAATTTCATCTGTTGAGTTTGCTTACTGGTCTACAGAAATTTGCACACCAGAATAGAGATATAATAAGGGGAAACACTGGGAGGGTCCATTCTTCTAAGACAGTGATGGCCAACCTTTTACGCTCAGTGTGTCAAAATTCATAAAAAAACCGAGCATAACTCGGGTGGTGTGTCACTTCTAGAAAAATCCATAATTTTGTGATATTTGTAGCTCTAATATTAATAACAAAAAGTTATAATTTTAATATATGTTCTGTATTTATTAATAAAGCAAAAACAAATAATTCTTTACCTTACCTGCTTAGTGACTTTTTTGTTGCTGAATTTCATTGGCTAAATCTTCAATTAAAACACTCTCCCCCTCCACCCCCCACAAACTCTCACTCCCCTGGATTTTCTCATACACGCTCATGCTCTCACACTCACTGGCTCCCTCACATACACACACACACATGCACTGAACCCCAGGCAGGCTCCCATTCATTTCACACCACTCCCGCTCCATCCTCCAGGCAGGCACCAATTCATTCTCACGCAGGCGCCCATGCATTCACACACATACACCCCCATGCAGAGTCCCATTCATTCACATACACACACTAAAGGCAAACCCCCCTCTCTTTTGCCAGCAACCTCAGAACCTCTCTCATTCCTCTGCTGCCACTGTCATTGCTGCCGCATGGCTATTGGGGAGGTGCTGATTGCTGCTACTGGCACTGAAGCCCATTCTGCTGCCTCCTCTGTGCAGGCCCCGTGGGCTTCCATTTTCTCCATGCTGATCTCGTACATTGTGAGATCAGCATAGAGAAAGTGCTATTCTTGCACATTCCCAAAGATTACATGTGCCAATCACTAAAAAGTAATTTATTTTGTTTTTTACCTTTGCTGTTTGATCTTCATTTTCTAATTGGTTGGTCACAGGCTTTTTTTTCCCACCTTCCCTTTCTTATTTTTTTTGCCAATTCCTTTTATATTGTCTTTTTTTCTGTTTCTTTTCTCTCCATCTTCTTCCCTCAAACACACAGGTTATTATTCTCACATGCATTTCTCTCTCTCACACACACACACACAGGCTCTCACTGTCAAATGCTCTCTCTCATATAAAATCATTCATACACACAGTCTCTCACTGGCACATGCTGTCTGACTCTCACACACACAGGCTCTCTCTCACTCCCACATGCTGTCTTGCTCAAGCACAGGCTCTCACTGTCACATGCTCTCTCTCATACAATCATTCATACACACAGGCTCTCACTGGCACATGCTGTCTGACTCTCACACACACAGGCTCTCTCTCACTCCCACATGCTGTCTTGCTCAAGCACATGCTGTCTCTGCAAACATTCAGGTCCTCACTCTCACACACAATTTCTCAACTCATCTCATACACGCACACACACACTCTACAGACCCTCAGCCTCTCTCTCACCTCTGGGCCTCCTCTTCGCGGGTCGTTGCAGGATGGGCTCTGCGGCAGCCCTGCTACCAGGCCTCTTCCTCTTCTCGGGCCGCTGCGACTTGGGATTCGTGGCTGCCCGTAAACGCAAGCGCTGCTCCTCTTCTGCACGCGCCGATGCTTCACCTCCTTCCAGCCCACGTGGCTCCGGCAACATTTACTTCTGGGGCCGCACAGGCAGGAAGGAGGAGGAGCATCAGCGCGTTTAAACGCGATGTTTTTCTTCGGGTCGCGGCCCTGCCTATCTGCCTGTCGCTGCGCCCGGGGGCATTGGGGGGGTGGAGGGGTCCGGAGGGTGGGGGGATACTAAAATACTAGTTTTAAAGGGTTGACGCAGCCGATTAAAAAAAAAAAAAAAAAAAAGGCTCGGCGCAGCCGATTAAAAAAAAAATCTTGATAGTCCACGAAACGCTGCGCGTGTCAGCAAAAAGTCTCGGCGTGTCACCTCTGACACGCGTGTCATAGGTTAGCCATCACTATTCTAAGAGTACCTTAGGGCAAGTAGGTAGTGGAGGAAGAAAACCTAATTTGTGACGATTTACAGTAACTTAACTTTTTGGACTGTATTATCTTGTTTTTGCTTTATAGATTGCATTATTCTTTGGTACCCAAAAAACAAAGCGGAAGCCGATGAAATATAGCTGATAAGCAAAGAGACAAAGAAGATCGGTGTAAAAAAAAAAGCCTTTCTCAAAGGACAAGCAGGATGGTAGTCCTCACATATGGGTGACATCACAGTATGGAGCCCTGTACGGAAAACATTTCTGTCAAAGTTTCTATAAAGCTATGACTGACACTGGCACACTGAGTGCACTGAGCATGCTCAGCCTGCAATTTTCCCTGTGACCACAGGTGCCTCCCTCAGTCGTCTTTTTTCCGCTCTGCAGTAAGCAAAGCGGTTAAGAGCTCTGTGAGAAATTCTAACACTTTTTCCTCACGGAAACAAAAACTTTTACTTCACAAACACTTTTTCCCTGTACGGGTCTCCCTTCGCGTACATTTATTCGACGCTCGGTGAGTACTATGCCCTGTTTTTTGGTCGATTCCTGTCGCCTCCCTGGCCTACCAACCGACTGCGGCCTTCCCTCTCCCTGTGTTTTCATAGTTAGCCACACATAGCCTGCGAGTGTCCCTCTGTGACACTCTGCCTGGTTATTAGCGCTAGTGGGACAGGGACTTCCACGGTTTCCGTTGCTGCCAGGGCCTCTGTCAAATCCAGGTCCTTCGATTTCCTCGGTACCCTTGCGCAGTTGATGCCCACATCGCTACCTTCAGTACCCCCTTCCAGACCGTCCTGCATTCTTCGATGCCATTGGTACCCCTCCCCCATGGTATATTGATGCCATCGTTCCCTGCATCGATTCTATCAGTGCCATCCATGTTTTTCATCCATGGCACTGATTTTTCCCTGGGAGAGAAAAATTTCATTGATGCCATCATTGCTCGGATGGATGCCATTGATGCACACCATTGTATTGTCGATGCCATCATCGCCCGGGGCACTTCCATCGATGCCCGGGTCGATGCCGTCAATGCCATCGGTGGCATCGATGGCTGGGTCGATGCCCGGATTGATGCCGTCGATTCCATCGGTGCCCATGTCTGTGCCATTGATGCCATTGGTGCCCAAGTCAATCCCATCAATGCCATCGACGCCCACATCATTTCCATCGATGTCTTCGACATTCCTATCGATGCGGTCATTGACTCCGTCGATGCTGGCATCATTTTTTCCGATGCCAACGATGTTTTTCGATTCTCGATGCCACATCGTTTCCATAGATACCTATGCCGATGCCATCAGTACTTTCGTCACTCTTATCCTTGCTCTGCCCGGGTCATCGACGTTTTTCATATATATATTTTGACGATGCCCTCAAGGCCGCTTCGGCCGCCATTGACACCGTCAATACCGACATAGTACCTCCACGTAATGCCCTTGCCTAAACACAGTGCTCCATGCTTTGGGTTCTTATTAAAGCCTCGTATTAGCCTACGACACTACATAGTGCCAGGAGCAGTGTAGGCATGCTGACAGTCCGTCAACATTCGCCATCCAAGACAGCAAGGGCATCCACCTCTGCGCTGGGGAAAGACTGGGCCGAGCACCGTGGCACCCATTGTCACTGGCACGGTGACCGTCCGCCACTGACGCCATCCAGCACCTCGGTGCTATCCTTCTCGGTGCTGGAGAATGCCCGGGCCGAGCAACATCACCACTGCTATTGCCACTGTTCCGCACAGTGCTGGCAGTCCTTGGTGCTCCAGAAACACCGGAATGAGTTCCGAAGAATTCTGGACTGGCGTCACGACACATCAAGCCGCTGCAACGAGGGCCAGGTTCATGAGTCATAATGGCTCCCCTGTACCTGAGGTGTGCCCCACCGACATCGGTGCGGGATTGTGGCCCTCCACAAATTACTGTGTAGCACCAGCCACGCTCAGCCTGTCTACTCTATACCTGCGCTACCATACCAGGTTTCAGAGTTGAGACAGATGTTATGTCCGACAGGCTACCCCTTGATGACTCCTGAAATCCATGGAGCCATCAATCTTCACCAGCTCGTCCTTTGGCAATCCATGTCGGATGGTAAGTAGTCTAATCCCGCTTCAGCGGCATTCCCATTGAGATCTGTTCTCCAATTCGGGCCACATGGTTCGAAAGGTTCTAGGTCGCCTGTCTTCCAAGAACCATATTAGTGTCACATATCGCTATTGCCAGCTATGTCAGACACCATACCAAGAGAACCTCTCTACCATTTATTTGGGATTGCATCAGGACATCCTCCCGTTGTCAGCAATGGGACCCTGTTCTGATTAATACTCTGGCTTCTGGTTCCTAATTCAGGATCGAAGTTCCAGATGGATTCGCTGATCTGCTAAACACGAGATCCAGCAAATACTGCCTCACGTGCAAGTCCACCTCGAAACCTGGCGACAGGACTCGACGTTTTCTTGTACAGCACACAGAAATGCAGGTAAGACTTTACCGCTCATGCTCCCGTGGGAGATTACATGATATCCAGGGTACATCAGCCCTGCCAATTGGACACCTCCGGGTCTCTCAACTTGCTGGATGTCAGAGCAGCCACCCCACTCTGTACCAAGATTCACGGTACACTCCCCCGGATGCTACAAAGCGCGGGGGAGGGGGGTGTTGGGGAGTTTTAATTTCACTATTCTTTCTTTCAACAGAAAGTAGTTACTCTCTGCCCATCCTGGACCTCAGAAATACCAACTTTCTTCAGAAGGCACAGGTAAAATGGTATCTTTCGTCACCATGCTTCCATATCACAGTAAGTAGATTGCCTCTAATCTTTCTATGTGCTTCATGGTGAGTCAACAATATTACAATCCCAAGCTCTGCCGGTTGCACCAGCTCCGGCAACTGGAGTATTTCATTAAATCACTATCGGTGACTGCTTTTTCTCTACGGAGTACAACATCATTCACGCTTTTCCTTGCATGGACAGCTGCATAACCACAGTCAATCCAAGCAAGGAGCTCTAACTTCTTCATGACTCACTATAAATCTACTACCTGGGATTGCTGTCATTGCCATAAATCCCTTATAGAACGCTTCTGGACACCACAGTCACAACGACCTTCCTGTCCAGCAACCGCGCAGACATTCTAACAAATTCCTATATGTCCCTGCGCGCATATTCCATAACTTCAGCCCCTCACTTCTTTTATTGTCGGTCCATGGGGTTTTTTTCACTATGCACTTTCCTCATAGATCCAAAATTGCTATGGGTTAGGTTCAGTGAAATTTTATTGTCAGTGAGTCTAAGCTGTTCAACTGCTTTCGTTCCTCATCCATATTGCAGAACTAGAACCAAAACCTAGTCTGCTCCTGCTAATGCTCGCATTTACTCAGGGCTGTAAAGTTTGACCTAACATCTTCTCAACCCAATATGCGTCTATTCTGCTCCAGGCACAGTTTCACATGAACTTCCTGGAGCTTGTAGCCATGAGTTATGCCCTTATGCCTTCCAGTACTGCCTCTGCAACAAATCTTTGTGCATACAGACAGACAGCATAGGGACAATGTGATTTTCCAACACACAAGCACGCATAACCTCTTAGCTGCTCTGCTAGGAAGCTCCGCAGCTCTACCCTTGGCCCTTGCTCGCTCCATGCATCCTCGGGCCACTTATCTGACAGACTTACTGAACGCACTAATAGACCTTCTTCATATAGGTTTCCATCCTCTTGAATGGTCTCGGACTATATGTGTAGCGAGAGAGAAATCTTCTAGCGCCAAGGTCAACCTAACTTGCCCTCTGCGTCTGCATCGAACCATACGGTGCACGGATTCTCCTCCCTACACATGTTTCCAATGCGTTTCCATAGGCGCCTTTGTTCCATCAAGGCCCTATTATATGTGTCTCTTCCGCTGCCTCTCATAGCCAGCACTCTTCTAATGCTGAAACGGGATAGGGTTCACTGTTCCTCAGACCCACGTCTTGGCCGAGACCAGTATGCTTCCCATACTTCTCGGTCTATCACACCAGTAACCAATTCGCCTTCTCACAAGTCAGTCTCATATCATAGACTCACTGATGTTCTCAGGTACTGGTAGCATCACAAAAACCCTTCCACACCCAAATTCTACCATTCAAAATGGCATGATTTACCACATGACGCTTACAAAAGGGTTTTACCCTTTTTCTTTTTTCTACACCACTCTTTTTTTTCTTACTCCCTCGGATTCTGCTCCCCCGACATCCTTCACATGGGTAACACCTCAGTTCCAATTGGCGTACCACTTGGGAATGGGGATATCCGTTTAACGGTCAACCCCTTCTGAGTCAGCTTACCATGGATTATCCACTGATCAAGCCACCTCTGTTTTCACTAGTCACAGAATGGGACATGTAATTCGTGCTTACAAGACTCATACGTTCTCTGCTCGAGCCTTTCCATTCCTCTCACTTAACAGTCTGCCATAGCGAACTCTTTTTCCTTCATAGACATCACTTCTACCAACAGGGTCAGTTACATGCTCACCTGACCCTGCGTTCCTCCGTGACTGAGTGGTTTTATGCTTTCAACTTCTTATCCTTCTTAAGGTAGACGTTGCATATCACCTTACTCAGAATATACTCTGCCCACTTTCCCAACACCTCTCTCTAACCAAAGCGAGAGGGTTTTTCCACTCCTTGGACTGTAATAGTGCACTTGCATTCTATCTAGACTGCACTACCCTCCATAGGAATTCCACCTAACTCTTTCCTTCTGTGGCAAGAGCCAAGCTGCGAGTTCCAGTGGGCAAACAGACCTATTCCTCCTAATTGACGGTCTGTATCTCTTTTTCCTACCAACAAGCAGGCATTTCACTCAAACACTGTGGGGTAGATTTTCAAAAAGCGCGCCTTCGCGTACTTTTGTTGGCGCATCAGGCGCAAACAAAAGTACGCTGGATTTTAGTAGATACGCGCGTAGCCGCTAAAATCCTGGATCGGCGTGCGCAAGGCTACCGATTTCGTGTAGCCGGCGCGCGCCAAGCCGCGCAGCCTACCTCCGTTCCCTCCGAGGCCGCTCCGAAATCGGAGCGGCCTCGGAGGGAATTCGCTATCGGCCTCCCCTCACCTTCCCCTCCCTTCCTCTACCTAACCCACCCCCCCGGCCCTGTCTAAACCCCCCCTACCTTTGTTAGGGGATTTACGCCTCCCGGAGGGAGAAGTAAATCCCTGCGCGCCAGCGGGCCGCTGGCGCGCCTAGACACAACCCGGGGGCGGTTCCGGCGGGCACGGCCACGCCCCTGGACCGCCCCTGGCCGAAACCACGCCCCCGGGCCCGCCCCCAAAACACCGCGTCCCGCCCCGAAAACGCCGCACCGATCGGCCCCGCCCCCGACACACCCCCGACACGCCCCCCTCGGAAAACCCCGGGACTTACGCGAGTCCCGGGGCTCTGCTCGCGCCGGCAGGCCTATGTAAAATAGGCGCACTGGCGCGCAAGGCCCTGCTCGCGTAAATCCGGGCGGATTTACGCGAGCAGGGCTCTTAAAATCCGCCCTTGTGTGTAACCACACTCTGTTCCGTCCGTCCCAGCCTCCATAGCTTACCTTCGGCCGGTGCTGCTTGTACATATTTTTCAGGCTGCGACCTGGAGCTCTCTCTTCGCAGCCATTATTGCTTAGATACGACTAGCCGGCATGCTCCATGTTTGGCCAGTCCATCTACTCCTATTCTTTTCGGTTTAACTACCCAACATCCTTCCACCAAACTGTTAAGGGTTTCAGGATGCCCTCCATTCCAAATTCCACCCCCGTCATTTTTGCGAGTCTTGGGTGCATTTGGTGCACTCTTGGGCATCCTCAGCTCGGTACTCACCCATATGTGAGGACTACCATCCTGCTTGTCCTGTGAGAAAGCAAATGTTCCTTACCTGTAACAGGTGTTCTCACAGGACAGCAGGATGTTAGTCCTCAAGAAACCCACCCGCCACCCCGTGAAGTTGGGTCTGTATACATTTTTACTTTTATTTAGTTTTGCTTGCACTTTTTGCTATAAGACGAGACTGAGGGAGACACCTGTGGTCACAGGGTTAATTGCAGGCTGAGCATGCTCAGTGCACTCAGTTGCCAGTGTCAGTCAAAGCTTTATAGAAACATTTTTTTTTTAATTTTATTTTTATGCATTTCAAAATTTACACATAGTATAACAATGTGAGGCAATTAAAGGTGGTACATATATCAAAAATCAAAAACAGGAAATTAACATTTTCAATATAATCCCTTTAGGATTATTGTAATAATCCACCAGTACCAACCTAAATGAAAAAGGAATGCATGGGGAGGTATCAGCCTTATTACAAGGAGCGATACAAGGAAATACAGTAAAAGGAAATATTAAGATTATTAGCCTTCTCAGATGCCTAATGTACTGATCAGGTCACCTTTGGGTGAGCTTCCAAAAAGAATTTTAACTGCGAGGGTTCAAAGAAGATATAATCATTACCCTGATACTTTATATGACATTTACATGGATGTCTAACAGTAAATTTTGAACATATAATTAATGCCTCAACTCTCAAACTTAAAAATTTCCTTCGCCTGACTTGTGTAGCCTTAGTAATATCGGGATACACCCACACTTTTTGTCCATGGAATAGTTCTGCACTATTCCTAAAGTACATTCAGAATATATTATTCTTTTCAGATGGAAAGGCAAAAGTCACTAATAACACTCCTCTTTTGGTAATTATTTCTTCTTGGGATAATTCCAGTAAATCAGTCACATTCATCGCATTCATCTGTTCTTCTACACTTCCTTGGTCTTTTACAGCTTTCCTCTGGGGCAGAAAATAAGCTTTAGTAATTCATGGGAGTGCCTCTTTTGGAATTTTCAACTTTTCAGTTAAATAATTTTTAAATAATTCCACTGGTGATATCTGTGGTATGATGGGAAAGTTCATAACTCATATTCATACTCCGCAAGGAGTTTTCTAAGTTTTCCAGTTTTTTATTTTGAACATTTTCAGATTGTATTAAATTCTGTTGGTTTTTCTCAATCTGTTTCACTTTTTTTTCCACTTCCAAAACTACTTTTTCTTGTTTAGTTATTCTCTCTTCATTGTACCGAGTATTTATATTTATTTCAAAGGCAGATCTAGAAAGCCCGATAATTGCACTTTCTATCGAGGCTAACGCCTCCCATAAAGTTTCCATCGATATTTTAGCTGGTTTAACCAAGAAAGGTCTTACTTGGATCTGTTCACCTCCTCGCGCGGCCTCAGTATCATTGTCCCGATTCTCTCCCAATGACAAATCAGTGAGACTGGTCGGTTCTCGAAGCAGGGGAAGGTAAGCTCCCTGTGGGAGGACCTTCGGGCTCTCCCTCCTTTCGCTTTTCTCTTCCTCTCCTCGATTTCCTCCTTGGCAATCCTCCCTCTGTGCAGATATCTCAGAGGGGCTATCCGAAGATTCCAATAGTTGTTCCTCTCCTTCGCTTCTTAACTGTTGGGGTGGGGACGGCGTCACAGGCGCGCTGGGACTCAGCGAGATCTCCTCGGCCATTATCGGTGAAGCTCGCTCTGTTTCTCCGATCACTGCGGCCCTCGCTCCCGGCTCCGTCGGCGTTGGTGCAAAAAACTTCTCTATAGTAGGTTGTAAAATATTTGGACTTTCGGCAACAGCTAGGCTTTCACGAAGCCTAGCTTTTCTTTTAGTATGAGGCATGAAAACTACGAATGAAAGACCGAAATCCAGGAAACAAAAGGAACAGGTAACAGAGAAGCTTTCCACACGTCTTAGTCAGTCGCCATCTTGGCCACTCCCCAAGCTTTATAGAAACTTTGACAGAAAAGTTTTCCTTACAGGGCTCCATCCTGTGATGTCACCCATATGTGAGGACTAACATCCTGCTGTCCTGTGAGAACACCTGTTACAGGTAAGCAACATTTGCTTTATTGAATCTTGCCCTGGCGACCATGAAAGGACATGAACAAGTTTCAATAAAGGCTTCTTTTTTCAACAATTATTCTTTGGTATGTACACTACTGATTTTATTCATGTACATCAATTATTACAATAAATTATTTTTGAACAGCACCAGACTGCATGTTATTGTGTTATTCTTACTGGGCGATGTAAGAAGACCTTCAAACAGATTAAGGGCCTTGAAAGACTGTAACTTTCCTCTGTCAAGAAGGGCCCAAGGATGCATAGCGCGTCTACTTGCCCCATCGATCCCAAATGTGCCTCAGAGTTCTAGCAGCCAGTGGAATAGGAGCTGCACTCTAAGTACATTAAAGGTCGCTATGTATTAACAAGCACAACATAACTTGCATGGGACCATTTATTCTGAAGACTGGATAGAAATGGCCAAACCTAAATAGGCCTAGCATATAGCTTTCCTATATATAACAGTGCATGACATAATCATGGTATGTATTCAGAGCACTCCACATTGTATTGGGCTGATTGAAAAACAGAAGGATAATGGAGAGACCAGCAGGGATGTAAAATGAGCTGATAAGTATTGATAGAGTTGTGACTCTCAGTAAAGGAATCTAGGAAAGGGAGTTCTGGAATGAGAGCAGCCCAGGATTCCAAGCCACTTACCTTAGCTATGATACTCGTGCAATAAGATGCGCTCAGTAGAGCACACAATTTACCGGTAGTTGTGTACATATTTTTTTATGCACAAATGTTAGTCCAAATGCAGCAAGGAGGTATGCACATAAAAATGTGTGTGTAAAACTGCTTAGCACCCTCTCATGGAAATTCCATGCAAATGAAAGCTCTTAACGATTACTCTTCAATACAGAGAGATATACTGACTTAACTTGTTTTCTTATCGCTGGAAATTTTACTCTTGGTCAGAGATGAAGTAAAATTTCCAGCGTTTGTGTCAGTCTATGGGCAGAAGCTGAAGTTCCGACACTGGGACCTGTAATTGGAATTTATGTGCAGAAAACATGCTTTATGCACACAAAACATGTTTTCTGCACATAAATATGTCCGCAAAAAATGGTTTCTGCACTGAAAGCATTTTTATGCTCTTAAATCATATTTTATGTGCAAAAATCATGATTCCCTGTACGAACCAGGATCAGTCCAGACTGCTGGGTTATGCCTCCCTTCCAGCAGATGGAGTCAGAGAAAAGCTGAAAAGCACCCCCTAGATATACCGGTGTGCGATACTGCGATCCCTCAGTATTTCTCTGACTCCAGCAGATTGAGAGGTATAACCTGCGGTCCTGATCCTTTTCAGATTAATCCTTGATTGAACAGGTTTGACAGTACCAGCTCTATCTGAGCAGACCTTTGACTAGACCAATTTCCTTTGTAAAAAAAAAAAAAAAAAAAGACGACATTTTTTTTTTCTAATTGCAATTAAACTTAATTTATTAATACGGTTTCTTTTGAGGCGCTGGCGGAGCGGAGGCATACTTCAGGGCAGGCTAGGCAGGGCAGTACCCTAACGCCAGGTACCAGGAGCTTTTCCTTACTCGGTGGCCAGGGGGGGAGCAATTACCGGTGGGCCGGTCACTCTCCCCCCTTCTTCCATTCCAAAGATGTATGTTCCTCAGAAGGGGGCTCACTGTTACACATAGCAGGGAGGCTGTTTGTGATTTCAAAGGGCTTCAATTTATTGTATAAACAAAACCCCCCCCCCCCAAAAAATGAGGAAAAACAGACCTCTCAGTGCAGGGTCCGTGTTACAGCCCTTCTCCAGCCCCGGCCTGTTTTGAACCGGCCCTGGGTCTCCAGAGGGGATGGACTTTTTTCACCCGGCGCGACTTCTTTTTGTCTCTTTACCTTTCGCACGCTTTTCTCTTCAGCCCCGCTGTTGCTATGCCGCGAGCCGTCGCCTGCACGGCCTGTGGGGAGGCGGGGTCGCGGCTCTCCTGAGAGGGTCTCTGCTCCCGCTGTATTCCCGGGGGCAAGGGACCCTCTCTATGACTGGGGGTAGCCCGCGGCTCTCCCCTATTGAGGCTGCGCGAGCAGCGAAGAGTCCCGGCGGATCGGGGGCAGAGGCCTGCCCCGCCCCCACTTGGAGAGGGAGCGGCGGCCATTTTGCCCGCGCCGAGCACAGACGCTGCTGCAATGTCGGAGGGAGAGGATGGCTCTCCTTCCTCCCCGCCTGCCTTAAGTCCTCAGCGCGGTGCCAATTTTACAACAAATTTAGACCCTCCCTCCTCTCGGCCTATGGGGGGGGGGGTCCTTAAAGGGGCCACCTCCATTTTCCTCAAAATTTATCCTGTTAATGCATAGAGCCTATCTAGAGGCTGAAGCGGATTGGGAGGACTCGCCTGCCCCTCCCCCTAAATGTCCCAAGCCCGCACTGGATCAGGGGCAGGCGGGGGTTCGTCTTCCTCGTCCGGCAGCGGAACCGGATGTTCCCAAGTCAGCGGGTCTCTTCCAGGATCCCGCCGCCCTGGATATGGGCGGTGATGTGGACACTCATGTGCAAGTGGAGGGGGATGATCCTCAGATCCTTCGCTTGTTTAGCAAGGACGAGTTGGATCCTTTGATTCCACATGTGTTGTGGGAGTTGGAGATTCCGGCTCCACTATCTGAGGCAGATCCTTCCCCGGGAGATTCTGTCCAGGGGAATGGGATTTTCCCGAGGCCTCCTTAAGGGTCAGCGCGATCGGTCGGTGGTCGGCGCGATCGGCGCCGGAGACCCGCCGGGGTAAGGCCTACTAATTTCACTCTTACCCGCGACAGCCTCCAGCGCCGACCACGAGGCAGCCCCTGCCTCCCTCCGCTGACGCTCCACCGCCATTCTGCTTCTTCCTCTTCTCGCTGCCGACAGCCAATCCAGCGCTCCCATCTTCGGCAGCCAACCCGGCGCCTGGACTCCCACGCCGACCAGCCAATCGGGGGACAGCCCCGATTGGACTTTAAATTCTTCACAGCTCCTGCGCGCCGAGCGTCGCGCGCCGAAGGTGCGCGACAAAAGGGCAGGCCCCTTTATGCGCCCCTTAGTGCAGCTCCTTAAGGCAGCTCTCCGTAAAACAATTCATTGTTCATCTTAACAAGAACTCCCTTATTCTCCAAACCACTCCAAATTTCAGTTTTGTGTTTTTTGCGCTCACATCCAACCCCCACCTTCCTCATTCACTGCCTACCATTGCTGGCGAACCATGATCTCTCTCACCATCCCAATCATTCACAAAAGCAGGAGCAAATTAGTAAATATCCCCTACTCACCCTCAATTTTGCAAAAGAGATTAACCCCAATCATTATCTCGCCTCTGAACCAACTTCTAGGTCTTACGCTTTTCACCCTAACACTTTTAAATGCTCAATCCCTCGCAAAAAAACCTCACCTTCTCCATGACTACCTCTTGGAGACCCAACCTGACCTTTGTGCCATCACAGAGACCTGGTTAAAAACAGAAGATATTGCCCTAATCAACCAACTTCCGCTTTCCTCATACAACTTCTTCTCTATCCCCAGACCTAGGAAGAGAGGTGGAGGTCTGCTTCTCGCTGCAAATAAAAAACTTAGACTTTCTCTTCAGTGGGCAAATGCCTCTCCCCCCCTGGAACTTGCCATCTTCAAATCAAACAACCTACAAATTGCCCTCACCTATGCCCCTCCTGACTACCTTGAGGCAGACCCATCGCCGTTAATAGAGCTCATAGCCAAACATATTAACTCAGACAAACCAGCCATCCTTCTGGGAGATTTCAACCTCCATGTAGATGAGACCCCACTGTCTTCTAGCTGCGACATATTTCTTAGTTCTTTGAACTGCATGGGCTTCAAACAAATCATCAATGAACCTACCCACAAAGCAGGACACACTTTGGACCTGATCTTTTTAAATGAGAGCCTCTCCCCCTCTTCTGGCACATTCTGTACTCCTATCCCTTGGTCAGATCACAAGATTATCTCCACCACTTTAAAAAATCATCAACCTATCACTTCTCAGACTCAAAAGACCAAAATCCAATTGTGATGTGGTGCAGCCCGGCCGCAGGCAGGAGCTGCCAAGCCACCTTAAAAGCAACGCGAGTACCAAACCCAGACAGCAGGGGGCGCAGGGAAAGATGAGAAGAACTACGAATCCCAGGTTTCCTGAAACACCACCTGACTTGGGGGGAGAGCCTGAAGGTGAACAGGTGTTAGACATAGACCATGATGAGCTAGACCCTGATGAGTTCATGGAAGTGGAGGAAGAGGGTGTGCCCACTTGGTGGGAATGGCCACAAAAGCCCAACTCTTGGGAGTCAGAGGAGGAAGAGATGGAGGTAGGTTCAGGGGGAGAAGAGTCCTCCAGTTCGTATATGGATACTGAGTAAGTTGGGGGAGGGGAAGTACACTCCGGAGGCTAAAGGGAAGGCCAGGGAGGAGGGCTCTAGAGGGGCCTGTTATGTTAGATCTGGTAATAAGCGCCGGGCATAAGAAACAAATGGTTACTCCCTAAGAGGCCTGCTGGTAAGAAAACCGGAGGGCTGGAAGGGGATGGGAGGAAGCCTCATGTACAGGTTTGTGTTATGTTATAAAGTGCTTGAAAGGAACTAGCGAGCTCTCTGTGTTGTCTTTGGGGATTGGGGAAGGGGTTCACCTACCCCCAACCCTGCTTGAAGGGAGCCTCGGAGCCCCGCCAAACCAGGGCCAGCGGAAGCACGGACCCAGGGATTTGCGTGAGTCGTCCAACTCTCGAGGCCTCGTTCGCTGGGACGGAAGGTGGAAGGGCGATACCCGAGGCCCCAAGGACGGTGAGCCGTGACACCAATACAGGAAGTTATGTAACCCAGACACACTCATCAATCACCTAACGTCGGAGTTAGAACAGCTCAACCTCACTGACGCAGACTCGGCCACTGCTTCCTGGTCCAAAATCACAAAAAAAGTGGCAGACCTCACCTGCCCACTAACTACAAAAACTCTTCAATCAAATAGGGACAACAGAAAACCGTGGTACACACCGGAACTTAAATCCATCAAGAGAGAGCTCAGAAGCAGAGAACACAGTTGGCGCAAAAACCCTTCCTCTACAAGTAACCTGACGGCATACAAAACACTTATGCATCAATACAGGATCGCCATCCTCCGCACAAAAAGAAACTTCTACGCTCAAAAAATCCATCATTTCATCTACGACCCAAAAGCGTTATTTTCTCTTGTCTCCTCCCTCACCAAACCATCACCTACTGCGGTTCCAGATGATCAAGCCGCAAGCAAAGCAGCCGAACTAGCTACTTATTTCAAGAAGAAAATCTTAAACCTCTTGGCACCGCTCACGTATAACAATACTCCCCTCCCTCCAACCCCCTTTACTGCAACCGCTCTTCCGATTACAAATCTTGAAACCTTCGAGCCTACATCTTCACTGGAGATAGAAATCATTCTCAAAAAGCTCAAACCTGCATCTCACCCTTTGGACACGATCCCGTCCAACCTGCTTATCTCCATTCCTAGTACCATTTCCAAGCATATTGCAAAGATCATCAATTGTTCTCTCTCACAAGGCCATGTACCTGACCCACTTAAACTTGCTATCCTAAAACCTCTGTTAAAAAAAAGCCGAATCTTTCTCCGGATGATCCAGCCAATTTCCGCCCTAATGCAAACCTTCCATTCATCGCAAAAATTTTGGAAAGAATAGTAAACCAGCAACTCACAGAATTCTTGAATAACAACAAAATCCTCTCCCCTTTTCAGTTCGGGTTCAGGAAAGCCCGCAACACTGAAAACTCTTAATCACACTCACAGACTCCATACTCACAAGTCTGGAAAAAAAAACAACCAAGTCTTCTCATTCTCCTCGACCTTTCTGCAGCTTTTGATACGGTGAACCACGCCTATCTTTTAGATCGTCTATCGGACATCGGCGTCAAAGGCGTCAAAGGCACCGCCCTAAGCTGGTTCAGGTCTTTCCTTCAAAACAGGACCTACAAAGTCAAAATCAACAATGAAGAATCCCCACCTGTCTGCTCTATGCTGGGAGTTCCCCAAGGCTCTTCACTATCCCCAACCCTCTTCAATATTTACCTCCTCCCTCTCTGCCATCTCCTCTCCAATCTTAATCTAATCTTCTATCTGTACGCGGACGACGTACAAATTCTCTTACCTATCACCGAATCATTAAACAAAACCCTCGAGTTCTGGCACACCTGCCTCAAGTCCATAAACAACCTTCTATCAAGCCTCAACTTGATCCTGAACACAAAAAAGGCACGACAGCAATTTCATACTGTCTAACCCCCATCCTGCAACCCTTCCCACTTTCTCCTCCCAAGTCAGAAATTTGGGAGTCCTCATGGATAAACAACTCAACTTCAAAAGCTTCATCAACAATACTACCAAGGACTGCTTTTTCAAACTCCAAGTTCTAAAACGACTTAGACCTCTTCTCCACTTCCACGACTTCCGTACAGTACTTCAGGCAATCATCTTCTCAAAAATAGACTATTGCAACTCTCTTCTGATCGGCCTCCCTGCAAATACCATCAAGCCATTACAGATGGTGCAAAATGCCGCAGCCAGAATTCTAACCAGATCCAAAAAATGGGACCACATCACCCCTATCCTCATGATCCTCCACTGGCTCCCTATCAACTACAGAATCCTGTTCAAAGCTCTAACCATCACTCACAAAGCGATATTCAACATCACACCTTTGGAACTCAAGATCCCTCTTAGACTGCATTTACCATCCAGGCCAGTAAGAGCAGCATATAAAGACACCCTCCAGGTTCCTTTTCTAAAAACAAATTTAGGAATGAGAGCCCTCTCAGTGTCTGGTCCAAAACACTGGAACTCTCTTCCCCCAGACCTTCGGCTTGAACACTGCCCGGTCACTTTTAAGAAAAGACTCAAAACCTGGTTGTTTAAGCAGGCCTTTTCCTATTCAAATAATCTTCTGAACTAAAACCTGCCCGATCATGAGTAGTACTTTTGACTCTTATTATCATTTATATCACTTTAGTCTAAAAACTCATGTCCAGATTTAGCTCCACTACTAAGGTTCTGTTTGCTTTTCACTACGGTTCCCATACCTAATCTTAACCCCACCTGCCTCTTATTATTTTGTAGAGTGACACCCTGATATGCCCTCAGTTTCCTTGATATTGTCTTTGCTATCCATTGTTATAGTCAATCCCTAGTTTGCTGTTTCGTAGTTTTGAAGATCTTAGACTATGCTTTCAAGTGTGTATTTTATTTACTCTTTCCAATACACGGTTTCTGTATCAATGTTATCGGCTTGAATTATTTTACTGTAATCCCTAGTTCTTGGTAATTGTTCGCCTCTGAAGCTCTGTTACTGTTCAATGTAATTGCTTTCATTTTCGGAAGCACTGTTACTGTTACTGGTCAATGTAATTGCTTTCATATTCGGAAGCACTGTTACTGTTCAATGTAAACCGAACTGATTTGTAACCTTTTACAAGAATTTCGGTATATAAAACTGTTAAATAAATAAATAAAAAATAAATAAGGGTCAGCAGGGCTATCGAGTCCTTAAATCTTCTCAAGCTTCCTAAGGTAGACTCTGTGGTCACGGCTGTAATCAAGCATACCACCATTCCTGTGACTGGCGGAACGGCGCTGAAGGATCTACAGGATAGAAAGCTGGAGATTTTACTGAAGCGCATTTTTGAGGTCTCCGCGCTCGGCGTCCGGGCCGCGGTCTGTAGCAGTCTCATGCAGACGGCCACTCTCCGTTGGGTTCAACAGTTGCTTATGGCCCAGGAGCTCCCCCTGGAGGAGGCAGAGCAGGCTAACCGCATGGAGTCTGCGGTCACTTATACTGCAGACGTCTTATATGATCTTCTACGGACTTCGGCACGAACTATGTCATCGGCGGTTTCTGCAAGGCGGCTTTTATGGCTCCGACACTGGTCTGCCGATGCCTCCTCCAAATCCCGGTTGGGTTCCTTTCCCTTTAAGGGAAAATTGCTTTTTGGGGATGAACTGGAACAGCTTATTAAGGACTTGGGGGATAACAAGGTCTATAAGCTTCCGGAAGACAAGCCCAGGCAGTTTCGCCATTCAGGAGCAGCTTTCATGGTCAGCGCGGTTTTTGTGCGGGGAGGGGTTCGTCCTTTGCACAGAGGCAACCAGCATCCCGGTCGCAGACGTGGGCGCATTCCTTTCGAGGCAGGAGGCCCCAGCGTTCGGGGGTCACTCATACCTTTACCGCCAACAAGCCTTCACAATGAAGGAATGCCGACCCATTCCTCTGTACCTCATATTGGGGGGGGGGGGGGCGGCTGTCCCTGTTTTGGGAGGAATGGGTCAGGATCACATCGGACCAGTGGGTTCTTGATATTATAAGTTACGGTTACACTTTGGATTTTGCTCGGCTGCTCCGCGATCTGTTTCTGATGTCGCCTTGCGGTCCCCCTACCAAGCAACAGGTGATTGCTCAGATGCTGTCTCGCTTGCAGGCACTGGGAGCTGTGGTTCCAGTCCCATCAGAGAACGCCGGATGGGTCGTTATTCTATCTACTTTGTGGTTCCCAAGAAGGAGGGGACTTTCTGGCTGATACTGGACCTGAAGCAGGTCAACTGGGCCTTGTGCGTCCCGCGATTTCGAATGGAGACTCCGAGATCGGTCATTGCGGCCGTCCACAAGGGCGAGTTTTTGGCTTCTTTGGATCTAACGGAGGCTTACCTGCACATTGGAATTCAGGCGCGCCATCAGAGGTTTCTCAGGTTCATAGCTTAGCGTTTCCAGATCCGCCATGTTAGCCAACCCAACTCATCATAGCTTGTCCTCTCCCCCAGCTAGTATGGTTTTATGTCCGCAATCTTTTCCCCCAGCAAATTTGTCATTTTGCTCGCTTATTTCTCTAGGCACTCTTTATCCCTTGATCATTGCCAAATCTCTCCTCTGATCTTGCTCCATGTCATTGTATCCTATCAAGTCCTATGTACCTCATCTATCAATTTTCAAGCTCTATGTACCTCATCTATCTACTGTTCATCCCATAGCAACCAAGCCCTAGCTGCGTAATGTTACATTTAAAAAAATTTTTTCGGTCCATTTCCTTCCCACTCCCTCCCCCTCATTCTCCCTCCCTCTCACCTTCCCCCTCTATTCTCCCTCCCTCTCACCTTCCCCCCTACTCTCTCCTCTCCTCCCTCTCCCTCCCCCTCTCCTCACTCTCTCCTCCCTCCCCCCTCCCCCTCTCTCCTCCCCTCACTCACTCCCCCTCTCTCATTCCCCTCCCCTTTCAGCTCATCCACAACCGGCAGACGGGGGCTGTCCCTCCCGCCCATCATCGCCGCTGCTACTGCTCCTCCCGCTCCTGCTCGTCGTGCCGCCGCTGCTCCTAGCAGCCCAGCGCCATTTTTTTTTTCGGGCACTCTGGCCGACGTGCTCGCCTGTGCATGCGCGGTAGAGCTGCTCTCTACTGCGCATTTGCGGCACGTCGGTCAAGGCTCCCTTATCTAGTAGATGTTATATTACTCAAAGTTTACGATGTTCTTTGTTCTATGTAATTGCTCTCAAGCGAGGTTATTGTTTCACTGTAAACCAGTCAGATTTATATCCCATGCAAGAAGATCGGTATATAAAAGTTAAAATAAATAAATAAATGTTATTTATTTATTTATTTATTTATTTATTTATTTAAAGTCTTTTCTATACCGTCGTTTGGTGGTGACCGTCACAACGGTTTACATTAAGGCACATAACAGTAATGATACTACCATTTATCCGTTTACATAGGTGCCAATAGGATCGGTAACATAGTTTGTTATCAATGTTAAATGTGATTAATCATGTCCATATCTTTCCTTCACAGTTTTAATAACAGATCTAATTTTACAAATTTAACTTTTCCATTAGTCATGGTGTGCTATGAGTTAAAACTACACACTTAGGGGCGGATTTTAAAAGGAGCGCGAATAGCCTACTTTTGTTTGCGCTCCAGGCGCAAACAAAAGTACGCTGGATTTTAGTAGATACGCGCGGAGCCGCGCGTGTATCTGCTAAAAACCTGGATCGGCGCGCGCAAGGCTATCGATTTTGTATAGCCGGCGCGCGCCAAGCCGCGCAGCCTACCCACGTTCCCTCCGAGGCCGCTCCGAAATCGGAGCGGCCTCGGAGGGAACTTCCTTTTGCCCTCCCCTCACCTTCCCCTCCCTTCCCCTACCTAACCCACCCACCCGGCCCTGTCTAAGCCCCCCCCTTACCTTTGTCGGGGGAATTTACGCCTCCCAGAGGGAGGCGTAAATCCCCGCGCGTCAGCGGGCCTCCTGCGCGCCGGGACGCGACCTGGGGGCGGGTCCGGAGGGCGCGGCCACGCCCCCGGGCCGCCCCGGGCCGTAGCCACGCCCCCGGAACGCTCCCGACACGCCCCGAAAACGCCGCGCGGTTCGGGCCCGCCCCCGACACGCCCCCTCTGAAAACCCCGGGACTTACGCGAGTCCCGGGGCTCTGCGCGCGCCGGTAGGCCTATGTAAAATAGGCTTACCGGCGCGCAGGGCCCTGCTCGCGTAAATCCGCCCGGTTTTGGGCGGATTTACGCGAGCAGGGCTCTGAAAATCCGCCCCTTAGTGAATTTCTGCAGTGTGTATGGTTGTTTAAATAATAGTGCTTTGCCTATTCCTGGCTTCTATTCTCCCTTCTCTTTCTGGAAGGCTTGTTTAAATAGCCAGGTTTTCAAACCTTTTCTAAAGGTTTTATTGTCCTTTTGTAGTCTTAAATCCAGGGGCATGGAGTTCCATAGTAGGGGTCCTGCCAAAGATAGTGCCCTCTCTCTTACTTGTGTTAGTCTTGCTGTTTTGACTGATGGTATGGTCAGAAGGGCTTTGTTTGCTGATCTTAGGTTTCTATTAGGGACGTGTACTCGGAGGGCTGTATTTAACCAGTCTGCGTTTTCGTTATGTATTAATTTATGTATGGTGCACAATGTTTTGTAATGGATTCTTTGTTTGATCGGAAGCCAGTGTAGTTCAACCAGTGTTTCCGTGATATGTTCTCTTTTGATCCTAGGGAAGCATTACCAGTTTTGCGCCCTACCTTTCGGGTTGGCGACAGCCCCCAGAGTATTCACCAAAGTGATGGTGGTAGTTGCAACTTCCCTCCGGCGTCAAGGAATTTTAGTTCATCCTTATCTGGACGATTGGCTCATTCGAGCGAAGTCGGAACTCCTTTGCAAGTCAGCGGTACAGTCGGTATTGGACCGGCTGCGGTAATTGGGATGGATAGTCAATGTCGCCAAGAGTCAACTGGTACCATCTCAGAACTTGGAATTTTTGGGGGCCCGATTCGGCACTTATACGGGCAAGGTGTTCCTCCCACACCAGCGGATGGAGCATTTAATGTTGCAGGTTCAGCGACTGTTGGCTCTTCCTTCGCCCACGGCATGGGATTATTTACAAGTTCTTGGACATATGGTATCTACTCTGGAGTTGGTCCCTTGGGCCTTTGCTCATATGCGACCTTTACAGAGGGCGCTGCTTTCCCGCTGGGACCCCAAGTCCGAGGACTATCACCTATCGTTACCGTTACTGTAGCCAGCCAGGGCCAGTCTCAGTTGGTGGTTGGAACCCGGACATCTTATTCAAGGAGTGGACTTGGAACCTCCATCTTGGGTCATCGTTACGACGGATGCCAGCCTGACAGGTGGGGGAGCAGTGTCAGTCCAGGTCGGAGCAGGGACGTTGGTCCCCTTGACAGGCCAAATGGTCAATCAATCGATTGGAAACCAGGGCAGTTCGCTTGGCCCTCCGGCAATTCCTTCCTATGGTCCATCGCAGGGCAGTACGGATTCTGTCCGACAATGCGACAATGGTGGCATACATAAACTGGCAAGGGGGCACCAGAAGTCGCCTGGTGGCCTCCAAAGTGGATTTGTTGATGACCTGGGCGGAACGTCACCTGATCCGTCTCGCAACTTCTCACATCGCAGGCGTGGACAACATCCAGGCGGATTTTCTCAGCCGGCAGCTTCTGGATCCAGGAGAGTGGGAGCTGTCGTCCGAGGCGATAAGGTTCATAGTTCGCCGCTGGGGAACCCCGCACTTGGACTTGATGGCGACTCGACTAAATGCCAAGGCGGCTCGCTTTTTCAGTCACAGGAGAGAGCACGGGTACGAAGGCATAGATGCTCTGGCTCTCCCGTGGCCCCCAGACATTCTCCTTTATGTGTTTCCCCCTTGGCCACTGGTGGGAAAATTTCTGAGGCGCATAGAATCTCACCGGGGGCTGATTATTCTTGTGGCTTTGGAGTGGCCGCGAAGACTGTGGTTCGTGGATCTAATCAACCTAGCCGTGGATGGTCCCTTGCGTCTAGGACACATACCGAATCTTCTGTGCCAGGGTCCCATATTTTTCGATCAAGCGGATCGCTTTTGTCTAGCGGCTTGGCTTATGAGAGGAGACAGCTGAGAAAGAAAGGTTACACGGAAGCCGTGATTTCCACTCTTCTTAGGGCCCGTAAGACTTCCACTTCCTTGGCCCATGTTAGAGTCTGGAAGGTTTTTGACTCATGGTGCAGTGGATAGAAAGTGTCGCCACGGCGGTCCTCTATAATGCATATTCTCACGTTTTTACAAGACGGCTTAAAGAAGGGTATGGCCTATAATTCTCTTCAGGTGCAGGTAGCGGCCTTGGGCTGTCTGTGTGGTAAGATTGACGGCTCTTCCATTGCGGGTCACCCGGATGTTGCTTGTTTTTTGCGGGGTGTCAAGCATTTACGTCCTCCGTTATGGGCGTTTTGTCCATCCTGGAGCTTGAATTTGGTCCTGCGTGGCCTCTGCAACTCGCTGTTTGAGTCTGTCAAGTGGGCCACCTTGAAAGACTTAACCCTCAAAGCTGTTTTTCTCGTGGCTATTTGTTCAGCGCGTCGTGTTTCCGAAATACAGGCATTGTCTTGTAGGGAACCGTTTCTACGTATATCGGATTCGGGAGTGTCCCTGCGCATGATACCCTCCTTTTTGCCTAAGGTGGTTTCGTCTTTCCACGTCAATCAGTTGGTAGAATTGCCATCCTTTTCGGACGAGGATCTCCGGTCTTCACACGGGCGAGAGTTGCGACGATTGGATGTCCGTAGGACCCTTTTAAGGTATTTGGAAGTAACTAATGATTTTCGGTCGGATCATCTTTTCGTCTTGTGGAATGGTTCAAAGATGGGATATAAGGCTTCCAAAACTACCATTGCCCATTGGCTAAAGGATGCTATTGCTTCCACGTACATATGTCATGGGCGACCTGTCCCCGACGGTCTTAAGGCTCACTCTCTCCGCTCTCAGGCAGCGTCATGGGCTGAAAGTCAATGTGTTTCTCCTCAAGAAATTTGCAGAGTGGCTACTTGGAAGTCATTGCACACGTTTGCAAGGCATTATAGGTTGGCAGCGGTGTGCTTCGAGTGGGACTCTCTGGGTCCCACCCCTTTTAAGGTGGCTCGGGTACATCCCAGCAGTCTGGACTGATCCTGGTACGTACAGGGAAAGGAAAATTAGTTTCTTACCTGATAATTTTCGTTCCTGACCAAGGATCAGTCCAGACGCCCGCCCAAGTATGTTTCTTGCAGGAGAGTTCGCTCGTTTTGTCTTGTCATATCTCTGTTTGTTTCTTATTACAGTTGTTGTTCAGCAAGTTTTTTGCTTAAAAAAAAAAGAGGCAAGAGGAATAAATTTCTTGGTATTTTGAGAGTATACTTACTTGATCTAGTCATTAGTTGTTTAAAAAAAAGACAAAAAAACCCCACAGGATGAGATATATGTTCATTCTGCTTTGATATTGATTATACTGAGGGATCGCAGGTGACACACCGGTATATCTAGGGGGTGCTTTTCAGCTTTTCTCTGACTCCATCTGCTGGAAGGGAGGCACAACCCAGCAGTCTGGACTGATCCTTGGTACTACAGGAACGAAAATTATCAGGTAAGAAACTAATTTTCCTTTGTGCATAAATTATGTCTGAGAGACTCCCCTGCTCCCTTGAGTTTAAAATGTTCATTCAGCCTGTGCTGAGCACACATTTTAACTTGGATTTGTGTGCACACTTTCCAGTCAGCTTACTTTTTTTAAAACTCCTGATTCATTAGCATAACAGCTCAAGGCCCGATTTTTAAAAGGCCTGCAAGTGTAAAAAATGGGAGTTATGCATGCAGCCGGGCCTTGCGCACACTGTGTGCATTTTAGAACAAGCCCAGCCATGCGCGTAACCTCTGTTATGCGCAGAAGTGCCGGGCCCTGCAAAAGGGGCGAGCTGGGTGGGGTGGGTCAGGACAGTGCCGTTAGCCGATGAGCCGGGAAAGCACGTGCCGGCTGGCTTCTGCTCCAGAGGAGCAGTAAGTAACGGAACAAAAAAACATGAGTAGCTAGGAAGGGGTTGGGGGTTGGGTAGGAGAGGGGAAAGAGTAGGAAGGTTAGGTAGGGGTATAGGGAAGTTCCCTCTCAGTCCACGCCTTAATTGGAGCAGACTGGGAGGGAACTAGGGAAGTCCTACTCGCTTCGCCATACATTGCCTCTTAAAATTTCTCCTCCCCCGCGTGCGGAGGAGGCACCCGCCCACACATGCATGCACGGACACTAAAATCCGTCGTGCATTTACACGCTGGAACTGCATTTTATAACATGCGCGAGCACCAATGTGCACATAAAATCAGCACATCCATGTGCGTGCAGCTTTGAAAATCCGTCCTTTACTGTATTGAGAGTTAAAGAAAATTTGAACCTCTCCTCTGCATTAAGAAACGGCAGTGAATTTCAATGTACAATTTAACCCACACATTATTGCATCAGCCCCTATGAGAGAAGAGGACAGGGAAAAGGAAGGAGTGAGGAGGAATTTCAAAGTTCACAAGATAAGGAAACACAATCAAATGGAGCCACTGGACTGAGAGACAGACTGGGAGAGAAATAGAAAATAAAGTCTCTGTTGCAGGGAAGACAGACAACAAGGTGATGAAGGTGAAAGGAAAAGATATGCCAAGCTGAAGAAAACATAAAAGGAATTGTCAGCATCAGATTTATAGCCCTAGCCCCTGTAATGACATAGCCACACAGGAGCAGCTGCTGAAACTTATTTTGGCCAACAGCACTGGCACCCATATGGTCCATCCCTGCAAATAACCCTACACAGCCAGAGTGAGCATCACCCCTCTTCCCTCCCCAGTGGCAGCACAATATGTGCTTACAATTGCAGCAGCCTTGGAGTAAAAAAGACTAAAGGAACCGTGCTGGGATGGAAAAGAAATGCAGGGATGGGGCTTGTAGATATAATGGAGGGGAGCTAGACTTTCTCAGATTAACATTTGTACTAATGTACTGCAGATCGAAAACAATGAGGAAACACAGTCTAGGGCAGCAGTTCTCAACCAGTGTGTCGCGACACACCAGTGTGTCTCCACACTTCCCGGTCTCCTGCTGACCGAGCTGCTCCCCCTACCTGAGCAAAATAGGTCCTCTGCCTGGGCATAAAATGCTGATAGCTCGGGCGGAATGCAGCAGGAAGGCTAGAGTCGGCGGCACCAGCATGCTCTCTTCTTTCCTCCCCACCCCTGTGGCCCAGAAGAGGAAGTGGTGAGCAACAGGTGCATGCACGGGAAGAAGAGACCATGCTAATGCGGGCAGCATCTGCCCAAAGAAGACAGAGGCGCGGCCTGAAGAATGCGCAGCGCGGCAGAATATATCTAGGAACAATGTCAACCCCCGCGGCCGATAGGACTCCTTTCTCCGCACGGGCTAAAAGTGAAGGCGATTGCTGCTGCCTTTAGGGTTGGAAATGGAGGAGGCTGCTGTTGCTGCTAGTTCGGGGGGGGAGTGGGCAAGCATATGTGTTTCAGATCCTGTGTGTGTGTGTGTGTGTGTGTGTGTGTGTGAGTGAGACAGCATGTATGTGAAGAATTTGAGAGCCTGTATATGTGAAAGATTTTTTGTGTGATTGAGAGCATGTGTGTGAGAGAGTGCATGAATGTAAGTGTATGATTGAGAACCTGTATGTGTAAGTTTGTGATTGAAAACCTGTTTATATGAAAGAGTATGTGTGTGTGATCGAGATCCTATGTGTGTGAGAGAGATCATGTATATGCATGATTAAGAGCCTGTGTGTATAAGTAAGAGAGAGAGCATGTGTGTCTGTGTGTAATTGAGAGCTGGTTTAGGTGAGGGAGCATGTGAGTATGTGATTGAGAGCCTGTGTGTAAATGAGAGAAAGAGAGAGCATGTGTATAAGCATGTGAATGTGTGAGAGAGAAAAAGCATGTATGTGTGTGATTGAAAGCCTGTGTAAGTGTGAAAAGACAGCATGTGTGTAAATGTGTAATTAAGAGCCTATACAGGTGAGAGAGAAAAAGCATGTGTATATGTGAGCGACAGAGCCAGTGTGAGAGAGAGAGGAGAAAGTTGCAAGCAAACCATCACTCATCCTGCTAATTCCAAACAATCTCAGGGCACCTGGATATGAAACGTTCCCAGATATGCAGAGCAAAACATTTTTTTCTATCCTTATTATTTTTCATTATTGGTCCTTTGTGTCTGCTATTTTGAAATATTTTATTGATATCTAGAAATTTTTGATATGAGTTTTTAATTATTGGATATTCCATTCATCAGCTGTTTTGAAATAATCTGTTCTTTTTGTTAGTATGGTTTTGCTGCTATTGATTTTATATTTCTTGATTTGTTTTATAAGGACTGGTGATGTTTCTATTTTTCCTTTGTTATACTGCATACAGAAACTCTGGCTTGTTGCGGTTTCCAATTCAGTTTTTGTCTGCACGCTTCTAGTTATGCATTTTGATCTCTTTATTCTTTGTTAGGTGAGGGCTAGCACATGTGATTTAGTTGAATTTTTCTGTTGGTGTGTAGTTTCTTTGTAGAGCTCTATAGCAGCCTGGCTTGTTCCATTTTCCTAATAGGAGGTGTATTGTTGTCTTAAGGCCTGGTGTAATATTTCCAGTGTTGCCTTGTCTTAGGTAAGGTGTTTACTCTTTGAGTACTGGAAATTGGTGCTGTTTTGGTGTGGGATTTTACTATTTATGCAATTTCTGTTCAGACAGAATATGTATCTTTCACTTGTGTCATTCTTAACAATAAAAATATTGCTGGGCCTTTATTTTATTTTTTTTCCTTCTTTATTTAACACTAACTGTAGCCAGCCACACGTTGCTGTGGCTCAGTCTGGTTAAATGGAAAAGAAAGAAAAGAGAAAGCGCACGTTTCGAATATGGTTAATTTCACAATGCTTATGGGTATACAATATTTTTTTGTTGTTCCATTGTCTGTGCAGATATAGAGATTGTCTGTCTGATTTGCCGACTCTAGAACACGCAACATATAATTGTCCATGTGAGAAGCAATCCGTGTCTAGATGTAAACCGCATAATTCTAGAAATGAAAAAAGAAAAAACATAAACTATACTCACTAAATGAACGGTATTGTTATGTTGTGAAGAGAGTCAATAGTGGACCCTTGGGCCGGCTGAGATGGACAACGTCCACAGGTGTTAATAAGCCGGGAGGCGGAGCTCAGCTGGAGCGGACTGATGACATCTTCACCCTGGAAACCCGAGACCCCCCCAGGAGGAGCCCGTAGGGGTCCGAGTCGCTGGGACTTAGGAGAATCTTGAAGGAGTCCGAGGTTTGTGGCTGGCGGAAGACAAGGAGAATCGTGAGGAAGTCCGAGGATCGTGGCTGGCTGCAGGCAAGGAGAATCGTGAGGAAGTCCGAGGGTCGTGGCTGGCTGAAGGCAAGAGGAATCGTGAAGAAGTCCGAGGGTCGTGGCTGGCTGAAGGCAAGAAGGAATCGTGAAGAAGTCCGAGGGTCGTGGCTGGCTGAAGGCAAGAAGAATCGTGAAGAAGTCCGAGGATCGTGGCTGGCTGAAGACAAGGAGAATCGTGAAGCCGGAGCTGGAGTCAGGGTACGAACAGTACAAGCAGAAACCAGAGTTGGAACCAAGGCACGGCAGGACCAAGCAGAACCTGAACTGGAAGCAAGGCACGGCTGGACCAAGTGGGAACCGGAGCTGGAAGCAAGGCACGGCTGGAACAAGCAGGAACCGGAGCTGGAAGCACGGCACGGCTGGAACAGGCAGGAACCAGAGCTGGAATCAAGACAACTAACCACTCAAGGAGCGACCACGTTGCAAAGGCAAAGCAAGGAAGTCAGACGCTGGTTTAAATAGCCAGCCGGCGTCTGACGTCAGGAACGGGGCGGTTCAGCACTTCCGGGTGCTGGACCTTTAAGAGCCCCCTCCTCGCGCGCGCGTTCCCTGGCAGTGGGAGGAGTCAGAGTCGGCCTTCGGCGGCGTCTCCACATGGAGGGAGACGCTGCCATGCGGCCCTACAGGCCCCAGGAGCGGCGGATCGTGGCGAACCCGGGGGAGGCGGCGGAGAGGTAAGGACCCGGTCGCTAGCCTAGTGACCGGGACCGCAACAGTACCCCCTCCTTTACGCCCCCTCTTCAGAGGACTAGGCCTGTCAGGATGGTCCAGATGATATTGCTGCAGAAGAGTCTTGTCCAAGATGTTGCAGGCAGGCTCCCACGTATTGTCCTCGTCTCCACAACCCTCCCAAGCCAGCAAATATTCCCAACGTCTGTTGGCGAATCGAGCATCCAGGACCTCTCGTACCTGAAATGTAGGATCCTCATCCGTAGTGGTGGAACTGTCATCGAGTGGCCTGGGGTGAAATCTGGAAAGAATTACTGGCTTTAAAAGAGAGACGTGAAAGACATCATGAATGCGTAGAGTGGTTGGGAGTCGTAGACGATAAGAGACCAGGCCTACCCTCTCAGCTACGCGGAAGGGACCACAGAACTTGGGTGAAAGTTTCTTGGATGGTTGTCTCAAATGAATGTTCTTTGTACTAAGCCACACTCGATCGCCTGGGAGAAAAGCGAATGCAGGTCTTCGGTGTCTATCGTAGTAGCGCTTAGCAGTGCGTGCGACTTTCTGAAGTCGGAGTTGAGTAGAGGACCACAGTTTACTCAGTTGGTCCGCGGAAAACTGAGCAGCAGGTGAGGAGGTTGGTACGGGTAGAGGTAATAGTGGTTTGAGTTGTTTACCATACACAATTTGAAAAGGCGATTTCCCTGTCGCCGTTTGTATTTGATTATTATATGCGAATTCCGCCCAAGGCAAAAGCTCCACCCAATTATCTTGTTTGTGGTTAATGAACGCTCGTAGGAACAACTTTAACGAACGATTCATGCGTTCCGTTTGCCCATTACTTTGTGGGTGGAAAGCGGAAGAGAAACTCAGCTGGATCTTAAATTTTTTGCATAAGGCTTTCCAATACCTGGCTGTGAACTGAGGACCTCTGTCAGACACAATGTCCTGAGGCAGACCATGAATACGAAATACATGGTGTGTGAATAGAGACGCCAATTCAGTGGCGGAAGGTAATTTGGGCAAAGGCACAAAGTGAGCCATTTTAGAGAAGCGGTCCACTGTGACCCATACCACAGTCTTGCCTTGCGAAGGCGGAAGTTCCACCAAAAAATCTGTGGCGATATGTGTCCAGGGTTCCGTGGGTACAGGTAACGGTTGTAGTAAACCTCTCGGAGGACCGTTTAGTGGTTTCTGCAGGGCGCAAGTGGGACAAGAGTTAACGTAAAGGGAAACGTCACGTCGAAGACCAGGCCACCAATAGAAACGATTTATAAGATCCAATGTTCGTAGTCTACCAGCGTGCCCCCCGGTTAACGAGTCGTGTCCCCAAGACAAGACTTTTCTCCGAAGCCTTTTAGGAACCACAGTCTTATTTGAGGAATCCATGGAGGTGGTAATTAGTTGAACACAGGCGGGGTCCAGGATGGTTTGTGGAGAATCGTCCTCTTCTTCCGGCTGAAAGGTACGGGATAGGGCATCGGCTCGAACATTCTTCTCTGCTGGTCGAAACTTGAGGATGAAATTGAAATGACTGAAGAAGAGTGACCATCTTGCTTGCCGCGAGTTTAGTCGTTGAGCTTGGGCTAAGTACAATAAATTTTTGTGGTCAGTGTACACTGTCACCGGATGATTAGCCCCCTCCAGCCATTGCCTCCACTCCTCGAAGGCTAGCTTGATGGCTAGGAGTTCTTTGTCTCCGATGCCGTAGTTACATTCAGCGGGTGAAAACTTCTTAGAAAAGTAAGAACATGGCATCAATTTGCCGGAAGTATCGTGTTGACTGAGCACCGCGCCGACAGCTAGATTCGATGCATCGACCTCCAAGATGAAGGGTCGTTGTGGATCTGGGTGTCGTAGGCAGGAAGCTGCTAGGAATGCTTGTTTTAAGTTTTCAAAGGCATCAGAGGCGGTAGTGGACCAATCGTGAGCGTTAACCCCTTTGCGAGTAAGCGCAGTGAGAGGAGCTACCTTCTGGGAGTAATGTGGTATAAAATGCCTGTAAAAGTTGGCGAATCCAAAGAATCGCTGTAGAGCCTTCAGGCCAGACGGGCGGGGCCAATTGACAATGGCTGCCACCTTTTCTGGATCCATTTGGAAACCGGACGAGGAAACGATGTATCCTAAGAACGGAAGCGACTCACACTCAAACTGGCATTTTTCAAGTTTAGCGTATAGATGATTGTCTCTTAGAGCCTGTAAGACCCGTTTGACGTGTTGGCGATGAGAAGAGAGATCTTGGGAATAGATCAAGACATTGTCGAGGTACAATATGACGAAAGAATGAAGCATCTCCCGGAGTACCTCATTCATTAGATTCTGGAAGACAGCAGGAGCATTACGTAAGCCAAAAGGCATTACCAAGTATTCGTAATGTCCGTCACGAGTGTTGAACGCTGTCTTCCACTCGTCTCCCGGACGAATACGAACCAGGTTGTATGCCCCACGTAAATCCAGCTTTGTAAAGATCTTGGCCCCCTGAAGTCTATCGAGCAATTCTGGGATCAGAGGCAAGGGATAGCGATCTTTCTTAGTGATGGAATTCAGGCCTCGATAGTCTATGCATGGCCGGAGGGAGCCATCTTTTTTGGACACAAAAAAGAACCCTGCTCCTGCAGGGGAGTGCGAGGGACGAATGAAGCCCTTGGCAAGATTTTCCGTAATGTAATCTGACATTGCACGGGTTTCAGGCAGTGAAAGAGGGTATACCCTACCCCGCGGAGGAGTGGAGCCTGGTAGTAAATCAATGGCACAGTCAAAGGGCCGATGGCATGGAAGAAGTTCAGCCTTTTGTTTAGAAAACACGTCAGAGTATTCCTGGTAAGGCAGAGGAAGTTCCAGGGCTGAGTGAGAGAGTAATATCTCCGGTCTTGGAAAAGGATCCAGGCAGTTCTGGAAACAGTAAGGACTCCATTGCGCAATTTGGAGAGAGTCCCAATGGATCACAGGAGCATGTTGTTGCAACCAAGGAAGTCCCAGGACCACAGGGTGCACCGATTTCTCAAGTAGCAAAAAAGAGATTGTCTCAGTGTGAAGCACGCCCGTTCGTAAAGTGAGAGGCATCGTAGTTTCAGAAATTAATCCCGGTAGAGGGGTTCCCCGGATGGAGGTAACCCGTAACGGGGGTATCCGGCGCTTAGTAGGTAGTCCTAGTTGGTGTACCAGTTCTTTCCAGATAAAGTTCCCTCCGGCTCCGGAATCAATAAAAGCTAGAATCTGAAAAGAGCCACCAGGATACTCCAACGTTATAGGAACTGTACATTGAGGAGTAGCATTAACACAGCCTAGGGGAATCTCCTCATTTCTCCCTAGACTTGAGCATTTCCCGGTCTCGCAGGACATTGACCCAGGAAATGACCCTTAGTACCGCAATATAAACACAGACCCTGGGTGCGGCGTCGCCTCTTCTCCTCCTCGGTTAGAGGCGCCCGTCCAAGCTGCATAGGTTCCTCCGAGGAACTGCTGGTAGCTGATGGTGTCTTGTGAGGTACACTCAGAGACCTGGAGAAGGAGGGTGCCAGTGAAACAGGCCGACGAAGAACTCGACCCTCCTTAGCTCGTTGCTGCAAACGCCGGTCAATCCTGCCTGCCAAGTCTATCACCCCATTCAGGGTGAGGGGAAGATCGCGACCCATCAACTCGTCTTTGATACGACCTGCGAGGCCTTCCAGGAAAATACCCCGCAAACAGTCATCCTGCCAGCCGAGTTCCATCGCCAGAGTACGGAATTCAATAGCGTACTCCGCCAGAGAGCGGGACCCTTGTCGTAGCTGTAGGATTTCAGTGGTAGCGGTAGTTGCACGAGCTGGCTCATCAAAAGTCTGTTTGAAGTGAGTCACAAAATCTTGCAAATTGTGCAGCATGGGGTCTTGCTTCTCCCACATGGGCGAGGCCCACAGCATGGCCTTCCCATCGAGCAAAGACAAAATATATGCTACCTTGACGGCATCAGACGGGAACTGCCCCGGTAACAAGGTGAAGCGGATGAAGCATTGATTCAAAAACGCCCTGCACGACCTGGCATCCCCGGAGTAACGAGTAGGTGCTGGAAGCTGAGTCTGCACGGGGTTTTGAGGTGCCGGCGGAGGCGGGGGTTGTGCCACCGGTGGAGGATTGGCGTCCAAGCGACTGGCTAGACGATCCACCGTAGCAGCCAAAACCTCCAGGCATTGCTGTTGCTGCTGGATTCTTTGGGCCATGCCAGGGATGGCCTGCATAGGAGAGGAGTCCGCCGAGTCCATGGCCTTTGCAAACTGTTATGTTGTGAAGAGAGTCAATAGTGGACCCTTGGGCCGGCTGAGATGGACAACGTCCACAGGTGTTAATAAGCCGGGAGGCGGAGCTCAGCTGGAGTGGACTGATGACGTCTTCACCCTGGAAACCCGAGACCCCCCCAGGAGGAGCCCGTAGGGGTCCGAGTTGCTGGGACTTAGGAGAATCGTGAAGGAGTCCGAGGTTTGTGGCTGGCGGAAGACAAGGAGAATCGTGAGGAAGTCCGAGGATCGTGGCTGGCTGCAGGCAAGGAGAATCGTGAGGAAGTCCGAGGGGCGTGGCTGGCTGAAGGCAAGAGGAATCGTGAAGAAGTCCGAGGGTCGTGGCTGGCTGAAGGCAAGAAGGAATCGTGAAGAAGTCCGAGGGTCGTGGCTGGCTGAAGGCAAGAAGAATCGTGAAGAAGTCCGAGGATCGTGGCTGGCTGAAGACAAGGAGAATCGTGAAGCCGGAGCTGGAGTCAGGGTACGAACAGTACAAGCAGGAACCAGAGCTGGAACCAAGGCACGGCAGGACCAAGCAGAACCTGAACTGGAAGCAAGGCACGGCTGGACCAAGCGGGAACCGGAGCTGGAAGCAAGGCACGGCTGGAACAAGCAGGAACCGGAGCTGGAAGCAAGGCACGGCTGGAACAAGCAGGAACCGGAGCTGGAAGCAAGGCACGGCTGGAACAAGCAGGAACCGGAGCTGGAAGCACGGCACGGCTGGAACAGGCAGGAACCAGAGCTGGAATCAAGGCAACTAACCACTCAAGGAGCGACCACGTTGCAAAGGCAAAGCAAGGAAGTCAGACGCTGGTTTAAATAGCCAGCCGGTGTCTGACGTCAGGAACGGGGCGGTTCAGCACTTCCGGGTGCTGGACCTTTAAGAGCCCCCTCCTCGCGCGCGCGTTCCCTGGTAGTGGGAGGAGTCAGAGTCGGCCTTCGGCGGCGTCTCCACGTGGAGGGAGATGCTGCCATGCGGCCCTACAGGCCCCGGGAGCGGCGGATCGTGGCGAACCCGGGGGAGGCGGCGGAGAGGTAAGGACCCGGTCGCTAGCCTAGCGACCAGGACCACAACAGGTATGGTAAACGACACAGCTCAATTCCAACTCAATGTCACACAAAATAATTAAATCAAAAGGAAAATAAATCGAAATCTATGAAAATTCAATTTAACAATGCAATCGGAAATATTGAAATAGAATCGGGCCGTTAACCATGTTAAAACGTGCGAGATTTTTGTCCCCTCTCCTCCTACATCTTTGCTCTGCTCCGCTCCCCCCCCCCCCCAACACCACGAAGGACCAGAGGCGGCGGTGGTGGTAGGAGCTGCAGCGGTGGCCGAGGGGGATCTCGTGAGGCGTAATGGTCCTGCCATCCCAACTCCCTCCCCCCTTCCCCGGTGGCGGAGGGACAGGCTCAGACCCCTTTCACTCTATCCTTTCAGGAACCAACTCCTTTGCTCTCCCATTCCCCTCTACACTGAACTCCTTCCACTGTAACCTATAAGTGGAGAGCTGGGGGGGGGGGGGGAGTAGTGAATCTCTCTCTCATACAGCCCCCTACATAGGCTTCCTCTCTCTCTCTCTTGCACATACACTCTCCCTCTGTCCCTCACACACGCACGCCCAATTCCTCTCACACACATACACAATCCCTCACATAGTCTCCCTCTCTCTCTGGCACTCACACTCGCCTTCAGCGCACATTACCACACTTCTCTCTCACACAGTTAAAACAGGTGGGATTTTTGTCTCCTCCCCACCTAAGTCTTTGCTGGGCACTCGCAAGAGCTTGCAAAGTTCCCACGCCAGTTGTGTCTGGAGAGAGAGGAAAACACTCCGTCCTGGGCAGGTGGCAGGCACTGCAACAGATTTGGGACACATTGCCTAGCTTACTTTGCTCTTTCTGGCAGACCTGTGCCTTTAAGAAATCTGATCGGGGGCTTGAGAGGGAGGAGGGAGCAGGGCTCTGGCTTTCACTTCCGTCACGGTGCTTTGCGGGGAGTGGGGGTGGAGCGATGCCCATGTAAACTCTTCCCGTGGCGGCTGAGACCCACGGGCGGGCTGACAGCACTGCCTTCCCCCCCCCCCCACAGTTGCGGGATATTTACTTGGCTTCTCCTTATCTGCGGCACTCGGGGGGGGGGGGAGGAGGGCGAGCTGTTCTCTGTTCAGCTCTTTGCGCTTTGGCTGCTGCAGGCTGCAGCTGCTTGTGATCTCTTCACAGCCGCTTTCTACTGCATTTGCTCTGCTCCGGCCGTCCCAACTCCCTCCCCCCCCTTGCCCGGCGGTGGACGGACTGGCTTGGCGACTCTTCTACTCTTTCCTCCTCCTGTGTGTAACTGTCCGGCAGTCCCTACTTCCCAGCGGGGGAGGAACAGGCTGAGCCGTTTCTCGGAGCGGAGACTCGTCTGCCCTTTCCTCCTCCCCCTCTGTGACACCCAGCACGTAGCGCAGAGCTCAATGGTCCGCACATGCGCGGTAGAGCTGCTCTCTACTGCACATTTGCGGGCCGTGGGTCAGAGCCCATTTATATTTTAGATAGCGTTTGTTGCTTGTACGTTCAACAGATGGTGCTGTTTTTCCAAAAAAGCATGTTTTTACCTGTCACAGGTGTGACATCTATATAATATAGGTATATAAAAATGTGCGTATTTGAATGCAACGTTGTGTCAAAATTTCAAAGCAATCTGTGAAGAACTTTCGGAGATTTAAGATTTTGAACAAACGAACATTTACATTTTTATTTATATAGATTACGTACAGGCCATCCATAACAGTAATAAAGTTATATGACAGGGGATCCTGGCGCACGTTTGTGCACGTAAATACTTATGCACCAATTTTCATGTTAAAATCCCGGAATGCCCATGACCCACCCTTGCCCTGCCCAGACAACGCCCTACTTGGACTTTCTCACTTGTGCACATACTGGGAGATACGCTCATAGATGGGTGACTTAAAATCCACTCAGCGAGCTAGCCAGACATACTCGCTTATCTCCCAGTTCTGGCGCATGCTGGGCTTTTAAAATTCACCTATAAGTCACAAAGCAAATATCACTTCCTAGTAACCAGGCAAATATCAAAATCACAGAACATATAGAAAGACATGGGTAAAGCCATACTAACTTTGTTCCATTAAACCAAGGCAAGTCTTGCCTCACAAATCTGCCTCACTTTTTTGAAGGAGTTAAACACGTGGACAAAGGTGAACCGGTAGATGTGGTATATTTGGATTTTCAGAAGGTGTTTGACAAAGTTCCTCATGAGAGGCTTCAAGGAAAAGTAAAGAGTCATGGGATAGGTGGCGATGTCCTTTCGTGGATTACAAACTGGCTAAAAGACAGGAAACGGAGAGTAGGATTAACTGGACAATTTTCTCAGTGGAAGGGAGTGGGGAGTGGAGTGCCTCAGGGATCTGTATTGGGACCCGTACTTTTCAATATATTTATAAATGATCTGGAAAGAAATACGACGAGTGAGGTAATCAGATTTGCAGATGATACAAAATTGTTCAGAGTAGTTAAATCACAAGCAGATTGTGATGAATTGCAGGAAGACCTTCTGAGACTGGAAAATTGGGCATCCAAATGGCAGATGAAATTTAATGTGGATAAGTGAAAGATGATGCATATAGGGAAAAATAACCCATGCTATAGTTACACAATGTTGGGTTCCATATTAGAAGCTACCACCCAAAAAAGAGATCCGGGCGTCATAGTTCAGTGTGCTGTGGCAGTCAAGAAAGCAAACAATGTTGGGAATTATTAGAAAGGGAATGGTGAGTAAAACAGAAAATGTCATAATGCCTCTGTATCACTCCATGGTGTGGCCGCACCTTGAATACTGTGTACAATTCTGGTCGCCGCATCTCCAAAAATATATAGTTGCGATGGAGAAGGTACAGAGAAGGGTGACCAAAATGATAAGGGGAATGGAACAACTCCCCTATGAGGAAAGACTAAAGAGGTTAGGACTTTTCAGCTTGGAGAAGAGAAGGCTGAGGGGGGATATGATAGAGGTGTTTAAAATCATGAGAGGTCTAGAACGGGTTGTGAGTCAGTTATCTACTCTTTCACATAATAGAAAGACTAGGGGGCACTCCATGAAGTTAGCATATGGCACATTTAAAACTAATTGGAGAAATTTCTTTTTCACTCAACACACAATTAAACTCTGGAATTTGTTGCCAGAGGATGTGGTTAGTGCAGTTAGTGTAGCTGTGTTTAAAAAAGGATTGGATAAGTTATTGGAGGAGAAGTCCATTACCTGCTATTAATTAAGTTGACTTAGAAAATAGTCACTGCTATTACTAGCAACAGTAGCATGGAATAGACTTAGTTTTTGGGTACTTGCCAGGTTCTTATGGCCTGGATTGGCCACTGTTGGAAACAGGATGCTGGGCTTGATGGATCCTTGGTCTGACCCAGTATGACATGTTCTTATGTTCTTAAATGTTAATCATTAACATTCTAGAGTAGGCCAGTTACTATTATAACTTGTGTGATAGAGGATTCTCACACAAAATAAGTGTAAGCTATCTCCTTCCCCTTCTGTGTCTATTTACCTGCCTTGGGTGAATTTCTTATTCAAAAAGAAGGATAATAGATCCAAATAAATACATAAATATCTAGAATCAAACTTATTGGAAATAGGGCAGCCAAAATACCTATCCCTAACATAAAAAAGAGGCATCCCCTATCTCCAATGCCAGAATCATCCAAACACATGAAAATTGGCAAGACAATAACCCAGAGTCCCACAATAAACAATTAGTAAGATAAACCCACAAAATTCTCCCCTATAGAAAATCCAGGGCTAAAGAACCATCAATACAATTAAAAAAAAACAAACAAACAAATTACATTGTGAATACACCCTCTAAAAATAATTAAAATGTAATAAATTCTTATCAGAAGAAAATAATAAATCTATTTATTAAATGTCACCCTCAAAGTTCTCTTAGTGCTCCTAAAGGGTGGTTGAGCTTTAAAGACTTCTGGATGTACCTCTGACAAATGCTTTGGAGATAGGTGTAGTCCAGAGGACTACAGACAAGCAAATGTTGCTCCTCTTTATAAAAGAGGAAATAGGGAGGAGAGGCTGAGAAATTAGTAATCAGGAACCAGGCAGTCTAACTTTCTCAAAAATTCCTAGGAGTACAAAATTAACCAGCTCCACCAAAATATTGGTAACAGCTTCTTCTCAAACAAAAACAAGCAAGTAGGCCACTACTCAAAGGTGAGATCAACTCCAGTGGCTATACTGAGTCTCTGGCAAACTGTTAAAGCTGAATAGGGGGTTACATGTGAAGGAGTTGGCTACAAGGCATGCTATTGCATCATATGGAACTGCTTGGAAGACACCTCATTGTTCTATGTGGAGTTGCCCACAGGACACATTATTGTTCTAAGTGGATCTGTCCACAGGATACATCATTGCTGTTTGTTTTCAGTTTTTTATTTTATTTTTCTGGGGAATTTATTATAGCAAAGGGGTTATTTTGTAAGCCTATCACACGCGTTAGCTTATTAGGGGTGAAGCTGGGGCTGGAAGGGGAGGAGTCGGGGTGGACTTCATGTTGTCTTCGCTGGTGGCAATAAGGTAAGCCATGTTATAGCCGCCAGTAGCGCGTCCAATAGGGCCACCTTTCACGGTGTCGCTATTGGGTGCGAAAGCCGGCAGCGATAACACCTTGGTGGTGCGATCGCTACTGGCTTTCGCAAGCCCATCCCCCCTTCGCCCCCCTCCGCCCCCCGATACCGCTGGATTCTCCATTTTCTGCGAGAATGGAAAATCCAGGAAAAAATTGGAGAAAATCAGTAGGAAAACAGACTAATTTTTCTCCACTTATTTTCTCCCATTTTTGTTTGCTATAATGAACACTGATAAATTCCCCAGAAAAATAAAATAAAAACTGAAAGCAAAGGACCTTATTTATGTGGAATTGTCTGCAGGACAGACCATTGCATAACTTGAAACATCCTGCAGGGCACATCACTGTTTTATGTGGAGCTGCCCATAGGATATGTCATTGCTATTTGTGAAGCTATATGGGGAAATGCCTGCAGAACATATCATTGTTTTATTTGAAGTTGTCTGCAAGACACATTGTTTTGTGTGTGTAGCTTCCTGCAGGAGCCACCATTGCTTTACAAGGCATCATCCATAGACAGGGATGGATTTGGGCAGACTTTAATTATAGGCAGCTTTAGTGACAGTGCCTCACTGCTTCCCCCTACCTAGCGAATCTGAGTACTGGTGTGCTTCCCTGCCCCACACCTCTGCTTAGTGGCATGATCCTATGAGTATGGGGACTAAGCCCTGACCCCCCACACAGAAGCACTGCGGAGCCAGAGCCTGTAGCAGATGCTTTAGTCCCTGATCTAACTGCATCAGAGGGCTACATCACTGGAACAGAAGGGAGTGCGGCAGAGGCTTTTAGAGATCCAGAGCAAGATTGGCAGTCTCTGGGGTGATGGATACAGGAAATTTTCTGCCCCCATCTCCCCCACCCTAAGCACAGATCTAGGTTTATACATAAATCCATGTCTGCCCATAGGATATAACAATCTTATCTCTAATAAACCACATTCAATAGAATGCCAAGGTGACAGAATATATTTTAAATTGTGACAATAACCCTCATACGGGAGACAACATTCAATGTATACAACGTATTAATTTCATGGGTTATTTAACCCGCTCCAAAAGGTGAATGGCTCACCATATAGATATTAGATAATCATCGGGTTATGTCACAGTGGACCCTAATTGCTTTTTTTTCCTTTTCTCTATTTTATCTTTATCTTTTTTTGTTTCAAAATATTGCTCTTATTTAACGAGTCCACAATTTAAATGTCCTCAAAAGTGTTCTTCATATATCCACAAATGAAAAAATACTTATCATGGTGTTGAACCACGTTGCAACTCCAAAAACGCCCAGTTCTGTGCCGCAGCTCCAAACTTGGACTGCGTACACCACAGTGCCCGACACAGCGTGTGTTTCGTATAAGGAACTCGTCAGGGGCTCGGGCTTCAAATCCACTATAATATAGAAAAACATGAATTACTTTCACAGCTATTTTATGTTGATGTAACAAACTTTAAATACATACATTTCACTGCGGATAGCCTCCTCTCGGCGTTTCTGATATATTTCAAAAATGGAGCCGCCATCTCAACAAAAGGAGGGCTATTTAAAGTTTTAATTGACTCAAAAACAGACCAATCACTACCCACTTCCTGTTCTTATGGCAACCAATGAGTGATATTTCCTCATAATAATGACATCCATTCAATGGTGTCATTCATACTTTTTGTTCCCCATAATTTTCACAATCCATTTAACAGTAGAATATCCATTTTTTGATTTGTGAGGAAACGTCAATTAAAGTTGTACTGTCAGCTCCATGAGGTCCCACAAGATACTACATCTTTGGTTCGAGCCAAATCTAAGTGGATACCACCAGGACCTTTGGATCCCCACATTGCTACGTTTTGAGATCTGGTGTTGAAAGACATAGATATGATCGAAAATACGGTTGGGAAAAGATATGTAAATTTTTCAAAACTTATGTGGGATGCTTTACACTAACTTGCCAATAATTCTGAAATAACAATAAAACCTGCCGATAAGGGAGGAAGCATTGTTATTCAAAATACCAGCCAATATGTGGCAAGTTTACGGGAACAAGTTAATGACAGGAAATATTATCATAGGCTTTCAGAAGATCCCACTCTTCAGTTGAAAGAATTTATTGAGGAACTTCTATTAGAGAGAAATACTCCATATTTAACAAGAAAAGAACGACAGTTTTTGATGGTTTTGCATCCTAGAATTCCGGTTTTATACAGAATTCCAAAAGTGCATACAAATTTGGTAAAATCACCATTGCATCCAATTATATCCAGCAATGGATCAATTTTGGAACCTCTGGCAATGTTTTTAGATACATTTCTACAAGTTCATGTTCAAAACATGAAATCATACATTCAAGACACTGCTCATGTTTTGAAAAAATTAGAGGATCACGCTTGTATTACAGAACAATCAATTCTTGTGTCTATGGATGTAATTTCTCTCTATACGAATGTCTCACAGACAACAGCTTTGGAAGTTTTAGCTGAAATTTTTGAGGAATTGGAGCATCGTATTCCTGCCTCTTTTTTGATGTCCATAGCAAAACTGGTTTTGCAACATAATTATTTTTTATTTGATCATCAATTTTATGTTCAAATTCATGGAATTGCCATGGGCTCGTCGGTAGCCCCTTCAATGGCAAATTTAGTAATGAATAAAATTGAAACCACATTTATCTATACATCTCTGCATTTTGAAAATATATCGTTCTGGGGGCGTTATATTGATGACCTCTTGTTTGTTTGGGAATCAACGGAAGATCAATTGCAGGCATTTGTTGGTTGGATTAATTCAATTGATGATGATTTAAAATTTACTTTTGAATGGAATAAGTCACAAATTTCATTTTTGGACATTGTAATAACTAAAGTGGGCAGTACAATGAAAACTTCGTTGTTTCGTAAAACAACTGAGAGAAACAATTTATTGAGATACCATAGTTTCCATCCGAAGGCGTTTAAAAATGGGTTACCTGTAAGCCAATTTTTTCGTTTAAGACGCATCTGCTGTCTAGATAATGACTTTAAACAACAATCATACATTTTGGCTAGAAGACTTTTGGAAAGGGGTTACCCACTTTCAGTAATACGAGCAGCATACAAACGGGCTTGGTATTCCCCTAGACAAGCTCTGTTGGAATACCAATCTAAAAAATCAATACAACGGGACATTTTGGTGTTGTAACATACTGATCAATCTGCAGCCATCATTAAGAGTGTTCAACAACATTGGCATATATTATCTTTACATTCAGTTTTTTCAGAACCTCCGTTGATCTCTTTTCAGAGAGGCTCAAATATAAAGAATTTTGTGGTGCGAGCCATGCCTACAGTCAATCGTATTATATCACAGATGGTTGGTCATAGATCATGTGGACTTTGTGACATGTGTGATTCCACTATTGAGGGATCCTCTTGGCAACATCCAGTGACTAAAGAAATTTTTTGGCGAAAATTTTCATCTGATTGTAACACACTTAACGTAGTCTACATCATACAGTGTGGTTGTCCATTATTATATGTTGGACGTACCTCTAGATCTGTTAAAGTTCGATTACGGGAGCATCGGAGTCGCCTTAATACAAAAAATGTGGAAGCCCTAATGGCTCAACACTGTTTGACAGCAGGTCATGATTTTTCAAATTTAACATGGACTGTGATAGATCATGTTCCAACCTCGTTACGTGGAGGTGATACGCGTTCCCTATTAAACTATAGGGAACAACATTGGATCTTCTGATTGAACACCGAACACCCGTTGGGTATGAATGACACCAATGAATGGATGTCATTATTATGAGGAAATATCACCCATTGGTTGCCATAAGAACAGGAAGTGGGTAGTGGTTGGTCTGTTTTTGAGTCAATTAAAACTTTAAATAGCCCTCCTTTTGTTGAGAGGGCGTCTCCTTTTTTGAAATATATCAGAAACGCCGAGAGGAGGCTATCCGCAGTGAAATGTATATATTTAAAGTTTGTTACATCAACATAAAATAGCTGTGAAAGTAATTCATGTTTTTCTATATTATAGTGGATTTGATGCCCGAGCCCCTGACGAGTTCCTTATACGAAACACACGCTGTGTCTGGCACTGTGGTGTACGCAGTCCAAGTTTGGAGCTGCGGCACAGAACTGGGCGTTTTTGGAGTTGCAACGTGGTTCAACACTATGCTAAGTATTTTTTCATTTGTGGATATATGAAGAACACTTTTGAGGACATTTAAATTGTGGACTCGTTAAATAAGAGAAATATTTTGAAACAAAAAAAGATAAAGATAAAATAGAGAAAAAAAGAGAAAAGGAAAAAAAAGCAATTAGGGTCCACTGTGACATAACCCGATGATTATCTAATATCTATATGGTGAGCCATTCACCTTTTGGAGTGGGTTAAATAACCCACGAAATTAATACGTTGTACACATTGAATGTTGTCTCCCGTATGAGGGTTATTGTCACAATTTAAAATATATTCTGTCACCTTGGCATTCTATTGAATGTGGTTTATTAGAGATAAGATTGTTATATTATTACCACAATTTGTTTCCAGTTGTTAGATATCCAGTGCCCATAAGATATGCCATTGCTTTATGTGGAGTACCAGCAATCTAGAACTTTTCAGCTGTCCACGCTGTGCATTAATTAACTATACTGCAGAGTGCGCTTGTCTTTCGTGTGTGCAGCTCATTTCACTATGATGTGTAGATTAAATTGCACACAAAGCTAAAGTTTCCTCTGCTCATAGTGATATACAACAGCCACTGGAAATTTGGCTGGTTCTGTTGCACATTTATTTTATTCTTGTTTATTAGAAACTGCTCTAAGTAGAATTGGGTGTCTATTGGTCCAGATACTCGCTGATGTATATTGACTTTACAGACAATACTATGTTCATTTGACAATCTGTTGTATATTTTGTATATTTAGATTTATATTCTGCTTTTTGCCCTTTTTTTCAGCACTTCAAAGTGGATCACATTCAGGTACTATAGGTACAGTACCTGATGTACAGTGTGTTGTGTACCCTCTCCCCACCAACCCCAGAAATCATCAAGACTCAGTGATTTAGGGCATTTATTGTACAGGACATTATACAGGAGAATGGTAGTTGTTACACATTGTTATGAAATATAGATATTTAACAATTTAAGGAAATATATATATGTTCTTTAAGTATGACATTGAAAGAAAAAATTGTATAATTACAGATAATACAAAATTTCATCTTTCATTTAAGCAAAGCAATATCAAAAGCTTATTTCTGCGTTCACAGTTACTGAGTGTTGCATTGCTTTTGTGTAAAGTTGCAGCAGTCCATGAGTTAGGAATCTGTACCATCAAAATCAGACAGGTGCCATGGAACTGACTGAGATGGATTATCTTCCAGGCTCATGACTTATCTCGTCTCTTCATGCATTCTATCATTGATGTTAAACACAGTCACTTGTTTTGTGGCTTCCACAGAACACAAAATGAGACCAAAGAGAACCAGTGCAGGTTGCAGCTACTGACTTTCTATAGCATTATTCTGAATATTAATGCAGTAATACTGAATATCAGGCAGGGGGATTATTCTGACACCTCAACATAGCTAATGATCTTTAAAACACAGATATACTGTATCCAATAACAGAACTGTATGTATCTCGAGATGCCGATCAGTTGTTATGGGCTTTTATAGACATACAAATTGATTTTTGTATGGCATGGGGTCCTTAAAGCAGCAACACTAACATCCTATTTTTTTTTTTTTTTTACATAATACAGCTGGCAGTTAAACATCATGACCATTCCCTTTTTCCTTTCTGATTTATATTATATTCTTGAGATGTTGGTGTTCATGAATTTTCAAAGCTCCCAGTTCCACTTTGCTGTTTCCGTGTACATATATCATAGTGACACAAGCAGAGTGTAAATACAGCATAAACACATGAAGAACAGACGCAGGGAAGCAGAGCTTTAGTAAGAGGGTTGTGGCCATAATACATTACACATCTTTTATTACAAATTAGTGGAAAGCAAATAAGAAGCAAAAAATATTAGGACAATAAAGAAACCTAGCAATTCTATCCACCACTGGATTAAGCTGCAAAGGTATTAAAGTCCCAAGATTGTCTACTATCTCTCATATAGAATCAAGTGTTATTAAAGCCGGTCTTACCACAGTAGGTGGTGAAAATTTAGAAATAGGACTTGAAGCTGCGGTAGAAGCAAGTTCAGCCTTGGTCTTAAAAGTTCCCTCCAAGGATAAGGCAGCACAGCCCAAATCAGGGCTTTCACTGGGCTCTTCTCCATTGGTCCCCAGATGATCTGGCTCTGCACAAGATTGCAAGGCTTCAACAATGTCGGCATCCACCCCTCCCAACATCATAGCTGTAGAGGCAGCCAGGTTCGCCTGAGGAACCCTTGCGATCGGGGACAGAGAAATTGATAGGTCCTGAGGGGAAGTCGGCAAAACCTCTCCTGCTTCAGCCTCCAAGGACAATAATCCTAATTGGGTCCCATGTTTACACATGGGCATCCATCAGACCAGAAGCAGCAGGTTTGGAAGAGACTGCAGGGTAAGTTCTCTACCTTGCCCTGTAATTCCGAGCAGAATAAGGCATTGAAAATAAGGCAAAATCAAAAGAAAAAGCAGATGGAGCTCACACAGTCTGCTTAGTCATGGCCATCTTGGATCCTGCTATCCTGCTGTTTTTAATCACCAAGAGCACAAGATGATTCTCCACGCTCCTTAGATAGAACAACAGAAGTGGTTGCATCATGTACTGTTAATCTGCCATCCTGATCATAGCACAAGACCAATATAAAAATACAGATATTATGAGGTGTGTTTTCAAAAAAGGCCAGGGTGCCTAACTTAATCAGCCAGATTTTTTCAGGTTAAAGTAAGCATGTTTTCAGCCAAAATTAAGACCCTAGGTTTTAGCTGAAAATAAGTGTAAATCTAGTTAGCCAAAATTTGACCAGCTAGATTTAGATTGTGTAAACTTAGCCAGCTAGTGCTGCAAATCAGCAATAACCATTTCCCACCTGGCAGGGCAGGCAGGCCTAGTGCCCGCGGGCACACTGTAATGTGGCGCCAGGCTCTCTCCCAGCGTGAGCTCCGAAGTCGGGAGGGGGAAAGCTCCCTGGGCGGGGTGCCAGTGAAGCTTCACCCACAGCCTCTGTTCCCTAGGGACCTTTTTCTTTTGAATTCTGGAGCTCCAGTGCCCCCATTGGTTGGGTGGAGATCGAGTCGGCAGCAAGTAGAAGAGCCACTTGTAGAAGTGGGAGGATCTGCTTTTTTCTCCTTGCTTTTTTTCAGCCATCGTTCCCTCCTGCCCGCCTTATTTCTTATTGTTGTGTATATAGAGGAAGTTCTTGTCGCGGCCGGGCGGAGGGGGGTGGGTGGCCCGAGCCTACTTAGGAGGGCAGCATCGTGCTGATTGATTGTATGGCTTGGCAAGTGCCAAGTTTCATTCACCAAAAGGGCACAGCTGGGTTCAGTTGTCCCTACATGACTCCTTGCTGGGCAATGGCGGGGGTCGAAGGTTTTGGCCCCTTGCTGGGCGGCAGTGGGGGTTGAGCGAGTTTGGCATTGCTGGAATCGCTAGGCGGGTGATCTAATGGTGATCATCTTGCTGGGAAGCGGTGGATGGTCACTAGTGAGTTCCCAATTGGGGGGGGAGGACACTTTGGCTCGGGCACTGCTGGTTGTTAAATAAAGCTGCGGCCTTGTGATTCCAAATGCTGTTCTGTATTGTTTGTGTGGTTATTTTGTGAAGGGTGAAGGCAGAGGGAGGAGATAGTCCTGGCTGCCTACATTACAAGCCAGCCCAGTGCACTCTTTCAAAGTCCCTTCCCTCCTGCCAAATGTAAAAACAAAATCTTGGGGCTCATGCCTCTTCCAGTCCCCCAGCATCCCTTCAAAAGCTTCCCATGCCAAGCCAGCAGGCAAAAACATTCTTAACTCCTATTGACTTGTCATCCAGCATTGTTCTGGATGGTGGGCTGGTAGAAGGTAAGCCTATGTTCTCCTGCTTACTTGGCATTAGGAGGTTTGGGGCAAGGTCTTCTAGAGAATGAGGGGTACTGGGAGTGGATTTGGGTGGTGATTTTTGTGGGAAGATGGAGCATTGGGAGCAGGCTGCAAGTATTTTTTGTTTTTTTAAGGTAAGGTAGGAGGGAGGAGGTGAAGTCCTGGCTCAAGGTGCAAGAATAGCTGGCTAGATTTAAGTCAGCTATCCCTGTGTGGCCCCTATGCCACAGAGAGGGGTATAGAAACTGAATATGTTAGCAGGAATGTAGGTGAAGGAAAGGTTTCCTTTTGTGGGGAGGCCTGTGTGCTAGAAATCTTTTAATCTCTATGTAAACATCTTCTGGAAGTGATTAGGATGTGCAGGATGGCAAGGGATCATTTGGAAGGAAAGAGAGAATCTTACAGAGCCCTGGGTCATCTGTGTCAAGGGGTGTCACTCACCTCTCTGACAGACCAGGGGGGTACATCCTCTCAAGGGCCTGGTAATAACTGATTGTATGGCTTTGATTAAGCCTAAATTGTAAAAGTGGTATATAAACATTTTTAAATTAAAAAAAATAAATAATGAGGGAAGATAATAAAAATCCTTGGCTCTCCTGAGTCAGGGGCTATTTGAGATTTCACTGAAAGAAATTGGTTGGAGCTGAGATCCTCTCAAGGGATCCCAGAAGGGAGCAGCCAGGAGTGAGGCTGGGGATTTTCCACTTAAATCCCTAAATGCCTAAGAAAAAGAATGAGTGATTGCTCAGAAGCTGCAGTTTACACCTTGACTTACGAACTCTGCTTGATTAGAACCCTATACCTGTCTTGCGCTTGGAGAATTTTGAACACATTTCTGATGGGTTTTTCTCAAGTTCCATTGAGTAACCATCTATCTGGTGGAGGAGCGGAAGAAAATTCTAGACTGATTTTGCAACAGGGGACAAAGGAGGGAGAAGTAACAAAGTTACTGGAGACCTTGTATTGCTGCACCAAGAAACAATCTTCATAAGGACTAAAGCTTTCTTTGAACTGTGATTTCATTTAAATTGAACTTCTACCTACATCTACTTGACTGTCACTATGTTTGCTGAAGACTCTGAATTAAGCTTTATTTGGAGCAGAGTTAGAGCCTGGAGAGCATTTCATTTGAAGTGTTGTTGGCCAGGCACTGTCCCTGCAGGAAAAACAGCTCCCAGCTCTTGGACCAGGATACCAAGCACCCCGAGACTGGGAAGATGGCCCCCATGAAAGGGGGATTAGACTTGTGCCTAGGTTTGACCAGCCAAGTTAGATGGTTAGTACTGATTTTCAATTCACCTAAATTTCACCTCCAACTTAAATTTGCTCCATGGGCTGCCCTCTTTTTGTGCAATTAAACTTAATTACTTAGCAAACTAGGTGGCTAAAATTAGCTGCTCACCCCTGGTAAATTTGTATAGGCTTTGAATAGTCAGCTAGGCCCTTACTTAGTTGGATATATGGCTTTGAAAATTTACCACATGTGCTCATACTCATAGCCTAAGAGTTTAGAGAGGATAATTTTCAAAGATTTTTCAGTGGATAAAATAGCGTTTTACCTGCAGAAATAGCCCTTACAAAATTGCCCGATGTTTATTTAGTTAGATATTTAAAATATTTATATCCCATTCTCATACATAGTTCGAGGTGGTGTACAAAATAACAAGCATAACAAATTAAATCACAATACAAAAACAAAAGACTAACAAAAAATCTTACAATATGCTGAATGTAAAAAACTAGAGTTCTGATGGTAAATTATTGCAACCAACATGTTTCTAAGCTAAAAATACAGGAGATCAGTAAAACAGGTCTAACTGTCCTAAACAAGACTTCAGCACTTTGATGGTGAAACATAGAAGCTCCAATATCCACAAAACAGATATGAAGTAGCCTCAGCCATATTCAATTGCTTACACAGATTCAGAATATACAATTCAACATATTGCCCAATTCGAAAGCCTGCTTTCAGAGCCCTTTGAGTACTGCCAGTTACGCGCATGCTCTTTATGCAAAGTTTACCCAGATTGAGCAAATGTGCTCCTGAGAGGGACTTGGTCTTATGTGCATAATTGTGCATTTTAAAAATGTACATTTTCCTGAAAACTTTACACACACACAACAGCATGTGTAATTGTGTGCAGGTAAATTTGTTGGGATAACTTTCAAAGTGGACTTGCACTCTTAAGAACATTGGTAGCTCTTATGCATATTTTTGCCACCTAATTTAGTTGGGCTATTATAAAATTGCCCCCATAATGACCAATGTCTTAGCCAGACAGTTGTCACTCCCAGATGATACCCACCTGTCTCTGTGCAGCTGGTCATCTAGCACCAGTATTAGGAAGAGGAAAACTAACCTGGTGGCCAACTTCAGTAAGTCTTGCATGTCTTATCATCTCCCTTTCTGAGAGGGGTAGGATCTGATACTTTACTTGGCATTTGTTGTATGCTGTGCATGTTATATATTTTTGATTTTTTCACACAAACCTAGACCCACATGAAATAACTAGAGATGCGCTTCAGGTAAAGGTTTTGCGTTGGGTTTCGTTTTGGGGGCCCCCTTCCCCCCGCAGGAATTTTGTTTTTCCCACGGGCCCCATTTTTTCCGAATTCGTTGAAATCTCCTAATTCGGGAAGAACGATCGCACATCCCTAGAAATAACTGCTTTTGAACTGAAGCATAATATTTTGCCTCTTGCTTAGTTGGAGGCAGAGGGTGCAAGAGTGCCCTGATGGCTTATAGAATATCCTCAAGAATACAAGGGCCTAGAGAAGCAGCTGTGACAAGCAAAGGCAATCCATGTCCCACTACATATGTCAGTCATTGTCCATCATGGAGCTTGGTGTGTGTCTCCCCAAGGGCCTTAGCACTAAGCACTTTTCTTACAGACACAAAATGGGAGAAAATCATAAATAGGCCTCCAAGTGTCTTTTCACATAGTACGTGTCTGTTTGACATGGTGGGTCTACTGTCTTGTTTGTATGAATCATTTGGTCCAACTTTAGCACAATTCTTGTTCTCTTTCTTTATCCCTCTCTGCTTTGCATGTGCATATGTGTTGTGGCACTTTTTCCATTCTGTGTTTTGGATATGATCCTCTATTGCATGTAATAGAAAGGCATGTTCTTTTTCCCTGAGTAGTGTCTGTGATGTTGCTTGTCTTTGGCCTACAGGAAATGTTCTGAATTTATTTTTATTTATTTAAAAGCTTCACTGCTTTCTGGCCAAAATGACCAATCAGAGCAGTGTACAATATCTTAAAAACATAATATAATCACAAAAACGTAAAACAAGATATGCACATCATAAATACTGACCACCTATTGTCAGCCTCACATTCAAGGATAAAGGCATGTTTTCAAGCGTTTGCAAAAACACACGCAATCCACTTCTAGCTGCAATTCCACTATTAATTGATTCCAAACAACTGGAACCACTATTGAGAAACTCCATACTCTTACGTGTATTCCCTTGATCTCCTTAAATGTAGTAACCTGAACTAGAGCTCCCTGTGATGATCTAGACATCTGATGAGTTTGATACCATACTAATTTCTGTCTAAGATATTCAGGGCCATCTCCCCTCAATACTATAAAAGCTATAATCAAAATTTAAAAATGAATCCTTACCTTTATGGGTAACCAAAGCAGTGCAGCACATATCAATGTTACAGAAGTTTTCTGTGAACAACCTAAAGACTATTCTTGAAATCACATTCTGAACTAATTGAAATCTCTGCATTAACTGTTTGGATAAACCAATAAAGGAAGATATGCTGGAAAATTTGAGGTTGGCTATACATACTCATGTCCTTAGCTGGATTAAATCTAATTGGGGTAGAGGCTTGGAGAAGAATAAAAGCTAAGCATCTACATGGGTGTCTCTCTCCATTTCTAGGCAGGAGTGGAGGTGCATAAAGCCAGTTAATGGAACATAGAGAAGGTCTCCACCTCCCAGGTATCAAAAATATCTTTTTTCAGGCCCTTCCAAATGTCTTTTATAAAGTTTGAAAACATAAGCATTTTGAAAGCATAAGCATTGTCAAGTTGAGTGTAAAACATTGATAAGACAGGCAAAGAGAGAATTTGAAATGAAGTTGGCCGTAGAGACAAAAACTCATAATAAAAACTATTTAAAATATATCCAAAGTAAGAAACCTGTGTGGGAGTCGGTTGGACCGTTAGATGACCGAGGGGGTTAAAGGGGCTCTTGGGGAAGATAAGGCCATTGCAGAAAGACTAATTTAATTCTTTTGCTTGTGTGTTTACTAATGAGGATGTGGGGGAGATACCAGTTCTGGAGATGGTTTTCAAGAGTGATGCGACAGATGAACTGAACCAAATCACTGGGAACCTGGAAGATGTAGTAGGCCAGCTTGACAAACTATAGAGTAGCAAATCACCTAGAATAGATGGTATGCATCCTAGGGTTCTGAAGGAACTAAAAAAATGAAATTTCAGATCTATTAGTTAAAATTTGTAACCTATCCTTAAAATCATCCATTATACCTGAAGACTGGAGGGTGGCTAATGTAAGTCCAATATTTAAAAAGGGCTCCAGGGGTGATCCGGGAAACTATAGACCAGTGAGCCTGACTTCAGTGCCGGGAAAAATCAAAGAGCATATAAAAGATCAAAATCAAAGAGCATATAAAAAGACATGGTTTAACAGAACGCAGTCAAAATGGATTTACCCAAAGGAAGTCTTGCCTTGCAAATCTGATTCATTTTTTTGAAGGGGTTAATAAACAGGTGGATAAAGGAGAACCAATAGATGTAGTGTATTTGGATTTTCAGAAGGCGTTTGACAAAGTCCCTCATGAGAGGCTTCTAAGAAAACTAAAAAGTCATGGGATAGGAGACAATATCTTTTTGTGGATTACAAATTGGTTAAAAGACAGGAAACAGAGAGTAGGATTAAATGGTCAATTTTCTCAGTGGAAAAGGATAAACAGATTGGGCATCCAAATGGCAGATGAAATTTAATGTGGACAAGTGCAAGGTGTTGCATATGGGGAAAAATAACCCATGCAGTAGTTACACGATGTTAGGTTCCATATTAGGAGCTACCACCCAGGAAACAGATCTAGGCATCATAGTGGATAATACTTTAAAATCGTCGGCTCAGTGTGCTGCAGCAGTCAAAAAAGCAAACAGAATGTTAGGAATTATTAGGAAGGAAATGGTGAATAAAACGGAAAATGTCATAATGCCTCTGTAGTGCACCATGGTGAGACCGCACCTTGGGTACTGTGTATAGTTTTGATCACCGCATCTCACAGATAATTACACTGGAGAAGGTACAGAGAAAGGCTACGAAAATGATAAAGGGGATGGAATAGCTCCCCTATGAGGAAAGGCTAAAGAGGTTAGGGCTGTTTAGCTTGGAGAAGAAACGGCTGAGGGTGGATATGATAGAGGTCTTTAAAATCATCAGAGGTCTTGAATGAGTAGATGTGAATCGGTTATTTACACTTTCGGATAATAGAAGGACTAGGGGGTGGGGGGCACTCCATGAAGCTAGCAAGTAGCACATTTAAGACTAATTGGAGAAAATTCTTTTTTGCTCAATGTACAATTAAGCTCTGGAATTTGTTGCCAGAGGATGGGGTTAGTGCAATTAGTGTAGATGGGTTTAAAAAAGGTTTGGATAAGTTCTTGGAGGAGAAGTCCATTAACTGCTATTAATCAAGTTGACTTAGGGAATAGCCTCTGCTATTACTGGCATCAGTAGCATGGGATCTTCTTAGTGTTTGGGTACTTGCCAGGTTCTTGTAGCCTGGTTTGGCCTCTGTTGGAAACAGGATGCTGGACTTGATGGACCCTTGGTCTGACCCAGTATGGCATGTTCTTATGTTCCAATTAAATACATTAAAGTATGTGGGGGGATTTCCGAATGAAATCCCTGTGCATACTTTACATTCCCTGCCCCAACCCCAGCCCAGCTCTGCCCCCTTTTAGCCATGACTAAACATACTTGAGCTGTCACAGAGCATGTGTGCTTTTAGAACCAATTTTCCAAATGCTTTTTTATGAAGGGAAACGTGTACCCAGATTAAAAAAAACTTTGAAAATTTTCCTCCCCAGGTTACAAATATTTTGGGTTCAGCTACAAACATATTGGCTTATGCATGTATAGCCATGTGCAGGCCTAACCCATGATTGCAGCATTTCTGTGACCATTCTGGAAATTGCCAGCAGTCCATGTAATTATAGCCAGGATTTGCCAGATTAATTGTAGCAAGGGTGTATTTATCATTTGTGATGTTGTTGCTGAATCTCGAGTGTTTTCTATGGGGACAAAAGGTGCATTTTGTAGCATGCTTGCAGTGATGCCCCGCCAGACTATTCAGTTTTACCTAGTCTGAGGCTGTGGTCACCGCTTCCTGGAGAATGTGAACAGCATTTGCAGGGGTGAGTGCAGTTGAGGGATTTAGTAGTTTCTGTGGTCACCACATCCATCTGCGCCATCTTGTGCTCCTACCATGTGACAGGGGCTGACCAATGGCACCAGTAGTCCCTGTGACATAGTAAGGGCAAAGGCTATCGGCGCCATTTTGATTACTGGCAGCCAACGGCCCGAGTGCAGGAGATCGCTCCTGGACCCCCGCTGGACCACCAGGGACTTTTGGCAAGTCTTGGGGGACCCTCCTGGCCCTCCACAAGACTTGCCAAAAGTCCAGCGGGGGTCCGGGAGCGACCTCCTGCACTCCGGCCGTCGGCTGCCAGTATTCAAAATGGCGTCGATAGCCTTTGCCCTCACTGTCACAGGGACTACCGGTGCCATTGGTCAGCCCCTGTCATATGGCCATCGGCGCAATCTTGTGCTCCTACCATGTGACAGGGGCTGACCAATGGCACCGGTAGTCCCTGTGACATAGTAAGGGCAAAGGCTATCGGCGCCATTTTGAATACTGGCAGCCGACGGCCGGAGTGCAGGAGGTTGCTCCCGGACCCCCGCTGGACTTTTGGCAAGTCTTGTGGGGGGTCAGGAGGGTTCCCCAATACTTGCCAAAAGTCCCTGGTGATCCAGCGGGTGTCCGGGAGCGATTTCCTGCACTCAGGCCGTCGGCTGCCAGTAATCAAAATGGCGCCGATAGCCTTTGCCCTTACTATGTCACAGGGGCTACTGGTGCCATTGGTCAGCCCTGTCACATGGTAGGAGCACAAGAAGGTGCCAATGGCCATGTGACAGAGGCTGACCAATGGCACCGGTAGCCCCTGTGACATAGTAGGTCAAAGGCTATCGGCGCCATTTTGAAACAGTCAGCCGAGGGTGTGAGTGCAGGGGATGGCTCCCGGACCCCCCCGCTGGACCACCAGGGAGTTTTGGTAAGTCTTGGGGGGGTCAGGAGGTGGGGGGTTGTAGTTAATTTAATTTTAGCGGGGAAACGAATAGGAATTAACATATAAACGTATCGGGGGCCCCCTTGCCGAATGCAACGTATCTACCCCCCCCGACAAATATGAATCCCGAATACAACGTATGGCATCCCTCTGCACATCCCTACTACCTAGGGTCACTAAAGAGTTTTGGAGGTTTCCTGCTGTCTATAATCAGTCAGGTCAGTGAATTCTGTGTTTGCAGAGCTCTTGCAATGTGCACTGTGCAAACCTCCTTCTATTGAGTAGGGGATAGAGGGGGATTTAGTACATGTCATGTAAGGGTTGAGTGATAATGGTGTAGATACAGTTGGATATAGTAGGAAGTTAATTCCCCCAAAGGGGATGGATTGTAGGGAAGCTATGCAGGCATCTTGGGAGGAGTTTGAGGAATTAAGGAGTTGAGAGCAGAGGATCAGAGAAACAAGTTGATTGAATCCACAATTGACTATAAGATCAGTGACAGCCATACAGAGGGAAAGAGTCCCTGAGACCAAGGGGTGGAAATCCTCGCTGGGCAAGATTTTGTTCTTGCTGACCTGAAGGCCTTGGGGCTGAAGCTGGTATTTCCCCCCCCCCCCCAAAGAAGCTATTTGAGAACAGAGAATGTTGTTTGTATTGATTTGCTTGGACTGTATCCAGTTAATTTATTCTAAAGAGTTGTGCTTGAAGATTTGGAATCTTTTATTGGATCTACATCAATCTTGGGTGTGGACATTGGATTTTGTTTAGGCTAGTTAGTCTTCCCCTGGGCTTCCCAGAGAGTGTCTGGTCCCTGCTGGTGATCCCTGGAGGACTAGAGACTGTTCCTGGGGCTACAGCAAGGTTGATCCCTACCTCTGCAGTTTCTGAAGGTGACCCTGAGAAAAAAAGGGGTTACATATGTGCATAAAACACCATTTAACACACACAAATACTGTTTAGGCCTTTTGAAAACTATTCCAGGGGTTGTATGTATAAAAGTATGCACAGAACCAATTTCATGTGTACTTGAAAGAGGCATTCCTGGGGCAGAGTTGGGGCAGGGAAACCATTTATGGGCATACTTTCTAAAATTGAAAATATGTACGTGTGTGAACATTTAAACTTGCTTCCATGTATGCCATGAAAGAGTTCACATCTATCTTCTAATTTTCAAAGTGGACTGATGTGCATGAGTCTGTTTTGAAAATTATGGCAGAAATCAACATGTACAAAGTACTTTCTTTGTGCAGACTTCAACCCTAAGTGCTATGTTATGAAATTGGGCTGTGGACATCAGCTATAATTTTCTAAATGGACTTACATGCATAAGTCCATTTTGAAAATGAGCAGGTATGTGTGAACCCTTGCACAGCATACACGCACACATTTCTGCCTCCATGGGAGTGGGTGCAAATGTTCATGTGTACATTTACATGCATACTTTCAATTTCAGAAAGTATGCATGTATGAATTTTCTGCTCTGGGAATGCCTTTTGCTTCCTCATGTATGTTTACATACAACCCATTGGTAATTTCCAAAAGGCCTATAATCATTAAGATGGCAACTTTCATAGCAGCGCACAGGCACATTTGTGCACGTTCGTTGGCCCATGCCCAGAGACGCGGTCCTTTTATAACATAAGCACATATATGCACGCATATTATAAAATAGTCTGACTACACACACGCAATTTTAAGTGAACGCATGCCTGTGCACGCAAATGTCACTTCTACCATGGAAGTGGGGGATTTTTAAAATCTATGCATGCCGCCATTGGCCATTTTCCCAGTTCGTTCCCAGATCGCAGAGTTAAGGGGCAGGACTTCCAACCCCCCCTAGTTTAATGGCCTCCCTTCCCCCCTGTTTGCCCCTACCTTTAAAACCCTGCTGATCTGCCTATATATTTTTGTTTAACTACTTACATGCCATCCATAGCAGAAGTAAAATTAAGCATCAGGGGACCTTGGCAAATGCCAGTGCGCATTAGTATTTGCATGCAAATTTCAATTTTAAATCCCAGTATGACCATGCCCCACCCCCCTTTTGAAACCTTTTTGTGCGTGCAGCAGCAAGTATGCACGTGCCCCAGCAGCTTCTAAAATCCACTTGGCTCACACCAGCCCAAAATATTGACTCATTCTCTTATTTCGGAGAGCGTCAGGCTTTTAAAATTCACCTTCATGTGTGGTAAAATGGTGTATTATGTGCTTTTGAAAATCCATTCTGTGGATGCCAGCCCTAAGTACTATGTTATAAAATTGGACTCAATAGGAGTTCATAGATACTAAAGGGGCAGAGGCAGCGAGAGAGAGAAGAATTATTTGTTACCTCAATTGGATGGTAACTGCAGGCTAAACTACAGAAAATAATCACTTCAAATCGATAGACAAGTTGAACTAAACAGATGTGGAAACTACTTTTCATCTGTTTAGCCTTAATTAAACCTCATTACAGCATTACCATGCTACCAATTGTAAAAATACAATGCAAGCATTTTTATTTTTATACTTTTATTGCTACAGTCTCTGGTGTCTTTCACCATTAAGAGAAATTAAAACTCAGATTTTTTCAACACTTCCTTTCATTAGATCTACATATCAACAATGTTACTTTGTTGTTCATCAGCTGACCTCAAGAGTTCACACTGTATAACAATTAAGAATGCTTGGTCCAAAACTTCCTCTTCCTCCCCAGCATTAGATAATTGCATAAAGCTGTTTTTTTTTTCTGTAACCATATCATTCAGCCAGAGATTACTACACATTGCAGGTGAGTTTCTAGTTGAAAGCAAGAAGTGCTGAACTCTAGAATGAATTGCTGGAAATAATGGAGAGAGGAGTAAAAACCTGATATCCAGTCCAGTGAGCCAGAGGAAAAAAGTAAAGCATTGCTAAAGGAAGTTGATTATTTTGTAAACCGGGTGCTACATTGTGTCATAGATCTGCTTATTCCATATAAAACAATATAATCTAACTATTATGTCCTCGGCCTACCAGTGAAAAGATATTGTGCTGTGGGAGTTTTTGAAACAACAGATTTTAAGAGCTGAAGGGAGGACTTGAATAGGCTCTAAACTCAAGTACTACACCATCTTTGGATTATTTGTATGTTACATTGTATTACACTATCACAGTCTGCACAGAATGTTTCCTCTGAAATCTAATGACTCCTAGAACTGTAACTAAGCCACGTAATCTGCCAAGAAAATCTGAAGGCCTTTTTTCATTTGCTGGAAAACTATTTCTCCATACTGTAAGTAGGCAATATATATGGTAAATGTATCATAATTTACACAGGACCAGTGATTTTGTTAAAACAAATTTTAAATTCTAGCAACATTTCTGTAGTTTGTGCTTCACAAATGATGAAATACTGGACAACCATGTCTAAATAATAACAGTTTCTTTTCAAACTGAGAAACAGCTTTAACTGAATCGCCAATTTAAAAAAGGCAAGAATGGAATAAACAAAAATACTTGTACAAATGTAAGCATTCATGCAGCCATCAATTAATTGCAATAACTAAAGTCTTCAGAACCATGAGAAATGTTTTTTCCTCTTTTTAAGATCTGTTGTTTACTTTCAAATATGTGGAATAATACAATGGGGTCCACAAAACCATGCCTCTGAACCCACCAACAACTCCCAGAAAAACTTTAAGGTGGGTCTCAAATGTCACTGGCAACACTCAATCAGGTCAATCAAAGGTACATATAAGGACAAAATAATGCAAAATAACTTAAAAGTTAAATCAGTACATTTCCAGTATTAAAGCTGCAAAAATATAAAAAAGCACTATTTGTTTTGACTGAAATAATACTATCTTGTCAACCTTGTGTTTTACTCTTAGCTCTTGCATACATCCAGAATCCAGAAGTTTGGAAACCACAGGAATATTTTTTCGATACCATTTCTAATAATAATAATTGCAAATGTCAAACTGTTGCACTATCATTACCATTTAGTGACTTGCAATTGCTTATTTATGGCAGTATAGTTCCTAGAGTTTTTCTCAACTTCAGTGCAGTTCTTATGGCTCCAAGTGGCATAGAACAAGGATGGAGGCTCCCCACATAGCAATGTGTCTAAACAATGTTCAAAATTTGCAGAATGGAAGTGCCCTTGCTCCTTTCACAGGGTATCTCCAGTAGAGGTATATCATTATACATAGATGCCCTCAGGATTAAAGCCAGATGACAGTGCATTCTGCAGAATCCGAAGGTTACTGGGCAGCTGTCTGGATGAACCAGGACGTTTCAGGGATCCAGACTGAAATGTCTCTAAACAAGAAAGGAAATCAAGAAACCTGGTTACGTTTAAACATTTTTTTTTAAAAATAAGACCTTATTTTGGAGGGGGGTTTCAAAGCTGTTTCCATTAGTAAAACAGGGCATTACTTGAGAAACAGGCTTTTAAAACCTGCTCACCACACATGCAGATAAAAGTACTCACATAGGGCCTGTATGCTTTTACTTTTGCTTGTGGTGTGAAGAGGTGTTCTTGTAGGCATGCGGGTAGATTTTCAAAGGGGTACGCGTGTAGGATACACGCGTACCCCCCGAAAACCTACCCCAAACCCCCCTGCGCGCGCCGAGCCTATTTTGCATAGGCTTGGCAGTGCGCGTAAGCCCAGGGACGCGCTTAAATCCCGGGGCTTGCATGGAGGGGCATGTTGGGGGGGCATGCCGGCAGTGACGCGGCGTTTTGGGGGCGTGTCATGCGTGATGCACCGTTTCGAGGTGGCGCCGCGGGCGTGGTTTCGGCCCGGGGGCGTTCCGGGGACGTGGCCGCAGCCTCCGGACCAGCCCCCGGGACCGGAACTCGGAGCGGGGCAGCCGGCCGGCACATGCAAAGTTACGCATAACTTGCCGACAAAGGTAGGGGGGGGGGGGTTAGATAGGGCCAGGGGGTGGGAGGAAAGTTCCCTCCGAGGCCCCTCCGAAATCGGAGCGGCTTCGGAGGGAACGGAGGCAGGCTGCGCGGCTCGGCGCACGCAGGCTGCCGATTTTGGGCAGCCTTGTGCGCGCCGACCCCGGATTTAATGGATACGCGCGACTATGCGCATATCTATTAAAATCCCGCATACTCTTGTTCGCGCCTGGTGCGCGAACAAAAGTACGAGATCGCGCTAATTTATAAAATCCGGCCCTCTGTAGGGAATTTTGCAGATACTTTTGCATTTTCAAAAATATGTGCATAACTTTTCCTAAAAAAATCTATTCCTGCATAAAAATGAGGTGGAGTACTTTGGTAGGATAATTTTCAACAGGAAAATGCATGCGTACTTTCTCTTTTGAAAACTGGGGGAAAGTTTACAGGTAAAAAGTACCCACCGACTCTGCACCAATGCAGGCAGTTATAAATGCACCTTCATTATTTATTTAATAAATGTATATACCACATAAACAGTAGAAATACAATAAATGCAGTTCACAACATAACATTCATAATTTAAAATAACACTAAAAGCCATAAAGGATAACATTTAGAGATCTCAGTGCATATGAGTGCATGGAGATCTACAATAGAATTTTAGAATCTGTGCATATCTGGTCTCTGCAGATTATAAAATACAAATCTGTTTTCGTGACCGCCGTACGGCAGTAAGGGAAACCAATGCCGATAAACCCAGCGTTGGTTTTAGTCGCTAAAAATCAATGCCGAGTTTATCGCCGGTTTTCCTTAGTGGCGGACAGCCACGAAAACAGACGCCAATAAACCCGGTGTCGGTGTTGGTTTTCGTGACTAGTTTGCTGAAAAACCAACACCGACACCGGGTTTATTGGCGTCTGTTTTCGTGGCTGTCCGCCGCTAAGGAAAACAGACGCCGATAAACTCGGCATTGGTTTTTAGAAAACCAATGCCGGGTTTATCAGCGTCGGTTTTTGTGGCTGTCTGCCGCTAAGGAAAACAGACGCTGTTGAACTCGGCGTCTGTTTTTGCTCTGCAGTACTGTTGATATTATTTAGCTCAGGCACTGGGACGCGATCAAACTTCAAAGCCCTGCCTGTCACTGGGAATGCATCTTGAAGGACCTTATCTGCCACGTGACTTAGATGTTCTTCCTCCATCTCCCTCTTGTCTCCCAGGACGTTTTTTCACAGCAGTTCATCAGCAGGCTAAAAATCACACCAGGAAGTCAAGACAAAGGTGCTTCATGTTCCAAGTTAGAATGGAAATCGTACGTGATCTTTTGTATTTGGGGGCAGGGTGGGGTGGGAGGGAGAGGAACTGCCATCTTGTATGGCTGCTCACGATTGCCTCTCTCCCCGCAGTTTAAATGGATGACATTTTCCTGTTGTGAGCTTGTTACCACGGTTTCAGTCACCTCAGCTCTACGGCACTAGTCCTGTCGCCCGGGCTGGGGAGATCCAGGAGAGCAGAGAGCCAGTACCAGGGATATTTTGTTTTCTACCCGCGGCTTTTTGCTTTTGTCTGAGGCTCAGGCACCTCATCGGGACCAGCACGAGGATTTCTTTTTCTTCTTTTTTTGATGCGCACATCTATTAACGTCTGCTCCTGGCAGGCGTTAATAGATGACAGTTCCCTGTACGTACCAGGATCAGTCCAGACTGCTGGGTTATGCCTCCCCTCCAGCAGATGGAGTCAGAGAGAAAACTGAAAGCACCCCCTACATATACTGGTGTGCCACCTGCCATCCTTCAGTATTTCCTCTGACTCCAGCAGATTGAGAGACATAACCTGCGGTCCTGTCTATCCTGACTAAAATTCCTCTCAGGTGTTATTTATTACTTTATTGCCTGTACTGTCTAGATCAACTGGTTTATTTCTTTCTTTCTGTCTTAGTTTAAAAAAAAAAAAAAGTGTACTAGCTTTTTCTCAGGTGCTTGTTCTTCTACCTTATTCAGCGCAGCGTTGAGGCAGGCTATGAGAGCTTTGCTCTCATTTATGTTCCCGGTTTAGTTTGTCCCTTTGGTCCGGGGGAAAGCCTACCGGTGGTCCGGTCACCCTCCCCCACCTCTAAGTATATTTATTCCAGGTTTATAACCTGAAGAGGGCTTTCTTTTATTTATAAAAAAAAAAAAAATAAGATTATACAAGGGGAGTTCAAGGACCCGTAAGTCCTGTTGGGAGCAGGCTGTGGTCTGTGTTGAAGCCCTAGCCTGCCGCGCTGACCAGGGACTCCGGAGGGGGTGGAAAGTTTTTCACCCGGCGTCTTTGCAGTTCGCTGAGGCAGCTGTTTTTTTGGCGCGGTTTTTTTTCTGCTAGCAGGCACCTTACCTTTGGCGCGCTTTTTGTCTTCAGCCTCCAGATGCCGCGGTCGAGGCTGAACAGGCCAACTGTGTGGAGGCGGCGGTTGCTTACACGGCGGATGCTTTGTATGATTTGTTGAGAACCTCGGCCCGTACTATGTCATCGGCGGTCGCTGCTCGCCGTTAATTGTGGTTCCGGCGTTGGTCGGCGGATGCCTCGTCTAAATCGCGTCTAGCCTCCTTTCCCTTCAAGGGAAAGTTGTTGTTTGGTGAGGAACTGGATCAGCTCATCAAAGATTTGGGGGAGAATAAGGTGTATAAGTTACCGGAGGACAAGCCCCGTTCCTTTCGATCTTTTGGGAATGTGCGGTCCCGATTTCGTGGGCAACGCCGGTTTCGCATGGGAAGGGGTGCTCCCTTTCCACAGAAACAGCAGGTTCCCAGGTCTCAGCCTTGGTCTCCTTCCTTTCGAGGCAGGCGGCCGCAGCGTTTGGGATCCTCGCAGAACTACCCCACCGGGAAGCCTTCGCAATGAAGGCGCGCGGGCCCATTCCTCCCTCCCCCGCATCGGAGGTCGGTTGTCCCTGTTCTGGGAGGAATGGGTCAAGGTCACGTCGGATCAGTGGGTCCTTGACGTTGTTCGTTACGGTTACGAGTTGGAGTTTGCTCGGCCCCTCCGGGATCTTTTTATGATCTCTCCTTGCGGTCCTCAGGAGAAGCGACTAGTTATCGCCCAAACTGTACACAGGTTACGGACCCTGGGAGCAGTATTGCCTGTTCCTCCGGACGAGACCAGGACAGGCAGGTATTCCATTTACTTCGTGGTCCCAAAGAAGGAAGGTGCGTTTCACCCAATTTTGGATTTGAAAAGAGTGAACAAGGCCTTGCGCGTTCCCTGGTTTCGCATGGAGACTCTAAGATCTGTTATTGCGGCCGTCCACAAGGGAGAATTTTTGGCTTCTTTGGATCTAGCCGAGGTGTATCTTCATATCGGGATCAGGGAACGTCATCAGAGGTACTTGAGATTCATGGTGTTGGGGGAACACTTCCAGTTTTGCGCCCTTCCGTTCGGGCTAGCCACGGCTCCGAGAGTGTTTACCAAGGTTCTCGTAGTAGTCGCAGCCTATCTGCGACGCCAAGGAATACTGGTGCATCCCTACTTGGACGATTGGCTCATCCGGGCAAAGTCGGAGGACGCGTGCAGGCGAGCAGTCCAGTCGGTTGTACAGCAACTTCAATCACTAGGTTGGGTAGTCAACTTTGCGAAGAGCCAGTTGGTTCCGAGTCAGCAGTTGGAATTTCTGGGGGCACGTTTCGATACCTTGGAGGGCAAGGTATTCCTCACTCAGCAAAGACTAGAGAACCTGATGGTTCAGGTGCAGAACCTACTAGACCTCCCTTTACCTACGGCCTGGGATTATTTACAAGTCATTGGACATATGGTTTCTACTCTGGAGATGGTGCCGTGGGCCTTTGCACATATGCGTCCTTTGCAACACGCTCTCCTTTCTCGTTGGGACCAGAGATCAGGGGATTATGGCGTTCAATTGCCGCTGTTGGAGCCATTCAGTCGACGGCGAGAACACGGATCGGAAGGGGTAGATGCCCTGGTGCTTCCATGGCCTCGTCACATCCTACTCTATGTGTTTCCCCCGTGGCCCCTAATAGGCAAGGTGTTAAGACGCATAGAATCCCATTGCGGGCCAGTGATTCTGGTGGCCACGGAGTGGCCAAGAAGACCCGTCTGGGCCATCTTCCGAACCTGCTTCGGCAGGGGCCCGTATTTTTCGATCTGGCGGATCGCTTCTGTCTGGCGGCTTGGCTTATGAAAGGAGGCAGTTGAGGAGGAAAGGATATTCAGAACCTGTCATTTCCACCCTCTGCGTGCGCGAAGGCCCTCCACCACGCTGGCCTATGCCAGAGTGTGGAAAGTATTTGACTCCTGGTGCGCTGCCTCTAAAATCCCGCTGCACCGGGCTTCGGTAAGTGATATCCTTACGTTCTTGCAGGATGGCTTGAAAAAGGATTTGGCTTTCAGCTCACTGAGGGTTCAGGTAGCGGCTCTGGGATGTTTGAGGGGAAAGGTAGAAGGATCCTCTCTCGCGTGTCACCCAGATATAGCTCGATTTTTGCATGGCGTTCGGAACTTGCGCCCACCACTTAGAGTCCCTTGTCCTTCTTGGAATTTGAATTTGGTTCTCAAAGGTCTCAACGCGGCCCCCTTTGAGCCTCTCAGGCGGGCCTCCCTAAAGGATCTAACACTCAAAACCGTCTTCCTAGTGGCCATCGCGTCCGCCCACCGGGTGTCGGAGCTACAGGCACTTTCGTGCAGGGAACTGTTCTTGCACATTTCGGAGGCCGGTGTGTCTTTGCGTACGGTTCCTTCGTTCTTGCCGAAGGTGGTATCTGCTTTTGATGTTAATCAGATGGTGGAATTGCCTTCCTTCTCGGCGACGGAGCTAAAGTCTTCGCACGGTTCAGATTTGAAGCGTTTAGATGTTTGTCGGGTGCTCATACAATATTTGGAGGTCACTAATGACTTCAGAAGGTCGGATCACTTGTTTGTCCTGTGGCAGGGGCCCAGGAAGGGCCTGCAGGCATCCAAAGCATCTATTGCTCGTTGGTTGAAGAGCTCGATAGCATCCACATACATTGGTTGTGGTAAGTCTGTTCCTGAGGGGCTTAAGGCCCACTCACTGCGTTCTCAGGCGACTTCCTGGGCAGAAAGTCAGCTAGTTTCTAGCCAGGAGATTTGCAGGGCAGCCACGTGGATGTCGTTGCATACCTTCGCTCGTCATTATCGGCTCGATGTTCGGGGACCTTCAGCTGATTCCTTTGGCAGCAGTGTAATTCGAGCGGGACTCTCTGGGTCCCACCCCATTTAAGGCGGCTCGGGTACATCCCAGCAGTCTGGACTGATCCTGGTACATACAGGGAAAGGAAAATTATGTTCTTACCTGATAATTTTCATTCCTGTAGTACCAAGGATCAGTCCAGACGCCCGCCCGATGTTATGTGTCAGAAGAGTCCGCTCAAACAACTATTTTCTTCCTATAGCTTTTTGATTTTTCAACACGGTAGGTGACTATCCCTTGTCATTTCTTTTTGAGGGTGGTGCCTTTTTGAAGGTTGGTTACTGTTTGCAATGTTTGCACATTTTATTATTCATAAGGTTTTTCCTGTGAAGAATTTTACTACTTGATCTAGACGGTTGCCATGTTTAATTAGTGGCTAAGTTGGCGGAGGATTTGTTTTACTTTTCTTCTGCTTTGATATTCATTATACTGAAGGATGGCAGGTGGCACACCAGTATATCTAGGGGGTGCTTTCAGTTTTCTCTCTGACTCCATCTGCTGGAGGGGAGGCATAACCCAGCAGTCTGGACTGATCCTTGGTACTACAGGAACGAAAATTATCAGGTAAGAATATAATTTTCCTTTAAATGTGCGTCCAAGATGCACATTTTTCTTTTTGCATCGGAGTGAATGCCTAATTGCCTCATTCACATGCATTTGCATGTGAAGAGCGCTATTACATTCACTCCGTGTTGGACCCACGTTGAATATACTCTAATCCCCTTATTGCATTAGGGGATTGATTAGTGCCTATTTTACCTGCGTCCAACTGCATGTTAACAGTGTGCTTGGCTCAGCGCACCATATTGCAATGGCCCCTTTGCATGCTAAATAGGAAAAAGCTGTTTCTCTGGTATGTTCTAATCTGATCTAACATGTCCCCAGCTGTTCTCAAACTGTATCTTGGAGCAAAGATTGTCAAACCAGTCATCGGCATACATTTAGCCAGTCACGTTTTCAGGATAGCCACATGACTATACATGAGATAGATTTGTATGCAATGGAGGAAATGCATAGATCTCTGTCATGCATATTAATTATGGATATCCTGAAAATTTGACTGGCTAGTTGTGTCCCAAGACTTGGTTGAGAACCACTGTCATACAGTATATATACTGTCAGGAAGGATAACTTTCAAAACTGATTGTATGCGCACATATACACATGTATATGGGCTCACACAAATGTACTACTGTATTTTATAACTTGTATGCAAATGATATGCGCAGGTTGTAAAATATGAGTACATATTTATGTCTGCGTAAGTAAAAAATGCAAGCCGCGCAAGTTTGGACTTATCTGAAAAAAGTAGCGGCACATATGGATAAGCTTCAATTTATACAGCTAAGTAGCAGTACTTGGCTGGATAAGTCTGAATAGCGCTACTTGTCCATCTAAGTAGTACTTTTCAGACATCAGAGTATGTAAGATAGCCAAAAAAGTCTAAAGAAAAGCACTGTTTTATTTGGATAAGTTCAAAGTTGTCCATCTAAGTAGTTGCAAAGGCACTAATTAGCCAGATAAGTCGGATTTTAGCTGGTTAAGTGTGTACAAATGAAATACCTGCATATTTGTAATTCAAATTTTAAGGCATGCGCAAATAGATTTTACTTACATTACTTAGATGCATTTAACTCGCCCACAAGTTGGCTTTAACATGCATAAATCAGGGGATTTTATAACATGCGCGAGGTTAAAAAATAATCAGTATTACTAATTAGTCTACCAGTTTGCTCAGTCCATCTGCAGTTCGCGACCTCCTCCTGGCTCTTCAGCCTGAAGTCCCCCCCATTTCAGCCAGACCCCCACCCAATCATTTTTTCACATTTAAGATGTTTACAATCCCTTACACAAGATATTGAGCAGAAGTACCTTATTTTTCGATCCATAAGACGCACTTTTTTCCCCCAAAAGTGGGGGGAAAGTGTCTGTGCGTCTTATGGAGCGAATATAAAAATTTTTTTTAAAAAAACTAACTACAACCAATGGTTTTTTTTTGTCCCCATTCCCCATCGCTCTGGACCCCCGCTGGACCACCAGGGACTTTTGGCAAGTCTTGGGGGGGGGGGGTTTGTAGTTAATTAAATTTAAAGGGTTGGGATGGGGACAAAAAAAACCATTGTATGCCCTACCTTAATTTGCTCCATAAGTTGCACAGACGCCCGGGAACAGAGCCAGTTTAGCACACCATTTTTTTTTTTTTTTTAATTTTCCCGCTCTGAATCTTAGGTGCGTCTTATGGAGTGAAAAATACGGTAAATATTTCTGCAACTAAAAGACTTAAGCATGTCACTTTGACATGTTGTAAAATAGCAACCTTTGCTTGTAAATGTTGCCCTTTCTCTGGAACGCTCCTAACCTGCCCCTTTTTGTGCAAATTTACTTGTGGTTCCCAATTTATGCACATATGTTGCGGTTATCAAATGCGCATATACTCGCATATATGCCATTTTATGTGCGCATGTGCTATTTTTTATGCGCGTATCTTTTGAAAAATCACCTCAAAGAGTTTATCTTTCAATGTGGTCCCTCAATTTAGTGGGGCCATTCCCTTTTTTATGAATTCAATCTTAAATTTTATCCACTAACACATCTATAGCCAATGCAAGCTCTTAAGAGTAGGGGTGATATAATCTCTCATTCTCTTCCTCGCTATTAGTGTCTTTCTTGTGCAGGTTGTGCTCTATTGTATTAGGTCCTATTTGCAAAAGTTTCCATAACTTTCTATGCTATCTTTCAACACTGATTACCTGAACTGTCCTTCCTGAAGTCAGATAATAGTGTTCAGCCTTACAGGCTGCAAAGTGCATGAGTATGGGGGGAGAATTAGAGTAGGGTTTTGTGTGCTGGTCTTGTAGCAGTGACACCAGACAGTTCTGTATGAAATGGAGGAGGGTGTTCTCTAATGCAAACTGTACCTTTCTCGCTCTCGGCCTGTAAGGCCTCCACCTCACTTGGTTCTGCTGGTAGCACAGTAACCTTTGTTCCTGTTTGCTGGATAAACTGCTGAAGATTCACCTGACGTAACTCCTTGGTCAGCTGTTCCAGTTCTTGTTCTCGCTCCTAAAAACAGAATAGGTTTTCCATATTTTATATGGGATCCAACAGAAATTTCTGAAGACAGAGCCCTATTTAATATTAATTTACCTTCCCAGATAGAATACAAATCTGTCAATGAAGATCAAGGGGCTTTTCGATATGTGTATATAGAATATACTATTTTTCTTACTTTTAATATTCTTTTGATAATAATCTGAAAAGTCTTGTTCTCTCATAGCTTGTGTTGTGGTCTATTTCATAGCTAGAACACAGTGTCTTCCATACAGGTAAAAAAAAAGGTTATTCAAAGTACAACATGGTTAATTTGTATTTAAATGGATAATATTGTTTCTGTTTCAACATGTGATAGATATGGCTTTGAATTGTTGGATTTTTTAATCCTGAATAGTTATGTCTGAATACACTTTTTAAAACTTTTAACTCAGGCTTCCCAGGCCCAGCAATACCACAGTTCATTCCCTTTACTCTGAGACTATCTAAAGTCAGGACTACCACCAATCAAAACACATGCCTTTCAGTGATTCATACTTTCTTGCACAGGTTTTACCTCTGGCCAGGCCTGTTCACCCCACCAGTCTGACCCCTCTTTTTCCTGTTATAATTGGTGGCTGTCCACTTTGAAGCTATAAATGTTGCTCTGTTTGACACAGTTGCACTATCCATTCAACAGTCACCTACTGTTTTTTTAGATTGTTTTCCCTGATCCACCTGAGAGGGTATTCTGTTTAACAGTGATGTCATTAATGACATATATGTTTCTCTGAACAGTAAAGGTCAGATGATTAATACATGTCCATCACCTCCAATCCATTTTCAAATCTTAGCTTGCTTGTCTGACATCACCACCTTAAACCTAACATGGCTAAGAATTTCCCCCAAATCTCCTTTTCTATCTCTGTGGATGACACTCATCCTCATGGTCACCTTGACCCATCATCTTTGATGCCTCTCTCTCTTTCACTACAGATGTCTAAACACTAGGGGGTGTGAATTGTGTGATCAATCGTCTTAACGATCGATTTTGGCTGGGGGGGGGAGGGAAATCTGATCGTCATTTTTTTTTTTTTTAAATCGTTAAAAATCGTAAATCGGGGGAGGGCGGGAAAACCAGCACACCAAAAAAACCCTAAAACCCACCCCGAACCTTTAAAACAAATCCCCCACCCTCCCGAACCCCCCCCAAAATGTTTTAAATTACCTCGGGTCCAGTGGGGGGGGTCCCGGCGCGATCTCCCTCTCTCTGGCCACGACTGCGTTAAGAGAAATGGCGCCGGTGGCCCTTTGCCCTTATGTGACAGGGCAAAGGTAGCGCCGGCACCATTTTGGTTCCTGGCTCCCGATGTCATGCGTGCAGGAGATCGCCCCCGGACCCCCGCTGGACCCCCAGGGACTTTTGGCCAGCTTGGGGGGGGCCTCCTGACCCCCACAAGACTTGCCAAAAGTCCAGCGGGGGTCCAGGAGCGACCTCCTGCACGCGGGCCATATTGCCAATCTTCAAAATGGCGCCGGCGCTACCTTTGCCCTCACTATGTCATACATGCCCTATTTAACGATATAATACAAATGCCCCTGATTATAAATCTGGGGCATTTGTATTGTATCGTGCACTCTAACGATTTTGGACAATTTTAAAATTATCTGACGATAATTTTAATCGTTCAAAAATGATTCACATCCCTACTAAACACTGCTAAAGTGTATCATTTCTTCCTCTATAACATTCCTAAAATCCATCCCTTCCTTTTTGAGCACACTACCAAAAAAATCATCCACTTCAAACTAATGTAATTTGCTTCTCGTGGGTCTCTCACTGAACCATCTTTATCCACTACAATCTATTCAAATTTTGACAGCATGACTTGCCTTCCTTCATTGTTGCTATGGCCATGTAAACCCTCTTCTCAAATCACTATATTGTCTCCCCATTTGATTCTACATACAGTTTAAGCTTCTCTTTCTTACAAATGCATTCACTCTGCAGCTCCTTATTACTTATCTTCTATTCTCTTTTTCTTTACACCTTACTCGTAAACTCCTTTCATCATGCAAGTTCACTCTTATCCTTCCCCTTCTCCTCCATTGCCAACTCTCAACTTTGCACTTTCCGTAAGAACATAAAGTTTTCCATACTGGGTTAGACCAAAGTTCCATCAAGCCCAATATACTGTTTCCAACAGTGGCCAATCAAGGTCACAAGTACCTGGTAGGATCCCAAAATGAAAATAGATTCCATACTGCTTATCCCATTTCCCCAAATTCACCTTAATAATGGTTTATGGACTTTTCCTCCAGGAACTTGTCCAAACCTTTTGTAAACTCAGCTACACTTTAACCATGTCTTCTGGCAATGAATTCCAGAGCTTAATTATGTGTTGAGTAAAAAAACTATTTTTTATTATGTGTTTAAAATGTATGGCTTAGTTACTTCATTGCATGTCCCCTAGTCTACACTGTTTGAAAGATTAAAAAAATAATTTGCTTTCACTAGTTCCATTTCACTCATTATTTTATAGACATCTATCATATCTCCCCTTAGCCGATTCTTCTCCAAGCTGAAGAGCTCTAACCTCTTTAGCCTTTCCTCATAGGGGAATTGTTCCACCCCCTTTATTATTTTGGTTGCCCTTCTCTGTACCTTTTCCAATTCTGCTATATCTTTCTTTGAGATACGGTGACCAACATTGCATACAACACTCAAGATGTGGTCGCAGCATGGAGTGATACAGAGGCAATATAATATTCTCTGTTTTATTCTCTATTCCATTCCTAATAAGTCCTAACATTCTATTTGCTTTCTTGGTGACACTGCACATGGAGCAGAAAATTTCAACATATTATGCATGATGATGCCTAGATCCTTTTCACTGTTGCATGGACTTGTTGAACAGTTGAACACACTTCCTGAGTTGATGCATCATGATCTTCTCTGGTCATATTCAAATCCAGATTAGAAATTCACCTTTATGATGCTGCTTTTAAATCTTAACCACTTGTCTATAATAAATACATTTCTCATAGATTCTAATTTCTTATGTATGTATCCTTAAGAGAAATCTGGGGGTGACCTACATGGCGTGGCAGATATCATAAGAAGCTTGCTGGGCAGACTGGATGGACCATTTGGTCCTTTTCTGCTGTTTGCCTTGACTAGATGGTAAGCTCCATGGACCATGGACTGTCTCTTATGTGTAGAACTGCATAAATCTAGCAGTGCTTTAGAAATGGTAAATAGCATGGGCATAGGTTCATTACTGCACAGCATTGCACAAGTACCACCAAATAAAAAAACAATGGGCCAGATTTTTAAAAAGTATGCGCTCGTGTACTTTTGTTTGCGCAACTGGCGCAAACAAAAGTACGCCAGATTTTTAAAAATATGCGCGTAGCCACGTGTATCTTTTAAAATCCGGGGTCGGCGTGCGCAAAATCAGCAGCCTGTGCGCACCGAGCTGCACAGTCTGCCTCCGTTCCCTCTGAGGCCACTCCGAAATCGGAGCGGCCTCGGAGGGAACTTTCTTTCCGGCGCCCCCCACCTTCCCTTTCCTTCCCCTAACTAACCCGCCCCCCGGCACTAACTAATCCCCCCCCCCCACCTTTATTTCAAAAGTTACGCTTGCCTTGGGCAGGCGTAATTTGCGTGCGCTGGCGTGCCATGTTCCGGTCCGGGGGCTGGTCCAGAGGCCGCGTCCACGCCCCTGGAACGCCCCTGGGCTGGAACCACGCCCACGGCCCCGCCCCGGAACGCCCCCGATAGCGTGCCGGCTGTGACACGCCCCTGACACGCCCCCGGGAAAGCCCCTGGACTTACATGCGTCCCGGGGCTTGCGTGTGCCGCCTAGCCTATGCAACATAGGCTCGGCACGCGCAGGGGGTGGAAGGGGCAGCTTTTCAGGGGTTACGCGCTTATCCCTTTGAAAATCTGCCCCAATGTGTGCCATTCGTCCCAACCAAAGAGGCTCCAATTCAGGATTGAGAAAATGGGGCTCTTTGAACTACAGCTGAGCTGGAGCAGGAGCAGGGAAAGGGAGGACAGAGGCTGGGAGGGGACGTTTAAAAATTCTCATTCTGTGCTGGTACCTCTTTCCCACAACCACTGCAGAAGGTGCTGGGTACTGCATTCCCCCTCTCCCCTCCTGATCTGTGACCATGAATCCTGGACATGGGGGGAGGAACTCTCTGGAGACACCTGAGAAATCTCAAGGTGCTGCCTCTCTCCTCCTATTCCTTCTAGGGTGCCTGGGAGGGGGGGAAAGCAACAGGATTAATGAGGCTTGATTAGGAAGATGAATGATTGCTCAGTTCTGGTGAAAACAGGAGAAACAGTAATTATAGCAGCACCAGACCAGAAACTTTATCTGACTAAGGACAACATGGGTCTGTACTGGAAACAGGGAATAGTTTTCCTCCTGTCTGAAATTTTATCTTACTATTATCATCAGTCTTCTGTAATTGTTTTCCCTTTTGCTTTAAACACTTTATGCATCACTTTTCAACAGTAAAAATTATCTGCTCCAGCCTGAGTCTCACCCCCTCCCATTCTGTTCCCTACATGCTGACTAGAAGGGGAGGGGCTATCATAGAAAACTGAGGACCTTTCTTTATTGAGAGAGATGTCTAGCCAGGGGGAGAATCCTGGTGTCAGGGAAGAGGAATAGTGCGGGGGTCATTGGAGGGAGGAAAGAGAAAGCGAGAGAGAAAATGTAGGTGAGTGTGGGCCCCACCCTCCACATATACCAAATATCAGGGTGACCACAACTGAAAAGCTTCCAGGTATGTTACTTTCTGAAGCCTAGCACACAGGTGTGTGTAGGGAAAGGGGAGTTCCAGATCTGCCTGCTGCCAGAGCTTTTGCTCATCTGTGTTAAGATTGCGACATAAGGAGCACTCTGCTGAACTGGGAAACATTAGTGGTAGTAGGACTTGGGACTATTAAAAATCAAGCAGTTTGGGGTAGGAAGAGGAAGAGTAATAACGTTTTCTGTCGATAAGCAGTCTGAATTAGCCATGATCTGTGGGTGATGTCATCTGATGGCACTGAACAGACTTGTTTCACCAAGGTTTTAGAGCTTTGAACTCTATTGAGTATGAGTAGAAGTTCCTGCATGAGTTTTGCGCCTTCAGAGCCTCCTCAGTCTATTTTTGTCTGAGCACTGCCCAGACATGTACTCTGTCTCTCCAGATATTTTTCCAGAATCCTTTAAAATTTTGTTTTTTTTCTTTCAGTTTCTTCAATTTTAATTCTACAACATTCAGAACTGTTTGCTGATGAGAATGTGGAAACACCTATCTTTGGCACTCCTACCACTACAAAGCTGAATCTTAAATGCAGAATTTAAATGCTCTGGGGGGTTCATAGGGCAGACCCAACAACCAATAACTGATGCAGCAGTTGGAAGACTGTGAACCCCATAGAATTTAAATTCTGCATTTAATATTCAGCTTTGTAGTGGTAGGAGTGCCAGATATAGGTGTAGGTGATGGCTGGGTGCTCCACAGTACAGACACAGGTCTGTTTGTCTCCCCGGAGGCGCTCTTCTGGGGATAGACGCCCATGACCCAACTGCATGGGTTTGTCGGTTTTGGCCACAGCAGAATTCCCACCAGTAGTAGGGTTGGTAGCAAGTGGCGAGTGGGAAGGGACCCGAGAGGGTTTCTTGGGCACCCGATTCTCCCGGTGACACTCTTAGTGAAGATGGTCAATTTGGCCTGTTAGATCGATAAGATCCTCGAGAGAAGAAGGGAGCTCTTGTGCTTCCAATTCATCCTTTAGTTGCGGAGAGAGCCCGTCCAGGTAGATAGCTTGCAGGCAGTCCTCCTGCAAAGCGAGTTCAGACGTTAAAGTCCGGAATTCAATGGTATAGTCGAAGAGGCTTCTTTGGCCTTTTTAGTTACATGATGTTAGGTTCCATATTAGGAGCTACCACCCAGGAAAGAGAACTAGGCGATATAGTGGATAATACATTGAAATCGTCTGCTCAGTGTGCTGTGGCAGTCAAAAAAGCAAACAGAATTTTAGGCATTATTAGGAAGGGAATGGTGAATAAAATGGAAAATGTCATAATGCCTCTGTATTGCTCTGTGGTGAGACCACACCTTGAATACTGTGTATAATTCTCGTTGCCACATCTCAAGAAAGATATAAGTTGCGATGGAGAAGGTACAGAGAAGGGCAACCAAAATGATAAAGGGGATGGAACAGTTACTTTATGAGGAAAGATCAAAGAGGTTAGGGCTTTTCAGTTTGGAGAGGAGACGGCTGAAGGGGGATATGATAGAGGTCTTTAAAATCATGAGAGGTCTACAATGGATAAATGTGAATCGGTTATTTACTCTTTCGGATAATAAAAGGAATAATGGGCATGCCATGAAGTTAGCATGTAGCACATTTAAAACTAATCGTAGAAAATTCTTTTTCACTCAACACACAATTAAATTCTGGAAATATTGCCAGGGGATGTGGTTAGTGCAGTTAGTGTAGATGGATTTAAAAAAGGTTTGGATAAGTTCTTGGAGGAGAAGTCCATTACCTGCTATTAATCAAGCTGACTTAGAAAATAGCCACTGCTATTTCTAGCATCAGTAGCATGGGTTATACTTAGTTTTTAGGTACTTGCCAGGTACTTGTAGCCTGGACTGGCCACTGTTGGAAACAGGATGCTGGGCTTGATGGACCCTTCATCTGACCCAGTATGGCAATTTCTTATGTTTATTAAGATCAAGGACAAGATTTTGATAGCTGGTTGATTAAAAATGCTGCAGGTATGTGGAATAAAAATATGACATACCACACCGTACCACCCTCAATGAGATCTACAGCCTGAGAGGTTCAATAGGCCCGTGTTAAACATGCTGGGAACCTTAGACCCCAAGCAAAAACAACATTGGAGTCAGCATGTGAGCAGGGTGGTTCATGCATACAACTGCATCAAGAATTATGTCACCAGTTATCCACCCTACTACTTCATGTTTGGCAGGGAGGCTCGATTGCTGGTAGATGTGTGCTTTGGGCTGACCCCTGATGGTAACTCCACAGGAAGTCATTTAAAGTATATTGAACATCTGAAAGAACAATTGAACCAGACCTACCAGGCTCCAGCTGAAGCTGATGGAAGCAGAAATGCCAGCAACAAAGTCAGATATGATGCCAGTGTAAAAAGTCAGCAACTGAGACCAGGAGATCAGGTACTGGTGAGGGCCTTTGGTATCCCCGGGAAGCATAAACTATTCAATAGATGGTACCAGGAGGCCTATGTCATTGTCAACAAGCTGCCAAGCCTGCCAGTCTAAAAGTGAGACCAAGTGGGCAAGGCTCTGAGCATCTGCTCTATACGGCAGATGGTGCGGTTGGTCTCTGCTGAGACAGGTCCTCTGGTTGAGCCTCAGCCACAGAGACTACAATAACCAAGGGGCCAAAGTGGTGACCTACTTACAAGTATAAGGGTCACCCTACGTTGTCCAGCAGACCTATCAGAGAGTGTGGACTCTCAGTAAGAAGTAGAATACTTTGCCCCTTCTATAAGGAAGGAGAGTACTGACCCTGCCGAATTAGTGCGGCTTTAAACCCAACCACCAGTCAGAAGTAGAATACTTTGCCCCTTTTATAAGGAAGGAGAGTACTGACCCTAACGAGTTAATGTGGCTTTAAACCCAACCACCATCAGCTATGCCACCCGAGGAACCTCCCCCTCCAGCCAGAGAGGATCCAGCTAACCAACCCTGTGTACCATTTCAAGAACCTCCCTTGGTAGCCCCTCAGTCGCCTATATCGCAATCCAGAGACCACTCCTCTGAACCGACTGACCCCAGGCAGCATTGATACCTAACCCCTTGAAAGCATTGCGAGGTGGCGAGGATGAGGCTCCAGGTGGAGCAGATACTCAGGGTCCAGGTGAACTTAGTGAGGCAACCCAGGTTGCCCCTGAAGTTCACCACCAAGATGCCCATGTTGAAGATGACACAGACTCCTTATCTGAGGAAGTCCCCCGGATTAAACCTGCTGGAGAGAGAGGCAAACCATCAGTCAGAAGGGTGATAAAGACAGTTCAGAAGCTCAAGTATGATACCTTAGGCATGACCTCCAATGTTCCTGTATGAGTGGCCCCGGAGTTTAGTGACTAAGATAAACAGGACATTGGGGCTGGCCTGATTAGCCATTATGAATGTCATTGGTTTATTAAGCATCTTATTAAATTGTATTAGGAATGATGCATTAACCTGTTTCCTATTTAGAGACATGAGGATAAATTCTCCTTTTTAAGGGGGGTGAATGTGGCAGAGTACTACAGTACAGATCCCTACCCCCATGAGCATGTATTTGTCTGAGACTTTGGTATTTAAAATGAGTGCTATTGAATTGCTACACTGACTCACCATCACATATTAAAAGAGAGGTACTTACAATCTGTAGCTGTCCACTGTTACCAGAAAGGAAAAATAATAAAAGAAACCCGAAGAAATTGTCTGTAGGTGCTACCAGTCTTGTTTCACTGCAGCAGTTGTGCTTTCTCAGAACCATATGTTTCAGAGTAAGACTTAAGGTGCAAGAAGCCTCCTCCCCTTCCTTCATGAGATTGACATAACCTAGGAGATCCCATGTTTTGAGCCAGCGAATGGGAACTCAAAAGAGATCCAGGAAGTAAATCAAGGGGAGCTTAGCCAATGGAAAGCCAGATGAAGAAAAAAGGCATGTTGTGTTTGTTTTTCCCCCATGGTTTTTGTATGTGCCATCAGCCAGACAGGAGCATCCTGTCTCTGGCTGATGAGAGAGAGGGAGAGAGTGCAGTCTGAGGACTAAGAAGCTTGCTGGTTTACAGAGAACTAGAGAGCTAAGGAAAAAAGAAAACAAGGCAAACAGATATGGAGAGGAAGAATCAGAGAATGAACAGTGTTTGCATAGCAGTGTTAGAGAGTGTTAGGCTGCAGGGAGGATTCCCCCTCCCTGTCATCCTCCTCTTTTTCACAGCATCCTGGAGACTTGGGGGTTCAGAAAAAGGTTGCCAATGTCTGTACATACAGGAGCTGAGGTTTGAGCCATTCTCCAAAGGACAGAGCTGAGATAAGTACCCATAAAATCAAATATTAACTTTCTCAGGAGCAATATACACAGTGGGCCTTTCTTTATGTATGTAAACCTGTATTATAACATCTACACATCCACAGTAACTGTTAGCTTGGCTTATCAGCTAAATTTCAGGAGACACACTGCTGGTTGTCCCATACTGAGTATAAACCAATGTAGAAGGACAAGTGTGGGAAATATGCACTTGCCACAAGCCATTTCATCAGGTTTAAACACTAACTTCCCTTCTCCCTGACCTTTGCCTGAATAAAAGCATCACTTGTGCTTAAGCCTCTCTGCCAAGGAGAGGATACCTGACTTCATGTATTTCTCTGGCTTATAATTAATCCTGTTAGCCTGAAAGTAGGGCTGGGTGTTCCCTAGTCAGAGGCAGGACAAAGTCAGGAGGTATAGATTTCAGCAGCCAATGAGATGATCCGTGCACACCCCCTGAGCCAAAGCCAATAGTGTAGGGACTCGTCTGTTGCTATGGGAAAGTAGCCAATCATGTAATGACACATCATCTGCCTTTGTATGAATGTACAATAAAAGGAAGAGCCTCGTGAGGGCTCACCCCTTCTCTTCCTGCCTGCAATGAAAGCTGCCTCAAGTGTGTTCTTTGCCTCCATACTCTACAGACAAGGACCCACTACAGGGCTGGTGAGGACCCAGCCTAGCTGGGCAAGTTGAGTATTTAGGGAACTGGAGTTTATTCCATGAGGGAATGCAACCCATACCAAAATACAGCAGCACTCCCGAGTGGTGGTTTATCAACACCTTGCACCAAACTACATAGGCCCCCAACTTTCTTCTATCGATCTATTTATATCTATATTTATATCTATATATGTATCTTTTTTCTGTTTTTTTCTTTTTTGGTGTGCACACTTACTGGTCTGGAAACTGTGACTGGGGATGGTATAATGTGTAAAGTTACTCTAAGGATTTTGGGGCATAAATTGAAATCTGTCACAAGTTATAGCCCATGCTGGCATTTTCTTTATTGCTCTTAATGATCTGTATTGTATATATTGCCATTGCTAACCTGGCATCTCTTAAGTACCAATCCATTACTGAATAAATTATACCTAATTTTTTTTTAATTGTTTTTCCTCCTCCATTTCAATGTTTGTCTCTATTACTGCCTTATCAGCACCATGTTATTACAAGTTGATAGTAAAAGCAGTGGGGCAGATTTTAAAGCATATGCGCGAGCGTAGATTTGTTCGCGCAACCCGGCACAAACAAATCTACGCCCGATTTTATAACATGCGCGCGCTGCCACGTGCATGTTATAAAATCCAGGCTCAGCGCGCACAAGGGGGTGCACACGTGCACCTTGCGCGCGCAGAGCCCGAGGGGAGCCCCGATGGCTTTCCCCGTTCCCTCCAAGGCCGCTCCGAAATCGGAGCGGCCTTGGAGGGAACTTTTTTTCCGGCCCCCCCACCTTCCCCTCCCTTCTCTTATCTAACCCACCCCCCAGCCCAACCTAAATTCCTCCCCCTTACCTTATTTTATGTCTTGCCAGCCAGCGCGCGAACCTCCGGCACGGCCAGAATGGAGGAGGGCTCGGTACACGCCCCCGGACCGCCGTCACGCCCCCGGACCCGCCCCTTCCCACCCCTTTTTCGATGCCCCGGGACATACGCACGTCCCGGGGCTTGTGCGCGCCGCTGAGTCTATGCAAAATAGGCTCGGTGCTCATAGGGGCAGATTTTTTCGGGTTACGCACGTAGCCTTTGAAAATCTGCCCCATTGTGTTTACAGTGGAGTGGTGCTTTTCTTTGCTGTACCCCTTTCCCAGGTCTGGGGTGCAAATCACAGGGACCCAGAGAAAAGAATATCAGGGCATTAGGATTATCTATCCCAGAGTCGCTAACAGAACTCAGTCCCCTCACACCCCGGGTGCAAGTGAGGGGTTATTCTTGTGTGGCCCTCTTCCTTGACACTAAGTAAACACACATTGAGAGGGGTTTAAAACTAGGGGAATCACCCTCTTCCTTAGGGGAATATTTCCCTTCTTCCTATTTCCCTTATTGCTACTTTCCCTTCCTCAGGGAAATATTCCCCTTCTTCCAATTCCTCTCATTGCCACTTTTCCTTAATTCCTTAAGTTGCAAAAGCAACTCATCCGATCTGAAGGACTTTCCTTTTCCCAATCCTCCTCTTTCTCTCTCTCTTTCACCCAGAACTCCGAATAGGAATTCCCAGGGAAGGGGGCCCCATAGAGGAGAACCCTGTAACTACACCCTGCCCCTTGCAGAATGCTCGGTGCAAACATTAGGAACTGCATCTGCAAAAGAAGAGAGAACATTGTACCATATATATATTCCCATTTATTGTACTCTCCTTCTTAATGCCCTCATTTTCCGCTGTACTATTTGCAACCCAACCATGCTCCTTGTAAGTAACTCAGTCTTGTTCACTGTAATCAAACATTATTCCCCGCTCCAAGTTTTGCTCACCCTGTTCTCTGTATTTCGTTCAAGTTATCTGTAAACCAATATGATGTAACCACGAATACCGGTCTAAAAAGCTTTAAATAAATAAATACATTTAAATAAACATAAGAACATAAGATATAGAAACATAGAAACGACGGCAGAAGAAGACCAAACGGCCCATCCAGTCTGCCCAGCAAGCTTTCACACTTATTTTTTTCATACTTAGCTGTTACTCTTGGCCCTTATAAGCAACTTTTTGGTTTTATTTCCCTTCCACCCCCGCCATCAATATAGATAGCAGTGCTGGTGCTGCATCTAAGTGAAGTATCTTGCTAATTGTTTAGGGGTAGTAACCACCATAATAAGCAAGCTACTCCCATGCTTGTTTACCCAGCCTGTGCAAGTCAGTCCTTTTTTCCACATTTCCTCTTGCCGTTGAAGCATAGAGCAATGTTGGTGTCGCATTAACCGTGTGTATGTTTATTGAATAAGGATATTAATCTCCAGGTAGTAGCCATCATTCCCGCAAGCCACCCCCATGCCTCTTCTCTTCATTCACATCCTCTAGACTTTATGGATCCATAGTGTTTATCCCACGCCCCTTTGAAATCCTTCACAGTTTTGGTCTTCACTACTTCCTCCGGAAGGGAGTTCCAGGCATCCACCACCCTCTCCGTGAAGAAATACTTCTTGACATTGCTTCTGAGTCTTCCTCCCTGGAGCTTCAAATCGTGACCCCTGGTTCTGCTGATTTTTTTTCCCGAAAGAAAAGGTTTGTCGATGTCTTTGGATCATTAAAACCTTTCAAGCATCTGAAAGTCTGTATCATATCACCTCTGCTCCTCCTTTCCTCCAGGGTGTACATATTTAGATTCTTCAATCTCTCCATATGCAATACTGGGTCAGACCAAGAGTCCATCAATCCCAGTATCCTGTTTCCAACAGTAGCCAATCCAAGTAACAAGAACCTGGCAAATACTCAAACATTAGATAAATCGCAAGCTACTATTGCTTATTAATTACTGTAATAGCAGTTTATGGATTTTTCCTCTAGGAACTTATCCAAAACGTTTTTAAACCTAGTTACACTAACTGCTGCAACTATATCCTCTGGCAATGAATTCCAGAGTTCAACTAAGCGCTGAGTGAAGAGCCCCATGCAGAGAACCCACAGAGGAAGTTGCTGTGGCCTCCAAAGCCATGGGAATCAGTGAAGGAGGCCTTAGCTCTGAGATGGCAGGAATGGCTTAACCAGAAGACTCTGCTGATGAGGCACAACCCCACCTGAGGGCAGTTGATTCCATGTGCTGCTCCCCTTCTCCTCCCCAGAAGTGCTGCAGAAGCTTCCCTCCCTACCATATGTGAGTGAATCCTATATGTGCTGCAAAGTGCTATGCATTTCCTGCCACCATTACTCCCCCACTTCTCCTGTCCTAACCTGCTGCCTGGGAACATTGCTGCCTGAAGTGAAAAAAAAAAACAACCCAAAACAATTGTAAACTCACCAAACAGACTGTATAACTGTTCCTTGTATTTTTCTCTTTCTTCTTTGTTTTCTTTGCATAACTTTAATAACCATTGAAAAAAAGCAGGGCACAGAACAGGAAAAAGGGGAAAAATAAGAGAGGGAGGGAGGAACCCTTGAATTCAGTTTTTTGGGTTTTTTTTAGGAGAAAGCCGAAAAGGTGAGATAAGGAGAGTGAATTGGAAAAAGGTGATTCCAACAATTATAGCCGGGAAGAAATCTGTTCCAGAACTGAAATCCCCCTGGTCCAGTGACTATGGTGAAGCAAGGGAGGGAGCCCAACACGATTACCTCAGGAGCAGCCAACTCCAATCCAATTCTTTTTCATTCAGCCTAATTAGATCTCTGCTGGAGACATAGAATACTGGCAGGCTGAGACCAGCATGGGATCCTATAAAGGGTGATATCAGAAAAACAATTAGAATGCCTCCATCTGTTGCTTGGGGAGCATAACCCCTGGACTGGTCTGGATGGATGAAAAGGAATGTGTGACAGCTAGTTCCTCTCCCCAAAGGCCATGGATGCTGCCTTCGCAGTTTCTAGGGCTTTGCAACCACACTACCTCTAGCTTGTCTCCATTGGCTGGTGCTTCTTAACCCCGTGACAGGCTTGTGTTTGGCCAGAAGGGCCTGAACTCCCCACTGGCCACACTACTCCACACTGCCACTGCACATGTTTGTTGGCTGCTAGAGTTGGGATCCCCAACAGCCGTGACAGTCAGAATCACTGGCTTGAGATCCTCTCCTCAAGGAGATGCCCAGCTCTGTTGCCGCCACCTTGTGTCCCTCGGCCTGTGGGGGCTGGAACACTGCAGGCTTCCTTGCTACTCAGAATGAAATCGAACGACAACTGTCTGATTCTTTTTATCAAAAAGATAATAATCCAACCAAGAAAATAAAACAAGAAATAGATGATATATTAAAGATTGCTAAGGAAAAAGGGTTTTTAACCAACAAGGAGTTAGGTTTTTTGAAAGTAGATAACCCAATAATGCCTACACTATGGGGCGGATTTTAAGAGCCCTGCTCGCGTAAATCCGCCCGGATTTACGCGAGCAGGGCCCTGCGCGCCGGTGCGCCTATGTTCATTAGGCCTACCGGCGCGCGCAGACCCCGGGACTCGCGTAAGTCCCGGGGTTTTCCGAGGGGTGTGTGTCGGGGGCGTGTCGAGGGGGGGCGGGCCCGATCCGCGCGGCATTTTCGGGGCGGGATGTAGCGTTTCGGGGGCGGGCCCGGGGGCGTGGTTACGGCCCGGGGCGGTCCGGTAACGTGGCCGCGCCCTCCGGACCCGCCCCCAGGTCGCGTCCCGGCACGCTAGCGGCCCGCTGGCGCGCGGGGATTTACGTCTCCCTCCGGGAGGCGTAAATCCCCGGACAAAGGTAAGGGGGGGGTTTAGACAGGGCCGGGCAGGTGGGTTAGGTAGGGGAAGGGAGGGGAAGGTGAGGGGAGGGCAAAAGAAAGTTCCCTCCGAGGCCGCTCCGATTTCGGAGCGGCCTCGGAGGGAACGGAGGTAGGCTGCGCGGCTCGGCGCGCGCCGGCTATACGGAATCGATAGCCTTGCGCGCGCCGATCCCGGATTTTAGCGGCTACGCGCGTATCTACTAAAATCCCGCGTACTTTTGTTTGCGCCTGGAGCGCCAACAAAAGTACACGAACGCGCCGTTTTTGTAAATCTACCCCTATACGTCTTACCCAAGATTCACAAATCCATGACTGATCCACCTGGGAGACCAATAGTCCGGCCATTGGTTGTCTACTTGAACCCCTCTCTACATTTTTAGACACTTTTCTTAAACCACAGATTTCTGAGATGCCCTCATTTATAAGAGATTCTGCACATTTTATCACTATTTTAGAACAAGTTAAGATTTCCAGTGAAAAAAATCACAATGGTGACCTTGGATATAGAGTCCCTCTATACAATATTCCTCAAATTGCTGCAATAGATATAATCACTCATCTTGAAAAACGCACTGAACATAGATGCATACCCAACCAGTTTTTAACTGAATTAGCAGAAATTGTGCTGACAAAAATTTTTTTTTTAGTTTTAACAAAAAGATTTTTAAACAAATAAAAGGGGTGGCCATGGGGTCTACTATGGCCCCATCGGTGGCAAATTTATATGTGGCCAAATATGAAGAGAAATTTTTGTCAGATAATAGTTTTAAAGACAATATTTTATTATGGAAAAGTTACATCGACGACATTTTTTTTTAATATGGGATGGTGATGGAGTATCAGAACGTTTTTTTAATTGGCTGAATACACTTGACAGTAATTTGAGATTCACAATGAGCTTCAAAAGCCTTTTTAGATATTTTAATTAATTTTAAAGAAGGATGTTTTAGTACTGATATTTTTAGGAAGCCTACAGATACAAACAAGTTACTTCACTACAAAAGCTGCCATAATAATTCATTCCTCAGGAACTTGCCATATTCACAGTTTTTAAGGTTGTGAAGGTTGTGTGCAGATGAGTCAACCTTTCATAAGAGAGCAAAAGAAATGAAAAAAAGATTTATTGACAAAGATTATCCGATGAGACACATTGACAGTGGATATACTATAGCCTCTAAATTCAAGAGACTAGATCTCTTAAAGAATAAAGAGAAGAGGTCCATGAATCGGATTGTATGTCCCATCACTACACGCAGATGTCACACAATATTGTGTCTATCTTAAGAAAATTTTGGCCAATTTTACAAGTTTTATCAATTTTTAAAGATAAAAACCTACTGGTAGCTAATAAATGGGAAAAAAATTTGAAAGATTTGATTTCTCCATCGACTTTGCCGCAACATCCGGTTCAGGATATAAGACGCCCAGGCCACCACCCTTGCGGTAGATGTTCAGTGTGTAATGTGAACATCAAAACAGATCATTTGGCAATACCAGGACAAAACTGTATTTTCAAATTTAGATCTTTTACAAATTGCAACTCGAAAGGAGTCATATATGCAGCAATTTGCCCTTGCAATAAGATTTACATAGGCAAAACTATTAGAGAATTTAAGAAAAGGGTTATTGAGCACAAAATTAATAACAGATCAGTCATATCAAAACCATTAGTAGAGCATTCAATGACATATAATCATAAATTTAATGATTACAAATTTTGCATCATTCAACAGCCAAGTTTAAGTTGGAGAGGGGGTAACTTAGATAGACTTTTATTACAGTTAGAACAAAGATGTATTTATGATTTTAATACTATTACCCCACATGGTTTGAATGCAGACATTGACTACTCTGTTTTTCTATAACTGTTTGAAGGCAATTGGTATACATGGCTATATACATGGTATTATATATATAAAAAAAATTTTTTTGAATTTTTTTGCACCCATAGTTTTTGTTTACACATTAGAACCTATTTTAAATATGATCAGATAGCACCTTTGTGCCATACCTAGGAGAAGTGTTAGTTACAGGTTTTTTAGGGTATACTGATTATTTTTTTGCATTATACTAACAAATGCTAGATACTTAGCTAAGGTTGAGATAAGAATATATGTTTTGAAACAATCAAAGAGTAAGAAAGAAATAATTTATCGATTAAAGTCGTCATGACTGACATCTCTTATCAGACAGTACTTGAATTGCACCTACGTTGTTATGAACTGTTGAATTCAATAACAGATTTTTTTGAGACTACCTATGCATCTTTCACAACCATGGTTCGGCACAACTGGTGTAAGAATGTAAGAACATAAGAACATAAGAAAATGCCATACTGGGTCAGACCAAGGGTCCATCAAGCCCAGCATCCTGTTTCCAACAGTGGCCAATCCAGGCCATAAGAACCTGGCAAGTACCCAAAACCTAAGTTTATTCCATGTTATCATTGCTTATAGCAGTGGCTATTCTCTAAGTGAACTTAATTCTAAGTGAACTTCAACTTCACGTTCTATAACACAACCAGCTCATTTAACTGTTCGTTGTAAATATTTAAAATGCTATTAACCTTTTCTTTTTCCTTCCTCTCCCAGTTTAAGCATCCCTGTTTTTTGTAACTGCTTTCTTCCGCACTACAGTTCCAGTTTGTTTTTTCTTTCTATGCACCACTGTTTTAATGTAAACCAGCATGATGTGATTTTATCATGAATGCCGGTATATAAAAACCTTAAATAAATAAATAAATAAAAGCAGGTAATGGACTTCTCCTCCAAGAACTTATCCAATCCTTTTTTAAACACAGCTATACTAACTGCAGTAACCACATCCTCTGGCAACAAATTCCAGAGTTTAATTGTGCTTTGAGTAAAAAAGAACTTTCTCTGATTAGTTTTAAATGTGCCCCATGCTAACTTCATGGAGTGCCCCCTAGTCTTTCTATTATCCGAAAGAGTAAATAACCGATTCACATCTACCCGTTCTAGACTTCTCATAATTTTAAACATCTCTATCATATCCCCCCTCAGCCGTCTCTTCTCCAAGCTGAAGAGTCCTAACCTCTTTAGTCTTTCCTCATAGGAGAGCTGTTCCATTCCCCTTGTCATTTTGGTAGTCCTTCTCTGTACCTTCTCCATCGCAATTATATCTTTTTTAAGATGCGGCGACCAGAATTATACACAGTATTCAAGGTGCGGTCTCACCATGGAGCGATACAGAGGCATTATGACATTTTCCGTTTTATTCACCATTCCCTTTCTAATAATTCCCAGCATTCTGTTTGCTTTTTTGACTGCCGCAGCACACTGAACCGACAATTTCAATGTGTTATCCACTATGACGCCTAGATCTCTTTCTTGGGTTGTAGCACCTAATATGGAACCCAACATTGTGTAATTACAGCATGGGTTATTTTTTCCTATATGCATCAACTTGCACTTATCCACATAGTTAGCATATATTGTTAAAAAAATGTTTTTGGTTGAAACACATTTGTGTTTGTTTTCTGCACAGCAATAGAAACATAGAAACATAGAAATGACGGCAGAAGAAGACCAAACGGCCCATCCAGTCTGCCCAGCAAGCTTCACATTTTTTTTCTCATACTTATCTGTTTCTCTTAGCTCTTTGGTTCTATTTCCCTTCCACCCCCACCATTAATGTAGAGAGCAGTGATGGAGCTGCAACCAAGTGAAATATCAAGCTTGATTAGTTATGGGTAGTAGGGGAAGTAACCGCCGCAATAAGCAAGCTACACCCATGCTTATTTGTTTTACCCAGACTGTGTTATTCAGCCCTTATTGGTTGTTTTTCTTCTCCCCTGCCGTTGAAGCAGGGAGCTATGCTGGATATGCGTGTAGTATCAGTTTTTCTTCTCCCCTGCCGTTGAAGCAGAGAGCTATGCTGGATATGCGTGAAGTATCAGTTTTTCTTCTCCCCTGCCGTTGAAGCAGGATATGCATTGAAAGTGAAGTATCAAGCTTATTTGGTTTGGGGTAGTAACCGCCGTAACAAGCCAGCTACTCCCCGCTTTGTGAGTGCAAATCCTTTTTTCTTCTCCCCTGCTGTTGAAGCAGAGAGCTATGCTGGATATGCGTGAAGTATCAGTTTTTCTTCTCCCCTGCCGTTGAAGCAGAGAGCTATGCTGGATATGCGTGAAGTATCAGTTTTTCTTCTCCCCTGCCGTTGAAGCAGAGAGCTATGCTGGATATGCGTGAAGTATCAGTTTTTCTTCTCCCCTGCCGTTGAAGCAGAGAGCTATGCTGGATATGCATTGAAAGTGAAGTATCAGGCTTATTTGGTTTGGGGTAGTAACCGCCGTAACTATGGCACTATGGGCCTCATTTTCTAAGCGGCTCGCACGCGATAAGGGACCTTTTGCACGCGAAAAGTCTCTTATCGCGTGCGATACCAGGATGGGGCGGAGTCGGCCCCGGAAGAGGAGGAGTTGGGGCGTCACCGGGGCCGACTCCGCGACGATGGCACGCACAGCGAAAAGGTAAGTGCCTTTTCGCTGCCTATTTCACTCCCAATAGCTACACCTCCTATGGTGGCACTATTGGGTGCGAAACCGGCAGCGATCGCACTGAGACGGTGCGATCGCTGCCGGCTAGCACAGGCCCGCCCCCCGTTTCGGCCCCCCGCCCCTCATCTTCTAAAGGATCGCAGGCCTGCGATCCTTTAGAAAATGAGGCCCTATGTTACAGCACTAGCGCACATCGACATGATGGTGTGACAAATGATGGGAATATGTTTTTGTTTTTCTATTCATTTTCTATAAGGAATGAGTGTTATCCATGAATTTTTCAAGATGTGAGCAGTATAAGACATTTCTACCTTTTGTTTTTTTTTTTAATAATAAAAATTTTTTTGTTTTGTTTTTTGAGTCACATTTGTTTTGGTTTTACACTGTTGACATGCCCCCACCTGTGAGTGACACACACTCATATTTAAACACATACAGCTACATATCATTTTTTGGTCTAGCACATTTTTTATGATAAGTTTAATAACGATTATGTTGCACTCCACAAATTTACACTTGTAGATACCACAACAGAAATTGAAAAAAAAAGTTTGTTTAGAGACACGCCCACTATTTCAAATTTTGGTGCCTTTTTTCCCCTTTAAAACCCTTGGATACAAGCGATCGTAGTTCATTCGCTGAAAGTGGAGACTACGTATTTTAAGACTGTTAAAATAAGCTAACTTATTTCTAATGATATGACTTTTTTGGATATCAACCTAATAAACGAAGCTTGACCGACGTGCCGCAAATGCGCAGTAGAGAGCAGCTCTATTGCGCATGTGCGGGCAAGCACGTTGGTATCAGCGAGTGTCAGCTGGATATCAACATGGCGGCGTCGAGCAGCGACGAGGAGCGGCGGCCAGTAGCGAGGAAGGAGAGAGTGAGAGGGAGGGAGGGAGGAGTGGGGTGTGAGGGAGGAGAGTGTGTGTGGGTGGGAGGGAGGGAGGGAGGAGAGAGTGGGTGGGTGGGAGGGGAGAGGGAGAATGAGGAGGGAGAGGGGGGAGAATGAGGGGGAGGTGAGAGACAGAGGGATGTGAGTAAGTGGAAGGGTAAGAAGTTGTGGAGCAGAGAAAAAGGGAGTGGAGGAGGCTGAGGGAGAGGGGATGGGATTGAGAGAGGGTGGGGAGGTGAGAGGGAGGGGAGGGAGGCAGTGGGAGACAGAGGGTGAGTAAGACTGAGTGGAGGGAAGGGGGTGCGTGAACGAGGGGGAAGGGGGCGTGAGGGAGAAAAAAGTGTAGAAGGGTGCTGTGTTCGAAAATGGACTGAAAAAAAATTTAATGTAGCCCGTTTTAACGGGCTTAACGGCTTGTATGTTACATAAATTAAGAGCGTTCATGATAAATAATAGTGATGGGGATATTTCACATTTGATTGTATTGATTTTAGTTTTTCGGGTGTGTTATATAAATTGAGAGCATTCCCGGGAAACCACAGTGATGGGGGTATTGTCTCTGCGGTCAGCAATATAAATGGATATGTGTTGATAACATTATTTATACGACTTGAGAATGACAGTTTTGAGCAAATATAGGTTTTTCTCTGTATATGCAAATATAGTACCGACTCACTGAGGAAGATTATGATTTAGATCTATCGGGCAAGGTTTTGTCTCAGAGTTAAAAATATATATATTTAAATATATGTATACAGTACATTGTGTTTGTTATTTAAGTTGTTGTTTAAGTTGGATATTTTCCAGAAACCTTCTAAATATTGATTAAACTGTTTCATCGCAGAAATGCACTGACTTGTGTGGGTTCACTTTTGATACACAACAACACAAGCTTGTTCAGATTTAGAACAAATCAGGTATTTCCCCAAGTATCTATAAATTATTTTTATACTTCTCACCATGGGTCTTTTCATAGTGTCTTATAATAATTTATTTATTTATATATATATTTTGGGTGCTTTTTATATTTATAATTTATATATTTATATTTTCTATTTTATATATATATACGTATTTAGCCAATTTATACATTTTTTCCTTCTGTTTTATTCATGATTTTATTTTAGGCATTAGCTCTGATTTATTTTATTTATTTAAAAACTTTTCTATACCGTCATTTAGTAATTCACCGTCATAACGGTTTACAAATAGGCACGAAATAGGTTTGATTTCTAAATTATCCAGAGAGTGCCAATACATTTTCAGTTACATGTTTCAATAATATACTTTATATGGAAAGTGGGTTGAGATTTCTATTTATATGATTAGTAGGAAAATCATATATGTTTATACTGTCCTTCTAATTTAATACTTAATTATGAGCAAAATAATAAATTTGAATGGGTATTGCACTTTTTAAATCTTTTTCTGTCTTATGTGCTCATAGATGGGTATTTTATGTCACCATTTTAGTTGCAATCAGTTTTCATATCTGTTACTTTTAGTATTTTTATGTACTATGTTCATGTTTTTATTTATTTATTATTTTTTATGTCAATATGTGCAGACATTTATATGTATGAATATTTATGTATTTTATCATAGCCCCTGAGGCAGCCACTTGAGGAGTGGCGAAACTCGGCCTGAGTTGGGCAGTTTGTGCATCTCCACTACAATAAATGATTTAAAAGATGTCCGGCATCTATCCTTTTTGTTGATACCATTACGGCTTTTACAGATCACCTCCCTTCCTGCTTTCTGGGTCCACTCAGAACACAGGCATGTGCATTTCCAATCTGTGCTTAGGCTGTTCAGTGCAGTTGGTGGGGTACACTCACCGCCAGCCATATTGAGCAGCCTATACACGTTCTGAGGTAGCCAAGTATGCTCAGTCAGTGGCTGGTGGGGTGCGCATGCATTCTTGCATGCACATGTGCACCCCACCAGTCCCCAATAGACAGACACCATCAGGTGAGCTTAAGCATAACATATAGAATGATGATGATTGCCTTAAAACTGCACAGGATTGCAATTGGAAGGAATGGCAGTTATATTCTTCCAGTGTTTTTAGGGAAGGTAATTGTATAACTCTTCTCATAGCGATAAAGTCAGCATATACAATGTACATGAGAACTTTACTGAGGATTTTCAATAAGAACTTGTGTATAAATATGCTTTGAAAACCCTTCCTTAATCAGCAGGCAATGCAAAAAGTTACACCTACTCTAAGCAGAGCATAATTTGTACGAGGTAACTTACACTCATACTTTCAGAAATATGATAGTAAGTAGATTCCCCTCCTACCTCCACCCTCTGGAATGCCTACTCCCAGCATGTGTAAAAGAACATGCAAAACTGGGTTACAGGCATAATTTTATGCGCCGTGGTCCCTGGTTGATTTTCAAAGCCCTCTAGAGGTCTCGGAAGAAGACATATACTGTACCAAGCTATACAAAGCTGTGTCCAATGGGTGAAAATACACATCAGTTTATGAAAGGAAGACAAAATGTTTCAATGCAGCCCTCTACAGATAAATGCATGTGCCATGCTAGAGTCTGTTTTCAATCTCCAGATGCTTCCTAGTTGTATGGGAGCAGTCACACTTTATACTTTCTTGGACAGAATTTTTTTCTCAGTTGTTTTTGGTTTGTTTTTTATTTTGACCCAATGGTTTCCTGCTACTCCTTTCTACTTTAAGTTCAGTCTGAACCATGGCTGGGATCCGGTGCCAGTGAGCCTTTATTTTTCCTCTATTTTATATCCCTCCTAACATACCCAGACTGGTCATTGCAGCGACGCTCTTGGGCCAGGGGGCCATGCACCAGGCTCCTTCTGAACTGCTGCAATCATGGACTCTGAATCCAGACACCAGGTGTCACCCTTAAGTAATGATCATGACTCTCCCACTCCTCCTGGGGGAGGGGGGGTGGAGGAAGGGCTGTGAATGCTGCTTCTGCAGAATCTCCAGCTAATCGGGAGCATAAGATCCAAATCAGGACCTGAACCAGGGCGCTTACACATGGACATTTTTTCATTTGTACTGAAAAAAAACAACTTATTTATACAGGAAAAGCAATATCATGGAAGAGAATCTCCTGTACTCTCAGTAGCCACAAAGGACATTAAAACTGACTCCCAAGGTTGGTGTAAAAGTGGGTATTCATCTCTGATAGGATAAAAAGCAAAAGCAATGACTATTACAACAACTTATGAAACCATCATGGACTTTTGTATATTTTACATACAAGTAACAAACACCTATTGCTGAATACCCCTATCTAATGGTCACCAACTACCTGAATATTTGTGTCTGTAAACAGGCTGATTATGTGCAAGATGCTTCTTACCTGCAGCCGCTTGGTTGCCTGGCCCAAAGACCGTTCAACAGCTTTTGTACCATTCTCTAGCCTCAGAGTCTGCTGTCCCTGGACATCAATTTCTCCTTGCAGCTTCTCAATCTTTCCTTTCATTGCCTCTTCATCCACCTGTGGCCCCTGTACAGCCTGCTGCAGTTTCTCTGCCTCTATGCTGCTTTCTATGCTGTTGATCTGGGTCAAGCAGTCCTTTAGTTTCTGCTCACAGTCCACCATCCTTTGTCTCATCTCCTGCAGTTGCTCCTTCAGTTGCTTCTCGTTTTCTTGCTCTATCTGCAGCTCATTCTCCCAAAACTCCTGCTCCTCGATTTCAACTTCATTTCTCTTGATAATTTGCTCTAACCGAACAATTCCTCCTCTAAGCTGGAATTGTACTTCTGTTCCCAGTATTGGATTTCAGCCTCATTTGAGTCCAATTGTTTTTCTAGAGACAAAAGTTTCTCTGTCTGCAGATGGATCAGTTTCTTTAACTCCTCAGCTGTGGTTTTACAGTTCTTGAGCACCTTTTGCTTGAATTCTGATTCTTTACCTTTACCAAAAATGTCCATTAGTCCTTTGGCACCTCCTGTGAAAGTCAAAGATTTTCTTTTGGCTCACGCCTTTTGATTGCCTTGTCATTCTGAGGTCTTAGCTTAGCTAAGGGAGGCAAGCTTTGCCGATACAAAGTTCTTTCAGGTATTCTAGCCACGATATCTGATGTGGGTCTCTCACTAAGGGATGGTCCAGTACGTCGTAATATTAGCTGCACGTCACTTGCATATTGTCCCCATTTGTTCAATGAAATGATGGGGTTTTCGTGAGGTGCCAAATGTCTTTCTGTATCTCTCCATTTTTCTATTAAGGTGTACCTTCCAGTGCGACCTAACAGAAAAAGAGAAAGATGATCAAACTGCACTGCAATACCAAAACTAATCCAGCAGAGGGCACTATTTGATAACACAATACACTGAGCACATTAAGAACATTGGGTCTTTGAAAGGAAAAAGTGGATGGCTATGGAATTACTCACAGTCTTCCATACATCAGCAAATAAACAATAAATAAAGGAGGCAATTTTCAAACTTCCCACTGAGACATAAAGTCTTTTAACTAACTTTCAAAGAGAAAGTACGTGTGTGCTTGCCCTCTGAATACCATCACGAGTACCAAGTAACCATGGACTTGTGCACTCAGCCCTGGATTTGTCAATATGCACCCTTTATATCTATGTTTAGGATGGCAAACATTTAAGAACCACAAACATTTATTTATTTATTTAAAAGTTCTTACATACCGCTTATACAATTGGTTAATTGATCTATGCGGTTTATAATTCAAAGACATACATAAAATTAAAAATAAAACAAAAATTTAAGTAAAAACAGGGAAACAATAGAACAAGCAAATTAATAGTTAAAAACATTAAATAAGGTACATAAGATCAGCCTTAAAATGAAGGTATTCTAATAACAGTAGGGAAAAGAAAACATTATACTGTAACTAAGTAATATTGTAAGGAATGGTTTTCAAAGTTTTTTAAAATTCTTTGATATTGGGTATGAGATGGATGTCTTCAGGTAAAGAGTTCCATAAAACTGGACCAGCAACTGAGAAAGTGCGCTTACGGGTAAGAGCCAGTCTTTTTTTTTTTTGCAAAATCATTTTTTATTGTAAAGACAAGCATTTCCACTAGCACTGCAACATATTAAAAAACAATAGCAACAAAAGAACAAACAGTACAGTAGTGATGCTGGCCTCCTGTTTAGTAACAATACCCACCCCAATAAGCAACCAGAACCTCCACCACTCCCAACACATTCAAACTGCACAAACCAAACACACCACATACACCCCATTCAGACAACCACCTCACCTTCCAACCACATTCGCTACCCCCCCTAACCCCCGCCCAAGAGCCCTAAAAACATTTAGGGAAAGAGAAAACCCTGATCAAGAGAATTTAGTAGCAAGGCTACTCAGGAGTTACTCGCCCCGGGAGAGTTGGTGTACCAAGTTTCAATATATCCTGCTGTAAGCAATTGAGTCTGGAAATCCAAGGTGAGAGACGAGTAATAGCAAGCCCAGCAATCTGCATATCACTTATCCCTAGGCTGAAGAGACTTGGGAAATCCATGCGTTCCAGCAAATCATGTCCATCATGCGATGGTGCCAGGCCACAAGTGAGGGTGTACACGTAGGCTCAATCCACTCAGCAAGTATTGTTCGGCAAACTAGTAGAAAAGCAGTCCTGCCAAAGCGATCCTGTACCCCCCCCCCCTGTACATTTCACAAGGAGCGCCTGCGGTCCTGCCAATAGGAGCACAGCAGACAATCGTAAAGGTATCTGAATACATTTATTGACGCAGGCCAGTATATTTTTCCAGAAAGTCTCCAGGGAAGAGCAGAGAATCAGCCAATGCCAACATGTACCCTCTGTTGTGGAACAGTTAATACATAGTGGAGAGGAGAGGACGACCCATTCGAAAACGGCGCACATCGTCACAAATAGTATGATGGATAATCCGAAATTGTAGGTCGCACAACCCGCAGTCCTTCAGTTGTTTATGTAGAGAAGTGAAGCATGAAGTAAGGAAGGGAACTGTAACATTCTTTGCACAAAACGGCATCCAATCTACTCCAGCCCTGTACAGAATTATGTAAGTACGCACACTCAACCAGTGTTTTAGCAAAAGCAGTTTCGCGTGCATACTCCTTTGATTGCCAGCGAAAAGCCTGCAAGTAGTGGCGAGCTTGTAGGTAGGCAAAGAAAAACTTACGGGGTAACTTGTAATTCTCAACCATAGTTGTATATTGTAACACTTGAGGGACGTCTTCTTCAAAGTAATGATAGGCATACCTAAGTCCACAGCGAGCCCAAGTCTTGAAGATGCCACTGGTGGTAATAACAGGCTGAAAATCACAGTTACCCACTAGCGGGGTAAATAATGAGAACAAGCCCGGCAATCTATACAGCTGACGGAGCCACCGCCAGGCCCTGCGGCATGGATAAAAAAAACATTTGGGAATATTGAGAGATTGTACCGTGGCCGCAGGAGCTTGGACCACATAGAGAGGAGACCAGGGCCAAGTCATACGATTTAACATCCCTTCTTCACAGTAAGTATGTTCATCAAGAATCCATTCCCCAATAAAACGCATCTGACAAGCAACATTGTAAGCACGGAAATCGGGCAGGCCCAACCCACCCCGAGCCTTCGGGTGCACCAGTGTTTGATAGGCAATCCGTGCACGCTTACCCGCCCATATAAATTGGATCAACCCCCTCTGCAATTTATTAAGATCATAAACCTTAAGCCAAAGGGGAAGCATGTGAAACTTGTATAGCAATTTAGGAACAATCATCATTTTAACTAGAGCACAACTTCCTGAAAATTGAGGGGAAGAGACTGCCAGGCCTGCAACTGCCGCCCCAAGGATGCCAAGGTTCACATATGTTACACTCATAGAGCTTATCCAATTCTCTGGGGATCCATACTCCTAAATATTTTAGTTTCCCAGGTGCCCAATTGAAGGGGAAGGAGCCAGGCCACGTCTGTGGAAGCCGTGAATGTAGGGCCAATGCTTCTGACTTGGAAAAATTAATGCGAAGGCCTGCCATATCCCGAAAACTGTGTAAAAATAGAGAATATTACGGGCACACTCTGCTGGGGTCGTCCGACAAAGAGCAGAAATGTCATCCGCATACAAAGCAAGTTAATGGATGGTCCACACAAACTGATTCCCCAAAATCCTGTGGTCCCGTCGGAACTTCTCAGCTAGTTGCTCTATTGCCAGTACAAATAGTAGGGGGGAAAGTGGGCACCCTTGCCGAACCCCACATTGCAGAGGGAAGGAGACTGATAAACCTCCGTTAATAAGAATTTTGGCACTAGGAATTGTTGTACAGGAACTTGTAGCCACGTAACAAAGTCCCCAGTTATCCCATATTGCTGAAGCACCCAAAAACATATAGTCCCAGGATAAGGAGTCAAAAGCCTTTTTGGCATCCAAACTTAGAATAAGAACTTCCCTCCTGGGGATAGTAATTTAGGGCAGCAATGAGCCGTCTCACATTTTGCACCCCTTGTCGACGAGAAACAAAGCCAGTCCTGATCTGAGTGCACCAAGGTGGGCAAGATAATGCTGAACCGAGCTGCCAAAACTGCTGCAAGAATTTTGATGTCCACATTAATTAGAGAAATGGGCCGGTAAGATCCCACCTCTTATTTATTTATTTAAGAGGTTTTATACCGATGCTCATGAAAATCATATCGCGTCGGTTTTACATATAACTTAGTTGGAATTACAATAAACAGGGGAGTTTAACCTGGAGAAACAGCTCTGGGGAGAGTCACAAACAAGAATAGAGGGTGGAGGATGAGTAATAGCGTTAATAACATTAACATTAAAGTAACAATAACAATATCTGTGTTAAGTAATGCGGTGAGGTATAAGAGTCTTATGGCGTGCTTCAGTTGTTCAGGGAAACGCTTGGCTGAAGAGCCAGGTCTTAAGTTTTTTTTTTAATGTCTTTTGGCAGGTTTCTAGGCGCAGGTCAGGCGGTAGAGAATTCCATTGTGTGGGCCCTGCTGTGGAGAGGGCCCGTTTTCTGAGAGCGGTCTTAGAGGGATGAGCATGGAGTGTGCCTTTGTGTGCTACTCTTATAGGTCTGGCAGACGTGTGTAGTCGAAGCGGGAAGATTAGATCCAGTGGGGTCTGCATGTTGATTTTGAATGATTCTGAATTTGATGGGGAGCCAGTGTAAGCTCTTTAGAACCGGAGAAATATGTTCATTTCTTTTGGTATTCGTCAGAATCCTTGTGGTAGAGTTCTGTAGCATCTGTAAGGGTTTGTAGTGGAAGCAGGAGGCCGAGTAGGAGAGATTGCAGTAGGTCAATTTTAGAGAATATGATAGCTTGAAGTACCGAGCGGAAGTCGTGGGTGTGCAGGAGGGGTTTAAGCTTTTTAGAATTTGCAGTTTGTAGAAACCTTCCTTAGTTGTATTATTGATAAATGTTTTGAGATTCAGCCTGTTGTCGAGTTTGACTCCGAGGTCCCTCACATGTGTGGTGGAAGTCAAGTTAGGAGCCAGTAGGTTGCTGAAGGCCAAATTGTTATCATTCTGCGAGATGAGTAAGAGTTCAGTTTTAGAAGTATTAAGAACTAAGTTTAGGCTGGATAATAGGAGGTTGATGGAATGTAGGCAACTGTTCCAGAAGTCGAGGGTTTTTGTCAGAGATTCAGTGACTGGAATAAGAATCTGGACATCATCTGCGTAGATAAAGTGAGTAAGTTTTAGATTTGAGAGAAGCTGGCAGAGGGGGAGAAGATAGATATTGAACAGTGTAGGGGAAAGAGATGACCCTTGTGGAACTCCAAGTGTTGAAATCATAGGTTGAGATTCCTTGTTGTTTATTCTGACCTTGAATTTCCTGTTGTAGAGGAAGGATTTAAACCAGCTGAGGACAGTTCCTGCCATGCCGATGTTGGAGAGACTTTTTATTAAGATGGAGTGATTCACGGTGTCGAATGCCGCTGAGATATCAAGTAGGGCCAAGAGGTATGTTGTTTTTTATCAGGCCTAGGAGTATGTTATCAGTAAGGGAGATTAGAAGGGATTCCGTGTTCCTTGCTTTGCGGAAACCAAACTGAGCTGGGGTGAGGATTTTGTGTTCATCCAGGTATTCAGAAAGCTGTTTATTGACAATTTTCTCCAAGAGTTTGGCGATGAATGGGAGGTTGGCAATTGGTCGAAAATTTGCCGGGTCGGTTGGATTTAGGTTAGGTTTCTTTAGCAGAGGTTTAATTGGAGGCGAGTTTGAGAGAATCTGGAACTGAGCATGAGATTAGAGAGCAGTTGATTAATTCGGCGAGAGGCTTAGCAATTGTATTAGGAATGTTGAGCAGTAAATTTAGAAGGGATGGAGTCAGATGGATGGTAGGCAGGTTTCAATCTTTTTTAGAATATTTTCTATTTCGAGGGAGGAAGTGTATTTGAATGAATTGAAATTTGCTTTCTGGGTGAAGGTGGAGGAATGAGGAGGGGGTAGTTGTGTCTTTGAGGCGGCGAGTGGGCTAGGAGGTTTAAGATTTTATTCTGAAAGAAGATAGCCAGTTCTGAGGATTGGATTGGGCTTGGTCATCTGTGGATGGTGTGTTTTGGCAATAAAATGATAGTGGAACAATTTTTCATCCGGTGGGAGGTTCTTACTCTGAATGAGAGAGTTATAATATGGAGGTTAAACTAGTCAATATGGGAACTTTAGGATTTTGTAAAACTCGTTGCTTAGCCCATCAGGACCAGCTGCCTTGCCCTTTTTCAGTTTCTGTATGATAGCAAAAAATTTCAGAGTTCACAATGGGGACGTTTAATGTATGGAGGGGTGTCTCCAGGCAGGTTTGGCCAATTTAGATGTCGAGAAAAAGCTTCCGACTGCAATCTAGGGAAAGGTTTAGATGCATATAGCGACTTGTAATACTTTACAAAACTTGCTTCAATATTATGTGGATCAGTATGATAGGTACCATCACTACCCTTAACCCCTGCAATAAAAGACTTGGTTTTGCGAAGTCTGGTTAAGTTCGCGAGAAGCCTACCCGGAACATTCCCATGTTTAAATAATTGATATTTAAAATATCTTAAGGATTTCGACGCTCTCTGGTGCAGAGCATTGTTTAAGGCATTCCGTATCCGGTCAGCCTCTTGCTTGTTGGCTGGAGTTGAGTCGCAAGCAGATTTAACCTGCGCTCGCTTTAACTCTGTGTAAGACGCAGAATTTCTGCATTTCTCTGCTTGTTACGCGTGGCAACGTAAGCAATAATTTTTCCCCCTCATTACTGCTTTTCCAGCGAGCCAAAGCGTGTGCGGGTCAATGCCGGGCGTATTATTGAATTGAATATACTCGTCCCATCCCTCTTTAAGGTACTCCTGAAAGTGCACATCAGAGTCTAAATTGGAGGCATTCTCCAGAAAAAGCTGCAGAAAAGGGACCTACCCAAATTTAAAGTAACAGAGATGGGGGCAATGATCAGAAATTGAAATAGGCCCAATAGTGGTGTCTGAAACGCGAGAAAAAAAAAAAAAACGCTCGGGCACCAAATATAATCCAACCTTGAATAAGAGGATGAGGATGAGAAAAAAAATGTGAAATCCTGTTCTCCCTGCGTGTAGAGTCCCTCCAAACATCTATTAAATTGAGTTCATTTACAGAGAAAATTAATGCCTGATGCATGTCATTACTGCTTGCAGCTCTAGGGGGCTTACAGTCAATTTGCTTATCCATGACCGAATTGAAGTCGCCTCCCAAAATGAGGGCGCAATTCAGGTAATTTCGTTAAAATACCCACCAAATGGGTGAAATAATCATGGAATAGACGTTTGGAGCATAGGCATTACAAAAAGCTATTCTTTGATGGCAGAGTGTCCCCACCACCAAGGACATAACGACCTTCCACATCCTGTAACACCTCATCCAGCTGAAATGGTACCTGTTGTGCAGAAGTATTGCTACTCCCCTCTGTCGCCGGAAGAATACGAGGATGAGCAGCAGCTTCCCAACCCACTCCCCCGCTTCAATTTGTTATGTTCCAGCTCCGTCAAGTGAGTCTCCTGTAAAAAAGACCACCTGTGATTTGGAACGCTGAAACATGGATAGCAGTTTTTTCCTTTTGATTGGAGAATGTATGCCATCCACATTCAGAGATGTTATCTTAACTGATACCATGTCAGCTGTTTAAAGGGAACATAATAATAGCAGATAGCACAGAAGTGACAATGACAGTGACGGGAACCGAGCGCCCCGCCCTCCCAGCTTCCGAAACAATAGAAAAACTTTCCAGACAGATTTAAGAAAACCGAAAGGGCTCCTGGGCGTAACTTTGAACCCTCCCCCTCCCCCCCCAACCTGTTTCCCACACACACACGGTCTGCATCCATACCCACACATACGGGTCTCATCCAACCCCATAACCTTTTGCTCCACAAGAGGCACAAATACCCATCTGCCCCATAGGGCCATGGGCTTTCCCTCTGTCCCCTCTCCCCCAAGCCTTCACCGCCACCATTCCCCTTCACTACATCTGGTGACAATGAACAAACACGTTTGAAGTTTACTAAACCACTGAACCGCCCCTCAAAGAACAGTGAACTGTAATAAAAAAAAACTGTGAGGAGACGAGAATTGTACCCTTAATTAGGGGCCCAAAGTCAGTCATAGGGTAACTACAGTGAATTGAAAAACAAAGTCTTTTGCAAATGCAGAGCCAGCAGGCTCACACCGCTAGGAATTCGAAGACCTGACTTGCTGGCGAATTTCAGTCCATCAGAGCTGCGTCATTCAAGTAGCATTGACCTTGTTCCAGTGAGGATATAAAAGAATTGGCTTCCTCTTTTTAGAGAAAAAACAGGGTAGTACTATTGTGCTGCACTCAGAGTTTGGCAGGAAAAAGTAGTGCAAACTGGATCCCCCTTTTGTGTAACTCTGTGCATGCAGGAGACATAGCTTTACACTGTGCTGAGACTGCTGTGGAGAAATCATGAAACAGCATGATCCGGTGGCCCTGATTTCCACACCCCTGTGCTGCCGAAAGGCTCTCAAGTTGAATTTTGTGGGACCAGTTTAAAATTCTGGCCATCATAGGCCGAGGCTTGCTAGTCGCTTCCCTGGTCGGCCCCATTCTGTGTACCCTTCACAGCGCAAGCGACCAGAAATCAAAGTCAGACCCACCTGGAGCTGGCAGCCAGGACTTCAATAAGATCATACAATTCTTGGTCTGACAACGGATTCTGGAAGGCCAATTATTTTGATATTGTTACGCCAGTTCCTTTCTCTTGATCCTCTAAACGGTTCCCAGCAGCGAGGAATTTTTGCATGGTTAGATCTTGTACTTGCCTTTCCACAATATGCAGCCGGTCCTTCCTGATCAGATACTCTATGCTCCGCCTCGTCCAGCCCTTTTAGCCTGCCCCTCTACTGCAATTCTTTATTTCCTCCATGAAGGATTGAATTTTTAACAGCCTGGCATCCAGCACTTCAGCAACCCTAGCAGATATTTTTAGGAGGGCCGTCTCAGAGACCTCTGCCACCGGAGCTGTGCTATCTCCTGCGATGGCGGCAGCCATCTTGGCCACACTATGCCTTTTCTTCTGGGAGTCCGCACCGATCTTTGGCGCATATCAGGTCGCAGAGCGCTCGTTTGGTCCCCAGCCGTGGCGAATCGACAGCCCAACACGTCGTTTATCACCACCAAGCGCCAGACAGGCAAAAGAAAAACAGACTGAGGGAGGATGGCGGCCGATTTGAACAGATGTGCTCCGGAGCAAACTCACCAGGGGAGCCAGGTAGGCCGCACCAATCTCGGGTTCACTGCGGGTCTCTGGATGCTCATTTTATCGCCAAACTGTAGCGAAAATAGCAGCCCTCGACGTCCTGCACTACATCCAGCCAAGAAAAAAATGTTTTTTATAATTTTAAGGGAGGGATGGCGGCCGATTCTGTGGGGGAGGGCCCGGAGCCAGCTCACAGTGCTGTCGACCCCAGTGAAGTCATCCAGGAAGTCCCGGGTAAGATCCAGTCTTGCTGTTTTTATTGTAGGCACTTCGAGAATGCATTTGTCCATTGAAGGTAATTGACGAGATGGGTTTGTAAAGTCTTAGCATTGAGCATAACCAATCAATGAAGGATTATAGATTAAATTGTGTATTATAATGAGAATTTTGTATTTAATATGATATGATCTAGGAAGCCAATGCAGAAATTGCAGTGTTGGAGTAATATGATCTTTGCGAGGTATGTTTTATAGTACAACGTGCAGCTGAGTTCTGAATAAGTGGAAGAGGATGAATAGTTGTGATCGGGAGTCCTAGATATAATGTGTTGCAGTAATCGAGACCTGGCAATATTAATGCTTGTACAACGGAACCGGAAATCAGAGGAAAATAGCAGAGGTTTGAGTTTCTTTAGAATTTGTAATTTAAAAAAGGATTTTTTTACATTGCAAAAATGGTATTTGACATAGAGAGCTTTGCATCAACGAGTAACACCTAGATATCTAGCATAATTAGTTATAGGAATTGTAATGATCTTCAAAAATGAACTTATCTGGAGGTCAGTGTGTGAATCGGGAACGGTTGATAAAAAAAAAATCAATTCTGTTTTTGATGCGTTGAGTTTTAATCTATTGTGCGATAACCACATTTTTATTGTAAAGTACAGTTGCAGTAATGAAAATGTTTGGATGTTGAATCTGAAATTGGAATAATAAACTGTATATTGTCCGCATAGATTTTGAAGTTCAGATCAAGACGACCATAGAGGAGATGGCATAGTAGTAAGAGGTATATATTGAAAAGGATAGCAGATAGCGATGAGCCTTCAGGTATGCCTGAGTTGATATAGTACCAATTGGGATTGGTAATCACCCAGAGTGACTCTTTGAGGATGGCTAGCTAGAAACAAGTGGAACCATTGTAATACAGAACCGGATATACCTATGTGTTCAAGATTTGAGAGGAGAATTTCATGATTTAAGGTATCAAATGCAGCTGAAATGTCTAAAAGTACCAGAATGTAGTCCATGGTGGTATCGAAACCTCTGAGTATCGTATCGAAAGTGATATCAGAAGGGATTCAGTGCTATAACCCCTTCTAAAAACAGTGTTGATTAGGATTGTAAAAATAATGTTATTATTTATGTAATCTGAGAGTTGTTAGAGGACAACAGATTCAATAATTTTGCTATTGAAAGGAGTGTGGCAATAGGACAGTAATTGGAAATGTCTAATGGGTCTTGATTTTTCTTTTTAGGAATCGGTAGAATTGATGTTTGTTTCAGAATGGAAGGAAAGGAACCTTGAGCGAGGGATGCATTTACTATATTAGATATTAAAGGAACAATGTGTTCTTTAATGCTTTTAAGTATCCAGGAAAGGGATTAAAAGGACTATTAGAGGCTTTGGATTTTATTAATATATGGGTTATAGTATTGGAATTTGTCATATCGAAATCAGAAAAGGAACTGATAGCTTGAGGTAGATTAGGTACTGGAAATAGCAATGATGCAAACTCTGATGAAATATTTTCTATTTTTCCTTTGAAGTGTTGAGCTATTTTATTGCAAAAGTCATCAGTATGCTAGGTAGATGAGTTTTGAGGTGTAGATGTAAGGGATTTTACAATACTGAACAAGGTTTGAGGATTTCCGTTGGCTGCATGGATTTTTGAAGCATAAAACATTATTTTAGTACTATCAATTTCTCTTTTATAGGAGTGTAAGTAGGTATAATAAGCTTGTTTATGTATAGGTAATGGACTCTAGCACCAATGGCATTATTAGCTTCGTAGTTTACATTTCATTTGATGTAAAGATTCAGTATACCAAGGTGAGTTTAGCTTAGACGAATTCTTGCAAGGTGTCAAAGGAGCTAGGGTATTTAAACTATTTTTTATAATCGAGTTCCAGTAAGATAACATAGAATCAGGGTTCTTTATGATGGTTTGAGTTAATGTTCGGCAATATGGATTCAATAAATAAGTCTAGGTCGACTCTTTTGTGTTTTAGTAGCGATTTTATTATTGCAGCTTGAATTGGGGTAGTTTTGAGGGTGGTGTTCAATATTTCCTATTAGCTTAATCAGAAAGTGATCTGACCAAGGAACTGGTAAAACAGTAGCAGATAAATTGAAACAGAAGGGTTGTAAAAAACTTGATCTAAAGTGTACCATGGTTGTGAGTAGGATTGTTAATTAGTTTGATAAGGCCTAACTCCTGATAGGGCTTCTGTTAAATTGGAGACTGACGAGTTTGTATGTTGACTGTTAAAATGTAGGTTAAAATCACCTGCGATTATTATTTTAGAGAGGTTAATGGGAAGAGGAAAAAGGGTTTCGAGAAATGTGGATAGATTATGTGCAAGTGTTACGAGAGGACTGTACACAAGATAGATGTTTATTATGGAACTAGTAATTAGTAACATTTCGGTAAATTCAACCAGTTGATTAATGACTTTCTTACTTGGTAATAGAGATGATTTAACAGTAACTAAAAGACCTCCTCCCCTACAATTTAGGCGTGATTGAGAGAAAAAATTGTAGCCATCCAGGCAAAGTTTATTTAGGATGACCGTGTCGTGGTCATACTGCCATTTTTCGGTGATAAATAAAATATCTTGAGTGTGTTCAGAGATTAAATCATAAATTATAGGAGTTTTTCCTGATTGATTGTACATTAAAAAAAACAGTAAGAGGGCTGTCAGTAAGAGGGGCTGTAGCTTTAGAGACTGAAGCAACTGAGGGTATAAAAGATAGATATTGTGGTTGAGATGGTTGAAGCAAGCCATTTCTTCCACTACCTGTAACAATTGGGATGTCCATTTTTTTGGAGAAAGGAGTCTGGTGTAAAGAAACTGAAAAATAAGTAAAAGATTAATTAAATTTAGTAAAGTTACAGATCAAAAGCTGCACATGAAGGGGCGCAGAAAGGGGCAAGCCCCTTTGATGCGCTCCTTTGGCGTGCAACGCACCGGCACACAGCGCCTCTGGCATCGCTGACGGCCCCTTAAGCCAATGCCTCCTGGTGACGGAGGTAGGGCGGGGCTAGCCCACGCAACTTAGGGGGAGCTGAAATGACAGGTTGCTAAGTTAGTAGGCAGTCGATCCTGGGAACTCCTGCCCTGAGCTGGGAGCAGATTGCAGTAGCACGAAGCAGTTAGATCGAGACGAATGAACAGAGCTGAGGTGCAGCGTCACTGTGGGCCCCTTAAGCAGACGCCTCCATCAAGTAAATGGAGATGTATGGTACAGAATTTAATAAATATCAAATTTTTATTAATCTCTCTAAACCCTCATAACAATATATTTTAAAAAATGTTTTACAAAATCCTTAGATCAAAAATATTTCTTATTGGCTACCTATATGTCTCAATCTCAATTAAATACATATCCATCAAAGGGCCCATTTACCACATCACACATCCTATCATACAAACAACCACACCAACCATGTACACTCTAACCCCCCCCCCCCCAAAAAAAAAAAAAACCAAACCTCTTAAAATTTATAACCACACCCGACCAATATACCAAAAAAGTGTTCATTCTCATACAATGTATCAGAAAACAATTGTTTTTAGAGAATCTCAAAACAGCAAAAATAGAAAAAAATGTTCTTAGATGTCTCTAAATACTTCTAATATTGATGTAAAGTTTCACTACATGTCCAAAGACACATACATTTTCTTTTATTTCTTCTTAGCTGCCTTAACTTAAAGTTCCTCATGTAGAATAGTGATTAACCTAGGAACATGTCCATAATATTATATGCTCTCCAATTTTGTCGTCATTCCATCTTCGCTCTCAGTATTGGAAAAATTGTTTCAACCACTTATCACCTTCAAAAGTGATTACTATTACAAAGGATAGTTCAAAATCTCAGCAGTTGGGTACAGATCTTCTTATACGAAGAACATTCTGTAAACACTGCTAGCCCAACATGTTTCCGCTGGCAAAGCAATCTTCAAGGGCTTGTTAATTTAAACCAAACTTCCCTGTAGTGTTATATTTCAGAGAAACCTTGGTAGCCTAATCATAGGAAAGAGTCACCCACCATTTGTAATTTGCTTGTACTTTTGGGGGAGAGGGGGCATGAAAGGGCAGTTTTCCAAACTGGCATTCTGCCTAGGTAAATAAGGTTTTTACCCTTGTGAATGCCCTTGGAAATTGTCCTTCTGTGCACAAAGAAGAGATAGACTGGAAAACTAGAATGGGAACAATTTTCCGACAACCCACAGAGTCGCAAGCTATGGCAGAGGATTTTAAAGCTAGTGTAAAGGATGCACATTACGAGTGGCCACATATAATAGCTTGTGACTGCTATCTATGCTGGCGGTAGAGGGGGTGGCAAAATAGCGTGCACACATGCTACTTTCCACTCTAAACTTATTCACACGTCCAGGGATGCCTTTTTCACGCCTGTGGCTGAAAGGATGTAAGTCGGGGAACCCGTGCACACTGTTAGCAGCATTAGAGGAGGGCAATTTACCTGTTTACCCAGGAAAAGGGCTTTGGAAATGGCCTTCATTCACCCATTATCTAAGCATTTACCTACTAACAGGCTTTATGGGATAATTTTAGGGACTGGGCCACATGTAAGTTTTGGAGAAAAGTAGGGCATATACTAAATACCTGCAAGGCAGTTTGCAAGATTCTGAGTAGCATATATTTGCTAATGGATTTCTTGCAATTTCAGCAGGGAAAAATTATCCACAGGAAAAATTTTACAAGCCAAAATTACTCCAAAAAGTGCTGTGGGACTTTAGTTTAAAATTTCTAAATTTATAGATTGAGCAGATAGCTCCATTTCAGCAGGAATAGGCGGTTTTACTCCCATTGTATCTATGAAGTTGCACTTCTAACTATTCTTAAGAAACCGATGTGATGTGCTGTATGATTTGAGGACCATCACGTTCAGAAAACAGTATTAAAGAAATTTAAACTTCATGCTTTTTAATGTAGTATTTTTTAGTACAGTCTGAAAACATCAGGTAGACTTTGTTGCCCATTATCTGGTGAAAGCTATTCACTTTCTATAATCTTTCTACAAACCTATGACTTTGTAAACCCAGTGGTACCTTTTTATAACAAATATCTCTTGAGCACATCTTAACTTTAAATTTATCCCAATAGAAATCTTCCACAGTAAATGCAGACCTTTTGTCACCTCCCACTCAGCCAGTTTCTAACCCAGTTACTCTGGGTCCCATACCAAGGGCACACAATTTATTTATAAATCTTCTATGTGGAACCAAGTAAAAGACCTTGCTGAAATCCAAGTATGCTACATCTAGTGCTTTCCTTGATTCAGCTCTCTGATCACCCAATCAAAGAAATTGATCATATTCATCTTGCAACATTTATCTCTAGTAAAACCATGCTGCTTCTGTTTTTGTAATCCGTTGGATTCCAAAACTTGCACTATCCTCTGTTTTTAGCAGTGATTACATTAGTTTTGCTCACCAAATGGGTAGACTAACTGGCCTGTAGTTCTCCAGGCCTCCTCCTTACTTCCACTTTTAAGAATTGAAACCACAACTGCCCTTTCCAGCCCTCCGGATCTTCTCCAGACTCTAAAGAAGCATTGAAAAATCACCTAGTGATGCTGCCAGGACATCTCTTAGCACCCTTTGGATGTATCCCATCTGGCCCCATTGCCTTATCTACTTTAAGTTAGCTCCTCACGAACATATTGTTATGAAAATCAATTGAGGTCTACCTCACTTCCAGTCTTATTTGTGTTTGTTTTATTGCTATATTTTCTTCTATATGAATTTTCACATTCCTGACTATTTTCCCAGCTTCTCAATTTTTCCAGATATTGTTGCTGGTCTTCCTCTTTCTGCAACCTCCTGTAGTTTATAAATGCTAACCTTTTCTCCCTTACCTTTTCAGCTACTTCTTTAGAAAACCATAGCAGCCCGTTTTCCTCTTCCCTTTATTTATATTCCTAACAAAAAGATTGGTTACTCTTATGATACCTCCTTTAAATTTTGCCCACTGCCCTTCTACTTTCCCCAGATTTTCCCATCCAGCTAACAACTTTTTGAGGTACTCCCCTATTTTTGAGAAAGTTAGTTTTCCTGATGTCCTACGACCCTAGTTAGATGGTAATTATAGTACATCACAAGCTAATAGCTCTATGTTAATATTCTGATGTGAAGATTAGATCAAAAGTGATCTTCCTGAGGCATCGAGCATTCACAGGGACGACAATTTTCAAAGGGCCGCATGGGGTCTGGGTGCGTGCGGTTCCTGGCGTTTGATGCGCGCATGTTATATAATATGCTAACCCGTGGCCACGATTTACATTGGAGGGCACATGTGCGCACGAGTGTCAAATCGCAAGCGTAAGTGGGGGGGATTTTACAACCTGTGTGGCAGTGACAGAATAGGCCTTTTCCCCAGTTCTCTGTCAGTACGCTTCATAAAGAGAGGACTGGGAGGGAACTTCCTAAATCCTCTACCTAGCCTGCCACCATTTTCCCCTACTAGTCCCCACCCCTAAAGCCCTGCTGCCTACCCCAGTTTTTTTTTGTTTTGTTACTTACTCGCAATCTGGAGCAGCAGCAAGTTGCACGGGTTCATACTTTCTGGCGTGCGCTTCAGCCAGACAGTGCCTTAATGGTGCTGTCCCGGCCCTCCCACGCCCCACCCAGAACCTGCCTCCAGCCCACCCATTTTTTGAACAGCCTTTTTTGTGCACGTACAGGCAGATACGCACGTGGCTGCAGGCATTTTAAATTTCCCGAGGTGCGCGTCAGCCCATTCACACGGGTATCTGGCCCGTTTTGGTGCGCGTAAGCCTTTTAAAATTCAGCCTATATTTGTGTAAATTAAAAGTCCAATAACACTTCTAGGAAATTACATCAGAGCCTCTCATAGTGTTTTCTATATGTACATTAAAATCTCGTACAATAAGGTGATTGCACTTAGGTGCACATTCTGCTATCAATTCAATAGTTTCCATGAAAAAGGGCTTGGCTTTGTTTGGTGGGTTATAAATAATCAAAACCCAACAATCATTTCCTAACCCAAACTTGGCAAGTAAAGCAACAGTATAAAGTAGTCATCTTAGCTCAACTTTCACTTCATGGAATAACACAGCTATCCAATAGCTCTTAAATAGAATCAAGTTCACAATTCCTAACATTTTTAGGAAATGAAAGAAGACATACTTTTCTAGTTTTCAAAGTCCTACCAGTTAAAATACCCTCAGCAAATGTGATCATTTATCAGCATGAAATAACCTATGGCTGTGACAAATAGATATGTAATTGTTTGCAAATCAAGCCTGCTACAATCCAGCATAACCTTCAAAGACAGGTATAACACCAAGCTCTGGGCAGATGAAGTGGAATATTGGGGTAGATTTTAAAACCCCTACGCGCGTAAATCCACCCGGATTTACTCGCGCGCCGGCGCGCCTATTTTGCATAGGCCGACAGCGCGCGCAAAGCCCCGGGACGCGTGTAAGTCCCGGGGCTTCGTAAAAGGGGCGGGAGGGGGCGTGTCCAGGGGGCTTGGCTGGGGGGGCAGGGGGCGGTTCCGGGGTGGGTCCGGGGGCGTGGGGACGGTTCGGGGGGGGGCCGGGAGGGCGGTCCCGAGTCCCCCGGCACTGCGGCCTGTGCCGGGGGATGCCGGGGCGGCACGCGCAAGTTACACCTACTTCAAGCAGGCGTAACTTGCCCAACAAAGGTAGGGGGGGATTTAGGTAGGGATAGGGGAAGGGAGGGGAAGGTGGGGGGACGCGGAAGGAAAGTTCCCTCCGAGGCCGCTCCGATTTCGGAGCGGCCTCGGAGGGAACGGAGGCAGGCTGTGCGGCTCGGCGCGCGCAGGCTGCCGATTTTGCGCAGCCTTGTGTGCGCCGACCCCGGATTTTATAAGATACGCGTGACTACGTGCCTATCTTATAAAATCTGGTGTACTTTTGTTCGCGCCCGGTGGCGCGAACAAAGTACATGCGCGCGTATGTTTTGAAGATCGGCCTCAATGGGTCTAGCAGTTCAAGGCAAAGGTTGCATTTTGCATCTATCTCAATTTTGAAAAGTTTTATGGCTTTTATCTTGCTAGAAAAATAAGTTTAAGGCACTTTTGATAACATTAGCAGTTAAGTATAATACTAATGTTGTCTGACATTTTGCCTTTGTGTCTAAGCAATGAATTCTGGCTGTGCCACTTTCATGGTCAGCAAAGTGTGCAGCATTCTCTATGGTACTGAAGAGCTGAAAAGCAAATTAATAGGATAAAAAAAATAGAAAAAAGGCATGCAGATGAGGAAAATGAATGAAGATAACTTGGTAAGTTTGGGGAGAAATTACTTGCTGTCAAACAATAACAATGATGAGGGGGCTGAATTTGTACTACATAAATATTGTGGTTAATAAAGCTGAGTGGTTTTAGCTCAGCACAATGAACTGAAGTCACATCTGCAAGAAAATCTGCTGAGCAGCCAGGCAAAAGCCAACAGATTCTACTTCCAAAGTGTTTCTCAGCTGATTTAAGGGCCTGTTTACTAAGCTGTGATAACATTGCAATATGTGTTAAAAACCACATTAATAGGCATTATCAGTAAATTGTGATATCACAAAAAATAATCCAATGTAATGTGGGTAAATAGAAATGAGCTGTATCACATGCAACTGCATGCAAAGCAGCTCACTAATATTAAAATGGCTTAAAAATTGGTTTAAAACCTTACGATTCATATTAAGTTGGAAAAAGATAACCACACCTTAACAGAGGTAGCTAAGTTCCCCAAAAAGTATCAGCCACTGGCTGATGCTCTCAAGCCTCCTGTGATCCTTAATGGGGCAGCTAACCCGGCATTCAGATCTCTCTTGAAATGGCACTAAATCCCACTCCCCAAAGAAAATATCCCCCCTTCTATTACCTGGCCTGGCATAACCCTGCTACTCCCAACAAAGATATGCAGGTAACCCAGCCTACATCTGACTTCCAAAAAATGAGAACCTCCCCTAGATGCTCCCCTCCTCCTTACCTGAGAGCAGCCTCAGGTTCATGTGGCAGGACTGATGCCTAATCATTCCTGCACTGACAGCACCGAAACTCAAAATGATGCCAGCTGACCTAAGGTTTTGCTTTGCCATATTTACATTGTGTAGAGCAAAAGAGGAGCTTTGGGTCAGTTGGTGCTATTTTGAATTTCAGATCCATTGCTCCTGCCGAAAGACCTGAGGCTACTCTTGGTGAAAAGAGGGGGGCATTTTTTTTGGAAATAGAGTGGGGGTTAGGTTTATGCTGGGGGTGGGGGCTACCTTTCTCTCTCTGTTGGGGAGGGAGTAGGAGAGTTTTGCTGAGGTGGGAGGGGAGATCTTTACTTTCAGTGAGTGTGTGTGTGGGGTGGGGGGGGGGGGGGGAGATGGGATTTGATGCTGGGGTAGGGGAAGCAAAATCAGATTTAGCTGCCCGTTTAAGGATTTTGGCCCAAGGGGGCCAGGATCATGCATTCCCAAGCCAGGAATGCACAGACAACACCATGGATAATATCAATCTTCCCAGTTATAGAATGCAAGACTTACTAAACTGAGTACTTATGTTCCCCAGTTTAGTAAATCCCATGGGAAATGACCTGTGTTAAAACAGTGAGTTAACATGGCGTTTCAATGCAGCTTAGTAAACAGATCTCTTAAAAAGTAAATTTTGCCCTGTCTGAAGCACTGAAAAGTACTGGCTATTCCTTAAGCCAGGTACGTACAAATAAAATGGTACTAAATAAATAATTCCAAATTAAATTACTTGTAACTTAGTTCTGCTCTTCTTATTTTTTGTACATATCCTTTCTATTTTGCCCGAATGCTTTTTATTTGATTTTTACATTTTTTAAGGAGCAAAAAATGTACACCATTTATTGTAATCATTCAATATACTTTTAAACATTTTTCACTCTTGAGCTGCTCATGGAATATTCCTAGATTGTCAGTCTCTGTGTGATGTCTGCATGAGGTTCTTATAAAGGCTAGCACAGAAGACCCTAGTCTAATTCAGTTCATAAGAACATAAGATTTGCTATATTGGGTCAGGACCAAAGGTCCCATCAAGCCCAATATCCTGTTTCCAGGCCAATCCAGGTCAAAAGAACCCGGCAGGATACCAAAGGGTAGATAGATTCCATGCTGCTTATCCCAGGGATAAGCAGAGGATTTCTGCAACTCCACTTTAATAAAGGTTTATGGACTTTTTCTCCAGAAACTTGTCCAAAACTTTTTAAATGCAGCTATACTAACAGCTTTCACCACACACTACTACACCCATTATTTTATAGACCTTTTTAATATCTCCTCTTAGTCGTTTTTTTTCCAAGCTGAAGAGTCCTAACCTCTTTAGCCTTTCCTCATCGGGGAATTGTTCCATCCCCTTTATTATTTTGGTCATCCTTCTCTGTAGCTTTTCTAATTCTGCTATATCTTTTCTGAGATGTGGTGATCAGAACTACACACAATACTCGAGATGAGATCATACTATGGGGTGATAGAGAGGCATTATGATATTCTTTGTTTTATTCTTCATTCATTTCTGCTGATCTCTTGGGAGGGCTGAAAATGGAATACGAGTCAAACAGATGATGTAGTGGATTTGGGCCCAGAGACAGCAAGGGCAGAGGCTTCGTGAGCTAGATAGGGATCTCATCTTTAGGAACATCCCTTCTAAGCAGGGCCGGTGCAAGGGGATTAGGCGCCCTAGGCGAACCTTCTCCCTTGCTCCCCCTCCCGGGTCTCGGCTCCAACTCCTACATCGTTCTCGATCACGCCCACCGGCTGTGTGGTTTTCTGGGTCGCGAGCAGGTTGGGCACTGCTCGTGGCTCGCCAAATCTCCACTCCTCTTTGCCACCACTTGCGGCCCCATGTGGTTCGCATCCAGTGGCGTACCGAGAGTCTCCGGCGCCCGGGGGCTAATGTATTTGTGTGCCTCTCCAGCATCCCCCCCCCTTAATCCTTCTTGTACTAATGCTTAAGGTCACAGAAAAATCAGTGGCATCTCTAGACAGAAGAATTTGTTTTTTGGGGGGAGCCAAAATGACATTTCTTCATCTCATACACTTCTATAACATGGATAGCATGGATCCTGCTTTAAAACTGATTAAAAAAAACTGGTTAATAAAAAAGTCCAAAGGGTCTTCTGGCCAGTTTACACTTCTAGTAAAACTACTATAAAATTATTTGATAGCCTCATTCAACTAATTCTTTATGGCTATGAGAGTGAAGTCTGGAATATGAAGTCTGGAATATGAAGTGACAGAATGTCAATATAAATCCTGTACCTCCAGTTCTCTAACTCTGTGCATCCACTGAAATCCCCCCAAACAATGGAGCTTGGACGTATCCCTTACAGCTCATCGTAGTAAAAGATATTTTCAAATTCTGGTGTCACCTCACAGTAACAGCAGCACAAACACCTTCCACTGCCAGGCACATTGTGAACTAACACAAAACCCCACAAAAAAGGCACTCAAAATCTATACTGCAATCCCATCGTAACATAACAGTAATAACACCAAGGACTCAAACAACAATAACCCTACCTGTGAAAAAGCAAGGGTAAATATTACACTGGATCCTAGAATACCAATATACCACCTACTGAAGAAACAAAACAAACCCGATTGCTATAGATCCCTATACAGACACTACATGCTAGCAGAATCTTTCATCACGGTCACACAGACAGAGCAGAGACAGACTCTCACCAAATACAGAATACAAAATAAAGGAGCACAATTAGACAAAAACTGAAATGAAAACTCCAAGAAGCCAGACTCTGTGTATTAACAATGGAAAAACAGAACCACCATTCCTCATAAAACAAATAAAATCAAGAAACATAAAGCATCAGTTATAATAGCAAAACCATAATAAAAGAATATTATAAAACCAATGATAAATAGAATTTCTATTAATTAAAATTATACATTTTTTACAATTTCCCAAACACCAATAAAATATTTCAAAACAGCACATATATCAAATAACATCCAATAATTAAAACTAAAAAGGATTTTAAAAGCCCCTGCTGTCCCTTCTGTGGGAGCTCTTGATTTCCAGTCACCCTGATATTGTCGAGGATTAGGAGGTTATCCTCTCTCTTTCACACAAACTCACATGTCCATTCTCTCTCACACATACACTGTCATATACATACACATTCATGCTCTTATATCCACCATAACCTCTTGCTCACAGACACTGACACACTCTCAGGCTCTAAGACACTCTCTCCTCCCCCTCCCACATACCCCGCACACACAAACTCTTACTCCCCTGGATTTTCTCATACACACTAATGCTCTCACACTCACTTGCTCCTCACATACACACAAACACACACACCCTGGCAAGCTCCCCAGTCATTCTCACACACACACCTCCAGGCAGGCCCCATTCATTTTCACACCACTCTCTCCCCATCCCCCAGGCATGCACACATTTATTCTCTCACACACAGACCCCCAGGCAGGCACCCATGCATTCACACACACACATACACCCCCAGGCAGAGTCCCATTCATACACATGCACACACTAAAGGCAGACCCCCCCCCCCCATTCTCTTTCTTTTTGCCAGCAACCTCGGAACCTCTCTCATTCCTCTGCTGCCACTGGTACTGCTGCCGCATGGCTATTGGGGAGGCGCCAATTGCTGCTACTGGCACTGAAGCTCTGCTGCCTCCTCTGTGCAGACCCTGTGGGCTTCCACTTCCTCCATGCTGATCTCGTACATTGTGAGATCTGCATAGAGAAAGTACTACTCTTGCACATTCCCAAAGATTACATGTGCCAATCACTAAAAAGTAATTTTTTTTTTAACCTTTGCTGTCTGATCTTAGTTTTCTAATCGGTTGGTCACAGGCTTTTTTTTCCCCACCTTCCCTTTCTTATTTTTTTGCCAATTCCTTTTATATTGTCTTTTTTCTATTTCTTTTCTCTCCATCTTCTTCCCTCAAACACACAGTCAGGTTCTCATTCTCACATGCTTTCTCTCTCTCACACACACACACACACACACACACACAGTCTCTCACTGGCACATGCTGTCTGACTTCCACACACAGAGGCTCTCACATGCTGTCTCTGCAAATATTCAGGTCCTCACTCCCACACACAGTCTCTCAACTCACTCTCACACACAATCTCTCATCAACTCATCTCCTATACGCACACATACACACTCTACAGGTCCTCAGCCTCTCTCTCACTTCTGGGCCTCCTCTTCATGGGTCGCTGCAGGATGGGCTCTGCAGCGGCCCTGATCTTCTCGGGCCGCCTGCAATGTGGGATCCGCGGCGGCCCTGCTACCGGGCCTCTTCCTCTTCTCTGGCCGCTGCGACTTGGGATTCGCGGCGGCCCGTAAGCGCTGCTCCTCTTCCGCACGCGGCTGATGCTCCTCCTCCTTCTTGCCCGCGCGGCTCCGGCAACGTTTTCTTCCGGGATCGCGCAGGCAGGAAGGAGGAGGAGCACCTGCAGGCTTGAACGCAACCTTTTTCTTCGGGCCGTGGTGACGTGAGCTCCACCACGGCCCTGCCGATCTGCCTGCTATGTGTCGCTGCTCAGCCGCCAGTGGGATGAGGTCCACTGGCGGCTGCATGAGCCTCCCTGCGCCCAGGAGCATTGGCTCCCCTCAGGATACCACTGCTCACAGCGCCCACTAATACTCGGCGCCCTAGGCCCAGGCCTAGTTCGCCCCAGTGCTTCCACCAGCCCTGCCTCTAAGGACCCATTCTGACTGTTTCTACTTCCTGCTCCAAACCTCATCATAGCTAGGAAAGAAGGACTCACTCTTCAAAGATATATTCCAACAAAACAAAACTTTTATTTTCAGGTGTTACCAGCAGAGTATGTACAACTCATTAAATCAGGGTACAAAGGCAACCACAGCTAGGCTGAAATAGTTATGAAATAGAAAAGAGTAAACAAGCAATCTCTTCAACCAGTATATTTACTTCCCCCTTAATTAAAAGACTACTTGCAACAATCATCTCCACTCTCCATTTCAGTAGTTCAAAATACACATAGTAAATACCATCTCTCCTCTCTAACGCCTGGTTCTTTTGCTTTTCCATAGACCACAGTTTTCAAAATCATAGCATCACATATACCATTTATTATACGTCAGACTCACTCACTTGATACATAGCAATTCTCTCCCTTCTTAATTGAAATTCAATAACTCCTCAAATTCTCCACCATTTTCCCTTTCCAAGCAATTGCAAACAGCTCCCCTATGAGGAAAGACTATAGAGGTTAGGACTTTTCAGCTTGGAGAAGAGAGGGGTGAGGGGGGATATGGTAGAGGTGTTTAAATTCATGAGAGGTCTAGAATGGGTAGATGTGAATCGGTTATTTACTCTTTCGGATAGTAGTAAAACTAATCGGAGAAAGTTCGTTTTCACTCAACGCACAATTAAATTCTGAAATTTGTTGCCAGAGGATGTGGTTAGTGCAGTTAGTATAGCTGTGTTTAAAAAAGGATTGGATAAGTTCTTGGAGGAGAGAGCCATTATCTATTAATTGAGTTGACTTAGAAAATAGCCATTGCTATTACTAGCAATGGTAACATGGAATAGACTTAGTTTTGGGGTACTTGCCAGGTTCTTATGGCCTGGATTGGCCACTGATGGAAACAGGATGCTGGGCTTGATGGACCCTTGGTCTGACCCAGCATGGCATGTTCTTATGTTCTGGAGTCCCCAATTCTCACCTTTCAAAGAATTCCTCACTCCCAAAGTCTCCCTATGATTGTGGGAACTCCAACTCTCATCTTACCTGTGGGACTCAGCACATTTTTGCCTGGTTATTTCTCTTCAGAAGAAACATCTCTGTATCTCGGGCCTTTCCCCTTGAAGGGGAAAGCCCCTGCAGATCCTTTCAAAAGAGGGCATCTCAGGTGAACCCATTCCCTCCGGCTGAGTTCTCTGCAACTCCCCCACTAAATCCTAAACCAACCTACTGAAAGAAATACTTTTCAGGGCCCTCCCCCCAACCACACTCTCTTATCAAAGACCTTGCACATTAGGATCTATTAAACACTTTTCCTAATTTTACCCCATTAAATGCAGGCCTTCCAAACTGTGAGTCGGGACCCCAAATGGGGTCACAAACCTTCAGCTGAAGTCACAAATGCCTCAAACAGCAGCAGCACTCTTTAGGTCCCAGAAACAGCATTAGTAGCAAAATCAGTATGGGCCTTTTGAGCCAGCTCACAGGCCCTGCAGTTGTACTGCCATTGTATGAGTTTCTGGGTTAACAGGAAGCCCTGCATGAGGAGATATTGGGGCTGCCTGCAGGGTATATGACCCTGCACGAGCTTACAGGTAATGTGATGACATTCATTACTAATGCTACCTGCTGCTTGCAAATCACCATAGGGCTAGAGATGAGCCATGAAGGCAGGGCTGAGCGTGCATGGCTGGTGGAGATTGCCACTGTTCCTTTCTCCTCACCCACCACTGAACCTATCCAAGGAGAAAAATCTTTCCTCATCATCAGCCTGCTCTGGCTTCACATCAGTTATCTACCTTTGGCCGGGGGCCCAAGAAAATGTTGCTGCTGACCCTAGACGGGGAGCTTTTGGAGGAGGAGCTGTTTGAAGGGAGAGATCAGATGTAGGAGGAGTTTGGATCAGGTAGAGAGGGACTGGCTGAGGAGAGTGAGAGAAGCTGATAGAGAACTGGGGAATTGTAAGAGGAGCTGGGGAGTGAGAATCAGCTTTGGAGTTGTATGAGAGAAGGGTTGGTTGTGGCTGGGAAGTGTAAGGGATGAGTGAGGAGATAGGCATATCTGCAATTGTTCAGATTCAAACAGGGTTATTTCATAAGATTGAGAAATATATATAGGTACAATTTTCATCTTAAACTGTTTCTTTATAACCAACATTATTCCCCCTCCCCTATGATGCAATCTTGGTACTGAGAATATATCATAATTAGAGTTATCTGTGGGTTTCAGCCAGGTTTCAGTCATATAAAAAGTCTGATATTAATGCGTTTTTTTTTTTGTAATAAGAACATAAGAAATTGCCATGCTGGGTCAGACCAAGGGTCCATCAAACCCAGCATCCTGTTTCCAACCGAGGCCAAAACCAGGCCACAAGAACCTGGCAATTACCCAAACAGTAAGAAAATCCCATGCTACTGATGCATTTATAGCAGTGGCTATTCCCTAAGTAAAATTGATTAATAGCCATTATTGGACTTCTCATCCAAGAACTTATCCAAACCTTTTTTTGAACCCAGCTACATTAACTGCACTAACCACATCCTCTGGCAACAAATTCCCAGAGCTTTATTGTGCGTTGAGGTGAAAAATAATTTTCTCTGATTAGTCTTAAATGTGTTACTTGCTAACTTCATGGAATGCCCACTAGTCCTTCTATTATTCGAAAGTGTAAATAAGCGAGTCACATCTACTCGTTCAAGACCTCTCATGATCTTAAAGACCTCTATCATATCCCCCCTCAGCCGTCTCTTCTCCAAGCTGAACAGCCCTAACCTCTTCAGCCTTTCCTCATAGGGGAGCTGTTCCATCCCCTTTATCATTTTGGTTGCCCTTCTCTGTACCTTCTCCATCGCAACTATATCTTTTTTGAAATGTGGCGACCAGAATTGTACACAGTATTCAAGGTGCGGTCTCACCATGAGCGATACAGAGGCATTATGACATTTTCCGTTCTATTAACCATTCCCTTCCTAATAATTCTTAACATTCTATTTGCTTTTGTTGACTGCTGCAGCACACTGAGCTGACGATTTTAAAGTATTATCCACTATGATGCCTAGATCTTTTTCCGGGTGGTAGCTCCTAATATGGCACCTAACATTGTGTATCTACAGCAATGGTTATTTTTCCCTATATGCAACACCTTGCACTTGTCCACATTAAATTTCATCTGCCATTTGGATGCCCATCTTCCAGTCTTGCAAGGTCCTCCTGTAATTTATCACAGTCTGCTTGTGATTTAACTACTCTGAATAATTTTGTATCATCCGCAAATTTGATTAACCTCACTCATTCCTTTCCAGATCATTTATATATATATATTGAAAAGCAGCGGTCCAAGTACAGATCCCTGAGGCACTCCACTGTTACCCCTTTCCACTGAGAAAATTGACCATTTAATCCTCCTACTCTGTTTCCTGTCTTTTAACCAGTTTGTAATCCCACGAAAGGACATCGCCCTCCTATCCCATGACTTTTTAGTTTTCTTAGAAGCCTCTCATGAGGGACTTTGTCAAACGCCTTCTGAAAATCCAATACTACTACATCTACCGGTTCACCTTTATCCACATGTTTATTAACCCTTCAAAAAAATGAACCATATTGTGTTAGGCAAGACTTCCCTGGGTAAATCCATGTTGACTGTGTCCCATTAAATCATTGTCTTTCTATATGCTCTACAATTTTGATCTTGACAATAGTTTCCACTATTTTTCCCGGCACTGAAGTCAGGCTCACTGGTCTATAGTTACCCGGATCGCCCCTGGATCCTTTTTTAAATATTGGGGTTATATTGGCCACCCTCCAATCTTCAGGTACAATGGATGATTTTAATGATAGGTTACAAATTTTAACTAATAGATCAGAAATTTCATTTTTGAGTTTCTTCAGAACCCTAAGATGCATACCATCTGGTCCAAGTGATTTGCTACTCTTTAGTTTGTCAATCTGGCCTACTACATCTTCCAGGTTCACAGTGATTTCATTCAGTTCGTCTGACTCATCACCCCTGAAAACCAGCTCCAGAACTGGTATCTCCCCAACATCCTTATTAGTAAACACGGAGGCAAAGAATTCATTTAGTCTTCCTGCAATGGCCTTATCTTCCCTAAGAGTCCCTTTAACCCCTCTTTCATCTAATGGTCCAACCGACTCCCTCACAGGTTTCTTGCTTTGGATATATTTTAAAAGTTTGATTATGAGTTTTTGCCTCTATGGCCATCTTCATTTCAAATTCTCTCTTCGCCTGCCTTATCAATGTTTTACACTTACCCTGACAATGCTTATGCTTTATCCTATTTTCTTCAGATGGATCCTTCTTCCAATTTTTGAAGGATGTTTTTTTTGGCTAAAATAGCCTCTTTAACCTCACCTTTTAACCATGATGGTAATCGTTTTGCCTTCCGTCCACCTTTCTTAATGCGTGGAATACATATGGATTGCGCCTCTAAGATTGTATTTTTAAACAATGTCCAAGCCTGTTGAACACTTTTAACCTTTGCAGCTGCACCTTTCAGTTTTTTTCTATTTTCCTCATTTTATTCAAAGTTTCCCTTTTTAAAATTTAGTGTTAGAGCTGCAGATTTACTTATTGTCGCCCTTCCAGTTATTAGTTTAAATTTGATCATGTTATGATCACTGTTGCCAAGTGGCCCCACCACCGTTACTTCTCTCACCAAATCTTGCATGCCACTAAGAATTAAATCTAAAATAGCTCCCTCTCTTGTTGGTTCATGAACCAATTGCTCCAAGAAGCAATCATTTATTACATCCAGGAACTTTATGTCTCTAGCAAGTCCTGATGTTACATTTACCCAGTCAATATTGGGGTAATTGAAATCTAAATTCCAAAAAATCTCTTAATGAATAACCCCACGAGGGCAGTAAATTAAATTGAGATACGTGGTGTTTTTAAATTATTAGAAAAAATTTTTACGCTGTGCATATCAAAATTTACTTTGGAAATTTAAGGACCATCATACCACCCAGTGCTCACAAGTCAGACTTGCATTTCATGCACTTCATATGGGTCACTTTTAATCAACTGGTCCATGTAGCTCCACTCAATTTTTATGAATTTTTTTAAATATTTTTCCATAGCTGTCGGAGGTACTCTTCTGACTGTCAGGTGGATACCAGACGCAATGGTATTTAAATTCAGACCGACCCAAGCCGCTCTACCCGCCAAGAACTCTGAGCGGAGAGATGGCGTTGGGTTCGGTAAGTTTACCTTTTATTTCCCTCTGTAATGTATACATCGTCAAGACATTCTGTTGCAAAAAGTAATATCGCTGAATTTGATTTAGGCTTTTAATGTTTTTTAGAAAAATTTGATGGACCCTTAACACCACTGAAGTTCTTTTTTGCAAGAATTTACTAATGCTTAAAGATCTGTTTATATCCCCCGTTGAAACAAGGGGAGTGCTGATCAGGAGAGTCTGAATATACGTCTCTGAAGCAGCTACTTTGGCGAAACGCGCGCGTCGGTACGAGTACCTCCGACAGCTATGGAAAAATGACCCCGACAACGGATGAATAAGGGAAGTTCTTCTTCTTTTAAAATTCATTACTTGAAAAATATTAAAAAATTCATAAAAATTCATAAAAATTGAGTGGAGCTACATGGACCAGTTGATTAAAAGTGACCCATATGAAGTGCATGAAATGCAAGTCTGACTTGTGAGCACTGGGTGGTATGATGGTCCTTAAATTTCCAAAGTAAATTTTGATATGCACAGCGTAAAAATTTTTCTAATAATTTAAAAACACCACGTATCTCAATTTAAGGTAATTGAAATCTCCCATTATTATTGCACTGCCAAATTGGTTTGCTTCCCTGATTTCTCTTAGCATTTCATCATCTGTCTGACCATTTTGTCCAGGTGGACGGTAATATACTCCTATCACTATACTCTTACCCAACACACATGGATTTTCTACCCATATAGATTCTACTGAGCATTTACTCTCTTGTATGATCTTTATCCTGATGGACTCTATACCCTCCCAGACATAAAGTGGCCACACCCCCACCAAGTTGATCCTCCCTATCTTTGTGATATAAGTTGTACCCTGATATAGCACTGTCCCATTGGTTATCCTCCTTCCACCAAGTCTCTGTGATGCCAATTATGTCAATCTCATCATTTGCTGCTATACACTCTAACTCTCCCATCTTACTTCTTAGACTTCTGGCATTGGCATACAGACATTTCAAAGTGTGGTTTTTGCTTGTTATAACAACCTGCTTTTCAGTTGTTTGGGATAATTCGGAAATCATTAGCTTTGGTGATTTTTTACATATTGGCATATGAACTATGTTTGCTTTTAATGGAACCTCTCTGTTGGGATACCCTAACTCTCCTTTTTCATTAGTATCCTTCAAGGATACATTTCTCCGAACCATGCACTGCTGAGTGACTGTCGGCTTTCCCCCTTGTTCTAGTTTAAAAGCTGCTCTATCTCCTTTTTGAAAGTTAGTGCCAGCAGCTTGGTTCCACTCTGGTTAAGGTGGAGCCCATCCTTTCGGAAAAGTCTCCCCTTTCCCCAAAAGTTTCCCCAGTTCCTTACAAAACTGAATCCCTCTTCCCTGCACAATCGTCTCATCCACGCATTGAAACTCTGGAGCTCTGCCTGCCTCTGGGGACCTGCACGTGGAACAGGAAGCATTTCAGAGAATGCTACCCTGGAGGTTCTGGATTTCAGCTTCCTACCTAAAATCCTAAATTTGGCTTCCAGAAGATCTCTCCCACATTTTCCTATGTCGTTGGTGCCCACATGTACCATGACAGCCGGCTCCTCCCAGCACTGTCTATAATCCTATCTAGGTGACGCGTGAGGTCTGCCACCTTCGCACCAGGCAGGCAAGTTACCAGGCGGTCCTCATGTCCACCAGCCACCCTGCTATCTACATGTCTAATAATCGAATCACCAACTATGATGGCCGGCCTAAACCCTTCCCTCCTGGGCAGTAGCCCTGGGAGATTTGTCCTCAGTGCGAGGAGGACAATACATCACCTGTATATTAATTAGAAAAAAAGTAAGAAATAGATAATTCATTGTTGTAATGTTATTTTCCCGTCGATAGCAGGGCTGAATTACCATGCTGTCATGGGATCTGTCATCAGGCCCGGGAGGCGGAGCTTGTCAAAGCAGAGAACAGAGCTTTGCTCTCTGCGGCTGCGCGTGTGTTCCCGCGCAGGAAAGTAATGGTATCTCCTCAGTCTGTTTTATCCGCGAGCGGGGAACGCAACGCGGAGCTATTCTTCTCCTCAGTAAAAAAAAATAGAATAAAATGTGAAACCGGGGTTCAAACCCTGTCTCTGTGGGAAACGGATGTCGGTCACGGACGGACATGACCGATGTTATCAATGTCTTGGACCGCATCACCACACAGAGAACTGTGAGTTTTGCTCAAAAATGTCACCAAGAGCTTTAAAACAAAGGGTCTATAGGCTTCAGGAACATTTTGCCTATCGCGATCCATCAGAGGCTCACTCATCGCCTGGCCCGTTCACTTCATCGGCTCCAGCGAAAAAGAAATCTTTATCGTCTGATCCTAAGTCCTCCACTCTAGGAGGTAAAAGGAAAGCAAAAAATCAAAGGCCAGTGGGTTCTCATAAATCCCCAGTGCCTATAGAGCCGCAACATACCTTATCGGAGGAGGAACCCTCGGCACCGAAGACTTCTGCGCCTATGGCGCCAAATGCGCATATACCGGCGCCGAAGATAGAGTCTGCGCACAACTTAGCGACTCCGGCGCGCATGGCACAGAAGAGACCACCGCACTGACCAGTTATGCGCACGGCGCCGGAAACACCCTATGCGCATGGCGCCGGAAACACCTGTGCGCATGGCGCGTAAAACACTTATGCGCATGGCGCCGGAAACAACTACGCGCACGGCGCCGACAGTAAGGAAACTTATGCGCATGGTGCCGAAAAATCCTGTGCGCTCGGGATCCAAGAAATATGCGCATAAAACTACAACCGCGCACAATTCTACTACCGCGCACAGATGTTCAAGTGCGCATGAGTCTACAGTCGCGCATACGCGCATACCTGCGCATACTTCTACATCTGCGCGTAAATACATATCCGCGCATAAATCTAATAAGCGCATACATCAAGATCTGCGCGTAGAAACCAGAATTACTCGCCTCAAAAATTAGAGAGAGAGTTGAAGCGAAAACGATACCCTTCACACAGCTCTTCTTCCGAGGCTGAAGTCACAGATACTGAGTCTTCATCTGAGGACTATCGTAACTACTCACATCACTCCCATTCTAAAGATTAAAAAAGAGGAGTGTGTCATGGCTCACCGTCCGTGAGGCCTCGGGCGCCGCCCTTCCGTCGTCCGTCCTGTGCCGCCACCAGCGGCCAAGGTCCCTGGAGTTCGACAGGCTCAAGTAACTCCCGGGGTCCGTGCCTTCGCTGGCCCTGGTTTGGCTGGGCTCCTAAGTTCCCTTCAAGCAGGGTTGGGGGTAAGCAAACCCCAACCCCCAAAGACAACACAGAGAGGGAGCAGTAGTTCCTTCAAAGTAGTTTATAACGTACCACCAGGAAACATTACATGAGGGTTGTCCCCTCCCCCTCCCGCCCTCCGGTTCTCTTACAAGCAGTGCTATTACAGAGTAACCTTTTACTTCTTATGCTTAGCTCTATTACAAGACCTAACCCACAGGCCCCTTTAGAGCCCTCCTCCCGGGCTTCCCCTTTAGGCTAAGGAGTATACCTTACCCCACACAGCTTACTCGGTATCCATATACGAACCGGAGGACTCCTCTCCCCCTGAACCTACCTCCATCTCTTCCTCCTCTGACACTGAAGAGCTGAGTTTTTGTGGCCAGTTCCTCCAAGGGGGCACACCCTCTTCCACCGCCTCCATGGACTCATCAGTGTCTACCTCATTATCCTCTATGCCTGCCACCTGTTCGCCTTCAGGCTTCCCTCCCCTGTCTGGTGGCGTTTCAGGGAAGCTGGGATGCGTAGTCCTTCTCTTCTTCTCCTGCGCCCCCTGCTGTCTGGCCCTGGTATTCTTGTTGTGCTTATGGTAGCTTGTCAGCTCCTGCCAGCGGCCGGGCTGCGCTACATCACAAGTGCTACATGGGAGATGAGTCCTTCCACTTCTAAATCATCTCATAAAGTTCCGTCTACTACCGGATCATTGAGAAAAATGGTACAAATTCTTTCCTCTACCACTTCTTCAGATTCGGAAGACTTAAGAAATACTCCAGTAAATAAGACACAGAGAGATAGGGAAGTTCCTGTAACTTCACCTCCAACAACTATCTCACAACAACAAGACAATCGTATGATAATGCCCTCTCATACAAGAGAAGCATTTTTTTCAATTGTCGCAGTCTCTAGCAGGTTTTTACGAGACGCTTCAATCATCATTTAAAATGACTAATACTTCTGAGGACAGTGCTACAAAACATAAAGCACAGTCTAATGAAGAGCAATCGGCAGAACCACCGACATCTCCCAGGACAAACCAACCAACCTCGCCTACTCACATACAGGATACATATTTTGATTCTCCTCAATACAAGCATCCCCATCATCATCGGTGGAATGTCTGTCAGATACACAGGACCAACTACAGGAGCCATATTCCCCTCCTGAGACCTTACATACCCAAAAATTCATAGAAAAAATGGGTACTATTCTACACCTAGAGGTCCAAAAAGAAACAGACCCTAGAGCGGAAACTCTTGGACTTCTAAAAAATATTTGATACTCAGGTGGAACCAAATCTCTTCCACCACAAGAATCCTGCACTCCGTCTTACAAAAATCCTGGGAAATGCCTTATACAACTGTCAAGCTGTTTATAAGAAAACTGACATGAAATTTTGTATGAAGAAGCATCACTATACCTCTACCACAATTGCCTCACACAATCAATTGTAGTAGAGGTCGGCGATGCAAAGGTTTCAGGAAAACAAAGTTGCATAACTACTTTCCCACCAGGGAAAGACAACAAATATTTGGATGAATTTGGTAGGAAAATATACCATAACTCGATGTTAACCGCAAGAATTATGCAACATCAGTTCTACATGGTACAATATCTGTATGAGTGTATGCAAGCTATGAAAGGTATACATTCCTCAGTATCTGAACAGATACCTCAGCCTCTTCATGACATGGAAGAATGTTCTCGACACCTCTTGAAGTCAATCTATGAGGCACATGAAACATCATCCAGAGCATCTGCAGCAGCTATTGCAGCCCGCAGACTGGCATGGTTACGATCAAGTTCCATAAGAGATGACTTACATGTGAAACTAACAAACCTCCCATGCACAGGAGATAACTTGTTTGGAGAAAAGTTCCAGGACGCAGTAAGTAAATTAAAAGAGGAAGCTCTAGCAGTACAATCTCTAACATCGAATCCTATTTACTCGACTGCACGTCGTTATGTGGCATCTACTCGTAGACAGCCTTATGCCAGATGACCCTATAGAGCTTATCCAACGTTTTGTAACCAGCCATACCCTTCCTACCAGCGTCCTCCTCCACAAACCAATACATCAAATCAATGAAGAGGTAAACCACGTAACCAGAGACAGCAGGCACACTACTACTGCAGCAAAGGCGACCTCATCTTTTTAGTTATTCAGCCGCCACAACAACATCAAGCTCCTCCAGGCAGAATTCGTTCTTGCCTGAAAGCCTGGGAAACAATAACATCAGATCAATGGGTTCTGGAGATAGTACGTCAAGGTTACCAACTCCAATTTCTCACAAAACCCATATTGCCTCATCTTTCCACACTCAAGATTCACAATTCCCATCCACAATTGGGGGAGGAAATTGCTTCACTTCGCAAACAACAAGCAATTTGGAAAATCCACCCACATCCCAATTTAGCAGCTTTTTATTCCCCATACTTCCTCATACCAAAGAAGTCTGGGGGCCTTCGCCCAATACCAGACCTAAGAGAGTTGAACAAATTTCTCACCAAGGAGAAATTCAAAATGGTAATCGTTGAAGTCAATTCTTCCTCTCATTCAAACCAACGATTGGATGTGCTCCATCGATCTGAAGGATGCTTACACACACATTCCAATTCATCCTTCATCGTGGCGTTACCTGTGCATTCACTACAGACATCAACACTACCAGTACAAAGTTCTTCCCTTTGGGCTATCGGCTGCACCCAGAGTTTTCACCAAATGCATGATAGTGGTGGTGGCTCATCTCAGAAAACAAGGTATAACCATCTTTCCATATCTGGACGATTGGCTCATAATCGCCTCAACTCCGAACATCTTACAGGATCACCTCAATCGGGTGATACATTGCTTGCAAGAATTAGGGTTGGTGATAAATTTTCAGAAATCACATCTCCAACCAACACAGCAGTTACAGTTCATAGGCGCATGCCTGGACACTACGTGCAACAGAGCATACCTCCCAGACGACAGAACATCACATTTCCGTCAACTTCTACACAACTTGAAACATACTCACAGAGCGTCAGCAAGACAAGTCCTGGTAATTCTGGGCCACATGGCAGCGGCGAATTTCATGGTTCCCAACACCAGGCTACACATGAGATGCCTACAATGGGGTCTAAAGCGCCAATTGGAAACAACATTCACAACCATTGATGCAGAAGGTAACGCTGACCGCAGAAATGAAAAAAAGATATAGCATGGTGGCTCCTAGACTCCACCTTGTCCAAGGGAGCATTGTTCAGCCCCCCTCCTCACAATGCAGTCCTAACCACAGATGCATCTCGCAAGGGATGGGGTGCACACCTCGAGACTTACGAAACCCAAGGGTTATGGACACTCTCAGAACAAAATCTACAAATAAATCTACTGGAACTCAGAGCGATTCGCAATGCATTGCGAGTCTTCCAAGACCACCTGAAGAGACGCAGGGTCATGATCTACACAGACAACCAAGTAGCGATGTTTTACATCAACAAACAAGGAGGGTCCGGTTCATGGTCCCTCTGCAAAGAGACCCTGACAATCTTCAAACATGCTCACAAAAATTGCATACACCTACAAGCAACTTACCTACCAGGAGTTGCAAACACAAGAGCGGACAGACTAAGCCGCATCTTTCATCCCCACGAATGGACACTCAATACAGAAGTAGTCCAGGACATATTTCTACAGTGGGGGGACACCTTCCATAGATCTCTTTGCAACAGAGATCAATTCTCAAGTTCCCAAATTCTGCTCGATAAGACCAAGCCAATTCAGGATTGCTCAAGATGCCTTCCTCATTCCGTGGACGACAGGCCTTCTCTATGCCTTTCCTCCCATACCTCTCATAACCAGAACAATTCAGAAGTGCATAGCGGACAAAGCTCAACTGATACTCATAGCCCCGGCATGGCCGAGGCAACATGGTACAGTTTCCTACTTTGCCTATCCATCAAGGATCCAATTCTATTACCGAATCGTCAAGATCTTCTAAGCCAAGATCAAGGAACACTACTACACCCGCTGCATTCATCTCTACACTTGACAGCTTGGAGATTGAAAGGCTCCTTCTGACAGAACAAGGAGTTTCCACTTCAGCACAATTCATCTTGTTACAATCAAGGAAACTCTCAACCAGGAAAAATTATAGCTATAAATGGAAACGCTACTCTACCTGGTGCACTTCCAAAGGTGTACCGCCATTGGACTGCTCCCCGGAATTGCTCATTGATTATCTTCATACACTATATGTAGCTGGTCTAGCAACATCATCCATCAGAGTTCACCTCAGCGCCATAGGCGCCTATCATAGACCAATCAATGACATTCCTATATCCAATCACCCATTACTGACTCGTTTTATAAAGGGTTTAACACACATTCGTCCTCCAGTATCCAAACCTCCAGCTCCATGGAACTTCAACATAGTTCTGGAACAGCTCATGCTTTCCCCATTTGAACCTATGGACTCAGCACACATTAAATACCTCACTTGGAAGGTGGTATTCCTGGTCGCAGTAACATCAGCACGAAGAGTTAGTGAGTTACAAGCTTTGGTCCATTATCCTCCATACTTGCAATTTCATCAACAGAAGGTAGTTCTACGAACTCACCCATCCTTCCTACCGAAGGTAGTTACCCCCATTCCATCTCAATCAGACAATGGAATTACCAATTTTTTCCCTAAACCTCATGCAAACGATAGGGAAAAGCTACTGCACACACTGGATTGTAAGAGAGCTTTAACACACTACAAAGAAAGGACGAACTCGGACTCCCGTGTTTCTCAACTCTTTGTTTCCTACGACCCGAAGGCACCTGGACTGCCAGTGGCTAAACGCAACCATCTCCAGTTGGATAGCACAGTGCATCAAATTCTGCTACGACAAACAGAATTTACATTTACAGTCTACTCCTAAAGCTCACCAAGTCAAAGCAGAAGTAACCTCCTTAGCACACCTGAAGGATGTGCAACCCATAGACATTTGCAAGGCAGCTACATGGTCATCACTGCATACCTTCACATCTCATTACTGCCTTGACCAACAAGCAGCCACGAATGCAAAGATAGGGCAAGCAATACTGCAATCTCTATCCTCCTGTCCTCGGTGACTGCCACACTGTCAAAGATCACGTCCAACCATATATGTCATAAATGACGTGATCGGGAGCTTTGGACTCCCATGACAGCATGGCTAATTCAGCCCTGCTATCGACGGGAAAAAGCAAGTTTGCTTATCGTAAACGATGTTTCCGTAGATAGCAGGATGAATTAGCCATGCTGACCCACCCTCCTCCCTGGCAGTCACCAAGTCTTCGACTACACTACAGCTTTATTCAGACTGAGGAGATACCGTTACTTTTCCCTGCGCGGGAACACACGCGCAGCCGCAGAGAGCAAAGCTCTGTTCTTCTGCTTTGACAAGCTCCGCCTCCGGGGCCTGATTGACGATCCCATGACAGCATGGCTAATTCATCCTGCTATCTACAGAAACATCGTTTACGGTAAGCAAAACTTGCTTTATACGTGGTATATATATCTTAAAGTGAGATTTAGATTTTTTTATTTTTTTTTAGTTAATTCTCTTGTCCTACATTTTTGGTTTTGTCCGTAGTGGATCTTCTGCTTTTTCTTTGGTCAATGCAAACAGAATCTGTTGAAAATGCAAATTGTGTCCAGAGTCCGTGATAGACATGATGACTATGTTTCACTATTTAAACAAGGCAACTAAATAGAAGCGAAATGGCACAGAACCTAGCGGAGAGGGTGTAGAGGCAAGTTCCCTTCTTGTGTTTTTAAATCCTCAGCTGTACCTTGAGGCAGAAAGGCAGGGCTTGTCTAGAAAGGCTTCAAGGCCTTTCTAGACAAGCCCTGCCTTTCTGCCTCAAGGCATATAGAAATATTAAGTCACTGAAAAACCAATTGACAACTACAAATCCAATTAGCTGGGATTAATAATCAAACTAGGGAAAAGGATCAAAGAATGCAACAGCTTGAATTTCAGAACTTGTCAGGAGACAGATCTTAAGGAGAATGAGTTGTTAAAAGCTGAAGGTAAACAATATGCAGCCCAGCTTTCCAGGCTGCAAGAAAAACAATTTAAAGTTGCAAGCAGATAACTTAAAATTAGAGCAAGAAAATCAAGAGTTGATCTCTACGCTAAAAGAATTTCGGTACCAAATGCAGATGTCCCAAAATATGGTTCAATTATTGAAAGATAAAACAGATAAAGTAATCTTAAATCCTGTATCTCCAAAGCAGAGCATACAGACAGCAAAATGTATGTATTTATTTATTTAAAAGTTTTTATATACCGAGGTATAGCTAGCAGCCTTCACTGCGGTTTACAAAATATCAAAGCGAAACTCAGGAAATGCCTCTATCCCTACACCGCTCTACAGGGCAGTGGGGATGGGAAGAGGAAGGCATAGCCCAGAGCTACAGACAACCTTGTTTCCAAGAGCAGAAGGGGGGCTGGGATCAAGGCCAAGACCCAGGGAGAGAACTTTAATTTCACTAACAAATCAAATTGCTTCACACTTTGATTCCCCTGTTTAAAGAGAATTCTGCTTGAATATCTTGCAGGCATTTAACAATATTGCATGAAATCTTGAGGTAGTAGTTGCACATTCCGAAAAAGACCAAATTGCCCTAATCCCACGGAGTTTCAGTGAAGAAGCTAGGTAGTATATGGCCAGCATCCCTGCTGAGGTAAAACAATCCTTAGACACATTTGAATTTTGCATTCAAAGAGCACTTTGGAACTTATGCTAACAGGTTTTGACATGGAAGGCTACCTACATTTAAGATGTGGCCCTGAGAAAGTCCTAGAGCTTTTAGCTACAGCTTAAAGCAAACTTTCTTCTATGGGGGAGCCCCTGGCCACCAAGCAGACAAGGTAGCTCTCAAGAAACCTCTTTTTTGAGGCTCTTCCCCTTACTCTGCGAACTCCATTCTATCTTCACAGGGAAGCACCCTTAAGTTTCCTCATAGAAGAAGCAGAAAAGCTATATGCCATTTGTCATAAAGGGAAGTCTGCTCCTAGGGAGCAAAAGACAGATAAGAAGAAGGAGAGGAACCAACTATCAGAATCCAGAGATACACTTTGAAACTAATCCCCTGTCTTCTTATCCTATATCTGACAGGCCCTGGAAGCCTCCTCTCCAGGAGCAATCTGATGGCACAGCAGCTAATCCAGGAAAGGGTGCAGGAGATTTGCAAACCACCCAAAAGAAATCACAAGTGGAGGTAGCGGCAAAAATATAGCCAGAAACCCTCCTATGGAGAATCAGCTAGCCGAGTTGACAGCTGTCATCCAGAAGCTCGTCGACCAAAGTCACAGTGTGTCTGCTTCGCCAGAAAAAGTTCCTCAGAAAAAAAGAGAAAAAGTGAGGAATCTAAGAGTGGCACCAGGCGGGGGGGGGGGGCTATGTAGACCTAGTGAATGAGGTAGTCTAGAGCAGACTAGAAGATGATCCGGTAGGTAACCCTGACATTCCCAAATCACTCAGGTCTGGCCAGGCAGTCCCACAGGTATGTGAAGTGTTGAGCACTGAGAAAGTGTACATCCCCAGCAGTGTACAAAATTATCCCTTCAAAATCAGAATAATCACAGGTCAACAAAAATTGGATAAATTTGCTTTCTTCTCACCAAACACCAGATTTTTATAATCTGGATTGTCTATGGGAGCCACTCCTTGTATAGAGGTATCAGATACAGTACTGTACCTGTTACTGACAAATACCAACTCGAGGTGAATTGCACTGAGAGATGAAGAACCCCTAGGTTCCTTAATTGGTGAATCTTTCCCTGATTTAGAGCTAAACCTGCCAATAGGTAAATTACCTGGGAACACCAAGGTAGGCTCTGGAGAAGATCCCCCTGAGTGTGCAAAATGCTGCCTAAAGGCCTTATCAACTTATAGTTTATTTGGCAATATGATGATCAAGCTTCCAAAGTTCAACTGAAAAATGACTACCTCCTACTGTCAAAGGAACTTGACGCGAGTGAGACAGGCAAAGTCCAGGCTGAGGGAGTCCGAACAATTAGCTCAGTTCAGATGTGCTCCATCTTGGAGGAGATGGAAGAGTGAGTAGAGATAGCTCAGAATGAACCCTTTCCCAGATTCGAGGAGACAGTAAACAATTAACTCAGAGAAGCAGATGTTTGTAGGAGCTCAGCAGAAAGAGATCAGTTAAAGGAACTGCTATATAAATACAAAGATATCTTTGCCATCGATGCCTATGACTGTGGCCTGATTGACTTACATGTTACTCAAGTGCTGACAGACCCCAAAAGCAAGTCAGTTTTCATATGCCAGTACAAGATACCACTAGTTTCCTATGAGTCAGTGCAAGAAATCTTAAACACGCTAGAAGAAAGATGAGTTATCAGACTATGTAACAGTACCTTTAACAGTCTTATATGGACCATCTTGAAAACGAATGGCACATGGAGATTAGCTATAGACTACAGGAAACTGAAAAAAATTGTGCCCCTGGTGTACAGAATTTAACCAGAATTCAGGGAGCCAAATATTTCACCAGCCTTGATTTAGCCTCAGGGTTCTGGACAGTCCCTGTAGAACATAAAGATCAGTATAAACCGGCTTTTATTTGAGAAGAAACAATACATCCGGAGCAGAACTCCCTTTGGGTATTTAAACTCACCAGCAGACTCCAACACTCAATTTATTTTACTATCTATTGTAGATATTTTTATTTTTGTTTGTTACGTTTTTTGAACGCTGTTTGACGTGTTATTGATGTCTATTTAATATTTACGTTCTAATGTTCAGAAACTGTTTAATATTTTTACGTTCTCATGTTTAGAAACTCCGTTTAATGTAACGCCTTGACCGGTGAGTCATTGCATATTCCAATAAAGCACTGACAGAAGTGGAAAAGAAATACTCAGAATGCGTGAAATCCTTGCTACCCTTGCTAATCACAGTATGGGTGCTTCAACACTTTAGAAGCTATGTGAAAGGAGAGAAACTAATAGTAGATACCACCAGTCCATAAATTTTCTAGCCAGCGACCGAATCAGAGCTGGTCAGGTCTCTAGCAGCAAAATTGCTTCCTGGACACTTGTTTGAAGTGCGATATGCCCAAGGACATAAAAGTGTTGTGGCTCAAAATTTAGCCGAATTACATGATTGTGCTGCTGAGGAAGAGCCGGAGTTGATCTTGGAACCTGAGACTAAGATAACAGCACCCCATTGTCATTACGCCTATGACGAAGAAATGTGCAACCATTTCCCTAAAGCCTATGTTAATGGTTGTGCTTTCTGCAGGGATAGTATCCACAAATTAGTGGCCGGAGTAGGAATAGCTTGGGAGGAAAATTACCCTTGTAGTCCCCTCAGTTATGCTCTGGGATCCAAATCAAATCAGTATGCAGAGCTCACTGCAGCACTGATAGCTGTGCAAACCGCTATATAGCATGCTTTACAGACCATTGTAATCTGCACAGATTCTGACTATGTGAGACAATTTCATGAGCGATGTTTGATGAGTCGAGTTTTAAGTGCCCGTTGACTCTTTCCTATGTACCAAAGGTTACAAGGGCACTGTATGAGATAAATTAACCCTGTTGAACGACAATCTGTGAAATTTCTTAGAACAAAAGTAAAATCAATTCTTGCAAAATATAAGGAGGACGTATCAATCATTACATGGCAAACTGTACATGCACCACAAGATGTGTGTGCTCCTATATTAACAGAAGACTGAGTCACCGAAGAGTCGGAGTGTACCAAAAGGTCTTTAAAATTGGAACTCCGTGTGAATGCAAACCTAGGGAAATCTTGAAATTCATTGTGGATCTGTAACATATGCCAATTGTGATAAATAATACGCTTGAGTCATAGATGAGAAAGGCAAGACACAAGTCAAAATATCCATTGATTCCATAGGATGTGGTAAGAATAACCAATCTCTATTAGTGAATTTGCTCGAGTAAAAGCACGTTTGACAATTCACAAGGAATAACCTCTCTTGATGAACCAGTCTGTCAATGAAACTGCTTGATGGCGGAATTCTTCTATCGATGTGCACAATCTTCTTAGCCGAAAAAATTGACTCACTGGAAGATTTTCCTTCAGAGAACGTGGGTGTGCACTGGTAAAATGTAAAAATGTGTTAGACGAGACTGCTTTTCTATAAATCATGGTATCAAAACCATGAGATTTTTTAAAAATCTTAATGTCCAAAAATGAATATATGTAGTACTAATATCAGAAGTAAAATGAAGATGGGAATTCCGTTCATTCAGCCAACTTAAAAAATCTTGAAAAAAGGAAATGGGACCATTCCAAAATGAAAGTATGTCATCTATATATCTTTTCTATACTTTTATATATTGATTGAATGGATTGTTGTTATAAATCCAGTTGTCTTCGAAAACAGCCATATATAGATTAGCCAAATCTGGTGCCAGCCTGTCCGCCCATGCTTGGACACGTCTTGCCTGCCTTGGCGCTTCCACGGAGCTCCTCTGCAGTTATGCTGTGGTCCAAGGTCACACTACTCTCCCCAGAATCGGGACCGCTCCCTAGCGCTCCCGCAACAGATGGCATAAGCCAAACAGTAGTTCCTAATTTAGGCCTATGCCAACAAACAAAGGACATACATTGGTTGTGTCCCGGAAAGCCTTTTTAAAAGGATACTATAGAAGCATTGTGTGGTTTGTCATTACCATGACAAAGTATGATGAATTCTCTGAAACCAAGGTTGCTGTTGTAAACAATGTTTGGTTAGTTAGCACCCCTCTGAAAGATCTTGCGATTTCTAACAAGCATGATGTTACCAGTAAGATTCCCTTACCTAGTAATGTTTCTTTAGTCACAGTACCTAAGAACTAAATAGTTACTGTAGGAGGTGTGTTTTTATACTACCTAGAACCAGACCCAGTTCCCATGGAGGTAGAAATCTTAGATGTGTTTCGTGGCCATGAAATAAACTTTGATAAAAACCTGGTATATCTTTTAGGCTACAAAGACTCTCACACTGTGGAGCTTTCTGTAGACCAAGACACAGCAGAAATTGCTGATTATAATTATGATTTCAGAGATGAAGATATTTTGCAAACCGATTATATGTCTTATGCCTTACCTGCCTTAGCCATGGTGATCATAGTCCACATCCTATTTTCAATCACCCTCTTTAACAGGGTAAGGACTCTTGTGAGAGACGAATGAGAAAGGTCTTGCCGTAAAGCTATGAGCTTGCGAAACCTCCCACAGTCTGCATCTCTGGAACCATATGAGGTACCAGATAGTCAGTGATCACACCTCATCACTTTCCACACTAGGAAAGGAGGGTTACATACACAATCTACCTGAAGTCTGAGATGATATCCCTACCTCATATTTCTACAGCATACACCACTTGAGAACAACATTATTTTCTTTATTTCCTAGCACTCCTATATATATTTCCTATTACTATTCATTTAGTTTTCTCCATTATACTTTTAGCTTTCTTTTTCATAATCATTATTTTACTCATTATTCTATTACATTACTCCTATTCTATTATTACTGTTATAATTCCTTATAAGTACTATCATTATTATTTTTATTATTACATTATTAGTACCTTATGTTGATGATGTTATCATTGGTCGTCATACATGTCATACAGCTGAGGCGTGCATAGCAGCCTGTAGTTAGACTTAAGCGAGATAAGTTTCATTGCTGGCTGATTGCGCTTAAGGGGGAAATGTAGGGCAATATCTCCTGTTTACCTATGATGCACCAGTTATGAATTATAATAGCCATACACAGGATAAATTCTGACAGGCCCAGAATCTGCTATAGCAGGAGAAGGACTTTTACCCAGGTGAAGTTTAAACTACCTTGCATCAGTGGAAACTAAAGGCCTTGTTCCAAGCAGTATAGAAGGTGTTATCAGATTTTCCTATTTTCAGTTCCTGTGCAAATAAAGAAACCATACTGAAGAGACAATATGACTTAAGATCCTAAGCAGAATTTCAGGGACAGGCTAGCAGACACCCACCTTTGCAAAGAAGAGCAGCCGGAAACAATGCTGACACTGACACAGCTTGGGATCACTATGTGACAGTTTCTTCCCCAAAGAAACTGGGGGGAGGGGGGGGAGGAAAGGGACCTGACTATGTGGAAGTACCCCCCCCAAATAAAGAAAAGACTTGTAATGTGGCAAGAGACACTCCACCTACCTCGAGGGTATGCATAAGCATATGCATATTTATCAGTAGACAAGTATAAGACAGGGTGGCAAGGAGGTGGAAAAAGGGTGTTCGAGTCCGGAAGGGGGAAGGTTTAGTTCCGGAATGAAAAGAAAAGAACCTCCTGGCAGATCAACCCGTAAGCCAAAAAGGGAGCAGAGAGGCCAGGCACGGACCCCTAGAGGAAGAAGAGTACCAAATCCTGAATTGAAAACCGTGGAAAAAACCCTGAGAGCGAGGACCTGTGCCAAGGTGTCCCTGGAAGTAAAAGGGGGGTCCGAAGCCAGCCAGATCTCCCTGCTATCCTGAAGGGTGAGAACCAGCCCTGCCAGCTCTGCCAACCAAGCCAGAAGTAAGCCTCTCCTCTGCCATGCTCTCCAGCATTCCAGCCAGAACCTGCTTCTGAGGTGGACAGAGGAATCGTCTGAACGTTGGAATCAGGAGTCAGTAAGTTATCCATAATTATTTATAACAAAGCAGGCTGTTTATGGCATGTTTTGTTAGCAGATAGAAAACCAGGCGCCAGTATAATATATTTCAAAATATTTTGATAGAGCAAACAATTTGATTTTTGCTGGGGACCATCATACTGCCCAGCGGGTACTGAAGCAACTTTATCAGGCTATCAGTGTTCTCACCACTCTTGGGCACACTTTAATCACACGTCCAAGCAGATATTTAAGCTATTTTTGATTTTTAAATTTTTACGTTGTTATGTAAAAAAGAGATATTTCCCCCATTTGGCATAGCCCAACATGATATCAAGTTTCGCTCACGCTGCCTCAGGGGCTTGCCAATCCAACTTCCAACTTCTATTACCGCCCATGATACAGAATTTTCTTTAGGGAAAACTGGTGCTTAGCCAGAATGTTAAAGATAGGAATTATTATTATTTTCTAAATGCTATGTCCTGTCAAATTTGATAAATAAAAGTCTATTTCCGAGGAGCATACATATTGTCTTTTGCTTGACTTTTGTTCGCAAGGAAGATGGGAGGGCAGCTAGCAGTGTCTTTTAGCAGACAGACCACTGCACACCTCCAACTACCCTACACGTGCTCTGCAGGGCTAGGAAGTGTGACCCCTCTTCCCAAGAGGGGGAAGGGTTACACAAAATTATAAAAAATAACATGTTTTATGTACAAAAAAGAAAGTCAGTCCATATACATACTTTCTATATAGGCCCCAAAAAAGAGGAGATCCAAGCAAAATAAGGCAATAACAAAACAAAAGGAAACTAATACAGAAAAGAACACAGCACCAGTGTTAACATTTAAACTTGGAAATGTTGCCAATCTGAAACTCTCGGATTTTATAAATCTAGAAGCTAAATTGCTGTTTGACGGAATAGAGTGATTTGTTTTGATTCTTTAATTTCTTTATTTAAAATAAGAATGAGACAACCCAGTGGTTCAGTGGTAGTGCTGTGCACTAGCATGCAGCAGCTTATTGGTTCTATCTTCAAATTGGATCTTTTGATGCTTGGGTCAGCTGGGACAGAGGATGTTGCATTCAAAGCCTCTGGCGGGAAAGAGAGTCATGCTCATTGCTTAAGAGTAACACCTAGTGACTGGATTCAGGGCCCATGATTGCAGGGTGTCGGATCGTGACCGGACTAGATATGTTTGCAGGGGGAGATATAAAATAGAGGAAAAATGCTAGGGCAGTTATGAATGAAGAATCTTAGCCCTGGTTTATTTATTTATGTTATTTAACATTTTTATACTGCCTTTACAAAATGTAAGGTCTAAGCAGTTTACAGAAGGTAAAGAATAAAAATATATGAGGACATAAACAAAAATAAATTGCAACATTAAATATTAAAATAGAATATAAAATAAATCATACATATTGAGGAAATATTACATAACAAAAGGAATAAGCTAGTTGACATGATTTATGATCTATTACAGATTAAAAAATAGGAATGAGAGAATTATAAATGATGATATTGTTTTGTAAGGACTCTATTGAAAACTGAGGAATATAAGTGTGTTTTTAAAGATTTTTTGAAGTCCTTAATGTTCGAAATTTCACATAATGAATCTGGAAGGGAGTTCCATAAAAGGGGGCCAGCAATTGAGAAAGCACATTTTCTATTTAGATCTAATCTTGCCACTTTAACTGTAGGAGCATGTAACAAACACTTGTCTTGTGAGCGGCGCTGCTGCGCCAGTTGGTAAAGTCTAAGAACAGAGCAGAGCCAGATGGCTGAAGGGTTATAAAAGAGGTTATGAACAATTGATAGAACTTTAAATTGTATGTGTTGTTTGATGGGAAGCCAGTGTAGAGATTGAAGAATTGGAGATATATGACCATTACATTTAGTGTTAGAAATAAGACGGGCAGCAGTGTTCTGAATAAATTGTAGAGGACGAAGAGCAGTATCAGGAAGACCAATATACAGAGAGTTACAATAGTCTATACCAGTTAGAATTACGGCTTGGAGTACAGTCCGAAAGTCATTAGGGAATAGTAATGGGGTAGGATTTTCAAAGGGTTCCGCTCATAAGATATGCGCATAACCCCTGAAAACCTACCCCTGCACGCACCGAGCCTATTTTGCATAGGCTTGGCAGCGCGCGTAAGACCCAGGACGCGCGTATGTCCCGGGGCTTTCAAAAATGGGCGGTCTAGGGGCAGATCCGGGGGCGTGGTGGCGGTCCGGGGGCGTTCCTGAGTCCTCCGGCACAACGGTCGTGCCGGAGGTTCACGTGCCGGCAGCCGGCCGGCGCACGTAACTCACCGAAATAAGACAGGGGGGATTTAGGTAGGGCTGGGGGGGTGGGTTAGATAGGGGAAGGGAGGAAAAGGTGGGGGGAGGTGAAAAAAAGTTCCCTCCGAGGGAACGGGGAAAGCCATCGGGGCTCCCCTTGGGCTTGGCACGCGCTAGGTGCACAAGTGTGCACCCCCTTGTGTGCGCCGACCCCGGATTTTATAAAATGCGCGCGCATCTTATAAAATCGGGTGTACATTTGTGCGTGCCGGGTAGTGCACACAAATTACCCCATGCGCTTAATATTAAAAATCTGTCCCATAGGTTTTAGTTTTTTTTAATAAATGTATTTTGAAAAATGATATCTTTTTACTACTGAGGAGATTTTTTTCACATAGATAAATTGGAGTCAATGATTACTCCTAAATTTCTGGCATGATTTACAATCGGATTGAGCTGGAAGTAAAAAAGGAGCAAGAGGTTTCCTCTTGCTCCTTTTTTAACCCTAACCAGATCAAAGAAAAAAGAGAACGTGAATCACGAGAGGCTTAGGGTTAGGGTTAGGAGCCTGAATCACGAGAGGCTCCAATATCTTCAAGTTTTAAAGAATTTCACTTTATGTCATATTTCTTGCCGCATGGAACAGTGTCCTGGGTGCTGGGTGCTGTGTCTGGCAATATAGATGCGTTATGATGTGTTCTGCCAAGTATGATTTTAATATCTGTAGACTAATGTACATTACAGTTTTTCCTTACAAGAACTCAGGAAATGAGACAGACAGAATGTATTGGTGAGGGCTGATGTTTACCAGATAAACCATAGCAGTGCCAGCTCATAATCTGAAGTGCAAATCATTGTATAGTTAGCCAAGTGGAGTCTGGTTGTTTTTAAGAATATACTTTGATTCGCATAACTTTTTAATTCTTTTTAATATTTTTTTTTAAGTACAAAATACACATCTTTGAATAGGGGGCAGATTTGTGTTCCATGTGAAATTCCACTTTTGAACAATACATATATATTTTTTCAATTTAGACTACTAGGGGTATAGTTAATTGCACAGAATGGTCTGCACATACAGAACTTCTGCCAAGTGAAGCTCTATTATGAGAATAAATATACATTGTGCACATATTACAAGATAGAAAATCTTTACTGAAGCATGCATAAATACTGAAGAGAAAATAGAACAACTTAGGAGTCAGATTTCAAAAACAGCGGATAATACTAACCAGGTAATTTTACTTGGTTACCTGGGTAATCTTACCCAGCTAGTTTTTCATCTGAATTTCCAGTTAAATATAACCACTCAAAATCTAAGTGGTTAAATTTAGGCTGGTTAGCACATAATATCACATTGACTAAATTCAAACACTTGCCTCGGAAACATCTCTAACGTGGCCCCATTTTTTCACAGCTAGAATGTAGTTTGTGGCTTTTTCTGTGGATAAGCAGGCTGAATTAGCCATGATGTGTGGGATGATATTGTAAACTACTAGGAAAGAAACCCTGGTGAATGGTCTTAAATCCACCCCAAATCTCTTACCCTCAGCTAATTTGGTGTAAGACTACCCTAATAAACATCTCCTTGTTTATCTCAAGGCTCCACCGTATACCAAATACAACAAAAGAAACCACACAGTCTAGCACAAAAAATGAGAATTCACCTATATTTTATTAATAAAACTTCCTAATAATAAACAAAATATATTTCATAATAGCAGACAAGATAGATCATCAATCATCTTTATGACAAATTTTTAGTAATTCCAGTTTGATTTAAAAGCCTTGTGCTTGCCACAATTCACAACAAAATTTTTAGAGACTCTCGGTTTAAAATCAAACATATCCCTGAAAGCAAATGATGCCTCCACTCCATCCTCATTTGGCGTTTCCACCAGCTGTGGTACATGATTGTCCATAGGGACCTTATACGCTACCTCTTTCTCCCCATCCCTCAAGGGAGATAGGTAAAAGCCAGTATTTGAGACTCAAAACAATGTCCAGTCCACCAGTCTTCGCCGGGCAAAGCTACGCACCCCTTTGGCGCTCGCAGCTTAGGTATTGCGGCGGCAAGTGCGCCACTCTGCCTTGAGATTTAAACTGGCAGTGTGTCGCTCCTGAGAAACGTCACCAGCTCACCTCACAATCAGCTCCAGCTGTATAGGCAGAATCTGCAGTTTTTTTCTCTAGCTGTGCTGTTGCTATGGGTACTGGACGGCCCTCCTCTCCTCTTTCTCCAGCTTCCCCCGGCTCGTTTCTTTCTGACCATGTATATTCTCTCCCTGTTGAATGGTCCTGCTCTTGCCTGGGCTTCCCCACTTTGGGAACAAGATGAGTTCTCAGAAACATGGATAATTTCGTACAATAATTTAGCATGATTTTTGATCAACCAAGTCACCTTTCGTCTGCTGCTATAGAAATTCTTTGTATTCATGAAGGCACTCACTCAGTCAGTGAGTATGCAGTGGAATTTTGCACCCTAGCTTCTGTACTCGGTTGGGATTAAGACATCCAAACTGCCATTTTTTGGCAAGGGTTATCCGGGAGAATAAAAGACGAACTAGCAGCCCGAGATCTTCCCCCAGTCCTAGAAGTACTTATTGCCCTGGCTAATTGTTGTGCCAATGTGGTTGCCCAACCACTGGTCTAACCATCCCTGTGTCATTTCGCTGATCTACATAGAACCTCTGTTTGGCCGTGTGACCACAGCATCCTTGCCTATTACTATGCAAATTGGGTCTCGTTGAGAAGATCTTCAGTTTTATCCAAGGCATCCAGACCTCTTGTACTTGATCTACCTTGGCTCCGACTCCATCAATCATCCATTGACTGGAGCACCCTACAGATTGATCATTGAGATCCATCCTGTTGAGTGCATTGTGATGCCTCATCTTTATCTCCGGGCACCTAGCCTAGAACCTCCTTGCATAAAGTACCAGATCTGCCTCTCCAGTATGCATCCTGTTCCTACTTGGGCAGGCAATTTTGTAAAAGATCAAATCCACAGCTAAAGAACTGTTTTATCCAAGGGACATGGCTTTGAAAATTACCTTCTAAAAGTCTGGAAGAAAGATATGAGTGGTAACTAGACAGCAGTAGAGGAGGTTCTTGGCCTCCTCCTTATGTGAAACTGAAATGGCTTGAAACAAGATTGGTTTGTGCTATATGACGGTTACAAGTGTCTGAAGGCCTAGTTTAACCATATGTCTTGGCTTTCTTTGAGGAATTAGGACCACTGCTCTACAAGCATGAAACTAGGAGCCTCAACCCATTTCTTGTACTCAGTTCACCTGGAATGCAATGTTTAGGTCTTCTACAACTATATCAGATGCAAGATAATCCTCTGGTGCTTAAAATATTTCTATGAAGTATTTGCTGATAGAGATTTAATTTGGATAGAGCGAGCAGTACATTATCCTGAATGTTTACAGAGGCTGAGGAAAATATGTAGGCAAACATCTTCTGCTTTTTGACCAAATCAGGGGTTTTCAACCCAGTCCTCAATACACCTAGCCAGTCAGGTTTCAGGGATACCCACAATGAATACACATGAGATTTGCAAACATGTCTGCATTGTATGTTTGCTCATTGTGGATATCCAGAAAATATGACTGGTTAGGTGTGTCCCAAGGACTGAGTTGAGAACCATGGAACTAAATAACTGCTCCTCCCGACTCTTCTCAACAAGAGCGAGAAGGGTGATGTAAATGAGTTCTTCTCTTCTCCTGAGAAGCTTTCTTACAACCAGAGATCCACCTAATACAGAGAGCAGGACAAGACAAAAAATATTTCCCATTCTCTATATATCAGCTCTTTCTTAAATTAGGTGATGAATGAAGTCCAAGGCGTATAGGCCAGGTCTAATGTTTGGAAACAGTTCAATCCAAAATAGATCTCAATGATATGATGTTTTCTCATTATAATTCTAGTTAATTACTTGCATGTTGGGGGAACAGCTTTTGATAATGTGCTTTTAGTTTTCATGTGACACTCAAGCTCTCATAATAAGAAAATTACAGTAAACCAAAAGGAAAATAATCCTTTCATACACAAAGACAGCTGTGGTTCCACATGATGAGCCATATTTTGCTGACACTGGAGCTGGAAATTTTTATTTATAGCAATTTGGTCATCCAAATTATTTTCCACAGGAATTTGTGGCCAGGGCACAGCACATAAAAAAGGCTTTAGCTATGGATTTAAATCTAACATTTTGGGGACTGAAAGTCTTTACCTAGATGTAACAAATGCCCATTTTCATTTAGAATGCTGAGCACTGCTTTACTTGCTAGGAAAATCAGAGTACACGAGTGAGGTGGTTTTGTAAAAAAATAAAACAAAAACCCATTATTGAAAACAAAAGAAAAGCAAATGACTGCACTAAGATTTGTAGTCATCAGTTTGTTTCTTTCTAAAGTTGAAGTATGCATTTGTTTAGATAATTCCAGTTTTAAGCATAGTAGCAAATTAGATAATATACAAAGGAGTTTTTAGTGCATGATAAATGCCTCATCTTAACCATTTATTGCACTTGTTAAGATGCAATAAATTACTTTCTCATGGCTAGGATGTGTTATCATGGTTGCCTATATAAATACAGTAATGGCTTACTAATGAAGAATAACGAGTTGTTTAAGCATTCAGCTTATTTTGTATGTAGGGATGTGAATTGTTTTTCTGACGATTGAAAATATCGGAAGATATTTTCAAACTCGTCAGAATTCGGGGGGCCCCCCGAATCCGATAGGAAAACCCCATGAAATTTTTCATGGGGTTCTCTTATCGTTTTGGGAGGGGGGGTGGGTGGGAAGAAAGGGCACTTAAAAATAACCCCCAAACCCACCCCGACCCTTTAAATTTAATTATTTCTAATCTAATCTTTAAAAATGGCGCGGGCCATCAAGTGCTCCTACCATGTGACAGGGGCTGGCCAATGGCACGGATACCCTGTCACATGCTAAGGGCAAAGGGCCGTCGGCGCCATTTTGTTTACTGGCAGCAGACGGCCCGAGAGCGGGAGATTGCTCCCAGGACTCCCGCTGGACCACCAGGTACTTTAAAAAAGTTTTTGGGGGGGGGAGATTAGAAAGAATTACATTTAAACGGTCGGGGGGGTTTTGGCATGACACAGCCAATTTAAACAGGTAAAAACCACGGGAATGAAGATTTCCCGCGGTTTTTACCTGAACCCGATACTGGAAATGAGTCCGGTACCGATTCACATCTCTAGCTGTATGGTATTTGAAATTGAAATCACAAAAAAACTCAATTACTAGAGGTTGGAGTTAATACTCCTGGGGGAATTCTGCGCTACTGCGGAATGCAAAATTTGCGCAGATTTCCCCCCCCCCCCCGCGCAGAATTGCCAAATTCTGTGCAGAAAATAGCAGAGGAGACCCCGGCATGCCGCAAATGGAGCGCGTCTTGCGGCACACGCTCCATTCGTGGCGAAGATAAAGGCCTGGCGCGCCGTTCGCGGCGAAAAGGGAAGGCCTCCGTGTGCCACGCTCTGTTCGCAGTGAAGATGAAGGCCCGGTGCGCCGTTCGCGGTACACGGGGGCCTTCCTTTTTCACCGTGAATGGCGCACCAGGCCTTCATCTTCGCCGCGAACGGAGCGCGCCCCGCGGCATGCCGGTGAGAGAGAATGTATATCAGAGAGGGGAGGGTGAGAAAGAGTAGGAGGGCGTGAGAGAGCATGGGGGGGATGCCGGTGAGAGAGTATGTGTCTGTGAGAGAGGGGAAGGTGTCAGAGAGCATGGTTGGTAAGGGGGGTGGGGAGGGTGAGAGAGAGCAGGAGGGTGTGTGAGAGAGCATGGGAGGAAAGAGAGGGTGGGTGGGGGGGATGCTTGAGTGTGGGTTTCAGAGAGAGGGAGCCTATATGAGGGATGGGAATGTCAGTGAAAGAGAATGTGTGTGTGAGAGAGGAGGGGGGTCTGGGGGAGGGTGAGAGACAACTTGGTTGGAAAGAGGGGGAGTGGGGTTTCAGAGAGAGGGAGCCTATATGAGGAGATTGTGAAGGAGTGTGTGTTGCAACCGTCGCTGCCTGATGGCTTCACTCCGCATACCTTTCTTCTTCTGCGACTCCTCCTGCTCCTTGTGGACGAATGGCTGCCTCCTGGCTTGGGTTGCTTATTCAGATCTGGGTTGCTCCACTCGAAACCCTCGGCTTGGGATTCCCCATGTGTCATGGTCAATTCAACCCTGCTTGTTGATTGAGAAAGCTAGCATGCTTACTGCAAATGGGGCTCTCCATAGACATCAGGATGAATTAGCCATGCTTAATACCCACCCGCTTCCCAGGAGAGTTGACTCCCTCACTAAAGCTAAGCTCTACAATTGACTGAGGGCCTCATGAGGCAGTGAACACATGGGAAATCCTGGGCATGCTCAACATTAAAAATTTACTCATCTAGAGAGCACCACTGGATGAGGTCATCAACGTGTCATGGCTAATTTATCCAGTTGTCTATGAAGAACCCAATTTATGGTAAGCAAACTTGCTTTTTAAGAAGTATTCCTCTTTTTTTTTGTGATTCTCAGCTTCAATCCTATTGGCCTCCAAATTAATATGATTTTAAGGCTATCAACAATGATTTTACCTGAGATATTTGCATATATCCAGTCTAGAGTCAAGCTAATTTTATATTGATTACCCTGAAAAGCAGACCAGTTTTAGAGGCAACAAAAACCTTTACTAAGAGCCAATGTATTGCATGGATCTACCAAATATTTTCACAATTTTGTTTAGAATTTTCATGTTAATCAAAACTTCTGATATGCCTGAATATAAAGAATTTGGGTCAGTTAATTGGTATCTAGACATGTGCTGCCATATCTGCACTGCTGTTCAAGCAATTGGTTCAAAATAAATATATAGCTAAATAACTCATAAAGCTGAAAGTAATGTATCACATAATTCTAGATGCATTTCAATGTGATCGCTGTCTACTCATGCTATTTACAACATCAAGTCCTGAAATGGGTGTTATTTATTTATTTGAACTATTTCTATTCTGCTGATTCACCAATCTCAGTGGACTACAATCAACATACACAATAAGATATGGCTATATCAAAAACATCACCAAAGAAAATATAGAATAAAACAAAACAACTAATCAATATAGTTGCTACGCTATCAAATAACACACTTTTTTTTTTAAAGAATTTATAAGAGAACATAGTTGTCAAAGAACAGTTCAAATAGTCAGTTTGGGAAGGCCAAGGAAAAGAGGTATGTCTTTAAAAGCTTCCTAAATCATAACAGATTGCTCTCTGCTCTGATAGAATTAACTAATTTATGTTTCTGTCTTCAGAATGCTTATTTCTGGGTATTTTTTCTCACTCTCTTAGATGATTGAATGGAAATTGTCTCCTTAGAAGCAGTGGCACAGCCAGAACTGATTTTTTTGGGTGGGCACAAGGTTAACATGGGTGGGTTGTAAGTATGCAGGTCTGAGACCTACTAGTTGTATTCTTATTGATAAATAATGCCATATACTGTACCCTAATGACTAAGTAGTTTGCAACAGCCATTAAGCATCATGCGTGAAACTTTAAAGCATTTTACCTCAATTATTTCAAGCACTTACCAGCATTAAAAATTCCGTATTAATCTGTATTAATTTACATTATATTTATTGCAGTTTATAAATGCACAAGCATATCCTGTAAAAAGCAAAGAAAAACAAACAGATCCAATCAATCATGAAATAAAATAAAATAAAAATCAATGTATTCTTTCATGAATCTTCTCTGCAGTAAGTCAGAAATCAAACTACAATAAAATAGCATTAATCATCAGAACAGATGCAGAGCAAAGCTAGGACAATTTACATTACAACCAAAATGAAAAGAAAATATTCAAATTCTGGTGTCATCTCAGCAAAAAATATCCATCCACTGCTAAACATTTTTGGGTCGATTTTCTAAGGCTCATGCGGGCATCCATGTGCGCATGGTTCCTGGCACACGCACATGAATGCGGCTATTTTATAACATGCGCGTGTTGGTGAGCGCATGTATAAACTACGAATCCTGCACACACGTGCAGGCAGGTGGCCTCTCACGCATGCGCAGGGGGAAATTTTGTACACACGGCGATGCGATACAGCCTTTGCCCAGTTCCCACCCAGTCCGCTCCAATTAAGGAGCGGACTGGGAGGGAACTTTCCTATACCCCCTACCTACCCTTCCCTCCCTTTCCCCCTCTCCTCCTTGACCCCTAATCCCTACCTAGCTACTCAAATTTTTTTGTTTTTTACCTTACTGCTCCTTTGGAGCAGAAGTAACTTCAGCGCGCTGGCCCACTGTCGACACACACTTCCCCTGAACTGGGCCTAATGGTCGCTGTCCTGGTCGGCCACCGCCCCGCCTCTTACCGCCCCAGGCCCACCCCTTTTCATCAACCCGGCACTTCTGCGCATGGCCGGGCCAATTCTAAAATGCATTCAGTGTGCACACGGCCCGGCCATCTATATAATACGTGGATTTTATGTGCGTAATGCTTTGAAAATTGAAGAGTTTGTGAAGTAACAAAACTCCTGCAAAAAAAAGAGTCATCTAGACCCTTGCCATATCATATAATCACTGCACTGACTCTCAGGACTGAAATAACAGTAACCTTACGAAAAAGCAGTAATGCAAATACTACACCAGGCCCTAGAACATTAATACATTTATTTATATACCATCGTTCCAAATGAAGATCATAACGGTTTACAAAAGCAACATTCATATTATGGATCAAATTCATAACACCTACTAGAGTAACAGAACAAGCTGAACTACTACAGAGAAACTATACACTAGCAGAAATACTACATTTCAGTCATACACAGGCAAAACAGAAATGACCCTTACCTAATATAGAAATAAGAGACTATAAATTAGAAACAGTAACATGCAGTCAAAACTGAAATAGAAAGCCTGAGAAACTAGACTCTGAACAGTGGAATACAAAATACAAAGATTTAAGAAATGCACATTCCCAAAGATGGCATGTTTCAATTTCTCAAAAAAAAAAAAAAAAATGTTTTACCTTTGATGTCTGATCTTTGTATTTTTCTAATCAGTTGGTCCCAGTCTCTATTTTCCCACTTTTTCCTTGTTGGTCATTTCCTAATTCCTTTTTAAGGTATCTCTTCTTGTTCTGTTTCTTTTCCTACTGTCTTTTCCCCTTCCTCCCTCATGCACATACACACACACACAGCTTCATGCTTTCTCTCACAGACTCCCTCACACTTACATAAGCTCTCACTCTCATATGCTCCCCCCCGAAACTCTCACATTTTCTACACATACACACAAGCTCTCTCTCACAAGATCTACCACAAACATAAGCTCTCACTCTTATACTCTCCCTCCAACATATAAGCTCTCACTCTAATATGCTCTATTATATACACTCATACAAGCTCTCACTCTCACATGCTCTACCAAGCACATACACACAAACTCTCTCTCTCACATGTTCTACCCACAACAGCAAGCTCTCACTCTCTCATCCCCCCCACCCCAACCCACCCCAGCTCCCATTCTCACACACAGAGATGCACACCCAGGTTCTCATTCTTATACACACACAGACGCACACCCAGGCTCCCATTCTCACCCATACACACTCAGGTACCCATTCTCACTCACATACACACATGCCCAGGCTCCCATTCTCATTGCCCCCTACACCTCCCCCAACTCCCATTCTCACCCACACACACACATGGGACCTTTTCATTAGGCACGGCCAAACTCCTACTTTTGCCGTCACGGGGATGGGATCCCATGACGGCATTGCAGCTCCGGCCCTCTTCTTCGCCAATGTTGGGATGGGATCCTGCAATGGCCTTGCTGCTCCAGCCCTCTTCTTCGCTGTCGCAGGGATGCTATCCCATGAGGGCCTTGCTGCTCCAGCCTTCTTCTTCGCTGTCGCGGGGATGGGGTAGCCAGAAAGCCCCAGTTGGGTGGGCCTGAGCCCAAAGTGAGTAGGCCATGGCCCACCCAGGCCCACCTGTGATTATGCCATTGCTTAGAAGTATAGGCATAATTAAATTGAGTAGTTAGATTAATAGGAATCACATAAGCAAGTCAATGATACCCTATATATATATTAGTAGATTTTAGACATGTATTTCTTTCTAGTTTAGCTATTTCATAACAGAAATGAGGACATCATAATTGTGAAAATTATTGTATATGTGAGATAGCTGACAGAAAATTGAAATAAACCTTAGGGACTACAATTTTACCTGGGATGCACAATAATCCCCCAGGAATATATTGTGAAGTCATATTCAGAGCTGGTGAGTGGCAAAAGTATCCTGGGAAAATTATATTCATAACTTGTCCCAGATATTCAGCTTGAGGTATGCACACAAATGTCCCATTGAATATGCTTGGATAAAATTATTAGGAGAATTTCCAAAGGAGTTATGCATATAAATGTAATATATTACCCTAGCAATTTTCAAAAGCCATTTACCTGTGTTAAGTGCACTTAACATGGATAAAACCTATTGACAATTCAATGGTATGTATTGTAGCAATTTTCAAAAGCCCACTTACATGGGTAAAGTTCATTTACACATGCCCTTTTCATCTGGATAAACTTTCTGAACCCAAAAAAGTTATGCGGTTGACAAGGGGAAAGACTGAATGCTTGTTTTTTTGTTCATGTAACTTGAAAACTTACCCACAAAAACTTTCAATAGTGACCTCTTTGCTATGTTTATTAAAACCATCATATGAAGAAATATTTCAACAAAACCAAAGTCTCAAAAATGAAATATTGTGCCATAAGTAGTAATACAATTCAACAATTATTAAACAATTGAACAGATAAAGCAATTTTTTTTGTGTGAAACAAGTAATTTTACTACATACCTATAGCTTGAGCTAGCGCTATCACAACCTCCTGACATGTTGTAACCTCTGTGACACCACAAACAATTCTCTGGACACCATCTACCCATACTTTGAGTTCCATGGTGCACCAGGAGATCATCCAAATGTGATAAATTTAGCCATAAAGATGTAGCTCATGTTTACTGTTACAGGAATGAAGTTGGTTATATCTTTGAATTCTCCTCTGCAAAACAAAAAACAAAAATATTTTTAAAATACAATTTCTTTACCAATATAAGCTGGTTTGTTGGATTATTAGAAGGCTTGACATTGTTATAAAAAATTTAGCTAATTAGGCAAATAAGCCCTGAAGCAAAATTTGGTGTGAAATTGCCAGTGAAAAATTTTGTAAGTGATGTGATATCTTTTATGCAAAAACTAGCCTTTGAAGCCTTTTGTGCACAGATTTTAAGTAAATTCATAACTAATAATCTGATATGCATGATATTGCATCACAGCAGCTTATTAACACTGAATCTGAAAAAAATGTCACATAGTGAACTACGTGCAAAATTTTACTATTTGAAAATGAGTAAAATACTGCAAATGCAGCTTCATTTGCTAAATTCTGAAAAAGTACATGTTATCGTCAAACATTAAGAGCAATGTCAGAATTTGGCAAGCGACGTGCCATTTATGGATTTTTCCATAGCTTAGTACTTTGAACCTCATAGTTATATAAAAAAAAATTATATATATATATATATATAATTTTTTTTTTAATTTTAATGACCCTTTGGTCACCAGTAGATGGTCCCAGTTCCAGACCCTGGTCTGGGAGTTAGAATTTGGGTATGGGAGGAAAGGAAGAACCATTTCTGAAACAGTACCTCTAGTGCAGGGGTCAGGAACCTTTTTGGCTGAGAGAGCAATAAACGCCACATATTTTAAAATGTAATTCCATGAGAGCCATACAATATGTTTAAAACTAAATACAAGTAAATGTGTGCATTTTATGTAAGATCACACTTTTAAAGTACAATAAGTCTCTGAAAATATTACACCAGGCCTTAAGACACCAATACATCTCCTATTAGGAAAACGGACCAAGTCAGGCTGCTATAGAGTCCTACACAGAAACTACACGCCAACAGAAAACCTCACCTGAATCACGTGCTGTCCCTCACCTAACATAGAATAAAGAGACCAAAACGCATAACAAGAAGCATGCAGAAAAAACTGAATTGGAAACTGCAACAAGCCAGAGTCTCTGTATGCAGTGTAACAAAGGAAAAAAGAAACATCACCCATCCTTATAAAACAAATCAAGAAATATAAAATCATCAGCAGTAAAACTGTACTAACAAAAAGAACATATTTCGAAACAGCTGATGAGTGGAATATGCAATAATTAAAAACTCATATAAAACATTTCCAGATACCAACAAAATATTTCAAAATAACAGACACAAAGACCCAGTAATGAAAAATAATGATACAAAAATTTTTTTGCTCTGCCTACCTGGGAACGTTTGATATCCAGGTGTCCTGAGATTGTTCTGAATTAGCAGGAGGCGGGGTGGTTTGCTTGGAACTTTCTCCTCTCTCCGTCACATACCAGCGCTCTCTCTCACACTGGCTCTCAATGACACACCTATACACACATGCTCTGAGTTCTCACATATACACATGTTTTTTCTCTCTCACTTATATAGGCTCTTAATTACACATTTACACACATGCTGTCTATCTTTTCACGCTTACACACACACACACAGGCTTACAATCACATAAATACATGCTGTCTTTTTCTCTCACACACAGACTCTCATTCACATGCTTACAAACATGTCCTCTCTTTCTCTCATTTACACACAGGCTCTCAATCACATACTCACATGCTCCCTCACCTAAATCAGCTCTCAATCACACACAGACACACATGGTCTCTCTCTCTCTCATTTAAACACAGGCTCTCAATCACATACTCACATGCTCCATCACCTAAACCAGCTCTCAATCACACACAGACACACATGATCTCTCTCTTACTTATACACACAGGCTCTTAATCATACATACACATGATTTCTCTCACACACAAAAGATCTCAATCATACACACATACTCTTTCACACAAACAGGTTTTCAATCACAAACTTACACATACAGGTTCCCAATGGTAAACTTACATTCATGCTCTCTCTCTCACAGGCAGGCTCTCAATCACAGATATACTCTCTTTCACATATACAGGCTCTCAATCATTCACATACATGCAATCTCTCACTCACACACACAGGATCTCAAACACACATACTTGCTTGCTCATTCACTCTCTCTCCCCCCCACCCCCACCCCGGGAACTCGCGGCAGCAGCAGCCTCCTCCCAACGCTAACCTCCTTCATTTTCAGCCCTCGCGGAGGCGGAGTCCCATCGGCCGCGGTTGAAGCTCTTCATTTTCCTCCGAGCCGCGCTGCAGTCTTCTTTTCGTCGCGCACGCACCCGATGCTCACCACTTCCTCTTCCGGGCCGCCAGGGGGGGTAGAAGAGAGCACTCCGGTGCCGCTGACTCCAGCTGTCCTGCCGCGTTCCGCCCGGGCTGACAGCATTTTAAGCCCGGGCGGAGGAGGACCGGGGAGCAGCTGGGTCAGCGGGGGACTGGAAAGTGTGGTGACACTTGTCTGCGAGCCAGATGCAGCCCTCAAAAGAGCCATATCTGGCTCACGAGCCTTGGGTTCCCGACCCCTGCTCTAGTGAGACTACTGGAGTGGCCAGCCCCATTGCCTTTATAAAATAAGGTTTAATCAGATTTGTATGACAGTGCAGATTCTGTTTGGAGTTGTGTGGGAGCAGGAGCTTTTTATTGTTTGTGGTTTTGCCCACTCCAAAGACCAAGCCTCACAGTCTGTAATCCAAGATACATGGGAGACTTAGCTCCTTCCAATACGCAACCTATTTGATTGGGTTGACTCCAGTGTTCTGTTCCTGGGAGTTAGATGATTTGGGGAGTTTCTTGTGAGACCCCTGGCTCATGGCCCAGTAAAGCAGGGGTAAGCAAACTTTTTGAGCCAAGGTCCCCCTTCTATTCATGCAATTGTTTGAGGACTTCCAAGATGGGTTGATATAGTTATAAAAATCTATCTATATAGATCTATATCTATCTATCTATCTATCTATCTATCTATATATATATATATATATATATGCAAACGTATGAAGTGTATTCACTAGGCAGCTATACGGCCAACCAGTGGCTCAAAGCCCCCATTTTGTTTCTCCTCAAGTGGATGAAAGGAATAAGCTCACACATATACACACATGGGCACAGAGAAGCAGATACCCAGTACTCAGATATAGAGAGAGAAACAGATACCTCATACCCAGACAGAGACACTCTATACCCAGACAGAGAGCAAAACAGACAAGAGACCCTACAGACAGACATAGTTACTCCATACCAAAACAGACTCAGAGAGACAAATACACCTCAAACCCAGACACAGACACCCCACAGAGAGACAGTGTTCACTAAAGAAGACCTTGGAGGACCGTCACTTGTTATCAAGACTAGATGGGGGTGGAGTAGATGAAACTCAATTTATGGAAGATAATGTATGGGAAGAGCTAAGAAAACAGAAAGTGGACAAAGTCATAAGGCCTGATGAGGTTCACCTCAGAATACTGAGGGAACTCAGAGATGTGCTGGCAGGTCCACTGTGTGACCTGTTCAATAGATCCCTGGAAAAGGGTGTAGTGCCTAGTGACTGGATAAGAGTGGTGGTGGTCCCGCTTCACAAGAGTGGGAGCAGAGAAGAGGCTGGAAACTACAGGCCGGTTAGCATCACCTCTTTGGTGGGAAAATTAATGGAGACTCTACTGAAGGAAAGGATAGTGAACTATCTACAATCTGGAGGGTTGCTCAATCAGAAGCAACATGGATTCACCAGAGGAAGGTCCTGTCAGACGAATCTAATTGGGTGACTAGAGAACTGGATCAGGAAGAACGGTCGATGTAATTTACTTGGATTTTAGTAAAGCTTTTGATACAGTCCCACATAGAAGACTCAACAAAATGAGAAGCTTGGGAGTCAGCTCAAAGGTGTTGGCGTGGATTACAAACTGGTTGACAGATAGGAGTCAACAGGTGATGGTAAATGGAACCTACTCTGAAGAGAGAATGGTGTAAAGTGGAGTGCCACAGGGATTGGTGTTGGGACCAGTTCTGTTCAACATCTTTGTGAGTGACATTGGGGAAGAGATAGTGTTGCGTGTGCCGGCCGCAGCAGGCCTGCGGCCAGGCCCTCTTACCCTCTTTTACCTGCTCCTCCGTCTGGCTCCACTTCTCTCGCAGCCATGGGCCGCTGCCTACGATCTTGGGCCAACCCCGGTGCTCCTATCTCTGTAACGGATGTCCATGCTTCATGACAAGCCTCCCCATGTGGTCCGCAGGGAGATGTCGCCATCCCACGCCATATCCCTCCCTAGGCGCATGCTCGGATCTCCTCTTCTTTTAAAGGGGTCGCGGCAGAAACTAACCCGTGGCCCCGGATGACTTCGTCACTGGGTCCCAGTATATAAGGCTGGGCTCAGCCACAGTTAGTTGCCTTTGCAACAGGTCTCCACGTTGGTCGTATACTTCGATGCTTCCCCAGGTGATTCCTTCATGTTCCTTATCCTAGTTCGGGTATTCTCCTTTGTTTCTGTGTTACTCTACTTGTTCTACAGATTGACTCCTGGACCTGACCTCTGCTTTGCCTGACCACGCTACTGACCATCTCCTGGACCCGACCTCCGCTTTGCCTGACCAAGCTATTGATCTTCTCCTGGACCTGACCCCTGCTTTGTCTGACTACGCCATTGATTATCTCCTGGACTTGACCATTGCCTTGCCTCATCACTCTACCTTACCTGCCGCCTGCCCTGACTTCAGCTTGTTGAATGAAGCCTCTGCTATACTCATTCTGGACTTGGGTTCTCAGGCTTCAGCCTGTTCTTACTTGGGTGCCCTCTGTCTGCCTCTCGTTCCATTTGGTGCCTGGGTCTCTGGGACTCTGCCTCGTCCAGATCAGACCTGCTACTCTTTCCACTGCTGGTCCCTGGCTGACCTCCTCCTCGTCCATCAGATGACCTCAGACGGAGGCATACCTAACTCCAGCTGGCCCCGGTACCCAAGGGCTCAACCTACGGGGAACAAGGGCTGGTATTGGGGAAACTTCAGCCGGCCTCAGTCAGTCATCCAGCTCCTGCGGGTAGTGTCAACTCCACCTCGGCTCAATGGTCTACCTCCTGCACAACAGGGCGCAACAGATAGAAGGCAAAGTTTGGCTATTTGCGGATGATACTAAGATCTGCAACAGAGTGGACACGCCAGAAGGAGTACAGAGAATGAGACAGGATTTAAGGAAGCTGGAAGAGTGGTCAAAGATATGGCAGCTAGGATTCAATGTCAAGAAATGCAGAGTCATGCATCTGGGGTGTGGTAATCCAAAAGAACTGTATGCATTGGGGGGGGGGGGGGGGGGTGTGAAGAGCTGATGTGCACGGAGCAGGAGAGACCTTGGTGATAGTGTGTAATGACCTGAAGTTGACGAAAAAGTGTGACATGGTGATAGCCAAAGCCAGAAGAATGCTAGGCTGCATAGAGGAGGAATATCTAGTAAGAAAAGGGAAGTGATAATCCCCTTGTACAGGTCCTTGGTGAGGCCTCACTTGGAGTACTGTATTCAGTTCTGGAGACCGTATCTCAAAGGATACAGAGACAGGATGGAGGCGGTCCAGAGAAGGGCGACCAAAATGGTGCGTGGTCTCCATCGAATGACTTATGAAGAGAGGCTGAAGAACCTGAATATATATACTCTGGAGGAGAGGAGGAGCAGGGGTAATTTGATATAGACCTTCAGATACTTGAAAGGTTTTAATGATCCATGGTCGTCAACAAACCTTTTCCATTGGAAACAATTTAGTAGAACTAGGGGTCACGATTTGAAACTCCAGGGAAGAAGATTTACAACCAATGTCAGGAAATATTTCTTCACTGAGAGGGTGGTGGATGCCTAGAATGCCCTTCAGGAGGAAGTGAAGACTAAAACTGTGAAGGATTTCAAAGGGGCATGGGATAAACACTGTGGATCCCTAAAGGCTAGAGGATGGGAATAAATAAAAAAAACCTGGGAGTAACCTGCACGGAGCGGCAGTTACTACCTTGGGAAGCTTGCTGGGCAGACTAGATGGACCATTTTGGTCTTTTTCTGCCATCATTACCATGTTACTATGTAATACTCAGAAAGGCATAAAGACATAGACATACCACACCTAGACACAAATACACAGGCACTGAATCCCCAGACAGAAGACAGACACAGCACATCCAAACACAGACACAGGCAGACAGACCATATCACACAGAGACATAGATCACACACACAGACCAAAGCATACCAGACATACACAGAGAGACACACACTACAATGATAAAGACAGGAAAATGTTTCAAACATTTTTAGGAGCTGAGAAAAAATCCATCCCACCCTAGCAACTTTTTTTTCCCCTTTTTTCACTAATTTTTTCATATATTTTTGCATTTTTCTTAGCTGATCTTTTTTGTTTTCTCATGTTTAGATTTGTTTAACTTTTTTTTACTACTCACTTTTTGCCTTTATTCTCCTGTCCCCAGCAGACAACAGCTGTGATCTTTCTTCCTGGGTAGGGACCCGGCAGCAGCAGGAGCTCCTCCTGATCTCAAGCCCGAATATGGCAGGCCTTCCTTGATTGTGGAATACTGCAGTGACTGCTTCAATGTCCAGTTCTGTCACAAAGTAAGTGGCTCTCCTGGGTCTGCCACAACAGAATCAGCAGATCTCACTGGCCCAGCAAAAGAGACACATGGCTAAGTCATGGCATGCCTACAATGTCTCACTGCATTTCAGCAGCTCTCTCCTTTCTGAACTTGCAATGCCTGTATAGCACCAAGACTCAAAAGATCATAGCTATTTTTTTCTTCCTTGATTGGCTGCCCAATGTTCCCTCCTTCAGGATTGTCCAAGGCCCCCAGTTTGCTTGCCTGTACAGTAAAGGATTATGGGGACTTTCCTTTTCTGGAGTAGCCAGGGTAAGGAAGACTGTCTGCACCAGCTCACAATCCGTGGTTGGTAGTTGGTTGTGACCTGCTACCAGTTTTGGACATTTGTGCAAAGACTTTGTTTTGTAGATCTGGAAGGAAGATTTTTTTGGCACCCTTCCTGCACCTTTCAATCAAAAGATCTTGTTTGACATCCAAAAAGGAGAACTATAAACAAAATTTGTTTCATCTGGAGACTCCATCCAGAGTTTTTACCCTGGGGAGAAGAGGTACATTTGGGAGCTATGCACTGTTTGATATTTGGAAGGAGATTTCTGCCCATCACCTCTATTGATCCGAGAAAGCTTGCTTTTCCATTCCCTGGAGGGTGAGTTTTTTTCCCCAGCCCATCTACTGGGGGACACTTGCACAGCAGATAAAAGAGAGTTGGAAAATTGAGATAAAATTGGGATGTGTCAAGAATTAATATATATAGTGCCACAATCCTGTTTTTGGAAGAATTGTTGCAGTTAATTTATTAGGACATCCATCCTGAGAGTCCAGCGTATTTATTTGGCACGTTCCACATATAATGAAGAAGGACCTCCCAGGAGTGATACACAGTTACCCCCACACCTTGGGCCTTGACATATTCCTCCCTCCTCCTGGGCTGTAGGACAGACTGGATATAGCCCTGGGATCTTGTGTGATCCCTGTGTTCTTGGCTCATTACCGGAAGAGGAGCTGCATAAACCTTTTTATTTTCCTATAGAGCATTACCCAGTCTGTTAGGAAAGTATGAGACAGGGGGCAAGATGGAGGCATAGTGAGGCTGTTGTGCGCAGCTTACCCTAGAATCTGTTTGTTTCCTGGACTTGTTTTTCCTTACCATGCCGCAGAGAGAAAGGGGAAGGTTAGAATTTTCCCTTCAGAATCTATACTTTCTCCTGGGCAGCTTGATATCTTGCATTTCATGAGCCAGCCAGTGCATGAAAGAGCCGATGAATTTGGTGCAGACCTCGACAGGGGAGAGCCGGGGTCTCTGGTGAATGAGGTGTCCCTCAGCCCTGACCTCCATCCTCCCCCAGCGCAGCATGACCCCGGTGAGGCTGCCCCTCAGATGCGGACCAATGACTCGGTAAGAGCAACTGAGGTGGAGGGGGCGCTCCCTCGTCCAGTGCTGGAAATGGAGAGATCTTCTTCCTCTGGAGTGGAGTTGAACTTCGGCGTTGGAGGCTCAGTAGTGGCCCGACCTGGGGATCCCCCACAAAGAGGAGTGGAGGAGACTTCTTCGGCTGGTTATAGAGGACAGACATCAGCCAGCGAGTTTGGTGAGTCCCTGCAAATTCCACCACGACTGGAGGCAGTTACCCTGGAGGCATTATGGGATTTGGTGGCAGGCTATGGGACTTCCCTGAGGATGCTTAGAGAATAAAATGGACTCTCTTACTTATAATCTACAGTAGAAAATCCTTGAGGTTCAAGAACAAGCCAGTGTGACTTCAAATAGGATCTTGGAGGCTGAAAATAAAATTCAGTCTATCCAAGCACTTAATGTGGTTACTATAAAAGAACAGATGGCTTGTTCTAGACGACTGGAAATTCTTGAGGATAACGTTAGACATTTGAATTTGCGGATCCTGAATTTTCCCAAAATTGCAGGTGAAATGTCCTTTATAACGCTGAAGCGGTTCCTGAGAGAAGCTCTTGATTTCTCTGAAAAAAATATTCCCTCAATTAATTTTTGCCGTTTTCTTAATAGAAGATCTTCTACAGGGTCAGCCACTGCTGTTAATATTCCTGAAAATTTGACTAGCATTTTAGAAAATTCTAATTTGGATGTACTTTACAGAAATACTTTATTAGTGTTTTTTATTTCTGTTTCAGAATTAAATAATGTTATACGTAATTTCTTTAGGAAAATTCCAGTAACTTATTATGGTCAAGCAGTAAGGATTTACCCTGATTTGGCTCAGGTGACACAAGTAAGGAGAAGGGAGTATCTTTCTCTTCGGCAAAGTATTACCTCTTTAGGTTTCTCTTTTACTTTACGATATCCTTATAAATGTATGGTCAAGAGGGGTGATGAGTGTTTTATATTTTTCTAACTAGATCAAATATGCCAATTTATAGACGCCCGTAGGCCAACCACCTCGTCCCCAGCAACTTAAGCAAATGGAGGTCAATTTTGATTTAGCACTGGTGGAGTAACACTATGCTAATGCCTTTTATTTATAATAGAATTTTCTTTTTGCTCTCATTTACATTTTTCTGTTTGCCCCCCTCTTTGATTATTTATTGTTTCTTCTATACATACAGACTGGATAATTAGGTGCAATTTCTTTGTTAAATATTTGCTATGTAATTACTTGGTATGTATATATTATCCAACTGTGATTTGCAAGCATTATCTTTTGTTTGTAAAATTAAAATGATAATTAAAAAAAGGAAAGTATGAGAAGACCAGCTGCAAAGCATAATATTTGAATGATTTTTTGTTTTGTAGTAAGCCAAAGCTCTTTTACAGTCTAAGAATTTTATTACCTTCATGTGCAAAGGGAGTTGGGAAGAATGTAAATAATACAATGATTAATATGGAATGCTGAAATTTCTTTAGGCAGAAGCTTTGGGTTGGTGCAGAGCACCACCCTGTTGTAGAAGAACTGCGTATAAGTGGATAATGAACTAAAGCCTGATGTTCACTGACTCCTCTGGCTGATGTTACTGCCAAAAGGAATATCACTTTCTATGTTAGAAACTTGAGAGAAGATGACTCCAATAGTTTAGGTGATAGCTTCACTGGTTGTGCCAGGATCACGATTAGGTCCCATGGAACAGGTGATTTCACAACTGGAGATTTATTATATCTTAAGTCATTCATGAATTTGGAAACAAAAACATGAGTGGAGAAAGCAGCTTACCATACTCACACCAAGGGTAAGCCTATGGCACTAAGATGTACTCTAAAATGATGAGGTGCTATGTCCTGAAGCAAAGAGAGAGCAAATAGCTAAGTAATTCTTTGAGTTTGCATGTGAATGGATCCAAGATATTGTATTTAATCCATGTGGAGAACCTTTTCAAGTTAAAGCAGTAGACTTCTAGTTGATGATTTTCTGGCAGACACTATTATGTCTTCAACTTGATTGTGTAAAGAAAATGTGGTAATCATTGAGTGTTCAACATCCAAGCCGTCAAGTTGAGGAAGGGAAGATTTGGATGAAAAAAGCTTCCCTCTTTTTGAGTTGACATGGATGGATCTGATCTGAGAGGGATCAGAGGACTGCTGGACAGCTGTGCTAGATTCACAAACCAAAATTGTCTGCGCCAAGCTAATGCTAGGAAGATCAGATGGTCCTGGTCTTTGAGCACTTCTTGCACCATTCTAGCAATCAATGTAATTGGTGGAAATGTGTGCATAGAACTGGATTCCAATCAAGCAGAAAAAACATCCTGAATTGATATGAACTTACTGGGAAGAATGAAACAAAACTTTTCCAGTTTTCTGTTTTGCTCTTTCTCATAGAGGTCAATTGCTTGAAGCCTCCACAGACTAAATTAGTGTAGAGGCCATTCGCGTTGTCAAAACAATCTGCTGAGGTGATCTGCTAACATGTTGGAGATCCCTGGAAGGTAGGTTTTTTGCAAGACAGCTTGATGTTTGCATGCCCATTCCCATATCTTTATTGTTTCATGACAAAGTCCATGATCTTGTGAAGGCACTTGGTGAAGCTTCTCGGTGCTGCCGAGAGGATGAAGGTGAGCATTCTGTACTGATAGTGGGAAGAATCTACCATAAAACACAGATGATGCCAGTAGACAGATAGGTAGATAGGAATATGAACATAAGCATCCTTTAGATCTAGAATGGTTTGAAGGGAATTCATTTTGAATTTCTCCAGGAGTATATGAAAGTTAAGGTTTCTTAAATCCAGGATGGATTTCATGGTGGTAAGGAAGTAGCCGGAGCAGAACCCCTGACCATGGTGATTGGGAGGACCAGTTCTATTGCTCACTGCTTGAGAAGCGACTCCACTTCCAGGTGGAGGTGCATTAAGTGAGATGATCCGGATTGAACGCTGAATGATGAGGAAGCATGGGAAGCTGGGAGAACACAAGTAGTATCCATAATCCATGATCTTGAGAACCAACTGATCTTTGGTAATCTTGTGTCACTTTTCCAGGAAGTGCTGGATCTTTCCCCCTACTGGAGGGGACAATTGCTAGGTTTGAAATATGATCAAAATCTTGGTCTAGGCTTCAGCTGTACTTGCTGTGCTGTTTTGTACATGCTTTTGAACATGAGTCTGAAGTTGCTGTTATAGTAGTAGAAGCAGATTCGGTATCGTTGGACTTGCCAGAAGAAGAACCTCTAGAAATATGGTCTTTTAAAAGCATAGTAGGTATGTCTTGAGAAAACTGATGTTCTTGTCCTGTGGAGAGAGACTGGACTGCCATATGTTCCTTTATTTGAACTACTGTTTCTCTGGGCTTTTCTCTGAAAAGATAGTCACTCAGGCAGGGAACATCTACCAACTTGTTGTGGACATCATCACAAAGGCTACTGGCTCTCAACCAAGCCATGTGGCATGCTCCAGTGGAGGCTGATGAGGAATGTGTCATGGCATTGAATGCCTCACAGATGGATTGAATAAGATGATGTATACACTCTTCAGCATCTATGAGTGGCTATGTGGCTGAGGGAATGTAGTTCTGCCTTCACTGGCCATAAGAAAAGTTTCCAGGTTTTGTATGTAATCTTAGAACTGGTGAAGAAAATTTGTGCATTAAACATAGAGCTTTGGAACACCTTTTTACAAATTGTCCTTGTTTACTTTCCTCTTTTAAGAGCTGATTCTACCAAAACTGACTGGTGGGGTAACAGCACCATGCTAAACTCTTGGGATTTTTGTACTCTATGTTTAAGGCCTAGATTCCTTGCAACTGGTGCACAGGAAATAGGTTTGCAATTCTGGCAAGCTATCATGGATCAAGATTGTTGCTGGCTCCGCTACCTTTTCCAGAATTTGGATCTGTTCTTACATACATTAACTAAGTGCTCTTCCCAACTTGTCCAAAAACATTGATGTGTCGTCCAGTGGAGAAAAGTGTTCTGAAGAATCTGGAAGGGGTTAGAAGGGATCTCCATTAACTCCCCCCCCCTCCCAATTCAAAGGCTAGAGGTGTGGGAATACTGATCCAGGACCCAATGATGAAGGTGACTAAGAAAGGATCCTTAGTTGCCTTGGATGAGTATAGTCCTGGTAGACATCAACGTCAGATCTTTCAGGGAAGCCCTGCAGAGAGGCTCGAAAGGGGCACCACATAGCACACGCAGCACGAGATTCAAACTCCAATCCAGACACACCGAACAGATGGGAGGCCGTAAATGCTTGACCCCCTTGAGAAACCAAACAATATCTGGGTGCGCTCCAAGCGAGCAGCCGTTAAACTTTCCCCGCAAGGCACCTAGAACCGCAACTTGTATTCGAAGAGAATTGAACACTAAACCCTTAACGAGCCCCTGTTGCAGAAAATCAAGTACCAAGGGAACCTCGACTGTTAATGGATCGCAAGAACGGTGGTGACACCACGTCTCAGAAAGCTTCCAGACTCTCACATAGGCCATAGAAGTGGTTGGATGTCTCGCCTGCAAAAGAGTGGAAATGACCTGTTCGGAATAACCGCTCAAGCGTAAATGTCGCCTCTCAAAAGCCAAGCCGCGAGAGAGAAGCAATCCTCCCGATCCGAAAATATGGGACCTTGCCAAAGCAGACGCGGCAGATGAGCCAGTTGCAATGGGCCCCCCTAGGGCCATGCGAATCAGATCCGCAAACCATGGGCGACGCGGCCACTCCAGCGCCACAAGCATCACCCTGCCTGGATGGAGTTCTATGTGACGGAGTATCCGGCCGATGAGAGGCCAGGGAGGAAAGGCATACAGCAGAATCCCCATTGGCCAGGGGAACACCAGAGCATCGAGCCCCACGGAGTCTTGCTCCCTTTGACGGCTGAAGAAATGTTCTGTCTTCGCATTCTCCTGCATTGCCATCAGATCCAACTGTGGGACGCCCCACCTGGCGCAAATGAGGTTCCACACTTCGGGAGACAGCTCCCACTCTCCCGGGTCGAGTTGCCGTCTGCTGAGAAAGTCTGCCTGCACCTTCTCCACTCCTGCGACATGAGACGCGGCAATTCCCCTGAGATGACACTCTGCCCAGGCGAACAGGAGACACACTTCAAGCGCTACTGCGGGACTTCTCGACCCGCCCTGCTGGTTGATGTAAGCCACCATCGTCGCACTGTCTGAGAACACTCGAACCATTCTGCCCTAGACCCTAGGTAGGAACGCTTATAGGGCAAGGTGAACAGCTCTTGTCTCGAGCCGATTGATGGACCATGAGCCCTGCGTCGGAGATCAGAGACCTTGGGCGGATATGTCGTCGCACACTGCTCCCCAACCGGACAGGCTGGCATCGGTGGAGACTATCAGCCAATTCGGCAGGTCCACGTCCACCCCACCCTGTTCCAGATTGTCATGCGAAAGCCACCACGACAGACTGACTCTGGAAGCAGAGGCATCGTTAGGTGGAACTGCCCTGTCACTGGACTCCATCGTGACAAAAGCGCATGCTGTAACGGTCGTAAGTGAGCGAACGCCCACGGAACCAAGTCCAAGGTGGAAGCCATGGATCCCAGAACCTGCAGATGATGCCATACAAATGGAGATTTCCTTAGCAGAAGCGCTTGGATCTGGCCCTGCAACTTCGCCACCCGGTCTGATGCCAGAAAGACTCTGCCGCGCAAGGTATCGAACCGTGCACCCAAGTAAATCAGTTCCTGGGTGGGTTCCAAGTGACTCTTTTGCACATTGATGACCCACCCGAGTGACCGTAAGGTGAGCATCACCATGCGAACTGATCTCTTGCAGTCCTCCCGTTGCTTCGCGCGAATCAGCCAGTCATCCAGGTACGGATGGACTAGAATCCCCTCCTTGCGAAGGAAAGCCGCTACCACCACCATGACCTTTGGTGAATGTTCAAGAAGCTGTTGCGAGACCAAACAGAAGGGCCCGAAACTGGAAGTGCTGCCCCAAGACCTTGAAACGCAGAAACCTCTGGTGGCTCAGCCAGATTGGAATATGTAGATTTGCTTCTGTGAGATCCAGGGACGCTAGGAACTCCCCTTTTTGGACAGCAGCCATCACCGTCCACAGGGTCTCAATGCGAAAACAGGGATCCGAAGATAACGGTTCACCTTCTGGAGATCGAGGATGGGACGAAACATGCCTTCCTTCTTGGGAACTACAAAGTAAACCGAGTAACGTCCCCGTCCCTGCTCTGCCATCAGAACTGGGGCAATGGCTTTGAGCTCGATCAGACGCCGCAGGGTCTCCCGCACCACCTCCTGCTTGTTGGGCAAGGCCACACGGGACTCCACAAACACCTCCCACACAGGATGTGAGAACCCTAGAGCATATCCGTCTCTGATCCACCACCAACACCCAGTGGTCTGAGGTAATCTTTGCCCATTCCGTGTAAAAGTTGGATAATCTGCCTCCGACAACTTAGACGACGGAATGGAGACTCATGGCTTCATTGGGAGGTCTTACTGCCTCCTACCCCAGGTGGCCAGGGTCCCGAACAGAGCGGCGACCACCGCGAAAGGACTGCTGGCATCCTGGAGTCTGCTTAGGCGTGGAAGGCGAGGAATATCTGCCAGTTCGAAAACGGCGAGAATCCTGAAAATGAGTCCAAGAAGGAAAAACCTTCCTGGTAGATCTTCTATCTTCCGGCAACTTATTGCCCTTGGACTCTCCGAGCAGTTTCACCAGCTGATCAAGATCCTCCCCGAACAGGAGTTTACTCTTGAATGGGAGGTTACACAGTTGAGATTTCGAGGACAAATCTGCTGAGCAATTTCGCAGCCAGAGCGGTCGGCGTGCCGCCACCATGGAAACCATGCTGCGCGCCGAGGTTCGCACCAGATCGTAAAGCGCATCCATCACATATGCGATGCCTGCCTCCAAGCGGGTGGCCTCCAGAGCAGCACTACCGCCGGCCCCTGAACTGGCATTAAGAGTCTTGAACCCAGCACAGACCCGCCCTCTGCATAATCGTAGCACGAAGGCTCAAAGCAGCCACCTCAAAGACTCGCTTCAACTGGATCTCCAGTTTGCGGTCCTGCATATCCTTCAAAGCGGCAGCACCCGCCACCAGTATAGTGGTCTTCTTTGTCACTGCAGACACCGCCACATCTACCTTCGGAATCTTCAGGAGATCTAAAACATCCATCGAAAGAGGATAAAGTTTGGTCATAGCTCTGCCCACCTTGAGTCCTGCGTCCGGCGAGTCCCACTCATGGGTCACCAGCTTGCGGACCTTTTTAGGCAGTGGGAAAGACGAAGTGGGCCCACGAATCCCATCGAGGACCGGATTTACCCCTTCATTATCGGATTCTTCTTCCGAAACCTTAAGCCCCAGGACCTCTAACACCTGGGGAGTAAGGGGCCATAGTTCATCACGCTTAAAAAGATGGACCATGCTGGGATTGTCTCCCTCCGCGGGGGACAGATCATCCCCATCAGTATCATCCTGATCAAGGTCCCCCAGATCAGGAAGCGGATCCAGAACCGGAGCCGTCCCCGGGTCTGTCGCGGATCCTGAAGCCGGAATCGGGTTCTGCGGCTCTCTGACTCCACCTGCTGGTAGGGATACACAACCCACTTCTCTAGACTGATCTGGGTATGTTCAGGAACAATGATTTACATTAGATGGTCAAAAGCAACATCACAAGGTTTGCAGAGAATTCTCAAATTCATAGCAAATGAACCAACACTGAAGACATGGGGTATTTTGGTAAATCATAGCAAAAAGGCTAAGAAATGACATATGATTCAATACAAAAAAATATAAAGTCATGTACTTTAGGAAGGAAAACAAACAATTTATCAATATAATTGTTCAGTCTTGGGGTGCTTTTATTTCAATGGACAGTAAGCTCCCTGGAACTTCAAGCAAGAGTTCCCTTTTCACTGAAGCTCTTTTTAACAAAACCTGCCCCAGGGAACATGGTTTTAATTTCTATTCCCTCTACTCTACTACTTATTATGGCAAAATTAAATGTTGGCATGTGAAGCAGGCCTGGCTGCTCCACAAGACTGAAATTAAATCGCTTGAACTTGTTTAAGTTTACATGACCTCCTTGTCTCCCTGCCAGTGACTACAGACACTTATTTTTCTTCATCGAGAAACTCCAGGAAGAAAATGAAGTTCCAACCTCGCCTGAAAAAATATTATCTGGAAACATAAAAACAATGCAAAACATTAACCAATTCATATCCTAAGGTGAATTCTGCACTGCTCTACAGAGAAAAGAACAAGGGGCTCCATTTATTAAAAATTTTTTTTTCCTGACAGGCAGAGACAGAGGGGAAATCTTGATAAATCAGGCTCATGGTATTACAGATTTCATGCATCCTATACAATGATTTATGCTTATCTGCAAATATTTTGCCTTGTGTTAAAAAAAAGTGTCAAATTAGATATAAAAGGTAATTTTAGAAGCTTGTTTGCACTTTATCCCAGCTGCAAATAAAGAAGAGTTTACAAAAAACAGCCCCACAAATTAAACTGAATACTTCAATAGGGAACGACTGAACTATTACAATGGAGCAAACTGTTGCATTAACTAATGACATCACAGTCTGTTTTTCTGCATTGTGTTGTGTATATATACTCTCTGTCATATGCAACAGGTATTTTCATTTGAAGAATTTTTATTGGCAATGGTTTTCTTAGTACTTTTCAAAACTACTTACCTACATGATGAGGGTAGATATTCACAAATATGTTTAAAACATGAGTGACTGTTGATAGTTCTCCATAGAGATTAGTTACAATTTGCATTTATAGTGTCTTTACAGCATTTCTGTGATCCCCTGTATTTAGTGGCATTTTAAGTACATTCCAATACGTTACTTATTAAACCTTCCTATATATTCAAAACAATGACAAAAGTGTACAAAGATAGAGGAATGGTTTGATTTAATACTCATAACAGCCTATGTTAATAAGATCACATTTTTTAAAAGTTCAACTTGTTAGAAACATTTGCTGTACTGTTGAGAGATCTGTGGCAACTAGTTCCATTCTGCGTGTCTCAACAAAGCACCAGCTGGAAAAACAGTTTCAGATACCTTAGGCTGAATCAACAATCAAAGCTCCAGTATTTTGGTCACAGCTGATGGACAAAAAGAGAGAAAGAGAATGAATCTGGAAACAGTGTTCATAAGGCCTGTGTGCTGGCAAAGTACAGATGAGTGGACAGAGAAGCAATCAGAAGAGCAGCTTCATAGGCTCAAGAAATCTGAATATTCTAGACACGAGGACAGCAGAAAAGAGGAAGATTTGCAACTGTGTATGGCACCATTAGTGCTAGGACCAAGAAAATACTGGGCGATTGAAAATCTAGTGGAAGGATTAGTAAAGAAATTTTAATAGGATATTATATTGCACTCTATGCAGTTTTGTAGGTTCAGCTGCTCATTAAAAGGTGAAATTTAAAAGTCCGACGCGTATATCAATTAGGGGAGTTGAGAATATGTTGGACTGGCGCGCGCCAAGCGTATTTTCAAAGCCATCCAGATACGCGTGTATCTCCCGCAGTGTGCACATCTCGGAACTTCTCAAGAGGGACAGAGTGTTGGCGTGGTCTGGGTGGGTTATGGGCAGTACATGGGCATTTTGAGACTTGAAGCAAAAGTTAGCACATAAATACTTAAGGGATCCGATGCGCTCCAACATCCTCTGCCACGTAACTTTACTTCTGCTATGGATGGCGTGTAAGAAAAAAAACCCCAAAAAAACTAGCCATTTCAGAGGGGTGTAAAGGGCCTGGGGTAACTGGGTGGTGTACAGGTTATCAAACCAGGGGGGATTTGGAGGATCTAGCTGCTACCTGAGTGAACTGGGAAGGAACTGTTAAAACAGACACTAGCGTTGGCACGCATCCCTTTTAAAATTTCCCCACTTATGCGGTAGAAGTGGCTTTTGCACGTACAGGTACATGTCCACTTAAAATTGAGCACACGTGTGCGCAGCCAGGCTATTTTATAACGTTTGCATATATGTGCGTAAGTTATAAAATAGCAGAGTCCCTGGGCGCGTATGATGAATGTGCGCATATATGCGTCCTCATGCCGGTTATAAAATTCACTTTATATTTATTTTCAGAAAATATAGGGGCACCCATTAACTCTTCTAAGTTTCCCAAAACACACTCACTATTACTTTACAAGATGACAGTCAGAGTGTTAAGGCTGGACTAATGCACCAGAATACCAGGAAACTTCAAGTTGCTGCCAGAAGAGGCTCTTGCTCTCAGATTGTCTATTGTCATGACATCTTCTACATGTGTTGCCAAATTAATATATAAAGGGGGTACCATTCTTTAAGAGAGCTAATTGCTGGCTAATTTCCAGCCTAAATTATGAGTTACTGATTGGCTCAGGTGGAAAATGCTGTACATTGCTATGCAAAAGGTCCCAGGTTATCAAATTTGCGGATGATACAAAATTATTCAGAGTAGTTAAATCACAAGCAGACTGTGATACATTACAGGAGGACCTTGCAAGACTTGAAGATTGGGCATCCAAATGGCAGATGAAATTTAATGTGGACAAGTGCAAGGTGTTGCCTATAGGGAAAAATAACCATTGCTATAGTTACAAGATGTTAGGTTCCATATTAGGAGCTACCACCCAGGAAAAAGATCTAGGCATCATAGTGGATAATACATTAAAATCGTCGGCTCAGTGTGCTGCAGCAGTCAAAAAAGCAAATAGAATGTTAGGAATTATTAAGAAGGGAATGGTTAATAGAACGGAAAATGTCATAACGCCTCTATATTGCTCCATGGTGAGACCACACCTTGAATACTGTGTACAATTCTGGTCGCCGCATCTAAAAAAAGATATAGTTGCGATGGAGAAGGTACAAAGAAGGGCAACCAAAATGATAAAGGGGATGGAACAGCTTCCCTATGAGGAAAGGCTGAAGAGGTTAGGGCTGTTCAGCTTGGAGAAGAGACGGCTAAGGGGGGATATGTTAGAGGTCTTTAAGATCATGAGAGGTCTTGAACGAGTAGATGTGACTCGGTTATTTTCACTTTCGAATAATAGAAGGACTAGGGGGCATTCCATGAAGTTAGCAAGCAGCACATTTAAAACTAATCGGAGAAAATTCTTTTTCACTCAACGCACAATAAAGCTCTGGAATTTGTTGCCAGAAGATGTGGTTAGTGCAGTTAGTGTAGCTGGGTTCAAAAAAGGTTTGGATAAGTTCTTGGAGGAGAAGTCCATTAATGGCTATTAATCAATTTTACTTAGGGAATAGCCACTGCTATTAATTGCATCAGTAGCATGGGATCTTCTTAGTGTTTGGGTAATTGATAGGTTCTTGTGGCCTGGTTTTGGCCTCTTTTGGAAACAGGATGCTGGGCTTGATGGACCCTTGGTCTGACCCAGCATGGCAATTTCTTATGTTCTTATGTTCAGGTTCAAACTTCTGCTTAGGTTGGCTGGGGCTGGATGTGCTGCAGAATCAGCATTTACAGCCAGTGGGAGGGAGTGTTGCAGTCTGGGAAGCTGCAGTCCAGGTGTGAACCCTTGAACCGAACTACCCTGGTTAGAGTAGCTCGGGAGGCGGAGCCACAGGCACAGGTCTTCACCCGGGAACCAGGAACCCCCCAGGAGGAGTCCGTAGGGTCCTAGAACCTTGGGACTTAGGAGCACAGTAACAGTCTCTATAGAGAAGGCCTGGGCAAGAGTAATCCACAGAGTCCAGCAGCAGGAAACAGGAAGGCCCGGCGAGAGCGGGGCAGTAGATAGAGTCTGTAGCCTGCTGAACAAACAGTAGAGAGCAGGCCCGGGATCTGTAGTATGGCGCGGAGCGGAGCAGACAGGTAACAGGAACAGAGTCTGTAGTGGAACGTAGGCTGTGACCTGCTGAAGGCAGGACCGGGGTCAGTAGCGTGCAAAGAGCCAGACCGGGCAGAGAGTAAGGAAGACAAACCCGAGTCAGGCTGACAGCCAGTCGATGCAGTCTCAGGTGCAGGCCAAGATCGGAGGCTGGCGGCAAGCAGGAGTGAGTCAGGCACAAGCTGAGGTCGATGGCAGGCGGCAGGCAGAAGCGGAGTCAGGAACGAGCTGAGGTCAATGGCAGGCAGAAGCGGAGTCAGGAACGAGCTGAGGTCAATGGCAGGCGGCAGGCAGAAGCGGAGTCCGGAACGAGCTGAGGTCAACCGGGAAAGCAGAACAGCAGAAACGCAACTAAGAACTACTAACAGTAGCGACCCTCGTTGCAAGGCAATGAGAAGGCAGATGAACGCCGGTTAAATCAGGCTTGGGGCGTGGCGTAGTTAGCCCAGGCGGGGCCAGACTTCCGGTGACCGTACGTCCATAATGCGCGTGTGGCAGCAGCGAGATGACCCAGCAATGGCGGACGCCCCACAGGCCCAGCAGAGCCGCGGAAGCGGCGTTCCCGGCAACGGAGGTGAGCTCTGAGTTCAGCAAAAAGAGGGGAAGCGGTGGAGACCGCAACAGTACCCCCCCCCCCTTTACGGCCCCTTTTGAGCGGACCGCGGTTTCTCTGGATGGTCCTGGTGGAACTGATGCAGGAGATCCTTATCTAAGATATTACGGCTGGGCTCCCAGGTGTTATCTTCATCACCACACCCTTCCCAGGCTAGCAAATACTCCCATCTACGATTGTGAAATCGGATGTCCAGGACTTCCCGTACTTGGTATGTAGGATCATCATTAACGGTTGTGGTTGCAGGGTCCGGAGGTGTATGGTGATACCGGGAGAGGACCACAGGCTTGAGCAGTGAGGCGTGAAACACGTTGTGTACTCTGAAGGAAGAGGGTAGCCGAAGCAGATACGATACCAGTCCCACTCGTTCAGCCACTCGAAACGGACCACAGAACCTTGGGGCGAATCTTCGTGAGGGAAGTCGAAGGTGCAGGTTCTTCGTACTTAGCCAGACTCTATCCCCAGGCTGGAATGTGGGAGCTGGCCGACGATGGCGATCGGCCGTCTGTTTAGCCTTCTCGGCCGCACGGAGAATCTGTCTACGTGTCATGTGCCACAATGCCTGGAGTTGCTGGGCTGTTACTTGAGCAGCGGGTGAGGCACTGGGAGCCTCTAGCGGAAGTGGTGGTCGTAATGGTTTACCATATACTAAATGGAACGGAGATTTGCCCGTGGCGGCATGGACCTGGTTGTTATAGGCAAATTCGGCCCAGGGTAAGAGCTCAGACCAATTGTCTTGCCTCTCATTAATGAAGGCCCGGAGATAGGTTTTTAGAGTCCTGTTCATTCTCTCGGTCTGTCCGTTGCTTTGAGGATGAAAGGCTGTGGAGAAACTAAGCTTAACCTGGAAGCATTTACAGAGGGCTCTCCAGTAGCGGGCCACAAACTGCGAACCTCTGTCCGAAACGATATCTTGAGGGAGGCCGTGAAGCCTGAACACATGTTGGGCGAACAGGTGGGCCAACTCGGGTGCAGAGGGAAGCTTAGGCAAGGGAACCAGATGGACCATTTTTGAGAAACGGTCAACCGTGACCCAGACCGTATGTCCCTGGGATGGAGGCAGGTCAACAATGAAGTCTGTAGCTATATGGGTCCATGGTTCAGTGGGAACCGGAAGCGGGTGCAAGAGACCATATGGGGAGCCAGAATTGGGTTTCTGGCGAGCACAGGTAGGGCAAGAAGCCACATACGAGGCGACGTCTCGCCGGATGTTGGGCCACCAGTAATACCGGTTAACAAGCTCCAGGGTCCTTTCTCGTCCAGCATGTCCTCCGATCAAGGAGTCATGGGCCCATCGTAATGCAGTCAAACGGTCCCGGCGTGAGAGCACCGTGCGGTCTTGTGAGAGGATGGTCATGGCAGCCGAATCTTGGAGGGGTCTAAGATGAATTGTGGTGAGTCAATGTCCTCCTCGGCACAAGAGGTGCGAGACAGGGCGTCTGCCCGAAGAGTTTTAGCAGCAGGACGGTACTGTACAACAAAGTCAAAACGACTGAAAAACAAGGCCCAGCAGGCTTGGCGAGGGTTCAGTCGTTGAGCCTGGGTCAAGAATTCCAAATTCTTATGATCCGTGTAAACGGTGGTAGTGTGCAAGGAGCCCTCAAGCCACTGTCTCCATTCCTCGAAGGCGAGTTTTATCGCCAGCAACTCTTTATCCCCAATGCAATAGTTAATTTCAGCGGCTGAGAACTTCCGGGAAAAGTACGAGCAAGGCAGGAGTTGACCAGTATCAGAGTGCTGGCTGAGAACCGCTCCGACAGCGATGCTGGAGGCATTGACCTCCACGATGAATGGTCGTGAAGGGTCCGGGTGTCGGAGACAGACATCCGAAAGGAAGGCCTCCTTGAGATCGGAAAAGGCCGCGACAGCAGCCTCCGGCCAGTGCTTGACATCTGCTCCTTTCCGGGTCAAGGCCGTAAGAGGAGCCACACGGTGAGAATAACGTGGAATAAAATGTCTATAAAAGTTCGCAAACCCCAGGAAGCGCTGAAGGGCTTTGAGACCCGTGGGCTGGGGCCATTTCGTGATGGCGGTTACCTTTTCTGGGTCCATGCAAAAGCCAGCTGCTGAAATAATATATCCCAGGAACGGTAGAGATTTAGCTTCAAACACGCATTTCTCAAGCTTGGCATATAAATGATTGGCCCGGAGGGCCTGAAGGACCTGGCAAACATACTGGCGGTGGGAGTCTATGTCCTTGGAGTATATGAGGACATCATCCAAGTAGACTATCACATGGGAATGGAGCATCTCTTGAAGAACTTCGTTCATGAGGTGCTGGAAGACGGTGGGGGCATTACAAAGCCCAAAGGGCATTACGACGGCATGCTGTCTTCCATTCGTCTCCTGGGCGAATACGTACGAGGTTATAGGCCCCTCTCAGGTCCAGCTTGGTAAAAATGCGAGCTCCTTGGAGACGGTCCAGTAGTTCCGGGATGAGTGGCAATGGGTAGCAGTTTCGCTTAGTAATGGCGTTGAGACCACGATAGTCAATACACGGTCGTAGCGAACCATCCTTTTTTCCCACAAAAAAGAATCCAGCACCTGCCGGTGAGCGGGATGGACGAATAAATCCCTTGGCTAAGTTCTCGGAGATGTACTGGGACATCGCCTTAGTCTCTGGTAGAGAGAGAGGATATACACGGCCACGAGGCGGTGTAGTACCGGGAACCAGATCAATGGGACAGTCAAAGGGTCTGTGTTCCGGGAGAATCTCCGCCATCTCCTTAGAGAAAACATCCTGAAAACTTTGGTAAGCTTCTGGCAGGAGATGTGTGGAACAGAGATGCAGAGCGTTGGGAGGACGAGGAAGCCGCAAACATTGGTCAAAGCAGGCAGAACCCCAGCTAACTAGCTGGAAGTCATCCCATCTGATGACGGGGGAATGCTGATGGAGCCACGGAAGTCCCAGCACCAATGGATGCACAGCTCGTTCCAGGATGAGTAAAGAAATCTCCTAGGAGTGAAATAGACCCGTCTGCAAAGTTACAGGTCTCGTAGAGCGAGAGATAACTCCAGGCAACAGGGTCCCTCGGATCGAAGAGATGCGTAGAGGAGGATTCCTTGGTTCAGTAGGCAGGCCTAGTTGTTTCACGAGCTCGGCCACAATATAGTTCCCCTTGGCCCCAGAATCGACAAAGGCCCGAATCTGGATCTCCCCACCTGGGTACTTGAGGGTTACAGGCAGAGTGCAGAGAGGAGCGGATCCGGTAGCGCCTAGGTGTAGCTCCTCGGTATAACCTAGGCACGGACGTTTCCCGGACGCGCAGTGCAAGATGACAGGAAATGTCCTTTACCTCCACAATAAAGGCAGAGGCCTAGCGAGCGCCGACGGCTCCTCTCTTCTGGAGTGAAGTGGTGACCTGCCCAGCTGCATGGGTTCAGAAGCAGGGTTGGCAGCAGGAGAAGTCCTTTGTAGCGGAGACCTGTGTAGGCGTGGCTGACTCCTATTAGCCGACCGAGTCTCTCTGTCATGCTGTTGAAGACGGCGGTCAACCTTGCCTGCAATGTCCATTAAGTCATTCAAGTCCTCAGGAATCTCCCGTCCTGCCAGTTCATCTTTAATCCGACCAGCCAGACCTTCCAGGAAGATCCCTTTTAAACAATCGTCCTGCCAAGCCAGTTCCATGGCCAGGGTCCGGAAGTTGACAATGTACTCCGCTACTGGACGTGTGCCCTGTCGGAGATGCAGGAGTTCAGACGCCACCGTGGACTGGCGTGCAGGGTCATCAAAGGCCAGGCGAAACTGAAGAAGAAACTCCTGAAGATTCTGTAGCAGAGGATCGGAGCGTTCCCACAAGGGGGAAGCCCATTCTAGTGCCTTGCCATCCAGAAGAGAAAAAATATAGGCCACTTTAGCCGCTTCAGTGGAAACTGGGTCGGCAACAAGGTGAACCGTACTTGACATTGGTTCAGGAACCCGCGGCAGGACTTACTGTCCCCAGCGTACCTGCTAGGAGCTGGCAACTGTGTATTGGGAACAGCGACAGATACAAAAGGCCCTTGGCGAGTAGAAGCTTCTACACGAGAAACCAGTTGATCCACAGTGGCAGCAAGAGTACAATCTTAGTGTTTGGGTAATTGCCAGGTTCTTGTGGCCTGGTTTTTGGCCTCTGTTGGAAACAGGATGCTGGGCTTGATGGACCCTTGGTCTGTTCCAGCATGGCAATTTCTTATGTTCTTATGTGTTGCTGCTGTTGAAGGCGCTGCGCCATTCCAGGGATAGCCTGCAGGCTGGGGGACTCCGCCGAGTCCATGGCCTTGCAAACTATTGCAGTCTGGGAAGCTGCAGTCCAGGTGTGAACCCTTGAACCGAACTACCCTGGTTAGAGTAGCTCGGGAGGCGGAGCCACAGGCACAGGTCTTCACCCGGGAACCAGGAACCCCCCAGGAGGAGCCCGTAGGGTCCTAGAACCTTGGGACTTAGGAGCACATTAACAGTCTCTATAGAGAAGGCCTGGGCAAGAGTAATCCACAGAGTCCAGCAGCAGAAAACAGGAAGGCCCAGCAAGAGAGGGGCAGTAGATAGAGTCTGTAGCCTGCTGAACAAAGAGAACAGGCCCGGGATCTGTAGTATGCCGCGGAGCGGAGCAGACAGGTAACAGGAACAGAGTCTGTAGTGGAACGTAGGCTGTGACCTGCTGAAGGCAGGACCGGGGTCAGTAGCGTGCAAAGAGCCAGACCGGGCAGAGAGTAAGGAAGACAAACCCGAGTCAGGCTGACAGCCAGTCGATGCAGTCTCAGGTGCAGGCCAAGATCGGAGGCTGGCGGCAAGCAGGAGCGGAGTCGGGCACAAGCTGAGGTCGATGGCAGGCAGAAGCGGAGTCAGGAACGAGCTGAGGTCAATGGCAGGCGGCAGGCAGAAGCGGAGTCAGGAACGAGCTGAGGTCAACCGGGAAAGCAGAACAGCAGAAACGCAACTAAGAACTACTAACAGTAGCGACCCTCGTTGCAAGGCAATGAGAAGGCAGATGAACGCCGGTTAAATCAGGCTTGGGGCGTGGCGTAGTTAGCCCAGGCGGGGCCAGACTTCCGGTGACCGTACGTCCATAATGCGCGTGTGGCAGCAGCGAGATGACCCAGCAATGGCGGACGCCCCACAGGCCCAGCAGAGCCGCGGAAGCGGCGTTCCCGGCATCGGAGGTGAGCTCTGAGTTCAGCAAAAAGAGGGGAAGCGGTGGAGACCGCAACAGGGAGTCATGTCATTGCATAACAGCGGCATCGGGTGATCAGCTTTATTGTAAATTTTTGCTATATAAAATGGCACTGGCCATGCCTAGGTTGGTGCCATTTTGTATGGAAAAAATGTACAATGACACCAGCCTTGGTCTGCTGGCACCACTGGCAACTATGGCAACAAGAGTTACCAGGGCTTGTTCCTACACCATGAAACAATTTTCAATAAGACGATCCAGAAGGGGAAATTAGGGAGGACTTGGGGTCACCAGTAGTGTGTTTTTTGGCTGTGAACCAAACATTTTTTATTTTTGGTTTTCATTTTGTTTCATTTTAAAATTTGTATTTTTTTTGGTTAAAAAGAAACAAAGTTGTTTTTTTATGTTTAATATTTGTTTTATTTTGAGCTGTGATGTTTTATTGTAACATGCCACGATACTTTGGAATGTGTGGGATATAAACCTTTTAAATAAATAAACAACAACAACAAATGAAACAAAAAAAGAAAAACAAAATGAACCAAAAATAAATCTGTGCATACCCCAACTATCCCCACCTCAAGAAAGGCTCCTCACAGGCCCCTCAAAAAGTGACAATTTCTATTCCGTGGTCAGAACCCAACTACCCAAAATGTCAGGCTGGCGTGTAGCTTCCCCCCATTTATCTGATGCAAACCCTGGTGTCTAGGATACTCCCTCTCTCCCCAAGATCCATCACTTACCATCTGCAAGTCTCTCTGGAGGCTGGCAGGAGGGAAAGTATGTCCCTTCTGCCCCTGCTAATCCAAATTCAAAAATTATGCTGACTGATCTGATACTGTACTATGGCCCACAAGATGAAAAACAAAGCAAAGAAAAAGATATAGAAAATCCTCCCCAGAAATAAATACATTTTCAATTTATAAATCAGTTTACATAGCTTTTGCTTTTTAAAGGTCTCAAACCTACAAAGAGTAAAATATCAATTATAATATGTGCTTTACTCCTGTTACCTGGATGTCCTGCAATATTTAGCAAAATACAATTTGATTTTTGCCATTTTTAGAGGGGGAGGACACTGTCTACACTAACTTTTTTTCCTTCCTTCTCTAACCTAAGGTGGCCAAATAATTGGCTTTATACAGGAGAGACCTGTTTTTAAATAGGTGTTGTTTAAGCAGGATGTAGCACAAACAGGATGCACAATTGTTCTGTTTTTCAATCTGATCATACACAGATAAAGAAATCCAACTGATTGTCGTACATTACACACTTGAGAAGACCTGGGATTTGAAATAAGGGGGTTCAGATGGTGTGGAACATCACTCTCACCCTATTCCTTCCTACCTCTCATTCTAGTTTCTTTTTCTCTGTCTCCCCTTGCTTCTGCTCCTTCCAGATTCCTATTCATCTCCATTCCCAGGGGTTCCTTTCTTCCAACCCTCATCTCAGTCTATCCCACCTCCCCCTCCAGGTTCTTTTCTGTCTTCCTCTCCCTTCCCTTAGGTATCTTTCCATTTCCTATTTCCCTTCAATTTATCTTTGTCTCCACCCTTCTCCAAGATTCCTCTCCAGTTTCTCAAGTGCCCACAAGTTTCTTTCCATCTCCTCTCCAGGCAGAGTTCTCAGTTTCCCTGCCCTTTTATTCCTCTCTCTCCCCTCCCTCCCTTCCCTTAAGTTCTTCGCCAACTTTACTATCCCCCTTCTTCCCGCCTTCCTCCTCAGAATCCTCTCTAATCCCAAGCTCGTTTCCTTTAGGCTCCTTTCATTTTCTTGAGGCATAGTTCGGTAACCCGTGCTGGATGTATCCAGGTAGTGGTCTGAGAGGCCAGACCTCAAATTGGAGTTTAAAATGGTAAACTTCCCTTATTGTTACCGTTCATAATCTTCATGGGTTCCCTAAGTGAGGGGAAAGATAACATTCAAGGCCCTTTGCATTACAAACACTTAATTCCCAGTTCAAAGTTTTTGTATACAGCATGAATGAGTGTTCAAGTTACTTTGCAGTACAAAGTACACTGGAAGCTGACTTTGGTTTCCAACATAACTTTTACTAAGAAGTTGTGAAATGATGAAACTACAGCAGTTTAGTTCACTTCTCAACAGTATAAATGCTTTAAATGAATTTGTGACTTCTTACAGTCATGATTAAGTTTAAGATGTTAAAGTCAATGTTTCTCCCATCTTATTAACATAGGACAGGTTAGTGCTTCCCTCCTAATGATGGTGAAGTATTAAAGGTGAAATCCATTTTACATAGTCATTAATCTCCTACCTTTCCATGTATTTTCTCCTCTAAACTTAGTTTCCTTACAGTACCTGAATGGTGCCAAGTATACTAGTTTTCTCCCTTCCAGTATTTCATTTATTTATGTATTAGCTTTTATAAATCGACATTCGTGGGTATATTATGCCGGTTTACAATATAACTGAAGGAGGAAAATATAAAAAACCAGGGTGGGGGGAGGGGAGCAGATAGGAAGAGAGAAGGGGCGAGAGAAGAGAGGGAAAAACAGGAAGAGAAAAGGAACAGTACCTGATGGAAAACAACAAGTACCAAAATGATAATCCTGTTACTCCTCTTTTCCAAATCTTAAGTAGATATTCATGGGCACTATAGGAGGTCCCTGCCAACTCAGTCTCCCCTTTTCCGTTAGATGACTGTAAGTCATACCTCCTCTGAATATTGAAGATCTACAGGTCCCTTCTCAGGGACTTAAAAAAAAGATGAAAAGATAGGGAGGGTGAAATAAAACTCCCATATTTAAAAGTAACTGAAAATCTACATGGAAGTTCAATAAAAATCAATTAGAAAAACAGGGCACAGCCCTGAACATGCTGTCCTTAAAGACTTCAATCCAGATCCATCTCTCTCTCAGATCAATCCAGTAATGAGTGGTAGGAAGAGCTGCGTTAGTGCCCAGCGCACCCGCGGTTGCCAAACGCAGAGTCCAGCTCACCTACTGCTCGATCCTGTATGTAAATAGCTTGCCTGTCATTTCAAATGACATTTGAAATGACAGGTACCAGGAAGTGGACGGTTCTCCGACGCTCGGGATTGTCAGCCCTCTTTCCCCGCCTCCCGAAGCAAGGCGCGAAAAGCAGCCTTGCTCCGGGAGGAGGGGAGAGAGGACTGGCAGTGTAAAGCGATGAAGCGACTTACTTTTTTTGCAGCCCCCCTCCGGAGACGGACATCAGCGAAGACGACCGCGGCTCCCCTGCCTCCAGCTGCCCGCGAAGATGGACGCACAGGTGAAAGTGGCCCCTGTGCGTGCAATTGGGCCGCTCAAGACGTGACGTCACATGCCATGACGCCAAATGTCGTGACGTCACGCCTTGAGCGGCCCAATTGCACGAACAGGGGCTGCTTTCGCCCGTGCAGGCGTCCATCTTCGCGGGCAGCTGGAGGCAGGGGAGCCGTGGTCGTCCTCACCGATGTCCGTCTCCGGAGGGGGGCTGCAAAAAAAGTAAGTCGCTTCGTCGCTTTACATTGCCAGTCCTCTCTCCCCTCCTCCCGGAGCAAGGCTGCTTTTCGTGCCTTGCTTCGAGAGGAGGGGAGAGAGGACTGGCAATCCTGAGCGTAGGATTGCCCGTCCTCTCTCCCCTCTCTCTTTTGCAACTTTTTTTTTCGCTTTTTTTTTTTTTTTTTTTTGCTTTTTCGCTTTTGTTGCTTCGATCTAAAATTGCTTCGATCTAAAATTGCTCCCTCTCTCATTGGTTGCTGAGCCAATTGCTCCATAAAACTGCCTTTTATTCCATCCAGGAACTTTCTCTCTCAAGCTTGCCCTGAAGTTTCATTTCCTCAGTCAATATTGGGGTATTTGAAATCTCCCTTTATTACTGCACTACCAATTTGGTTAGCTTCCCTAATTTCTCTTAGCATTTCATTGTCTGTCTCACCATTTTGGCCAGGTGGACAGTAGTATACTGCTATCACTATTCTCTTCCCCACCACATCTCATTTTTGAGATGTGGTGACCAGAACTGCAATGTCAGGAAATATTTCTTCACAGAAATGGTGGTGAATGCCTGGAATGCCCTTCCGGAACAGGTGAAGAAGACAAAAACTGTGAAGGAATTCAAAGGGGCATAGGATAATTGCTGTGGATCCCTAAAGGCTAGAAGTTGAAAATAAAGAAAAGAGCGCATGGGGGTAACTGGGGGTTTACTTGCTGGTGTGGAAGTTGCTATCCTTAACAAATAAGCCTTGATACTGTTAATGCAACTCCATCATTGCTCTCTGCTTCAACAGTGGTAAAAGGGGAATTGGATTCAGACAGCATCCAAGGCCCCGACTTTTACGATCTGGGAAACTGATAAGCATGGGGGTAACCTGCACAGTGCAGCAGATACTGGCATAAGCTTGCTAGGCAGACTGGGTGGATCATTTGGTCCTTTTCTGCCATCATTTCTAACTTTCTATGTTTCTAATTCTGCTATATCTTTTTTGAGATGTGCTGGCCAGAACGGCACACAATATTTAAGATGAGGCAGCACCATAGAGCACTACAGAGACTTTATAATATTCTCTGTTTTATTCTCCATACCTTTCCTAATAATTCTCCTAAAGCACTCCTCTATAACATGCATTTTTTTTTTAGCTCAAATATTTATATTGATAAGAATAGTAAGCAGAAAAAGAAGAGACAAAGAAATAAAACCAACAAATATCAAACAGTCAAACATACAATATAAATATCAGTTGGTATTGTTCACAAATCGTAATATGGGATCCCATATTTTCAGATAAGAAGCTAGTCTGTATACAAGCTCAGCCACTATCCATCCATATCTACAATATAGAGAAAGTGTATTCCACCACATATGAATCTGCAAAACAGTATTGTCTTTCCAGTGAAACAATATCAAAGATAAAGCAAATAGCATCAATAAATCAAATAGTTTGAGAGGAATTAGATGAGTTATCAATATTCTAGACTTCCAAATCACAGTGAGGAAGGCAAATGGTTCACAGAAGCCAAAAACAATGCAGATATTGTCCCATACCACATTCCAACATGCTGGTAAATTACTGCAAAAATATCATTCTCAAAACTCCAGTGCTGAGCCTGGAGGCACACTGAGGTCAATATTCAAAGCCATTTAGACAGAAAACTCAAAAGTTATCCATCTAAATTGGAAGTTTCTGAATATTCAGCCACTTATCTGACTAACTTTAGCTGGATAACTTGTCCGCTCACCAGCTTGCTAAATATGGATCTCATTGTTTCCATATGGCCTACCTGGCACTTTGCTGACATCCAGCAATATAATCCTGCACATCAACATCCTAAAAACACAACACAGTAATTCATTTCCAGTCACACTATAACTGCTGTCTCCTATCCAAACAGACTGCAAACCTACTCATTCAGGGGAGAAAGTGTAGGAAAACTGAATATTCAAGGAGCTTCAGATGGAAAGTGTCAAGAGCAGTTCTTCTCACATACTGAATTCCGTATAAGAAGTCTAACATTGTTACAATCAAAGTATGCAAGATTAAAGATACTTTTCCAGTAAAAATGAAAGGATTTCATAGCCTGATTCAAATCTATTTGAATAGTGTACATCTCCTACACAGAATTATGTGCCAAAAATAAAGTTAAATCAACTACTCAGATCGACATTTTTCATTTTTTTCTGATCCATGCATCCCTTGGCCTTCCCCAGGGGAACTTTTGAATTCCCATGTACATACCATATAATACACAGCCCCAGAAAAAAACTGAGCTAACATGCCATCTAGTGACCCCTTAGGGTACATCCTCCCCTGGCTCATACAAGAAAAAATTCTAAATTTACCAAAGAACTATTTTTTCTTCTACTAATTATAATACCTTAACAATTCCAGCATTAATTGGAATTAAAATTCCAGATGTGAACATACGATAAGTTAGTGTAGATATAGAGAAAAATAAGGCAGAGACATTAGATAGAACATGGAGTATAAACTTTTTTCAAAACGTTCATGAAACATAACCATTTCAAATCGTAATGTTGTGCAGAATCATTATCAGTGTAGAGATGCATAAGTTAGGGCATAATATCATAAGAGAATATATACAGCTTTAGAGAAAACACATCAAGTAAGTGTACTGTTTTGGCTAGCTAAAGGATGTCCTGTGACCAGCTGTGCTCACCCCCATCATCATGGATTACACGCCACCAAGACACTGTCCCACTGTGTCGGGCAGGGGCCTCCTAGGTGCATGCGTGCACAGTGGGGGACCTCTTAAAGGCCTAGCTTTGGACCTTGACTATGCCCCTATGCTCGACCCGTGGGGAACGGGACTGATATATGTGAAGCACTAGACCCAGTGCTTGTAGGGAGCGAGTCTACCTGCTGACGGCGTGGGCCTAATGGGTTTGCCTGCTAGGCTGTGTCAACCATGTCAAGGCCCAATGGCTTACATCTGTGACAGACTGCTGAGGCTATGAGCTTGTTGGTCTCGACCCCGACTTAAGCTATTTCAGGGTTGGCTCTCGAAGCCCAGCAGCAAGAAGCTCAATTGTATGACCAACATACTCCAAGGTCTCGTGGCTTGAATGGACTCCATGCAGGCCCATGAGCATGTACCCACACCTGCACCAGCACCCCCTCCTGCTGCACCGGCCCAGTATCTGGGACCCATGCCACATTTGCCACCGCTGCCCAGGATGACAGGGATTCTAAGACCATGTCCTTCTGAATAGATTGTAGCCCAGCATAACCATGTCCAAGTCATATTTTTCCATGTACCACATCTCAGTGTTATGCCCGGTCATAGACGGCTGCGACTGCTGTTGCTCACTTCCTTCTTTGCAGCTTTGACTCCGCTGGGAAGACTTGAGGCCTCAGCCAGCTATTGCTGGCCTGCCTACCGTTCCCGGGCTCCCTGGATGTCGCGGACGCTGCCAACCGCCACCTTGCCCTCTGAATCTCCTAGGCGCGCGCGCATGGGCCAGTCTTAAGTATGTCATGGCGGGAACCTTGGGGGTGTCCCCTCCAGACGACATCATCCTTCCAGGACATTTAAACCGACTGGCCCTGCCTACCTACGACTTGGCAACGAGTTCCCTCATTGCTGAATCTGCTTTGCTCACTACGGACTTCCCATTCCTGCAACTTGGCGTGAGACGCTCTGGGTACCCGTTCCTCGGGGGCCCCTTCCTCGTCTCTGGCTATCCGCTGCTCAGAGGGCCTTTTGCCTTGGACTACTGCTTGCCCCGTTCCTCGGGGCTTCTCTTGGAACCTTCGTTACTTTGAGTACCTTCGCTCTATGGACCACTACCGTACCATCTCTAGTGTGGAACCCTCATCGGTGTATCCCGCGCTGCGGACCACTACCGTATCATCTCTTCTGAGGACCATTCACTGGTGTGCTCTGCTCCACGGATCACTACTGTATCATCTCTACTGAGGAGCCTCATCGGTATACCCCGCTCCGTGGACCATTGCCGTATCTTCACTAGGTACCCCATCGTACAGACTCTGTGTCTTTCTCCTGCACTCCCCGCTTCATGGGCAGTGTCTCTCTAGCTCTCTAATAAAGACTCTATTCCATAGCTGTATCTGATGTCCGCTGAGACTTTGCTTCCCGACGGTGAGGCTCACAGGGCTCCTCCCTGTGGGCTGTAACATTTCTCACCTCGGCCCAGGGCCCACATACCTACAAATCCTAACACTCAGTGAAAGCAACTACATCCAAGTCAGCCTCTTCCATGACTGCCTAGAGATCTGGGATTTTATTTCCCATACTATGGACATTAGTATACATAGCTTAAGATTTTGTGCTTTATTCCCCATTTCTATACTTGTGACTTTTGTTTTACTTACCTGAGAGCTTTTTTTCATCCATCCCTAATAATCCTAGTTTAAAATCCTCTTCCGTAGTTTTACCAGTCTGTTCTGAAATACATTTCACTTCCTTCTTTAATAGGTGGACATCATCTTTGATCAACAGTCCTTGGAATGCTATCCCATGGCCCAGGAAGCTGAAACGCTTTTGTCAACACCATCTACATCAACCATTCATTCACTTCCAGAATGCAAGCTCTGCCTGTTTGTCCTCGGCTGGGGGAATGGAGAATAAAACCACTTGCACATCTATCTGCTTCACACATTTGATTTGTTATAGGGGATATCTAACTGTATCATTGGTCAAGACACATTCGGGCGGATTTTAAAAGCCTTGCTCGCGTAAATCCGCCCGGATTTAAGCGAGCAGGGCCTTGCGCGCCGGCGCGCCTATTTTCCATAGGCCGCCGGCGCGCACAGAGCCCCAGGACGTGCGTAGGTCCCGGGATTTTTGGAAGGGAGCATGTCGGGGGCTGGGACCCGATGACGCGGCGTTTCGGGGGCGGGACCAGGGGCGTGGTTTTGGCCATTTCGGGGGCGTGGCCGCGCCCTCCGGAACCACCCCCGGGTCGAGTCTCGGCGTGCCAGCAGCCCGCTGGCGCGCGTGGATTTACGTCTCCCTCTGGGAGGCGTAAATCCATGGATAAAGGTAGGGGGGTTTAGATAGGGCCGGGGGGGTGGGTTAGGTAGGGGAAGGGAGGGGAAGGTGAGGGGAGGGCGAAAGAAAGTTCCCTCCGAGGCCGCTCCGATTTCGGAGCGGCCTCGGAGGGAACGGAGACAGGCTGCGTGGCTCGGCGCGCGCCGGCTGCCCAAAAACGGCAGCCTTGCGCGCGCCGATCCAGGATTTTAGAAGATACGTGCGGCTACGCGCGTATCTTATAAAATCCAGCGTACTTTTGTTTGCGCCTGGTGCGCAAACAAAAGTACGCGAACGCGCTTTTTTTAAAAATCTACCCCATTGAGCCCAATATTGAAAATTAAAAAATATTTCTGGACTAAATCTCAGTGCCTTAAATCCCAACGCATCTAAATTTAGGTGCTATAAAAGGGGGCATGATCGAGGCAGGAATATAATGGGGCACAATTTTAGGCATTCACTGCTGATTTCCAACACTGGCCATCTAAATAAGGCTCCTAAACTTAGGAAAGTCAATTTCTCAGCTAAATTTAAGAGCCTCAAGTATAGGAGGTCTTACTGAAAAACCTAACACTAGAAATTAGCACTAAGGTCCTAAATTTGTGATACTACACTATCCCATCTGCTGACCATTCTTCCTTTTAAATGAAGAACCTTAAATGCTTAAATATAGATGCCAAAATAACATTAAGAACATAAGAACATGCCATACTGGGTCAGACCAAGGGTCCATCAAGCCCAGCATCCTGTTTCCAACAGTGGCTAATCCAGGCCATAAGAACCTGGCAAGTACCCAAAAACTAAGTTTATTCCATGTTACCGTTGCTAGTAATAGTGGTGGTTATTAACATTCCTAATTAAGGTGCCTTAAATCTGCCTATGAATATCAGGCTCATTATAACTTGCCATAGAAAACCACAGAAGGGAATAATAACCAAATCTAAATTAAATTGGAAGTTGGAAATTCATTTTTTCAGTCACAAACTCCAATGTTATTCCTAATGAACTAAATAGTGCTCCTCTTTATGTATTTTATCATATACCTGCATCACATATTGACATTTTTATAGGGGGCTCATTTTCAGTCGCTATCCAGTCAGCAAAAGTAGAGCCTGATTTACTAAGACTTTTCTTCAATTCTGTGTCTAAGGGGAAAATGCTTAGTAAATGAGACCCTTAGTCTGATAAATTTATCCAGCTAATTTTGTCAGAATATTCAGCAGTACACCTGTGCTGCTAAAAATACTCATCTACCTACCGTATTTTCCGGCGTATAAGACGACTGGGCATATAAGACGACCCCCAACTTTTCCAGTTAAAATATAGAGTTTGGGATATACTCGCCGTATAAGACTACCCCTTTTCCAACGCATTCCAACATTTACAGCAGGAGGGAGTGACTTGAGGAGTGAGGGCACGCTGCCCGATTGGCCAGTGCTGGGCAAAAGGGGCTTGCTTCGGCACCGGCACCGGCCAACCGGGGAGCGAGGGAGCAGAGAATGAACTTTTTTGGGTTTTTTTGTAGAAAATGAAATTGCATCTTACTGATTGTTTTCAATTTCATATCTTCAACTACCGGTACATATCTTATACACTCATGTAAGTAGCAAGCATCTTTCTTTTCATACCAATCTTAAAAATGTGAAGCCAGATTACATGAACCAGATGAACTGTTCATTTCACCTTCTTGTCCCTTAGTTGTCACACCACTGGTATTGCCAAGTTACCGTGTCTTAAAGCTCTGAAACCGAAGCAAATTTTTTCTTCTAAGGTGCTAAATCCTGAACTTTGCTGCAGTGTACACTTTTCTTTAGCTTTAATCGCTGGAATGATTGAAAATAAATGCTTGACTATTCACACTTAAAAAAAACAAAACATTTTTACAGCATCCGGTGAGGGGAGGGAGTGACTCGAGGAGCGAAGGTGCACTGCCTGATTGGTCGGTGCTGGGCAAAAGGGGCTTGCTTCGGCAAGCCCCTTTTGCCCAGCACCAGCCAATTGGGGAGCTAGGGAGCACAGAATGAACTTTTTTTACTGCATCCGGTGAGGGGAGGGAGTGACTCGAGGAGCGAAGGCATGCTGCCCGATTGGTCGGTGCTGGGCAAAAGGGGCTTGCTTTTACAGCATCCAGGGGAGTGACTCGAGGAGCGAGGGCACAGGGAATGCACCAGACGCTGTAACTTTGTATTACATAGAAACATAGAAATGACGGCAGAAGAAGACCAAACGGCCCATCCAGTCTGCCCAGCAAGCTACGCACTTTATCTATTTTTTTATTTCCCTTTTTCTCTCTCCCACCTGTTACTATTGGCTTCCAGTACCCTCCAGCCCTAATTCCCCTCCCCCCCACCACAATTTCCCTCCACCCCATCACCAATGTAGAGAGCAGCACCGTATCTGCATCCAAGTGAACATCCAGCTCAATTAGGGGTAGCAGGCCACACCCCTGCCCCATACTCTTACCCACCCCTGTTTTTTTTTTTTTTTGTTTTTTTTTTGGAGATGGCAGCCCTCCATCCTTCCGCTCCGTGAAGGTGGAACTCCAACCACTGGCATCCTGCTCCGTGAATGCCTCTGTGGCTACTGCCGCTCCGTGCAGTGTTTTGCTGCCTCCTCTTTATTCACGCCCTCTAGACTTGATGGATCCACAGTGTTTATCCCACGCCCCTTTGAAGTCCTTCACAGTTTTAGACTTCACCACTTCCTCCGGCGACATATACTGGCGACAACTACGGTATACGCCCTATAAGACGACCCCCGACTTTTGAGAAGATTTTCAGGGGTTAAAAACTAGTCTTATACGCCGGAAAATATGGCAGCTGGATAGTTTATCCTGCTGACTACAGAATCGCTATTTGACTGGATAATGTTGAAAATCAACATTTATGAGACTAACTTAGCAGAACAACTAGCTCTGCCTGAAATGCCCTTACCCCACCCCAAGCTAGACAGATAACTTTTTATCCAAATACCATGTTAACTGGCTATCTCAAAAGCGGTTAGTGTAGCAAGATTTTTTAATCTCACCATATGCCTAGCTAAGTCTGAACTTATACTTCAATCACAAAGGGAACACAACTGTTCAATCGCTGTGCCAAAATTTTTTTTTCAATTTCCACTTCAAATTATTTTGCTGTCAGTATGAGAATTTTTTTTAATACTGATTTGTGAAGCCTACACGACTGTGGTGAAAAATTATTGTAGTAAATGTGTATTCGTTAAAACCACTTTTTAAGTATTTACAGGAATTGGTTGAAGGTTTCATATAATCGTGTAGGTGTCCCTGCAACACGAATGCATGTTATAACCATTAACCTCCAACCTCCTCCTTATGTGAACTATTTTTATAAACAATAATTTTACTTTTTTTTCTTAAATGTGTTATGTGACATCCAATAAAGCTGTTCTTATGGACTTCAAACTTTCAGTATTCTTTCCCACGACATGTCACGGTTACTTTAGTAGTATTGTAAATACCTTAAACCCATCTGCTATAAATCAATCTATTATTGAAAGTCCTGACACGTACATGTTTCAGATGCAATCGTCTTTCCTCAGGGGAGTATACTATGCAACAAGGTTACAAACAGATGGTCATTACCACACCGTCCTTCACAAACACGCTGTAACTTAGCTTGAAAATCTTCACCACTTTCCACAAAAGTTCGCTATTTCTGAAAGTGTCCAGATCCTGAGTCTCTCCGTTTCTGGATGTCAACTGAACCAATGCACAAAACGAACTCCTTATAACCAACGCCTCCACATGGAATTTTACCAATCCGGTAATTTTGGAGATCTTAAGAGCCAATGGGGAGCCGTGATGTTGAACACTCTTCTCTCTATGGAGTTTTAAACATGGCACTTTTAAAATAAACCACACCTCCTCGTTACGGTGCTGTTGGGTCACGCTATCAGTCAAAAGCGGACCTGGTTGGCAACGCTGTCATTTGTTTTATTGTAATATCGGACCTGGTTGATGCAAGCTGCACAACTTCAGTTGCAAAGGACCTAGATGGAACAATGTAATCCAGCTTACTCTATTCGAACGTCCTGCAAAAATTACAACACCATGGTGGAGATGTTATAAAAACTATTATTACAAAACCGTCAATAGATTTAAATCTATAAATTCGATAGATTTAAATCTATAAATTCACAATAATTCATGATAATTCAATTGTGTACTTGGATCCCCACCACGTGTAGAAATATTAACTTGTTCCAATATGGTCCATTTTAAGTCTGCTATACCATGTCCTCCCCCTCCTTCAGTTATTGCACCATAGGAGCAGTCATTTTGGCAGTGGTGTACCACGATTTATGCTCCCCCAGTCTGACGCGTACTGGGTGCGACGTGCAGCCCACATAAAGTTTGGGACACGGGCAAATTATTACATATACAACATTACTGGAATTACAGTTTGTGTTGCATTTTCTCCAAACTTTATAGTTTGTAACAGGATCCACCCATTCTTTCCCCACTATAGCTTGATGACACCAACTACAGTGCCCGCAGATCTGATGGCCTACAATTTCCTCTGGGGGAACACTATGATCCAGTTGTGCATGTACCAACATTTTATTTTATTTATTTAGATTTTTTATATACCGGCATTCATGACCAGGTCACATCATGCTGGTTTACATAGAAACAAGGGGTGCATCGAACAGTAGAACTAAACTGGTGCGAGGGAGAAGCAGTTACAAAAAACAGGGGTATAAAACTGGGAGAGGAAGAAAAGATGAACGGGGAGGAGTAAAAGATGTCCTTAATGTTCCGGCCTCTACTTGTGGCAAACAATGGAAGTTCTTTACATTCTTTATGCAATGACAGGATATGCCAATACTTTTTCATGGCCGAGATTATGACTCCCGTAGCAGTGGACTACTGTAATACACATACTAATCGAGATGTTTCATTTTTAGGTATATAAGACAAAAGCTGCTGATGGTCACTACATTTTGCTCTTTTGTATGCCCTCTGGATTGCCTTAAGAGGGTATCCCCTGGCTCTAAATCTCTCTTTTAATATGTCTGCTTGAATTTCAAATTCCATGTCTGTGGAGCAAATGCGTCTAATTCCAGAAAACTGGCTCACTGGTAAGCCAGTTTTAAAATTATGAGCATGATGACTTGGGAATTTCAATAGGTTGTTCCTGTCCATTGGTTTACGGTATACCGTAGTGCTGAGTGCTAGAGGACAGCCCATGGGGATCCCATGTATTTGGTGAAAGCAATCCTGTCCAAACCAGAAATAGTTGAATAACACGATTTCCGTTAGGTCCATTAATAACTCAGTTGTAATTCTATGAGGTATGACTTGTTGTGCCAAGGCTTGAGAAACAATCTGCAGGGCACTTTGTTGGGGGATGTTGGTATACAGAGAGCTGATGTCCATAGTGACCATAGTATTATCTACTTGACTGATTACCAGTGATTGTAGCAACCTTAGAAATAGTGCTGCATCCTTTACATATGATCTAACTTGCTGGACGTATGGTTGCAGAAGTATGTCAATGAACGCAGCCACCGGTTCCAAGGCTGACCCATTCAGTGAGACTAAAGATCTGATGGGAGGACAACGGAGATCTTTATGAATCCTGGGAACTGAATATCTCACCGGTTTCCTCAAGTGTAACACCATCAAATATGTTCTTTCTTTTTGTGTTAAACCGGTGGCTCTCTGAACCACTTCCTCTACCATGTCTATAATAGTCTGTGTATGATCACCTTGTATTCGTACATAATATTTTGGATCTTGTAAATGGACCATCAATTTATTGGTGTATATTGCCTTATCTTGGATCACCATAACGCCCCTCTTGTCAGCGGGTTTAACAACTACTTGAGATGAGTGCGACAAGGTTGTCAAAGCTTCACGTTGTATCTGTGGTAGATTACAATGATTTTGGCTGGTGTAACTTCATGTTCGGACAACTCTTGTAAAACCAATTTGTGAAAGGTTTGAACATGTGGATCAACTGTTCCTGGTGGTTGCCAGGTAGCAGACTTAAAAAGGACCAAATTGGAACAAGTTAATATTTCTACACGTGGTGGGGATCTGAGTACATGACTGAATTATCGCGAATTATTCTGGATTTATACATCACAGTCACATCCAGTGGGAATGAATGAAGATTTAAATCTATCGACGATTTTGAAATAATAGTTTTTATAACATCTCCACCATGGTGTTGTAATTTTTTTTAAAGGCTCATTTGCATGCACTTCCTCCATAACATGTACATTTTCTCTCATGCATATTCATTGAGGATATCCCAAAAACCCGACTGGCTGGTGGCCCTCCAGGACAGGTTTGGGGACCACTGGCCTAGAGCCAGCAAGTGGCATATAAGAAGAGTTTCCTATTTTTCATTCGGGTCTATTATAAAGAACAAAATCACTGAACATATAATCATAGTTTAATGGTACAAACCCAAAATGGATTTAACCAAGGGAAGTTTTGCCTCACCAATCTCCTACATTTTTTGAAGGTGTGAACAGTAAACTATTTTGGTTTGGAACAATAGAATTCATGTGGACTTATTTTTATTTTTTTCTGGTGATCTCCTAGGCCTGGCTCTCTATAAAACAAATCCATGCTCTATTGATGACGCTGCACTAACGGGTAGATTTTAAAAAATATATGTACGCGCCTCCATGTGTGCGTGCTACCTGGCACGCGCATATGGACTCGTGATTTTATAACATGCACGCGCTGGCGTGTACATTTATAAAATCCAGGCCGGCACGCACAGTCCACTCCAATTAAAGAGCGGACTGGGAGAGAACTTTCCTACCCCCTTACCTACCCTCCCTCCCTCTTCCCCAACCCTTGAAGGCCCTACCTTTTAATTGTTTTGTTTTTGAACTTACGCCAGCTCTTGAGGCTGCCGGCACATAATCCCCTGGCACAGCAGCAAACGGCCGCTGTACTGGCAGCCTCCAGCTCCAGCTGTCCCACTCCCTGGGCTGCCACTCCCTGCCCCCGGGACTGCCCTGAACCTTGGAGGGTGTGCTATATAAGTACTTTTAAATAAAATAAATAGAGGCCTGGCTCTTCTGCATATAACAGGGGTTATGTGCGTGGCTGGGCTTCTTCTAAAATCCGCGCAGTGCGCGCAAGGCCCGGCTATGCACGTAACCCCTGTTTTCCTCACATGCAGGGGATTTAACATTTACCTGTAAGCGAGTTAGTGCTCCACAGTCTCTAAAGTGTTACTTCCTGCCAAGTATGGAGATGGTACACATGTAAAGAATTTGAACAAACTCCCTCCCCCCCCCTCGCTGAAACTTGACGTGCAGTAAAACCATTGGGGAGAGGGCAAAGGAAGATTCCTCCTTCCTCCAATTATCCCACCCACCTCCCAAAGCCCTCCCACTACAAGAAACAGCCATATAAACGGTTGAGAAGTGCCAGAGGCATTTGCGCCGCCTGACACACACCCTTGGCGTGCGTAGAAAGGGGTGCAACAAAGAGGCATGCCCCTTCGTGTGCACCTGAAGTGAAGCCTGAACAATAAACACTTCTAAAAAATAAATAAATAAATAAAAATAAACACTACTTTCAAACTACTACAATTATTTCCTCAGCCTAAACAATTAATGATCAGCTTTTATAACATTAATACTACTGAAACTCCACTTATACAAATTCTTATCTTAAAACTCAAAACCTCTAAATTAACATGTCTTCAGCAACTGAAAATAATTCCTATATTAAGGAACCATAGACCTCAAAAAAAAAAACAAAATACCTCCAGAAGAAACTAAAGAAATCTTAACTATACAAATATAATTTTAAAAACCCTCAGTAAATTCCATTCAAGTCTCATACTAATACTTTTACTTAATGTTCTATCCTTAAAAAAAAATCCCTCTCATAAACAACCTTTTAGAAGAACTAAACCCATCTATTTTTTGCATCACAGAAACATGGCTGAAAGAATATGACAGTGCTCTACTAAACCAAACTGATAATCCAAACTATGAGATTTTTCATTTTCCCAGGCTCAAAAGAAAAGGAGGAGGTTTACTAATAATTTGCAGGAAAGAACTTAAACTTAAAAATTATAATGTGCAAATAAACCCTCCTAATGAAGTGGCTATATTTAAATCACAATTTATACAGTCTACCTGGAACTTTACAAAAAGACTGCTCATCATTAATCAAACTCTTTACTAAATCATTCCCAAACCCTGAATTTACAATAATTGTTGGTGACTTCAACCTCCATGTTGATAACTCACGAAAATCCAATGCGTGCAAAATATTTCTAGATACAATGGCTGCTATGGGCTGGAATCAATTTGTAAATAAACAAACACACAAAGCTGGCCACATTCTCGACTTAATATTTGCAAATCAAAACAAATGCCAAATTTCTTTATCTCACAAAATAATCCCATGGTCAGACCACCAACTAATTAAAGCTGATATTACTCTACAAACCTCACAACAATTAACAAATAATTATTTAACCATCAAAAACCGAAAAAAAAAGAGATCCTGAAATTATTGAAGAACACATCAAAAACAAATGATCTGAATTAGATATAGACAATTCTTCACTATTAGACCTTTGGTATAAAATCATAAATGAAATTGCCAATGATCTTTGCCCTGAACAACTAAAAAGATCCATATTAATAAACTTCATTCTAAAACAAATAAACCATGGTATAATGAGGAGCTAAAAAAATAAAAATAAACAGTTACTCAGAAAATACAAGAAGAAATGGAGAAAAATTCCTTCTACAGAACAGAAAATACAAAACCCAACTATCTAATTACTGTGAACTTATAAACAATACAAAAAAAACAATTCTACACAAACCAAATACATATCTTCAATTCTAAACTCTTTGAAACAGTTCAAAACTTAATAAAAGACCCATCTTCAACTTCTTCTAACCCCTTTGACTTTAAAAAAGAATCTTGTAATGATTATGCAAACTTATTACAAAAAATAAATATTCTCAAATCAAAATTCCAAAACAACCAAGCCAATAATCTTGAAAATAAAATTACTCAACCTTTATAAACATCCTTTGATACCGTATCCAAACTTGAAATAAACCAACTAATTATAAAGATGAAACCAGCAACTCATCCTCTTGATCAGATTCCCGCTACGGCCCTAAAAAAGGTTAATTCCTTAATAGCACCAATTATAACAAAAATTGTAAACCAATCATTATCACAAGAAAAAGATCCCTTGATGACTAAGCAAGCCATTGTTAAACCTACTTTAAAAAATAAAGCTGGAAGAAATGATGACTGGGACAACTACAGACCCTTCTCAAACTTACCATTCATTGCAAAAATTCTTGAAAAGGCTACTTTAACTAAACTAGAAAACTTCCTAGATGAAAACAATATCCTATACTCAAACCAATTTGGCTCCAGGAAAAACTCTTCAACTGAAAAACTACTAATTTCCTTACTGACAACATTCTAAAAGGATTTGATAATAATGAATCTTATCTTCTAATTCTTCTTGACCTATAAGCTGTTTTTGACACAGCTGACCATGCTCTCCTATGCAAACAAATAAAGAAAATTGGAATTGGAAACGTATACAAATGATTCTATTCCTTCCTATAAAATAGATCATTCCAAGTCAAATTGGGCAATGAAATCTCTGATCCCTTTAATACTGACACAGGTGTTCCTCATGGCTCAGCACTATCAGCAACACTGCTCAATATCTACCACCTTCCTATTTGCACTCTATTAACAAATTTAAACATCAAATTCTTCATATATGCTGATGATATACAATTTTACATCCCCTTTGAAGAAAGCTTTGAAAGAACCTCTGCAGCACCAACAAACTATGGGCCTCATTTTCTAAAGTATCGCAGGCCTGCGATACTTTAGAACAGTGGTTCTCAACCCTGTCCTGGGGACCCCCCCAGCCAGTCGGGTTTTCAGGATATCCACAATGAATATGCATGAGAGAAAATTTGCATACACTGCCTCTATAAATTTTCTCTCATGCATATTCATTGTGGATATCCTGAAAACCCGACAGGCTGGGGGGGTCCCCAGGACAGGGTTGAGAACCACTGCTTTAGAAGATGAGGGGTGGGTGGCCGAAACGGGGGGAGGGCCTGCGCTAGCCGGCAGCGATCACACCCCCATCCTGATATCGCACGCGATAAGGGACTTTTCATGTGCGAGCGGCGTGGAAAATGAGGCCCTATATTAAATCTATAAAAAAAGAACTCTCTCTACTGAAATTGACTCTCAACACCAATAAAACTAAAATAATTTGGCTAAAAAAAAAGAAAGCACATCCCCAAAACCACCTATTCTTAACACTGAAATTGCTAAAATTCCACTTTCATATGAAGTATGTGATCTAGGAATCCAAAGTGATGAAAATATCAATATGAAAAAACATATAACGAAGATAATCAAATCTGGCTATGCTAAACTCAGAATGCTACACTGTTTAAAACTATTACTTACTTTCCAAGACTTCCAACCAGTTTTACAAACTGATTTTTTCCTACCTAGACTAATTTATTTATTTATTTACAAGTTTTATTTACTGTCATTCGGTGGGTTCCATCATAATGGTTCACAACATTTGTATAAGAATAGCTAATCCAGTACACTTCCTATTACAATACATGAAATACATAAAAATAATAAAAACGCATAAAAATAATCAATGTTAAGATATACGTAAAATATTAAGAACAGATAAAATGTTTCAAAGTTAAAATAAGAAGTTACCAGATAGTATATGGTAGAATTATTGGCGTAATTAAAAGTTATAAGAACACGTAATAGTTATCGATGATAAGATATGCATAAAAGATAATAACGGATAAAACTTTTCAATGATAAAAGTGAGAGTAACAAAATAGTGTAAAATATAGATTAAGAGTATATATCAATTAGATTCAGAGTATGCCTTCCTGAACAGCCTATGTTTAACCTCCTTCTTACAGATTTATGTTTTGTTGTAGGCGAGTTTCAACAGGTTGTGAGTTCCATAATGCAACTCCCTACTACTTAGATTCCATTCAAACATAATTAAACCCCTGCAACTCCTCCAAACTGCTTCAATCAGACTTCATACTGGAACAAGAAAATTTGATCATATGACTCCCACTCTGACAGACCTTCAATAGCTTCCAATATCCTTCAAAATCAGATACGAAGTATTAACACTTATTTTCAACATTGTCAAGAATATTGACCCTTCCCCACCAGGAATTTCAATTCAATTCTGCAATCTACTAAGAAATTTAAGATCTCAAAATAAACGCATTCTCTCTATTCCTCCCAATAATATTACACACCTATCACAGATTAGAGATCGTATGTTTACTATTGCTGGACCTAAATTTTGGAAATCTTTACCTAGTATTCTAAGACTTTCAACTGAAAAAAATAAATTTAAACAAGATCTTAAAACCTGGCTCTTTAAAAAAGCCTGTGAACTAACTTAAAATTAATCTTTTACAAAATCTCTTCAGATTTGTATATTCATGAAAACAGATCATACTCTTACCTTTTTCTAATGTTATTTCAACTCCTAGTTGAATTACCTCTTGAACTTTTTAACCTGTTGATGTAATTACTATTTTTCTTATATTTGTTACTTTCTCATTTATTCTAATGCTGTTTTAATTTTTCTATAACCTTATTTACAATGTAACTTAATGCTAAATATGTAAACCGTTGTGATCTACCTCTGGAACAACAGTATATAAAAAACATAAAACAATTTAATAAAATAAATATTACTTTAATATAATGTAATGTGTGTTGGTCATAGGCTTTCCAAAGGCTGGAAATTTATGAAGGTGGTTACAGATTGATAAGAACATAACATAAGAAATTGCCAAGCTGGGTCAGACCAATGGTCCATCAAGCCCAGCATCCTGTTTCCAACAGAGGCCAAACCAGGCCACAAGAACCTGGCAAGTACCCAAACACCAAGAAGATCCCATGTTACTGATGCCAGTAATAGCAGAAGCCATTCCCTAAGGGGTAGATTTTAAAACGATGATGCGCGTAAATCCGGGATGTGTGTAAGTGCCGGGGCTTTAAAATGGGGCGGTCCTAGGGCAGGGCAGGGCAGGGCTAGCGGCGCCCAGCACAGTGGCCATTTGCCAGGGTGCCGGCGCATGCAACTTGCTCCTGCTCCTTGACAGGAGCAAAAGGTAAATCAAAAAAACCTGGGGTAGTTAGGATAGGGAGGTTAGGGTAGGGGGTTGGGAAGTTCCCTCCCAGTCCGCTCCTTAATTGGAGCGGACTGGGAGGGAACCGGGGAAGGCCCCGATGTGTCGCCGTGCGTATTTATACCCCCCCCCCGCCCCTTGCTCGCACCAACCCAAAAAGTTATAACATGCGCGCACATGTTATAAAACCAAGCGTCCATGCGTGCGCACCAGGTAGCACACGCATATGGACGCGCGCATGTAAGTTTTGAAAATCTACATCTAAGTCAACTTGATTAATAGCAGTTAAAGGACTTCTCCTCCAAGAACTTATCTAAACCTTTTTTAAACCCAGATAGGTTGAAGAGGTTAGGGCTGTTCAGCTTGGAGAAGAGACAGGTGAGGGGGGATATGATAGAGGTCTTTAAGATCATGAGAGGTCTTGAATGAGTCGATGTGAATCGGTTATTTACACTTTCAAATAATAGAAGGACTAGGGGGCATTCCATGAAGTTAGCAAGTAGCTCATTTAAGACTAATCAGAGAAAATTCTTGTTCACTCAACACACAATTAAGCTCTGGAATTTCTTGCCAGAGGATGTGGTTAGTGCAGTTAGTATAGCTGGGTTTAAAAAAGGTTTGGATACGTTCTTGGAGAAGTCCATTAACGACTATTAATCAAGTTTATTTAGGGAATAGCCACTGCTATTAATTGCATCAGTAGCATGGGATCTTCTTAGTGTTTGGGTAATTGCCAGATTCTTGTGGCCTGGTTTGGCTTCTGTTGGAAACAGGATACTGGGCTTGATGGACCCTTGGTCTGACCCAGCATGGCAATTTCTTATGTTCTTAAGTAAGATGATAGGCCATGCCTCGTCAACAAAACGAAAAGTATAAATACAATGAAAAATTGGTATGCAAGGCTGCCATTTTAACTCATGGCAGACCAAGACGAGACTGATTATTAATTCGTATATGGTAAGACCATTCTATTTGTTACCTACCTTTCTGTATCTATGATAAGGTTCGATTTATAAGATTTCCTGATGTACAATAAAAGTCATATTCTTTCTTAAGAATATATCTCTGCCTAAGTTATTGAGTTGTTCTGTTCTCATAAAATTAATTGTTCTCACCAACACATTATCTGTAAGGAGCACTGATGTGTTAACATTTTGTTAATTGGGGATCTAAGGAGAGGGAGTAACCGATAAGGGAAATTCTTATTAATGTTTCCTTCATTTGGATCTATTTAAAGTATTGAGCCTGAGACATTTTCAATAATGATTATTTTCACAGCTATCCAGCCAGTCAAAGGAACCAAGATTATCACTAGATACATCCAGGGACAAACTCCAGTCCTCATGGACACCAATCTAATAAACATAGTAAAATGATAGCAGAAAAAGACCTAATTGGCCCATTCAGTCTTCCCAGAAAGATTTTTATTTTTTATGGTAATATCTGTCAGTCAATTTTTAATAAGGTTATTAACTGCCACTCCATGGAGATTACTCCAGTTAATATGTTACCCCTTTTCTTCATTTTCATCCTTAGCCACAAGGAATCTCTGTATTTATCCTATGCTCTTTTAAATTCCATTAATGTCTTCCTTACCTCTTGTGGGAGGACATTCTATGTATCCACCATCCTTTCCTGACTGTTCCTGATTCTCTCTCTTGAAGTTTCATATCATGACACCTAATTCTACAGCTTTCTTTCTACTGGAAACGATTAATTCTTTTTAGGTATTTAAAAGTCTGTATCATATCTTCCCTGTCGCTCCTCTCCTTCAGGGTATACATATTTAGGTCCTTCAGCCTTATCGCATAGGTCTTCCGGTGCAGACCTCACTCCATTTTGGTTGCCTCTCTCTAAACTGCTTCCATTCTATCTCTATCCTTTGTACAATATGGTCTCCAGAACTATTCCAGGTGAAGCCTCACTATAGAACTGTACTATGGCATTTTTACCTTCTTTTTCCTACTGGTTATGCCTCTCTCTATGCATCCCAGCATCCCTCTGATCTTAGCCACTGCCTTGCCATATTGCTTCTTCTTAAGAGAATGAGGTAGAGTTGCATACAGTCAAAGCAGTGTGCATACAAATTTATCTCATTCATTACGAATATCCTGAAAAAATCGAGCAGATTGGAAAATGCCCAGAAGGACAAATCTGATCCTATGTATAGGTAAACAATTATTTTTCTGGTGCTAAGAATTTTCCAATTGCTCATGGTTTTAGCCAAAAAGTGCAGGAATCACACTCAGACCCAGGGCTAAATCTCTGCACAGGGTCACAAATCCAAAACAGCACCAGGTCATGGATTCTTCAAACTGAACCTCCAGGACCCAAGCCGCCGGAGTGAAAATCTCTTTTCTGGGTGTATGTAGGGTATGAGGTGGTTACTCGGGTGTAGGTACAGAATAAGACCACTGGACACACTAGCTGGATGTTCCAAAAAATAATTTTACTGAAGTTCTTCCAGTCTAATCATCTGTCACCATACATATTTGTGTCTTATTAAATTCACATCCATAAATTACTTCCCAAACTATTCCTGTTCTTCTCTATTCCTGTGTCGCTCAGATTGGGTCCTGAGATGGACTCATCCTCTAGGAACAGGACTGGTGAATAACACAGTTCGGCTGAGGGAGGGGGGGGGGGGTCCTAGCTATAAGGTACCCCTCTCCCAAACAGTATCTGAGGTCCAAGAATATAATAGTCCTCTTCAACTTCCACACACCTCTTTCTTCCCAGGTGGACGCTGTGGGGGTCTCCAAATATTCCACACCTTATATGCTAGGTTCTCCCCTCCAGGAGGCAGGAAGGGTGGCAGGGCAAAACTTCCTCCAAAACCAGAAAAAAAACCCCAAAATCTCTACAAAATATCACCAGGTTATTTTCCTGTAGTAATTCCCCACTGAGCTGCCATCCACGAGTGGTGAGATGGTGCTAGCAGGTCTTCTCTACTTTCCAGTCCTTTCAGGGAAATGTTTTCCCAAAGTCCTCCCCTGATTTAGGGACCAGGGATCCCACAGGCAGCTCCCACACTTTCTAAAATCACAAAGAAGAAAAACTCTTCTGGAGACAACCAACCAGACAGGTGATGTACTGGAAGGAAGTGAATCTCCTACCTATCTCAAGGGATGCAAACCATGAGGCTAAAACAATAGGCAAAACAAAAAAAACAAACAGCACTGTTTTTCTTCTAAAAACCCAATGAATACCTCCACAGAGCTTTCCCATGCTGTTTGTTTTTATACAGGCTGACACTAACCTATCCAGTAGCCTAACTGGAGATGCTGTTAGGACTGGAATACTCCACCTCATCTCCAAACTCAGGGATTAAGGGGGTCTCTACACATACATGGGTCAGTATCTTGATCCCAGATGAGTACCATTGTTGAATTATCTGGATTTCTGTATTCAGGTGGGAAATAAACTAAAGATCCCATATACTAGTCATTTTCCACCAACTTGCAGGTAAAGACACCAGGATTTATGTACAAAAATATGTTATATGCTAAGGCATGTGAACCTTCACTAATGTGTACTTTTAGTAAACAGATCCCATTCATTTCAATAGGATCTATTTACTAACAATGCATGTTAACATGTAATGCTTTGTCATAAATAGTCCCCCAAATGAATTACAACAAGGAGGGTAATTTTCAAACAGCCTGCATAAGAAAGTCAACAAAAAGGATTGACATGCATAAATCTGCTTTGAAAATTATCCTACCAAATTTACTGCATACAAATTACACCTTCTATTTAATGTCCACAAAATTTTTCTGAAAATGTATGCATATACAGTTGATGCTTACAAAATATGTGCATATATCCTACTCTTCCCCAGCTCCACTCACAGGAATACTGCTCTAGCTGAGCAATCTTACAGTACATGCAAACACGACATGTGCATGTAAGTCTACTGGCATATTGGGCAGGCAATTTTGTAAATGTTTGCTTCTGCAGATAAAACACTTTTACCCACAGAAATCCCTTATGAAAATTACACTCATCAGTAGTAAGAGTGATCAGATTGATTAATCCATATTCTCTAGTAAGACAAACTTCAACTCTTCACTTTCTAAATCCCCAGCTAACTGAGCAATTAGCTTCTGCTGCTTTTTTACTCTCAGAGTCCTTGCCTGTTTCTCCTTACTCTTCTCCCATCCAGAGACAATACAATATTCTCGTAGAAGTACTCAGATCCTCTGATTGGCAAATCCCAAAAATACACACATACAGGAACACATGGAGCCTGGTCAATATCATCTCTGAATTAGAGCAAAGAACTTAAATATACATTTAGATAGAGAACATAAGGTCCTTGCATTGATAAAAAAAGCAAATGAAACTCCAATGTTCCATATTCTTCACATGCATGTTAGTAATTATTTACAGTTACCTGAAAATGCCTTGTCTGACTTCATTATAGTGTCAGTCATCAGCAGGGTGCAAGTAAAAATTACAGTTGAGGATACCCCCACGAAACATTCAATCTTCTTTCAGCTTCAGCAATTGTGATTTAGCCTTACACTTCAAGGAAACACAGCATGGTGTCTTAAGAGCTGCTTCTCTGACATCATACTACTCAGCAAGAATGCTCTAATGAAAAATGTCCGAGAGGCTTCACTTGATTAAAATCTGACTTCAATTGCCAGAAGCAGCTGAAACAATTAAACCTCCCAAATCATTCATGCTGACAGGCCACCAAATAGTGTTACCATTTATTGGTCTTAACTACTATCTTTTTCTGATGAATTTGCAGTATTGTACTAGTAAAGTTCATTGCACAGAAATGTGCTACAATCTGGAGCTTGTCCTATTACAGTAATGTACTGACATTTTTAAATGCCATGCCAGAGGTCAATCTGAAGTGAATGTAAGAGGGAACATTGGGGCTCAGCTTCAAAACTCAATCTTAAGAATCCGATCTCAAGTTTCAACTCAGATGAAACTATTTGTTAGAAACACTTTTGTAAAGAGTTGTTGTTCAAAGTCTGGTGGTAAAAAAAATATAGTGCATTCTTGTGTTTGCTTCAGAACACTAGTGTTTGTCATATCAAGATCATGTAATATTCCTGGAGTTTATACTGCACTAAGTAGTGAACAGACCATTGACATTTACAGTGTATAGAAAAAACCAGCAAAGTGCTAATATATATTCATCTATTCTGATGATATTGTCCTTATGACTACAAAAATGGATTGAAAGAACCTATTTAATGACTAACTTAATGAGGGGACAATGTAATTAGCTCTGCTTTATTAATGCAAGTGCTAAAAAATATTTAACTCCCAATCCAGTAAGTAAATGGTATGCTAATGCATCTGGAATAAAAAATGCGCGCAAACACAAAAATGTTCGCACAAGCTCGAGTTAAAATGTGCACTCAGCACAAGCTGAGTGCATATTTTAACTCAGTTGGTAGGGGGAATTTCTCAGATATTATGTGCAGAAACCATGATTTATGCTTGTTTTGTGTGCATAACGCATGATTTATGTACACACAAAAATTCTTGCAGCACATACAACTTTTTTGTGCACATAAATGGAGAAATTGCTTACCTGATAATTTCGTTTTCCTTAGTGTAGACAGATGAACTCAGTACCAGTGGGTATAGTGTACTCCTGATAGCAGTTGGAGACGGATCAGATTTCAATCTGTCAGCCCTAGTACATATACCCCTGCAGGAAGTGCAGCTCTTCAGTATTCTCCTCGAAAAGCATTATGGATATATGTGTGACTGACTAATGTGGATAACTTGAATAACTTCATAACTTGAATAACTAGATTAACTTTATAACTTGATAAACTTGAATTACTTGAATTGGTTGAATTGGCTATAGCTGGAGACCGCCAGAGCCCTCAACCGGGAAACATCGACACCCGGTAGGGTGGGTGACCTAGATTGAAGGAAAGCATGGCTTACCCTTGATTCCCTCACTCTGAGCTGTCCCCGAGAATTCCCAGAGTAACGGCAGCCGTGGGTGGGATGCTGAGTCCATCCTTACAAATGTTACAAAATGCCACAGCGAGGATTCTAACTAAATCTAACAAGAGGGACCACATAACTCCCATATTAAAGAACCTTCACTGGCTCCCAGTCAAATATAGAATCATTTACAAAACCCTATCAATCATCCACAAAGTCATCAATAACACTACCCCAATTGATCTCACGATCCCTCTACAGCCTCATACTACCTCCCGACTAACGAGACTAGCTCAGAGAGGCACTCTACAGGCCCATCCTCTCAAAACAACACTAAGTAGAAGAGCTCTTTCCACCGCTGGCCCTAAACTTTGGAACTCACTCCCACCTGACCTCAGGCTTGAACAAACAACACCCACCTTTAAAAAAAGACTTAAGACCTGGTTGTTCAACCAAGCATTTTCCTAATCCAATTACCCTAGTCTGGTGAACATCATGACGGTCGGATATAGGCCCCGCAAAGTCAGCCCCAGCTATTATATTCACTGTTCTTCAAAGGATTTTGTATTTAAATTGTATTCTCCCTGTTTATTGCAAGATTTTATTTTTATTTTATATTTTTTTTCCAAGTTTCAATTCACCTTGTTCAGTATAAGACATTATTCTATATACTGTCATTTAAACTGTTGTAATGTAAACCGAAGTGATTAGTAACTCTGTTACTGGAACTTCGGTATATAAAACTGTTAAATAAATAAATAAATAAACCTGTCTACACTAAGGAAAACAAAATTATTAGGTAAGTAATTTCTCCATTTCCTAGCGTGTAGCAGATGGACTCAGGGCCAATGGGATGTATAAAAGCTACTCCCGAACCGGGTGGGAGGCTGCCTGTGATCCACTTAGTACTGCCCTTGCGAATGCTGTGTCCTCCCGGGCCTGAACATCCAGGCAATAAAACCTGGAAAAGGTGTGGATGGAGGACCATGTCGCCACCCTGCAGATCTCGGCAGGTGACAGCATCTTGGTTTCTGCCCAGGACACTGCCTGGGCCCTAGTAGAATGGGCCTTGATTTGTAGAGGCGGCTTGCCTGCTTCTACTTAGGCCGCCTTGTTGACTTCTTTGATCTAGCGGGCTATGGTTGCTTGTGAGGCCGCTTCCCCTTGCTTCTTCCCGCCGTGAAGGACGAACAGGTGGTCCATCTTTCGTATGGATTCCGACATTTCCAGGCATCTGGCCAGGAGTCTGCCGATGTTGAGGTGGCGTAGACTTTTGGCCTCTTCCAAATTCTTATGTTCATCTGGCGATGGTAGCGAGATGGTTTGGTTAAGATGGAAGTGAGACACCACTTTGGGGAGTAACGAGGGAACCATGCGTAACTGGATGGTTTCAGAGGTGAGCCTGAGAAATGGCTCACGACAGGACTGTGCTTGCAGCTCAGATATACGACGGGCTTAACAGACTGCCAGCAGGAAGGCTGTTTTCAATGTTAATAGTCAGAGAGATAGGCCACCGAGAGGTCTGAACAAGGCTCCTGCTAAGAAATCCAGGACCAGGTTGAGGTTCCAAAGAGGTACCGGCCACTTTAGGGGTGGTTGGATGTGCTTAACTCCTTTCAGGAAGCGGGAGACATCAGGGTGAGAAGCTATGCTGCCGCCCTCGTTCTTGGTGCTGTAGCATGACAATGCGGCTACCTGTACCTTGATGGAGTTGAGGGACAATCCCTTCTGTAGGAATTGCAAGACCACGGGAATTTTGACTGAGCGAGGTATGATGTTGTGGTCCTCACACCCTTATGTATGTTAGAGATGTGGAGAACTTGCGTGCTCGGAGTAGGGTGTCGATTACAGCCCTCGAGTACCCGCTCTTTCTCAGGCAGGCCCTCTCAATGGCCAGACCGTAAGAGAGAATCGAGCTGGATCCTCGTGGAGGATTGGTCCCTGTTGAAGCAGGTCTCTGTGTGGAGGTAGTGGCAGGGGGTTCCCGGTCAGTAATCTTCGCATGTCTGCGTACCATGGTCTTCTTGGCCAGTCCGGGGCCACAAGAAGTACTGGTCCCCTGTGTAGACCTATATTGTGAATGATCGCGCCTAGTAGGGGCCATGGTGGGAAGGCGTATAGCAGAGTCTCCTGTGGCCATGTCTGTACCAGGGTATTGTTGCCCTGGGACTGAGGTTCCCGTCTGCGGCTGAAGTAACTGGGTACTTGGGAGTTGGACCGTTTGCCAGAAGGTCCATGGTTGGTGTTCCCCAACGGTTCACTATCAGTTGGAACGCTGTGGTCGACAGCTTCCATTCTCCTGGGTCTAGACTTTCTCTCCTGAGGTAATCCGCCGTGATGTTGTCTTTCCCAGCAATGTGGACGGCCGAGATCTCCTGGAGGTTCCCTTCCACCCACGCCATTAGGGGGTCTATTTCCAGAGACACCTGTTGGGTTCCTCCCTGACGGTTGATATAGACCACTGTTGCGGCGTTGTCCGACATTACCCTGACCGCTTTGTCTCGGAGTCTGTGACTGAATCGTAGGCAGGCTAGTCTGACTGCCCGGGCTTCTAGGTGATTTATGTTTCACCCTGACTCTTCTGCGTTCCACTGCCCTTGGGCGGTTAGCTCTTCGCAGTGTGCTCCCCATCCTCATAGGCTGGCGTCCGTGGTGAGTAGGATCCAGGTCAGTGAGGATAGTCTCTTTCCCTGGCTCAGGTGGCCGTCTTGTAGCCACCACCGTAGTTGGGTTCGAACTTTGCCCGGGAGCGGTAGACGAACGGTGTAGTTCTGAGACAGTGGGCTCCTTCGCGATAGGAGTGAGCGCTGTAGGGGCCTCATATGAGCTCGTGCCCATGGTAATTCTTCCAGTATGGATGCCATGAGACCAAGGACTTGTAGGTAATCCCATGCTGTGGGGCGAGGTTCGCTCAGCAGGGTTCACAACTGGTTCATCAGTTTTAATCTCCTCGTCGGTGTCAGGATGACCTTGTCTTCCTTGGTGTCGAATCAGACTCCTAAGTATTCTAGAGTCTGTGAGGGCTGCAGACAGCTCTTGTTTGTGTTGACCACGCATCCGAGGCTCTCCAGTAGAGTCTTGACTCTGTTGGCTGCCTGGCGACTCTCCTCTGGGGATTTCGCCCTGATCAGCCAATTGTCTAGGTAAGGGTGTACGAGGATTCCTTCCTTCCTCAGTGTTGCCGCCACCACCACTATGATCTTGATGAATGTCCGGGGTGCTGTGGCTAACCTGAAGGGTAATGCCCGGAACTGGTAGTGACGGTCCAGGATTTTGAAGCGAAGGAAGCGCTGATGTTCTTGATGGATCGGAATGTGTAGGTAGGCTTCCGACAGATCTAGGGATGTGAGGAACTCTCCCGGTTGTATCACCCTTATTACAGAGCATAGGGTTTCCATGCGGACGCAGGGAATCCTCAGGTGGTGGTTGACTTGAGGTCCAGGATGGGCCTGAACGTTCCCTCTTTCTTGGGGACAATAAAATAAATGGAATAATACTCAATATTTATTTGTTGTGGAAGCACTGGGGTTATGGCCTCTAGGGCCAGTAATCTGGTCAGAGTAGCCTCCACTGCCACCCTCTTGGAGGGGTCGTGGCAGGGGGATTCCACGAACTTGTCCTGAGGGGTTTGGAGGAAATCCAGGTAGTATCCCTCTCGAATGATGGTTAGGACCCACTTGTCCGAAGTTCTCGACCCATCTTTGGTAGAATAGGGCAAGTCTGCCCTCTATGGCTTCTTCCTTTGGACGGGTCGGCCGAATCTCATTGTGAGGTGCGGTTGGGGCCGGAGCCCGAGCTGGTTCCCCTTTTGTTGTGCTTGTTCTGAAAGGACTGGTTCCTGCCTGTAGGACGAGGCGCTTGATAAGTGTTTCTCTATGGATTGAAGCACTGTAAACTTCTGCCCCTGGAAGATCGGGGGAAGGGTCGCTGGTTTTTCTTATTCCTGTCCTCCGGTAGCCGCAGCAATGGGGACTCGCCCCATTTGTTAGCCAGTTTCTCTAGTTCGCTGCCGAACAGGAGGGATCCTTTGAAGGGCATCCTTGGGAGTCTTGTTTTGGAAGATGCGTCGGCCGACCAGTTTTGGAACCAGAGTTGCCTCCTGGCTGCCATAGCTGATGACCCTCCTCTGGCCGCTGTGCGCACCAGATCGGAAGCAGCATCCGCAAGGAATGATACTGCTGGTTCCATGGCTTCCCCAGGGGTGTTGCTCCTGGTCTGTGATAGGTAGGCATGAGTCACCACGGTGCAGCAGGCCGCTATTTGTAGGGACATAGTGGCGACGACAAAGGACTGTTTAAGGATGGATTCCAGACGTTGGTCGTGGGCATCTTTGAGTGCTGCACCTCCCTCCACTGGGGTAGTAGTGGGCTTCGAGACCTCGCAGACCATGGCATCCACTTTTGGGCATGTCAGAAGGTCTTTGGCCGCCGGGTCCAGAGGGTACATGGCTGCCTTAGCCCGTACCCTTTGAATGTAGACTCTGGAGCACTCCATTCCAGGTCAATTAGCTGCTGGACGGCTTGTAACAGAGGGAAATGGCGGGAGGTCTGGCAAAGTCCCTCTAGCAGGGGATTCATCTTAGGCTCCCCCGCAGCACTTGAGCCCAGAATAGCCAGCTCCTTCAGGCTGTGGGTGACCAGGTCTGGGAGCTCGTCCTTGGTGAAGAAGCGTCTCATGGTCCGGTGAGGCTCTGTCCCCGGGGGAGCTCCCCCTCCTCCAGGGGCTCTGATTCCTCCTCCGAGTTGTCCGGGTCCCCATAGGTAGGACTTCTGGGCAGTGGATTCATTTGTCGGGGCCTATAGGGGCCTGAGAACATAAGAACATAAGAACATGCCATGCTGGGACAGACCAAGGGTCCATCAAGCCCAGCATCCTGTTTCCAACAGAGGCCAAAAACCAGGCAACATGAACCTGGCAATTACCCAAACACTAAGAAGAACCCATGCTACTGATGCAATTAATAGCAGGGGCTATTCCCTAAGTATAATTGATTAATAGCCATTAATGGACTTCTCCTCCAAGAACTTATCCAAACCTTTTTTGAACCCAGCTACACTAACTGCACTAACTACCTTCTCTGGCAACAAATTCCAGAGCTTTATTGTGCGTTGAGTGAAAAAGAATTTTCTCCGATTAGTCTTAAATGTGTTACTTGCTAACTTCATGGAATGCCCCCTAGTCCTTCTATTATTCGAAAGTGTAAATAACCGAGTCACATCTACTCGTTCAAGACCTCTCATGATCTTAAAGACCTCTATCATATCCCCCCTCAGCCGTCTCTTCTCCAAGCTGAACAGCCCTAACCTCTTCAGCCTTTTCTCATAGGGGAGCTGTTCCATCCCCTTTATCATTTTGGTTGCCCTTCTCTGTACCTTCTCCATCGCAACTATATCTTTTTTGAGATGCGGCGACCAGAATTGTACACAGTATTCAAGGTGCGGTCTCACCATGGAGCGATATCTAACCCCCACCCAGGGATAACACTGAGACCCCTCCCCTTACAGGAGCCTCTAGTAACACACACAGACACATAGCACTAATAACCGTGAGGGATAATATCCAACCCCCACCCATGCATAACACTGTGACCCCTCTCCCTACAGGATCCTCTGGTATCACACAGCACTGATAATCCTGAGGGATCATATCCAACACCCACCCAGGGATAACACTGTGACCCCTCCCCCTACAGGAGCCTCTAGTATTACACACAGACAAATAGCACTGCTAATCCTGAGGGATCATATCCTTCCCCCACCCATGGGGGATGGATATGATCCCCCACCCTGGGACAAAAAGGTCTTCTGGTGCAGGCTGTGGCTGTCTTGCCGGAGGCTCCGTCTGCATGTGAACGAAGGTGTGTAGGCCTTTGAAGAATTCCACCCATGAGATAGATGCTGGGTCCAAGCTAGGGGGCACTGTGTCCTTGGGGTCCCCATTTGAGGGGGTGTCCCGCTGAAATTTGCTAGGTCCAGGGTACTCATTGAGGAGCTAGTACTTAGTCCTGGGTGGGACTGGCCCTGGGCTGGGTTTCCCAGGGCCTCCTCGCACTGGACACACAGGGCATTGGCCTCTTCATGTTGTGCAGCTCTGATGTGGCCTTGAGCTCCGTTTCCGGTGGTGCCATGGATATAGGTGCGTAAATCTTTATGCGCTCTGGTGCGTCGAAGATGTGCATGCGGGTTGTGTGTGCGCGCAGGTGTACACAAGTCGCAGTTATGCGCCTGGCCCTGTAAGCGCATGATACGCGCGTATCTTGTGCGCACGGTACCAGTACTTGTGCGTGTAACTTTATGCGCACATGTATTTTGTGTGCCTGGCTAACCTTGTGCACCCGGATCGAGATGGCGGACAGAGTGGCGAATAGGGCCAAAATGGCGACGGCGACCACGCGGGCAATATGGCGACCACCTCGGAGGGTCTCCACATGGGAGGACCCTTGGATCTAACCGGGGCCTAGCCCTGCTAGGGCGGAACAACCCGGTGGCACTGGTCCTGGCCGGCGACCTGTGCGACTCCTCAAACCTCGGAGACCGGAGTCTTTAAAGAAGATTTCTTCCTTACCTTGTCTTCGGCGCTTCCCAGTTTCATCCCAGGCGGTCTCCGGCTGTGGGGGGAGAGGGCAAATACCTTCACCACCGCACTCGAGGATGCACCCGCTGCCTCGCAGCCGCGCCCGAATTCAGGGGCTAGGTCCCTGCTGAGGATCGGCCGCCAGACCGAGGCTTACCTCCGAGGGACCACGGAAATCATCTCGGGAATTCTCAACTGGAGGAGGGACCCGAGGGTGTCACCGCAGGAGACCGGGGCTCATCTGTAGAGGTAAGTTTTCTTCTAAATTTGGGTTTTCTCCGTTGAATTTGTTCTAACGCTGTGAGAGCGTGCAGGTAGTCCCTAACTGCTATGGAGATGGAAAATACTGAAGAGCTGCACTTCCTGCAGGGGTATATGTACTAGGGCTGACGTCAGATTGAAATCTGATCCGTCTCCAAAAGCTATCAGGAATACACTATACCCATTGGTCCTGAGTCCATCTGCTACACGCTAGGAAATCATATTTATGCACAGAAAACATGCTTTGTGTGTACAAAGCATATTTTCTGTGCATAGATCCTGACTATAGGTCCTTTCAGCAAAACCCCTGCTTCTGCCCATAGGCTAACACTAGCACCGGAAAATTTATTCCACCTCTGATCAGGAGTAAAATTTCCAGTGCTAAGAAAACATGAGTTAAGTCTGTGCATCTCTCAGAATTAGTGGTAATAGCCAATGCCTTCATTAGCATGGGATTTCCATATGAGGGCACTAACCTGTATGCACATCTTTTGTGTGCAAACTCTTTGCTGCATCAGAAATTCAGTTTGAGCACAAAAAAATGTGTGCACAACTGCGGATAAACTATGTGCTCTGCTGTATGCACTTTATTAAATTGCATCCACAGTAACTATTGTGGAGAGGTAAGTTAATAAATAAAGGAAAATGGACAATTTTAAACTGTAGTATCATATAATGTGCCAACAGATCATTACATGGCCGGTGCTTTGACAGAACAAAACTGTCTGCATTGGGGCTGGTGGCAGGATGTGTGAACAAAAATAATAAATCACAAATCATTTTATGGTCCATCAGAGTGAAACCATTCTTAGTTCTCTATTTCTCCAAGCTAACCATGGTTTCTCAAAAGCTTCAAATATGGTCGCATCTCATACAATGGCTGACATCCAAAAGAATGCACCAATCAATAGTCAGCTAAATGGATGCCTTCAATAGAATACCAATCAATCAATGTCCTTTAACCCATTTGGAAAAACAGTGTTCCATTTAAAAAATGAATCTTTGTTCCAGTTGTAGAAGTAGTTTAGTACAGGCCCCACCTCAAATATTGTAATAGGGTTTGTCAAGCATAGCAAACATCAAATCTTGCTCTGAATGTTCCTGTTCTATCCAGTGTGATACCAAAGGGGCTTCTTCCTGCCTATGTCAAATGTTCCTGTATGTGCCCCCGAATACTCATGTGGTTTTCCCTATGTAAAGAAATGAATAGGGGCACAAAACCTCAAATCTCTCCAATGGTGTCACAGGTAATAGGCTACCTTATCTTAAATGAGCAGTGTTTGAGAAAAGATAAAACATCTCTAGCAAAAGACCTCAAGCCAATATTACAATAGCCAATATTACAATGTATGAAGGGATGGTGACCCAATCTGGAAGTCTGTATCTCATTTTCTACTTGTATATATCTGCTTGCATACTAGAAGTATACTAGACCCTTTTCAAGGCAAAAAAAGGTTTCTCCTGAAAAATGAAATGTAAATTAAATGGGTAATTTTAAAAGGAATATGCATGCGCCCATAAATGTGCATATCGGCACACAAGCAGAGAGATGCTATAATTTTAAATTGTGCTCACAAGTACACATGTATCATTTAAACTACCCCTTCTGTGCATATTTCAGCTAGGGCATTAGTAGCTTTTATACACATATGCAGGCAAATTTGAACACGTTTGTGTGACAGAAAAATCAGTTTTTCCCAAGTAGTCCACCAGTTTGCCCAGATTATATTGAGGTCTTCAAGACCCCTCTGGTTCTTTGTCTTCAAGCCCATCGCTTGACCCCAAACACTTGCACTGTGCTAAATGTCTTAAACATGAGATCTCCAGACTTGCTCCTCATTAGGACCAGAAGTAAAGTTACATGGGTAAAGCAGAGTTGCTCACACAGGATGTTAGTCCTCACACATGGGTGACATCAGCGGATACAGCCCGGCATGGAACTCTGAACTCAAAGATTCTAGAACTTTTGAACATACCTTATTGAGCATGTGTAGCTGTAGTCATCACCCTGCACTCTAGCTAATACATGGAGAGACCAACTCCCAGGGGAGGTGGGAGGGTTTCGTGAGGACTAACATCCTGCTGTCCTAGGAGAACACCTGTTACAGGTAAGCAACTCTTTGTCCTAGGACAAGCAGGATGGTAATCCTTAGACATGGGTGAATCCCTAGCTATAGGCTGTCTGAACAGGACAATATGGAAACTGCACAGTGCTGAAGCATTACCTCTCTCCTTTGCCTGTGAGGCAGCTGACCCACCAGGGGTCCAGGCTGGAGAAGAGTTGGATTCTATAAAGAAAAACAATAGAAAAGATTGAGACTCAAACCCTCCTATACAGCAGGGGTGCCTAAGGCAGAGGACTAATATGAGTGCAAGCAGAAGTAAACTTCGCATCACAGAAAACAGTACAAGCAGGGTTCCTGATAAGTACACCCTGACAACAACAGTAAGTCTAGAACCTCCTGGATACAGGAAGAATCCAGAGGTGTAGACAAGAGAAAGACTCTTGAAAGAAGACTGCACAGTTTCCGTCAGTGTTAAAAGACAACCGAAAAACAAACTGGGACCACGAGCCCCCCAGAGAGAAACTGTGGTCCGCTGACATCCGAAGGACCGAACGTCTCTGCAGAAGAGTGCCCAGGTTTGGCTGGTAGGTACAATGGGCAGAAGAAACCCAAGCCATGCTTGGAAGAACAAGCAGCAAACCATGGCAGGGCCTGGGACAGACACTGCGTGCCAAAATATCATATCTAGTTGACCGTGCAGGACAGCATCATGGATTTCAGGGGATGAAGGCAATCCCTGAAATAGACCTGAAACCCCAAACCCCTGAACAGGGAGATGAGATAGACCTGAAGCTCACTCAAGAGCACCAGTGAAGAACAGGTTCTTCTATCCTGGCACAGGATAGCACAGGGAAGCAGGAAGGCCCTTTGGTCAATCTAGAGAAATGAGAAAAGCTAAAGGCAGTATTAGTCAGAGCATGGCGAAAATATATGGAAATATGCAGGTATACAGAAGATATACCATGAGTGCCTTAGCTTGTCCTCCCCTCCCCCCAACAATCCAACCAGAAGTTGGAAGGAGCAAAGAACACAAGGAAGCATACCAGTGGACTTGCTGGGGCAAGCATAAGTTGCCAGGTTGTCTATCAATCCCAAGCGAACAACTCATTCCTGAATCCAGCAGGGAATTATCCACTGAGATAGAGCCGTCAGCCTGCTTGGAACAGCAGAAACTGAGAGCAAATCCTCCAGAGGAGAAATCCCGAAAACTCCACTAGGAGACAGGAAGCCGGGGAGTCACATGCGCAAACCCCGGTAGAACAGGATTTTATTACCAGGCTGGAAACCCAAAGGGCACTAGGGCAGGCCCAGGCCAATCTCAGACAGATGACCAAGTACTCAGCTTAGGTATCACTACCCCAGCCATGAGTGCATATTCTTCCCCCCCCCCACTCCCACCCCCCCAAGGAAGCACATAGTCTAGCAATGGACAATCGTTGTATGACTCAGGACTCCCCTGTCCGCAGACAGAGTGATCCATGAATATAGCGAAAGGGTGAAAGACATGCTCACCCATTTGATGGACTAGAACTCTTCTCACAAAAGAGGGTCCCGCAGGCAATAATGGATCCTAAGAAAAGTTGCCCACAGAGGACAGCAAGTTTCAAAGTGACTCCTGAACAGGGGAAACCCTGGAGCAACACTGGATGGGTTCCCTCTTGAATAGACCTGCTGCTTCTTAGAGTGACCGAGGGAGAGCGCTACCACTCTACAGGTTCTTGGGACTGGCAAGAAATCGAGAGTGAACACCAGCCAGAGCAGAGCAATCCCTTCTCCAAGAATGGAGGAATGAGGGACACCCCTCAATGCCCAAGCCGGTGCAGCGAGATTTCACTTCCACCGATGCTGACAGCACAGAAGGCTTCAATGGCATTGAGGGCATTCCTGCACTTTGACGGCATCAAAGGTGACCAAAGGACACAATGGTGGGCATGGTCCCCAACGCAGTCCTGACATCGATGCGTCAGACGAACAGTTCACTTGTCACAGCTGTGTATGGGCAACTGTTACTGGGCATGGCACCGAGGTGTGGCAGCAAGCTGCTGGCCCAAGCTCCTGCTCACCCTCTCTCCCAAGGAGACTGTATTGCCAAGACTGGCCAACAAGAGGGGAGACTAAGTCTTCCAGGGCTCTGGCCCATGGAGACCAGTTGCTTGGGATGTGGAGAGGATGCGCTCTCCTCTCCACAGGAATGACATGGTTCTTGAGCCCTGCACCATCTGCACAGTTTTTCTTCTTTTTTTTTTTTTTTAAAGATAGTAACAGACTCTGCAAGGCCGTACAGGGGAAAGCCCACCATGCGGCTGGCAGATGGAAAGAAAAGGAAAAGAATAAGACTACCTTAAGGAAAGAAAATAGCTGCAGCTCTAGAAAAAATCGCAAGAACTGTGAGAATAGAACAAAGCTAAAATACATTGAGCACACTGCTTCCGTGACTATATGGATCCACGAAAAAACAGACTGAGGGACTCTGCCTAGGGGGCAGGGTGATGACTACAGCTGCATAAGCTCAATAGGGCATGTTCTAGAATATTTGAGATCAAAGTTAAGTGCCGGGTTCCATCATCTGATGATATCACCCATATATGAGGACTACCATCCTGCTTGCCTAGGAGAACAAGCCAACACGTGCCATGGTCACCTTTTTTTAAAATGTGGGCTTTCGCACATAAGTCTTGGCACTGCCCCAGAATGCCAGTGCCCCACTCCTTTTCTGCCCCCTTCTTAATGCGTGCACAGGAATGTACGCGCGAACTTTGCGGCTTTTTAAAATGAGTAATGCTCGCGCGAGGCATGCTTACACACTTATGTGGCTGTTTTCTGCAAAATCAACACTTTTAAAATTGATACATAAGGCTGTATCAGTGTTCAATAATACTCCTTTGAACTAGTTAAGTGTGCAGAGCATAAGGAAGTACACAAGCCAAGCATAATTTATATAAGAGGCTGCAACAATAGCAGACAATTAGCCCATTGTATGCGCTTCATTGCCTGATGTATCACCCTAGATGGGTAACCTCTCTCCAAAAACACAGCCTTTTATCTCCTGGGCTTGAGAACTGAATTCTTGGTCAGTTGAACAGGGTCAGCATTATCTTAAAAACTGTCCAATTGGTAAGTTATTATGCAAAATGCAGTGTGGGACAGCTTGAAAAATGGAGAGCGTTCCTGTCTATTGGCTTTCAGAAAATGGAAAACAAAACCCTTCTTTCTGATATACTAATGGTGATGTCCAAAAAAAGAGACAGTTTCCATACTAGATGTATAAGTGAACTGCAAATTAAAATCCTGAGCATTGAGCCATGAAAAAAGGACAATAACAGCAAATGATCACTTGTCCACAGCATCCATTTAACTGATTATTGATTGTTGCATTGCATTGTGTTGTCAGCCATGATTGGTTTGGGTATTTAAAAGACTGAGTGTCCCTTGACATCACACGCTATGACACTGTTTGAGATGCAGACATATTTGCAGCATTTGAGCACCCATGGTTGGTTTGGAGAAATGTTTCACTCTGCTAATTTATGTTCCTAAGTAAAGGAGGTTGCCTTTTTTTTTTTTTTTTGAATAGCAGCCTCTAAAGTTTTAGAACCCTAAAATGTAGGAGACTAAATTTAGGCCTGCTTTCATTTGACTAGATATAAGGCGTCCAGTACTGAAAATCAGTGTTAAGTTCCTCTTTTTTTCCTTATTCTAAATCCACCCCTATAACCGTCCACTTTTTAGCATACCTGGAAACTCTCCGGATTTGGCCTGGAGACCATGGAATTCTGAAGGAATTGCTGAATCTCTGCACCAACACCAGAAAATTTTAGGTGTGGCAAAGTGCGTGCATGGACAGGCCACAGAAGAAGAATTCATGTGGGCCTGCTCAGGCAGAGTATCAGCTGTGTATGTGGGCAGGAAAAAAGAAGAACAGTTCTGTTGGCCATGCAAACAGAAGGTGCAGAGAGAGGCAGCATCAGTCCTTGTGGCCAAAAGAGGAGGAGTCCGATCTATTGCGTGGGCCTGAAGGAGGAAGCTACTGCAGCTGGTGGGTTTGGGTCAGGAGAGAGAGACTGAGTGAGCATGTGTATGTTTGTGTGTGAGAGAGACAGTATGAGTGGGCATGTGAGTGTGTGTCTTGTGAGACAGTGGACAGGTGAATATGAAGGAGTGTGAGCTGAGTGAATATGTAAGTAAGTAGGTGTGTGAGGGAGAATGAGCATATGAGACTGTGTGTATGTGTGTATGAGAGAGAGAGTTTGAGTGAACATTTGACTGTGTTAGAGTGGGTGTCCCCCTGCTAATTGAGAAAATATCTAAGGGTTTCTTGACATCAAAAGTTCCCAAGTATGGTTTCCTGGATTCTAAATTTAAGCTCCTAGAAAAACCAGGTACCTAAATTTAGGCACTCAGCCCAAGTCAATTTTCAAAGAGAGCTAAAAAAAGACCCTAACTTCCGAAGTTAGGCTCCTAAACACTTTGAAAATTGATCTCTGCTTTATAATAATTACACAGCCTCTAAGTAATACATTTTTTATTTTATTATTTGGAAAATGATTCATTCTATTTGTTTGGCTGCATATTGGCCACATATCTTGACAATACAAAATAAGCATCCAAAATGGTCATCTGATTGATTACTCAGCCTGTTTGTCAGCAAATTTTTCTGAGATGCACTGCCATTATGTAGCTGCACAAGTAGGGTATATTCATATGACAAAAACACCAAGTCATATTTTGCATTAAATGAAACAATGACAAACTCAAGACAGATTGTGCAAAGAGCATGCCAGGTAATGTAAAGAAACAATGGGGTTAGCAGTCTATGAAGGGGCACCACATTCACAAGTGGAGGTAGTAGGCAGGCCCATCTGAAATGCACCACATTCACTGGTGGAGGTAGTAGGCAGGCCCTTCTGAAATGCAGTGACTATAAAGTGGCCATGCCTAATTCAAAGGCAGTTGAGACAGAACCAGAAGAATCTACTGAGATTAGAGCCAGGTGATAAAGTCCTTGAGTATGCATTTCATCACTTTTTCCAGAGATGTACTTCCCAGACAAGAAAGTAACGACAAGGTACTAAGAGTGAAGCTGCCACCTGCTGAAGAAATTCAAGCTGATGTAAAGAGTAACCAGGGTCAAGTTCAGTACAATATATGAGGTGAAGACATTATTATTTAAGAAGTATACCTGGAAAAGAGATTCTACTAACAACTGGAAATTGTTGTATGGAGTTGAGTGAATACAACTGGACATGATGCATGCTGTTATTATGAACCCTGTCTAGGCAGGGACAGATTTAGGATTATGCCTTGCAGTAAACCCCACCCCAGAACCTTCAGAAAGGGTCTGTTACAGGGTAGCAAAGGGCTGTTCTCTGTTGAATAAGATTCAAGGCAGCAAATCTTAGTCAGCCTGATACTCCTAAATGTTTGCCCCCCTAGGCACAGACATAAAGGGTGCCTATTGACAAATCCAGAGCTGTGTCTATGCTGTAGGTATGACTGCTTCTGCATCAGATTGTGGCACAGTTATGGAGTAGAAAGTATTCAAGTATCAGAATAGATATGCAAAATATGGGAAAACTGATGCTTTGTCTGAGGCCAACTAATTGGCAAAAGAGTTGGTTGCATATTTTGACTATCAAGTAGTTAAGGTGCATCTTGAAAGTAAAAGAGTGATCAAGAATGATATCTGCATATATCAGATGACTTTCAGAAGGAGTGATAGTGGTGCCACAGTAAATGTTTAGCTTGGGGTTTGTATATTTGTTGATGAGATGGATAGTACTGTAGTGCTTACAGCCTTATTGATACTAAGGGGCCTGTGAACTATGTATTTTTCTCACATATACAGAATGGGAAAGCACTTTCAGTGCAAGGAAAGACATCCTAATTGAGAGCCACAAACCCAGAATTCATGAAGGCAGAGAACCACCTTTCATGAGTGGTGGAGAAGTGCCACCCAAAAGAAAAGGTCAACACTTTCTATATCCCCCACTAGTCTCACTCTCTCCCAGATACAAAAAAAACACACACGCACACAAATATACAATCACTCTGACATAAAGACACATACACACTCTCACTCTCTTTCTGACACAGACACACACACTCACCCTAAGACACAAAGATACAAAAACACATGAGCAGAAGCACAACAGCTGTGTGTGTTTACTCATAAGAACATAAGAAATTGCCATGCTGGGTCAGACCAAGGGTCCATCAAGCCCAGCATCCTGTTTCCAATAGAGGCCAAACCAGGCCACAAGAACCTGGCAAGTACCCAAACACCAAGAAGATCCCATGCTACTGATGCAATTAATAGCAGTGGCTATTCCCTAAGAGAACTTGATTAATAGCAGTTAATGGACTTCTCCTCCAAAAACTTATCCAAACCTTTTCTGAACCCAGCTATACTAACTGCACTAACCACATCCTCTGGCAACAAATTCCAGAGCTTAATCGTGTGTTGAGTGAAAAATAATTTTCTCCGATTAGTCTTAAATGTGCTATTTGCTAACTTCATGGAGTGCCCGCTAGTCCTTCTATTATCCGAAAGTGTAAATAACCAATTCACATCTATTCGTTGAAGACCTAACATGATTTTAAAGACCTCTATCATATCCCCCCTCAGATGTCTCTTCTCCAAGCTAAACAGCCCTAACCTCTTCAGCCTTTCCTCATAGGAGAACTGATCCATCCCCTTTATCATTTTGGTTGCCCTTCTCTGTACCTTCTCCATTGCAACTATATCTTTTTTGAAATGCGGCGATCAGAATTGTACACTGTATTCAAGGTGTGGTCTCACCATGGAGTGATACCAAGGCATTATAACATTTTCCATTTTATTAACCATTCCCTTCCTAATAATTCCTAAAATTCTGTTTGCTTTTTTGACTGCTGCTGCACACTGAACTGACGATCTCAAAGTATTATCCACTATGATGCCTAGATCTTTTTCCTGGCTGGTAGCTCCTAATATGGAATCTAACATCGTGTTACTACAGCAACACCTTGCACTTGTCCACTTTAAATTTCATCTGCCATTTGGATGCCCAATCTTCCAGACTCACAAGGTCCTCCTGTAATGTATCACAATCCACTTGTGATTTAACTGCTCTGAATAATTTTGTATCATCTGCAAATTTGATAACCTTACTCGTCGTATTCCTTTCCAGATCATTTATAAATATATTGAAAAGCACCGGTCCAGGTATAGATCCCTAAGGCACTCCACTGTTTACCCTTTTCCACTGAGAAAATTGATAATTTAATCCTCTCTGTTTCCTGTCTTTTAACCAGTTTGTAATCCACGAAAGGACATCGCCTCCTATCTCATGACTTTTTAGTTTTCTTAGAAGCCTCTCATGAGGGACTATGTCAAACGCCTTCTGAACATCCAAATATACTACATTTACCGGTTCAACTTTATTCACATGTTTATTAACCCCTTCAAAAAAATGAAGCTGATTTGATAGGCAAATCTTCCCTTGGGTAAATCCATGTTGACTGCGTTCCATTAAACCATGTCTTTCTATATGCTCTACGATTTTGATCTTTAGAATAGTTTCTACTATTTTTCCCCTTCACCAAAGTCAGGCTCACTGGTCTATAGTTTCCTGGATCACCCCAGGAGCCCTTTTTAAATATTGGGGTTACATTGGCCACCCTCCAGTATTCAGGTACAATGGATGATTTTATTGATAGATTACAAATTTTAACAAATAGATCAGAAATTTAATTTTTGAGTTCCTTCAGTACCCTGGGATGTATACAATCCGGTCCAGGTGATTTGCTACTCCTCAGTTTGTCAATCTGGCCTACTACATCTTCCAGGTTTACAGTGATTTGGTTCAGTTCGTCTGACTCATCACCCTTGAAAACCATCTCCCGAACTGCTATCTCCCCAACATCCTCATCAGTAAACAAAGAAGCAAAAAATTCATTTAGTCTTTCTGCAATGGCCTTATCTTCCCTAAGAGCCCCTTTAACCCCACGGTCATCTAACGGTCCAATCGATTCAGCTCCTGCTTCAGCACTGCTGAGTTATATAAAGTTCTTGCTTGCTGCCAATCCTTCCACAGCCTGCAGGAGCCTCCTCCCTTTCCCATTCCCAACCCTTCTCAGCATCCTACACACTCCAAGAGACTCTCTGATGTCACAGTCAGTGCATGCAGCTCACGGGACACTAGTAGGCCATCCCTGCACTAGCAGAATATCTCACACATGAAGAACACAGACAGACCCTCAAACAGAAACATGCAAACAAAAACTGAACTGGAAACAACAACAATCCTGACTGTATTATGCAGTGCAGCAATATATAAACAGAAACACCAACATTCCTCATAAAACATCAAACAATAAGATCAAATAATATAAAACATAATTCATTAAAGTAAAACCATATTAATTTGACAGATCCCCTCGGTTGCAACACTATTAAGCTCTGGGTATTCCTATATTCAGAAAGCAGTCTAGTGTGGTTAGAGAGAGGGGAGGATCCATTCAAATGCAGGACATCCTATTGAGGGTGCCTGGATGGTCCGCCTCCAGAGGGTAAACAAAAGTAGCTTGAAAGAGTGAGCTTTGGGGGCAATGCAGAGATGAGTTGGAGTTAGGAGGACATGAGGAATCTTTTCATAAGCTAATTTTTTCAGGCCCAGTCAGAGGAGCCAGGCAAGCCCTATTTGGTGGGCCTGTCCAGGGTCGGAAGGGATTTTCTCTTTCAGTCCACTCACTGGCTGGTTGGGATTTCTGCTTTGGCTTGTTGTTGAGATTTTGCAATTTTCATGCCAGGAAGTTTGTAAGACATCTGGGCCTTCTGGGACTCAAGGATTGGGGAACTCTGTGGGGCGGATTTTAAGAGCCCTGCTCGCCTAAATCCGCCCAAATCCGGGCGGATTTAGGCGAGCAGGGCCCTGCGCGCCAGTGAGCCTATTTTACATAGGCCTACCGGCGCGCGCAGAGCCCCGGGACTCGCGTAAGTCCCGGGGTTTTCTGAGGGGGGCGTGTCGGGGGGGTGGGCCCGAACCGCGCGGCGTTTTCGGGGCGTGTCGGGAGCGTTCCGGGGGCGGGCCCGGGGGCATGGTTACGGCCCGGGGCGGTCCGGGGGCGTGGCCGTGCCCTCCGGACCCGCCCCCAGGTCGCATCCCGGCGCGCTAGCGGCCCGCTGGCGCGCGGAGATTTACGTCTCCCTCCGGGAGGCGTAAATCCCCCGACAAAGGTAAGGGGGGGGTTTAGACAGGGCCGGGCGGGTGGGTTAGGTAGGGGAAGGGAGGGGAAGGCAAAAGAAAGTTCCCTCCGAGGCCGCTCCGATTTCGGAGCGGCCTCGGAGAGAACGGGGGTAGGCTGCGCGGCTCGGCGCGCGCCGGCTATACAGAATCGATAGCCTTGCGCGCGCCGATCCAGGATTTTAGCAGCTACGCGCGTATCTACTAAAATCCCGCTTACTTTTGCTTGCGCCTGATGCGCCAGCAAAAGTACGCCTATTCGCGCGGTCTGAAAATCTACCCCTGTGTTTGCAATGCCCAGGTACCTGCACCTGAAGTGGTGGTGACCCACTGCAAAGAACAATTCCGGTGTTAGTATCAGTTTTTGGGGCTAAGAGTCATTTTGTTAGAAAATCTGGGAGGGAGAGTTTTGCTGCACCTTCTTCCTACCCTGGTAACATCGAAAGCTGCATCTTCCAGGATCCCTTCCCTACTTGGGATCTGTGAAAGTGAGGGAGATCAAGAAGGACTGAAGAAAACTGAGTAATACTAAATTTGAGTTACATCTGAGGAACGCCCTTCAGAGTCTTAGACCAGGTAAAGCAGAGGTGCTTACCTGTAACACGTGTTCTCCAAGGACAGCAGGATGTTAGTCCTCACACATGGATGACATCATTGGATGGATCCCGGCACGAAAACTTTGACTGGCACACTGAGCATGCCGCTAACCGCATGTCTACATGGGGTCCCGTCCTCAGTCTTATAACAGAGTTCGCGAAAAAGGAAAACAAAAAAACCCAAGAAAAACCCAACTCTGCGGAGTGGAGGAAGGGTTTTGTGAGGGCTAACATCCTGCTGTCCTTGAAGAACATATGTTACAGGTAAGCAACTCTGCTTTCTCCAAGGACAAGCAGGATGGTAGTACTCACACATGGGTGATTAAGTAGCTTCTGGACATTCTGAACATGTACCGCAGAGAACTAGTGCCAATGTGCACAACAACTGGAGCGGCAACAATCACAGGAGCAAGCCTACTCCCAAGGACAGGGCCCATGGAGGGAGAGTTGGGTTTTAATTCTTAAAGAGATTACAAAGGACAGACTGTCCAAATCGACAGTCCTGCCTGCCATCCTTGTCTAGGCAATGTGAGGCAATTGTGTGGAGGGTACCCCAGGTCACCACTCTGCAAATCTCGTGAATGGGAACTGCACACAAGTGAACTACCGAGACTGACATGGCCCATATGGAATGGGCTTTGACGTGACCATCAAGGTGCAAGCCCACTTGCGCGTAACAGAAGACAATACAGTCCCGCTAGCCAATGGGATAGGGTCTGCTTGGAGACTGCGACTCCTAACCTGTTTTTGTCAAAGGAGACAAAAAGTTGTGTGGAGACACGGGGGGGGGGGGGGGGGGGGGGCTGTCCATTCCAAGTAAAAGGCAAGCATCCTCTTGCAAGCCAGTGTGAGTAGAACACTCTCACCCTGGTGAGTGTGAGGCCTTGAGAAAAAAGAGGGCAACACAATAGACAATAGATGGAACTCTGAAACCACCTTGGGGAGTAACTTCAGGTGCATTCGCAGGACCACCTTGTCATGACAAAATTTTGTATAAGGTGGGTACGACACGAGAACTTGCAGTTCATCGACCCTGCAAGCCCTACTGACCTTAAATATCTGGAGCTAGTGACGTCATCTCAGGGGGACGCCCCTGAGGTTCGCACCAACGCTGGTACATCAGTCGGGCCGCGCACGCACCCTTAGGCATCTGCTCAACATGGCGGCTTGCAGCGTTGAGCCGGTCCGGGAATGCCGGAGGAGGATGGCATGGAGACGCTGCAGCAGCTAGCCTTCCATCAACCCCGAAGTGAGTCGCCAACGAGGTGAGGTGGGTGGAGCAGAGACGTCGGGCAGCGACGGACACAACAGTACCCCCTCTTCAAAAGGCGATCTCCTCTTCGGGCACCAGGCTTGGGTTTTGAAGGATGCACGAGATGGAATCGATGAAGCATTTCTTTATCCAAGATATTGGTCTGAGGCTCCCACGAATTTTCTTCGGGGCCAAAACCTTCCCATTTTAGAAGGTATTCTAAAGTCTTGCCTCTTCTACGAACATCCAGAACCTCTTCAACCTTGAACTCTAGGTCATCTTCTGCATTGATAACATGTGGATATTGATATTTGGAAGAACATTCACTAAGTTTGAGTGGTTTCAGAAGTGAAACGTGGAACGCGTTATGAATGTTGAGACCAGGTGGTAGCTTCAGACGATAGGTAACATTGCCAATACGTTGAAGAACTGGGAATGGTCCCACGTAGCAAGGAGCAAACCGAGAGGAGGGTAGTTTGAGTCTGAGGTGCTTGGTTGATAACCAGACCTTGTCTCCTGGTTTGAAGACTGGGGCTGGCACATGGTGCGCATCATAGTATTTCTTAGCATGGTCACTCACTTAATTGAGCATGTCCTTGGTCTGAAGCCACAGTCTATGGAAATCATCAGCAGTGGTTAACCTGCTGGGGACATCACTGAAACTTCAGTGGAAGTGGCAATGTTGAGAATGTCCAAAAACCACTTCAAAGGTGACAATCCAGTACATATAGCTGGATGAAAATTGATGATGTTGCCAGTGGATACGGACTGGGTAGTTACCAAGAGTATCTTCTTTGGGTCTATAAGTGCTGTGGCTCATCAGGCACATCCTCCAAATGGAAAAGAGCATAACAGAGATACTCTAAGGTATAGGATCCGTGAATACGGTATTAATGTTGAGCGCCTTCGAGCCACGGTGAACGTTGAAAGCGTATGAATATCAGCAGTAATGGAAAGGGCTGCTGGGGACGTCATAGCGTTCTTCAATAGAAATGGCGGTGTTGAGAAACGTCCAAAGCCCACTTCAAGTTGTAGTACAATAGTGGATCTTCTGAATTGGTGAGAGGACTCTTCAGATATTCCACTAGAGTGTGAGGAGTAAGGTTGCCTCCTTTCCCTAAGTCCACCAGGGCAGGAGTCCGAACCGAACCCAGTCCGCAGGTCAAAGAGACTGGGACTGAATGCGGAGGAGAAGATGCGGTAAGGCCCAAGAACAGTCCTCCTGCAGGACTTAGGCCCATCCATTTCCCGGACCACTGGAGCATGTAGAGACATCATGGCCAGGCTGACCGCAGTACATGCAGAGGCTGCGCTTCTTCCGAAATCTTCTCTCTTTAGAAGTCAAATGTCCATGACCAAGTTGCATTGGTTCATCTTTATCAGCAGCAGAAATTACAGGAACCTTTCGAGGTACAGGTATAGAACTAGCCTGATTCAACCCAGATAACATCCTAGGCCGGAGTTCCTTCACCTTGTCCCAGAGCCGATGATCGATCCAAGTAGCTAAGGCTACTAATTTGACCAGCGAGTCAGGTGTTTCACGAGCAGCCAGCTCGTCTTTTAAACGGGTATCCAGGCCTCTGCAAAAGAGTGTCTTAAGACATTTGGGGTCCCAGCAGAGTTCTGCCGCAAGAGTTTTAAACTCTATGGCAAATTCAGCCAATGATCTGTTGCCTTGCTTCAAGTCCACCAAAGCAAAACCAGCTACAGAATGTCAAGCAGGGTCATCAAAAACGGATTTAAATAAGTCCATAAATCCTATGTCCTGCAAAATAGGATCCTTGTGCTCCCACAAGGTAGATGCCCAAGACAAGGCCCTACCATACAAGTAAGAAAGGATGTAGGTAGTCTTGGAGAGAGCGGTAGGAAATAAAGATGGTTGTAAGGTAAAGTGCATGCAGCACTGGTTTAAAAAGCCCCAAGTCTTCTGTATTTCTCCAGAGAAGCGGATTGGAGCCACCAGTGGTACAGCAGTCTTTAAAGTTACCTCCTGTAACTGACTTTCATGGTTAGAAGCAGTACTTTGAAACTTCTGTGTGTGTAGCTGATGAAAAGCTGAAGTAAGTTTTTCCAAGGCGTCCTGTTCCGCAATGCGCTGAGCCAGGTCCGGTATAGACTGCAAAGCATAGAGTTGTGCTGGATCCATGTAGTTACCCGAACTCTGGAGTCAAGCCGAAACCTGTATCAAGCCAGATCCTTGAAGTTAAGCGGAACCCTGGACACAAGCCGGATCCATGGAGTAAGCCGGAACCCTGGAATCAAGCCGGATCCATGGAGTTAGCAATCTGTCACAATCTCCAAGCGGAGTTAGCAATCTGATGTCAATCTGTTAACAAAGCTCTGTAGAGAAAGCTGGGAGTTAGCAATCTGTCAGAAAGCTCTGCTGTTAAAGCTGGTATTTAGCAATCTGTAGTTATTTAGAATAGTTGTGGGTGGATCCTTGGACCAGTGGCAGGTGACCACGCCCTCAGGGGAAATCCTGAGAGGGGCCACTGGTCAGGCTTAGTGTAGGAGACAGACACACACTAGTTCTTTTATTAAACAATATAGTAAATCACCAAAGGTGGCAGTAGTGAGCTGGAAGCACCCGGCTGGGCTGTAGTCCCTCAGTTTCTGGAACAGCGATTCCAAGGTGGCTGAGCTGTAGAGAAACTAAGAAAGTGAAAAGGCAAAGTATGCAGCGTTCAGGAACAAGTCCTTGATGGTAACACTCACACAATAGTCTCTTAAGGCAGCCCAGGAGATGGTATGCATTAGGCCCTCAAGGAGCGAGTACCTGGACCCAGGGAAAGCTCTGAGAGATAGATGGAAACTCACAATGTAAGCAGCGATGACTTTTTAGCAGAAGTGGTATTTAGGAGCAAGTCCGGGACGTGGGCCCTCGAGGAGCGAGTACCGATTCCGGACTGCGACCTGAAAAGGAAAAAGAGAGAGCGAGGCCCCCGAGGAGTGGGTACCTCTAGTGAAGTTCGAGGAGGCAGAGTAGCTAGGGTTGTGGAGAACGAATCCCATCTGCAGCGACCAGGAAGAAGCAAGGTAAACCAATCCCTTGCTAACTCATCTTGTTAGCGAAAACTGAGACCTTAAATATCTGGAGCTAGTGACGTCATCTCAGGGGGACGCCCCTGAGGTTCGCGCCAACGCTGGTACATCAGTCGGGCTGCGTGCGTGCGCACGCGCGCCCTTAGGCATCTGGTCAACATGGCGGCTTGCAGCATCGAGCCGGTCTGGGAATGCCGGAGGACGGCATGGAGACGCCGCAGCAGCTAGCCTTCCATCAACCCCGAAGGGAGTCGCCAACGAGGTGAGGTGGGCGGAGCTGAGACGTCAGGCAGCGACGGACAAAACACTGTGATGGGGCACCAGCGGAAACCGGTCGATGCCATCAGAAAAAGTACATGGAGCGCAGTCGATGGTCGGCAGACACCGGGAGATTGAAACGTCGGTAATCGACCGCAAAGAAGCAAAAAACTTACCAAGTCATGGAGAAAGAAACAGATGAAAAATCCGAGGGACCCTATGCAACATGGGAAGCAAAAAGTATGAAAAATTGTGAAAAAGTGCGAGCCCACAAACCGCGAAGCAGCAGCTTTGCAGAAAGGAAGAGACTAAAGAGGGACCCCGTGTGGACATGTGGTTAGCGGCATGCTAACTTTGACAAAAGTTTTCTGTGCTGGGCTCCATCTGATTATGTCACCCACATGTGTGATGACTACTATCCTGCTTGTCCTTGGAAAAAGAGATAATTGGGAATCTTGTAGAATGATTAATATATTTTTGGCTAGTTGGAAAAAGTTTGCCATCCCAACAAGGAGATCCCTGACCACCTGCGAACCTCATTAATTCAAGCCCTGGATGATGAGTGTTTCTCTTGCTCCTGGTTCCAAGTAAAGAGACCCTTGCACAAATAGAATAAGAAAGAACTGTAATAGTCACCGGTGGACACTAAAAGGATTAAGCTGATTATTACCATTTTACATCTGATTACCCATCGGTAAAGATATAAATTTTGGACACTCAACCAGAGTTCCCTGTCCCTTATTTCTGGTACTCATAGCATCTACAATGTTGAGAATCAAGTATCCCTCCCCAAGGGAACAGTAAAGGACAAACATGAATGTGTAAAAAGGTCACCCATGTCACACTGGGCCCTGAAAGTATATCTTTCCCCCCCCACCTACAAAGGATACGGCCCTGGGAGTAAGAGGGAATGTAAAAGATCTAGCTGGTGAGAGATTCCAGCCCCGAAAAGAAACATTCTTTATGGCCCTCATCCATGCAGGATAGGCACACTGGGGTGGGGTTACTTTAATAAATAGAATAAATATTTCAAAACAGTCAATGAATAAAACATCCAAGAATAAAAATTAATATGTGCGATTTTCAGAATGACCACAAGATGACATATATTCTGGTGAATTTACGTAATGCATTCGACTGTGTAAATAAGGAAATGGTTGTTGTTCTATATGGGAGGTTTCCCTTTAAGAAGGTTAGGAACCAAAGTCCAGTAGAAGGAATTTGTCCCTCTGTATATAAGGGGTGGTTGAGGACTTATACATGGAGTCATATGAGGGAACCCATCCAAAAAGTGGGCTTAGCTCGAGGTGGCCTCTCATGTGAGCGCCCTGCAGGGCGGAAGGACCTGGGATATGAGGTGTTTCTCCTCATGGGGAAGCAGTCAAGGAGTGGTGTGTTTTCACAAGGACAAACAACTGGAGACCTGACCTGAGTCCTGGAGGTGAAGTGGCATAGTGAGAGAAGCCCACAGTCGGTGGGAAGAGTGTGGAGAAGGGTGAGAGCCAGGATACAGGAGAAGTTACTGCCTATTGCCTGGATGGGAGCTGGGAAAAGAGATTCTGGGAGTAAACAGAGTTTCCTGACTCTGGAGAAGCAATACCATGTAACAAGCTGTGAGTATTAAGAAATGATTCATGATGTATTCTGTGTGCAGATATTATGATATTCTTGGTCATTTGATGAAAGGGGAGTATAATGGTGGATGAGAAGTGGTAATGGTAACTTCTGATAGTATTTTAAACTGTTGAATAGAGGAATAGGAAAAAAATAGGTAAAAAGTTCTCCTAGCGAAATGGACAAAGTGTATATAATTGTTGAAGATTTCCTTCATCCTAATTTTTCATTTATGTTTTCGCAACTACCTCAGCCTAATTGTGCAAGCCTATGAACCCTGATCCAATCAGTGACTTTCACTCTGCTGCATACTCTGACTGTTAGTAAATACAAGATAATAAAAGTTTGGTTCATTTGAAATATACTTTTTGCAAGTAATTCTGGGTGTAAGGCTAGAAGAATATAGCCAGACGGAGTCAGTGAGGTTTCTTAATACGTGACAGCCCTATCCAATTAAGGATATCTGCATCCCCTCCTAGCTTCTGTGCCCAGGTCCACTATACCACCTACTTGAGCCACATTTCCCTATGAACCCTTCCAGAAAAACTGGCACTTTAGCTCTCTCAGGTGCCAGATCCTCTCAAATTTTATGTACTTTGTCCAGGTGGAGGTTACATTTAAGTGAATTTTCAGCTAAAAAATTAGGGACTCAAATTTAGGGGTTCAGTTTTTTGTTTGTTTTTTTTATATCAGCCTCTAAAAGGTTAAATTTAGGAACTTACACCCAATAAAATTTCAGAAAGACCAATTTAGGAGCCTAATTGCCAACGTTATTTACATAAACCCCTTGAAAATGGAACTCTTAGATTCCTGAGGGCCTCATTTCCTAAGCATTTTTCTCATAGGCATAGAATGAGTGAAAAAGCCTTAGTAAATCAGGCCCTAACTTTGGATGAAAATAAGCACCTAATTTAAATGCCTAATTTAGGACTCAGCTCTTTAATAGTATCAGCTCCACAACTTCTATGCTGAAAAAGTCAAACTGAAATTCCTTCGTGACAACTTTTAGCCTACTTTCTGAAGTGAAGATGGCTTACTTATGAGGTCACCATCTGTGTGTGTGTGTTGTATGTCTGTATAGCCTATCTACATTATATTTTCAGTATGCCAGTGAGTACAGGGGGATTTTGACAGGAGCCTTTTTCTTGGATCCATGTATGCAAACACTGTGCATATCTCAAAGTATTTTTTTATTTTATTTATTTATTTAAAGGTTTTTATATACCGAGGTATGGCTGGATGCCTTCACCCCGGTTTACATCTATAACAACCGATTACATTTGACATTAAGCATTTAGTGGTAACTGAGTCAAACACCAATACTTATTACAATTACAATTAATCGTAACAAATTAACATTTAAACATTTACCATTTTAACAGGTTCTGTCAATTGTTTCAACCGGGTAAGAGGGATAGGTAACTTTGGGAAAGTCAAGTTTTATCGGATAGACTTGTTTATAATGTTTGGAGACATAGTTTTAGGTGTGATATTGTAAGTCATGAGATGTAAGGTTAAATATCAGTGATAGATATTTTCTAAAAGTTCTGTGTACTTAACCGATACCGTCCTTGAATGTTTGACTGAATATCCATGTTTTGAGCTCTTTTTTAAAAAGATTTTATGCTACTTTGTGAGCTCAGGTTTTCTGATAGTGAGTTCCATAAGTTTGGACCAGCGATAGATATGGCTCTATTTCTTGTTGTGGATAACTTAGCTAGTGGTAGAGATGGTATTACAAGATTTAATTTGCTTGCTGTTCTGGTCGTACGTTGAGCTCTGTGTATCTGTATGATGTTGTCAAGGGCCGTGTTATCTGCCTTGTATATTGCATTATGAAGAATTGTTAAGATCTTGAATTCAATTCTTTTTTCAACCGGAAGCCAATGTAGGCTCTTGAGTACGGGGGTGATGTGGTCTGATTTCTTCTTGCCTGTTAGTACTCTAGCAGCAGCATTCTGTAGTAGCTGCAGAGGTTTTATGGCTACTTTAGGCAGACCTATCAGAAGTGAGTTGCAATAGTCAAGGCTGTTGAAGATTAGGGATTGTAGGACTGTCCTGAATTCTTGGTGGTATAGGATTGGTTTTAGCTGTTTAAGTTTTTGGAGTTTATGGAATCCTTCTTTCGTTTTTGTGGAGATGTGCATTTTGTAGTTTAGTTCACTGTCAATCCAAATTCCCAGGTCTTTTACATTTTCGTTAAGTTGTATGGAGATGTCATCTATTTGAAGAGATGGTGTGATCTTTGCTCCTGCATTTTTTCTTCCTATTAGAATGCATTCGGTCTTGCTCATGTTTAGACAGTTTCAGGTTGTTTAGTAAATTTCTAATAGAATTAAGATAAGATGCTGCTAGTATCAGTGCTTCTTCGATTGTGGTGGAGATTGGAATGAGGAGTTGTATGTCATCGGCATACATATAGAAAGTTAATCCTAGGCTTGATAGAAGTTGGCATAGGGGGAGTAGATAAATATTGAAGAATGTGGCTGAGAGTGCAGATCCTTGTGGAACTCCTGTCTCGAGGGGGATTGCTTCCGATGAGATGTTGTTGATGGAGACCTTGAAGAATCTTTCTTTCAGGAAAGAAGTGAACCAATCCAGAGTTTTACCAGCGAGCCAGATGTTTGCTAGGCTTGATATTAGTGTTTTGTGATCGACTGTATCAAAGGCAGCGGAGTGGTCGAGGAGGATTAGTAGATGCCTTATTTTGTTATCAAATCCTCTGAGTATATTGTTTGATAGGTTGAGCAGTAGTGATTCGGTACTGTGGTTTTTCCTGAAGCCGTGTTGAGTGTGATGAAGAATATTGTAGTTGTCAAGGTGATCATTGAGTTGTTTCAGGACCGCTTTTTCTGTCATTTTTGCTAGAAGGTGTAGAATTGATATTGGACGGTAGTTGTTCAGGTCGTCTGGATTCAGGTTCTTTCTTTTTAGTATTGGTTTGATTGTTGCAGTTTTTAGTTTGATTGGTAGTTCACCTTCATTGAGGGATTTATTTATGATTGCTGCTACTGTAGGGGCTATGGAATGAGCAATTCTTTTCAGGTCTCTAGTAGGGATGGTGTCGAGATCATGGCGAGCTGGATCTCTTTCGGTCTCTGTTGTGGAGATAGGTTCGAAGTACATCCAAGGTGCGATATTCGTTGTGTTGCTTTTATATTCTATGATCGAGGGATTTTTAAAGGCCTCAGTTATTTTGGTTATTTTGTTCTTGAAAAATGAAGCTAGGTCGTGGCTTAAGTTTTTGGTTTCGGTTGTGTCGGGTCCTCTGTCTTCAGAAATGAGATTATTTACTATGTTGAATAGGGATTTGGAGTTATTGGTTGAGCTTTTGATTTTTTGACTGTAGCAGTCACGTTTGCTGTTCAGAATCGTTTTTTTGTAGGTGGCCAGTTGGGTGCGGTATCTTTGTGATTTTACTGGGCATCTGTCTTTTAGCCATTCTTTTTCAATTTTCTTGAGGTCAGATTTCATGACTCTTAGTTGAGCATTGAACCATGGGTTTCGTTGTTCTCTGTGGTTTTTCAGTTGTTTAAATTTTTCCGGGTTTATGTTATTTGCTGTGTTTTCTGTGATTTGGAACCATGATTGTATTGCGCTGTTTATACTTGAGAGGTCTAGGTTTGTTAGTTGTTTTCCAAGTTCTTGTTGTAGGAGTTCAGTTTGGAAAGGTGGTCGGTATTTGAAGGATCGTTGGGATTCGTTTGTTTTTGTCAAGTTGTTGATTTTTGCTTGTGTTTTGCATTGTAGGATGTAGTGATCAGACCAGGGGACTGGTCTGAAAGAAATAGATGAATCTGAGAAATATTGATTAGTGAAAATCAGGTCCAATGTGTGACCCGCTTTATGTGTGGGGTTGTTTACTAGTAAGTTGTAATTTAGACTAGTTAGCATATCGAGTAGGGTTTGGCAATTTTGTGATCTGGGTCTGGTGTCAGTGTGGAGATTGAAATCGCCAAGAATGATAGTAGGTTTTTTCATACTAATGTTTGTTATCAGGAATTCTAGGAGAGGAGAGATGTCGTTGTCTAGGAGTTTGGGTGGGCAGTATACTAGACATATTTGTAGGCTTTGTGAATCAAAGAGGGCAATTTCATATTGTTTTTGTTGTATCTTGTGAGGAATCATCTTCATTGAGAATTGTTTTTTTATAATAAGAAGTAGTCCTCCTCCTCTACGATTCTTGTGAGGGATTGAGAACGTGTCATATGTGCAGCTGTCTAGTTGGTTCGTTAAGACTTGATCCGTATTTTTTAACCAAGTTTCTGTTATGGCAATAAAATCGGGGTTTTTTTCTTGAAGTTTGTCGGATATTAGCATATATTTTTTGGTTAAGGATTGAGCACTGATGAGGAGGAAGGTGAGACATAGTATGTTTTTGAAATTTTTCATTAGTGGGATGTTTATTAGGTATCTGTGTCTTTTTTTATGTGTCGTGTTAGTCAGGGTAGCCATCTCTGGAGTTGCTGATTTACGTTGATGTTTTGTGGTTTGGCTGGCCGATGCTGAATGAGAGCAGGAAGCATGAAAGAGCGATCAGTATGATAGCTTAGTGATGTTTGCCGCAGTGGTGATGATTCTTGTAGGATGAGTGTTGGAGGTTGCTTGTTGATTTGATGGTGAGCGCTGGATGCTGGTTGCTGCGCTGAGGGTGAGTGCTGGATGCTGGATGCTGCGCTGAGGGTGAGTGCTGGATGCTGGTTGCTGTGCTGAGGGTGAGTGCTGGATGCTGGTTGCTGCGATGAGGGTGGGTGCTGGATGCTGGTTGCTGCGCTGAGGGTGAGTGCTGGATGCTGCGCTGAGGGTGAGTGCTGGATGCTGGTTGCTGCGATGAGGGTGAGTGCTGGGTGGTTACAGGTTTGTTAGGAAGGAGGTTGAGTTCATGTTGTAGGCTGGAGGTTGAAAAACTTAAGGTGAGATTCTATATAATTTTGGTGTGAAGTAGGCACTGGTTGTATGATCCGTGAAGCGTTTATTTTGTGACCTTGGTTTCACAAAGGGGCGCACTAAGGGGCATGCCCCTTAGGTCGCGCTCCTTCGGGCATGCGACGCTCGGCGCACGACGCCGCCAGGACGTGCTAAAATTTAAAGAGCTTCGATCAGCCCTCTGATAGGCCTGGTGCCTCTCAGAGGGTGCGGTTTACTCACCACGAGGTTGCCTCCCCTCTTTTTTTTTTTTTTTTTCGTTGATTCGGTCTATTTGCTCCTCTCTCTTCCTTTCGTTCCCGGGTTGCTCGCCTCCTCTGCACGGCTCACCACGACGATCTGGGTGAGCGGGCTCCCGCCCCGATTGGGCCGCACGAGCCCCGGCAGAGGAGGTCGGGTGAAGCTGGTTGTTGTTGGGAGCGGGTGAGCTTGAACAAGGATGCCGCCGGGACGCGCTAAAATTTAAAGAGCTTCGATCAGCCCTCTGATAGGCCTGGTGCCTCTCAGAGGGTGCAGTTTACTCACTGCGAGGTTTCCTCCCCTAAAAGTAAGCTCCATTAGTTCATATTCACCTCTATGTGTGGGAAAATGCAGCCATGAATAGTTTGAGATGAATACAGGAGCACCACAGGGTTCGGCCCTGTCAGCCCTTCTATTTAATATTCATTTTACACCATCTGTCAAATTCTATCTAGTCTTGCATAGGGGCCTTGGTATTTACATGGATAATATACAATTCTACTTCCCACTGATGATTTCACTCTAACTACTATTCAGCAGTGGCTCACATACAATAAGTTTGCCTTAAACTTAGCCAAAACAGAGATCCTTGTGATTCAGTGGAGTAGTTCTATCTGGATTCTGTAAACAGTAATGACTGAAGGGATTGAGCTACCGATTGTAACACCAGTACGAAGTTTGGGTTTTATAATTGATTAAAGGCTATCGTGCATTCCACAGATAAAAACAGTTCTGAGGAGTGGGTTTTATAAATTAAGGGTGATATGGGGACTAAAACCCCTACTACAACTGACAGACTTTCGCTGTGTGATGCAATCCTACTTATTGACCATGATGGATTATTATAATGCGAGTTATCTGGTAAACCTGCAAAATGCAGCGACTCGACTTATGACTGGCCGCACAAAGACAGAACATATTTCTACCAATCCAGTGGAATGTTAAATATAAAACAGCTACGCTGGAATATAAGTTATTGGCCACCATTCTTGGGATAAAAGTGCTGTTGAGAATTTACTATTTATTTATTTAACCATTCTTATTACCCGCAATTCTAACAAAATTAATTCATTGCGGAGAACAACAAATATACACAGTAAAACAAACATAAAAACATGCACACAAAAATGCAACAAACAAGAAATAAGTTAAAAATTAGAATTAAAATCAATTAAAGGATTTTGTAAAAAGAACCACTTTTATCAATTTATGAAAACTTAGTCTCACAGTGATTTCAGCTGGTACCCCATTCCATATATCAGACCCATAACATATCTCAAAATAAAAAAAAAAAGTTTTTCTTGTGAAACAAAGAATATTGCTTCACAGATGGCCTTATCACTGAAACAATAGGATTTAGCATAAATTGCTTTATGCAATAAAATCAATATCTTAAATTGCACTCTGAGGAATTAGTAAGCAATGTAGTTTTAAACAGGATGTTATACTTTTGTTGCAGGATACCATATTTCAAGTCCGTACCCTATGAGCTTATATTGGTGTGGGGACCAAGCAAGGCATGGACTATGATTACTACTGGACTACTACACCTGGTATCTCTTCAGCACCAGGAATTACAAGATTAAACTTGAACAGAGAAGAGAGATTCTCCCATCCCTCCTCATTCAGGCAGAGGTAAAGAAAGCTGACACCAGAGGTCACATGACTGCATTCAGGGAATCAGAAACCTGACATTCAGAAAGCAACATTTTGTAATATTCAGCCAGCATGCAGCCAGAAAAAAAGGCACAATCTCTCTCTCTCTCTCCCTGGCTGGGTGGAGCCTTGGGAGACAGATCTGGCTGAGGTGAAAGGAGTTGGCAGATTTGGAAAGACCTGTGAAAGAACTGAAGGGAGACCAAAGCTATGGAGGAAAAACAGGAGAGAGACTACAACCTGAGGGGGGAGTTCTTCTCAGCAAATCCACAGCCCCTAGGCTGGCTGGAGTGATCTGCAGGTTACAGGACTAAAACTACATAAACAGTTTCACATCCAAGCTAAATCCAAGAACAAAACACCCTTCATTACAAGAGAGATAGGAGGTTTATTGTATTTCTTTCTCTCATTCTCTCGTATCTTTATGGCAGAGATGACACCCTGCCTGTGTGGAGTGCAGACTTATTGATTACATTTGCATTCAGTAACAAGACTGCCCTTCTGTACAGAGCAGGTGGAATAAACCCTGGCTTTCTGGGACCGGATGCCTTGGGCTACTACCCTTCAACAGAGGGAAAGAAGGGACAGTTAGTTGAGCCAGCACAGGAAGTGTGCCATCTTACACTCAAAGCAACCATCATATTGTCCCTCCAAGCCAGGTTAACCTAATCTTCAAGGGTCGAAAGATGCATACCTTGGGACTGCAATAGGAACATTAGTTCCTGAGAAATCAGGGTTCATAGATTGCTACAGAGACAAGGTGCCTGCACTACTATGCATATTAATTTTTACTGTATAGTTTCATTCTAGAGTAACATAGATCTGCATAATAGAACATTGTCATATACTTGTTATATAAAGACTTGCCATATTTGTGCCCTTTTGGATTCATGCATGTGTTATGTTTCATGGTTTAATCACAATACATTTTCACCATCTGATGTTTCTTATTCTAATATTTATTCACTAATAAATAATACACTGTTTTTCCTGTGTGTGGTGATTCTTGCCAGTAGTGATCTACAACACAGAATAAGGGGTGTGAAGGGGACAGTGTACATGGGAGGCACTGCACTTTTCTTCCAGATGCTATCTAGTAACCCTCAACCCCCCACCCCATCCACTCACAATACTAAGTGGGAGGAGGGGGCTTCTGTGCAACCTTCTCTTCCTTGGCAGTTGGATAGACTTATACCCTGAGCGAAGTTCTATACTCTCATTCCATTTTATTGCAAAAGATTATTCATGCAGCAGCATTCTGAATTAATTGTAATCCCTGTATCAAACCCTTAGATAAACCTGCATTATAGTGCATCACAATAATCCAAACTGCTCAGAACAGCAGCTTGCACTACAAGATGTAAATCCTGAAAAGGAAGTATCTTTCTGAGTGACCGTATTACCTTCAACTTATAAAAGGCAACTTTCGCTATTGTTTTTTTTTTTTTTGTGCTCTGATAGTCAGTCTACTATCTTACCTCCTCACTCAATTTCACTTTAACAGTATCATTTAATGTTATAATATTTCTTGGAGTCAATTTACCTAGCCACATAAAGGATCTCTTCTCATAATTCAAAACTAAAGCAATATCTGTAAACCATTGACTTATTGCAAAATTCTTACTAAACATTTCATGAGGATCAAGTCTATCAAGATTTTCACGGGGAACATAAAATTGTACATCATAAATTTTATATATTTACCCAGTCAATATAACTGAAATCTCCCATTATTACTGTGCTGCCAAATTTCTTAGCTTCCCTAATCTCTGTTAGCATTTCATTGTTCGTCTGTTCATTTTGGTGAGGTGGACGGTGGAACACCCCTACTGCTACACTCTTCCCCATCAGACATGGAATTTGCACCCGTAAAGTTTCTACTGGTCATTTAGTCTTCTGCAGGATCTTTATCCAGTTGGACCCTACGCCATCCTTAACATAATGTGCCACCCCGCACCAAGTTAATCCTCCCTATCATTGCGATATAATTTGTACCCTGGTACAGCACTGTCCCATTGGTTATTCTCCTTCCACCAGGTTTCTGAGATGCCATGTCTATCTTGTCATTCAGTACTATAAATTCTAACTTCCCCATCTTTCTTTTTAGACTTCAGGGATTAGAATACAGACATTTCAAAGTACATTTGTTATTTGTATATACTACTTTCTTAGCAGTTGATAGGGATAACTCAATCTGTTCTTTTCTTATTTAAAACATTTTTAGCCCACCCTTCCTATGTTCAGGGTGGGTTACAATATCACATTCACAGATTTTTAAAACATGGTAACAAAGTCACATAGAATAAAAATTGCATAGCAGCGAGTAGTCAGAAGAATCAAAAACATGGATTTAGAAATTAAAAGCAAGTTTAAATAAAAACATCTTTAAAGCTTTTTTAAAAAACCTAGGGTCTTTTAGATTTCTCAATTTGTTTGGTAACGAATTCCAAAAGATTGCACCTGCTATTGAAAATGCTCTTTCCCTCGTTTCATCCAGATGCGTGATTTTAGGGGAAGGGATGTCCAGAATATTCTGGACTCCAGTCTTCATGTTCCAGAGCCTTTGTCTGCCCTCGTCTCCTGTCCGGCCTGCTGTCATTGCCTTTCCCAGCGGCGGTCCGAAAGGGCTTGGAGTAGTTGGAGGACCACTCAGAGACCAAAGCCTGCATGCTCATAACAGAAGGCAAGACCTCCCAAGGCCCCCCCTTCTGTAACACACTGCTATTACTGGCATCAGTAGCATGGGTTCTACTTAATGACAGGTACTTGTACCGTGGATTGGCTACTGTTGGAAACAGGATGTTAAGCTTGATGGACCCTCGGTCTGACCCAGTAAGGCAACATCTTATGTTCATGAAACACAAGGATGTTAGGGACATGCATTTGTTTCAAACAAATACATTTTTCGGAATAAAAAATTCTATTTTCTGTTTGGTCTGAGTGAAACAAACCAAAATATACTTGTTCATTCCTAAAAATATAAATAAATAAAAAGGAGCCTCCCCAGGCCCCTTGCCACTGCCTCAAGGCCCAGAGTACCTCCCCCCAATCCTGCCAAAAAGGCAGGAGCTTGGCCTACCTGGCAGGTTTGAGCCAAGACCTGTCAGGGCCTCCCTGTTCTTCTCTGCCCCCACTCCAATCCTGAAAATAAGCCAGGGTCAGGAACCTCCATGGCCCCCACTTATTCCTTCCTTGGAGATCTGCAACAAAGAAAGGGGCAGGAGCAACTCTGAATCACTCCTGCCCTGTTAGAATCCCTTTAAAAATGATACCAGTTGGACGTGAGACCATTTTTCAAAGACCACTGGCAGGGCAGGAGTGACTATATATTGCTCCTGCCCCTTTCTTTGCTGCAGACCCCAAGAAAGGGGTAAATGGAAGCCAGGAAGGTCACTGGCCCTGGCTTATTTGCAGTGGTTGGAAGGGGATCAGATGAGCTTAGAGAGGCACAGTTTGGCTCAGCTCAACTAAGTAGGCTGTGGCCCCAGCTTATTGATGGGGTGGTGGGGGGTGAGGGACCCGGGAAACCCCTGGGATACTCCAGGGCTGAGGCAGCAGTGGAAGGGGGGAAACCAGGGAGGCATTCATAATTTATTTTGTTTTGTTTTTTATTTAAAATATTTGAATTTGTCAAACGAACTAAACCAAAATAAACATTTCATGGACCAAAATACAAATACCTCCCGCCACTCCCCAAAATGAAAAATGGAACAGAGATGAAAATATCAGGTCTGCACATCGCTAAATGATGGAATCTTCCTGTTCTGAATGGTGGCACACAGATCTATCTCAGGTGTACATCGCTTGAGACATCTCCTATCTGCTACACCCTCATCCAGGGATCATTCATAGAAATCTTGAATTTAACTGAGCTTGCCTGTCAGGTACATGACCTCTTAGGTCTACTTTATCACCTTGACAGCTTCCCAACATAGAAGTTATTCTGAAAGAACTGAGATACAGAAATCTTGTCCTCAAGTGCTGCAAACAGGATATCCACAAAGAATATGCATGAGCTATATCTGCATACATTGGAGGTAGTGTATGCAAATTTATCTCATGCATATTCATTGTAAGTATCCTGAAAACCAAAGCTGCTTGTGGCAACTGAGGACTGGAGCTGCCTATCCCTGTGACAGAACATGACCACATGATTCTCTATGTGTTATCAGCACAATTTTTTTGGCTACCAATCTCTGAAGGTCCTTAAAGCATTCATCATAACTTGGAGCTAAAATAAATCAATGTGATATCTCCTTTCATGGATAGACCAAGGCCTCTGCATGTAAAATACTTGTGTATGAGCTTCCTAGTCCAGGTTGAAGGCATTTGTTGTCAGAACAATTTGGTGAGGGAAAATCTGGAAAAGCAATCCCAAAGGCAGATTGAAATGGGAAAATCACCAATAATGGCTTTTAAAGTCGAGTGACTTGATTCTATACTGTGACTTAAGATCTATTGGGCTAGTTTTATATGGTTATATATCATAAGAATGGCTATTTGTTGATGCCTTGTAGCCCAGCATCCACAATATGTCCCATGTTGGAATTTGTTGACTCTGAATGACTCCTTTCACTCATGCTTAAAACGCTTTACAGTGCAACTTGTTAAAATTTGTATGTGAATGTTAAATTTGGAATTAACATGCTATGCAAAAACTGGTACCAAGAAAAAGGTAAACCATGTCCAAAAGAGTGTGGTTGTATAACTAATATTGACCTCAAAACTAGAAAGTTTAAGTGAATGAGCCAATTAGCCTATCCCTCCCCAGAGGAAAGCTAAGGCGCCATGGTCTCCAACAGATACCCCTTCCTCTCTCATACTCCCCAGACCAAAGATCTAGGGAGCACATGCCCTGATCCCTCTTTTCCACTCATTCAGAGTTGAGAGATCACATGCTCCAATCCTTATGCACACCATCTAGACAGAAATTCTGATAATTTATTGCTTTTTCTCTTTCTTATGTGAGTTGAATGTAACCCAAATATTTAGCATTCAAGGTTTTCTTCCCACGTTATAAAATTGGCATTGGCGCGAGCAAGGGGGGTTTCATTTTTGCTATATTCGCGTGGCAACACATCGGGGCCTTCCCCAGTTCCCTCCCAGTCTGCTCCAATTTAGGAGCGGACTGGGAGAGAACTTTCCTACCCCCTACCCTAACCTCCCTTCCCCTCTCCTCCCCAACCTCTAAAAACCTCAATTTTAAATCTTTTTATCTTTTTTTTTTTTTTAACAAGTTACTTCAGGGCCCGCCCCTTCCAAGAGGCCCGGCAGCCCTTGAGCAGATCCCGGCCTTTACGCGCGTGGCCGGGCCTCTTGGAAGATTTACATGCACGGGGCTTTAAAAATCTGCCCTTTATAGTATTGCTTTTGTTAAGGAATGCAATAGGGAAATCAGAATAAGTCCCAGCATACAATAGGGTAAAACCTCGATTGGATCAACCTGTACTGAAAATCTGGAGCCAGTTGACAACCCTATCTGACTAAATGCTTCTGAATATGGACCTCTTAATTAAAACATTTCAAAGTAGACAAATTAAAAAAAAAATCCTGAGTGTTCATATCCTGTACTATATAAAGGCTCTTTAAAATCCTGTTAAATAAAGATGTCCTGTTTCAAAGATTGCACTTTATATTTTAATGTTAGCGCTCTTTTATCTACTTGCACCTTTTGCACAACCCTTTTCTATATGTTGTTGTTCTTTTAAGTAAGTGTTTCCTGAAATAATTTACTAACAGCAAGACACAGCTCCTAAAACAAGGATTCATGTTCTATAAATCCTATCACCACTAAAATGAACACAAAATCCTCTGCCGTTTGACTCATCTCCACTGCCCACCTCCATGTGTATCCGGGAGCACCATCTGTTGCACTGATGTTTTCTCAGGGCTGCCTTCCTCTGATGTACTGTGCCTCTTGGCTTTCATCTGGGCCACAAGTGACATCTCTCTGTCAAACACCAGGGCTGTGGCTTCCACTATAAGTGGCAGTCTGGCAGCTGCAGGATGCAGCTTAAAGAATGTCCTAACACACTACCCTTTCTATTCAAAAACTCACTGCACATTCTATCCTATTTAAAGCCTTTCTCATGCTACAGGGTCAGTATATTTTGTACCTACGTCTGATTTTGTCTCGTTAACTTCATTGCTGCTAGTTCCACCACTCCCTAGTATCATCAAAACTTGCAAGCACTTAGCACTTGTACTTTTTTTTTTATTTAGGCACCAGTGTTCGAAAATGCATTAATGCTACTGAAAGTATTAATGTACATTTAAAGTTTTATTAGGGATTTCAGACTAGGTTTATGTACGATAACATTGCTAAGGCATGTAAATTATCTTGCATTAGTTTTAATATGAAATCTATTCTAATCATATAATGACAGGCAAAACTAAGCAAAATAGCTCATTATCTTTTAGCACAGGGAAAAAATAAGTGCACAAATTGTTTCATAGATGAATTTACACATCTCTGGGAATAGGTGTTACATTTTGTAATGCCATCCATATATAAATGTGGCAGATCCACCCAGTCTGGCCACTAGATGCAACTATCCCTGTCCTTAACCCCTTTTTCTTAGGAGCCATCCATACCCTTCAGCACCCTCCCACCTAGAGGTTCTGATTGGATGTCTCAATGCTATTTAGCCCAGCCATTACTATGGGTTCAGTTTTAGAAAGCAGCCAGAGAGTAAAGATGCAATTTTTTCCACTCTCTGGTAGGGCCTCCCGGCCTAGCCAAAAGGAGTTTTCTTTCAGAAGAGATACCTCATAGTACAATCCCTGCCAGAGGGTCCTTCTTGTTTATAAATTACAGAGAGATAGATTTGTAAGCCTGATACCTTTTAGGAGCAAAAGGGCTCTCATCCAGGGGACAAAAGACCTGGGAGTCTACTCTAGACCCTCGGTAGGCAAGCACCAGTGATGGATCCTGCTGCGAGAGATGGTGAAAACAGAGAAGATATCCAATTTAAACTTTAAAGTATTTTGGGATTTTGAGTTAATTTGGGAGGTTTTCGGATCCCCCTTCCCCACTGGGATTTCAGAACTGTTTGGAAACCTGATCCCGCTGACTTCTCCCTAAGAGAAGTCCCCCAGGAAAAGAAATAAGGACAAAGTAACAAATGAATTGAAGTAAAGAAGAACATGAATCAGGAGATTCCATCCAGATTTTCACCCATCAAGGGAGCAGGACAGGCTGGGTGTTCAAGGAGGAGAAGATGACTAAAAGTAGGATTTTTGCAATGCACAGAGGACCCTATCACTAGGACTCCTAGGGAACAGCCGCTGGGAGAGTATGCACATTTAAAATCACCCTGGGCTCTCCTCAGATGTCTGTAATAAGGACAGCTACCCACCATGCAGAAAATCCCGTATCAACAGTCAGATGTACACATTTTTTGGACAATGGATTTTATTTAACTTTATGAATCAGTAATTTATTTTACACCCTGTCCTGGTCCTGCTAATTCTTATTGCATCGCATATCATGGGAAGCACTTACACTTCAAAGATATACACTGGCGACCTTTTTTCAATGTCTGGGCCATAAAGGAGAGCTCCCCCCGCCAAAATAATTCCCCCCCAGGGTTTGAGAGTCAGCATGAGGTATGAAATGCTAACTGGAGCAGCCCCGAATATATACATTAGTTGTGTCCTGAAGAGAATTACTACTTCCTAAAAAGGGGGTTACATAGACATATACCGTACTTTTCTTTTCCTTCATTTACAAATTATAAAGATCAATTGTTTGTACGTGCAACAATGATGCATGTGTGTGCATTAACAGCCAGGGTTAGTGCCTTTAAATTACAATCTTATTATACTGCTACCCTTTATATCAGTGCTTCGGTTTCTTTTCTATGCCTTTTTCCTTGCTCTTGAATCTCTTCTTACCTCTTTTTCCACTTCACTGAATCCTATTAACTCTTCTGTCATCATGATGTACCTTCATCCTGCTATTCGACCTATTTCTGTACAAATGTCTCTCTAGAGACTTCCACATTTTTCTCACCACCTTGATAGACTATTCACAACTAGTTCCCATCAACACCATCTATTTTGCTCCCTTTATTCCTCAAATGTTTTCTTCCACTGCTGCATTCATCGAAGTTCACTCCATCCCTTTCAAAACTAACGCCGCCCTTGATCTCTTCTCTTGATATGGACTTTCTTCCTGGCTCTCATGGCAGCGTGACTGCCATCTCATGACATGGTTTCTTCTGCTGCTCTCTGCTCCTACACCTCTTTCTTAACCCTTCCTCCAAAACCATCATTCTTCTGATCATGGTTGGGACTCAGGACTTGTATATTTTCTGGTTTACATAATATTTTCTCCAGCTTTGAATTTATCTGATTTTTAAGTTTTTGTTGCCCTTCCCTTTGATTATTATTATGCTGTACTAGCTCCCTGGACTCATGTAGTTTTCACCCAATGAGCTTGAGCCTCTACTTAATGCATTTCAGCTTTGGTTCTATATGAAAGGATAATGTACAGAATCTCTGTGTAGGTTGGTTTGTATGTGTGTATGTCCTCTCTATCCCGCAAACCCACCCCATATATATATGCTACCCCACCCCATATATATATATGCTACCATCTGTACATAGTCCAACACAAATATGTTAATAAACATGTGGATAAAGGTGAACCGGTAGATTTTCAGAAGGCGTTTGATGAAGTTCCTCATGAGAGGCTTCCAGGAAAAGTAAAAAGTCATAGGATAGATGGCGATTTCCTTTTGTGGATTACAAACTGGCTAAAAGACAGGAAACAGAGAGTAGGATTAAATGGACAATTTTCTCAGTGGAAGGGAGTGGGCAGTGGAGTGCCTCAGGGTTCTGTATTGGGACCCTTACTTTTCAATATATTTATAAATGATCTGGAAAGAAATACGACGAGTGAGGTAATCAAATTTGCAGATGATACAAAATTGTTCAGAGTAGATAAATCACAAGCAGATTGTGATAAATTGCAGGAAGATCTTGTGAGACTGGAAAATTGGGCATCAAAATGGCAGATGAAATTTAATGTGGATAAGTGCAAGGTGATGCATATAGGGAAAAATAACCCATGCCATAGTTACACAAAGTTAGGTTCCATATTAGATGCTACCACCCAACACATTGAAATCGTCGGTTCAGTGTGCTGCGGCAGTCAAAAAAGCAAACAATGTTGGGAATTATTAGAAAGTTAATGGTGAATAAAATGGAAAATGTCATAATGCCTCTGTATTACTCCATGGTGAGACCGCACCTTGAATACTGTGTACAATTCTGGTCACCGCATCTCAAAAAAGATATAGTTGCAATGGAGAAGGTACAGAGAAGGGCAACCAAAATAAGGGGAATGGAACAGCTCCCCTATGAGGAAAGACTAAAGAGGTTAGGACTTTTCAGCTTGGAGAAGAGACGGCTGAGGGGGGATATGATATAGGTGTTTAAAATCATGAGAGGTCTAGAACGCGTAGATGTGAATCGGATATTTACGCTTTCGGATAATAGAAAGACTAGGGGCACTCCATGAAGTTAGCATGTGGCACATTTAAAACTAATCGGAGAAAGTTCTTTTTCACTCAACGCACAATTAAACTCTGGAATTTGTTGTCAGAGGATGTGGTTAGTGCAGTTAGTATAGCTGTGTTTAAAAAAGGATTGGATAAGTTCTTGGAGGAGAAGTCCATTACCTGCTATCAATTAAGTTGACTTAGAAATCAGCCACTGCTATTACTAGCAACAGTAACATGGAATAGACTTAGTTTTTGGGTACTTGCCAGGTTCTTATGGCCTGGATTGGCCACTGTTGGAAACAGGATGCTGGGCTTGATGGACCCTTGGTCTGACCCAGTATGGCATGTTCTTATGTTTAATCATGTGAAAATTCCCATGAAATGTACTATAATACAGTAACTGAATATCACAGTTTAGTAAATCCAATAGGAATTTTCTTCACACTGCGGCTGAGTAAGTGACACATAAATGGCCACAGCAACATGCAATAGTGAACTCCCATCCTGGGCCAGCCAGGTAAAGGGGCCACAAGGCCCTGTAAATCCCCTCACTGACCCAAAGAAAATCCCCGGTGGCCCATGGAGGTAAAGGAAAAGTCTTCAGGCTACCCATCCATAACAAAGTTAAAAAAGGAGCCACATTTAAAGCCCACTCCTTCTTAGGGTTACCTCCCTTATCATCTGGACCCCCTCCCACTTTACTCTATAATCCTGGAGTCTTCAGAGGGCAGGAGCAATTCCCACTCAATCGTGACCCACTGGCACTGTTTTTCAAAATTATGCCATCTGACTCCAGGCAATAGGGAGGCCTAAGATCATCTGCCTGGTATGGAAAAATGATGCTGATCACTCCTGCATCCTAAAGATCCTCAGAATTATGGGCTAAGATTGGGGATGGAATCATAGAAGGGAGACAACATTAAGAAGGGCAGAGATAGAATTTTGAGATAGGAAAATTTTCAGACAGGTAATCTGTATGCATAAATTGCTATTTACCAGGTAAATGGATTTGCAAATTATCCTCCAGTAGAGATGTACCCAGGTAAATGGGCCTGGTTGAAAACTGCCCTCCTCTGCCAGGCTAAAAGTCTGCACAGGCTTGCACAGCACACGCACTTTTATCTGGGTTAAGAAGAAGTGTGTGGGTGGATGCATTTAGGTTGGGGGAGGAAAAGCGCAAGCGTATATTTGATTTTCAAATGCACACATTCTATTTCCCTCTTGCTTTGTTGCCAGCACAAATGACAGGTGGTAGTTGTGCATACCCTTTGTGCATACATACCTCACCTTATCCAGTTTTCAAACAGAAACTAAGTAGGCAGTTCTCTGAAAATTAGCTGAAGAAAACATGTATACTTTGCAGTTAGGCAACCTTTGGAAAACTGTCATCATGGTGTCTCACTTCTAAAAATGCCTTATGCAAAATAAGGAACCAAATGTCTGTTTTACAATAAAAATTTAAATTTATAACTGCTAAACTAAATTCTGAGAAAAAATTTGGGAAATCTGTGCTGTTTGATGAGCGATTATTTTATTGACTTTTCCTTACATGATAGGGGCAATGGCCCCTAATTTTGCACACCTGGGAAAGGCGTTCCATGGATGTATCTTTTGGATTGAGTTTTGATTTTAAAAAGTGTGTGCATCAATTCTCTCAGCAATACTATGTGCACCAAACAACTGGTGTAATTTATCCCAGCATAGTTTTGCAGGGATATATTTCATAGTGGACTTCTATGCTTTGAAATTTTCATACACTTTTTAAATACCATTTCTATACCAGATTAAGGTTAAACCAGTAAATACTTTTGAGAAGCATCCAAAGAACACACGCCCTTTACTTAAGCTGCCATTCCATATACTCAGATAGCAAATTGATTGATGGCCTGCCTTATTAGTGACTGTGGGGAGTATTATAATCTATGTATTATAAATGAGTTCAACTGCAGAGGTCAATTTGCCCCTGCAGTTTCCAACTTCCTTTGGAGAAATGGCAGCAGATATTTGGGTTATCCCAAATAATAGGTATCATAAAACGGTTATTTAGGAGATATTCAGGGCTGACAACGGCTTAAATATATTTCGGAAGGGTCAAAGACAATACCATTGTGTACAATCCATTACCCCCTCTGTACTGTCCCTCAGTCAGCCCAAAACAGATTCACCCACACACTTATGTTGTCTTACTTTCCTCCCAAAGACCTCCACCCTAAAATATATTTACTCCTGACTAAGGCAGGAGTAAGTCTACCTGTGCCTCACTTTTTCAGCACAGTGCCCAATTTACAAAGACATTTATCCAGGTGATTTGATCTGTCTGAAAATCAACCTCCTTAGACTGGCTAAAAAGTGCTAAAAGGAGGCATTTCTTTCTGTATGTGTAGCTCCCTCCTTCGTGGATGTATTCAAAAAGGTGCAAAGATCATACTCAGTCCCAGGGCTAAGTCCTCTCACAGTCTCACAAGTTTCAAACAGCCCCAAGGCATGGATTCTTCAGATGGAGGGGAGACTACCTCCAGAGCCCAAGGCATATAAGAGGAAATCTCTTTACTGTGTGTACTCTTGATAGTCATGTGTAGGTTCAGAAATTCAGTCAGGAAACTCTGGCTGGGGGTTACAAATTAAAACGTTACTATGGTGAGGGCCGGCGAGTCCATTAGGCAAAATTCGGCGGTCTCCTAGGGCGCCAAGCCATAGGGGGTGCCGAAGAGCAGCCACGTGGTGCTGCAAGCGGGGCCTATCCCGCCCTGAGAAGCACACAGTCTCTATTTCTCTTTGCCTCGAGCAGGATAGGCCCCACTTGCGGCACAATGTGGCTGCTCTTCGGCGCCCCCCTACGGCTCTGCGCCCTGAGAAGCATACAGTTGGCACCGAAACAGGTAGGAGGAGGGAGCGCAACACTGTGTGCTTCTCAGGACCGCGAGCAGGCCCTGAGAAGCACACAGTCGGCACCGAAACAGGTGGGGAGGTGCGACCGGGGGGGGGGGGGGTGGCAGCACAAGGGTCACCTAGGGCACCCATCCGCCCAATACCCGTGCACCAGCCCTGACTGTGGTTTTTCAGTATAAATCACTTTGTATCAATAAAGTTGTTTCCATTGACATCCATGTCCCTGTCTCGTGTACTTCCTCACACCTCTCCCCTCTGTAAATGTGTCCCTCAGTCCTGGGTATTGAGATGCTCTCACCCTCCAGGATTTGGCATGCTAAGGGCCGGATTTTAAAAGCCCTGCGCGCGTAAATCCGGCCAGATTTACGTGCGCAGGGCACTCGCGCGCCGGCACGCCTATTTTGCATAGGCCGCGGGCGCGCGCATAGCCCCGGGATGCGCGTAAGTCCCGGGGCTTCGTACAAGGGGCGGGAGGGGGGGTGTCCGGGGCCGTGTCCGGGGGCGGGTCCAGGGGCATGGCGCCGGCCCAGGGGCGTGGCCGAGGCCTCCGGACCAGCCCCCGGGTTGGGTGATGGCGCGCGCAGATTTACACCTGCCTCGGGTAGGCATAAATCTGCCGACAAAGGTGGGGGGGGGGGTTTAGAAAGGGCAGGAGGGGTGGGTTAGGTAGGGGAAGGGAGGGGAGGCGGAAGGAAAGTTCCCTCCGAGGCCGCTCCAATTTCGGAGCGGCCTCGGAGGGAACAGGCAGCACGCGCCGACCCCGGATTTTATAAGATACGCGCGTATCTTATAAAATCCAGCGTACTTTTGTTCGCGCATGGTGAGCGAACAAAAGTACGCGCGAGCGCTGTTTTTGAAAATGTACCCCTAAGTGTCCCAGGTGTGTGGGGGCACCTTAGCTGTAGTGGGATCCCTTCCTCAACTCTATCTGAGGTACAGGTGTATTTTCAGATCCTCAAAAAACAATCCTTGTCCTGTATCCTAGGGTAAAGACTCCAGTGGAAGTCTCCAGATATCACAAATTTCTTAATCCTGATCTCCTCTCAAAACAGTGTAGAAAGATTTCTCTGACCAAAAGATTCTGTAGCCAGGAAAGATCAGCTCTTCCTCTTTCTCCAGCTACTGAGTAGGAAGGGTGGCAGCAAAATATCCTTCCAACTCCAAAGGGCAAATATATTCTCAAAACTGCAGCAATCAAAATTCTGTTGTGATGAGTCACCACTATCTTCCATGGGTTGTGAGATGCAGCAGCAGGTATTCTCTACCTCTATCTTCCCAAGGCAGGGCTTTTTCCTTCCTGAGCCAGACCAGGGTTCACAAAACACAAAAATTCGAAAATTAACTTCCAAAAAAATAATTAACTTACTCAAAAACCTGAGGCTAACCCTTCTAGACTGATTGTATACTGGTCTGTATGTGCTTTTCTCCTTCTCTAAAATCTCTGACTACAGGGCCTACAACTGGAGGCAGAGGACAGTAAAAGAACAATCATACTCCTCCAGCAAAACAAAAATGCATCACTTACCTTATGCAGACAAGAGCTGACCATGCCAGCCAAATGCAGAGGAAGCGCCATTAAGATTGGCATGGTCCTCTTCTATGTGCCTAACCCAGGGCTTATGCTAGGGCCATCTAGAAGAGACCTAGAGAGTCTCTGCATATGTTTAGGTTGGGGGTGTAAACACTGCGTGTTTTTGATATTTTCAAATTCTGCACAATAGATTACCTCCACACCTATAGCAACTAAAAAGCACACAAACACTTTTAGCAAACTAGCTGCAAAGTGTGTGTGACAAAAGCACCCATGTACTGTGCAACTTCTCAAGGCACTCACAATTGACCTCATTTATAGTCTAGAGGAGAAAATGGGTTTCAGTTTCTCCCTTGGAAAATTATTGGAGCCAGGCCATGCTTCCTTCTGTCTTATTATTCTTTCAGATTCCATTCAGAAGTAATATGGAAGAAGCTTCAGGACACAGATATTTAAAGCACCATTTTGGCAGAATTTGTTGCTGCTGATTTTTCAGCCACTAATCACAGCACCTGCCTTTTAGTTTTCTCCTGCTCCTTCAAGCTTCCAGCTGAAACAGAAGCAGAGCTGGAATTTGGTGCCATTAATCTTCATTCATAACTAGCTGAGGAATTTTTTTCCCTATTCTATATCCTCTTCCAACTTACTTTAGTCCAGACATTTCAGTAATGGTCCTCAGTTGGGGGCCAGGCACAAGGGCTCCTTTCAAAACCCAGAAATAATGGGCCCTAACTTTGGCCATTAGGAATCACCCCTGTGTGATGATTATGACTCCATAGTATTCCTAACCCTGGCTGACCTGGAGAATGGAAAAACTGAGCAGGCAATTAAAACCAGGTCCCTCTGCATGGCAGTGCACAACTGGCCTGGCACTTGTCTTACCAGACATGCTTTGGAAGACTCAATCTAACCATACATGCCTTTCCCTTTTATTCATCTCTTCTGCACATCTCTCACCAGTAGTGGCTGGGTAAGGTCACCAATTGCTCAGTTTTCATGTCTTAACCTTTATTCTTTTCTACAGTCAAGAAACTTTCCTGTGAATATTTAACAGATTTTGTACTCAGTCAAATGTACTTCTTGGGCATCCAAAGGGATAACTACCTTTAATTTTTAACTGATTCTCTTGCCCTGATACTTGTGTTCCCAAGCATAGATTTATAGTGCTGCAAGTTAGTTATTTAAAGAACCAGGTGATAATATTGAGAGGTTAACATCTCTACTGAGGAATCAAGGTTATTTCAAAAAGGTTTGGACATAGTTTGTAACAATGAAATGATATGATGTATTGTTGAGTATTATAGAAACAGAGCACACCCTAGATCAAGGGTGAGCAAACTGAACTGTAGTCTCCCTTCCATCCATGCAATCGGTTGGGCCCGCAACAAGTTTGGTTACATCTTTCATATGTAAGGAACTGTTGATTTCCTTATCAAAAGAAGTGAACTAAGTTCATGGAGAGGAACAGAGAGATTAGTGAATAAGGGATGGGTTCTGGGCTCCTCCATGTGAGAGATAGTCATGGTGTGCGCTTGAGCCTTTATAAACCCTGTCATCATCTTAGGGTGTGGATTTCAGTTGTGGATCTTGGTTGGATTTTTGCTGAGTTGCCCTGCTGTGGAATTGCCCTGTTTGTGCAGCCCCACCTTTTGTTTGTTTTCTGGGACAAGAACTCTAAGGGTCCCCTTCACAAAGACCTGTGTAAAGAGAGTTGGAAACATTGAGGCTGATATTGAAAACACATTTAGCCGGATAAATAGGACTTATTCACGTAAATGGTAGCCACGGAATATATGGCTATGTTCAGTGGTTGCCACTTAGCTGGATAAGCTACATATTCAGCTAAGTACATAACCATGCTGCTGAATATTCCATGCAACTTAGCCCGATAAGTTATATTCGCCTGAGTTACATACCTGGATATCATTAAATATTGGGCTCTGAGTATATTAACACTAATTCTGGTCCAGATTTTTGGAGACTTTTGTTACTGGAGAAGGACATTTTTCTATCCTTCTTTCTCTCCTTGGGTTTCCCTTTGACATTAAGAATTTTGTATTTATTGACTGAGAACCCTAGGGTCCAGGGACTCAGATTTTGTTTACTTTGTGGAGGAGGTGTCTTTCATCTAGAAAGAAGGGGGAAGAAGTTGTGTCCTCACAGAGGAATGGATTCACATCCATTACAAGACAGAGGAGATTTTCACTACTGACTCAAGTGTGCCACATTTGGTACTGCCATAAGGAGTTCTATGAGAATAGAGAAGACTTCAGAAGAGGTATCAGAATTGGGACTTTTCATTCTGTTAAGTAATTGAGATTATTGATCCAACCATTCTATAATGGGAAAAAAAATTGATATAAATTTGGAGATGGGGAGAAGATTTTCACTTTCTTCAGCTGGATTAGTAGAAAGATAAAGGAGCTAAAGTAATAAGGAATTGGATATTTCAAATTCTAAAGAGTTTTTATTGCAAATGTATGGCCACAAATTTATTGATTCCAACTTGTAAATAAACTGAATTAAACACCAAAGAGCTTTAAACAACATTTTCATTCATTTAATCAATTAAAAGTTGGAAACCATTCAACTCCCAGCATATTTACTGCAACCTGAGACTTTAGAGATTATTAGTGCTTTATGCCAAGGGACTTTAATGGGCTGAGGGGGGGATATGATAGAGGTGTTTAAAATCATGAGAGGTCTAGAACGGGTAGATGTGAATCGGTTATTTACTCTTTCATTCAGATAATAGAAAGACTAGAGGGCACTTCAAAAAGTTAGCATGTGGCACATTTAAAACTTATCGGAGAAAGTTCTTTTTCATTCAATGCACAATTAAACTGTGGAATTTGTTGCCAGAGGATGTGGTTAGTGCAGTTAGTATAGCTGTGTTTAAAAAAGGATTGGATATTTTCTTGGAGAAGTCCATTACCTGCTATTAATTAAGTTGACTTAGAAAATAGCCACTCCTATTACTAGCAACAGTAACATGGAATAGACTTACGTTTTTGGGTACTTGCCAGGTTCTTATGACCTGGATTGGCCACTGTTGGAAACAGGATGCTGGGCTTGATGGAGCGATACAGAGCAATACAGAGGCATTATGACATTTTCCGTTTTATTCACCATTCCCTTTCTAATAATTCCCAACATTCTGTTTGCTTTTTTGACTGCCGCAGCACACTGAGCCGACGATTTCAATGTGTTATCCACTATGACACCTAGATCTCCTTCTTGGGTGGTAGCACCTAATATGGAACCTAACATTGTGTAACTATGACATGGGTTATTTTTCCCTATATGCATCACCTTGCACTTATCCACATTAAATTTAATCTGCCATTTCGATGCCCAATTTTCCAGTCTTACAAGGTCTTCCTGCAATTTATCACAATCTCCTTGTGATTTAACTACTCTGAACAATTTTGTATCATCTGCAAATTTGATTACCTCACTCGTCGTATTTCTTTCCAGATCATTTATAAATATATTGAAAAGTAAGGGTCCCAATACAGATCCCTGAGGCACTCCACTGCCACTCCCATCCACAGAGAAAATTGTCCATTTAATCCTACTGTTTCCTGTCTTTTAGCCAGTTTGTAATCCGCGAAAGGACATCGCCACCTGTCCCATGACTTTTTACCTTTCCTAGAAGCCTCTCATGAGGAACTTTGTCAAACACCTTCTGAAAATCCAAGAACACCTCATCTACTGGTTCACCTTTATCCACATGTTTATTAACTCCTTCAAAAAAGTGAAGCAGATTTGTGAGGCAAGACTTGCCTTGGGTAAAGCCATGCTGACTTTGTTCCATTAAACTATGTCTTTCTGTATGTTCTGTTATTTTGATGTTCAGAACACTTTCCACTATTTTTCCTGGCACTGAAGTCAGGCTAACTGATCTGTAGTTTCCCAGTTCGCCCCTAGAGCCCTTTTTAAATATTGGGGTTACAATAGCTATCCTCAAGTCTTCAGGTACAATAAATGATAGGTTACAAATTTTTACCAATAGTTCTGAAATTTCATTTTTTAGTTCCTTCAGAACTCTGGGGTATATATCATCCGATCCAGTTGATTTACCTATCAGGCCTACCACATCTTCTAGGTTCACGGTGATTTGGTTCAGTCCATCTGAATCATTACCCATGAAAACCTTCAGTACGGGTACCTCCCCAACATCCTCTTCAGTAAACACCTAAGCAAAGAAAACATTTAATCTTTCCGCAATGGCCTTATCTTCTCTAAGTGCCCCTTTAACCCCTCAATCATCTAACGGTCCAACTGACTCCCTCACAGGCTTTCTGCTTCAGATATATTTTTAAAAGATTTTACTATGAGTTTATGCCTCCACGGCCAACTTCTTTTCAAAATTCTCTCTTAGCCTGTCTTATCATTGTCTTACATTTAACTTGCCAACGCTTATGCATTATCCTATTTTCTTCTGTTGGATCCTTCTTCTAATTTTTGAATGAAGATCTTTTGGCTAAAATAGCTTCTTTCACCTCCCCTTTTAACCATGTCGGTAATCTTTTTGCCTTCTTTCCACCTTTTTTATTGTATGGAATACATCTGGACTGTGCTTCTAGGATGGTATTTTTTTAACAATGACCACACCTCTTGCACACTTTTTACCTTTGTAGCTGCTCCTTTCAGTTTTTTTCTAACAATTTTTCTCATTTTATCAAAGTTTCCCTTTTGAAAGTTTAGCACGAGAGCCATGGATTTGCTTACTGTCCCCCTTCCAGTCATTAATTCAAATTTGATCATATTATGATCACTATTGCCAAGCGGCCACACCACCGTTACCTCTCTCACCAAATCCTGTGCTCCACTGTGAATTAGATCTAAAATTGCTCCCTCTCTTGCCGGTTCTAGACCATAAAGTATATGTAACCACTCTTCAGGAACCTCCCGAAAAACAGGGGCACACAATTATCTCCAGGTCCACTTATTTACCCAGAACTCTGCTTCTCTCTACTCCCTCATTCCACACAGTTCTCCACTGGCCACTTGGTTGCCAGAGTCCATTCCGGCAAGTAGGAGAATACAATACCAGGGCCAAAGGCTCACGGGAGTGGGTACCCACTTTCAGTCTCAATACTCTCGCTGTCTCTCTCTTTCTCTGTTGATACTCACTGTCCGTTGACTCAGCTTGCAGGTACCCTCTATTGGAAGAACAGTCAGGACAACTTGAATGGTGTTCAAAATAAACTTTTATTGCACCAAAACTAATCTTGGATATCCATGCCACAAAAAAAATAAATATCCATGAATCTTCCAAAAATAAACACAAAAGCCCTCAATGCTTGTTCTCAATTTGCTGTTGCCTGAGCCAGTATTCCTATGGGGTATGGACCACCTATAGTACTCACACTCTAGGGTGACCAAAAGTGGGCTCTTGGCCAAAGCACCAAGTCTTAATCTTTTTGACTAAAATCAGTAATCCCGGAATTCAAGAAGTAAAGGCCAAAACACCTTAGTTCTTCTCAAATCCCTTCCGTTCTCTTCTCAAGGCAAATGTACTCCCCACCTCAGCTGGTAGTAGGGCACAGCAGCACCTATCCTGATCCCCTCAGATGGGGGGCTTCCCTCCTGAATAAAACAGGTCCATATGCAAAAACTCTCTCCAGAAAACTAGGTCACTTTTCCCATTTCCCCTAGGCGAGAGGGGCTTAGAAAAGGTCTTCTTCAACAACTCTCCTCTAATGCTCTCAAGTATCCCTCCCCTCTGCACATGCTCAGCCCCAATTTATAGGGCAGAGCTGACCAATCCCAAACCTTCAGAAAACAAACCTTTAGGGATGGTCAAAAAAATACTCCAAATCCTTTAGTGTTAATCAAAAGGAGTAAGGTTATTGGTAAGGGATTGGAGCATATTTCTATTACATATAAACAGAAATGTGCATACAAAAACTGAACTGGATAACTGCAACAACCAGACTATGGGCCTGATTTACTAAGGTTTTTCTCCTATTCTGTTTCTATGGATACAAAGGGGGAAAGAAAATCCTAAATAAATAAATAAATACAAGAAAAATGCTTGGTAAATGAGACCTTCTGTATGCAGTGCAACAATGGAAAAACGGAAACATTACCATTTATCATAAAACATCAAACAATAACATCAAGAAATATAAAATATCAATCATAACAGTAAAAGGATACTAATAAGAATATTTCAAAACATTCAATAATTAAAAACTCACTGAGAAACAGAAGTGCATTCATTTTGTTGGGACTCAAATTCATTTAATTAGTTTTTTGTTTCCATTAAAGTAAATGGGGGAAGCATTGCAGTCTAAATTAGGCTCCAAAATTGGGGTTTTCTAATCAGTTTTCTTATAACTTGTGGGAAGAAATCATCAGACATGGAAAAGAACTCCAAGATACCTAGAAAGACTTTGGAAAGAGACACCAAAAGTGGCATGAATAGCCTAAGGTTCCGTAAAGGGGCAAAGGGGTACTAGCACTGGTAGGAGCTCTCTGTCACTATGAGAGGAGCAAAAAAGCAAAAGTGGGAAGAACATCTCCAAGCTCCAAAAGAGGGCACCAGCAACAGTGACTTGAATATTTGATGGCATCTTAAGTGGCAATCTGCAACCAAATGTGGCATCAGCATCCTAAGGCACCATGAAGATGAAATGAAGCAGAAAAGGTGGCAGAAAAAAACCCAAGGCAGGCATTGATAAAGGGGCCAAGCAATACAAAGAGTGGCTTCAAGACACCAAAGCAACATGAGAGGTGCAAGCAGCCTCCAGAATGGCAAGAATAACTCAAGGTATAAGGTCTGGGGTACAACGAAAAGGCATAGTGGCAAAGAGAACTCCAAGGTCTGGGCAAGGAAGCAAGGCTGAATGACACAAAGATCCACAAGGTATAGTACTGAGGGTATAGCAGTAAGTCAGAGTAATATGGCAGATACCAATCATACTTTTGAAGCATATTATCATTTATCAGATTCTGTACAAAAAAAGTTAACTGTGCTGTTTTTTTTTAATAAGCTTTTATTTGCATTCCCTGCTTGAACTTGACCTAGCTGCTGAGTGGATTTTTTATTTTCTTGTGAAATGGGCTTTCTGAAGGAGAATTTTATCACATGCAGCATATCTAAATTTTATTCTCTAATGAATGGAGAGTGGTTTTCCTGGAAAGTGGTGAGGGTTGCTTTATATAAAAACATTTCCCCATATTTTTTAGCTGAATTGAGCCTGTTCCATTTCTTCATTTTCTGGTTTTGTGAGAGATCTTTCTCACTATTCTGTTACCACATTTAGAACATCGAAATGATTAATCTTGAGCAACTTTTCTTGTGTGCATGCATTTCTTCCTTTTAAATGAGGACTTTTTTGGACAAACTGAACCAGTATAATCAACCGCCAAATAGTGTGGGAGAACTAGGCTAAGATTGTGGAAGGGGAAATGGATGAACTATAAAACAGATGCAATGCTGTGGTAATGAAACCTGTGTCTTTTTTTGTTTACTTTTTTCTAAGTTTGTTCTGAGGACAAAAAAATCACCCGAATAGAAAAACCAAAAAGAAAGCAATTGTGAGAAGAACACTTCAAGGCTCCAAAAGAAGGCACCAAGCAACAGTGACATGAACACTTGATGGCATATAGAAACATAGAAATGACGGCAGAAGACGACCAACAGGCTCATCCAGTCTGCCCAGCAAGCTCTCACACTTATTTTCCCATAACTTTCTGTTACCCCGACTGCTGAGTTCAGGGCCCTTATTGGTAACTTTTTTATTCCAATTTCCTTCCACCCCCGCCACTGATGCAGAGAGCAGTGTTGGAGATGCATCAAAGTGAAGTATAAGGCTTAGTGTTTGAGGGTAGTAACCTTCGCAACGGGAAGTTACCCTGATGTTTGTATACTCATACTGCTCAGATCAATGCCTTGTTAGATGTTGTCTGGATGTAAATCCTCTTTTCCTCATTCCCCTCCTGCCCCTGAAGCAGAGATCCACGCTGGATATGCATTCCAAGTGAAGTATCAGGCTTAATTAGTTTGGGTTAGTAACCGCTGCAGCAAGCAAGCTACTCCCACGTTTATTTGTTTACCCAGACTGTGTAATTCAGTCCTTGTTGGTTGTTGTCTGAATGTAAATCCTCTTATCTTCATTGCCCCCTGCTGTTGAAGCAGAGCGCAACGTTGGATATGGAAGTGAAGTATCAGGCTTAATTGGTTTGGGGTAGTAACCGCCACAACAAGCAAGCTACTCCCACACTTATTTGTTTACCCAGACTGTGCAGCCTTGTTGGTTGTTGCCTGCATGCAAATCCTCTTTTCCACATTTGCTCTTGCCATTGAAGCATAGAGCAATGTTGGAGTTGCATTAACCGTGTGAACATTTATTGAATAAGGGTATTAATCACCAGGTTGTAGCCATCATTCCTGCAAGCCAACCCCATGCTTCTTCTCTTCATTCCCACCCTCTAGGCTTAATGGTCCTCTAGGCTTTATGGATCCACGGTGTTTATCCCATGCCCCTTTGAAATCCTTCACAGTTTTGGTCTTCACCACCTCCTCTGGAAGGTCATTCCAGGCATCCACCACCCTCTCTTGAGTAGCGACCTGGCACCAAAAGTAGCATCAACATCCTAAGACACCATGAAGGGGAAATGAAGCAGAAAAGGTGGCTGAAAATAACCCCAAGCCAGGCATTGATAAAGGGGCCAAACAGCACAGAGTGGCTTCAAAACACTGAAGCAACATGAATAGTGCAAAGTAGTCCCCCCAGATTGGCAAAACAACTCAAAGTGTAAGGTCAGGGGTATGATAGTAACACACAGTGGCAAAGAGAACTCCAAGGTATAAGCTCTGGGCATGGAAGTAAGCCTGAGTGGCACAGACCCTCAAAATACTGGGTGGAATTATGATTTTCTTGTGAAATGGGCTTTCCCAATGAAAATCATATCACATTCACAACATCTAAATAGTTTCACAAATGAGTATTGTTAGATTTTATAGTAACTTGTGAAGTTTTTTTTTTTAAAGAAAATATTTCCATATTCTGTAGCTGATCTCTGGCTGTTCAGTTTCCTGGTTTTGTAATTTTGCCCAATTGATACTTAATGTATTCAGAACACGTAAATGGTTTCTCTCTTATGTTTTCTGTTCTGTCTGCATTTCGTCCTTATGACTAAGGGATTTTTTTGGATAAACCACTTAAGTATATCAACATCAGGTTGGGAGAACCAGGATCAGATCATTGCAGAGAGTTAAAACAAAATAAAGAACCATAAAATAGGTTCAAGGGGGTAAATTGCTGGTGTGTTGGTTACTACCCTAAACCAATAAGCCTTCATACTGTTGATGCAACTCCATAACTGTTCTTTAACAGCAGAGGGAAAACTGGAAAAGGGGAATTAGATTCAGACAGCAACCAACATGGACATTGAATTTTATGGTCTGGGAAACAAGTAACTTGCTGATGCAGCTGTTACTATCCTTGACCAATAAGCCTGATACTTTTGATGCAACTCCAACATCGCTCTCTGCTTCAATGGCAAGAGGAATGGGGAATTGGACTAAGATACAAACCAAGGGCCCGGACTTCACAGTTTGGGAAAATAAGTATGGGGGTGACCTGTATGGCAAGGCAGATGCTACCATGGGCTTGCTGGACAGACTGGATGGACTGTTTGGTCTTTTTCTGCCATCATATTCTATCTTTCTAGGTGGAGGGGAGGAGAATTTTTGTTTTCTGGGGAAAAGCAAATACCTTAGTACAACAAAGAAAAAAACAATAGCAAACAACAGGAAATACCAAAACTCCCATGCTCTTATACAATGGAGGCATACCAGGCAGGCGGGGCAGTAGCACCAAGACCTCTGTGGTGGTATAAGGATATGACCGCCAGAGAGAGTAATAGCAGTCAGGTCCCTTCCTGCCATGCCCCATGGTACAAGGGGCATGGCAAGTAGGCATGTGGCAGCAATTTGCAAGTCCCCTATGATTGAATAAGAGGCATGGCAAATAGGCATGTGCCAGCAAATCTCCTTTGGTAGAATTAGGGAATGGAAGCTAGACATGATGCAGCAAGTCCCTTATGGTGGTACTAGGGATATGAAAGATAGCCATCAAGCAAGAAGTCCCTTATGGTGGTACTAGGGATACTGCAGCTGGACATCAAGCAGAAGACAGTCATTATAGTGACTACAGAAAGAATGCACACTTTGCACAGCACATCTCAGATGTCAAGATCAATGTCCTGTTACGATCCTGCTCGTGAAGCCCATCCCGTGAGCAGGCCCTTCACTTACCCCAAGTCGCCCCTACTGTCTACTTCGTGGCCTAGTGCCGCCGCTGAGTCACTGCTCCTTTGCAGCATGGAGCCGCCGCCCTTCCTTTTCGTGGCCCTGCGCCGCCGTCAGAACTCTGCCTCCGCAGGGGGGAATGCCCTGCTGGGATTCCCGTAAGTGGCCGGAAACTGGCGCCGGCACTGCCTCCTTCATTGCGGCCTTGAGCCACCGCCGGGACCTCTTCATCTTCGTGGCAGGATGCCGCCAATGCAGTCATCCCTGGGCCCTTCTCTAGGCACGTGACTGCGCCTCTTCACCTGATTTAAAGGGCCAGCAGTGGGGAAAAGCCTGCGGCCCCACCGGAAGTCCTCTTCAGCTTCACTTCCTGCTTCAGCCCTATAAAAGGGCTCAGTTCCTGTTCCTCAGGGCTTTCGGATCCTGGTCCCATGGTTGTCCATGTTCTTCTTCATCAGATCAAGGTCCTCCGTGGTCTTCACTTGTCTAGATGGCTTTTCGTTCTGTGTTCTTGGTGTTCCTGGTCTCCTCGTCCTGATGTTCCTGGTCTTATCCTTCATCGGCGCTCCTTCATCGCATGTTCCTGATGTTCCAGATGTTCTGATGTTCTGTGTCTAGAGGTTCCGTGTTCCTGAGGTCCTGGTCCTGATGTCTTTGTCTTCGTCTCTGCATCCAGTTCCTAGATTCCTTGTGTCCACCTTTCCTGGCATGCCGTCGTAGTCCGTGACCAGCCCCATAGGGGGCTGTGTAGAGCGCTTTGTGGCACAAGGCCCGTCTTCTCGTCCACAGCACAGCCTCCAAGAGGCTCCTGTTTTTAATGCCGTGCTTCTGAGAATCCTGAGTCTTGAATCCTATCCCGGTCTTTGGAGTTCCTAGTGCCTGCTTCCGTCCATGCTCAAGACTCTGCCAGAACCTGCTCCGCTTCAGCGTGGTCCACAACCAGCCATAGGTGGCTGTGTAGGGTGCTTCACGGTGCAGGCCTCTACTGAATCTTCGACATGTTCCAGTCTCAAGTTCCACTTCCTCGCCTGGAGTCTGCTTCGTGACCAACCATGGGTGGCTATGTAGGACGCGCTGCGATGCAGTTCTCACCCAGTACTTTCATCTGAATCCTGAATCCTTGCCTGAGACCTTCTGAGTAACCTGAATCCTTGTCCGAATCTTCTGAGTAACCTGAGTGTTCGTCCGAGTCTTCTGAGTAACCTGAGTCTTCGTCCGAGTCTTCCAAGTTCCTGAGTTCCTGTCTGGTCTTGTTCCTGCCTTCAGTCTCCGTCTGGCCTCACGCACTCGTCATTCCCAAGCGGCGGGTCCGGAAGGGCTATCGAGTGGCCAGAGAGCTACTCTTGTGACCAGCATTGCGTTGCTGGGTTACACTGGTGCATGTAGGTCCAGCAGAGGGCTGAGCCCGCCTTGTTCCTGCTCCAAAGTTCCTTGCCTTAGTTCCAGTCCTGCTTTGTTCCTGCTCCGCCCGTGCTTGCATGCTCTCACCTCCCACATGTGCCTTGGGGCTCCTCCCTTAGTCGTGCCTTGATCCAGGGGCTCACTCTCTCCTATGAGCTAGCAACTACGCCTCCATGCTCTCAACATGAGCCGTAGGCCACACTCGCAACATGCCCCTGGATCTGTAGAGCAGTGATAGGAAAGTTTAGAGAAATGCTTCACTGTGTTATGTTGTCTCCTTGACAATAAGTCTTGCCAAGATCTGATAAGACACACACAACTCACTGGGCTGGCTGCTAATAGCTATACTGTAACAATTCCTAACTGACTGTATTTTACCTGTTATTCTCCATAGACATTAATGGCCATATAAATGAATGGGATAAAAAATGAATGAAACAAACAGGATTCATTTAATTCGGGAGTCCATCTTAGTTCATTTCAGGAGCCCCTAAAAAAAAAAAAAATTAGACCCAATTCAATTTGAGATCCCCATTCGTTTTAAACAAATGCACATCCCTGAGAAATTGTTTTTAAACAACTCCAAACACCAACAATATATCCCAAAACAGCAGACACATCAAATATCACCCAATAATTAAAACTTGTAAGGATTAAAAAAAAAAAATCCTCCACTTTCTATATCTGAGAACTTTTGATTCCAGTCATCCTGCTTTCATCATGAATTAGTTGGACGTGGGAGAGGGTGCTCAAAATCTCTCTCTTATATACACACATTCTCTAACACACACGTTCATGATCACACACACTCTTTCATATACTCACTCACACAGCCATATACTCTTCCTCACACATATGCTCACTGATGCACTCGCATGCTCTCTCACCCACATTGCGTCTCACACACACGCACATGCTGATTCACTCACTCTCCTTTTCACACATTCAGTCACACACACACACATGCTCACTGACTCATGTATTTTCTTACATTTGTGGTCAAGGGAAATCCAGGCTGGGTCCCAGGAGAGCTCTGGGAAGACTTTTAAGGCAGATGGCCCTTTGATATTTGAAGGTTTGTGGGCCAGAAGGCCCTACTGATTTTCTTTTTTAAAAATATTTTTTGCTGGGACTGAAGGATAGGGGGGAACCATGAAGCTTTCAGCTATGGTGAGGCAGCAGTGGGAAGTCTGCATTCTGCTTTTCACCAGCAAAGGCAGGGCTAGTGTCAGGATAGGAGGAGGAAGTGTTTCCCAAATCTACCATGGTGATTGTAGGGTTACTAACTCTCTTGATTTTTTCCTGGACTGTATACATTTTTAGGGTACTGTACAGAAAAAGGAGGGTTAAAATGTTCAGAAATGTCCTGATTTTAGCCCTACAACTACAGATTAGTATCCAAATGTCCTCTGAAATTATACTCTATAGTGTGTGCTTTGGTAGCAACTCTGCATTCCAGGTGTGGCCTCAAAAGCCACAAACAGTCCTGGTTTTCAGGATATCCACAATGACTATGCAAGAGATGGATTTACATGCAGTCGAGGCAGTGTATGCAACTCTATCTCATGCATATTCACTGGGGAAATCCTGAAAACCAGGCTTGTTTGTGGCTCTTGAGGACTGGAATTGGCCACCTATGCTCTATTCAATATGTATTGGATACATTTATTTTGTGTCACTTATATAAACTTCAGTCCATAATTTACATATTTTACAAAACAGCAGTTTGGTCCATGGACTGGTAAAAGCAAACTTTTCTTAGTAAAAAAGTTTGAGAATTTGGGATCAAATGAGCCTCCAAACAGATAGACTCAGAAGTGACATGAGAAAATATTTTTTCACAGAAAGGACGGTGGATGCATGCAACAGTTTACCAGTGGAGGGGGTAGAGGCAAAAACAGTTTAAAAAAGCAAGAGAAAAGTACAAAGGATCATTAATTGCTAAGCAGTGAGGGGAAAGTCAGAGATTAACTGGAGTTTGTGGCATTGCAGCAGGAAGTAAACTAGGCAGATTAGATGGATCCTTATCTACAATTATATTCTCTTTTTCTGTAATATTCTAATGATGAAGAGTGGCAATAAAAATTGTAGGTGTGTGTAAACCCCATCAGCGAAGATATTAAACAGCATCTCCAAGTGTTCAGCAATTTAACCACTGAAAGTTGGCCCATAGAGCTGCTACTGCCATCGTTGTAAGAAAAAGAGGCAGGAAAAAGTGAAGAGCCTCAGGGGAGGCTCCCACTATAGAGAAGAGCTACTGCAGGAACTGGTGTTGGTCGCAGTGACTGTGCAGGAATGGGGCCGCTACAACCAACACAAACTATGTTATTGGCCTTACCTGCTCACCAGGGCATGCCCGAAGACCTGATGGGCCAATCTTCTTGTTTTCAATTTTGAAACAGCCCTTTTTGCTGGGTAAATGGCTTTTGAAAATTGCCCTTCTTATGAGTATCAGGCATAACAGTATAGAAAACATTCTGTTGAGGAGAGGTCCCAATTCAGGGGAGAGAGTGTGCCCTTGGGCCATGGCACGACCCCAGAGGAGACTCCGGAGAGCGCAGAGGCAGGTGTGACATATCCGAGCATGGGCAGACAATCTGAAGACTCAGGACCCTGACTTCTGCCGAATCCGAACGCACCAGAAGAGAGCCAGCAATGAAATGCTGGTCTCTGGGGGGGCCCTCCGGCTACTCGATAGAACTTTCGGACCCGCCAATTAGGAACAGCGGGTGCGACAAGATGGACAGAGGTCAAGGACAGGCGGTGACTGTAGAACAAGGACAAGGCATAGGCACTAGGTGACTTGGATGAGACAAGGCACTTGGAGACTCAGGCAGGCACTACACCTCAGGGCACTCTACACAGCCCTCCGTGGGCTGGTCGCGGACCACCCTGTCCCACTGTGCACCTTAACAGCCTGAAGAGGCTGGTCTCAGACCATACTGGGAGCAGGACAAGCACAGAACTGAAGCTCAGGACAGAAGGGAAATCCGGGCAGCACTAGAAGACGGATCCGACTGGACAGGGCTTCAATGACTGGGAACAGGACTCAGGCTCAGATTCAAACACGGATTCAGGCAAACTCAGGATGGTCATCTGGAGGTGGAATCCAGCGGTGAGACAAGGCTGGAATACCTGAGCCAGGAACTGGAGGAACCTAGACAACTGGACACAGGAACTGGAGTACTGGAACAACTGGAGATGAGGACTCAGAACAGGAACATCTGGAGACGAGGACATCTGGAGACAGGAACCGGAGAACTGGAACGACAAGGCACTGGACGGATAAGGATGCAGGATCCGACGAGAGACCAGGAACCACGGACAAAGATAAAGGAGCTCCCACGAAGAACACGGACCTTGAAGGAGAGACAAGGAATCTCGGAGCCTCCTGGACGAAGAGCTGGAATGGAGTATCCAGGAACAGGCAAGCTCCTTGCGAAGGCGACGAGGAACTGGCGAGGAGCCCTTTTATAGGGCTGAAGATGTGATGCTGGGAGACATCATCAGGCAGGGCCGCGGGGCTTTTCCCACCATGGGCCATTTAAATTCTGAAGAAAGGCGCAGCCGCGTGCCTAGTAAGAATCCAGAACCGGGGACAGCAGCGGCGACATCCACGCTGCGAAGGAAGGCCAAGGGCGGCGCTCCTGCCCCGAGACAAGGCCGGGATGTCGGCGGCTCCATGCCGCAAGGAAGGGCGATGGTGTCTCCACCCACCGCGGAGCAAGGACAGTGGCGGCGCTCCCACTGCATGGAGAACGGCGGCAATGGCGGTGGCACTCTGGCCGCGAGAGAGGTCGGCGTCGGCTGCAGAGCCGCAACGGAGGTGAGAGACTGCTCGTAGCTAGGCCCACGAGCAGCATTGTAACACATTCAAAACGGGTTTGGTACATCAATTGATAGAGGAATGGGTGAAATCTTGGAAATGTATGCCTATAGCTATCCACTAAGGAATGAAATTAACTGAAACTCAAATAAATACTGTGATATTGTAAGACAGTCACTATACTGCTAGCAGTGAGAATGACTGCCATGAAAGACTTACTTGTCCACAGTGATTTCATTAAAGGCAGCTACTGAATGGAGAAAGTAATTGGGTACATCTGATATGGAAACAAGCAATTAAAGAAACAATAAAACCACAGCAAAAAATGCAGAAAATATAGGGGGAAAGAAACCCAGAGCTATTTTGGATGTTATCAAAGATATGTAAAATAGGAAAAGAAACTTTTCTGTTAGCAAGTTTCCTACCAGTTACATATTTTTGAGTTATACTGTTTTCCAGACTACAGTTTCATATTAAGTCCTGTTCACTAAACTTTAATGGGCATATTTGTTGTTGTATCCAATAATCTGCTGTAAATAATTTCTTCTACTCAGTTATGGTTATTCCTATCCACCTTCTTTGCTGCTCTCTCCTCTTCTTCTCTGTCTATCCCACCCTCCCCCCGCTCCCTCTCTCGCCTGCTTCCTCCTTTCGCAAGTTTATTGTGAACAGGCATGATGTGCCCCACGAACGCCGGTATATTAAAAGCTGTTAAATAAAATAAATATTAAGGACCTCTTGTTTATGCTACAAATAGCATGTTATGCAAAGAGAAGATAACTTTAAAACATTTGCGAGCGTGCCCATATGTGCAGCTAATGTATATGACTCACGCATACATGTACATGTATTTTATATTGGGCATGCAAATGCATACCTGTATACACGCTATAAATATGCATAAATCTGCCCAACAATATGTTTGAGTATTTATAAATGACAGTATGTATTTTAAACATATCTAGATCATGTTTTGACTCAACTGGCTCAGTGGTGACAAAATTCTGGCTAAGTAGCACTATGGTGACTTATCCGACTAACTAGAGCTGTTATGACATATCTGGCTAATTAAGGTAGCCAGACAAGTAAAAGAAAATTGCTATTTAGCTAGATAATTAAGATAGATGGATAACTACAGTTTGAAGACTTATCTGGCTATCTTACTTATCCAGCTAAGTAGTGCCGGATAAGCCGGATAAGTCAAAATTTATTCAGAAAAGTGGTGGACATCTGCTATGCGCACATATTTATGCTCTTAATTTTAATCATTTACATGAGGAAACCTAACTCCAGAGCCATAGCGTGCCTATGGCCAATATGGCCATGACCATAGGTGCTGTTCCCAAAAAGCGAAATAGTGCTGCCATGTGCCAACAAAAGCAGTGCGGTCGGCGGGTACTCAGCAAAAGAAAATCAGCGTGGCCCCGTCGAAATCGACAGAGGTCACATGGCCTTAGTAAGTGAAAAAGCAGTGCGGCCCTATTGGCAACACTGCTGATTCTGGCAGAGCTGCACTGCTTTTCCACTTACTAAGGCCACATCATGCCGTCAATTTCAGTGGAGCTATGCTGCTTCAGTGGAGGAGGAGCGCGCCTGCTGGAAGTAGTCCAATTTTAGATCTGGCTTGGCCCTGTGGCCAGAAGTCATTCCCTTGGCCAAGATGGCTGAAGAAGATTGCTGCTGCCTGCTAAGCCAAGGAGGACGTGAGTGAGAAAGACAGCATGTGTACTTGTATGTGGGAGAGTGAGGGAGAGGATGTAAGCTTGTGTATGGGAGAGTGAGTGAGCATGTATGTGGTAGAGAGAAAACATGTGTAAGGGAGAGAGAGAGCATGTATGCTTGATTATGGGAGAGCATGTGTGCATGTGTATGGGAGAGTGAGAGAGCATGGGTACATGTGTATGTGAGAGAGAGCATGTGTGCTTTTATGTCGGAGAGTGAGAGAGACCTTGTGTGTGTGAGAGTGAGAGAGCATGTATGCATGTGTGTGTGGGAGAGTAAGAGAGCATGTGTGCTTATGTGTGAGAGAGAGAGAGAGAGTATGTGTGTGGGGGAGAGAGATAGTGTTGCGACTGTCACTTCCCAACGGCTTCACTCCGCCTACCTTTCCTTTCTTGCGGCTCCTTCTGCTCTTCTTGGACGCCTGGCTGCCGCGGCATCCGCCTGCTGTCCTCTCCGGCGTCCCCGGACCTCGTTGGGCACTGCCTCCCACCATGTTCTTCAGGTACCTTAGGGTGCGTGCGCCGCGTGGCCCTCATTCTTATTTCCTCATTGGCGCATTCCTCAGGGGCGTCCTCCTGTGATGACATCACACTGCCCGGATATTTAAGCCTACAGTTTATTGCTAGCCGTTGAGTTAGCAAGGGTGATTCTTATGGATGGGATTCGCTCTCCGTATCCAGCTATTCTGCCTTCCAACTTCATTGGACTCTTTCTGCTAACGGGGTACCCGCTCCTCAGGGGCCTCTTTGCTTCTTTCAGGTCGCTATCAGGTAACCGGTACTCGCTCAAGGGCCCATGTTCCCTGACCCGCAGCCTGCATCTATCTCCTCTTCTACTTGGAAGAATTCGCTACATACACCATCAGTGAGTACTACTATCATCCACTCCTCAGAGCCATGTCCCTGGAATCAGGTACTTGCTCCTCGAGGGCCTGCCTCCGTTCCAGCGCCAGTGCCATCTCCTACGTGGAACCGCTGTGTGAGAACTTTGCCAACAAGTCTCTCTGCTTCCAGGGATCTGGTACTCGCTCCTCGAGGGCCAGCTCTCCATGTCTCGGGGCTTCTCCATATTTGGGACTCTGTGAATGTTCTATTGTACTCGCTTTCTCAGTTCTCTCCACTACAGCACTGCTACCGGAGGAACCGCTGTTCCAGCGCCCTGGGGAATACTAGCCCAGCTGAACTACATCTTCTACGCACTACTGCCACCTCTGGTGGCTTCTCAAACTGTCTAAATAAAGAACTATCTGTGTTTGTGTGTCCAGAGCTGAGCCTGACCTGTGGCCCCTCACGGGACTTCCCCCCGTGGGCGTGGTCAGCTGCCAGAGTGTCCAAGGGTCCACCCAAACCTCACTAACTATAACAGACAGCACGTTTGTGGGAGACAGAGCATGTGTGCAGGAGAGTGAGAGAGCATGTGTGCTTGTGTGTGTGGGAGAGTAAGACAGTATGGGGCGGATTTTCAGAGTTCTGCTCGCGTAAATCCGCCCAAAACCGGGCGGATTTACGCGAGCAGGGCCCTGCGCGCCGGGAAGCCTATTTTACATAGGCCTCCTGGCGCGCGCAGAGCCCCGGGACTTGCGTAAGTCCCGGGGTTCTCGGAGGGGGCGTGTCGGGGGGGCGGGCCCGGTCGTCGCGGCGTTTCGGGGGCGTGTCGGCAGCGTTTTGGGGGTGGGTACGGGGGCGTGGCTACGGCCCGGGGGCGTGGCCGCGCCCTCCGTACCCGCCCCCAGGTTGCGGCCCGGCGCGCAGGAGGCCCGCTGGCGCGCGGGGATTTACGCCTCCCTCCGGGAGGCGTAAATCCCCCGACAAAGGTAAGGGGGGGTTTTAGACAGGGCCGGGCGGGTGGGTTAGGTAGGGGAAGGGAGGGGAAGGTGAGGGGAGGGCAAAGGAAAGTTCCCTCCGAGGCCGCTCCGATTTCGGAGCGGCCTTGGAGGGAACGGGGTAGGCTGCGCGGCTCGGCGCGCGCCGGCTATACAAAATTCATAGCCTTGCGCGCGCCGATCCAGGATTTTAGTGGATACGCGCGGCTCCGCGTGTATCTACTAAAATCCAGCGTACTTTTGTTTGCGCCTGGAGCGCAAACAAAAGTAGGCTATTCGCGCGCCTTTTAAAATCCGCCCCTATGTGTGCATGTTTGTGTGAGAGTGAGAGAGCATGTGTGTTTGAGAATGAGACAGAGCATGTGTGCTTTTATGTGGGACAGTGAGAGAGAGACCTTGTGTGTGTGAGAGTGAGAGAGAGAGCATGTGTGCTTGTGTGTATGATTGTGTGTGGGAGAGAAAGATCATGTGTGTGTATGCATGTGTATGGGAGAGTAAGAGCATGTGTGCTTGTGTGTGGGAGAGAGAGAGCGAATTTATTTATGTATGCATGTATGTGGGAGAGTGAGAGAGAGCATGTATGTATGTGGGAGAGTGAGAGAGTATGTGTGTGTATGAGAGCGAGCATGTGTGTGCACAACTACCCTAGTTACTCTCTGCCTGCTAATCCATGTCAATTTCAGGGAATCTGGAAATCAAAATTCCAAGGTATGGATAACGGGGAATTTTTTAAAATCTTTATTTTAATTGTTGGGTGTTATTTGATGTCTGTTTTAAAATATTTTATTGATATTTGGAAGATTTCTACATATATGAGTTTTTAATTATTGAATGTTATTCTTTTTATTGGTATGGTTTCACTAATTTTGTTTTATGAGGAATGGTAATGTTTCTGTTTTTTACATTGTTGCAGTGCATACAGAATTTAACCTGTTGCAGTTTCCAGTTCAGTAGCTTGGAGGCAGGCTACTTTTCTATGGGCCACCCTGTATTTATAATGTATGTTCCCTTTATTCTGAATTTGAGGGTCTGTCTATGTTTTGCATGTGTGACTGAAGTTAGTTATTCCATTAGTGTGTACTTTCTATTTAGGGATCTACAGCAGCTTGGATTGTTCTGTTTTACTAATAGAGAGTTTATAACTATTTCAGGCTTGATGTAATATTTATAATATTAACTTTCATAGGTACTGTTTCTGTTTGAGTGCTGGTAGTAAGTGGGGTTTTGATATAGAAATTATTTTTTCTCGTAGCTCTCTGACGGTTATGCCCATGCCCAAGATGCAGTACAGCAGTCCTAATACCATATAAGTTCCAAGTGTCTCTTGTTTTTTTGCAGGGTTTTCTGGTTGGCACCTCAGCAGTGCATGTAAATATAATATACAGAAGACTGTGCTTTGAATGATCTTTTTCATATAAAATTTATTATAAATACAAAATTTTTAATTGTGTGTGAGGAGGGTATGATGAGGTAGGGGGTGCAAAGCTGTAAAGTTTACATAGGGCACCTAATACCCTTGCATTGGCCATGAGCATTGCTGTACAAACATTGAACAGAGTCTCCCAACTCGTGGTGTCATGTGTTGTGTAATGGGTGAGGGTGCAGTTTTTCACTTGGCCACAGGCACCAAATTGCCTGGCTACAGCTTGCATAACACGTATTTTCTTTTGCACTTGTCAGCTTTTACATGTGTAAATTACTAAATTTGATAACATGTATGCATGAAGGAAATGACCAATTTGCCCAGTCTATCACTAGTTCATCAAGACCCCCCTGGTTCTTAAGCCTGAACTCCACCCAGTTTACCCAGACCCCTCACCCAGTCAGAATTTGGTGTAAAGAATTCTATTCTTACACCAGATAATTAGCAGATGTAAATATGCCCAGGTAACAACTGTATACACATCGCTATCACCGGCTATAAAATAGCACCTTATATGGATAAATACTAACCCCGCCCTGCCCCTTTTTTATACTAGCAAATTTATTCGCATACCATTACTTGCACATGTATGTTTGAGGTTTATAAATAGCACTTGCACAAATATAGGCTATTTGTGCACACATGTGTTCAATTTTACATAAAAACATAAGAACCTATGCAATTCTTTTAAAATTCACCTTTAAGGTCTTAAACCTTATGGGACAGGGACCTACCGACTACAGCTGAATTTTTAACTCTCTTTGAACTCAGATTTGGAAAGGTGCACAATTAAATCTAAAATGTAAATCCAAATGTGCACTTTAAAGTGGTCTGCAAAGCTATTAGTGTGAGCATACTAAAATAATCATGCCGAGATGTGGAAATGAAGGAACATCATATGGTATGCTCACTCTCCATGCTATTTACCACATGCTTCAAAATGGTATGTTATTTAATATCCACATTTCTAACATGCATGTTATTGAGACAGCTTAGCTAACTGCAAATAGAGAGCCTGAAAAATGAAGACCATGTATAGAAGTTAACACTATAAAACTGTATCTTTTAAACCAGAATTCTTTTGCCAAACGAAAACAAACACTTTTATCAGGACTTCTTAAACAAATACACATACTCAAATCATAAATACATCTTCTCAGACAAAGCAGTCATCATAGAGGCTCTTCAGGAACTATATGAGGCACAGGGGTTTCATAATGCTGTATAAATGGACAGTCTCCAAAATACTGGCATGATTATCAAGATCATTACTGTCCTTGTTGTTGTTGATCAGTTGCAGGAGCACTTCAGGCATTCTAAGGCTTCAGCTGAAACTGCAGTTTTTGTGCGTAGTCTAGTCCACACTCCATAGCTAATCCCCTCCAGAGACAAGTGACTAGCCACTCACTTCCCCTATCCCCAATATAAAAAGATTTTATAAGCCAACAGCAGGACAGAGGAGACATGGAGGAGGGGGAGAGAATGACAGAGATTAAAGATGCAGTCAAAAGATAAAAGAAAATGTGTGGCATTGGGACACATGGAAACAAAGTAAATGATGGCAGATAAAGACCAAAATAGTCCATCTAGTCTGCCCAGCAAGTTTTTTTAGGGTGGTAACTTCTGTTCCATGCAGATTACTCCAAGCCTTCAGTTAAGGATAGTACCTTCTGCTCCATGTAGATTACCCCCAAGCAGAAATATAAACTTTAGGTATAACATAAATAATTCCTAATCAATATGGGCAGGTGAAAGAGAATGTAAATAACCAATCCAATTAAAAATTACTTTCACCAAATATTTCAAAACAATACAAAATATCACAGCTGAATTTGTTATATGCAGTAAATGGAGGAAAAAACCTCAGAATTGAGATATGTCTGGTTCATTGAACTTCAAAGACATGTTACATAGTGTACCATCATTGGTCATAAAAGCCTCCAGCCTGAACTTTATTTCTCTATGACATGCTTTATGATTTTATATCATTTTTGAAAAACGTTTTGTAAAAAATATCGGTCCAATTTTAAATAGCTGGCGCGCGTAACAAACGGGGGTTACGCACGTGGCTGCTCCTTGCGCATGCTGCGCGCATTTTAGAAAAGGCCCGGCCGCAAGTGTAAACCTCGTTACGCACACAAGAGCCAGGCTTCTTCCAAGGGGTGGTCCGGGACAGCACCATTCATTGTTGTCCTGACCCTCACGCGCCGGCCGGCTGCCAGTGCGCGCAACTTACTTCATGAACTTTCTGGTTCAATGGACCCGGCTTGCATTATCCTCTCTGCGACATTCACTGCCCCATCTGGTAAAACGGTGGTGCCTAAGAAACTTCGTAACAAAGTATTGGCTGGGGTCACGATTCCAAGTTAGCCGGGCATCCAGGACGAGCCCGGACCCAAACGCTTCTCCAACAATATTACTAGTGGCCCGAGATGCGTAAAGACATACGAGCATATGTTGATTTGTGCCCAATCTGCGCTCAGCACAAGATTCCTACAGGAAAAACCTGGGGACATTTACAACCACTGCCAACTCCCACGAAGCCTTGGACACACATCTCTACAGACTTCATTGTGGACCTTCCACCGTCTGAGGGCAACACAGTGATATGGCTAGTAGTGGATCGATTTTCCAAAATGGCCCACTTCATCCCGCTACCCTCCCTCCGGTCAGCTCCTCGTTTGGCCCAACTGTTCATGCTACATATCTTCCGCCTCCACGGAATACCGCAGCACATCACTTCAGATCGTGGACCGAAATTCACGGCCCGATATGGGCTCAACCTCTGTAAGGAGTTTCATATTTCCCTGGATTATACCATTGCATTTCACCCCCAAGCTAATGGTCAGGCGGAGAGGACAATCGGACCTTAAAACTATTTCTACGTTTATACGTCAACACATGTCAGGATGACTGGGTGGCACTTCTTCCCTGGGCTGAGTTCTCCCACAATGCACATGCCTGTACCGCGACCGGGGCTTCAGCTTTTCAAATTATCTTTGGGCGGCAACCCAGGCTACCCTTGCCTCTGCCTCTACCTGTTCCCTCACCGGCAGCCCAGCTCACTGCTGTTCAGTTGAAAAGGCTCTGAGTCCATACACAATAGATGCTGCTCAAGGGAGCTCGTACCACGAAGAAATTCGCTGAGAAACATTGAAGACCTGCTCCCCGGTTTTGTCCAGGAGAAAAAGTATGACTTAGCACCAGGCACATCCGGCTGAGGTTTCCGTCTATGCGACTTGCTCCCCGCTACATTGGTTCCTTCCCGCAGTTGCGACAACTGGGTCCTGTGACTTATCAACTTCGTCTGCCTGCCACTCTGAGGATCCATAATTCCTTCCACGTGTCTCTTTTGAAACCCTTGGTCCTCACCTGGCCTACTCAGAAGATTCCTGAAGCTTCGCAGCCCAGGGCGGAGGACAAAACCATATACCAGGTTCGTGAGGTTCTCGATGTCCAGAAACGAGGCAGCAAATGGGAATATCTCCTAGCTTGGGAAGGATTTGGACCAGAGGAGAACTCCTGGGAGCCTGTGTCGAAGATAAGGACCTTATCAATAACTTTCACACTGATCACCCAGGAAAGCCCAAGCCTTCTCGGGGGAGGCCTAAAGGAGGGGGTACTGTTATGGTCGCCAGCCGCGGCGGTCCACGACTGGGGCCGGGCATTCACCCGCGATGTTGGGCCACTCCGGAAGTGCCTGCAGGAGCAGGCAGCAGCCTCCGACGCTCTCGTCGCGGCAGTTGCCACCGCTGAATCATGGCCGCGTTGTCGGCCTGCCTTCTCGCTGACTCCTCCCCCGCCGGGTCTCCTATGGACATGCGCATGGCTGCTGCCTAGAATTAAAGGGGCCATGACAGGAAATGGTCATGGCTGCTCCCTGGAATGCCTCCTTGATTTCCTGTATTTAAGGCAAGATCTGCTCCTCAGAACTTGCCTTGGTATCTTGACTCCTGTTCTGGTGTTGTTCCTGAGCTCCGTGTTCCTTTTCCTGCCTTGCTCCTGGTCTCCGCTGTCTGTTTTCCTCGGTCCTATTCCCGTCCTTCCGATCCCAGCTCCTACTTCTCCTCACGTTGGACTGATTCTACTGGCTTTGACCCCTGGACCGGCTTCCGACCATTCTTCTGGTTTTGAACCCTGTACCGGCTTCCGACCATTCTTCGGGCCTCGACTCCTGGACTGGTTTATGACCTGCTGGAGGCGCCAACGGTCTGGATTCCATGACCTGCAGGAGGCGCCTGCATCCAGGCCTATCTCCAGTCCTCAGTGATTCACCTAAGTCCAAGCGTCCCGGGTCCCTACGGGCTCCTCCTGGGGGGATCGCGGGCTTCCAGTGGCGAAGTACCTGTTCGACTTCTGCTTTATCCGGCCTCACCTCCCAATGGTAAGGACCTAAGAGGGTTTATTCTCTCTTAGGTAGCGCCAACTCTACCTCGGACTAAGGGTCCACCTCCAGATCCATAACAGGATTAGGAAGAGAAACAGCACAGAAGCTTTTTGTGTAAAATTGGAAGGGTGAGTAAAATAGGAGAGGTCCCAGCACCACACATTTTCATATCTTTTGGCCAAAAAGAAGGGAGACTCTCGCAGGGGCTATAGGTTTCCCTCCCCCATTTAAATTAAAAAAAAAAAAAGGGCAATAATCAAGTAGGTAGGAAGTAGTTACCTGGTTATCTTTAAGCCTATACTTTCTTCAACCAAACCTCTAAGGGCCAGTATTCAACCGTGGAACAGCTAGTTGTTAGCTGGATACACCTATCCAGTTAACTTAACCGAGATATTTAACGGCACGGCAGCATTGCTGAATACATTCAGCTATCTTAAAGTTAGCCAGATAAGTATATCCAGTTAACTTTAGGGCAGCCCTATAGCACCACCACAGTTAGCCACATAACTTATGCGGATAACTCCACTCCTTCTGCAAAAGCCTCTCACCCGCCTCCCGCCTGCCCCAAATTTATGTAGCTGCATACGACAATGGATATCGCCATTTTGCCATTTAGATGAATAACTTTTCAGTTATCCGCCTAATTGGCTTTCGAATATCATCCTCCTAGTTTATCCAGCTAGTGCAGATATTCAATGCTAGCTAGATAAAAATATAAATCCTGCCCCGGAACACCTCTGCATTGCTACCTTTTAATTTGGCTAAATTTTAAATGGATAATGACTTACTGTGTTAAAATGTAACCACTGAGAGAGGTGTGTAATTCAAAACTCAGGGTTTACCTAGCTAACTTCAAAGTTATCCTAATAACAAACTCTTTTCAATACTTACTTGTAAATTGTTCTGCTTCTCTCATTAACTGCCATTTTAACATGCACATTATTTTTGTGAATACATGCTACACTTTTATAGCTTGAGTTTTATTGCAGAGGTTCCATTGTGTACCAAAATAATTATTTTATCCCTCCATTTGATAGGTCACTTTCTTTATTTTTCCAGTTAAGTGTCAAAAAGTACCCAACACCCAAGTTCTTTGTTTTCCTTTCATATTCTAACCTGCTGTCCAAAAAAGGTAGGTTGCTACTGCCCATGGAGCCACTCTGAAAACTGTTTGCACCTCGAATGGCAGCAGTAAGGTATTCTAATCAATATCCAGAGAAAACCTTCCCAGACAATTATTGTTACCATCTATGTGGCCATCATAATAGGCACTCCTGGTATCAAACACCTTCTTTGCCTTATATACAATTATCAGCCAATATCTAATTTCCATTTTTTTTCACAACTTACTAATAATTTTTTAATTGCAAAAGAATAAAAGAAAAAAAAAACAGGTGTTGCTGCTATAGTGGAATCCTCCCCTGAAAAAACATTGCGGCTGTATACCGTCGTTTTGCAGCAAAACACCGCAGGACAAAGCAACACGGCAGTGGCCTTTTAAACGAGATGGCTGCTGCAACCTCAAGGAACCACTATCGCCTTAAAGAGCTAACCATTTAAAAATATGTGACTGAAAATAGAAAACAATAAGTGGGCTTCAAGGCTGTTCACCCCACAGCCACCACTCAAGAGCAGCCCCGACAACCAAATGTGTTAAAAAATGAATACACTAGCTTGTATGACAATGGACTCCACCCAACCCCCAATCCTGCCTTCATTAAATAAAATGTCTCCCATCCCACTTTCTAAAGCCGTAAGGGCTGCCATGGACACCCACCTCAATGATTCAACAAATTGTTGGAGGTATAGTGACCCCCCTCCCCCATACCCCAAATTTACCAGAAAATCATTGGTCTTCAGTGGCACCTATCCTTATCCCCAAACCCACCTCCTGCAATGCCCAAACCTTAAAAAGTTGAAAAGTATCTCACAATGCGGCCTGAGTTGTCTCCTAGCCCTGGATGGCACTATTTTTTAAAATGGCGCCAAACTGACCTTGCGCCATCACATGATAGGAGCAAGATCCAGGGATCTGACCTAGGCCATGTGGCCTAGGTCCAATCCCCAGACCTTTCCCCAGGTCAGGTTGGTGCCATTTTGAAAAATGGCACAGACTGGGCCTGGGTCTAGGGAGCGCCCTGGGCCACATCACAGGATCTTCAACTTTTTAAGGTTTGGGGATGCAGGAGGGGGGTTAGAAGGGCTCAGGTGTGCTACTGAAGACCAATAATTTTTTGGTACATTTGGGGGATGTGAGAAGGGAGGTATTGGGAGGGGTTACTATACCCTCAAAAATTTGGTTCAAACATTGAGGTGATGGACCATAACACCACTTTTTTCATTGCAAAGGGGAGGATTATTCATTTTTGACGGGGTTGTGGGGGGTTCGGGGTGGCCATCATTGAGCAACTACTTTATTAACTTTTTTACTTTTCTTATTGGTACGGTTCTTTTTTAATTATTTGCATGGCCTGCATTAGGATCCCAAAGTTCCCGTGTAGCTGACCACTTTCTAAGTTGACCGCGATAAGTTATTTACATCAAATTGTATATGTGCGCGCAACGAGTAGCATGCGCACATGTACGCCCGTGCACAACCTATTAAAATCTACCCCAATATCGCCACAATAGGTCTACACTGTGCAATAAATAGCATATATCGTGGCTTCATGCATCTCCCAGTTAGTTTTTTTTGTTATAAAAACCTAAATGAACAAGAACTATATTAAACACAAGGTCTCTATTTTATGTTCACTCAATAACACAGTAATTATCTAATAATCTTTATTTTTAATTCTTTTATTTCATTTTTCACATTATAAACTGTAAAACTATATAAATATGCCTTCAATCAACATCATTGCGTTTAAAAACAAATTACCATATATTCACTGATCAAGACTCATACCCCATCACACTAACCAAACATTCAAATCCCATATATACCTTTAACCCCCTAAACTTTATAATCTCAGAACTTCCTCAAGGAATAGTTTTTACATGGGACAAAAAGCCCTTGCTTGAATGAGTCGTTTCAAAAGTGTCCTCTTACTTAACGCTATAGCTGTATCACCACGTCAATTAATGGAGTTATGTTCATCGCATTAAAGTTGTAACATTTTCAAATCACAGTCATTCAAACAACGGGAGCACCCGTTTCTCCGTTACCGTGAAATCTTCACAGTGCTCTGTTAACTTCTTTACTAATGCTGGAAGCCACCGTCAATCCTTCAACCTCACTCGCTTAAACTGCATCCAAAAGCAATCTTTTCAAATGACGTGTGCAGCCACCTTAAATTCTATCGACGTGGACCGTCCTTAATCAAAACTACCCGACGCCATGGCATTTTGGCGGCTATCCTGCCGCCTGCATCAGTCTATTTCAGTCTATTATACTGTGCTTGTGAATATAACATATGGTGACTTCAGCTTCCTGTGTAAAAGCTTAAGATGACAATTTTCAAACTACTTGCAGAAGTGCAAAGTCAATGGATATTTTTCACCTGCAGATTTTGTAGCAATTTTCAAAGAGAAAACTTTCACTTTGAAAATCGCCTTACAAAAGGTATCTACACATCTTGGCATTTGCTTTTTATGCAGACTCTTTTTTTCAGGTCAAAATATGTTTATATTTGAAATTTCAAAAGTATGTACATACTTACAACCCCCTCTCTAATCTTCCCCCCCCCTAGAAACACCTCCCTTCACTACAGGTAAAACTGTGCATGTAGAGGAACTACAGGTGTAATTTTACTTGGACATAGGGTAGGTGATTTTCAAAGACCTCAATTCTGTGGAAATGGGTTTTAAAAACTGCCCTTTAACACAGTAAATTTCAAAGGAAAATGTAAATGTAACTTACTATCATAGCAATTTTCAAAAGCCCATTTACCTGCATTTAAATGCACAGGGGGTCATTTTTGTAGCGTATCGCAAGCGAAAAGGGAGCTAGATCGGGGAGAAGTCGGGGCGGAATCGGCGACAACTTCGCTGGCGGTGAAAAGGTAAGAACCCTTTTCGTTGCCAGTAGCACGCCCAATAGCACCACCTTTTACGATGGCGCTATTGGGTGCAAAAGCCAGCAGCGATTGCACTGCGGAGGTGCGATCGCTGCCGGCTTTCGCAGGCCCGCCCCTCCCCCGCCCCCTGTTACTGCTGGATCCTCTAAGGTCTGCGACCTTAGAAAATCCAGGCCTTAATGTGGGTAAAACCTATTGACAATTCAATAGCATAGTAGCAATTTTCAATAGCCTTTGAAAATAGCTAGAATATATGCTATTGAATTGCTACAATATATGCTACTGAATTCTCAATAGTGCTCACTGACATATGAGATTTACTGCTGGAGCTGAGGTTGGGGAAGTTTGAGAGGCTGGGGGCAGCACAGCAGCTTGGATATTTGCCAGGGTGCGGTAGAAGTGGCATGCCACAGAACTCAATTAGTGCCTAGGGCAGTGGTAGATGAAATTCATCCCTGCTCCTTCTCCCCTTCACATCCCTCACCCAGCTTTTTACCACCTCCCAACTGTATCTTTCTGCACACTCTCTCCCTTCCCCCATCTCCCTTCTCCACCTCTCTCAACTGTCAGCCTCCACCAGCAACTCTGTTACAGGTGTCTCTTGCACCACACAGCTCTCAGAGTTAAGAAAGATATCTGAAATTTTACACTGTTCTCAAAGTCTCATGAGAACAGTGCAGGAGTTCAAGCTCCATACATCTCGCACTGTGAGAGCCCTGCAATGCAGGAAGACCACGACACCAGCACCTCCTCCTCACATGGGTGCCCCACTTGGCTCTTCCTTCTCTCGCCGGCTCATGAAGCAGTCAAATGCCAGGGAGGAATTCTGCGCAAATTCTGCATTACACAATTGCACAGAATACTACCAGCAAATGCTATCTTGAGTCATATGCAAATTCAACATCCAGCCAGAAAAGACAGGCAGAAAAGAATAGCAAAGTATTATTTCTGAGACCAGTGCTTTACATTTATTTTTCCTAAGTGGAAATTTCATTACAGTAACCCATGACTCTATGTTTTGGTTTTAAAGAATAATTACAACACAGTGGAATAACAAACTGTTATTTGGTAAGTAAACATGAGTCAGATAAAGAAGAAAATGTGTAAATACGCATGGATTGTCAGGAAACTGAAAAACAGATGAATAATTCAGAGTTTAAGTCAATATTTGGACAGATGAATACAGGAAACTGTCAAGAACTAGACCAGACCAGCATACTAACTATGTTTTTACATCTATCAATTCAACCTGGGTACAAGCTGCTAAACAAGTACCATCACGTTTTTCATTGTTATAAACTGCATGTGGCAAAACACACCAACAGTGATAAATGTTACCAACTGGGGAACACGCTCTCAAAAGAATTACTCTGCTTTCAAAATATTAATTATAATGAAAGAGGTACAGTGAATTGTCTGTATTCTGTGAGCTTATCAGAATCAATGAAAAAAAAAACCAAAAAATACTTAATTAGTTCAGCTCTCAAGCACTTGTACTCAATAAAGCTTTGTGGTAGGCACGAACATGTTCTAAACCATCAATTATTTTTCAATCATACAGATGGAACACCAAGGCTGCTTATCAAATCCCATGTGCATTAATGTTAGGTCTTATTAGAACAGGTATAAATAAAACATCAATGAACAGTAGCAACTAATTTGTATATACATTTGATTCTGTTTTGTAATATACCTATCCACACACCTCTCTGTCACAATCTTCTAATGTTGCTGTAATGAAGAAGGAAAGCACCTGCCAGGTAACACCAGAGGAAACATTAATTGAAATTCCCCCAGTTAAGCACTCCATCAGATTGGCTAAAGGGTGAAGCTGAAGTTAAATCCTCAAAAGAATGGATCTGCGACATCAGATATTTTTATTAGACTTCAAAATACAGTAATGAAAGTTACAAGGATACAGTAAGTGCAGAAGTTTTAATAGCTATATTAGTGCTGGAGAAGACCAATTTCTTTTCAGCTGTTTTATTGGACCAGCAAAAGATTAATACAATTTTTGGACCTCCTATATCCCTCCTTTACTACTAATTTCTATAGTGCTACTATAGGGTGTCACATCTTTGGCTCATTCTTATCCAATAAAAGGTATTACAGTACGACATGCCATGCTTTGTCAGACCAATGGGCCACTGGGCCCAGCATCCAGTCTCTGACAATGGTCAGCCTGGGTCTCTTGGAAGTACCTTACAAATCCAAATGGAGAGGTCCGTCCCCTATTGTGATCCCTAACGATTCTTAATGGCCTTGTCCTCCAGAAACTTGTACAACCCTTTTTTAAACTCAGCTGTATTATCAATCTTGATCATCTTTCTGGCAACAATTTCCAACAGTTTGCTTGTGTGTTGACTAGAAAAATATCTTTTTAATGTGTTTTAAATCTACTACATTTTCATGGATTGTCCCTAGCCCTAATGCTATCTGAAAGAGGAAATAATTGCTCCCTATTTTCCCTATTAAGTTTTGTGAAATGAGGTTAGTACATTTATTCCTAATTTGATCACTGCATCTTTCTCTGTTGGCTGTTTGCCATCTAAACTAAAAACTGTGACCATGCATCTGCTGCTAAGAAACTCAAATTTAAATCTTGCAGACCTTACTAGTTATTGCCCAATTTCCTTTCTGCCTCTGCTTGCAAAGGTTATTGAAAAAATTGTCCTCACATGGCTGCAAGAATATCTAGATACTCATAATCTGCTTGATATTTCTCAGTTTGGTTTCTGCTCATTACACAGTACTGAGACTTTATTCCTGTCTTCCTCTGATGCTATTCGCCAAGGCTTAGACTCAAGGAAGAAATTTTTCTGGTCTTATTAGACATATTCCCAGTGTTTGATATCATTAATCATGCTATACTTCTCAATCAGCTGGTCTCATTAGATGTATCTTCATCTGTGCTTCAACAGCAAGAGGTAACAGGGAATTAGATAGCAACCAACAAGGGCCCTGGCATTGAAGGTTTGGGAAACTAAGTAAGGGGATGACTTGTATGGTACAGCAGATGTAACCATAAGCTTGCTGGGCAGACTGGATGGACTGTTTGGTTCTTTTCTGCCGTCATTTTCTATGTTTCTATTGGTTTTTGTCTTTTCTTTCCAGCCAGTCTTTTCAGATTGCAATTGGCAATGCTTTTTCCAACTTGTACCCATTGGGGTAGTTCTTTAAAAAATACGCGATCGCGAACAAAAGTAGGATTTTATAAGATACACGTGTATCTTATAAAATCCGGGGTCGGCGCACGCAAGGGGGTGCCCATTTGTGCAACCTGCGTGCACCGAGCCCAGCGGCGCTGCCTGTTCCCTCAGAGGCCACCCCGATTTCGGAGCAGCCTCGGAGGGAACTTTCCTTCGCCCTCCCCCCACCTTCCCTTCCCCTACCTAACCCACTCCCCCGGCCCTATCTAAACCCCCCCCCCCCCCCTACCTTTGTTGGCAAAGTTACGCCTGCTTTCAGCAGGCGTAACTTTGCACGCGCCGGCCGGCAGCCCCGCTCCGTCCTCCAGTCCCGGGGGCTGGTCCGGAGGCCTCGACCACGCCCCCAGGCCGGCGCCTCGCCCCCGGACCCGCCCCCGAAACGACACGGCGTTTCGGGAACGCCCCCGGATACGCCCCCTCCCGCCCCTTTTCGAAAGCCCCGGGACTTACGAGCGTCCCGGGGCTTTACGCGCGCCAGCGGCCTATGCAAAATAGGCGCGCCGGCGCGCGAGGGCCCTGCGCACATAAATCTGGAAGGATTTACATGCGCAGGCCTTTTAAAATCCGCCCCATTATGAACAGGTGTTCCTCAGGGGTTTTCACTATTGGCTACATTATTCAATATTTACTTGACTCTTCTTTGTGCAGTTCTTTCTAACCTGAATGTGTCTTTCAAGCTGTACACAGGCGACAACCAATTCTTTTTCACAGACTTCTCTACTCTTGATGGTTCACTGTTGAAACACTGTTGAAACACTCAAACTGTCTAACTCAGGTAAGAAGTTGGCTAACAACAGAAAATTCCTCAGCACTGAAACCCTCCTCCTCTCCCTTACTGATACCATCCTCAGAGGCCGTGACAAAGGCAAATCGTTCCTCCTGATACTCCTCGACATATCAGCCGCCTTTGACACCATCAATCACAGAACACTCCTCGCCAGACTTAAAGAAATTGGTCTTCAAGACACCACAATCAAATGGTTCAAATCCTACCTCTCAAACAGATCCTACATCGTCAAGACAAACTCATCCGAATCCTCTCAAGTGCCCCTCACACATGGGGTCCCACAGGGTTCTTCCCTTTCCTCAACCCTCTTTAACATTTACCTCCTCCCACTATGCAAATACCTTTCAGATGCAAACCTCACCTACTTCGTTTATGCAGACGACATACAAATACTTCTCCCCATAAACAAGTCCATCCAACTCACCATGGAAAAATGGAACAACCTCAGCTCAAATCTGTCCCAATTACTATCCCAACTATCACTATGCCTCAACCAAGCCAAAACAGAAATCCTTCACATCCACGATGACCGTCCCTCTTATCCCCTCAAGTGCACCCCCTCCAACCACCCAGGAACCTCAATCAACACGGGAGTGCCACAGATCTCACAAATCTCACTCACTCCATCCACAAGAAACCTAGGAGTAACAATTGACAGCCAACTCAACTTTCAACGACACATCTCCAATACAATTAAGGATGGATTCTTCAAACTCCAAACCCTGAAAAAACTTAAACCCCTTCTCCAAGCGCACGACTTCCGAACAGTCCTTCAATCAATTATCCTCTCAAAACTCGACTACTGCAACTCCCTTCTCATCGGCCTACCAGAAATCCACATCAGACCCCTCCAAGTTCTACAAAATGCCGCCGCCAGAATCATCACCAACAACAAAAAATCCTCCCACATCACACCTACCCTCAAAGAACTCCACTGGCTACCCATCACACAAAGAATCCATTACAAAACACTCACACTCATGCACAAAAAAATACACAACAACAAAATGAACTGGCTAAACAACGCAATACATCCACACCCCACACAAAGAACCCTCAGATCCACCAACACTGGCCTCCTAGCCATCCCCAATCTCAAATCTGCACACCTCAACGCAACCCGCAAACGAGCCATAACAATAGCGGGACCCACCCTATGGAACACCCTCCCCACCTGTCTCAGAAATGAACCATCACTGCAAACCTTCAAAAAACACCTAAAAACATGGCTGTTTTTAAAAGCCTTCCCACCCGACCCTTAACCTGCCCGAACGCAACCCACCTCATCCCATACTCAAGTCTTCTCACCCCCCTGAATCCCTCACTCCGCTACTTCCTCCCACCCCACCTTCCCCCCTCCCTTCCCTCATCCCCCCCACCTCTATTCCTAAATTACCTACCCAACAAGTCCCTTATCCCAATTTTATTTTATCAACAACACATTCATGTACATATGTTATTTTCTATAACCTTTTGTTATATCCTATAACCTTTTGTTCCATGTGCCACTGTTATAATATGTTATAATTGTTTTTTGTAAAATAGGGCGGACTACGCCCTTTTCCCTTGGTTATCTGGAAACCGATGTGATATCTCGATTGAATGTCGGTATATAAAAGAAATAAATAATAAATAAATAATAATAATAATATTAAGAATACCAAATATTGTTTTTGGCCCGTACTATGTCGAACAACGTGCCTATACACCTAATAGGGCCGATGCAATAAAGCGCGCCCAGCCTAGTACACAGGTTTACATGCGATTGGATGCGCATTTTGGATGCACTAGACTAGCAGCCAATGTGCCCAAAAAAATGCATAGCCAATAGCACTCATCACGTGTAAATTCCATGTAGATGAGGCTGTTAGCAAATTTCCCCCCAATACAGAAAATTGCTGAGCACCCAACCCACACTTTTTAACACGGCAAATTTAACTGCAGTCCTGGAGGTGGCATAAAGGTAATCTGCGAGTCAAGTCCTCATGTGGTTCCTCCTACTTAGTATCGTTGAGACACAAATTTACTGCTTATGGTATTGAAAAATAAATGTATATTGGCTTGATTTAAAAAAAAAATCCTTCTGGATGCACAATTTAAACACCCATAGCAAGGAACGCTTAGCTCTAGGCATCTTCAGCAACCTAAGCAAAATCGGCCAGAAGCAGGATAAAAACGCTTATATTGAGTGTCCATTTCAGGGGTGGTCCAGCCGGGGACCCAAGAGCAATCTCCAGCTCCTGGTTGTCAGCTGCCAGTAATCAAAATGGCGCCAGTGGCTCTTTGCCCTTACCATGTGGCGGCTCTTTGCCCTTACCAAGTGACAGAAGCTGCCGGTGCCATAGGCTGGCCCCATCACATGGAAGATGCCGTCCATTGTTCCTACCATGTGACAGGTGCCAGCCAATGGCACCAGTAGCCCTTGTCACATGGTAAGAGCAAAGGACCACCGATACCATTTTGATTACTGGCAGCCGATGGCCTGGGAGTGGGAGATCACTCCCGGACCCCCCGCTGGACCACCACGGATCTGTCCATTTAGTAATATAATTGAGAGGTGAACAAACAGAAAGCTTGATAGGTGAGAGGAGCTGAAGAGGCTGCCGCTTCATCGCCTGTGAGGACTTGCATGCTGAGCTCCCTCGGTTCTAGCATTAGTAAAAACTTCCTAAAGTAAGAAGACAAAACCCTCCAATAGGCAAGGATTCATACAGCAGGTTTGTTTCTTAGTGTGATTTCACCATTTCATAATCCCCTAGGTTCTACCTTCGACTTACCCATGGGTGACAGATAAATCTTTATTTTGAGGCCCAAAAATTACCCTCAACTTATACATGAGATCGACTTATACAGGAGTATATATGGTAGCTTCAATAGCACACAAAGTATTTTATCATACACACTGACCCATATGCTATATCTCCCTGATCACTAAATAGCATGTGGACATTGCACAAAATAGTATGCATTTGCTAATCTGTACATGCTCATTCATCATTGCTCCTTCTCCTTGCTTGCTTTTTGAATAAAAGAAAACCTGGCACCTGAAGCTGGCTGTCAGTGCTGGGAGAAGAGCAGGAGAGCAACTGCATAGAGGAGTGAAGGCTGAAGAAGAGAGAGACTGAGGAGGAACTTTTCCATTAGAACATAAAAACATAAGATATGCCACACTAGGTCAGACCAAGGGTCCATCAAGCTCAGCAACTTGTTTCCAACAGTGGCCAATCCAAGTCACAAGTACCTGGCAAGCACCCAAACATTAAACAGATCTCAAGCTACTATTCCTTATTGATTAATAGCAGTTTATATAGACTTCCCCTTCTCCAAACCTTTTTAAAACCCAGTTACACTAACTACCATAATCACATCCTCTGGCAATGAATTCCAGAGCTTAACTATGCACTGAGAGGAAAAGAATTTTCTTCGATTTGTTTTAGTTCCTGTTGCCTTCACTACGGTTCACATACCTAATCACTACCCCACTAGCCTTTGATTATATTGTACAGTGACACCCTTATATGCCCCTGTTCCATGATACTAGTTTCGTGCAATCCATAGTTGCATCAACCCTAGTTTTTCTGTTTCGTAGTTCAAGATCTTAGACTCTGCTGTCACGTGCGTATTATATTTATTCTCTCCGAGACACTGTTTTTCTGTATAAATGTTAAATGCTATCTGCTTGTTTTATTGGTTAATAATATATTATTTCTTATTGGAATCCTTAGTTTGTAATTGTTCTCTTTTGAAGCTCTGTTAATGTTCAATGTAATTGCTTTCATTTACTGAAGCACTGTTTCTGTTCTATGTAAACCGAACTGATTTGTAACCCCTTACAAGAATTTCGGTATATAAAACTGTCAAATAAATAAATAAATACTTGCTAATTTCATGGAGTGCCACCTAGTCCTTCTATTATCTAAGAGAGTAAATAACCAATTTACATTAACCTGTTCAAGTCCTTTCAAGATTTTGTAGACTTCTATCATATCCCCCCCTTAGTTGTCTCTTCTCCAAACTGAACAGCCCTAACGTCTTTAGCCTTTCCTCATAGGGGAACCGTTCCATGCCCTTTATCATTTTGGTCGTCCTTCTCTGCACTTTCTCCAGTACAACTCTATCTTTTTTGAGATGGGACTTGGGGTGGATTTGTAGAACCACCCTATTATGAAAAAACTGAAGATATGGTGAATATGAAACCAGAGCCTGCAGCTCACTTACTTTGTGCTAAAGTGACAGGCATGAAAGACAAAATTTCCAGGTAAGAAACTTGAAGACAAACAACTCCAGTAGTTCAAAAGAAGGTTTCACCGAGTTGAGCTAGGATTACATTGAGATCCCAAAGTTTACTAACCAGAGGTCTGGAATGTCATAGCCCTTTCATAAACTTAGATATCAAAGGATAGAGTCTTCACAAGTCCAGTATAACCCTCAATCCCCTGACATCTTAAGAATTAGGAAGAACTGGGAATAGAATCCCTGGCCACACTACGTAAAGGTTTGACTGCCTTTTGGAGGAGTGACTCCTCCTCCAGTTGCAGTTGGGCAGACTGAGAAGGGTCAGAGTGAAAGACTAAAATCTGCTGGGTCGGAGGAGGGCAAGAGAAGTGTGCTCATTAGACATACTCTATAATTTTCACTACAGAAGGAAGTTTTCCCCCACCAAAAGAAGTGAGGAATTGGGTCTCAGAGTTATCAAAAATTAGTGCTAGGTTTAGGCTTCATCTGCTGTTGAACCTTGGGCTGATACCTTTCCTTCTGTCAGCCTCAAGCAGGCAGCTGTTATTGAAGACTGATAGAAGCTCAATGATGTAGTAAAGAGTGGAAGAATAGGACACTTCAAAAAGAAGTTCTTGCATTGGGCAGGAACTGGTTGGTCCCCACTGCAGCTGATAACTTTATTTTACTTTATTCCTTGATTAACTGCAAATTATTTTTTAAAACCATCACAGCGGTATACATATAAATAATATAAAATCAAATCACTAAAATAAATAATACAAATACATAGAATATACTTTAAATTTTAAGATATAACAGTAAATAAATCAAAAAATAAAAATATCCATTTAGAAAATATAGAATAAGATAACTACAACATCTAAAACCACAACTGATCAAACAGGATGAAAACTGAAAATCAGAATTTAGGCCTCAAAGAAATAATAATAAAACAAGCTTTCAATGCTTTCCTTTACCTCAAGTAATCATTCTCAATCCTCAAATCATAAGATATGATTTTCCACCCTAAAGGACCTATATTACTAAAAGCAGACTGGCATATATTTTCCAGTTTGGATCAATGTAAATGGAAGCATCAACAGCTCCATATACAATGACTGAAGAGGCAGTGTCAGATATGGGGTCAACACACTTGCTAAATAAAGAAGGCAAACCCTTAACATACAGTTAAATACAATATATAAGATCTTAACTCTAACTCTATAAATCACAGGGAGCCAGTGCAATTCTCAAAGTAATGGCATCATGTGATCATACTTTTTAGATTTAAAAATTTAGCAGCCGTGTTCTGAATGAGTTGAAGTCTTTTCAGCAAACCTAGCAGATGTCCCTTCTATAGAGAGCTGTAACAACCAATACAACTCAAACTAAACATGTACCAAAACTTGAAGATCCATCTTATCAAGACAGTTTCTAATCTGACAAAAATAAGCAAAGTGTATGCTTTCCCCAATTGGTCACTTCATTTCTCATACTTATAGGCACTATCAGCAAAGGTTGCGGTAATATTTTAATACCTTGGTCAGCCCTGTATTTGTGGATCTTCATTGTTTACATCACCATATTTCATCAGCAGTATAATAGAGACTGATTTGTGTTACGCATTTTTATGTTTTTTAAATGTATTTTATTGAGTATGTCTTGACATTAATTTGTTAATGTTAAACAGATTTTGTGTATTTTATCATGTTACCTACTTCAAGCTGTGGATTGTGTGATATATAAATCCTTTTAAATAAATAATGTCCTACTATTGATTGGTAACTGTTTAACAGACTGGAAACAGAGGGTAGGACTAAATGGTCAGGTTTTCAAATAGAGAAAGGCCATTAGCAGAGCACCACAGGGAATAGTCCTGGGACATGTGCTGTTTAGCATATTTATAAATGATCTGGAAAAGGGAACAAGTGACCAGATTTGATAAGAATAATCTGAGTGGCCAGATTTGATGGGCATGGTTTCATAAATTGAGATTGTGAATTTCCCTTTCAGTTGAAGCCATTAGATGCAGTCCTCTTGTTGGCAATACTGTATGGAGGCTTTAAGATTTTAACCTGATATTGTGGAGAGAATGGTTGGGAATGTGTGGTAGGTTAGGGGTAAAAATAATTATTTGTGTGATGGGTTGGTTGCATGATATTTTGATTATAGCTGTGAGTTATACTTATTTTTGTTTGATCATCTTTTGTGCTGTCTATATATCATTGGTTGCATATTCTATGTTTTTTGTATTTCATTTTGAGGGTCTTCCAAAAGAATAAGTAAGAAAATAATAAATAAAATAACATGACTACGTCACATGGGAATTGAAAAACAACCAGAGGGGAGACATGAAGTGGAAATTGAGAGACAATGATTGGAGAGGAAAGGGTAAGGGGAATGAAGCATGAGTGAGTAGAGATGGAGATTGTGGGAAAAGAAATGGAGACCAGGGAGGGAGAATGACTAAAGGGAAGAGACTGGAGCCAAGAGAACAATAACTGATGGGAAGGGAGAGATACTAGAAAGGAGGGAAAGAGATTGTTGAGGATCAGATATTAAAGAGGAAGGAAAGGAAGAGTAACTGGAGGGGTAGAAATAAGAAGAAAAAGTGAAAGAAAAATGAATAAATAATAAAATAAGACATAAAAGAATGAGAAAGAACTGAAATGAGGAAAGGAAAGAATAATAAATGCCAAAATACTTGCAATATAGGCGGGAAAGCCATTTTTAATATATTTATCAAGTCACAATCAAAATTTGAAACTGCTTTTTGTGCGTGTACTTTATTGTATTTGTTGAATCATCTTTCTACAATACAATCAAGGTGATGTAAAGTAAAACAAAAGCATGCATTAAAATAAGAATTATTCAAAATAGTAAAACAATCATATGCTATAGCAGAAATTTCTAAAATGGCTGATAAAACAATAAAACAATAATTATATGCTATAATTGTAATTTCTAACACACACTTAAGTGATAAAAGTCAAAAACAGCTAAGTAAGTTGCAAATTGCATGTTTCACAAAGATAAAGAAATTATAAAATTAATCAATCGCAAATATAAAATTTTAACAAACTGAAAATAAATCAAAGTTAGAAAAACAGTACAAAATAAAATAATAAATGAAATCTGTAAATAAAACCAAACTGGTGATAGAGATTGATCCCACAGCATACAATCTCTGTAAAAAATGTGTACACCTCATAAAACTGAAAACTTTTCAATGTGATTAATATCCAGAACTGAGCTAATCCTAACAGCATAAACCTATTGTAATAAATGTATGTATATTAAAGCAGAAGAAATATCAATACAACTGGATCTGTACTGGAGACTGATACTTAGGTCTCAAAGACTTTTGTGAACAGACAGGTTTTAAGGCTTTTTTTAAATTTAGAAAATTATGTTCTGGCTGGGAGAACCTCTGCTACCACTGCTGTTTGAATCTTTGCTGGGAAGCTTTTATTGGATGTCTCTCTAGTAATGTTACAAATCTCATAACTTGGAATGTATGCGGAATCCACTCACCTATTAAGAGGTCCAAGATACACTCTCTTCTTAAGCGTCAACGAGCGAACATTGCATTTTTACAAGAGACACATCTTACTGATGTTGAGCATGATAAATTAAGTAGATGCTGGGGTGGGGACATTTATTATGCTTCTGGTACCTCTAAATCCGCTAGCATCGTCATTTGGATTAGCAAACATGTCCCTATCCGGGTTCATATCACAATCAAAGATCCCCTAGGGCGCTATATTATTTTGGTGGCTGATTTACAGCACACTAAGGTAATTTTGTGCAATGTCTATGCCCCCAATAGCCCAGATTTCTTTCGGGAGATCTATGAAAGATTACTACCTTATGCGGAGGACTGTATATTGGTGGGGGGGATTTCAATACTATAAGAGATCTACAACTTGATAGAGCCTCCTCCTCAGGACTCAGAACGGGATTTGGGAAGGGGCCTTCTTTTCTAGAGCGCTCTCTTCATTTAGTGGACGCTTGGCGTCTCTTACACCCGGGTGAGAAAGATTTTACCCATATTTCTCGAGCTCACGGCACTTTATCATGCCTTGATTATTTTCTCGTCAGTGCATGATGCCTTGCTCAGATATCGGCTGTGACCATCGGGGAAATTATAATTTCTGACCATGCCCCAGTACGAGTGGAATTGCAAATTGGGGGAGCCCGTCCTGCCTCTTTTTCTTGGAGATTTCCCTTCTATTTAGCTAATGATGTTAAATTCCAGGAATATCTACGGGCCCGTTGGTTGGATTTTACCACCTTAAACGCCCAACATGTGGATTCACCAGTCTTGTTTTGGTACACTGCTAAGACTGATTTACGAGGAGATATTATTTTCTATATGGCCCACCGAAAACGAGTCATGAATCATTGCATTTTAGCGACTGCTCGGCTGAACTGGGCTCAGACCTTGTTGAATAATACGAATTCCCATAATGCCAGGGTCCGATATTTCACAATTCAGGGAGAGCTCAATACTTTATTACATCAAATAACATGCAAGAGCTTTTTGTATTACCAATATAAGCTCTATCAACATAGTAATAAAGCGGGTAAAATGCTTGCTAACTTGGTTCATGCCGCTCGAAGATCCAGATATATCCCAGCTTTACGCTCCACATCTGGTCGGATTGTGACAGATACGGCTGACATTTTGAGCCATTTTAGGGAGTTTTACAGCACTCTCTATGCCTCTGAAGGCTGGGACCCTGCAGCCTGTGCCTGTTTCTGTGAGCAGTTATCCTTCCCTCGTCTAACCCAGGATCAACAAGTATTTCTTAATAAGCCAATAACGCTAGAAGAAGTCACTTCAGTGATTCAGAAGGCCAAACCTCTAAAAGCTCCGGGGCCAGATGGATATGGTGCTGAATTTTATAAGTGTATCTTGGACCTTGTGGGGCCCCCATTGGTAAATGTTATCACTGTGCTGTCTACCACTGGCACCTTTCCGGATCACATCAATAGAGCCCATATCACTCTTATTCATAAACAGGGGAAGGATCCACTAGCGCCCAAATCCTATCGCCCTATTTCATTGTTGAATTTTGATCAAAAATTGCTAGCCAAGATTATGGCAGACCGTTTATCTGAAATACTTCCGTCCCTTGTGGGCCAAAATCAGGTGGGCTTCATCCGAAGGAGATATGCCTTGACCAACATCCGCAGGGTGCTGGCAGCCATGACAATGTGTCAACAGATGAATGCGCCCTTTCTTGCGGTGAGCTTTGACGCTGAAAAAGCATTTGATAGGGTGGAATGGGGATATCTCTTTTGGGTGTTGCAACAGATGGGATTCGAACGTGTGTTCTTAAATGTGGTCCAGCTGCTATATCAGCTTCCTGAAGCTACAGTAATGGCGAATGGCTTTCATTCAGAGGTCTTTTCCATCACTCTGGGTACAAGGCAGGGATGTCCCCTTTCCCCTTTATTGTTTGTTCTTCAACTTGAACCCCTGCTGCAAAAAATACAAATGGCAAGAACGGTTAAAGGTATGCGTCTCCAGTCGTCCACTTTTAAATATGCCGCCTTTGCGGACGATATTTTGGTATTCATTACAGACCCTCGCCGCTCCCTCCACCCATTGCTTCAGATTTTCTGGGCTTTCGGTACTTTTTCAGGCCTCCACTTAAATTCGGCTAAATCAGTGGCCTTAGCGTTTCCGGACTCTCTGCAAACTACATGAGGTGAGGATTTTCCACTTCAATGGGCGGGAATCTCTTTTAAGTACCTCGGCATTATTATATCCCAAGAGCTCTCGCAGTTATATAGACTAAATGTGCTTCCCTTGCTCCAGCATACTCAGGATAAATTATTTGCTTGGGCTCGGTTACCCCGTCCTTGGGAGGGCTGGTTCATCTTTTCAAAATGAAAATTTTGCCCAAGTGGCTATATATATATTTCAAAACTTGCCTTTACAGCTCCGCTCAGCTGAGCTGAGCTCAAACAGTTGGACAAGGCTCAGCGTACCTTTCATTGGCGAGGGGGGAAGTTTCGTATTCCCTTGGTCTGGATGCGGGAGAAATGGGGACGTGGGGGCTTAGGAGTTCCTGATTTAGCTCTGTACAATTTGGCTAGTAATCTTCGGGTGGTGCGAGATTGGCTTTTAGATAGCTCCACTGTTATTAACCTCGCGGCAGATGGGGCATTGGCAACCTCTTTCTCTCTTAAATTTGTTTTACAAGCCCCGGCAGCCGCTTTGCCCACGTTTTTGGTGCAGAGTGTCATTACTAAGCCTATCAGGACTTCCTGGCTAAGGACTTATGAGATTACTACAAATACCGCGTACATGCGCCTATTTTCTTCCCATTCGGGGTAATCCTGACTTCACCCCGGGTTCCCAAACAGCGGCGTATAAGAGGTGGCATCTCCAGGGTATACATGTGTTAGGGCATGTTTTAAATTTCGAGGGTAAGATTTTGCCGTTTACGGAACTTCGAGAAAATTATGGCCTTTCTGCCACTGAGGTTTTTCCTTACTTACAATTGCAGCATTATGTGGGCTCCCTCCCCTCTTTCCTTAGACAAGCCTCTCACTTTAAATCGCTTGATGCTATTTTCTCCTTTGAAAAAGAAAATGTGCTTTCGCTATCACAGTATTATAAGCTTCTTAAACAGCTGACTGTGGTGGATACATGTTCCTTTCTGGTAGAACGATGGAATGGATGTTGCGATCCCCCCTGTTGCTGCGCTACAGGTGGTCTCTCACCTTCTCCCGGAGGCCGCTTCGAAGCCAGGGCCTCTCCTGTGCACCATCCGGGACTTGCTCCAGGGCCTGAGAGGCCTAGCTGTTCCTGTGGCCTGCCTGTGGCTTGCATGCCTCTGTGTTTGGACTTCCTGGTTTCCAGCCACGCCCGTTTCCCTAGGGGCTGGCCCGCAGCTCTCCACCTTACTTATAGGACCAGTGAGGGGCGGTCCTGGCAAACTCCTCCCAGGGAGTTGCCTACAACCTCCAGTATATAAGGACTTTCTTGTCACTTGCAACTCGCCTGTAGATTGAGCATTACAGTCGCCTGTAACCTTGCCGATCCAGGTCCTCCATGTATTGTTGGCTCCTTGTCCTGACCTTGCTTTGATGTCTGTTCCTGACCTTGCTTTGATGTCTGTTCCTGAAGCTGCCTGATCCTGTTCCGGTTCCGGTTGTTCTGCCCTTTGTCCTCGTCTGGTTTCTGAGCCTTCTGTCCTGTTGGGCCCTGGAGTGGCCAACAGGAGGGATTCGTCCCCCGGGCTCTTGAGCTTCTGTTCCTGCCAGCCGACGGGGCTTCGGATGTCATTGGTCCCGGCATCGGAGTTCCTTCTCGACTGGACCTTTCCTGGTGCACCCTCTTTTCCTCAGCGTGGTCCGCGACCAGCCTTCCTGGGCGTGTAGCGTCTGGGACGGGGTGGTCCGCGACTCAGTCCCGTGGGTGGGCTGAGTAGGGCGCCCTGTTGGACAGTGCCATGTCTCCTCCCAGCCCTCCTCTTCAACGTCTTGCTTCAGCCTGTCTTGGATGTCTGCTTCAGCCCCGTCTGACGTCTTCTGTGTAAGGACTCTGTCTGCCCTCGCCTCTGTCCGGCCTGCTGCCCATTGCCGTTCCCAGCGGCAGGTCCGAAAGGGCCGGGAACAGTCGGAGGACCGTTCATCAGTCAACTTCCCAGTGTTGGCTACCATGGGCGTGCAGGTCCGGCTGAGGGTCAGACTCTGTGCCTGCTTCTGTACCCGCCTGGCTCACCATGCCTGCCCAGCTCACCTCCCACGGTGTGGCTGGGGCTCCTCACTAGCTTTCGCCGTGGCCCAAGGGCTCACCACCAGCTCGAGACGACCGCGCCCGCGCGCGCTCGTAACAATGGAGATGGGGTGTTTAAGATCTCTGCATATATACTCAAAGCATCCTTGAAACGAGTGTCTCAAATCTCAGTGAATTCTTATTTCAGAGAAATGCAATACAAATTTTTACGTAGATGCTATATATCAGCACAAGGAGCCTTTCATCTTAAAATTTCTCCTTCCCCTGCGTGTATACGTTGTGGACACGAGTTGGGTTCGCTGTCCCATGCTTTTTGGCAATGCCCTCCCATATACAGCCTCTGGAATAAGTTGGTGCGGTATTTGGGCACACTATTAGGAGTTCATATCCCTGTTTCGCCACTGTGGTTGCTTTTTGGTTGCATTTCTCCATTGCAAATTCGTGGTTTGGGACCTCGATTACTTATCCGTAAGGCTTGCTTAGTGGGAAAGAAGGTAATATTGATGCACTGGAGGGATCTGACTCCTCCATGTATGATGCTCCTGGATGCAGCGCTCATGCGGATGTCTCCACGACATAAGAAGCGATTTCTCGACACTTGGGATGTCTATTTGCAGTCTCTACCGCAACGTGTTCGCAGTGCTGTCCTGAATGAGTGATTTCGTGTGGATTCCCTTGACCACGACCTCATACTACTTTACCTAGCTGGTTGGCTTTGGGTTTTTTTCTTGCTCTTCATATATCTTCATCAGTGGACGATGGATCTTGTTCGTGGACTGGGGATAGGAGGTTGGGGGTAGGTGGGTTTGGGGTGAAAAGTAATAATTGGACTACTTGTGTTCATAGTAAGGGGGGAGTGGTTCAGAGTCACACCACTCTCCTCTTGATGTATTTGTTTATGCAATTTTTATAAAACAATAAAAACCGTTTAATATTAAATTTAGAAAATTATTTTTCTAAACAGTGCTGTCCTGAATGAGTGATTTCGTGTGGATTCCCTTGACCACGACCTCATACTACTTTACCTAGCTGGTTGGCTTTGGGTTTTTTTCTTGCTCTTCATATATCTTCATCAGTGGACGATGGATCTTGTTCGTGGACTGGGGATAGGAGGTTGGGGGTAGGTGGGTTTGGGGTGAAAAGTAATAATTGGACTACTTGTGTTCATAGTAAGGGGGGAGTGGTTCAGAGTCACACCACTCTCCTCTTGATGTATTTGTTTATGCAATTTTTATAAAACAATAAAAACCGTTTAATATTAAATTTAGAAAATTATTTTTCTAAACAAAGGAAGAAAGTTACATGCAACTGTATGCAAATTTATGCTAAAATATCACAGAAACTTGACAGCTGTTACAGAATTTTTATTAGGAGATCTTAAGTTTCTTTGAGGGGTATGAAAGTGTAATGCCGCTCCGATACAGTCTGAGTCTTCATTATTTATTATTTTGTGAATAGTACTTAGGCTCTTATTCTGTATTTAGTGTTTAATTGGAAGCCAATATAATGACATACATAGAAATGATATGCAAAAAGCATATCCACCAAATATTATAATAATAATCTTAAGGGACATTCATACAAACCCCTTACTTTGATATCTTTTAGAGCCTTATGTTATGCAGTTGTGATTAATCTCCAGAACTGGACTAATCCTATTGAAAAGTTTTCAGTTTTATGAGGTATCAGGGCTTGTGTTGGTTGTCCCTTGCCTCAACCTTTCCTGTGGAGGAATAGATCCACTGGCACCTCTCTGCAAACAGATAGCACCCAAATACACTGCAACTCCAGATCTTGGAATCCCTCTCCTCCTACTCCCTTCTGCATCACATTTATTTATTTGATGTTTTTCAATACTGCCTTTCAGATATTCTAAGCAGTTTATACTTATATCCTCACAATATTGTTCCCAAAGAGAAGTGGTGTACCATCCTTACTCACTGATACTAAACTGACATCACACAAGGACAAGGTCTAATAAGATCTCTGTCATTCTGAGGGTGCTCTGACCAGCTGAAGCCACAAATGCCATGCAAGTGAAGGGCAAACACTAACAGGTGGCAGAATTTGTCATCCTGTTACATTGGTAAACTACACAGTTTGTAAGTTGCTGCATGTGTTAATGTAAGTGTTTAGTTCAATCTCAGGGACTCAGTTCTGATTTCTAGAACACACTGGGAAACTATGTTATCTTTCTTAACATTTGTTAAGTGAAATCTTTTCCTCATATTTGGTCATTGATATGTATTCATGCAATATGAAGGTGCCTCAAATGCTGCTAAAAAAAAGCCTGTGGCAGTTCATGAACAGAATTTGCAGCAAGAGTAAGTAATAAGTAAGAGAGAGAGCTCTCTCAGATGAAAATAACTAGATAAGAAAATGCCATACTGGGTCAGACCAAGGGTCCATCAAGTCCAGCATCCTGTCTCTAACAGTGGCCAATCCAGGCCACAAGAACCTGGCAAGTACCCAAAAACTAAGTCTCTCCCATGTTATTGTTGCTAGTAATAGCAGTAGCTATTTTCTATGTCAACTTAATTAACAGCAGGTAATGGACTTCACCAAGAACTTATCCAATCCTTTTTTAAACCCAGCTACACTAACTGCACTATCCACATCCCCTGGCAACAAATTCCAGAGTTTAATTGTGCGTTGAGTGAAAAAGAACTTTCTCCGATTAGTTTAAATGTGCCACATGCTAACTTCATGGAGTGCCCCCTAGACTTTCTATTATCCGAAAGAGTAAATAACCGATTCACATTTCTAGAACCTCAGGACTTTATAGACCTCTATCATATTCCTCTTCAGCCTTGCATGAAAACCTTTCCTCAGTGTCCTCGAATATTTGCCCCCTGGTGTTAATTATAATGAGAATTGGTTACTACATTAGGAGTTTATTTTCTTAAATTTTAGTTAAAGTGATATAACATGTTTCCTGTAATACTTTATAATACAACAAGCCGTTAAGCCCGTCACAACGGGCTACATTACATTTTTGTTTTCGGTCCATTTTCGAAAACAGCACCCTCCTACACTTTTTCTCCCTCATTCCCCCTTCCCCTCAGTCACTCACCCCCTTCCCACCCCTCAGTCTTACTCACTCTCTGTCTCCCACTGCCTCCTTCCCCTCACTCTCACCTCCCTCCCCTTCCCTCAGTCACTCCCACCTCTCTCCCCTTCCCTCAGTCACTCCCCACCCTGTCTCAATCCCATCCCCTCTCCCTCAGCCCTCCTCCACTCCCTTTTTCTCTGCTCCACAAGTTCTTACCCTTCCACTTACTCACATCCCTGTCTCTCACCTCTCCCTCATTCTCCCTCTCCCCTCACTCCTCCCTCCCCCTCTCAGTCCCTCCCCCTCCCTCACTCAGTCCCTCCCCCTCCCTCCCTCCCTCTCACTCAGTCCCTCCCTCCCACTCAGTCCCTCTCCCTCAGTCCCTCCCTCCCACCCTCCCTCTCACTGAGTCCCTCCCCCTCCCTCAGTCCCTCCCTCCCACTCAGTCCCTCCCTCCCTCTCACTCAGTCCCTCCCTCACTCTCTTTCTCTCCTCCCTCCCTCCTTCTCTCTCCTCCCTCGCTACTGGCCGCCGCTGCTCCTCGTCGTCGTTCGCTGCCGTCGCTGCCGCCGCCGCTCGACGCCGCCGCCACTGCGGCCCGACGCCGCCATCGCCGCCGCTGCCGCCCGACGCCGCCATCGCCTCCCGCCGCCATCGCCGCTGCCGCTGCCACCCGCCACCGCCATGTTTTTTGTTTTTTTTTTTTTACGCTGGCTAAGACCGACGTCCTTGCCAGCACATGCGCAGTAGAGCTGCGCTCTACTGCGCATTTGCGGGCCGTCGGTCAGGGCCCATTTATAAGGTAGATTGTATTAGAAAAGGGATAAATAAAGAATTTTAAAAAAAAAAGTTAATAACCGATTCACATTTACCCGTTCTAGAACTCTCATGATTTTAAAAACCTCTATCACATCCCCAGTCAGCCGTCTCTTCTCCAATCTGAACAGCCCTAACCTCTTTAGTCTTTTCTCATAGGGAAGCTGTTATATCCCATTTATCATTTTGGTTGCCCATCTCTGTACCTTCTCCATCGCAACTATATCTTTTTTCACATGCAGTGACCAGAATTGTACACAGTATTCAAGCTGTGGTCTCACCATGGAGCGATACAGATGCATTATGACATTTTCCGTTTTAGTCACCATTCCCTTTCTAATAATTCCCAACATTCTGTTTGCTTTTTTGACTGCCGCAGCATACTGAACTGATGATGTTAATGTCAGGTCGATACAGTAAGGCCGCGGTAGAAACAGTGCGGCAGTGTCAGGCGCACCCTTCCTCCCCGCACGCACAGTTCTCTTCACTAACTCCCCGATACTCTCTTCTAATTGCATGCAAATGCATGCCGCGGCTTTAAAGCGTTAGGGAAAGGTTATGCCTGCGTAACCCATTTTACTGTATAGGCGCTTAATACAGCGCCTATACAGTAACCTGGGTGCGCTGGTACCTGTCATTTCAAATGTCATTTCAAATGACATTTGGAATGACAGGCACCAGGAAGTGTAAAAAACACAAAAAGTCTTTGTTGCTTCGTCGCTGTGTCTCTCCTCCTCCCGGAGCAGGGCGCGAAAGCAGCCTTGCTCCGGGAGGAGGTGAGGCACAGCGGCGAAGACAGACGGGAGAGGAGAAAAAGCAGAGCCGAGCAGAGCCGAGCAAAGCGAAAGCGTGCGAGCAAAGCGAAAGCGTGCAGCAAGCCGGCGAAATAGACCTGCGAGCAGAGGCAATAGCAGCGGTTCGGTAAGCCTGGCACACTCCTTGATGTAGTACGTCCCGGATGCCCCCCCCTCCCCAGCGCGCCCGCCACTACCCCTTTCATCAGCTGCATCCACTGCGACCCGGCAATCCCGTGAGGCCTACAAAAAAAAAAAAAAATCCCCGGCTCCCGCGCCCCCGCGCTGGCCCGCCGACTCTACCCCCCTCCTCCCGATTGGGCGGGTAGGCGGCGGCGAAAACCAAAGCAATTTTTTTTTTTTCAAAAAGCGACATCACACAATGCATAAAATAATTTCTCCAGCCTTAAAGCGACTTACTTTTGGGATCTGTCAAGTAAGTCGCAAAAGTAACTTACTTTTCTGAAGCCATCACGATCGTAGCTCAAGACGAAGATGGCCGCCTGCACGGGGGAAAGCGTGCAATTGGCCGCTGAAGTCGTGACGTCACATCTCGTGACGCCAAACGTCGTGACGTCACGTCTTCAGCTGCCAATTGCACGCTTTCCCCGTGCAGGCGGCCATCTTCGTCTTCGTCCGGAGGAGCTAAGATCGTGTTCCTGATGGCTTCAGAAAAGTAAGTTACTTTTGCGACTTACTTTTGGGATCTTGACAGATCCCAAAAGTAAGTCGCTTTTGGAAAAAACCAAAATTGTCGCTTTAAGGCTGGAGAAATTATTTTATGCATTGTGTGATGTCGCTTTTTGAAAAAAAAAAAATTTGATTTTGGTTTTTTTTGCTTTTCGCCGCCGCCTACCCGCCCGATCGGGAGGAGGGGGGTAGAGTCGGCGGGCCAGTGCGGGGGCGCGGGAGCCGGGGATTTTTTTTTTTTGTAGGCCTCACGGGACTGCCGGGTCGCAGTGGTAGCATGGCGCTGTGAGGGGGGCGAAAGGGTATATACCCATGAACGGATTTGAGTGGGAGCGCTCTGTGAAGCGGGACATGCCCGTGAGGGGCATAATGGGTGGATGCAGCTGATGAAAGGGGTAGTGGCGGGCGCGCTGGGGAGGGGGGGGCATCCGGGACGTACTACATCAAGGAGGGTGCCAGGCTTATTGTTTTATTGTGTTTGAGTATCTTAAGCGGTGTCGATGGATTTGTTTCACAGTCCTAACTCCTACTAGGGGGAGGCGGTAAACTAGCACGTTAAGGCCGCGGCAAAACAGCGGGTTCCTAAGGAGATAATATCAGCGCCCGTTACAGTATCGGAGGGGAATAGCTAATTCCTTCATTATACAGCTTTTTCGTTCATTTACATGCTGGGTGCGGAAAGGGTAATGTGTCTATTTTACAAAGCGCTAAGGACGCGTGAAACTGGAGACTGTATCGCTGGATGGCCTTACTCGTCTGTATTGTGCGCTCCCAGCACGTTACAGACGGGCAATCTTCGACCGGACGATACTGTATCAAGCTGTGTGTTATCCACTATGAGGCCTAGATCTCTTTCTTGGGTGGTAGCTCCTAATACGGAACCTAACATTGTACAACAATAGCATGGTTTATTTTTCCCTATATGCATCACATTGTGTTAGGACCTGGAGCGTGGACCCTTGTTCTGAGGTAGAGTCTGCACTGCCGTCAAGGAGAGAACTCCTCGTTGGTCTCTACCGTCAGATGGCGAGGCCCGTTGCAGATGTAGATCGGACTTCACCCTGGAAGCACGTGATCCCCCCAGGAGGAGCCCGTAGGGACACGGCCGCTGGGACTTAGAAGACTCCCTGAAGATAGAAGATGGTCTGGATGCAGGCCCTCCTGCAGGTCGTGGGTTCCAGGCGGCTGGCGCCTCCCGCAGGTCATAAGTAGTCTCTGTAGAGAAGTTGAAGAAAATCCAGAAGCCGGTCCAGGAATCAGAGTCCAAAGAGCAGTCCGCAGCCAGTCCAGGGGTTGGAGTCCAGAGCGCGGTGTCCAGAGAGTGGTTCAAAGCCAGTCCAAGGGTCGATGTCCAGAGAGCGGTCCAAAGCCAGTCCAAGGGTCGATGTCCGGAGAGTGGTCCAAAGCCAGTCCAGAGGTCGGAGTCCAAAGCGCGGTCCAAAGCCAGTCCAGTGGTCGGGGTCCGGAAGAATCAATCCAACAAGGAGGGCAGAGCAGAAGCGGGACAAAGAACCAGGATACCAGGAACACAGGAACCAAGCAAGACCTCAATACTAAGGCAAGGTCTGAGGAGCAGACCTTGCCATTAAATACCAAACCCAGGAGGAAGTGCTACAGAAGGGAGCCACGACACTTCCTGTCGTGGCCCCTTTAAATGCTGTCTTCAGCCGCATGCGCGGCCCCTAGTGTAGCTGAGTAGGGGGCAGAGCCACAGCAGGAATCAGAGGCCCGCGGCTGGCCACACAGCGGCCCAGGCCGCGCGGAGAACGTCGTCTGAGGCTCCCTGCACCAGCAGGAGCCTCTGCGGAGACCCAACGCCGCGGGTAAGTGTTAGGTCCCGGCCGCGGATCGCCGCAGCCGGCAGCCCTGACAGTCGGCCCCGGTCGCGGACTGCCGTGGCCGGCAGTCATAACACATTGCACTTATCCACATTAAATTTCATCAGTCATTTGGATTCCCAATTTTCCAGTGTCACAAGGCCTTCCTGCAATTTAACACAATCCGCTTCTGATTTAACTATTCTGAATAATTTTGTACCATCTGCAAATTTGATTACCTCACTCGTCATATTCCTTTCCAGATCATTTATAAATATATTGAAAAGTATGGGTCCCAATACAGATACCTGAGGCACTCCACTGCCCACTCCCTTCCAATGAGAAGATTGTCCATTTAATCCTACTCTGTTTCCTGTCTTTTAGCCAGTTTGTAATCCACGAAAGGACATCGCCATCTATCCCATGACTCTTTACGTTTCCTAGAAGCCTCTCATGAGGAACTTTGTCAAACGCCTTCTGAAAATCCAAATATACCACATCTACCGGTTCACCTTTATCTACATGTTTATTAACTCCCTTAAAAAAGTGAAGCAGAGTTGTGAGGCCAGACCTGACTTGGGTAAAGCCATGCTGACTTTGTTCCATTAAACCATGTCTTTCTATATGTTCTGTGATTTTGATATTTAGAACACTTTCCACTATTTTTCCTGGCACTGAAGTCAGGCTAACTGGTCAGTAGTTTCCTGGATCTCCTCTGGAGCCCTTTTTAAATATTGGGGTTACATTAGCCACCCTCCAGTCGTCAGGTACATTGCATGATTTTAATGATAGATTACATATTTTTACTAACATCTGAAATTTCATTTTTTAGTTCCTTCAGAACACGGGTGATTACTACTCTTCAGTTTCTCAAATCAGGCCTACCACATCTTCTAGGTTTACCATGATTTGGTTAAGTGCATCTGAATCATAACCCATGAAAACCTTCTCTGGAACGACTATCTCCCTAATATCCTCTTCAGTAAACACCGAAGCAAAGAAATCATTTAATCTTTCCGCAATAGCCTTATCTTCTCTAAGTGTCCCTTTAACCCCTCGATCATCTAACAGTCCAACTGACTCCCTCACAGGCTTTCTGCTTCAGATATATTTTAAAAAGATTTTACTGTGAGTTTTTGCCTCTATGGCCAACTTCTTTTCAAATTCTCTCTTAGCCTGTCTTATCAATGTCTTACATTTAACTTGCCAACACTTATGCATTATCCTATTTTCTTCTGTTGGATCCTTCCTCCAATTTTTGAATGATGATCTTTTCGCTAAAATAGCTTCTTTCACCTCACCTTTTAACCAAGCCGGTAATCATTTTGCCTTCCTTCCACCTTTCTTAATGTGTGGAATACATCTGGACTGTGCTTCTAGGATGGTATTTTTTAACAATGTCCATCTTCTTGCACATTTTTTACCTTTGTAGCTGCTCCTTTCAGTTTTTTTCTAACAATTTTTCTCATTTTATCAAAGTTTCCCTTTTGAAAGTTTAGTACGAGAGCCGTGGATTTGCTTACTGTCCCCCTTCCAGTCATTAATTCAAATTTGATCATATGATCACTATTGCCAAGTGGCTCCACGACCGTTACTTCTCTCACCAAATCCTGTGCTTCACTGAGAATTAGATCTAAAATTGCTCCCTCTCTCATCAGTTCCTGAACCAATTGCTCCATAAAACTGTCATTTATTCCATCCAGGAACTTTATCTCTCTAGCATGTCCCGATGATACATTTACCCAGTCAATATTGGAGTAATTGAAATCTCCCATTATTACTGCACTACCAATTGTTGCGCCCGGTTGCAGACGGCTGCGACCTCTCATGCTCACCTCTTTTTTCCCTGCACCATCAATCCTTGGAAGAATGGCAGCCTCCGCCAACCAACGCCGACCTCCCTGGCATCCACGGGATGGCGTGGGCGCTGCCGACTGCCATCTTACTTCCGGAATCACCTAGGCGCACATGCACGCGCAGGGTCTCCTTTTGTATACGTCATGGCGGGAACCTCGGGGGCATCCGATGACGTCACCCGCTGGTGTACTTAAGCTGACCGGCCCATTGCGAAGACAAGTTAGCAAGGAGTTCTCTCAATGTTAAATCCACTCCACAGTGGCCAATCCAGGCCATAAGAACCTGGCAAGTACCCAAAAACTAAGTCTATTCCATGTTACCATTGCTAATGGCAGTGGCTATTCTCCAAGTAAGAGCTTTCCAAACTTTTCATGTTGGTGACACACTTTTTAGACAAACAATTTCGGGACACAGTAATTCAGTCTACTAGCAAACCAGAGGTTAAAGGTTAAACGAATGAAATGTATTTCGACAATTTATGTATGTTTCCTTAAATATATACATATCTTGTGAAAACCTTTCATTTATATTAAAAATATATACTATTCCAAGATTAATGTTATTGTTATAATTTATGAGTAACAATAATAAAACAAAGTTATTGTGTTATTCAATTTACCTCTTTAATGAGATATATGAGCTTGATGGGATGAACACAGCGTTTGAATATTTGGTGTTAATAAAAAAAGTCCAAAGGGTCTTCTGCGTAATTTTAAAAAGCTGGCCAGTTTCACACTATATAATTATTTGATAGCCTCATTCAACTAATTCTATATGGCTTTGAGAGTGAAGTCTGGAATTTATTGGAAGGGACAGAATGTCAATATAAATCTTGCATCTCCTGTTCTGTAACTCTGTGCATCCACTGAAATTCTTCCAAACAATGGAGCTTGGATGTTTCCCTTACAGCTCATCATACTAAAAGATATTTTCAAATTCTGGTGTCACCTCACAGTAACAGCAGCACAAACACCTTCCACTGCCAGGCACATTGTGAACTAACACAAAACCCCGCAAAAAAGACACTCAAAATCTATACTGCAATCCCATCGTAACATAACAGTAATAACACCAAGGACTCAAACAACAATAATCCTACCTGTGAAAAAGCAAGGGTAAATATTACACTGGGTCCTAGAATACCAATACACCACCTACTGAGGAAACAAAACAAACCAGATTGCTATAGATCCCTATACAGACACTACATGCTAGCAGAATCTCTCATCATGGTCACACACACAGAGCAGAGACAGACCCTCACCAAATATAGAATACAAAATAAAGGAGCACAAATTAGACAAAAACTGAAATGGAAACCCCAAGAAGCCAGACTGTGTATTAACAATGGAAAAACAGAACCACCATTCCTCATAAAACAAATAAAATCAAGAAACAAAGCATCAGTTATAATAGTAAAACCATACTAATAAAAGAATATTTTAAAACTACTGATAAATAGAATTTCTATTAATTAATATCATATACATTTTTTACAATTTCCCAAACACCAATAAAATATTTCAAAACAGCACATATATCAAATAACACCCAATAATTAAAACTAATAAGGATTTTAAAAAGCCCCTGCTGTCCATACGTGGGAGCTCTTGATTTCCAGTCACCCTGATATTGGCAAGGATTAGGAGGTTATCCTCTCTCTCTCACACATACTCACATGTCCATTCTCTCTCACACACACACTGTCACATACATACACATTCATGCTCTTATACCCACCATAACCTCTCGCTCTCACAGACACTGACACACTCTCAGGCTCTAAGACACTCTCTCCCCCTCCAAACACACCCCCACACAAAATCTTACTCCCCTCGATTTTCTCATACACACTCATGCTCTCACTCTCTCTGGCTCCCTCACATACACACACACCTAGGCAAGTTCCCAATCATTCTCACACAAATACACACACCCAGGCAAACTCCCAGTCATTCTCACACCACTCCCTCACCATCCCCCAGGCATGCACACATTCATTCTCACACAAACAGACCCCCAGGCAGGCACCAATTCATTCTCACACACACACATACACCACACACAGGCAGGCACCTATTCTCACACATACAAACTCCAGGAAGACACCCATACATTCTCATACACAGACACACCCTCAGGCAGGCACCCATGCATTCACACACATACACCCCCAGGCAGACTCCCATTCATACACATGCACACTAAAGGCAGACCCCCTCTCTTTCTTTTGCCAGCAACCTCTGAGCCTCTCTCATTCCTCTGCTGCCACTGCCACTGATGCCGCATGGTTTTGGGGAGGCGCTGATTGCTGCTATTGGCACTGAAGCCCATTCTGCTGCCTCCTCTGTGCAGGCCCCATGGGTTTCCACTTCCTCCATGTTGATCTTGTATATTGTGAGATCCGCATAGAGAAAGTGCTAAACTTGCACATTACCAAAGATTACATGTGCCAATCAGTAAAAAGTAATTTTATTTATTTATTTTTTTTACCTTTGCTGTCTGATCTTAGTTTTCTAATCGGTTGGTCACAGGCTTTTTTGTTCCACCTCCCCTTTCTTATTTTTTTGCCAATTCCTTTCATATTGTCTTTTTTTTCTATTTCTTTTCTCTCCATCTATCTTCTTCCCTCAAACATACAGTCAGGTTCTCATTCTCACATGCTTTCTCTCTCTCTCTCTCACACACAGGCTCTCACTCTCACATGCTCACTCTCATACAATCATTCATACACACAGGCTCTCACTGTCACATGCTGTCTCTCTCTCACACACACACACAGGCTCTCACATGCTGTCTCTGCAAACATTCAGGTCCTCACTCCCACACACAATCTCTCAACTCATACATGCACTCTACGGGCCCTCAGCCTCTCTCTTACCTCTGGGCCTCCTCTTCACGGGTCGCTGCAGGATGGGCTCTGCAGCGGCCCTGATCTTCTCGGGCCAATCCGCGGCAGCGGCGGCCCTGATCTTCTCAGGCCGATCCGCAGTGGGGACCCTGCTACGGGGCCGCCTCCTCTTCTCAGCCCGCTGCAACAACGCTGCTCTCCTCTTCTGCATGTGGCAGATGCTCCTCCTCCTCCTTCCTGCCCGTGCGGCTCCGGCAGCATTTTTCTTCCAGGGCCGTGTGGGCAGGAAGGAGGCGGAGCACCTGCACGTTTAGACGTGACCTTTTTCTTCGGGCCGTGGTGACGTGAGCTCCACCACGGCCTGCCGATCTTCCTGCTGTGTGTCTCCGGCACACAGCACAGCCCAGCCCAGCGAAACTTCACTGCTCAGCCGCCAGTGGGATGAGGTCCATCGGCGGCCACATTGGCTCCCACTTGCCGGTGTGTCACGTGCACCGGGCTTGCGCGATACACCAGCACACTGCAGGCGACACACTAAAGTGTCGCGACACACACTTTGGAAAGCTCTGCTCTAAGTGAACTTAATAGCAGGTAATGGACTTCTCCTCCAAGAACTTATCCAATCCTTTTTTAAACACAGCTATACTAACTGCATTAACCACATCTTCTGGCAACAAATTCCAGAGTTTAATTGTGCGTTGAGTAAAAAAGAACTTTCTCCGATTAGTTTTAAATGTGCCCCATGCTAACTTCATGGAGTGCCCCCTAGTCTTTCTATTATCCGAAAGAGTAAATAACCGATTCACATCTACCCGTTCTAGACCTCTCATGATTTTAAACATCTCTATCATATCCCCCCTCAGCAGTCTCTTCTCCAAGCTGAAAAGTCCTAACCTCTTTAGTCTTTCCTCATAGGGGACCTTTTCCATTCCCCTTATCATTTTGGTAGCCCTTCTCTGTACCTTCTCCATCGCAATTATATCTTTTTTGAGATGCGGCGACCAGAATTGTACACAATATTCAAGGTGCAGTCTCACCATGGAGCGATACAGAGGCATTGATATTTTCCGTTTTATTCACCATTCCCTTTCTAATAATTCCCAACATTCTGTTTGCTTTTTTGACTGCTGCAGCACACTGAACCGACGATTTCAGTGTGTTATCCACTATGACGCCTAGATCTCTTTCTTGGGTTGTAGCACCCAATATGGAACCCAACATTGTGTAATTATAGCATGGGTTATTTTTCCCTATATGCATCACCTTGCACTTATCCACATTAAATTTCATCTGCCATTTGGATGCCCAAGTTTCCAGTCTCACAAGGTCTTCCTGCAATTTATCACAATCTCCTTGTGATTTAACTACTCTGAACAATTTTGTGTCATCTACAAATTTGATTATCTCACTCGTCATATTTCTTTCCAGTTGATTTATAAATATATTGAAAAGTAAGGGTCCCAATACAGATCCCTGAGGCACTCCACTGTCCACTCCCTTCCACTGAGAAAATTGTCCATTTAATCCTACTCTCTGTTTCCTGTCTTTTAGCCAGTTTACCATCCACGAAAGGACATTGCCACCTATCCCATGACTTTTTACTTTTCCTAGAAGCTTCTCATGAGGAACTTTGTCAAATGCCTTCTGAAAGTGCAAGTAAACTACATCTACTAGGGATGTGAATCGTTTTTTGACGATTTAAAATATCGTCCGATATATTTTAAATCGTCAAAAATCGTTATGGCCACGATACAATACCAATTCCCCCGATTTATCGTTAAAAAATCGTAAATCGGGGGAAGGCAGGAACTTACTTACTTGCCCTAAACCAATGGCAGGAAAACCGGCACACTAAAACCCCCTAAAACCCACCCACGACCCTTTAAATTAAATCCCCCACCCTCCCGAACCCCCCCCCCAAATGCCTTAAATTACCTGGGGGTCCAGCGGCGGTCCGGAACGGGCTCCTGCAATTGAATTGTGTTGTCTTCAGCCGGCGCCATTTTGCAAAATGGTGGCCGCAAAATGGCGGCGGCCATAGACCAACACGATTCGACTGCAGGAGGTCGTTCCGGACCCCCGCTGGACTTTTGGCAAGTCTTGTGGGGGTCAGGAGGCCCCCCCAAGCTGGCCAAAAGTCCCTGGGGGTCCAGCGGGGGTCCGGGAGCGATCTCCTGCCGCGAATCGTTTTCCGTACGGAAAATGGCGCCGGCAGGAGATCGACTGCAGGAGGTTGTTCAGCGGCGGTCCGGAACCCCCCCCCCGGAACTCCTGCAGTCGATCTCCTGCCGGCGCCATTTTCCGTACGGAAAACGATTCGCGGCAGGAGATCGCTCCCGGACCCCCGCTGGACCCCCAGGGACTTTTGGCCAGCTTGGGGGGGCCTCCTGACCCCCACAAGACTTGCCAAAAGTCCAGCGGGGGTCCGGAACGACCTCCTGCAGTCAAATCGTGTTGGTCTATGGCCGACGCCATTTTGCGGCCGCCATTTTGCAAAATGGCGCCGGCTGAAGACAACACAATTCAATTGCAGGAGCCCGTTCCGGACCGCCGCTGGACCCCCAGGTAATTTAAGGCATTTGGGGGGGGGATTCGGGAGGGTGGGGGATTTAATTTAAAGGGTCGGGGGTGGGTTTTAGGGGGTTTTAGTGTGCCGGTTTTCCTGCCATTGGTTTAGGGCAAGTAAGTACTTCCCTCCCAAAGTTGATGAAGTATTAAGGCATTTGGGGTGGGGGATTTAATTTAAAGGGTCGGGGGTGGGTTTTAGGGGGTTTTAGTGTGCCGGCTCACGATTTTAACGATTTTCACGATATTTTAAACACCCAAACGGCAACAATACGATTCCCTCCCCCTCCCAGCCGAAATCGATCGTTAAGATGATCGAGGACACGATTCACATCTCTAACATCTACCGGTTCACCTTTATCCACATGTTTATTAACTCCTTCAAAAAAGTGAAGCAGATTTGTGAGCCAAGACTTGCCTTGGGTAGAGCCATGCTGACTTTGTTCATTAAACCATGCCTTTCTATATGTTCTGTGATTTTGATATTTAGAACACTTTCCACTATTTTTCCTGGCACTGAAGTCAGGCTAACTGGTCTGTAGTTTCCTGGATCGCCCCCAGAGCCCTTTTTAAATATTGGGGTTACATTTGCTATTCTCCAGTCTTCAGGTACAATGGATGATTTTAATGATAAGTTACAAATTTTTACTAATAGGTCTGAAATTTCATTTTTTAGTTCCTTCAGAACTCTGGGGTGTATACCATCTGGTCCAGGTGAATTACTACTCTTCAGTTTGTCAATCAGGTCTACCACATCTTCTAGGTTCACCGTGATTTGATTCAGTCCATCTGAATCATTACCCATGAAAACCTTCTCCATTACGGGTACCTCCCTAACATCCTCTTCGGTAAACACCGAAGCAAAGAAATCATTTAAACTTTCTGCGATAGCCTTATCTTCTCTAAGAGACCCTTTAACCCCTTGATCATCTAATGGTCCAACTGACTCCCTCACAGGCTTTCTGCTTCGGATATATTTAAAAAGGTTTTTACTGTGAGTTTTTTCCTCTACAGCCAACTTCTTTTCAAATTCTCTCTTAGCCTGTCTTATCAATGTCTTACATTTAACTTTCCAATGTTTATGCTTTATCCTATTTTCTTCTGTTGGATCCTTCTCCCAATTTTTGAATGAAGATATTTTGGCTAAAATAGCTTCTTTCACCTCCCCTTTTAACCATGCCGGTAATCGTTTTGCCTTCTTTCCACCTTTCTTAATGTGTGGAATACATCTGGACTGTGCTTCTAGAATGGTATTTTTTAACAATGACCACGCCTCTTGGAAATTTTTTTACTTTTGTAGCTGCTCCTTTCCATTTTTTTTCTAACAATTTTTCTCATTTTATCAAAGTTTCCCTTTTGAAAGTTTAGCACGAGATCCATGGATTTGCACACTGTTCCTCTTCCAGTCATTAATCAAATTTGATCATATTATGGTCACTATTGCCAAGCGGCCCCACCACCGTTACCTCTCACCAGGTCTGTGGGTTCGAATCCTCAAAGTTTTTTTGAAAAAATAAATAATCTCTGTTAGAGTAGAACGCTCTTCGGTACGCTTTCTTCACACATGACACTGGATACCCACGTTGTAAAAAACATATTGCAAGTTGTTCAGCCTGTTGTTTAAACTCCGAATAATCAGTACATAAATGCTGTATACGCATGAATTGTCCTACCGGGAGATTGAATTTAAAAGTTCTAGGCTGAAAGCTGTCAAATCGCAGCAAATTATTGCGATCATTAGGTTTGCGATAAAGGGTAGTGACTACTGAATTTTCACATCTAGAAATCAGAATATGTGCCATGAAAAAGTTAAGTTACGCTGATATTTGTCCTTTGTAGAAAATTAATTAACAGTCAAGCGAGTGGACATGAGTAGAACATTTCGGTGAATTGTACGGAAAAACTCATGTTTGTTACAGTCCCTGAAGCAGCAAAAGCGAAACGTGCATCGGACTGGACTGGACCTAAGGACTAATGGTCTTCTGAGTGAAACAGCTCCTGGGAGCGCGATAGCGCCCTTGGAAGAAGTAACCCCTTGAGCAACGTACAAGGAAGGTATCATTCCACATACATTTTTAAAGAAAAAAAATTAAAAAAAAAAAAAATTATTAAAGGAAAATAAGACATTTAGTAATAAAGGACTTGGACCTATGATTAAATGTGATCCGGTGTGGCAATACATAAAGCGAAAATTGCTTGTATGCCTACGGGTGTTATGATGGTCCTTCATATAAGTAAATACACATGAAATGTTATATATTGAATTTTGCACATTGAAGAAAAAATTGAGATTTCATAACGTCTTAGAGTGAGGTAATTGAAGTCTCCCATTATTACTGCACTACCAATTTGGTTAGCTTCCTAAGCAAATCAATCACACAACCTTAACACTTTGGTTAGTCAGCCAGAGTAACTCACTGCTCTCTTGATTAACCAATGTTGGTACCTAATCAAACCAAATTACACTACCTTAACACCTTTCCAAGGTGAGTAACTGAACTTTTCAACCTTTTTACTTAGGTATACACTGCTCCTAGCTTATTTCTAGCTTCTGGCAACTTTTTTTTTTTTATTCACTCTAACTTCTGCTTATTAGCTGCCTTACTGACTGACTAGATAGCGGCTGCTAGATAGCTGAATAAATATTCACCTCACTATCATGTTGGAAGTCCCCATCCAAACAGTAGTGAAATGTGTGTAAAGAATTCCACATCGCAGCCTTGCACATCTCCCCCATAAAGACAGATCTTAACTAAGCCACTGACACTGCCATGACCTGAACAGGGAAAGCCTTGACATGACCACCAGATTCAACCCCACATGGGCATAACAAAAGGAGATACAATCTGCTAGCCAACTGGATAAAGTCTACTTGACAATGGCAATTCCCATTTTGTTGGTGTCAAAACATACAAAAAACTGGATGGACTTTCTATGGTCATCAGTCCACTCTAGGTAAAGGTTAAGGAGCTCCTGCTGTCCAAACTGTGCAGTGCTTGTTCCTCTTGGTGGACATGTGGCCTAGGAAAAAATATTGGAATGATGATTGACTAGTTAAGATGAAATTCTGACACCAGCTGAGGCAGGAACTTAGAATGGTTATACAGGGGGCCGCTCTCGAGCAGCGACCAATATGGCTGCCTGAACTCACAGCTCCTTGAGACCTCACCAGCTATTCGCAACGAAAACCTATCTACATGAATAATTATCGCTATCACAAGGACCTAACGACTTCTAGATATGGCTGCACCGAAGTCCGGGAAAATAGAGGCAGCTATCGCTGCTGCTTCGGGCTTGAAAAGAGTGAAGCAGGACCCGCCATCACCAGATAAACTTCCCCCATCAAAAACAATGGTGTCAGCAGACTTAGTATTGACGGAGCTTAAACAATTGAAGGAGATGATTCAGCTGAATATAGACGCTACAGCGGCAGTAAGGGGAGACCTGCAAGCTATGTCAACACAAATGGCTAATTTCCAAATGCGCTTGGATGATCTTGAAATGAAACGTCTTCTCTGACAATAACTAATGCGACACTCCCGTGTCTAACTCATGAGGTTGAGAAAATGCAGCAAGAGATTGAGGACCTCTCGAATCTCAACCGCCGGAACAACATACGTATTTTAGGTATACTCGAAGGAGCTGAAGGTACTGACATGATTGCATTTCTTCTTAAATTAATCCCTTCAAGTTTACAACTCAATTTTGAACAGCCCTTTGAATTAGAAAGAGCGCATAGAGTTCCATTGTGGCCTCCCTGTACCGCAAAGTATCCGCGCCCTATTATTTTCAAAGTGCTTCGTTACCCACAAGCATTGAATATCTTAGCTACAGCAAGAACTAAAGCTCCAATCCAATATCAGGGAAACACTATTCTCTTTGTTCCAGATTTAGCAAAGACCATGGCTGGTAGAAGGAAGACCTTCCTTGCCATGCGCCCGCGGCTCCAGGCCTTAGGGGCATATTATGGCCTGCTATACATAGCCCAAATGCGGGTCACCTGTCATAATCAGACCAAGATTTTTGTAAAGCCCGAAGATTTAGAAGAATTTCTGTGTCCTTCGGAACAAGGCCAATCCATGGTTACCTGAATACTTACCCTTTCAGTTTTATGGGGCTTAAACTGTCCTCTCATCCACCATGGAACACTTCGGAGAAGCGATGAGGCACAGCCCTATGATGAGGGGTGGCAGACCTCATTTTTCAGTTTTTTACTTCACACAGGACTTTTGAATGGTTTTTTCTTGCATTTCATCATGATTCCTTCTTGCTGGTGAGGGTCAGGGAGCCAATGGTCCACCCAGGATCACAGGTCATACACCAAGTGGCTGATCCGAATGGACGTTGGAATTTGATAAAAGTCATCATATCTTCTGAAAAGTTTACCCTTCTCAATGTATATGCTCCAAATGCCGATGATCCGGACTTTTTTCATTCCTCCTTTGCACAGCTTCTAACTTTTGATTCCTCTCAATGTATCATAGGGGGAGACTTCACCCAACCACTGGATCCGTTTCTGGATAAAAAAAACGTCAGTCAAGACAACGCTCTCTAAATCCACTACAGCTTTGCGACATCTGACTACCTCTTTTGGACTGTCTGACCCCTGGCGCATATTACACCCCACGGATAAAGACGTTACCTTCTACTCTTTCCCACATTCATCCTATTCCAGAATTGATTTTTTCTTAACCTCCCATACACTGATACCAAGAATATCGGAGGCAAAAATCTGTCCCATCATTATCTCTGATCACGCGGCAATCACCCTTATTTGCAGTTTATGATCGGCTATTTCCTCAGACCAAAGGTGGCGTTTCAACTCTACTTTACTGGCGGAACTGGACTTCTCTAATTTACTCCAATCCAAAATATTGGAATATTTTAAACAATACCACTACAGATGTCTCCACTCCACCATCTGGGTTGCCTTTAAAGCTTATATCAGGGGAGAAATAATTAGCTACTCCAGCCGTCATAAGAAGGACCAAAAAATTGCTCTGCAATCTTTGCATGATGAAGTTTCCATACTGGAACACGTCCATATCAACAATCCTTCAACCACCTCACTACAGGACCTACTTAAGTTAAGATATCAATATAATCAAATGCTAAGCTCCCAAGTTAAAGTGGGCCTCTTCCAGACTAAAGCATTATATTATGCTGAAAATAATAAGTGTGGTCACTTATTATCATCATATCTTAAAAGAAAAGTGGAGAAAAGACGGATTGTTAAAGTTCTATCTTCAACTCAATTCCCAGTGACATTGGATTCAGAGATACTTCAGGCCTTCCGAGATTTTTATGCTTCATTATACCAGTCGGAAGTTATAACAACTCCAGATCTCCTTCACAAGTTTCTGTCTACACTGTCACACCCTACACTGTCGGATCAACAAATGGCGGTACTTGACCAGCCCATAATGGAAAACGAAATCAAGAACACTGTCACCTCACTTTCAGCCAGAAAAGCATCAGGTCCAGATGAATTTCCTTCAGACTTTTATCAAGCTTTTCAAAAAGTACTTATTCCTCATCTGCACAACTATTTCTCTTCACTTCCCTCTCATCCTGCCGCTGCTGCAGCCTTTACTGAGGCCTGCATTGTGGTACTTCCAAAGCCAGGAAGAGATGACACTGCTGTGGCAAACTACAGGCCCATATCCCTCTTGAATACAGGCTATAAAATATTCGCAAAACTTTTGGCTACTAGATTCTCCCAATCAATATGTTCTATTATTCATCCAGACCAATCCGGTTTTATTAAACATCGGTTAATAGCAAATACTACTCGCCTTTTTTTACATATCCTAAGACTGACTGACTACTTGTTACTTTACCGATCCGAATCGCTAGTATGCTAGTATGTTAGATTTCATTAAGTTAAAATGTTGTTTCTCTTAATGTTTTAAGCAATTTAATTTAATTATTCACCCAGTTCTTCATTTCCTTGTTATATGTAAGACACATGTGTTATGTCATCCCAAAGTTATATGTAAACCGGAGTGATTGGTAACTTTGTTACCAGAACCTCGGTATATAAAAAATGTTAAATAAATAAATAAATAAATCCAGAGGCCTTCTGGATGAGATAAATCATTAAATTATGTGTTTTATTTACTCAGGCTACTGAAATGTTTTATATTTTTTTCACAGTAGACTCCTGTCAATTGCACACGTACTTAGATCAATTTAGTAAAAATTCTAATATATATGCGGATGCAAAACTAATATGATGACTAAAATGATAATGAAAGATGTGCTATAGAATGCTTGAATTTGACATTGAAGTATTTATATAAGATTGAGTGGATAGCACCGAATGAGCAATTTTTAAAAAAATACTCTTGCCTCCAGGCTCGAAGGCCCATGGGAAAATTGTCCTTGAGAGTTTTCAAGACATTTTCAAAGAGAAACTCCTCATGAAGTTTCCCTTTGGAAATCTAGAGGCTGACCATTAACATATCTGTGGGTGCACTTACTTTGCAGCAGGGATAAAGTCTGTTGTGGTTTAAACCATTCAAAAATGAATTCCCTACATGTTGTTAGTCAGTTCCATGCTCCCCTTGCTCTGTTCCTTTATGGCATGAGTAAAAGTACTCATGCTGTTACCCACAGAGGGGGAGGATTATTTTCAGCCTTCCATTTTATCCCAATCAAGGTATGGGGGTGCCGGTAAGGGTAACCCCCTAAGACAGGAGTAGGCTGATCAGGTGCCAGGGTCTTCTGCCTGGACTGGTCACCTCTGCCTCAGGTTGAGGCCTTAGGTTCTGGTGACTGGCAGGAATTAAACTGGCGGTGAACTAATTAGGGAAGTGAGGTTGTAGAGAAACTGGGAATAGAAAGATGCCCATAAAAACACATTCATGCAAGACGTGTACAGCAAACAAGACACAAGATGGCAGATGCAGAACAAACAAAATAGGAGGCCACAGTAACAGGGCCAAACGAACAAAAACTAAACAGAACAGGGTAGAAACAAACAAACAAACAAACAAGAAGGCCACTAAATTGGGTCACAAAAAGAACAAAAGGCAAAGTAAACAGAAAATCAAACAAGAGCTAAGCCTAAGGACTAAGGCAAGAGAATGGCCTCAACATGGAATGCTGGAGGCTCCAAGATGAGGCAGGGAGCAGTAAGTGAGACAAGCTTATAAAGGCATGGCAGTGCTAAGTCATTGCTGCCAATATGGAGCTTGGAGGACTGAGTCAGCATAGAATATAGCCCACTAAGGTTCTATGCTGGTAAGAGGACTACAGTGCAGACACAGATCACAGGATCTCATAGGAAACTACTTAGTTACCTGGGAAAAATCAATTGAAAACCATCTTCTTCATATCCTACTGAATTAGCTGCAATCAAGAGGTAAGTAGGTAAAATGTTACCCAAAATACTAAATACCGTAGTTAAAAAAAAATAAAGAGCTATTGAACTCAGGATTTCACAAGAAGGCTCGCTGAGAGCATCCAAAACCATATTCAAATTGCATGAAGGAAGTAGCCTCAGTGACTGGGGCCTTTGCAATTTAGTTACTATGAAACCATGTTTGGCAAGAAGAAAGCATGCTGTGAAATCAAAATTCTAACACATTACTGCCAGAGGCTTTGGATGAAATTAATGGTTGCCTTTGCACTAAAGAGCATAACATCTACAGACAGTATAATAGACTTTCTGGCCTCCAATAATCTCAAAACCACTCTGTCAGAATAGCTCTTATTTAGGGCTTACTTTTCAGTTTCAAAGCAGTCATTGTAGGGGGTATTACCAAAGCATCCCTTCCTATACACATCAGAGTCCTTGCAGACAATGAATAATTGGGTCAAAGAGTAAGAGTGGTTACTGTTCCCAGATATTCACCAATGGGCTGCATCTAGTGAGAAGTGTGTTTCATAAAATTCATGAACCCATTTTGGTTTGTGTCCTTCTTTTCTATCTCCTAGGAGTGTGATGAGGCTCGAGGGAAGGAGTTTATTGGGGTCCCAAAGGATCAGGAGATTGAAAAGACAGAGGTAGAGTGGCGAGAGGGGCAGCTACTCCCATACTCCTAATTTGTTGCTTAAGTTATCTCAAATGTCTAAAATGTGAATTTTTCTGTTGGATGTTAAAGTAAGGACTGCCAGTGGAGTCAGAGTAATGAGTGCCAGAAGCTGAGATTTACTACAGAGTTACTGTTTGAGAATAAATCAAGAGGAGCTCATCTGCTATTGCTTAGAAATGTTTCTACATTAAAGAACTGCTCTGAATAGGGAGGATAATTTTCAAAAGCATTTCCATAGGTAAAAAAGTGTTCTATACGGAGAAATGGGCGTTTAAAAAATACCAGTCCAATATACTTGCATATGTCATGTTTGTTCATGCGTAAATTTACCCTATTCAGAGCATCTGGCCTCTGAATATCCTAAGTGAGCCTCTGAATTCCTAAGTGAGCATTTGACCAGAGGGTGGGGCAGGGGTTATATAAGTTAAATACTTTGCATTAGGATAGAGAACCATGGCAGTCATGGACAAAAGGGTGCTACTAGTATTACTGTTCCATAATTTTGATGGCACTTGAGATAGTATGAACTTTGAAGCAAATATACAGAAGATATTTTATCCAACCTTGAGCAAGAAAGAGCATCTCTAAGGGGTTAATAAATATATGGATAAAGGTGAACCGGTAGATGTATTTGGATTTTCAGAAGGCGTTTGACAAAGTCCCTCATGAAAGTCTTCTAAGAAAACTAAAAAGTCATGGGATAGGATGTGATGTCCTTTCATGGATTACAAACTGGTTAAAAAGACAGGAAACAGAGAGTAGGATTAAATGGTCAATTTTCTCAGTGGAAAGGGGTAAACAGTGGAGTGCCTCATGGATCTGTACTTGGACCGGTGATTTTCAATATATTTAAAAATGATCTGGAAAGGAATATGACGAGTGAGGTTAACAAATTTGTGGATGATACAAAATTATTCAGAGTAGTTAAATCACAAGCAGATTGAGATACATTACAGGAGTACCTTGCGAGATTGGAAGATTGGGCATCCAAATGGCAGATGAAATTTAATGTGGATAAGTGCAAGGTGTTGCATATAGGGAAAAATAACCCTTGCTGTAGTTACACAATGTTAGGTTCCATATTAGGAGCTACCACCCAGGAAAAAGATCTAGGCATCATAGTGGATAATACTTTGAAATTGTCAGCTCAGTGTGCTGCAGCAGTCAAAAAAGCAAACAATGTTAGGAATTATTAATAAGGGAATGGTTAACAAAAGAGAAAATGTAATAATGCCTCTGTATCACTCCATGGTGAGACCGCACCTTGAATACTGTGTACAATTCTGGTCGCTGCATCTCAAAAAAGATATAGTTGCATTGGAGAAGGTACAGAGAAGGGCAACCAGAATGATAAAGGGGATGGAACAGCTCCCCTATGAGGAAAGGCTGAAGAGATTAGGGCTGTTCAGCTGGGAGAAGAGACGGCTGAGGGGGGAATATGATAGAGGTCTTTAAAATCATGAGGTCTTGAAAGAGTAGATGTGAATCGGTTATTTACACTTTTAGATAATTGAAGGACTAGGGGGCACTCCATGAAGTTAGTAAGTAGCACATTTAAGACTAATCGGAGAAAATTCTTTTTCACTCAACGTACAATTAAGCTCTGGAATGTTTTGCCAGAGGATGTGGTTAGTGCAGTTCGTGTAGCTGGGTTTAAAAAAGGTTTGGATAAATTCTTGAAGGAGAAGTCCATTAACTACTATTAATCAAGTTGACTTAGGAAATGGCCTTTGATATTACTGGCATCAGTAGCATGGGATCTTCTTGGTGTTTGGGTACTTGCCAGGTTCTTATGGCCTGGTTTGGCCTCTGTTGGAAACAGGATGCTGGGCTTGATGAACCTTGGTCTGACCCAGCATGGCATTTTCTTATGTTCTTATTTTCTTATGTACTGTCATGTAATCCCTGAAATGACTGAAAAAAATCTTGGGAGCTTTGGGAGACAACATGGTCAACACAATGCTGAGAACTATCAACAGGCTGACTTGTTTTCTTTAAATATACCTAAATTCAGTTTCCTATGGGGAAACAAAGATAAGGCTCACACCCTGCAGAGGCTACTCCATCTCCTTTGGTCATCCCTATATTTTCCTTTCTTCTCTTCAGTGAATCACTGGAACCCCCTGATGTAGAAACATCCTTGTGCCTGAAGCAGCATATATCCCCTCTCCAAAACGGACACAAGGAAAGCAGCTGAATTCTATGACCTTATCGGCACTGGCTGGGGACATCAGCAGACAAGGAACCACAGATCTGTGATAGAGATAACAGCGGTGAATTTGCATTTGAGAGAAGACTGCAGGGGTTTGGGGTGCCATTGCTGAATGGCAGAAGATGGACCATACAAGGCAAGGAGTCTATGGTGGGTCCTTGGACTTTCTCTTGAGCTCTGGGAGTGAATCCTTGCCAGGACAGACTGTCAGCAGTACTGCAAGACCAGCAGCAGCAACAGGAACTTTCAAGGTTGGTATTGATTAAACCTGAGTGATTAACTTGGAGGCAATTTACGAAGCCATAGCTACTCTTTCTGGCCAAACATAGCAACTTTTAAAATGACAAGCACCAAAAAGCAGGATATGAAAATTTCCCTCTGTATACAGAGTTTGGACAATATAGAACTAAAAGTAGAAGCTGTGCAGGATAGCACTGGCTCTTTTACTAAATGGATTTATTTCGCCAAAATAAGGTAGAAATGGTGGAGAAAGCAAATGTTGCTTACCTGATGTAACAGGTGTTCTCACAGGACAGCAGGATGTTAGTCCTCACAAATGGGTGACATCGAGGATGGAGCCCAACCACGGAAAACTTCTGTCAAAGTTTCTGGAACTTTGATTGGCCCCTACTGGGCATGCCCAGCACGGCACCAACCCTGCAGCCAGCAGGGGACCCCTTCAGTCTTGTTTCAAAGCTACAGGCAGTGCCGAAAAATAAAATAATAAAACGTTATGAACCCCGCGGTGTTGGGTTCATAACGTTTTATTATTTTATTTTTCGGCACTGCCTGTAGCTTTGAAACAAGACCCGCCCAAGACCCGCCCAACACCGCGGGGCGGCGGGCGGGTTTCGTGAGGACTAACATCCTGCTGTCCTGTGAGAACACCTGTTACATCAGGTAAGCAACATTTGCTTTCTCACAGGACAAGCAGGATGGTTGTCCTCACAAATGGGTGAGTACCGAGCTGAGGATGTCCGAGCGTGCACCAAAAGTACCCAACGGTGTGCAACAGGCACAACAACTGGGGTGAAATTTGGTAGAGGACATCCGCACCCCACCGGGTAGGCGAAAGGGTGTTGGTACGTCATGTTGGAAAAAGGTTACGCAAGACAGATTGGCCGAAGATGGAATCCTGTCTTCCAGCTTTGTCCAAACAGTAGTGGGCTGCAAATGTATGGAGAGAACTCCAGGTAGCAGCCCTGCAGATGTCAGGAAGCGGCACCGATTGAAGGTGTGCTACTGAAGTCGCCATGGCCCTCACAGAGTGTGCCTTAACACGGTCTTGAAAGGGAATGCCAGCTTGCTGATAGCAGAAAGAGATGCAGTCCGCCAACCAGGAAGAAAGAGCCTGCTTACCCACAGGTTGCCCTAACTTGTTAGGATGGAAAGAGACGAATAATTGAGTGCTCTTCCTGTGGGCAACTGTACGGTCTAGATAGAAAGCTAGAGCACGTTTACAGTCGAGGGTATGCAGACTCTGTTCCCCGGAGTTGGAGTGGGGCCTGGGAAAAAAAATAGGTAGTATGATGGATTGATTAATATGAAACTCCAAAACTACCTTAGGTAAGAATTTAGGGTGAGTGCGGAGTACTGCCCAGTCCTGCAGGAGTTTAGTGTAAGGCGGATAGGTAACTAGGGCCTGTAACTCACTAACCCTGCGAGCTGAAGTGATAGCCAAAAGGAATATCACTTTCCATGTGAGATATTTAAGGTCACAGGAGTGAAGAGGTTCGAAGGGTGGTTTCATAAGGCGACCAAGAACCAGATTAAGGTCCCAAGATGGGGCCGGAGGACGTAAAGGTGGCTTCAAATGGAGCAAGCCTTTAAGAAAGCGTGTTACAAGGGGTTGTACTGAAATAGGGACACCCCCGATACCTTTATGGAAGGCGGCTACCGCACTGACATGCATTCTAATGGAAGAGGTCTTTAGACCTGATTCTGACAAATGCCAAAGATAGTCCAAAAATTTAGGAATTGGACAAGAAAGGGGATCAAGGGACTGAGAAGTGCACCATGATGTGTACCTTTTCCATTTATAGGAGTAAGATTTTCTTGTGGAAGGCTTTCGTGAAGCGATGAGGACACGAGAAACTGAATCCGATAGGTTAAGTGGTTGAAGGACTAACCTTTCAACATCCATGCCGTCAGGGGCAAGGCTTGGAGATTGGGATGGAGGAGGCATCCGTCGTTTTGAGTGATCAGATGCTGGTCCTTTCCCAAGGGAATGTGTCTGCAGATGGAGAGATCCTGGAGTATGGGAAAACACACTTGGCGTGGCCAGTGCGGTGCTATCAGGATCATGGTTCCCTTGTCCTGACGTAGCTTCACAAGAGTCTTCGACAGAAGAGGAAGTGGAGGGAATGCATAAAGCAGACCGGTTGTCCACGGGAGGGAGAATGCATCCCTGGGCCGAGAGTGCTGAGACCGAATGAGAGAGCAGTAATTGGCCACTTTGTGGTTCTGAGGGGATGCAAAGAGGTCTATGTGGGGATAACCCCATTTCTGGAAAAGAGAGGTCGCTACCAAGAGATTGAGTGACCACTCGTGTGGTTGGAAGACACGGCTCAGCCGGTCTGCCAAGACATTTTCTACCCCCGGCAAGTAGGTGGCCCTGAGGTACATGGAACGGGAGAGGGCTTCTGCCCAAATCTGCACAGTTTCCTGACAGAGAAGGAAGGAGCCTGTGCCTCCCTGCTTGTTGATGTACAACATGGCCACCTGGTTGTCCGTCTGAATCAAGATTATGTGATTTGATAGGCAATCTTGAAAAGCCCGGAGAGCGTATCGGATTGCTCGAAGCTCCAGGAAATTTATCTGGTGTTTGGCTTCCTCTAGAGACCAGAATCCTTGGGTTTGTAAACCGTTTACATGGGCTCCCCAGCCGACATTGGAAGCGTCGGTGGTGAGAATTATTTGAGGATCTGGTGGATGAAAGCGCAAACCTTGGAGGAGGTTGGATTGATTTGTCCACCAGGCAAGAGACCGACGGAGTGCATCGGTGATGCGGACAATGGTCGACAGAGGCTTGGATCCATTGTGTTTTCAGAGTCCATTGCATGACTCTCATGGCCAGACGGGCCATTGGAGTCACATAAACTGAGGAGGCCATGTGTCCCAGCAGAATGAGGAATTGGCGAGCTGTTGCTGTGGGATGAGACTGCAACTGGCAAGCTAGGGACACAAGGGTTTGAACACATTGAGGAGGAAGGAAGGCTTTTGCCTGTAAGGTGTCCAAGTCTGCTCCAATGAAGGATAAGGTTTGAGATGGGAGTAAGTAGGATTTCTCGTAGTTGACAAGAAATCCTAGAGAAATTAGAGTTCGAATTGTTAGGGTCAGGGAAGACCGAGCGATTTGCTGGGTTGGGGCCCTGATCAACCAATCATCCAAGTAGGGGTAGACATGGACGCCTTCCTTCCTGAGGAACGCTGCAACCACTACGAGACATTTGGTGAAAACTCGTGGTGCAGATGCTAGGCCAAATGAAGCACTCGGTATTGATAGTGGTTTTGGCCTACTAGAAATCGGAGGTATTTGCGATGAGACTGAGTTATTGCAATGTGGGTATAAGCGTCTTTGAGGTCTAGAGAGCAGAGCCAGTCCTCTCTTTGCAGCAGAGGGAGAAGCGAGCCCAGGGTTACCATCTTGAACTTTTCTCTGTGAAGGTACTTGTTGAGGGCCCGTAGGTCCAGGATTGGTCGAAGTCCTCCTGACTTTTTTGGGATCAGAAAGTACCTGGAATAGAACCCTAGTCCTTGTTGCGAGAGAGGAACAGGTTCTATAGCGTTGGACTGGAGGAGAAGGGAAACTTCCTGCTCTAGAAGAACAAAGTGGTCGGTAGTTCTCCATGCTTGCAGAGGTGGAGAGTCCGAAGGAAGAGTTAGGAAGTTTAGATGGTAACCCTGTGCAATTATCGCTAGCACCCATTGATCTGTGGTGATGCGATGCCATTTTTCTGTAAAGTGGCTTAGTCGACCTCCTACTGGTATGTTTGGTAGAGGGATTAGGCATCTGCTCTCTAAGTGAAAGTCAAAACCCCGACGCAGGGCCTGGTTGCGGAGCTGTTGTGGGCTTTTGCTTTCGAGGTTGGCGAGGCTGAGGCTTTTGATATGGCCTCGTTGACCTAGGCTTGGTGTGTGGGGGATAATACTTCTGTGGATGGAAGAATGACTTTTTAGGTTCCCTCTTAAATGGTTGTTTAGAAGGGAAGTCAGAAGGAATCGATGAGAGCTATTTAAGGGTCTCGTGATGATCCTTTAATTCAGCAACTATTTGGTGAATTTGCTCACCAAACAAATTATCCCCTAAACAGGGCAGGTCGGAGAGCCTGTCCTGAACCTCCGGGCGAAGGTCAGAAAACTTAAGCCAAGCCCAGCGTCTTGCTGAGATGGTTGTGGCAGACAGTCTAGTGGAAGCATCGAAGATGTCATAAGATGTTCTTATCTCATGCTTTCCAGCTTCAAATCCTTTAAGTACGAGGGTTTGAAGGTGTTGTTGGAATTGTTCTGGTAAGGTATCTGAAAATTCTTGTATCTGCTTAAAAATGACCCTGTTGTATTGGGTCATATACAGCTGATAAGAAGCTATCCTGGAAATGAGCATGGCCCCTTGGTATACTTTTCTGCCTATACTATCTAGGAACTTGTTCTCCTTAGTAGGAGGTATGGATGAGTATGGCTTCATTCTTTTGAGCTGACTCTACCACAACAGAGTGGTGGTCTAGTTGAGGTTTTTGAAAGCCAGGTGCTGACTGTACAAGGTAAGTAGAGTCAGCTTTTTTGTTTACTGGAGCAACAGATCCAGGAGTTTCCCAATTCTTTCTTAGAAGGTCCAGAAAAACATGATGAATTGGAATGGAAATGATGACTTTTGGGGCATCCAAAAATTGGAGTAATTCCATCATTTGGTGTCTGTCATCTTGCTCTGACTGAAGCTGAAAAGGGACCAATTCCGACATTTCCTTCACAAAATTGGTGAAAGAGAGGTCCTCGGGGGGAGAAAGCTTTCTGCTTTCAGCAGGAGAGGGTGGTGAAGGTAAATCATCGGTATCTGTGGAAGTATCATCACCCCAGGTGTCATAGGGGTCAGGTTGCTGACCTGTAGGACCACGAGGGGGTTGGATACCTGAAAGTCCCAGTTGAGACTCCGAGAAACCCGAAGGAATCACCGGGGGCATCGAAAATACCCTTGGAGGCATCGGTGCCGGCATCGAAGGCATCGATGGAGCCGATGTGCATATCGCCCCGGAGGAATGTATCGGTGGCGAGGGACGACACGGCATCGATGGAACCACTCCCGAAGGAGGAATTCAATACGGTGTTTCTGCACCAGATGAAGTTGGCATCGGGGAGTGCACCGGTGCTGTCGGTGACCCAGGTATTACCGGTGGAAGGGCGGTCATGAGCGCTTCCATCCAGGCGAGCAGCGGTGCCAGTGCTGCTGGAATCGGGTCGGTGACTGGTTCCACTCTCGGTGGCGGAGTCGGTGCCGAAGGAGTCTGGAACAGTTGCATCGCTTTGTCGATGGTCTCCTGGACCAGCCGGTCCAGTTCTTCCCGGAGACCTGGGGTAACAATACCCGGCTCCGCGGAAGAGGGACGCTGAGGCTGAGCCGGAGGGGCCACCGTCACCAGTGGAATCGCGGCTCCCAAATCCCGATGGGGTGAGGGTTGCCTCAATGTCTCAGAAACAGAAGTGAACGGTGCTGCTTCTGATCGAGACTTCTTCGGTGGAGGCTCGGACGGTGCCGAGGTCGATGACTTCGATTCCTCGACGGTCCGAGACTTGCGATGTCGATGACGATGCTTTTCCCTCCGATCCCCATGATCCTCGGGGGAAGGGACGGGAGTCGATGGTTGTGGAGAAGTCGATGGCAGATGGTCACCGGGAGGTTGCCGACGATGGAAGGACTTAGACGGTGCCGGTTCAGAGGACGTCGATGCGATGGAAGGCGTCGGAGTGTGAGCATGGAACAGGAGTCCCATCTTCTCCATTCTGGCTTTGCGACCTTTTGGTGTCATAAGAGCACATTTGGTGCAAGTCAGGACATCATGCTCACTCCCTAAACATAATACACAGACTCTGTGAGGGTCTGTGATAGACATGGTGCGCGTACAGTCTGGGCACTGACAGAACCCCGACGCCATGGCCATTGACCAAAAATTTAGCCGCGGGACGGTCAACGGCCAGCAGGCTGCGAGGGCCAAACTAGACGGTAATCGGCGAAAAACGGCAAAAAAAAAACTTAACGAAGTACCGCAGGCTAAATTTAGATAGAGGGGGGACCCCTGTGGGGCGAATTTTAGTTCAAAGAAGTTGTAGAAGAAATTCCTATCAGGAATGTGGTAAGAGCTCCTTAACCGTGTGGCTACTGCTGCGTGGAAAAAAGAAGACTGAAGGGGGACCCCTGCTGGCTGCAGGGTTGGTGCCGTGCTGGGCATGCCCAGTAGGGGCCAGTCAAAGTTCCAGAAACTTTGACAGAAGTTTTCCGTGGTTGGGCTCCATCCTCGATGTCACCCATTTGTGAGGACAACCATCCTGCTTGTCCTGTGAGAATGTAGTATAACTGTTCTTTCTTTTTTTTTTTTTATAAATTATTTATATTTCAAAATTACAATCAAGAAAATTTGAAGCAGAAAAAACAAAGTTATTTAGAAATATTCTGAACAAAGAAAAAAAAACACAAATAAAGAAAAAGAACATAGCAGCAATTCAAGTCCAAATATTTGAGGGGTTTACCATTTCAACCCACAAAGACACATATTAGAAAAGAAATAATGAGGCAGTATATATCCAGAGCCAATAACTATATAAATGAGAACAAATCCTACATTACAGAACATAATGGGAATGATGAAGAGTCTGAACAATCTTATCACTCAAGAAGGAAAACTGAGATGGTTCAAAGAAAACAAAGCACTTGCTTGGAAAAAAAATTTTTTTCAATTGTTTATTAATTTTTTTCAATGATATAACAATACACATTGAAAGGAAAAAATGGTTTGACTAGTAATATAGTATTAATTATTACAGGAAAATAACAATCATAATCATACCATAGCCCACTATAAAGCCTGGGAGATCCATCACAAAAAGACGACTTATGTTAAAACAAAGAAAATTACTCCATTTAGAAAAAGCGCTAGTTGGGAACAGCATTAATTTTTCTGAACTTTTACACATTTTATGAGGTTATTCCATCTCTGGACTTATATTCCTCTCTGTATTGATTACCACTCTATCATTAGCAAATTTCCTTAACTGAGATGGCAAGAAAAAAGTATAAGGTCCCTATATTTAACAAGGCACTTACAAGGAAATTTAATAAAAAATTGTGCTCCCAGTTGTGTTACACTAGATTTTAATTCAAGAAATTCTTTTCTCCTTAATTGCATTTCCTTGGTTAAATCGGGGAAAATCTGAACTCTTAAACCTTGAAATGGTTCCCGTTGACTTCGAAAACAAACTCTCAGAATCCAATCCCTATCTGAGTCCAATAGAAATGTTATAATCAAAGTTGCTGGTAAAGTTTCCTTCTCGGTGGACATTTCCAGTATCTCAGTCAAATTAAAATTTATCGGAGACAGCTGTTGCATCTCTTTATTTCCACTTAATATCTTTTTTCTTGTGGGCAAATAATATATCTTGGACAACGGTGGTAATGTCGCTTGTGGAATTTTCAAAATTTCGAAAGCATATTTTGTTCACATATCAGTTGGAGATGAAGTCAGTTTCTTAGGAAAGTTTATTAATCTTAGATTTTTATTTCTTTGTTGATTTTCCAAACTTTCCAATTTTCTTAGAAGATACATATTGGGGTAGATTTTGAAAGTTATGCGCGGGCGTAGATTTGTTCGCGCAACCTGGCATGAACAAATCTACGCCCGATTTTATAACATGCGTGCGCTGCCGCGCGCATGTTATAAAATCCAGGGTCGGCACGCACAGGGGGGTGCACAATTGTGCAACCTGCGTGCGCCGAGCCGAGCAGCCTGTCTCCATGCCCGCCGAGGCTGCTGCGAAATCAAAATAGCAGTCACGGCCAGAACCATATCAGAAGTCTCTAGTAATGCAGAGACATGAAGAGCTTGATCCTCATTTATGGATAATTGATAATGATTGTCCATCATAGTCTCATCTCTTTAAGTGAAGGAAGATAATAAAACCTTGATACAGGAGGTAATGACTGTTGTGGTATCTTGAGAATCTCTATAAAATATCTCCTAAACATATCTCATGGGGTTACAGTTGGTAGTTTAGGAAAGTCAATAAACCTCAGATTTCTCTTCCTGATCAGATTCTCAATATTTTCCAATTTATTTGAGAGAATGGAATCCCAAAAACCACTATGACTTAGAAATACCCTGAACTTTGTTTTGTAACTCCAATACATGAGAGTCAGTCTGACATGTTGTTCGCTGAGATCTGAATCCGATTTTCAAACACTGAATTTTTTCCAGTCAAGACAGAGATTTGCAATATAATAAAATTCCTCAAGCCTTCAATTGCCAACCAAATGCTTCCAGTGTGAATTCAGACAGCCTTACCAGATTGAAGTCAGGGGTTACAAACTGAGGAATAGACATATCCATAGGGCAAGATGGAGCAGCTCCTCCATTTTCCCTTCTCTATTACTGAGGCCCCTCGAAAGCATCAGCGTTTCCGTGGCAGTTTGTAGTCAGCATCAAACTTTCCTCTGCAGAACCTGCAGTGAGAGGCACTACCATAGCAGCCTCACTCAATGACTTGCCTCCTCACAGCATAGAATCCCAAGTGACTGCTGGATTCAAGGAAGGTGTACTTGTTGCTGGGCTGAGTGAGACTAGTGAATCAAGAGGGGACGGTGACAAACTTCCCCCGACCGCTCCCCTCAGTGACTGCTGCTCCAGCAAAGGAGGACTCTGGAAATATGGGTGTTCATAAGCCCTGACACTGGCAGTGCAGGGGAAGCTGCAGAAACTTGCCCTTCTCTCCCCCCCCCCCCCCCCCCCCCGGAGGTAGAAACTTAAAACAAGGTAAATGCTAGGAGCAAGACTGCCATTGCATGCTGCCTTCCACCATCTTGGATTCTCCCTAGGATAACTTTTCTAAGGTTAAACTGGTTTCATTATTTGATAGGTTTAAAATATATTTAATAGAAGTTCTTAAGGTACCAGAAAAGGCTATGCCCCCTGTTTCAAGACCAAACTTTCTTCCATCCTTTAAAAAGATGAAGAAGGAGAAGGGGTCAAAGTTTTCCAGTAGTAAGTGTCAATTGATATCTTGTACCTGAATGCTTTTTGGAAAAATCCATGAGAGAGAGGAGTCATTGCATTGTCATTCATTATTAATTTAGTTTTGGATTCCGACATACTCTTTCTCTTGAGGCTTTTGTCATAAAGATGTGTTCTTTCTCAACCTGAAAGTATAAATGTTCTCAGATATGTCCAAGACAACCCAAGGCAAAAGGAAATCTTTGTTGAAGGAACCTGGAGAGTTCTGCAGTTAAGAATATAAGAACATAAGAAATTGCCATGCTGGGTCAGACCAAGGGTCCATCAAGCCCAGCATCCTATTTCCAACAGAGGCCAAACCAGGCCACAAGAACCTGGCAATTGACCAAACACTAAGAAGATCCCATGCTACTGATGCAATTAATAGCAGTGGCTATTCCCTAAGGGGTAGATTTTAAAAATTTGCGCACACACGTACTTTTGTTCGCGCACCAGGCATGAACAAGAGTACACGGGATTTCAATACATACGTGTGTAGCCGCGCGTATCCATTAAAATCTGGGGTCGGCGCGTGCAAGGCTGCCTAAAATCGGCAGCCTGCACGCGCCGAGCCGTGCAGCCTGCCTCTGAAATCGGAGCGGCCTCGGAGGAAACTTTCCTTCGGCCTCCCTCACCTTCCCCCTACCTAACCACCCCCCCCCCCCCCAAGCCCTATCTAAACCCCCCCTACCTTTGTTGTACAAGTTACGCTTGCTCGAAGCAGGGGTTACTTGCGCACGTTGGGCCAGCCGCCGGCGCGTCAGGGTCCGGTCCAGGGGCTGGTCCGGAGGCCGCGGCCACGCCCCCTGAACGCCCCCGTTAACGTGCCGGCCGTGACACTCCTCCCAACACGCCCCCCAGAATGCACCGGCCACGAAACACCCCCCCCACCCCCACCCCCGGAAAGCCCCGGGACTTACGCGCATCCCGGGGCTTGTGCGCCCCGCCGAGCCTACTCAACATAGGCTTGGCGCACGCAGGGGGAGTTTAGGCCAGGTTTTCAGGGGGTACACGCGTATCTTACGCGCGTACCCCTTTGAAAATCTGGCCCTAAGTAAACTTGATTAATAGCCGTTAATGGACTTCTCCTCCAAGAACTTCTCCAAACCTTTTTTGAACCCAGCTACACTAACTGCACTAACCACATCCTCTGGCAACAAATTCCAGAGCTTTATTGTGCATTGAGTGAAAAATAATTTTCTCCGATTAGTCTTAAATGTGCTACTTGCTAACTTAATGGAATGCCCCCTAGTCCTTCTATTATTCGAAAGTGTAAATAACCGAGTCACATCTACTCGTTCAAGACCTCTCATGATCTTAAAGACCTCTATCATATCCCCCCTCAGCCGTCTCTTCTCCCAGCTGAACAGCCCTAAACTCCATCTCCTTTATCATTCTGGTTGCCCTTCTCTGTACCTTCTCCATCGCAACTATATCTTTTTTGAGATGCGGCGACCAGAATTATACACAGTATTCAAGGTGCGGTCTCACCATGGAGCGATATAGAGGCATTATGACATTTTCCGTTTTATTAACCATTCCCTTCCTAATAATTCCTAATATGCTGTTTGCTTTTTTGACTGCTGCTGCAGCACACTGAGCCAATGATTTTAAAGTATTATCCAGTTGGGAGCACTCTTGGTAAATGCATTATTAAGTTTATAGGTGTTTATAGGTGTTACGTTTCTAAGTGACACATCTTACAACCGTTCTGTTCCCAGGTGTAGATTTAGCAGGTACTTGAATATACACATCAATCAGAGAATATATGCAGCTATGATTGTCTGGTCTGTCTTTAATGCACTTTGTGTGTTGTATTTCTTCTGGGATTCTGACTTGGCTCCTCCTTCTAAATTGTGAATTGACAGAACAGCGATTTATAATTGACCTTTTTCTTCTTACATTGTTTAACTCTTCTCTTTGTGACAGGATGCCCAATTCTACCCCTTAGTAACAGAGGTTACCCAGTCGATATGGTAGACATGGTTTCAACAGGTCTGCTTGCCAGTAGTGTAAGAGGTCTCTATCCAAACCCTGTCTCTGTGTGTGATGTTAGTGGTGTGTTTATGTAGTGTTATCACTCCCCATTGGGAGGGGCTTGAGAGTTAAAACTCCTCTGCCCATGTGACAGGTGAGTTGAGATTCATCCTTCGCATAGGACTGAGGGAGCAAATGTCTACCCTCATAGATGGCTTTATCCCTCCACAGTGTAGATCTAGGGAGAAGAGAAGAAGGAGAAATTCAGGATTTCAAGAGGGGGAATTCTTGGAAGGCCAGACACTCACCTAAAAGAAGGGAGAAAGAAACTGAGGGGGATCTATAGATCCAAAAGCTAGTGGGAGACCCCAGGGAGGAAGGGTACTCCAGGAGTTTACCTTTTGGGAAAGAAGATTGGAGTGTGTGGAATATATTGAGCTGTACTTTTGGAGTTTTGGACTTTTGTTTGTTGTAGTGAACTATTCTCTGGTGTACCTGTATTGGACTTTGTTTTCCTGCCACCAGTTTCAGTGAAGACTTTATTTTGAACAGATTTGGTTATGACTGCTTGGTGTGCAAAAGAGCCCCAGAGTAAACAAAAAATCTTAAGGGTCTTGAAAAGATTCTTTCCCTCTCTATGTGGGAACCCCAGGATACCATGGAGCTTTCAATGGTCTGTGACCCTCCCCATGTACCTCTGTGCCCAAGAGCTGACTGGGACTTGGACCACATCTTAATGGTGCATTTCAATGTTGCTCTCAACAAGGATGTTTCTTGCATGTAAAATTTGAAATTTCAATAAAAATAAAATAAAAAAGCTGAGGCCATATGATCCATGATGGGAGTGCCCCCAATGAATATATATATTTAGGATAATTTTAAAATGATCGCACATGCGCCCATACACACTTATCAATGCACAAATGGATATATGCTGGAATTTTAAATCATGTGTACACTTGCACACATGTGATTTAAAATACGCCTATCGCACGTAAATATGCTCCTAATTTTAAGAGGTTACTCGAGTAAACCTATTTTGCACATCTTCCATAAGACTCTGACGGGTTTAATATGCATATGTAAGCATATTTTAAAACATGCTCATGTGAGAAACATTCCCAATTTTTCCAATTAATCCACCAGTTTGCCCAGTGAATATCGAGGTCTTCCATACCCCTCTGGTCCTTCATCCTGCATGCCCCCCAGGTGAGCTGGTCCCCTCACCCTATCCTGTAAACTCTAAAAAGTGAGATCTACAGACTTGCTAATCATCAGGAGCAGCAGTAACGTTACGTGAACCACTAGTTTTAAAATAAGGAGTTACACATGTAACAGTTTGCCTTGCCCCAGAATACCTCATGTCCTGCCCCTTTTCCACCCCCTTATTTTTGGCACGCGGATGGGTATATATGCACATAAATCGTGGATTATAAAAATCTGTGTTGCTCGTGCAAAGCCAACACATGCATCTATGTGGGCATTTTTGCGCAAGCAACGCTTTTAAAATCAACCTCAAAATCTTGAAAATTTCTGGTTTGAGCTATCATTTCTGTGAATTCATAGTTCTGCTCAATAAGCCAGTCTGCTCATTCAGCCATCTTGCAATGTCAATAAATGATAAATGGCTAAGTGATGTTCCGCCCACTTTAAAAGTCTCCTATGACCTATTGGCACTCCTTCTGCCTTCTTCCTTGTAACTCACTGCCAACTATATGCTTGTTTCAGATCAGATCATAGAATGCTGTCAGAGCCAAAACAGTTCTCAGCTTCAGGACATTATTGTGCAGGGGACTGTTTTCTGGAGATCAAAATGCCTAAGCAGACTGGCACTGGAAGTGGCTCCTTATCCCCTGAGACTTGCATTCATGATAATATGTCCCCATTGTAGAGTACTTGGGTCCTTCCCCTTGTCTAGATTCAATCTGATTGGCCACTAAAGCAATAAATTCTTAATTTCTTAGATCAGGTTAAATAAGACTGAAGGTCTGAGAGCAGGCCAATTGCCAAGCAGTCAACAATAAAAGGTTCTCATGTTAAACCTGATGCATGGAACCATCTCTATGGTCGATACCATGAGTCACAGAATATACTCTATACACAGATTTCTACAGAGAACTTACTAAATGACAAACGCTAATTCAGTAGAAGCTCGACCAGTCCCAAACTGGTACAATATTTTACAGACAAGTGAGAGAGATCATGAAAAGGATTGGGAGAGAAATATGGCTTGCTTCTTGAGCTTAGCTATCAGAATTATGAAGCAGGCAAATGGATCCAGTTTCAAAGGCCTGAAGCATGATATCACAAACAACAATATTTACCTCATTAAGGGGGCTTGCTCTTGTGTGCCATGTTGTACCTTTCGCAGAGACTAGGGAAAAGCTAAGATTAAACTCAGAATAGCTCATGCCTTAAGAGTGCTATCTCAATGTTTCCAGGACTTAGAGTTCTCAGAACTTCTGGGATTGATGAGAAAGCAGCACATAAATAAAAATACAGAACATGTTCTCTGCAGCCTTATGAGAATGAAAAGTTATTGATTAATCGGCAAGTGTTTTACCTATGAATATTATCATTTCTATTTCTTCTTGTGCTCAAGTACACACTATTTGCTCAATTTATAAAATGGTAAACTTAGATTTACATTCACAAAGATGTCCTTGATAGGTAGAGTATAAAAGATTTTAAGTATATCTGGTATGTACAGTAATTAAGAGTTCATAATATAAACTAAAATGCAACTGACTATAACCAAAAGACACACAATACTATGCTCAAGGACGTTCATTACAAAGCAAAGGAAACATATCTCTATTTCAGCTGGTTATTTTGAACTACCAACAAGATTACTTAGATTCATACATAAGAGACTTTTTTTCATTGTTATTGAAGTCCAACAGAAAAATAAACCCACTCAAACTTAGCTACTTATGTTTATCCAGAGACAATACAAGGATAACCTCAGCTGCAAGAATAGAATCATTTCAGTCTGCATGAGCCCCACTCAGTAATCTATCACAGGCTAAATGCAAGCAATTATTTCCTTCATAGAACCGCATGAAAAATGCCTTAAGCTAAGTCTACATCTAATATGCCTGTGCCCCGTGCCAGCTAAACACAAAATAATGGTAGCAGGACCAACACTACTATAATTATGCAGCAATAAAGCTAAAGCATCTAGCTTGATACCAAATCATTCATGCTCTAATCTGAACTCAGGCTATTTTACATTTGATTTATTATGTATGTCACTGTGTAAGTTGCCTAGAGCTTCACTCAATATGTCTGCTAAATAAATAAAGAAAAATAATCAAAAAAGGTGGTGACAAAATGTTAGCTGTAATGGTAGCAAGCTGTAAATATTTTGGAATGCTTTACAAGAAGACTTGCATCACCATGGGGTGCATTTTTCAAAGGAGTGATGTACGTTAAATTAACATATGCATATGGAAGTAGCTTGCATTCCTGTTCATGCTATTTTATAAACACGGAATTTTGGACCAAAATAGTTGGTGGTTACATGCGTGGCTGGGAGGTGAACACGCTGCATGCATTTTCTAAAGGCCTGGCCATTATACGCTGTCCTGGGGAAGCATACGCTGGCAGCCAGCTAGCGCACAGAAGATACTTCTGCTCCAGAGGAGCAGTAGGTAGAAAAATAAAAAAATTGGGATAGGTAGGGGTAGTTTCAGGGTTGAGGAGGAGAGGGGAAGAAGGAGGAAGAATAGGGTTAGGGAAGTTCCCTCCCAGCCCACTCCTTTATTGGAACGGACTGGAAGGGAACTGGAAAAAACAGAAATCGCATCGCCATGCATAAATTAAAAAATACTCCCCCCCCACGTGAAGAGGCCACCCGCCCACACATGCCTGTGGGAATCCTATTTATAACATGCATGCACTTTATAAAATAGCCGTGTCCATGTGTGCGCAGGGAACCACACGCACATGAACACATGCACGTTTTTGTTTTGTTTTTTTAAATCTACCCCTTTGTGCATATTTTTTATTTCATGCGCACATTTACCTGTGTCAAAACGAGGCCAAGAGGAATGCATGTAAGTTGCTATTTTATATGAGATTTACATGAACCAGCCCAGAATTAGGCATAGGCAACGGCCTCCAACACCAAATTTTGACAGGCTCCAGAGTGTTTCTGAAGCTGCTGCCATCCGGACATGCAATGGGGTCTTAGCACCAGTGCACACATGCTTACAACAGGCCTCACAGCGCTCCAGTCCTAGCACAGGTTGCTCCGGTAACATGAAGCCTGTGCTGTAGCAGGGGAGGAGCACTGCGGGATCTGCTGTGAGCGTGCATGTGCTGGTGCTAACAGTCTGCATTTGTTTAGTGGAAGCTCTTGCTGCAATGAGGATAAGACCTAAAAGAAAAAGACAGGTTTTCCAGCCCCGGAGGTGAAGGGAGATATGCTGCAGAACACCAAAGTGAGAGGGTAACACCTGAGCCCCGCACCTCTGATTTCTAGGAGAAAAGGGGTGATACTGCCCCTGATAATTTCTGGGGGAAGGGGAAATTCCCACTCCCTCTGCATCCTCCATGATTTCTGTGCCCATGAGTGCCTAAATTATAAATCTGACCCTAGACATGAATACATTAGACAACTTAATTGTGCAATTTTACACCTGCTAATTATCTAAGGTTTTTATATACCGGCATTCATGAAGCGATCACATCATGCTGGTTTACAAATAAACAGGGGTGCAATAAATGATTTTATTGCAAATGATATCATTGCAAATGATAGATTTGTCTGTTGTCTGCTATTGTTGGGTGGTAAGTCTGGGTCAATTAGTGTGAGTTCAGGGTGTAGCAGTAGAAGAGTCTCGATGAACTGGTGGAGGTATCCACAAACTGGTGATTTTAATTATATGCGCATGTTTTAAAATATACCTACTTCTGCATATAAACCTGGGTTTTAAAGCAATCAAGTTATATTTTTGAGTGCATAAAATCTACATACATGTTTATCAAACAGATAGAGAAATTACACTTTCAGTACCTTGCAGGCATTCGCGCATTATCAAACATATCCGTATATGTTGGGGGATAGATCTCCATGCGCCCATATAAGAAGAAGAACAAAAGAACATGCCATATTGGGTCAGACCAAGGGTCCATCAAGCCCAGCATCCTGTCTCCAACGGTGGCCAAAGCAGGCCATAAGAACCTGGCAAGTACCCAAAAACTAAGTCTATCCCATGTTACTGTTGCTAGTAATGGCAGTGGCTATTCTCTAAGGGCTAGATTTTAAAAGCCCTGCGCACCGGCGCGCCCCAGGACGCGCGTAAGTCCCAGGGCTTCGTAAAAGGGGCGGAAAGGGGCGTGTCCGGGGCGTGCTAGGGGGCATGTCCGGGGGTCAGGGGGTGGTCCGGGGCAGGTCTGGGGGCGTGGCGACGGTTCGGGGACGGGCCAGGAGGGCGGTCGAGTCCCCCGGCAGTGCAGCCTGTGCTGGGGGATGCGAGGCGGCGCGCGCAAATTACGCCTACTTGCCCAACAAAGGTAGGGGGGATTTAGGGAGGGGAAGGGAGGGGAAGGTGGGGGGACGCGGAAGGAAAGTTCCCTCCGAGGCTGCTCCGATTTCGGAGCGCCCTCGGAGGGAAAGGAGGCAGGCTGGGCGGCTCGGCGCACACAGGCTGCCGATTTTGCGCAGCCTTGCGCGCGCCAACCCCGGATTTTATAAGATACGCGCGTATCTTATAAAATCCGGTGTACTTTTTAAAGATTTACCTCTAAGTCAACTTAATTAATAGCAGGTAATGGACTTCTCCTCCAAGAACTTATCCAATCCTTTTTTAAACCCAGCTATACTAACTGCACTAACCACATACCCTGGCAACAAATTCCAGAGTTTAATTGTGCATTCAGTGAAAAAGAACTTTCTCAGATTAGTTTTAAATGTGCCATATGCTAACTTCATGGAGTGCCCCCTAGTCCTTCTATTATCCAAAAGAGTAAATAACCAATTCATATTTACCCGTTCTAGACCTCTCATGATTTTAAAAATCTCTATCACATCCCCCCTCAGCCGTCTCTTCTCCAAGCTGAACAGTCTTAACCTCTTTAGTCTTTCCTCAGAGGGGCGCTGTTCCATCCCCTTTATCATTCTAGTCGCCCTTCTCTGTACCTTCTCCAACGCAACTATATCTTTTTTGAGATGTGGTGACCAGAATTATACACAGTATTCAAGGTGCGGTACAGAGGCATTATGACTTTTTCCGTTTTAGCCTGTCTTATCAATGTCATACATTTAACTTGCCAACGCTTATGCTTTATCCTATTTTCTTCTGTTGGATCCTTCTTCCAATTTTTGAATGAAGATCTTTTGGCTATGCCGGTAATCGTTTTGCCTTCCTTCCACTTTTCTTAATGTGTGGAATACATCTGGACTGTGCTTCTAGGATGGTATTTTTTAACAATGTCCATGCCTCTTACACCGTTCGAACCTCTAAGCTTGGCTACCATCAAGGACGTCACTCTCAAGACCATTTTTCTCGTGGCAATCAGTTCAGCAAGACGTATTTCCGAGCTTCAGGCCCTATCCTGTCGTGAACCATACCTTCGCTTCACGCCTGAAGGGGTTTCGCTGAGGACGGTTCCTTCTTTTCTCCCTAAAGTGGTTTCGGCATTCCACCTAAACCAATTGGTGGAATTACCATCTTTTGCCTCTTCTGAGTCTGGAGACCTGCGTACACTGGATGTACAGTGGTCTCTGATACGCTATCTGGAGGTGACTAATGATTTTCGGCTCTCCGATCATCTCTTTATCCTCTGGTCCGGACCCCGGAAGGGTTGCATGGCCTCCAAACAATCTATAAGAACATAAGAACATAAGAAAATGCCATACTGGGTCAGACCAAGGGTCCATCAAGCCCAGCATCCTGTTTCCAACAGTGGCCAATCCAGGACATAAGAACCTGGCAAGTACCCAAAAACTAAGTCTATTCCATGTAACCATTGCTAATGGCAGTGGCTATTCTCTAAGTGAACTTAATAGCAGGTAATGGACTTCTCCTCCAAGAACTTATCCAATCCTTTTTTAAACACAGCTATACTAACTGCACGAACCACATTCTCTGGCAACAAATTCCAGAGTTTAATTGTGCGTTGAGTAAAAAAGAACTTTCTCCGATTAGTTTTAAATGTGCTCCATGCTAACTTCATGGAGTGTCCCCTAGTCCTTCTACTATCCGAAAGAGTAAATAACCGATTCACATCTACCCGTTCTAGACCTCTCATGATTTTAAACACCTCTATCATATCCCCCCTCAGTCGTCTCTTCTCCAAGCTGAAAAGTCCTAACCTCTTTAGTCTTTCCTCATAGGGGAGTTGTTCCATTCCCCTTATCATTTTGGTAGCCCTTCTCTGTACCTTCTCCATCGCAATTATATCTTTTTTGAGATGCGGCGACCAGAATTGTACACAGTATTCAAGGTGCGGTCTCACCATGGAGCGATACAGAGGCATTATGACATTTTCCGTTTTATTCATCATTCCTTTTCTAATAATTCCCAACATTCTGTTTGCTTTTTTGACTGCCGCAGCACACTGAACCGACGATTTCAATGTGTTATCCACTATGACACCTAGATCTCTTTCTTGGGTTGTAGCACCTAATATGGAACCCAACATCGTGTAATTATAGCATGGGTTATTTTTCCCTATATGCATCACTATTTTTCCTGGCACTAAAGTCAGGCTAACCGGTCTGTAGTTTCCCGGATCGCCCCTGGAGCCCTTTTTAAATATTGGGGTTACATTTGCTATCCTCCAGTCTTCAGGTACAATGGATGATTTTAATGATAAGTTACAAATTTTTACTAATAGGTCTGAAATTTCATTTTTTAGTTCCTTCAGAACTCTGGGGTGTATACCATCCGGTCCAGGTGATTTACTACTCTTCAGTTTGTCAATCAGGCCTACCACATCTTCTAGGTTCACCGTGATTTGATTCAGTCCATCTGAATCATTACCCATGAAAACCTTCTCCATTACGGGTACCTCCCCAACATCCTCTTCAGTAAACACCGAAGCAAAGAAATCATTTAATCTTTCCGCGATGGCCTTATCTTCTCTAAGTGCCCCTTTAACCCCTCGATCATCTAACGGTCCAACTGACTCCCTCACAGGCTTTCTGCTTCGGATATATTTAAAAAAGTTTTTACTGTGAGTTTTTGCCTCTACAGCCAACTTCTTTTCAAATTCTCTCTTAGCCTGTCTTATCAATGTCTTACATTTAACTTGCCAATGTTTATGCTTTATCCTATTTTCTTCTGTTGGATCCTTCTTCCAATTTTTGAATGAAGATCTTTTGGCTAAAATAGCGCGGTGGTTGAAGGGAGCGCGGTGGTTGAAGGGAGCGCGGTGGTTGAAGGGAGCGATCATAGCGGCGTACCGTAGGTAAGTCCCCTCCGTTGGTTGTCAAGGCTCATTCTCTTCGAGCCCAGGCGACATCTTGGGCGGAGAGCTCCTCCGTCTCCACTCAGGAGATTTGTAGGGCGGCCACCTGGAAGTCGATCCATACTTTTGCGAGACATTATTACCTGGACGTCGGTGCTCCGTCGGGCGGTCAGCTTGGAGACAAGGTAATACGGAGCAGGGCTGTCTGCGGCCCACCCGTGATGGGAAAGCTTTGGTATATCCCACCGTCTGGAATGATCCTGGTATGTACAGGGAAAAGAAAATTATTCCTTACCTGCTAATTTTCGTTCCTGTAATACCATGGATCATTCCAGACACCCTCCCCTTGGTTTGGGGGTTTTGCTTGTGGGACATCCCTGCCTACCTGTCTTAACAATCTTTTACTCTGTATTTCGAAAACTGCGCGTCTTTTTTGTTCACGCACTGCTGTTTGCAAGTTCACTGTTCAGAATTTAGTTGCTGTTTATTTGGACAGCGGTTATTTCAATTCCTTCTTTGATTACTTGTTCCCTCTGTTTTTAGTCTCTCTCTTTTTGGCTTTGTTAGTCTAGTTACTGAGAGCTGTTACAGGGGAGGCGTGGTTATATGGTTCCTCCCCTGGGAATTTTGTGTTCTGACTCCATCTGCTGGACATGGAACATAACCCACCGTCTGGAATGATCCATGGTATTACAGGAACGAAAATTAGCAGGTAAGGAATAATTTTCTTATATGCATACTTTTAATTCCCCTGATGTGTGTCTATGTGTTTAGGGAACACACAAACTGCTCCCCCAATTGACACTTTTTCAGTTAGCACACACTAACTATAGTTATAGTGTGTGCTAAGTCCCATTAATGCACACTAACACAAAATACCAATTTTTATGAAATTTCATCTTTATTTTTTGTTTCGTAGCCTTACCAAACAGGATAAAATATACAATTTCATTGCCATTTTCTAATTTGTTAAAAACAACTGCACACCCCTACTGGGAGTGAGATCAGACTATATGGTACATTGTTGATTAAGCTCCAGTTGTATGAAGCAGCTTCCAATAACTGACATCAAAATCTCTGCAAACACAAACTCCCTGTGGCTGTTGCAATGCTGAAAGCAATCCTTTCACATCTCATCTGCTTAAGAAAAATGACAGAAGAATGTAACCATTTCTGGCATAGTCACAGTTCATAGCTATAAAAACCACCCAGTAAGATTTTGATCTACTTATAATTACCGTATTTTTTGCTCCATAAGACGCACCTGACCATAAGACGCACCTAGGATTCAGAGGGGGAAAATAAAAAAAAAAAAAATTTTGTGCTAAACCGGCTCTGCGTCTGGGCGTCTTATGGAGCAAATTAGGGGAGTGCATAGCTTTTTTTTCTCCCCATTTTGTTTTCGGGTCTGGGGAGGGCCATTTCGGTCCACTCCCCAGATCAGAAAACTTTTCTTTCTCTGGGAACCCCTCCCCCCCCAAAAAAAAAACCCCCATCCCAACCCTTTAAATTAACAACCCCCACCCTCCTGACCCACCTCCAAGACCTGCCGACTTAATTTACTACAACCCCCCCACCCTCCTGACCCCCCCAAGACCTGCCGACTTAATTTGCTACAACCCCCCACCCTCCTGACCCCCCCAAGACCTGCCGACTTAATTTACTACAACCCCCCACCCTCCTGAGCCCCCAAGACCTGCCAACTTAATTTACTACAACCCCCCACCCCCCTGACCTGCCAAACGTCCCTGGTGGTCTGGCGGGGGTCCGGCTTCGGCCGTCGGCTGGCAGCCGACGGCCGAAGCCGAGGAGATCGTTCCCGGACCGCTCCTGGACCCCCGCTGGACCACCAGGGACGTTTGGCAGGTCAGGGGGGTGGGGGGTTGTAGTAAATTAAGTCGGCAGGTCTTGGGGGGGTCAGGAGGGTGGGGGGTTGTTAGATTTTTAGGGTTTTTTTATATTCGCTCCATAAGACGCACATACATTTCCCCCCCACTTTTGGGGGGAAAAAAGTGCGTCTTATGGAGCGAAAAATACGGTAAGTACCTTTGCTAAGCAGTTTGAAAAGAAATCATCCATTATTCAAATAAATCTGTACCAAGGTGGCAGATCTGCTTCTCAAGAAGAAGGGACAATAGAATTTTGGCCAATTATTCTAACTAATGTTCTGTATGTAAGAAGCACTAGTAAACCCTTTAACTAGGCAACTAGAAGTAATCATTGTAACTCCCCCCTTTGTGCTCTTCAGGAATGGGGAAAATCCATCTGCAGCCCCTGAAACAGTCCTATAGGGCACAAGGCGAATGTGAAACCAACAAAATGGCTGCCCACACTCAAGCTGAGTTCAAAATCTGAGAAAATGTATTTAGAGTCCAAAAAGTAGTCACAGTCCAGGAAACGGCAGAAGAGGAACCAGCAAAACAGTTCAAATATACTAACACTGGGGGGGGGGGGGGGGGGGACAGCTTTTCAGTCAGAATCAGATTTTATAGAGAGTTACTCAGGTCACTTGAGTACAGTCCAAATTCCAAGGTTCTTCCCCCTCAAGTCCTCACTGAGGCTTTTCTTTCCTTCAAGCCCCAATGTAAAATGTCTCCTTTACCAAACACTCAGGTTGCGGGCTTTCCTAGGCAGAATGGTCTCCCTTTTCATCTGAGGATCCTTATCCTCCTAGTTGGCTCTCCAGTCTGTACAAAAGGGAGCTCCCTTTGCTTCTCTAGCAAATCCACAACTTACACACTTCAGCACTTAACTCTTTAGCTTCTCTCAGGCTCTGCCTTGTGCCTCATGGGAAACACCTTTTGCAATAACAACAAAAATCATGCCTTTTTGGAGGAAGGCACCCAGACATCACTGTCTAAGCACTTATCCACTTACACCTCTCATTACTAGAAATGTTACATTTTAGCAATATCTCCTTTCTAGTATACCTTATAGGTGTTTACACCACGCTATCTCATAAAGTATGTAGAGATGCCTAAGTTTTACTATAGATTAAACAGCAGGAACATTCCAGAGATGGGAGGTTCGGGGGTGTGCTAGTGAATTGTGTGAGTGATAAAATGGACCATCCCCTGAAGGATGGATCAGACATCCCAGGTTATAAAAAGTGATTGAATCAGAGTGAGTATTTGGAGTGAACGCTGAAAGAAGTTGATTAAAGTCAGCCATAGGCTGTGGTTGTCCTATGCTCCTGGGGAGAGAGGAGAGTTTCTTCTCTTTTCCTAGCTGAATGGTGAAGTGGATCTAGTAAGAGATTCAGTTGTATCCAAACGCAGGAGGATTTTTTTTATCCCAAATTCAAAGGGATTAAAAAGTTTGTCCAGGGAACAGGGTCACCAAACATAAGAACATGCCATACTGGGTCAGACCAAGGGTCCATCAAGCCCAGCATCCTGTTTCCAACAGTGGCCAATCCAGGCCATAAGAACCTGGCAAGTACCCAAAAACTAAGTCTATTCCATGTTACCGTTGCTAGTAATAGCAGTGGTTATTATCTAAGTCAACTTAATTAATAGCAGGTAATGGACTTCTCGTCCAAGAACTTATCCAATCCTTTTTTAAACACAGCTATACTAACTGCACTAACCACATCCTCTGGCAACAAATTCCAGAGTTTAATTGTGCGTTGAGTAAAAAAGAACTTTCTCCGATTAGTTTTAAATGTGCCCCATGCTAACTTCATGGAGTGCCCCCTAGTCTATTATCCGAAAGAGTAAAAAAACGATTCTCATCTATCCGTTCTAGACCTCTCATGATTTTAAACACCTCTATCATATCCCCCTTCAGCCGTCTCTTCTCCAAGCTGAAAAGTCCTAACCTCTTTAGTCTTTCCTCATAGGGGAGCTGTTCCATTCCCTTTATCATTTTGGTAGCCCTTCTCTGTACCTTCTCCATCGCAATTATATCTTTTTTGAGATGTGGCGACCAGAATTGTATACAATATTCAAGGTGCGGTCTCACCATGGAACGATACAGAGGCATTATGACATTTTCAGTTTTATTCACCATTCCCTTTCTAATAATTCCCAACATTCTGTTTGCTTTTTTGACTGCCGCAGCACACTGAACCGATGATTTCAGTGTGTTATCCACTATGACGCCTAGATCTCTTTCTTGGGTAGTAGCACCTAATATGGAACCTAACATTGTGTAACTATAGCATGGGTTATTTTTCCCTATATGCATCACCTTGCACTTGTCCACATTAAATTTATCTGCCATTTAGATGCCCAATTTTCCAGCCTCACAAGGTCTTCCTGCAATTTATCACAATCTGCTTGCGATTTAACTACTCTGAACAATTTTGTATCATCTGCAAATTTGATTACCTCTCTCGTCGTATTTCTTTCCAGATCATTTATAAATATACAAGCCGTAAAGCCCGTTAAAACGGGCTACATCCCTCTGTCTCTCACCTCCCCCTCATTCTCTCTCCCCTCACTCTTCACCACCCCCCTCCCCCACCCACTCCTCTCCACCCTCCCTCTCCTCTCACTCAGTCCCCCCTCTCCCTCACTCCCTCCCACTCAGTCCCCCTCTCCCTCCCTCCCTCCCACTCACTCAGTCCCCCTCTCCCTCCCTCCCTCCCACTCAGTCCCCCTCTCCCTCCCACTCACTCAGTCCCCCTCTCCCTCCCTCCCTCCCTTCACCCACCTCCATTTCCTCCCGGCGCCGTAAGCACGACTTCCCGCAACCCTCACCCGGCTCCATTAACTCCTCCCGCTCCTGCCGGCAGATCTCGGGGGGGGGGGGGCACTCCCGCGCGCGCGGCAGTGACCCCCCCGGGATCTGCCGGCAGATCTGGGGAGGAGAGGGAGCGGCACCGCGCGCGCGCGGGGCCGCTACTTCTCCTCCCGCTCCTGCCGGCAGATCTCGGGGGGGGGGGGCGGGAGTGACCCCCCCCCCCCCCGAGATCTGCCGGCAGATCTCGGTGGGGGGGGCGCGGGAGTGACACCCCCCCCCCCGAGATCTGCCGGCAGATCTCGGTGGGGGGGGCGCGGGAGTGACCCCCTCCCCCCCCGAGATCTGCCGGCAGATCTGGGGAGGAGAAGCAGCGGCACCGCGCGCGCGCGCGCGCGGCGCCGCTGCTTCTCCTCCCGCTCCTGCGGCCCCACCGCCATTTTTTTTTTCTGATCGACATCCTTGCCCGCACATGCGCAGTAGAGCTGCGCTCTACTGCGCATTTGCGGGCCGTCGGTCACAGGCCATTTATAAGGTAGATTGAAAAGTAAGGGTCCCAGTACAGATTCCTGAGGCACCCCACTGTCCACTCCCTTCCACTGAGAAAATTGTCCATTTAATCCTACTCTGTTTCCTGTCTTTTAGCCAGTTTGTAATCCACGAAAGGACATCGCCACCTATTCCATGACTTTTTACTTTTCCTAGTGTTATGAACCTGTGCTGCCCACGGGTCTCCCCGCAAGCAGGCCACTCACCCCACGCTGTTATCTTCACAGACGCGACAGGACGCCGCCGGCCTGCCCACGCAGCCCGGAGGCTGCCTGCGATTCTCTTCTGCTCCGCAGTCGGAGCCGCGGCCCTTCTGCTGCTCCACGGGGCTGGGACCGCTCCCGACGTTTAGTCTATCTTTGCGGCATTTAGGCTGCAGCCCCGGGCTCAAGTAGCGGCAGGAGCCGCCCCCGGGGCCTCCGGCAACGGCTGGAGCCGCTGCTCACGTTGGGCCTGCGTTCCAGGCCAGCCCTGCCTTGTCTGACGCTCCTATGCGCTGTACGCGGTGCAGGCCACTGTCCGCGGTCCTGCACAGCTCCTGCACTCTCCTAGGCGCGCGGCCGCGTCTCTTTGCAATATTTAAAGGGCCAGACACAGGAAGTGTCTTGGCCCCACCTTGATGACTGTTTCCTGCTCAGCCCTATAAAGGGCTGCTCCGTCCGTTGTTCCAGGGCCTTGCATCGTCGTCTTGAGTGTGCTCTGCAGGCTCCGGCCGGCCAGAGTCCATGTAAGGTCTTCCAGTCTTCTAGGAGCTCCTTGTCTCGTCCAGTGTTCCATGTTCAAGTCTTCGTGCCTGAGGTCCATGTCCAGGTGTCTTCGTTCTCCTACGTCCTGGAGTTCCTGCCTTCCGTGATGTTCCTTCCTTCGCCATGCCTTGTCTTCGCTCTCGAGTCTTCTGGTACCGGTAGGCCGGGGGTCCCTCAGATGCAGTACTCCTGAGCGGACTAGCCTGCCGGTGAACGGTTGTCCTGTGCTCCTGAGCCGTCTAGTCCTGATGTGTGTTCCTGTGCTGTCCCACTCCCGTCGTGATCCGTGACCAGTCTGCAAGGGCTGTGTAGGGCGCGTAACGGACAGGGTGGTCCGCGATTCAGTCCCGTGGGTGGCCTGAGGAGGGCGCCCTGAGAGACAGTGCCAATGTCCATGCCTTGTGTTGCCCCTGTGGATGTCAAGAGTCTCGTCTGGATGCCGTCCGCATCGATCCCAAGTGTCTACGTCATGAATGCCGTTGCATCAACCCCTAGTCTTCGTGCCTCGTGATGCCGTCGCAAGAGTCATGTGTCTTCGTCTGGATGCCGTCGCATCAATCCACAGTCATGTCTTTATGTCAAGGCCCGTCTGCCCTCAGCCTCAGGCCAGGCCTGCTGCTCCATGCTGCTCGCAGCAGGTCCGAAAGGGCCCGGAATGGTCGGAGGACCATTCACCTTCCAACATCCTCGGATGTTTGGCCATGGGAGCTTGCCGGCCTGGTGGAGGGTAGACCGTCAGCCATGCGGAGCCACCGTCAACCCTTGGCTCAGCCCAGAAGGTCGGGGTCGGGCTGAGGCCCATGGGCACACTAAAACACTGTTCTCAACACCTAGAAGCCTCTCATGAGGAACTTTGTCAAATGCCTTCTGAAAATCCAAGTACACTACATCTACCGGTTCACCTTTATCTACATGTTTATTAACTCCTTCAAAAAAGTGAAGCAGATTTGTGAGGCAAGACTTGCCTTGGGTAAAGCCATGCTGACTTTGTTCCATTAAACCATGTCTTTCTATATGTTCTGTGATTTTGATGTTTATAACACCTTCCACTATTTTTCCTGGCACTAAAGTCAGGCTAACCGGTCTGTAATTTCCTGGATCTCCCTTGGAGCCCTTTTTAAATAGGGGGGTTACATTAGCTATCCTCCAGTCTTCAGGTACAATGGATGATTTTAATGATAGGTTACAAATTTTTACTAATATGTCTAAAATTTTATTTTTTAGTTCCTTCAGAACTCTGGGGTGTAATCCATCCGGTCCAGATGATTTACTACTCTTCAGTTTATCAATCAGGTCTACCACATCTTCTAGGTTCACCGTGATTTGGTTCAGTCCATCTGAATCATTACCCATGAAAACCTTCTTCAGTACGGGTACCTCCCCAACATCCTCTTCAGTAAACACCGAAGAAAAGAAATCATTTAATCTTTCCGCGATGGCCTTATCTTCTCTAAGTGCCCCTTTAACCCCTCGATCATCTAACGGTCCAACTGACTCCCTCACAGGCTTTCTGCTTCATATTTTAAAAAGTTTTTACTGTGAGTTTTTGTCTCTATGGCCAACTTCTTTTCAAATTCTCTCTTAGCTTGTCTTATCAATGTCTTACATTTAACTTGCCAACGTTTATGCATTTTCCTATTTTCCTCTGTTGGATCCTTCTTCCAATTTTTGAATGAAGATCTTTTGGCTAAAATAGCTTCTTTCACCTCCCCTTTTAACCATGCCGGTAATCGTTTAGCCTGCTTTCCACCTTTCTTAATGTGTGGAATACATCTGGTTTGTGCTTCTAGGATGGTATTTTTTTTAACAATGGCCACGCCTCTTGCATACCTTTTACATTTTTAGCTGCTCCTTTCAGTTTTTTCTATTTTTCTCATTTTATCAAAGTTTCCCTTTTGAAAGTTTAGCACGAGAGCCGTGAATTTGCTTACTGTCCCCCTTCCAGTCATTAATTCAAATTTGATCATATTATGATCACTATTGCCAAGCGGCCCCACCACCGTTACCTCTCTCACTTGTGCCCCACCACCCCTCTCACTTGTGCCCCACCACCGTTACCTCTCTCTCTTGTGCTCCACTGAGAATTAGATCTAAAATTGCTCCCTCTCTCGTCGGTTCATGAACCAATTGCTCCATAAAGCTATCATTTATTCCATCCAGGAACTTTATCTCTGTAGCGTGTCCCGATGATACATTTACCCAGTCAATATTGGGGTAATTGAAGTCTCCCATTATTACCGCACTACCAATTTGGTTAGCTTCCCTAATTTCTCTTAGCATTTCACTGTCAGTCTCACCATCTTCACCAGGTGAATGGTAGTATACTCCTATCACTATAACAGGTAAAGTGCTACCTTTATCTTTGATGCTGGGGAAGAGGCTTTTCCTGGATTCCATAGAGTTCCAAAGGGAAAAGATACCTTTTAGGAAAACTAGGAGTGATCCCAAAAACCTTGCCTGAAGAGGCTTGAGGAACCATGTGTTTCATAGCTGTCTTATTTATTTTTGCATCTGCTGCATGTGGAAAGACTGTTTCTTGTGTGTTCCTGCCTTTTATAATGCTGAACTGCTTTATTTTTGTTGGGTAAACTTCTCTTGTTTTGGAACTTAACACTTGGAATGAAGACTATTTCTTTTTTATTTGCTCCACTGGGTTTTACTAGTTAGCCTGTTCCTCCCATAACATGAATCCGTATGATCCCAGATGCTACATCGAGTTGGACAGTACTCAGCAGTCTCCGAAGTATAGCCACCATGTTAAGGGGGGGGGGGGGGGGGTGTTACACATTGTAGTTTATGTTTTAGATGTTTTTAGTCACTATTTTTTAGGAATATTAAAGTAACAAGCTTTCTTTAGTTTTAATCGTATTTTAACAGCTAAGTTCCATATGTATGTTCTCTTTTTAAATATTTTAGCTGTTATTACTATTTATTGAATGTTTTATTGTATTTCCTTATTGTATTATTATTGTGAACCATTGTGAAGGCTATGCGGATGTGACGGTATATAAAAACAATAAACCATAAACCATATAATATCACTCCAGAGATTTTATGGAATTTTTTGTACTACTGTGAACTTTTGATGTTCATCCTTGTGTAATAAAATGAACAGCAAGAATTGACTATCCAGAGCAGGGCCGATGCTAGCTTTTTTTGCTGCCCTGTATGAACAATTACTTTGCCTGCCGCCCCCCCCCCCCTCCAGCCCCCAGTTTATTCATTTCCCTCCAGTAATCTAAACTTTAAAATCTGACATTCCTACCTACCCAGGTCTACCCCTGTCTCCTCTAGAACCCATGGCCGGTGCAAGGGTATTAGATGTCATAGGCGAACTTTAAAGGCACGACCACACATTCATGATTAAAAATATGCATTTATAACAGATTTTACATTAAAGAAAACATTCTGACTATAGTCTGAGGTAACTATATCACTTACAACAACCTGTATATTATATTTATATACACTGCTGTGGTGCCAACCAGAAAATCCTGCAAAAATATCCATATAGTATTAGGCTTATTGTAATGCATTTTGGATGTGGGCTTGATTGTGAAAAAGCTTTGAGTAAACAATTGTAATACGTAAACCTCCCATACCAAAACAGCACTGACTGCTAGCACTCAAAAAGTAACACTGTAAATATAAACCAGCTCCTAAAATACCAATACACCTCCTATTAGGAAAACAGAACAAGCTAGGCTGCTATACATCCCTATACAGAAGCTATGTGCTAGCAGAATACCTCAACTTGGTCACACATGCAGAACACAGACAGTCCATCACAGAATAAAAAGAGACCATAAAGTATAAATAGAAATGTGCAGACAAAAACTGAACTGGAAACTGCACACTCCATATACAGTACAACAGAAACATCACCATTCGTCAAAACATAAAACAAAATCAAGAAATATAATAGTAAAACCATATTCACTAATCGCCTACACTTTCTTGGCCAATTCGGTCCTCTATCCTTCAAAACGATGGACCTTGGCTCCCTCAAAACGATGAACCTTGGCACCTCCAAAACGGCAGACCTTGGCACCTTCAAAAACGGCAGACCTTGGCACCTTCAAAAATCGGCAGACCTTGGCACCTCCAGTTTTAATCATCTTTAGCTTTAACCCTCATTGATACTGTACTGTATACAATAATCTGTATTGCACTATTGTACCATGTAGCAATCTCTTCCTACATGTCTTCTTTCTTATCTGTTCTTTCTTCCAGCGTTAAGCTTCCAAGTTTTTTACTCCTTGTTAATTGTAACTTTGCCTTATTCTCCTCTATTGTTATTATCCTCAGTTATTTGTCTTAGTTATCCCCTTGTTCTTTGTAAACCGATCCGATATGGTTTTACTATGAAGGTCGGTATAAAAAAGTGTTAAATAAATAAATAAATATTAATAATGTAAATAAATATTTAAGACAGCTGATGAATAAACATCCAATAATTAAAAACTCATATACATTGGGTTTTTTTAAAATTCCCAAACACATAAAATATTTCAAAACAGAAGACATCAAATAACACCCAATAATTAAAACTAATAAGGATAAAAATAAAATATCCTGCTCTTCATACCTGGTAACATTTGGTTTCCAGACATCCTGAGATTGCTGTGGATTAGTGGGGGGAGTGAGGGCACACAAACTTTCTCCTCTTTCTCTCTCATATATGCACACACACTTTCTTTTTCTTATACATACTCACACACTCATGGCTTCCTCTCTTAGATGCACACAGTCCCTCTCTCCCTCTTGCGCGCAGACGCACACACACACTGTGGATCCCTAAAAGGTTAGAGCAGTGGTTCTCAACCCTGTCCTGGGGACCCCCCCAGCCAGTCGGGTTTTCAGGATACCCACAATGAATATGCATGAGAGAAAATTTGCATACACTGCCTCCATAACAGGCAAATTTTCTCTCATGCATATTCATTGTGGATATCCTGAAAACCCGACTGGCTGGGGGGGTCCCCAGGACAGGGTTGAGAACCACTGGGCTAGAGGATGGGAATAAATAAAAAAAGCTTAACCAGTACGAAGCGGCAGTTACTACCTTGGGAAGCTTGCTGGGCAGACTAGATGGACCATTTTGGTCTTTTTCTGCAGTCACTCATTACTATGTTACTATACACAAGTGCTCTCTCACACATTCATTCACACGGACAGACACATGAATTCTCCCTCACACACTCCCATACATTCATACTACATCTCTCACATGTTCCTTCTGCCATACATGCATGCATTCCCTTTCTCATACACACATACATACATGCTGCTCCCTCTCATACATACATTTTCCATTTGCTTCCCCACCAGCCTTGGGTCCACCTCTTCACTTTGGCCTCCATCAGGTCGGGATAACAAAGTGGCCTCCACTCCATTTTGGCTGCTAGTGAGATGGGGTCCACTGGCAGCTTGCAGCCTCTTCTCTGCTTAGGCTACCAGTGTATGGGATGGGGTCTACCAGATGACATGGCCTCACTACCTCAGCTCTTTCCCTCACTTCTCATGCTCTTACTTCACTACCTCATCTATTCCTCCTCTTTCTCCTCACTGTCTTGCTCTTTCTCCCATTTTTAATTCCTTTCCCTCCCTCCCTCTAGATACTCCCCTTCTCACACTATCTCAGTTCTTCCCCCATCCCTGTCCCCTCTAGAGATTCTTCTCCCCTTTAAGTCACATTCTCAGCTTTTTTTCCCCTTCTTCTAGACACTCTTTTTTCCCATCTTCTTACCCCTTTCTATGCTTTCCCCACTTTCTTCCTACCCGCTCCCTATGCCCTTTCCCCCACCTTCTCACCTAGTCATTTCCAGCCTCTTAGCCCTCCCCAAGCTCTTCCTCCTCCCACTCCCTGCTGCAGCTTATTAGTCAGGATTCCCCCTCGTCTCTACAAGAGTGGCAGCGATCTTGCAGCTCTTCTCGCAAGACTGGCTCCGCGGCAGCAGGACATGACATCAAATGCTGCTGCTGCTGCACCTTCTGCTGGCTCACATGGGAGAGCTATATGTTGATGCATCGGATCAGGCAGCAGTTTGGGTTACCTCTGTCCAATCCGATAACTAAATCTGAGCTGGCAAGAATCCTTTAGTGGTTCCTAAGTGTGGATGGTCTGCTGGCCTATTCATTACTTCGGCTACCAGCGGGGTGGAGTGTGCTGGGTGGCCCTGCAGCCTCCGCTCCATTTTGGCTGTAGGTGGCCCAGACCACCGCCCCCTCGGAACTGCCACTCTATGCAATTGCACAGTGGGTTGCACTGGCCTTGATCCAGGGATTCCAGTTAAGAAATTAGTTTTGCTGTTTTGAATCCACCAATCGATAGTACAGAATACTGTTTCAGACCTACTATTACTATTAAACATTTATATAGTGCTACAGGATATATACAGAACTGTATACTTACATATGAGACAGTCCCTACTACAATCTAGTCAAGACACAGAGACAAGATGCATAAGAGAAACTTTCTTTTCTTTAAAAAAAAAAAAAAAAAAAGATTAAAACCAAGAAGGCCATGATCAGGGAAAACCAGGGTTTAAGAAAACCAGGGTTTAAGTTTATAAAGTTCACAGAAGAACCCTGACCTTTCTACCTGCAGCAGAAGCTTACTCTTTCTCTTTCAGATTTCTCCTGCTCTCTTTCTATTCTTCCTCCTCACCACATTATTTCCCTTCTTTCCCCTCTTCTTCCCATCCTTTATAGTTTATTTTACTTACCTTAAGTCTGTTTGTGCCCCTCTTCCTCCTGCCTCAGCATTAAGCCCCCAGCTTTACCTCCCAGCAGTGCCCCAGATCCTTCTCCTCCTCCAAAATGTGCTTTATCTCTTCCCATTCACCTTTTTGCTCTGATTCTCTCACCCTACCATGTTTCTCCTTGTTCTGCCTCTCTCTCTCTGCTGCGTCTCTTGCTCTCACCCCCCTCTCCCTTTACTATATCTCTCTCTTTACTCTTTGTTTCTCATAATAACAAAATAGAAGACAACAAATTATGACCAATTGACCCAGACTGCCCAGCTGTCTTCCACTTTGGTCCTCTACAACTCTGGGTAGATGAGCACCTCCCACCCCCTCTCCCCCCACCCCCATACACACAGCAAAGTAACTCCTCAAGTTTTTCTGAGCCCAACATGCAATAGAAAAAGATGACAGCATATAAGGAACAACTGATCCATCCTGTTTCCTGGCTATTTCTGCTGAGGATATTTTACAGCTGTCTGCCACAGAACTGTACTTCTATGCAGTATATCATATTTTCTCATCTCTTTGCTCTCTGTCTCCCTCTTTCTCTTTTTTTGTCTGTCTCTTTGATCTCTCTCCTTTACTCTTGCTTTCTATATCACTTCTCTCTCAAGCTGCACATAGTATGATACTGCAGCAAAGCTCCACTGTGAACCAAGCACAGGAGGCCAGCAGGAAGTGTTTCTCTTAATCACTGAACGCCTGCTTCCTCCCAAGGCCTACTGGTTGTGAGTATTCAGCTGATAACCAATAGACCATGGGAGGAGGTGGGAGCAGTAGCACCAACACACTTCCTGTTGTGACAGGCACCTCAACCATAACCTATTTAAAGAAGAAAGCATTTGGGACCTGATTCACTACACGTTTTGCCCATACACAGAATGTGAGAAAAGCTTTAGTGAATCAGTTTGCAGAAAATTAGTATTTTCTCTAAAAGTTTCACATACATTCTACAAATGAAGCAAAAAGAATTGTTACCATGGCTATTAAAGCACTGCCTATCAAAATGGCACAGAAGTATAGTGAACAATTATAATCAATATATTTAATATCAGAGCACTTAAAAAAAATAAAAAAGAAGCCATCATACTACTCATCTTAATTTTTAAGTGCTCCATCATTATTGATTTAAATCATTCATAGGTTGGATTTTGATTTTGGAGATATATATAGATTCCTACCTGAGTTGGTTATATTATTTAGTACTGAAGTATATTGATCATATGCAGTGTGAAAAATGATCCTGTAAAATAAGACACAGCCAGTAAGTGCCCCCCTTCACCTAACAGGGGAAGTAGTCACTGCAGGGCTCCCTCCATTGCCCCAGAGAAATTACTGCTGCAGATAACCCTGGCAGCCATCAAGAGAAGAAGTGGTTGCTACAGGATACTGTGCCAGACCAAAAGATGAACTTGATGTCCTGCCTTACTCTCCTCCCTACCACCAACTAACAGAAAAAGTGTCCTTTTGTAGGCTTCTCCAATCCCGCCATACACCCACCCCCCCCCAGTATCCCATCAGCCAACAAGAAGAGAAAAGCCTTGATGCTTTTGACGCAAATGTTCCCTGCTTTGACATCGCGCTCTGCTTTGACGGCATGGGAGGAAAAGAGGAATTGGATTCAGAGGACAACCAACATGAGCCCCGACTTTTATGGTCTGGAGTACTGATATGCAGACATAAGGGAAAAAGAACTGAACTGCTTCTATAGTCAAGTTCAAAAGCAAAGCACATCAAGCAGCATTGTCTAAATTTTCAAGACAATTCCTCAACAAGTAAAATTTTGCATTGTTAATATATAAGGCTTGGGGGTAACCTGCACGAAGCGGCAGTTACTACTCTTAATAGAAACTTAGGGGTAACCTGCATGGAGTGGCAGTTACTCTCCTTAACAGAAACATGGGAGTAACCTGCATGGAGCGGCACTTACTATCCTTAAAAGAAACATGGGGGTAACCTGCTTGGAGTGGCAGTTGCTATCATAGGAAACTTGCTGGGCAGACAAGACGTACCATTTGGTCTTTTTCTGCTGTAAATACTATGTTACTATGCAGAAGTGAGGAGGTGCAATGAGGGTAGCTAGAGACACGGGTCACATAGGTCAATTTTTACAGGTTACATGATACTGGGGTTCCATATTAGGAGTCACCACCCAAAGTCCTTGTGAATATTACTTTGAAAACTTTAGGTCAGTGTGCAGCGGCAGACAAAAAGACAAATAGATTGGTAGGAATCATTTGGAAAGGAATAGAGAACAAAACTGAGAAAGCAAATGTTGCTTACCTGATGTAACAGGTGTTCTCACAGGACAGCAGGATGTTAGTCCTCACAAATGGGTGACATCGAGGATGGAGCCCACCACGGAAAACTTCTGTCAAAGTTTAAACAGAACTTTGACTGGCCCCTACTGGGCATGCCCAGCAAGGCACTGACCCTGCAGCCAGCAGGGGTCTCCCTTCAGTCTGATTTTCAAAGCTACAGGCAGTGCCTAGAAAGTAAAAACAAAACGAACCCAACACCGCGGGGTGGCGGGCGGGTTTCGTGAGGACTAACATCCTGCTGTCCTGTGAGAACACCTGTTACATCAGGTAAGCAACATTTGCTTTCTCACAGGACAAGCAGGATGGTTGTCCTCACAAATGGGTGAGTACCGAGCTGAGGATGTCCTGACTTGCACCAAATGCACCCAACGACGTGCAACAGGCAGTACAAGTGGGGTGGAATTTGGGAAAGGGCATCCGCACCCTACCGGGAAGGTGGAAGGGTGTTGGTACATCAGGTTGGAAAAAGGTTACGCAAGACAGATTGGCCGAAGATGGAGTCCTGTCTTCCAGCTTTGTCCAAACAATAGTGGGCTGCAAAGGTATGGAGAGAACTCCAGGTTGCAGCCCTGCAGATGTCAGGAAGCGGCACCGATCGAAGGTGTGCCACTGACGTAGCCATGGCCCTCACAGAGTGTGCTTTGACACGGTCTTGGAAAGGAATGCCAGCCTGCTCATAGCAGAAAGAAATGCAGTCCGCCAACCAGGAGGAAAGAGCCTGCTTACCCACAGGTTGTCCTAACTTGTTAGGATGGAAAGAGACGAATAATTGAGTGCTCTTCCTGTGAGAAACTGTACGGTCTAGGTAAAAGGCTAGAGCTCGTTTACAGTCTAGGGTATGCAGGGTCTGTTCTCCAGAGTTGGAGTGGGGCCTGGGAAAAAAGATAGGTAGTATGATGGATTGATTGATATGAAACTCAGAAACTACCTTAGGTAAAAATTTAGGGTGAGTGCGGAGTACCGCCCGGTCCTGCAGGAGTTTAGTGTAAGGCGGATAGGTAACTAGGGCCTGTAATTCACTAACCCTGCGAGCTGAAGTGATAGCCAAAAGGAATAACACTTTCCATGTGAGATACTTTAACTCACAGGAGTGCAGAGGTTCGAAAGGAGGTTTCATTAGACGACCAAGAACCAGATTAAGGTCCCAGGATGGGGCCGGAGGCCGTAAGGGTGGCTTCAGATGGAGCAAGCCTTTAAGAAAACGTGTTACTAGGGGTTGTACTGAAATAGGGACACCCTGTACACCTTTATGGAAGGCGGCTACCGCACTGACATGCATCCTAATGGAAGAGGTTTTAAGACCTGATTCAGAGAGATGCCATAAATAGTCCAAGAATTTGGAAATTGGACAGGAAAGGGGATCAAGGGACTGAGAAGTGCACCATGATGTGTACCTTTTCCATTTGTATGAGTAAGACTTTCTTGTGGAAGGCTTTCGTGAAGCTATCAGGACTCGAGAAACGGAATCTGAAAGGTTGAAAGGCTGAAGGACTAACCTTTCAACATCCATGCCGTCAGGGACAAGGCTTGGAGGTTGGGATGGAGGAGGCATCCGTCGTTTTGAGTGAGCAGATGCGGGTCCTTTCCCAGAGGAATGTGCCTGCGGATGGAGAGATCCTGGAGTATTGGAAACCATACTTGGCGTGGCCAGTAAGGTGCTATCAGGATCATGGTTCCTCCGTCCTGGCGTAGCTTCACGAGAGTCTTTGACACAAGAGGAAGTGGGGGGAATGCGTAGAGCAGACCGGTTGTCCACTTGAGGGAGAATGCATCCCTCGGCCGAGAGTTCTGGCTCCGAATGAGAGAGCAGTAATCGTCCACTTTGTGGTTCTGAGGGGACGCAAAGAGGTCTATGCGGGGAGAACCCCACTTGTGAAACAGAGAGGTCGCTATCAGAGGATCGAGTGACCACTCGTGCGGTCGGAAGACACGGCTCAGCCGGTCTGCCAATACATTGTCTACTCCCGGCAGGTAAGTGGCCCTGAGGTACATAGAGTGGGAGAGGGCTTCCGCCCAGATCTGCGCAGCTTCCTGACACAGAAGGAAGGAGCCTGTGCCTCCCTGCTTGTTTATGTACCACATGGCCACTTGGTTGTCCGTCTGGATTAAGATTATCTGATGAAAGAGATGATCTTTGAAAGTGCGGAGCGCATAGCGGATTGCTCGAAGTTCCAGGAAATTGATCTGGTGTTCGGCTTCCTCGTTGGACCATAACCCTTGGGTTTGAAAATTGTCCACATGGGCCCCCCAACCGATGTGGGAAGCGTCGGTGGTTAGGATAACTTGCGGATCCGGTGGAAGAAAGGGTAAGCCCTGAAGGAGGTTGACCTGAGTCGTCCACCAAGTTAAGGATAGGCGCAGCGCTTGTGTGACTGTGATTATGGAGGACAGAGGCTGAAAAGCTTGAATCCATTGTTGTCGTAGAGTCCATTGTGTTACCCTCATGGCTAGTCTGGTCATGGGAGTGACTTGAACCGAGGATGCCATGTGTCCTAGGAGAACTAGGAATTGGCGAGCTGTGGCAGTGTCTTGAGACTGGAGCTGGTGAGCTAGGGACATGAGAGTTTGGACCCGTTGTAGCGGAAGGTAGGCCTTTGCCTGTAAGGTGTCCAAGTCTGCCCCAATGAAAGATAAGGTTTGAGATGGGACGAAGCAAGATTTCTCGTAATTGACAAGAAACCCTAAGGAAAGGAGTGTGTTGATTGTCAATTGTAGGGAGGACCGGGCAATCTGAGGGGTGGAGGCCCTGATCAGCCAGTCGTCCAGATAGGGGTATACGTGGACACCTTCCTTCCTGAGGAATGCTGCTACAACTACGAGGCATTTGGTGAAGACCCGTGGAGCAGATGCCAGACCGAAAGGCAGTACTCGGTATTGATAATGGTCGCGGCCTACGAGAAACCGCAGATATTTGCGATGGGATTGTGTTATCGCAATATGGGTATAAGCTTCCTTGAGGTCGAGGGAGCATAGCCAATCCCCTTTCTGCAGCAGAGGGAGTAACGTGCCCAGGGTTACCATCTTGAATTTTTCTTTTTGAAGGTACTTGTTGAGGGCTCGAAGGTCTAAAATTGGACGTAGCCCTCCTGATTTCTTTGGAATTAGGAAGTATCTGGAATAGAATCCCTTGCCTCGTTGAGAGGGAGGAACGAGTTCTATAGCATTTGATTGCAGAAGAAGAGATACTTCCTGTTGTAATTGAGCCAAATGGCTGGATAGACTCCACGCTTGAAGCGGCGGGGAGTCTGCCGGAAGAGTTATGAAATTGAGGTGGTAACCCTGTGCGATAATCGCCAGCACCCACTGGTCTGAGGTAATCCGTATCCAATGCTGTAGAAAGTGGCACAGACGACCCCCTACAGGGATGTGGGGGAGTGGGATATGGCATGTGCTCCGAGTCGGGAAGTCAAAGGCCTGCCGCAGGCCCGGGGGGTGGGGCTACAGCAGGTCTTTGTTTCCGAGGTTGGCGTGGCTGAGGTCTGGTGGAGGATCGAGCCGGACGAGGCCTAGTCGACGGAGGGTAATAACGACGTGGCCGAAAGAATGACTTTTTGGAGTCCTTCTTAGGTGGTGGTTTGGAGGATACCTCAGATGGAACAGACGAAAGTTGTTTCAACGTCTCGTGGTGATCCTTCAATTCCGCCACAATTTGTTGAATCTGTTCTCCGAACAGATTATCCCCTAAGCAGGGTAAATCGGCTAGACGATCCTGAACCTCTGGGCGAAGGTTGGATGATTTTAACCAAGCCCAACGTCTGGCTGAGATGGCAGTAGCTGAGACTTTCGTGGAAGCATCGAAGATATCGTAGGCCGTTCGGATCTCGTGCTTCCCAGCTTCAAATCCTTTGTGAAGGAGGGCTTGAAGCTGTGGCTGGTATTGGTCCGGTAAGGTGTCAGCGTAGTCCTGCATTTGTTTAAGGATAGCTCTGTTGTACTGAGTCATATAAAGTTGGTATGAAGCTATACGAGATATCAACATAGCCCCATGATACACTTTCCTTCCCACACTATCAAGAAATTGGTTGTCCTTGATAGGGGGAGTGGAAGAGTGTGGCTTTAAACGCTTGGCTTTCTTTTGCGCAGACTCAACTACAACAGAGCGATGATCCAGTTGAGACTTCTGAAATCCTGGTGCTGACTGAACGAGGTAGGTTGAGTCAGCTTTTTTATTGACTGGTGACACAGATGAAGGTGATTCCCAGTTTTTCTTTAAAAGATCCAGAAATACTTGGTGAATGGGGATGGAAGCGATGATCTTGGGGGCATCCAGAAATTGGAGCAGCTCCATCATTTGGTGCCTGTCATCGGTCTCAGATTGCAGCTGAAAAGGCACAACTTCTGACATCTCCTTTACAAAATTTATAAAGGAGAGATCTTCAGGAGGAGATCGTTTTCTACTCTCTGTAGGAGATGGTGGGGATGGTAAATCTGTATCTGAAGATGAATCATCACCCCAGGTATCATAAGGATCATGTAAGGTTTGCTGTCCTGAAGGACCTGGTAGAGGATCCAAAGGCATCGATGGAACCGGTGCTGCAAGCGGAACAGTGAACGGCATCGAGGGCTTCGGGGCCACCGATGGAATCGGTGCCGATCTTGGAATCGATGGAGCCGAAGGATAAATCGGTGGAAAGGTATGTGAAGGCACCGATGGAACGACACCGGACGGAGGAATCCGGAACGGTGTTTCTCCTGTCGATGAATGTCCTTCCGGAGATGATGGTGTAGTCGGTGCTAATGAAATCACCGATGGAAGGGCGCGCATAAGTGCCTCCATACGATTTAGTATCGGTGCCAACGCTTCCACTATAGGCTCGGTGGTCGGTTCCATCCTCGGTGGCAGAGTCGGTGCTGAGGTCGGTGCCTGAGGCGGTGCCGGAATCGGTGCCGGAGGCGGTGCCGGTGGAGGCTGGAATCTTCGCATCGCATTCTCGATGGCCTCCTGGACCAGCCGGTCCAGTTCTGCCCGGAGACCAGGGGTAAGCATACCCGGCTCGACGGGAGAGGGAGGCTGAGGCAGGGCCGGAGGGACCACCGTAACCGGTGGGATCACGGCCCCCGCACCCCGGGAGGGTGAGGGTTTCCTCGGTGCCTGCGAACGAGACGTGGACGGTGCCAGGTCCGACCGAGGCTTTTTCTTCGGTGGCTCGGCCTGTTCAGAGGTCGATGGTTGCAGATCCTCGACGGGCCGAGACTTGTGCCGTCGATGGCGATGCTTATCCTTCCGATCTCCTCGGTCATCCGGGGAGGGGACAGGAGTCGACGGCCGAGAAGTCATCGATGGTGGACGGTCACCGGCGGGTTGGCGATGGTGGTGCAACTTCGACGGTGCCGGTTCCGATGACGTCGATGCTATCGATGGCGTTGGGGTGGGTGCATGGAAGAGGAGCCCCATCTTCTCCATCCTGGCCTTGCGACCCTTAGGTGTCATTAAGGCACATTTGGTGCAAGTCAGGACATCATGCTCACTACCCAAACATAAAACACAAACCCTATGGGGGTCAGTGATGGACATAGTCCGGGTACAATCCGGACATCGACGGAACCCCGTCGCCATGGCTTAAGGCCAAATTTAGGCGCGGGCTCAGTAAGTTCCCACAGGCCTCAAGGGCCAAAATCGACGGCCGCCGATTAAAAAAGGGAAAAAACTTACCGGTTTCCGCGAAAGTGACAAAAATTTGTCGAAGGGAGACCCCTGAGGGGCAAATTTTCTTCGGATAGAAAAATACCGAATTCCTGTCAGGAACGTGGTAAGAGAGCTCCTTTCACCGCGTGGCAACTGCTGCGCGGAAAAAAGAAGACTGAAGGGAGACCCCTGCTGGCTGCAGGGTCAGTGCCTTGCTGGGCATGCCCAGTAGGGGCCAGTCAAAGTTCTGTTTAAACTTTGACAGAAGTTTTCCGTGGTGGGCTCCATCCTCGATGTCACCCATTTGTGAGGACAACCATCCTGCTTGTCCTGTGAGAATAACATAATACCTTTGTATAGATCTATGTGTGACCACACCTTGAGCATATGGGCAGATCTGGTTACTCCATCTAAAAAAAAATATAGTGGACATAGAAAAGGTACAGAGAAGGGCGACAAAAATGATAAAGGGGATGGAAAAGCTCCTTTATGGAGAAAGGCTAAACAGATTAGGGCTCTTTAGCTTTGAAAAGAGACAAATGAGAGGGGATAAAGTTGAGATTTATAAACTCAAGAATGAGATGGTAGGGATAAATAGAGAACAGTTTATTTTTTCAAACAGCATTAGGACTAAGGGCCTCATTTTCTAAAGTATCGCAGGCCTGCGATACTTTAGAAAATCGCGCTAACGAGGGGGCGGGGGCCGAAGCGGGGGGGGCGGGGGCCGAAGCGGGGGGGCGGTCCGGCAGCGATCGCACCGCTGCGGTGCGATCGCTGCCGGCATCGCGCCCAATAACTACACCATAGAAGGTGTAGTTATTGGGCGCGAAATAGAGAGCGAAAAGGGCCTTACCTTTTCGCATGGCGCGCTGTCCTCGCGAAGTCGACCCCGGGGACGCCCCCGACTCCTCCTCTTCCGGGGCCGACTCCGCCCCGATTTCAGTAGCGCAGACCTGCGCTACTTTCGCTAGCTATCGCAGGCTTGCGCTGTTAGCGCAAGCCTGCGATAGCTTTGGGAAATGAGGCCCTAAGGGTCATTCCATGAAGCTAGCAACTGGCAGATTTAAAACAAATTGTAGGAAGTCTTTTTTACACTCAGCTCATAATTAAGCTATAGAATCTATTGTCAACAGGAGGTGTGGTCAAGGTAACTAACATAGTAGAGTTCAAAAGAGGACTGGACATGTTCCTGACGGAAAAGTCCATTACCAGTTATTAACCAGGTAGACTTGGGAAAGCGAGATACAAGAAATCAACTATTGGGGATCTGATGGGTACTTGTGAACAGGACTGGCCATCGTTTGAGACAGAATGCTGGGCTCAATGAACCTTGGTCTGACCCAGCATGGTACGTCTTCTGTTCTTAGATTTTCATTTGCTCTTTTATATATTACTGCATAAAACATACAAGTATAATATTTTCAAGAAGCTGTATTTCCCAGAAAAGCATAATTTTGGCACAGTGCCTGCTCACATTTACTACAGCAGAACTAGTGCATTATAAAGCAATCATGATTTTTAGCATCTAACTTAAGGCCTAGATCTTCCTAAATGAAGGTCTCCTCTTGCTGAGCACAGTGCCTATTTTCCAGTGCCTATTTTTACTAGGCTCCTAAACTTAGATACCTAAAAGTGGACAGGGTTATGTCAATGGAAGTAATTTAGATAACTAATGCTGATTTGCAGTGGTAGACACTAAATTAATTACCAAAATATAGGCCTAAATTTAGAAAATTGTTTTGACTCCTAAAGTTAGTTTAATTCTCAGTCTAAAACATAGGATCCTAAGTTTAACTGAAAATTCTTCTAACTTTAGGTGTCTAAAACTGAGGTGCCTAGGTCAGGCACTCAACTTTCTTTGAATATCGGCACCTTTGTGTTTAGTGTCTGATTCACAATACATGTGAAGAGATCCAAGGGTGTCCTGACAGGAGTATTTTTTTTTTAACATACATGTGTGTGTTTTTAAAAATAGGCTGCATTAAGAACATAGGAACATAAAATTTGTCATACTGGGTCAGACCAAGGGTCCATGAAGCACAGTATCCTGTTTCCAACAATGGTCGATCCAAGTCCCAAGTACCTGGCAGGATCCCAAACAGTAAGTAGATCATATATGCATGATAGCAGCATGGGTAGTGGCTATTCCCCAAGTCTACTTGGATAATAATTTATTGACTTCTCCTCCAGGAACTTGTACAAACCTTTTTGAAAACCTATTTATGCTAACTATATTAATCACATTCTCTGGTAATGAATTCCAAAGCTTAATTGTGCATCGAGTGAAAAAAAAAAATGTTTTCTAATTTGTTTTGAGTGTGCTACTTACTAACTTCATGGAGTACCTCCCCAGTCTTTGTATTTTTTAAAAGAGTAATTCTGTGTGGCACTTTTGTTTAATCATGTTTATTACACAAAACTTTCATATGATTACATCACTAACACCCTCATTCACAAAGATGAGTTACCATTTGAACACAGAAAATGTGCATTTAGGTCCCATTGGAAATAATGGTGCCTGCTATAAATAACATGAATTTTCATGCATTCATGCATAATGCACATTTGTAAAAGGAAGTGTAAATGATTAATTACAGAATGAAAGAAAAGTTGTGAGAAAGTCTGAAGCAGGTGTAATGTAATCTGAGTATGAAAATGAGGTTAAAATAGGGTTAGCCTACTGGTTCAGGGGCAAGTTATGTTGTTATATCGTACACTCTGCCAGGTAGAGGAACTGTATTCAATTTCTGGCCATCACTCTGCTACCCATGCTGGCTGGGGAAACTGCAAAAGCAGCATCAATATTCACTAGAGGGGAACGGTACCTCAGGTCCTGCATAATAGCAACACCTAGTGACCAGACAGCAGGAGCATGTATACTGGGCTGTGGAAGGACTATTGCTGTCCATAGCCTGTGAAAGATGGGCTAGATAGAAAGGGATGGAATTATAAAGTAGAGAAAATCCCCAGTAGTTATAAATGAAGGCTAATTCAGTAAAAGTTGGATCCAACTGAACTAGAGACTCAGAAATAACTGCCAGGTCAAAAGATGATTTCAAAACACTTAGTAAATGTAATAACAGGAACTCAGCTAGGGTATATATTGTCAGTATGAATCTGTTGAGGATAATTTTGGGAGGGCAGTTTCCTGGTTAGACTGGCATGGGAGAGCCACCAAGACAGGGAGGCTCTGAGCTATCTCATGACACATATGTATTCCCTGAGTGGCTTGATTCCACTGGGATTTCAGGGTTCATTGAGCTTGGCTCACATGGAGATGTGCTATGGCGATAATGTGAACTGTTGATGCCATATGACCCTACATCTTCAGCATGTTCCAGGCTTATATCTGCTGACTTTGAAGGAGTCCCTGTGGAAATTAATTTGGTAATTCTGTTGGCAGGAAGAACGTTTAAGAACAAGAACCCAGTGATGGCGATAACAATGTATAAACCCAAGAAATAACCATCAATAGCTAATAAAGTGGGAAAATGTGAGAGATCTTCATAAATATAGCATCATATCTTTTGCTTGAAAAGTCACTATCTGGGCTCACCTGCTATGGAAATTTAATCATGGGTCTCAAAATAACCACTTCTCCGTTTTTTTAGAATTATTTTTATGCTTTTTTGTGCAAGTATAAAACACAACATTTAATGTGATACATGCAAAATAACTTTTTTTGACTTGGGGATTCGCTTGAAAATTGCTGAACATCACAATTAACTGAATCCAGCCTAACATGACTCGCGTTTCATGCGCCTTCTTCAGAGGCCAGGAAGTATATTAAAAAAATAGCCTTTACATCAAGTCCAGAGTAGACTAAGGGGGCCATTTTCGAAAGCTTTCGCACGCAAAAAGGGACTTTTCGCGTGCGATAGCTAAATCAGGGGGGAGTCCGCACCGGAAGGGGAGAAGTTGGGGCGGCCTCAGGGCGGACTCCACGACGACTTCGCTGACAGCGAAAGGTAAGATTCCTTGTCACCGCCAGTTTCGCGCAAAATAACTGCACCTTTTATGGTGTAGTTATTCGGCGCGAAAGCCGGCAGCGATTGCACCGCGGTTTTCGCAGGCCCGCCCCCTGCTTCGCCACCCCGTCACCCATTACCGCTGGATTTTATAAGGTCTGCGACCTTTTCAATACAGAATATATATGTATCTAGTTAAATATCCATGCATATCTACATATCTATATAGATAAATAGATAAATACAAACATACACACACTTCTCCATTTTCCTTATTTGTCAAGCATTTTATATTTATGTCTTTGCATGTACTAATGAATGATAATGCCAATAAAATGCATAAAATCCACAGACACTTATCTATTGTCGCTCTTAGTTTACACCCTGAACTAGAGCCTCAACACAGAAGCTTGTAAATAGTTACTCCATTCTCATTTCATTTTATTTTTATTTTTCTTTCATTTTATTAACCTATCCAACTCTCCCATTGGACCCTTTATTCTTCTACTACATTCCCATCTTGTTCCTTCGCCTCCCTGTTTAATGTAACTTATTTTTCACTTTCCAATTTGTTGTATTAATCCCCGTTATATATAAACCAATGAGATATGCAAATGAATGTTGGTATAAAAAAGTTTTAAATAAATAAAATAAATAAATAAAATGCACCGTTGTAAAAAAAACCAAGTTTAAAAAAATTGGAGGTTCATATTCAGAAACATTTAACTGGATAATTCAGAAGTTTTCCAGCTAAATGAAGATGTAGGGACTTATCCAGCTAAAAATGCTAGCTGGCTAATAAGTTAGCTAGCTAGAATTTGGCTGGCTAAGAGGGTCATTTATCAAATTGCAATAAATACTGCATCGCAAATTGTATATACCAATTTTTCATCTGTATTCAAGTGGGAGCAGTAAATGGAAATGAGGGTCAGTTAGGATGGCATGCGATAAAGAAAAGCACAGCAACAAAGGTTTTAACGCCGGAAATGACTACACCTTTTTCCTGTGCATTGTGCCTGCGTTAGCTGTGCATTACCGGCCGAAAACATTTTTATAGAGGTTGAAAGAGAGAGAGAGAGAGAGAGTGTGAGAGCACCTCTGTGGAGGCTCAGTTAAAATTGAACTTTTTATACCACTATAAGAGGGGGCATATGAACTCTGGGTGAGGTCTGTGGGGTGAATTGGGTTTTGGGGGGCAGTTTTACATGCACAGTCATACATACGAACAGCACAGTTACCATCAGTGAGGATTTAATGTGATTCGGAGTGATGAAAGGTGAAAGAAGAGTAGGTTTGTACCATGTTCTCTCTACCTAACTTGACTCTGCATCAAGTTAGGTAGAGAGAACATGGTACAAACCTACTCTTCTTTCACCTTTCATCACTCCAAATCACATTAAATCCTCACTGATGGTAACTGTGCTGTTCGTATGTATGACTGTGCATGTAAAACTGCCCCCAAACTAGCCCAAATGGCCTAGATTCATCACTTTTCTATAAATATAGCAAAAATAGCACCAGTGATAAAAAAGGGGCATGTTTAGCCTAATTTTCCTGGTACCACATCACATAGGTTTTTTACCATAACACATGTTAAATTTATCACTCCCACATTATTTTCACATCACAAGCTGAGAAGTCCATTATATACTATGGGCTGGATTTTCTTTCTTCGCACGCCTTCCTGAATCGCGCAGTGGCTGGGGGCGAAGCGGGGCGCGGGCTTGCGAAAGCTGGCAGAGATCGCACCACCGCGGTGTTATCGCTGCCTGCTTTCGCACCCAATAGCGCCATCGTAAAAGGTGGTGCTATTGGGCACGCTACTGGCAGCGATAAGGGGTCTTACCTTATCGCCTCCAGTGAAGGTTCCACAGCGTCCGCCCGGACTCCGCCCCGATCTAGCTATCACACACGAAAAGGGACTTTTCGCGTGCAATAGGGTTAGAAAATAACCCCCTATGTTAGTGAGCAGATAAGCTTTTATCACAATTGGTATTTGGGGCTGCTGGCTAGAGAGAGAGAGAGCCTCTGTAGGGGCTTACAAAAAAGTTAACTGTTTATACCACTGTAAGAGGGGGCACTAGTAACTCGGGGTGAGGTTTGTGGGGTGAGTTGGGTTTTGGGATATGCACAGTCATACGTACAAACAGCACTTAACTGTGCTATTTGTATGTATGACTGTGCATGTAAATCTGCACCCCAAAACCCAACTCACCCTACAAACCTCACCCCTAGTTCATAATGCCCCCTCTTACAGTGGTATAAAAAGTTCAAATATAAGCCGCCATAGAGGCGTTTTCTCTCTCTCTGCATCACTCTACTGCATGCCACACTGACCCTCATTTCCATTTACTCTCCAAAACTCCTCCCACTTGAATACAAATAAAAAATTTGCAAATGCAATTTGCAATGCGGTAGTTATCGCAGGCATTAGGGCCATAACGCCCTAACATGATTTGATAAATTACACTCTTTGCCCGTTAAATCTGATTGGGCCAAAGAGCTGTCCTAAAGTTAACCGGATAAAGATAGCGGCTACACTACTGAATATATATATCCAAAGTTAGCTAAGTTTATCAGCTTACTTTGCTATCCAGACAATGACTGATTATAGACCTCCCAGTTAACAAAACTGAAATAAATATTTGAAAAAAAGCCACAGGTACAAAAGTATAATATTAAATGAGCTGATGAAAGATATATTGTTTTCTTCTCCTGGATAGTAAAGAACTTTCAGAACCCAGTCATGACTTTTTCCTCCAACAGTGAGTTACCAGGTTATCAAAAACTATGGATGCTGTATCTTCTGTTAGCCTAGTTTATAAAGTCTCTCACAACAGCAATGACATTTAAATATAAACAGAAAACAAATTAGACATAAACCCTGGTTACCTTGGATTTCTTTTAGTAGTGAGATAATGCTGTGTAGGTGCACAATTTCATGGAATGAATGCTCCCAAATCCAGCAAAGCAAAAAATCTGGAACCTCAACCCACCTGAAATAAAAGAACATATACAACATTAATTGAAAAACGTAGTCCAGAATAGATCATTTATTTATTTATTTATTTTTTTGGGTTTTTTTATACCGATCTTCCTACATTAGATGCAAATCAAACCAGTTTACAAAGAACAAAAACTTGCCATAAGGCCTTACATGGAACAATAAACATATAAACATTTAAGCAACTTTAAGTAAAAGTCAAAGAGAAGAAAAACTAAATATACAATTTAAATTACATAGAAATCAAGGTAGAATAAGAATTGGATTACATAGTAATGATGGTCATAAGTGATAAGAGTCCAATAAATGAAAAATTCAAAGATTGTTGTGCTTGTACTAGGCTAAGATTAGGGAGAAGGAACTAAGAAGATATGTAGAAAAGGAGTGGAGAATAGCAGAAGAAATAAATGGAATGAAATAACATAAAATAAAATACAATAAAATACAATAAAATACAATAAAATTAAAATTAAAATAATAAAATTAAAATTAAAATAAAATAAAATAAATAAATCAAAATAATAAAATAAAAGGAAAAGTCAAAAAATTGACTGAAGGTCTCTTCAGAGGGAACCTGAATAAATGAGAAAGACTAAGACTAATAACAGATCAAACAATATAAGGGAGAGAAATAAACAGAGAAGTGTAGTAAGATATGTAGAGAAGGCTTTAAGCTAACAAGATGGTTCTGGAAAGGCAAGCTTGAATAACCAAGTTTTAAGTTTTTTTCTTAAAGGAGATTGGGCAAGTCTCTTGTCGGAGGTCAGATCATCAACTAAAAGATGCATTTCATTTCTGTATTATAGAGGATACTTCCAAACTCTTGACGCTTATCCTTCTAATCTTGAATCCATCTGGGAAGCACAACTTCTAGCTATCAGTTGCACAATGAAACAAAATCTGGATAAATAAACCTAATATTTCAATTCAGGAGGTTTGGAAAGAAGTGGCTGAAGTGATCAAAAAATCACTAGGAATGTAATTCCCATCAATCCTGTGTTGTGCTATTGGGCGATCCATTGGAAGATGTTAGTTCCTACAAAAAGAGAACTTATTGGGCATCTTTAAGTTATTGCCAGATGCTCAAGTACAGAAAAATCTTTAGTGACGAGAAAGTGAAAAGAAAACCAGAGGTCATGTGGGGTTTAAGGCAGTGTTTCCCAATCAGTGTATGCCATGGCACACTAGTGCACCATCAGGCTACGGACAAGTCATCAGTGCCTGATGTTCAGGCCCTGACTATTGCCTGCGCTCTATTTTCTCAGCACTTCAAAAATGTTAGAGCTCTATCTCATACATTTGCACTCATACAAATGTGCTCTATTTGAGCACATTTGCACTCATACATTAATGTTTCTAGTAATATAGAAAACTGGTGCTAGTTGTACTCTAGTTCATCCTCTGTGTTCCCATAGTTTACAGAGGCACTGTGTAGGCTACAAAGTCAACATAGGTTGATATTGTAGATTTGGATTTGAGTAGCAGTTTTCTTATTTATGAGAGCTCTTCAAGTTCCTTTGTCATCAGCTGAAGTGAATAAGTACAGTTAATAGCTTCTGGGTATTCACAAATAATCTCCAGCTCAGTTCTTGCTTCACAAATGGCAGTCTCTATTGCTCTAAAAGCATCTTCTGTTGAATTATCTTTCACAAATGAAAAAGATGCCATTTTTTTCTGACAGTGAACCAGTTCAGGTACAAGTGACAGATCAAACCACAACATACCAGCACAAAGAAAAAGGGAACTCTCCCCGGGTGTAGCCTATTTCTTAGTAACCACTGACACATGTTGAACCAGAACCGCCGTTCATATGGAAACCTCCTCCACTTCGCCACACTTTGAAGGCTCGGGCCCCACTCTGGGCCAAACCCATTCCAGGGAGCCCTTTCATGCGCAAAGGAAAGGGAACTCTCCCCGGGTGTCGCCTATCTCTTAACACCCGCTGACCCATGTTGAACTGCTGTTCACATGGAAACCTCCTCTGCCTTCAAAATTCTTGTTTGTATATCTGCTATGTCACCCAGATTTTAAAAGATCAGCGAGAGCTGACTAGATGCCAATGGAACCACCACACTCTAGGGGCAAACCCATTTTAGGGAGCCCTTTCCTGCACAAAGGAAAAGGAACTCTCCCCGGGGATCTTGTTTGAATATTTGCTACTACCACCAAGATCTGCACCCGCAGCAGCTCCACCCCACCCAGGCATAGTTCATCATGTTTCAGGTCCTAGCACACGTGTTAGACTCCTTGGTCCATGTTTCAAGACGGGTCGGGCGGACAGTACGCCCTGGTTGACAGTCGCGCCACATGCTGTTGTGTTTCGGGAACACTAGGAGAATGGTCCCATCTTAAGGGGAATGTGTGCCCTTGGACCTCGGCATGACCCCAGACGAATCCAAGACAGCACCGAGGGTTGGCGAGGCGTGTTCCAGCATGGGCAAAGACAGTCTGACCCTCTGCTGGACCAGCATGCTTCTGGAAGCCAACAAAATTATGTTGGTTACTGAACAGTCCTCCGACCGTTCCCAGCCCTTTCGGACCTGCCACTAGGTATCAGCAAGAAGCTGCAGGCTGGACTGAGGATGAGGGCAGATGGAGGCCTTGTGACACCAAAGACTCAAGACATGGACGAGAAGACTCTGGATGTGGATGAGGTTCTTGGTAGACTCTAGACGAGACGAGGAACTTGGAAGAGTGGACGAGACGAGGAGATGGGAAGGTTCAGACATTGGCACCGTCTCTCAGGCCGCCCTACACAGCCCACCTACACGTGCGGACCCAATGGGCTGGTCACAGACCACCCTGTCCTACTGCGCGCCCTACACAACCTAAAGAGGCTGGACACGGTCCATGCAGAGAGCAGGACAAGCACAGGAAGGGAATCCAACTGAGACGAGACTCCAATGACGAGGCAAGATGTCACCTGGAGAACCAGAGAAGCTGGAAGGTTAGGAGGACGGAACCTCAGAAACATCAGGAAGTGGAACATCAGGAAGCCTGGACTAGAAACCTCAGGACATGAAGTTATGGAACATCAGGAAGCAGACGAGACATGGAGCTCCAACAAAGAACGAAGACCTGACTTCCAGGAACAAGTAACTCCACTGCAAGGCAAGGCAGGACTGAAGGTGAAGCCCTCTTATAGGGCTGAGACAGGAAACAGTCATCAGGTGAGGCCGGGGCATATCCGGCCGCGGGCCCTTTAAATCTTGTGAAGAGGCACGGTCTGCGCCTTAGGAACAGAAAGCAGGAAGTTGTGCAGGACCATGGCCAGCGGTCATACTGCTAATGCCAAAGAGCAGGGCGGGGCCGAGGAACAGGCCCAGTGTTGTTGGCAGCTCTCAGCCGCAGAGGGCAGACTGAGGAGTGGCTCCTGCCACGGGGCAAGCAGAGAGAAGGTAAGAGGCTGCCCATGAGGCAGAATCACAACATATGCAGGGGGCGCCGTCCCCCTTCACTCTGCTCCCCTCTTCTTGGGTTCTATCTGAGAAGCTTGTTTGCTGTTTGAGCTCTCTCAGAGTGTCTCAAATCTTTATTCAATTGCTATTGCTAGTTTGCTACAATTAATTTTCTATTGCTGAAAAAGATATTTGTTCTTTTTTTCTGCTGTGCCTGCCAGGCAGCCAGGCTTTTTTTTACTGCACTTTTTTTTTTTTTTATTGAACTACTTGTTGACTATCGGTCTCATGCCGGTATTTAGCCACTTTCGACTGCATTCCCAAATAACCCAACTCCGAGAAGACCTGGTCCTGGCACGCAGGAGGCCACTACTACCGGCCTAACACCATCCGCGGGCTGAGCCTCGTCTTGTCTTTCCCCTATCAAAACCACAGCGACCTGTCTTGCCCCTATCAAAACCACAGGGACATGACTACCTCTGCTCTGCCAGCCTGTCTTGCCCCTATCAAATTTCTGCCACTCTGCCTTGCTGCCATACACCAGACGATTCACTTTACTCCTTGTGGTATTCTTGTCACTATCATGGTTCCTCAGTGTGTTGGTGCTAGTCTTTCTGCTGCTTTTTCCCTTTATCGGTGCCTTGTGGTTTTTTTCTGACACACTTTCTGCTTGCTATGTTCCTCCTTCATTGTGCTGTAGGATGTTGATGCCACTTGTCTTGCCACTTTGCCTGTCGTGCTGCTTTTGAGGGTTCATGCAACTGTAATCAGTGCTCTCTTTTGAAGCTATGGTGTATTATTTATTTATTTATTTATTTAGAGTTTTTCTATACCGGCATTCGTGATTAGAAATCACATCATGCTGGTTTACATATAACAAGGGGGGTGTGAAATGCAGAAACGAAACATTAACAAGTTCAAAGAGGTCATAAAGTTACATTACAACAAGGTTTATATAACTGGGAAGAAGAATTAGAGCAAGATAATTGAGAGTTAGAGCAAGATAATTGAGCAGTTAGGAAACTGTGACACTCTCACTGCTGCTTTGCACCTCTGTTAAAGCACTCTTGCCACTCCTGGTACGCCTTTGCCCCTCTACAGAGCCTTAGGCTATTCATGCTACTTTGGTGCCACTTTGCCATAGTATAAGTACCTTGGAGCTCTGTTCTCATTCTGATGATTGCTCCCCAGAAATTTCATCAGAATTGATAAGAAAACCCCAATTCTGCAGCCAAAAATAGGCTGCAAATACTTCCCCCATTGTCTTTAATGGGACAATGAATAAAACTAATCAACGAATTGGTTTTCCCCCCTATGATACTAATGCAATGAATTTGGGTCCCTGCGAAACGAAAACCGAATCGAAACGAAATTTTTCCTTCTGCACATCCCTAGCATGCATGTTATAAAACAGCCTGGCCATGAACACATGTGCACCAAATTTTAAATGAGTGCACACATCCCACTTCAACCGTTCGAGTTGGGGGATTTTAAAAGGGGCACCCACTGACACTATTCCCAGTTTTACCAATTCATCTACAGTTCATCCAGTTAAGAGATAGGTACTCCAAACCCCCTGGTTTAATATAGCCTTCACTCCCCCCAGTTAGCCCCGACTTAAAACCCCACAGATCTGCTCATCCATAGTAGAAGTAAAGTTATGCGGCAGGGGACCTCAGTGCACACTAGGTTGAGTAAGTATTTACGCGCGCATCTCAGCTTCACACTCCAAAATACCCTGCCCAGACCATGCCCACGTGCCGCACCTTTGTGAAAATCTTCGCAATGTGCACACTGCGGGAGATATGTGTGTATCTCAGCGCCTTTTAAAATCTGCTCAGCACATGCAAGCCCATGTTATTCATACATCCCTTAATTTATGCATAGGCTAGGCTTTTTAATTTCACCTTTTAATGCATATGGCAGTTTGCGTTATTTTCAGGAGGTAGGCACATTTTGGAAATATAAAATCTTGTAAGAAATTTGAATTGGGTCTCCTGCAGTTGGATGTTAAAGATCTAATTCTACCAAAACATTTAGATAGGGACCCCAGGTCCAGCTCAACACCCAATTCCTTTTCAATTCTCTTATTATACTCTCATAAGATTGGGGGCTTTCTTGTTTCTTAAACAGTTTACAAAAATAAGAGATTGTACATAGATATCTTTGACTCAACAGATCTGAGTCTAACGTCAATGCTTGGTTTCACTTCGCAGCTCAGGAATTGGCAGGGGCAAAACAATGTCGTGCCTGTAGAAAGGCATAAAAGTACTTATTGATAAAATTGCAAAAGACATCACATTTCTTGTTTCATCTAACAAGAAAGAGTTATCTGGTATCCTTTTGTTAAACCACTCCATGAACAGCCCTGTCTATAGGCCTGATGTAAAAAGCTTATTCCCCACCACAGGTAGAAAGTGAGAGATTTTATAATTTAAATAGAACACTGTGTTAAGTCATCTCCAGGCTCTGATTAGCAGTGTAAACCGGTATGCTCCCACACAACTGAGCTGGGACAAAGGCCTGGGACACATGTAAAACAAAACGGGGATCCAAGGGTACCAACAAGTCCCTTTCCAGCGACACTGGTGATAACTCGATTGCATCAGCCAGTCACCCATGTGACGCATCAAGCATGCCAGAGCATGTGGGAAGTGCCATGCTTCCTTTTCCCCAGTTTCGCATGATCACTGAGAAAGTAAGTCAAGGTCAGCATAACTGCCAGTGTTATTGGCATATGAGATGCTCTAGTTTCACAAATTGAATCTTGTTAAGAAATGAGGACCATCTGAAACATACAGAATCATTTTGGTAGTAATACCATTTTGAAGAGGCTGATTCTTCCCATCAGAGATATTAGATATCCTCTCCACTTCAGCAGTGTATCTCTAATGGTTGTGAGCATGTTCTGATATTTCACTAAGAGAATTTGTGCTACACAATTTAAATAATAGCTCAGAAACAAATCCTCAAAATTATTTATATTCATATATATAATAAATCTAATTAAATAAAGCAGTATACCACATTGAACCCCCCACCCAACTAACATAAAAGCAATATACAAATCATACAGCCAACATAATCACATGCACCTCAATTAACCCTACCAAACAATTCACATAGCATACATACTCATATAGCAAAATGGTAGGTGTAAATATACACAAGTAACAGATTTACATGCATCGCTTTTGGAGGTTCTTAAACAGCAATTTATATGCGTAAATTGTGGCCCCTCCTCAGAATGCTCCTGACCTGCCCCTTTTTCCATGTGCAAATTTACTCGGAGACCTGATTTACGTGAGTCTGTTGTGGTTTCTAAAATAGCTAATACTCGCATATATATATTTTACCTGTGTACTATTTTTTACATGTGCAGCTGTTGAAAATTTACCTTTTAAGAGAATTCAAGGATTTCACTGGATGCAGTATTAAAAAGAGCAAAATCACATTCAAGCTTTCAATTTATAACTGTGCTCTTAAATTCATACCTCCTTCTGTTTCAAATATCAGAGTTTTCAGCAACTCAAATTAAGATTTGCATTTAAAGTAATGATGGAAAACATTTTCATTTTGCAACTTTGCAACCAGTTTTTGTTTACTCTAAAGAAATTTTTGCATCCACTTAAATATGCGGCATTACTCACTATCAAAGCCATCACTGCAATGTAGCAAAAACTATCCATAAAGGGGTAGATTTTTTAAAAAAGCGCGATCGCGTACTTTTGTTGGCGCACCAGGCGCCAACAAAGGTACGCTGGATTTTATAAGATACACGCGTAGCCGCGCGTATCTTATAAAATCCTGGATCGGCACGTGCAAGGCTGCCGATTTTGGGCAGCCGGCGCGCGCCGCGCCGCGCAGCCTACCTCCGTTCCCTCCGAGGCCGCTCCGAAATCGGAGCGGCCTCGGAGGGAACTTTCTTTCGCCCTCCCCTCACCTTCCCCTACCTAACCCACACCCCCCCCCCCGGCCCTATCTAATCCCCCCCTACCTTTATCCATGGATTTACGCCTCCCGGAGGGAGATGTAAATCCACGCGCGCCAGCAGGCTGCTGGCGTACCGAGACCCGACCCGGGGGCGGTTTCGGAGGGCGCGGCCACGCCCCCGGAACGCCCCGGGCCGAAACCACGCCCCTGGGCCGCCCCGGGCCGCCCCCAAAACGCCGCGTCGTTCGGCCCCGCACCCCGACACGCCCCCTAAAAAAAACCCCGGGACTTACGCGCATCCCGGGGCTCTGCGCGCGCCAGCAGCCTATGCAAAATAGGCGCGCCGGCGTGCAAGGGCCCTGCTCGCGTAAATCCGGGCGGATTTACGCGAGCAGGGCTTTTAAAATCCGCCCGAAAATGTATTGGTATACAGATACTAAAATAAAGCAGACTACACTGCAGAAATGAATGTTGCTGCTGTAAGTTGTTATATGCCAAATTTTAAAGTTTTTAAGCAGATATTGTCAACATCCTCATTACATGCTCTCACATGGATCTCTAGCACTATTTTATAATACAGTACATCTGGAAAAGACAAAGTAACACCTACTTTCTGGGGATGTGCATTCATTTTAGATGAAATAGGGAATATAGATGATATTTCCTATTTTGTCGCAGTTCTGGGGGACCCAAAAATGATAGGAAAACTCCACGAAATTTCATGTGGTTTTCTTATCGTTTTGCGGGGAGGGAGGAAAAAGGGCACACAGAAAAAAAAACCCCAACCCTTCAGATCTAATTATTTACAATCCCCCACCCTCCCGACCCCCTCAAAACTTGCCGAAATTCCATGGTGGTCCAGCGGGGGACCTGGGAGCGATCTCCCGCTCTTGGGCCGTCGGCTGCCAGTAATCAAAATGGCACCAATGGCCCTTTGCCCTTATCATGTGACAGGGGCTATTGGTGCCATTGGCCAGCCTCTGTCACATGGAAATGCTCTGTCACATGGTAATGCTCCTACCATGTGATAGAGGCCGGCCAATAGAGATTGCTCCCGGGACCCCGGCTGGACCACCAGGGAATTTCGGCAAGTTTTATTTTGGGGGGGGGGGGGTTGCAATGAATTAAATTTGAAGGGTTGGGGTGGGTTTGGGTTTTGTTTTTTTACAACCCCCCATCTGCCCCCCCCCAGGTTTAGGGCTTTGTTTTTTTGGGGGGGGGGCAGACAAAATAAAATCGGCCCGAACCGCGGGAAAACAAAATGTCCCACGGTGGGCTGATAACAAAGGCAGAACCGAAAGGTTTGGCTAAAAATTGAATCTGATTGGTGAATGAAAGAGGAGGCAGGCTTAGTCTTATCCTCATTCACCAATCATGGAAAAAAAATAAAACATCCCCTGAAAATAAGCCCTAACCGTTTTTTTCGGAGTTAAAAAAGAATTATAAGACCTGTCTTATTATCGGAGAAACACGGTAGATCCCTTAGAAGATCGCCTGCTACCAGTGTAATTTTAAAAAGAATACACGTGCACTCATAATTGCGGGTGTCTTCACATGAGCGGAGAGATGCTGCAATTTTAAATTGTGCTCGCAAGTACATGTGTATAATTTAAAGTACCCTTCCTGCGTGTATTTCAGCTAGGGCTTTAGCAGCTTTTATGCGCATATGCAGGCTGATATTAAAACATGCTTGCGTGAGGGAAAAACCAGTTTTTCAAAATAATCCACCAGTTTGCCCAGTTCATATTGAGGTCTTCAAGACTCCATTGGTTCTTCATCCTGCAAGCCCCCACTTTACCCTGAACCCTCACGCTATGCTAAACATCCTAAAACCCTAAGACTTGCTCCTCATCAGGACCAGAAGTAAAGTACGCAGATAACAAGACAACGCACGCCATGGTCATCTTTTTCAAAATGTGGGCCCCCACCCCAAAACACCCATCCTCTGCCTCTTTCCTGCCCCCTTTTTAATGATGCACACATGGGTATGTATGCTCACACTTCGCAGCTTATGTGCATTGCTTGTGTGAGGCCTGCATATGTGCATATGTGGCCATTTTGCACGAGCAATGTATGTTAGAATGGTAATGTAAAATATCACCTGCCATATTTTAATATTATATTACTATACATACGGACATACTATGCATATAAATAGTTAACTTTTAGTCTGTAATTCAGAAAAAAAAGTATATGTATGCAAATTTGAAAAATATTCTTGTTTTAAAACGCATTCTAATATGGCCATACTTTTTATGAAAAAAAAATGGTTAAAAACTGAATTCAACTCACCTTCATTTTTTAATTATTGAAAGTTAACTCAATTTAATGACACAATAAAACATTTTGCTGAAACTCATGAACTGTTTGTAATCTGTACTATTAATTTAAGGTAAAGTGTCAAAACAGTAATAGAACTAGTGACATCATACTAACTTACAACTAAACACTGCTTTAGAGATTTATGTATAAATTATTCTTTGAAATTTGGGAGATATGGAAGAAGTAGCAAAACCAACAGACTCCAAGTCCAGCTATGTTTGGACAACTATTTTCCTGCACTAAAGATCTTTTGCCAAGAGGAATTCCTGAATGCTTATTACAACAATATCAGGCTTCCAAGGAGGTTGCAGTGACCTGCATGGCAGAATCATGACTAAAACCCAAAATTTCATTGAGCATATAGAGGCTAGAATTATTTTTTATGTACCGTATTTTTCGCTCCATAAGACGCACCTGACCATAAGACGCACCTAGGATTCAGAGGGGGAATATAAAAAAAAAAAAAATTGTGCTAAACCGGCTCTGCGTCTGGGTGTCTTATGGAGCAAATTAGGGGAGTGCATAGCTTTTTTTTTTCTCCCCATTTTGTTTTCGGGTCTGGGGAGGGCCATTTCGGTCCACTCCCCAGATCAGAAAACATTTCTTTCTCTGGGAACCCCTCCCCCCCCCAAAAAAACCCCATCCGAACCCTTTAAATTAACAACCCCCACCCTCCTGACCCCCCAAGACCTGCCGACTTAATTTACTGCAACTCCCCACCCTCCTGACCCCCCCAAGACCTGCCGACTTAATTTACTGCAACCCCCCCCCCAAGACCTGCCGACTTAATTTACTGCAACCCCCCCAAGACCTGCCGACTCCCCCAAGACCTGCCGACTTAATTTACTGCAACCCCCCACCCTCCTGACCCCCCCCAAAGACCTGCCAAACGTCCCTGGTGGTCCAGCGGGGGTCCAGGAGCGGTCCGGGAACGATCTCCTGGGCGTGGGCCGTCGGCTGCCAGTAATCAAAATGGCGCCGACGGCCCTTTGCCCTCACTATGTCGCTGCTATTGGTCAGTCTCAGTGACATAGTGAGGGCAAAGGGCCGTCGGCGCCATTTTGTTTACTGGCAGCCGACGGCCGAAGCCCAGGAGATCGTTCCCGGACCGCTCCTGGACCCCCAGGGACGTTTGGCAGGTCTTGGGGGGGGTCAGGAGGGTGGGGGGTTGCAGTAAATTAAGTCGGCAGGTCTTGGGGGGGTCAGGAGGGTGGGGAGGTTGCAGTAAATTAAGTCGGCAGGTCTTGGGGGGGTCAGGAGGGTGGGGGGTTGCAGTAAATTAAGTCGGCAGGTCTTGGGGGAGTCAGGAGGGTGGGGGTTGTTAGATTTTTTTTTTTTTTTTTTTTATATTCGCTCCATAAGACGCACATACATTTTCCCCCCACTTTTGGGGGAAAAAAAGTGCGTCTTATGGAGCGAAAAATACGGTAATTACTTCTAAGATAGCCTCACTAACCTGAGTGGTTGTGGGGATTATGACACAACATAGTAGATACAAAAGGGGGCCTAAGCATTGACTTAAGTATTCAAAATTGAAAATGACAAGACCTGAGACGGCTTGGCAGCAGAAGTGGTGACCATCACTGTGGCACTCTTTTGAGCAGAACTGGGACATATATGGAGGTCATTGATGGGAAAAGGTTTGCGAGGTTCTGTAGAAAACATAGGGGATGTGGAGTTGGTGTTGGGTTTCAGATGGCAATTAGTATGTACATTTACTCGAAGTGGACAAATCTCAACTAGATATAGATGGGTCATTTTGATATTTATCGGCAGTCATTTATAATGGTAATAAAAAGCAAAGTGCACTCTGAAATCCCTATGAAATAAAAATTCTATGCCAGAGATGGTGAAACTGATTGTAAAAAGCTAACAGAGAATAGAAAGGCTAAAATTGGAAACACAATAATACCCTGATATCAACTGAGGAAATGTCTCATCAGGGCATGAGAGGGATGTCAGATGCCCTCTTGAGATGCCATAATTACTTCATGGAGCATTTGATCCTTCATAATAATAATTTTTAGATGCCATAAATAATTACTTCATGGAACATTTGGTCCTGGAATTGATGAGAGGGGGAACTACTGTATATCTAGCATATAGGACCTGATGTAAGGAGTTAACAGTGGAGCAGCCTCTTGGCAATAGTGATCATAAATTAAACTACTGCTGTAATATTAACTTTAAAAAGGGAGACTATAATAAAATAACGTAATTGTTTAAAAGAATTTGCTTAGGGTGATCACTTGGGATTGATAAAGAGAAGCACGAATGTAATAGAACATACAACATAGAAAAAGCAATTGTGAGGTCTAAAAGTCCACGAGGCATAGAAATGATTTTAAAATACCATATTGAAAGACCATATAAAATGTATTCCACAAGTTTAAAAAGGGTGGAAAAACAGACTGAATGACTGCCAACATCATTAAATGGTACTATGAAAGAAAGGTATTCTTTTAAAAGATGTAAAGCCGGTTCTGATGTGGAACTGAGAAAGAGCCTATTGTAAGTACTGGAAAATAAGATGTAAAATATTAATAAGGCAAACCAAAAGAGAAATTGAGGAGAAACTTAAAAAGGTTTTATTTTTAGTTTTTCATCTTTGTAAACTACATCAAAAACAGAACGCCTGCAAGGGAATCAACTGGGACACTAAGAGCACAATAACCCGTGCTATTTGCAATGTAAATGGGCACTTTTATCCCATATATATTGATGTCAGTTTTCAATGGGAACAAATCTTTGCTGTTCCCTTGAAAATTAGCAAATGCAAAGTGCATAGGCTAAAAGCATTCCACATCTGCTCTTCTTGCTGGCAGCTGAGGGGATAAACGAGCATGCACACACATGAAAATGACACGTACATGCACTATTTTACTTCCCCAACCTAAACACACAGAATGGAAAGTCTTTTTTTTATCTTGCTAAAAGTATGAGCACTATAGAAACTTGAATGTACTTTTAGCTAGGTAGAGGAGAGCATTTTTCTAGGGATATGCATTCATTTAAAATAAACTGGGCCACTAAGGGCACAACAGCCCATGCTATTTGCAATGTAAATGGACACTTTTATCCCATATACATTGATGTCAGTTTTCAATGCGAACAAATCTTTAAAATGAATTTGGTACACAAAATGCAACATATAAGGCCAATTTGATTCACTCGGGGGGGGGGGGGGGGGGCAAAATGAATCGGGGGCTCCCCGAATGAAACAAACCTTATTCATTTTAAATGAATGCGTCGGGCCTAGGCCATGGCACCTGTGTTGTGCTCAGGTGTAGAGGGCAGCCCCTGCTTTGGGCCTTGGGCCTAGGCATAGGCCCGAAGCATTCATTCAAAATTAATGTAACGAATAATGTTTGTTTAATTTGGGGGCCCCCCCAATTCATTTTGAGGTCTCACCTAAGGAACAGGCCGAGGCCCAAAGCAGGAGCTGTGACCTAAGCCTGGGCCAATACCAAGGCCTCAGCTGAGATCCCAGAAAAATGAAAATGAGTTTACCTGATCCATCGAGTATCCGAAGAAAGGTGGGTCCCGAGGCCACGACCTGGCTGCTGGTCTCAATGCTGAGGCCTTGACAAAGACCCAGGCCCGATGCCAGGCCTTAGCCCAGAGGCTGGGTCTTGAAGCCTAGGCCTCAGCCCAGACCCAGGCCCGACACCAGGGCCCATCCCAAAAGCTAGGTCCCAATGCCTGGGCCTCGGCCCAGGGTCAGGCCCATGCTTGGAGCCCAAGCCTTGAAGCTCTTCTTCTGTGTCTTCATTCTTCAGTTCTTCTATTGCCAACTGACGCTGTCCGCTACAGTCAAACTGGAGTTAATTAACTCAGACACATTCACCCCAACTGATGGCACAATTTTGGTGCCATTCTGTTGTAGGCCAAGGCCCAGGCATTGAGGCACGGCCCCAGACCATGCCCCGATGCTGTGCCTAGGTCCGGTATGATGTTGGAACCCAGCCTCCGGGTCAGCCCAAGCATTTGGACCCAGCCTCCAGGGTGTGACATCGGGCCTGGGCTTGGGCTCCAGTCTAGGCTGAGGCCAAGATCGCAGTGACCTACCATGGCCTTGGCCTATGTAAGACTGAGGCTTTAGTCTGAGCCTAGGCCAAGTCATTGGGCCTGGGCCTGAACTCTGGCTTAGGACAAAGTCTCGGACTTGCATAGGCCTCGCTGCTGGATCCTCACTGTAACAAGTGGGAGCTTTCAGGGATCCTGGCCCTTACATTTTCTGGGTGGGTAGGAGGGATGGCTGGAAGGCCCCATTTTCGATTTTTTATTCATTTTATGGTTTTGTTTTTTTCACACAAATGAAATGAATCAAACATTCCTTGAACCGAAATTCATGTGAAAAAAACCCTCCTGAAAATGAACCAAAAAACAAAAACATTTTTTATCCCTCACATCCCTATAATTTTCATCTAATTTATTTTAGCCTAATAAATTATTTTCTTGGATAAATAGCTTTGAACATTGTAAAATTGAGATCATTAAAGAATTTTAGACATAAGTGATGAAAAGGAGTTGATTTGTTCAATGTGACTAGCAGACTGCAGTGTACAAATCAACTCCTCTTGTTAGAATTTTCATCAATTATAAGGTCTAAAATTCTTTAATGATGTTAATTTTACAAACACATTCAGACATATTCATTGTAACCCCTCCCCTAACCCCAACCCACCTCCGAAAAACTAAAAACGAATCAAAGTGCCCCTTTAAATGGTCCATATATTGAGTGTCAGGCTCAACCTTATAAAGAGTCTCTGTCTCTCTCTCTCTCGCAAAGTGGCATGCATAACAAACATGTGCACAGTTGAGGACAATTAGGGGATATATGCTGCCCATGCCCTGCGCCATTTCCGCCTACTTTTTATGGACACATGTACATTGATGGTACGCACGCCTTTCCCGGCTATTTAAAATTCACGCAGCTCCCGCATGGTCCACTTAAGTGTGTATGTGGCTGTTTTTGCATGCAAGACTTTTAAAATGAAATGAAATCCCTTACTGGTCTCCATAAGGATTCCAAGTGTCTTTTTTTTGCAGGGTTTTAAGGTTGGTATCATAGTAATGCATGTAAAAAGAATATACAAGTTGTTGTGGTATTTTTACTTCCGAAGACTATGAATGTCCTTTTTCATGTAAAATCTACATTAAGGGGTAGATTTTAAAAACATGCGCGCACACATGGATGCACGATTTTATAACATGTGCGCGCCAGCGCACATATGATATAACATCCAGGCTGGCACTCGCAGGGGGAGTAGATTTGGCCAATTTACACGCGGCGTCAATATCAGGCCTCACCCAGTTCCCTCCCAGTCTGCTCCAATTAAGGAGCGGACTGGGAAGGAACTTTCCTACCCCCTGATCTATCTTCCCTCCCTCCTTCTCTCTCCTCCCTGACCCCTTAACGCGGCCTACTTTTTTTTTTTTTTAAGAACATAAGAACATAAGAAAATGCCATACTGGGTCAGACCAAGGGTCCATCAAGCCCAGCATCCTGTTTCCAACAGTGGCCAATCCAGGCCATAAGAACCTGGCAAGTACCCAAAAACTAAGTCTATTCCATCTCTAACAAGTCAATCCAGTAATGAGTGGTAGGAAGAGCTGCGTTAGTGCCCGGCGCACCCACAGTTGCCGCACGCACAGTCCAGCTCACCTACCGCTCGATCCTGTATGTAAATAGCTTGCAAATGCAAGCTGCGTCTAAGAAGCATCTGTGAAGCGATAGGCCCGCGCAACCCATTTTACTGTATAGAGCACCATACAGCGCCTATACAGTAACCTGGGTGCGTGGGCCTAACGCTTCACAGACACGCTGGTATCTGTCATTTCAAATGACATTTGAAATGACAGGTACCAGGAAGTGGACGGTTCTCCAACGCTCGGGATTGTCAGCCCTCTCTCCCCTCCTCCCGAAGCAAGGCGCGAAAAGCAGCCTTGCTCCGGGAGGAGGGGAGAGAGGACTGGCAGTGTAAAGCGACAAAGCGACTTACTTTTTTTGCAGCCCCCCCTCTGGAGACAGACATCGGCGAAGACGACCGTGGCTCCCCTGCCTCCAGCTGCCCGCGAAGATAGACGCATCGCACGGGCGAAAGTGGCCCCTGTGCGTGCAATTGGGCCGCTCAAGACGTGACGTCACATGCCATGACGCCAAATGTCATGACGTCACGCCTTGAGCGGCCCAATTGCACAAACAGGGGCCACTTTCGCCCGTGCAGGCGTCCATCTTCGCGGGCAGCTGGAGGCAGGGGAGCCGCGGTCGTCCTCGCCGATGTCCGTCTCTGGAGGGGGGCTGCAAAAAAAGTAAGTCGCTTCGTCGCTTTACACTGCCAGCTTTTCACGCCTTGCTTCGGGAGGAGGGGAGAGAGGACTGGCAATCCCGAGCGTAGGATTGCCCGTCCTCTCTCCCCTCTCTCTCTTGCAAGCTTTTTTTTCACTTTTTTTTTTTCCGCTTTTTTTCGCTTTTGTTGCTTCGTGAGGAGGGGAGAGGACTGGGGCTGTCCCGGAGACCAGCACCCATGGACGCGGCCAGGGCAGGTGAGCGGGGGCTGGGGGAAAGTTTGCCGCCTACCCTTACCCCTGCCTCTAACGCAGGGGTAAGGGTAGGCAGTAAGTTAGCAGGTTAAACGCGCGGCAAAACGGCAGGGTAAAAAAGCGATAGTCGGGGCGCGCATTACTGGATGGTAGGGAATAGCTAATTTGATCGTTTACATGTAATATACATGCCGCGTGCGGAAGGGGTTACCCGGGGATTTAAGGACGTGCTAAGAGTAGGTTAAAGAGGATTGTGGATCGCAGGAAGGGCTAACGCGGCCGGAAAGTGAGTAGAAAGCGGGTTAGGAGCGGGGTAAACGTGGCCGCACTTTACTGGATTGGCCTGTAAGTGAACTTAATAGCAGGTAATGGATTTCTCCTCCAAGAACTTATCCAATCCTTTTTTAAACACAGCTATACTAACTGCACTAACCACATCCTCTGGCAACAAATTCCAGAGTTTAATTGTGCGTTGAGTAAAAAAGAACTTTCTCCGATTAGTTTTAAATGTGCCCCATGCTAACTTCATGGAGTGCCCCCTAGTCTATTATCCGAAAGAGTAAATAACCGATTCACATCTACCCGTTCTAGACCTCTCATGATTTTAAACATCTCTATCATATCCCCCCTCAGCCGTCTCTTCTCCAAGCTGAAAGTCCTTACCTTTTTAATCTTTCCTCATAGGGGAGCTGTTCTTTATTTCAGAACTCAGGAGCTGGTGTAAGTTGCATGTGCCGGCAGGCTGCTGGCATGTGATCTCCCGGCACAGCGGCAAGTGGCCGCTGTACCGGCTGCCTCCATCTCTGCCCCTCCCCGCCCCCCAGACTGCCCTTTTGTGAGGCACGGCTCTTGTGCACGTAACCCCCAGATTTTACGCGGGGGGGGGGGGGGGGGGGGTTTGAAAATTTGGCCAAAAATGCACAATTTTTTACAAATAAATATTTAGAAAAATTTTACAGCATACAGCACATTCACATTATCACAAATGAAGCCAAAAATTGCATACAGGAAGAGAAAGAGATGAGGTCACAAACTCAGGGGTCTCCATAAAACAGTTTAGAAAAACACTGCAAACATTGGGCCTGTCACCCAACCAAACAGATGCAGGTGATGGGATGCCATTGAATTGATGATATATGCCTCAAATTATATCATATTTGAAATGTTCACTTTTTAAGTCATATCTAAGTTTTTCACAAACTTGGGCTCTCCATAAATGGGTTGAGCTTCCAGACAGTTGCAATAGTAAACCTGACCACAAGTAAGAGTTGACCAACTAGTTTTCTATACTTCACTGGTACCAAAGATCCATTACATTTACATAAGTACCTGTTTCGTCACACCTCTCCACAAATAGGACTTCAACCCAAAAATAACTTAGAATAAAAAACAGGGGAACGATACACCCTATGTAACAGCTTGAATCCAAGCTCAATCCACCTGGCACAAATAGTAATATGATGGACTGATGTCTAAATATTACTTCCACACTTTGGTATCTAAAGCAACAACTAAATCCTCATTCCACACATCAATTAAAGATTACAGAGCCTCTTTTCCACATTTACCAGCAAGTAAACCCCAACAGGGTTGGGAAGAAGAAAAAATTGTTTAATTTTTGGGGGTTTCGTTTTCCACAAATTTCGTTTTGTCTAATGTTTATTTTGTTTATTTATTTTAAAAAAAGAAAGATTTAAAAAAAAAAGAAACTGGGCCTCCCACGTTCCCCACCCATCCCTTCCACCCAAAATTTCCCTGGGGCCAAGATCCTTCCTAGCCCCACTTACTTATCTTCTCTAGCATTGTAATGTAATTTCTTTACAGCTTGTCTAACTTTTGCACTAGTAGAAATAATTGTGCTTTCCAAGTTTATGATCTTCAAATCCTGTTCATGTCTAGCTATGTTGCCCTGAACTGTTTTCACAAGTGTGATACTTTCTCCACAATTACACCTAGGCAAGAATCTAACTTTTTTAGAGATTTTCTCAGCGAAGCACTCCATCAGATTGGGGCAGATTTTAAAAGTACGCCCACACGTAAATACCAAAATACCTAATAGTTTGAGCTGAGGTTCTCAATGATGCTGGTCAAAGCAAAGATGATGACCATATGGTGTGGTAAGCAAGATCGGGGCATCAGAGATGAGACGATGTGGCATGCAGGACATGTGGGTAATGCACTGCCTCTGTTATGTGTACCATGGAAAGGGAGGGGATGGTCCTGATTGCTCGTGGTAAGTCCTTCAGGCAGCTATCTTTACTTTCTATTCCCTGCCCACTGGATATATGGAGAGTTGTCAGGCTTGGATTTGCCAATAGACATACCAGGCCTATACTGAAAACTCAGGGGAAACAGGTAAGCTTAAGATTTGTTACTTCCTAACTGCTCTGAATTTTGATCAGCAGAGAACAGCCCTCTGTTTCCTGGTCTAGCACCTCTCCTCCCAGGCAGATGCAGGAAAAGGGAGGGAAGTGGTTGATGCAGCAGACAGAGCAGAGCAATGAAAAACTATTCTTCCCCCTAATATAACTCTTCCCCTCCTGTCTTGTGCAGAGCAACCTAATACAGCTCTTTCTCTCCTGTCATTCAGGGCAGAAGGGCAGGGGTGAGCCTGGAGCAGCCATAGCAGAGAAAAGAAGAGCCACTTTGCTCCCTAATCAAGTCCCTGCTCTCATTTTATCTTCCACATCCTTGATCCTCTCTCCCTGTCCTCTACCCGTGCCTAATATGCTTTCTTTCTCACTCTTTTACCCCAGTCCTTTCATCTTCTTTTTCTTCTCTCCCCTCATGTTTCCATCCCAAGATTTTCTCTCTGTACTGATACTTGAGATCATTTTTACTCATCCAATGAAAACAAAATAAATTAAACAGACACAAATAATGTCAGAAAACACTTTAAGGTTAATGTTCAATTCTTGCATGCGTAAAAATCAGAATACATTTATTTATTTATTTTATTTAAGTTTTTTATATACCAACATTCAAGACGGTAGTCCCATCATGCTGGTTCACAGGAAACAGGGGTGCAATTATAACAAACTTTACAATTTGAACAAAAGTGCAGAAAAGCAGTTACATATAACAAGGAAATCAATAACTTGGAGTGAGAAGGAAAATAAAGATCAGATAATTATATATATGTATAAATAACATTGTAACGCTATTACTAGCGGAGCGTGTTGAAGCGTGTTGAATTGATGAGGAGTTACATAATGTTGGAGTTAGGAAAGGCCTGCGTGAACAGCCACATCTTGAGTCTTTTCTTGAATGTTGAGATGCTGGGTTCCATTCTAAGATCCGGGGGAATGGAGTTCCATAAAGTCGGACCGGCTGTGGAGAATGCCCGATCTCTAAGCGTGATGTGTCTGGTGGTTTTGGCTGGAGGTACTTGAAGTGATCCTTTGTAAGCATCTCTTGTCGGTCTTGTTGAATGGTGTAATCGGAGGGGGATATGGAGATCGATTGGAGCTAATTGATGGATGCTTTTGAAAATGGTGAGAATGGCCTTGTACATATATGTGCAAAAGCATATTCCTGTATATATGCTATTTTATAAATCTCAAAATGCACATGTAAGTAAGGGTATGGTATGCATGTGAATTTGTGTGTGTAAAAAAGGGGTGGGCCGGGGCGTTCCAGGGCGGGGCTAACATTTACACAAGTAAGTTGCTATTTTATAAGCAATTTATGTACATAAATTTGGCAGCTTACTCACATATATTTACACCTGCTCTCTATCTGGAGTAAGTGATCATAAACATCTTAAAAGTGAAATATTGACTGAGAGGGGTCTTGGTAAAATTGGGGGAGTCTCAATGACCTGCAGATGGACTGGATGACCCAGCAGACCAATTGGTAAAACTGGTAATTTCATTGCCGCACGCATGTTAGAAGTTCTTCTGACTTAAGTGGGTAAAAGCCAACTTACAGAAAGTAAATGCATCTAAATTACAAAGGTAAAATCTCCTCATGATATTTTTAAAGTTAGATGTAAAAATACGCATTCGGCTATGTAGCCAGATAAATCTTGAAAGTTGCACTTATCCCGATAAATTTCTACTTATCTAGCTATGTAGTGGCAAAGCTACTACTTAGCTGGATAAGTTTTAAATAGTGCTACTTATCCAGAGAAGTATCTTTGAGACTTATCTGTCTATCTTAATATAAGTAAGATAATTTACAAGCATTTACTATAAGTAAGATAGACGGATAAGTCTCAAATAAAGCTACTTATCCAATCTTCTGGGGCAGAGCAGGACTGGGTTGTATGGGGGCAACAGTATCAGCAGTGCTCAGGGGCAGCACAAACCTAAGTCTATCAATGGATGCTGCCCAGTGCCCACACAGCCAGCTGGACTGCCTGCTTGCTCACAATATAATAGTGCCGTCTCACCCCCTGCTGCTCCCATATCTTATTGCCCTCCTTGGACCCCCACTTCTAATCACCCAATCTGGTATGGTCCCTTACCTTGGCCCTGCATCCCTGCCAGCCTACCAATTCAAATCTGCTTCCATCTATCCTGCCTCCCTTTCCTCCCCATCCACCCCCCCCCACACATACAAATCTGTTGCTCCAGGGTAGCAGCCCAGTTATGGTGCTTTCTTTTGCTGCTTCTGTTAGGATTTGTCTCATTCATAATTTACCTGTCAGAATATGTAAGTTGAGCAAAGGTATATGCACATATACATATAAACAGCTGTCTATTCCAATGAGACATGCATTGTTTATTTCTGGTAATCTTTTCGCTTGTATCTGAAAAACTGGATATCTTACTCCAACAATAAAAAAGCAATCAGACGGGTTAAACAGAACTTTCCAATATCAACATAACTTGAAGCGATATTTAGACTCTACTTGCATTCCTGTAAATTTTTCCGTCACTAGGCCACCTGAGCAAGTCTAAACAAGTGACTTTCATTATAAAAGTAGTTTATTTAGTAGAACTTTTGAAGACATAACTTGCATAACAAGGATTTAATTTCATGAAACTGGTTGCAAACAAAGGTTTAAGAAACTCTAAAGATGAAAAATAAATTAATTTCTTGCTCTGAAATCACAAAAAGTATAACATGGACAGAGTGCAGAGTTAACAACAGGGCTCTTGCTCATTTCTATATAATAGGAACTTCTTATTCACTTTTTGGCCTGGCAATTTCCTCCTGCCCTTTTGAGTCTTCAGCTCAAATAGCAACCAGGGCTAGGATGTCGATCCATGAATCTTAATTTGCGACCATCAAGGATTTTCCCTCTATTTCATGTTTCTCCAATTCATTTAGTCTGGTCATGTAGTGACAGTCCTGGGCAGGATTCCTTCCCGAACCATGCAATCATGGGACATAAATCTAGCCACCAGGTGTCACCAAGAGTGATGCTCTTAATTCCCTCCTACCTGACAGCTGATGCTGCCTCTGCAGCATCCCCAGCACCAGCTGACTAGGGGAGAGGAAGACCTAACTCAGAAATTGAATGGTGGAATTTTCTGAGCCACTGGGCTCACCCCTCACTCATAACATTTTTTTTAGTTTTAGGTTTGCCATTTTTTTATAACAATATCTATGGGGTGAATTCACTGTCAAAAGTTTGACCTCCAGCTGGCAAAAGTGGAAAAATATTGAGGTTTTCCATTTATCCAATATTACACAAGAGTCTATTCAACCACTGTGATGTGTTTTGGAATGCTCAACAAGTTACTCAAACAGGCCAGAAAAAAGTTATTCAGTGCATGTACGAGGCAAAACTATTTATATTTTCCATTATCGTGTATTTCTCCACCTCTGGACTCACCCCTAAAGAATTCTACACAAATCTACATATGCAGCATTCTGTTCCCTCCATAAACACTCTACCTTGAATTAATTTAATAGAAATAAACTTTTCTAGATTTATAGTAGATTGCAAGGTTTATTTCAATTCATATTGGGACGCGCGTAAGTCCCGGGGCTTGCAAAAAGGGGCGGTCAGGGGAGTGTGGGCGGTACAGGGGCATTGCCGAGTGCCCCGGACACAGCGGCTTGTGTCGGGGCCTGCCGCGCCAGCAGACAGCCGGCGCACGTAAGTTACTACTGCCCAGAGGCAGGCGTAACTTTTCGAATAAAGGTAGGGGGGGTTAGATAGGGCTGGGGGGGATTGAAGGAAAGTTCCCTCTGAGGCCGCTCCGATTTCGGAGCGGCCTCGGAGGGAACGGGCAGCGCACGCAGGGCTCGGCGCGCGCAAGGTGCACAAATGTGCACCCTCTTGCGCGCACCAACCCCGGATTTTATAAGATACCCTCGGCTACGCACGTATCTTATAAAATCCAGTGTACTTTTGTTTGCGCCTGGCGCACGAACAAAAGTACGCATGCGCGTAGATTTATAAAATCCACCCCATTATCTTGAGCCTTTTGACTATTAATGTATTACTTTGCACATATTTGCATGCGACACCATTTTTCTTGCAATGGACTGAATTTTCAGCATTATAGGTTAACACTCATGTGAGCATTAGCAATAATGCACACTAATATAATTTTAACACATTAATTGCCAAATATGGAGTTTAACATGTTAAGTTAGTGCCACTTATTAATAGTCCTCTATTTCCATTATCCATCGGGCCGATACAGAAAACTCCGCGGGCACGCAATCCAGTAAATAAATTTATGTAAATGAGGGCCCGCAGTAAAAGGAGGCATTAGGGACACTAGCGCATCCCCAGTGCCTCCTTTTTGACAGAAGTGGCGGCTGTCAGCAGGTTTGACAGCCGACGCTCAATTTTACCGGCGTCGGTTCTCGAACCCGCTGACAGCCATGGGTTCGGAAAACAGACGCCAGCATAATTGGGCGTCCGTCTTCCAACCCGCAGGCAGATTTTTAAATTATTTTTTTTTAATTTAAAATTTTTTTTTATTTTTGGGGCCTCCGACTTAATATTGCTATGATATTAAGTTGGAGGATGTACAGAAAAGCAGTTGCGGGCGCTATTGATTTTGGGAGGGGGGGTTGACCGCGCGTTTTCTATGCGCTTTTACCACTTACTGTATAAGGGGTAAAAAATAACAGTTCGCTCCGCCGGAGCGCACTTTACTGTATCGGCCACTTGTAATAAGCAGTAGAGGAGGGTGGAGCAAAGTAATTTGCTTAAGATAGCTCACAGAGATGTGCAGGCAGAAATTTTCCATTTTGATTTTTTTTTATTTTGGGGGATTGAGATTTGTGTTTAATGTTTATTTCAGTTTGATTTGTTTGCGAAACAAAATAAGCTTTAAATTAGGGGAAAAAATGAAACTCCCTCCCCCCCAGCAGTTCCCCCAGCCTCCTATTTACTCCTTCGGGGATTTTGATGGAAGAAAGGGACAGGAGTGAGCCCCAAGTGCTCTTGCCTCATTGGCTGTGCTTTAAAAATAGTGTCTCTCTCTGGATCAGCCAGAGCCTAGTTGTTCTACGACCATAAAGCAATACAGAAAAACAACTAAACCCCAGCCTCCTGTTATTGTTGTTATGAATTCTGAATTATTTCTTGTTACCCACCCCGCCCCCTGAATTGATGTGGACCTGTATATGAAAGTGCTTGTATTTTTCTTTTATGTTTTCCTCTATGCTTGATGCAATTCTATGGCAATTACATATTTTTCTTATTTATTGTAAATAATTTCAAATTTAACAAAGATGCAGGAAGGCCGAGGAGGTGGATGTGTCATAAATAGGGCTCAACAAACCAAAAATATGCATTAGTAATGTTTTATTTACCCTTTTGAGTAAAATGAATAGATATCCCTTATAGCTCAATCTTTTCAGGGTTATTTGTACACATATAGGGGTAGATTTTCAAAGGGTTACGCGCGAAACCCCCGAAAACCTACCCCTGCGCGTGCCAAGTCTATTTTGCATAGGCTCGGCGGCACATGCAAGCCCCGGGACGCGCGTATGTCCTGGGGCTTTCAAAAATGGGTGCGCCAGGGGCGGGGCGGTGGTCCGGGGGAGGTCCCGAATCCTCCAGCACAGCAGCCGTGCCAGCGCGCGCAAGTTACGTCTGCCAGAGGCCCATAGGGTTGGTTTCTCCAAGGAGCCAAAAGCCATCAACCAGAACCATAAGCATTATTATACTTTGAATATTCAAATCTGCTGTGACCATCAATTATTGATAATGGATATCATGGTCAAGTTTCCTGTGCAGGAGTATCCTAATGATTAGAGAAAGTCCCACCATGCAGGGAAGCCAGGGTTAAAAATCTCATTTTTCCCACTGATACTCTTCTGTAATGAAATTATTTAATATAGAGCAAAAGGTATATGTATAAAATACAATAATATTACTTAATCCTCCTTTGCCTCAGGTACAAACTTACAGGCAGATTTTAAATGCCCGGTGTGCGTAAATTCTGGCTTTTACGCGCGTGGCCGGGCCTTAAGCGCCAGGCAAATTTTCCAAGAGGCCCGGCCACGCGCGTAAAAGCCGGTACGCTCAAGTGCCGGGCCTCTTGGAAGGGGCGGGTCGGGACAGCGCCATTGTTTGCTGTCCCAGTGCGTGCAACTTACTTCAGCTCGGGAGCTGAAGTAAGTTGCTCAACAAAGGTAAAAAAAAAAAAAAAAAAAAAATTTGGATTTAGGGGTTGAGGAGGAGGGGAAGGGAGCATGTTATAAAATTGGTGCGTCCATGTGTGCGCGCCTGGTAGCGCACACACATGGACGCACGTGCACCTTTCAAAATCTACCCCTAAGGGTCTGATTTCCTAAGCTTTTATCCGTACACACAATGGGAAAAAAGCCTTAGTAAATCACACACTTAGACTGCAAACCTGAGGCAAGGAAATACATACTGTACCTGAAATTTAGCTTACCTTGAGCCAGTGTTTGGAAAGGCGAGAAATCCAAGTTCACAAATCTATATTAAGGTATTTCCCTTTTTGTAACTACATGTGTGCTCTCAATATCCAGGAGATGGAGTTTAGCTGGATATGTGCTATAACTGTAGTTTCAATCATGTTAGTGATGACTTTATAGCCTTTAGCATTGCATGGTGTGCCACTTTCCATACTTGTAGGTGTTAATGTTACCCCTTGTTTGTGTGACTAGCTCTCTTCCTTGGAGACCTATTTATTAGTTTTGGTCTAGAACAAATATGACACAGATTAAAAAATTTCATGAATAAGTCATTTTTGGCTATAATAATTGAGATGCCAGAATACGTACTAAATAGTGCGTGTGCAGAAAAATATGCATGTACTCTGGGGTTGAAGATGTGTGTATTTTAATACCTGCATGGATGGCTTTGCACAGGTTATAAAATATTTGGACAAATCTCCAAGGACCACATGGGGCCACATGGACAAGTCTGAAATTTAGGTTCAATAAGGATAACTTTCAAACAAATATGCATGGCAGCATATACACATATATGGCCGTGAGCAGATCTACACAAGTATTTTATAACTTACGCATACAATAAACATGTGCTTTATAAAACATGCATCTACCTTGCAATATACACGCATAGGTAGGCTTATGTGCAAATGCATGTAATGCATTGAAACTACTTATATCAACACATTGAAAGCATGTACTTTTCCTGTCTATTTTAAAAATATATGTGCATATATTATAAGTATGAAAGTAAAGTAGAACTTACTCATGTATCTCCCGATTTAAGCATGTAAGTCGGCCAATTTAAAAACATGCACTTAAATAAAATTAACCAGTTTACCAATTAGCCCACCAGCTCGCTCAATCCTTCTTATCGAGACCTTCCTAATTCTTCAACACGAACTCCTCCCAATTCACCCAGACCTCCCACCCAGTCAGTACTGCACAATAAAAACATTTAATATCATTTAAGCCAGATATTTAGAAGGTATAAAGATATGCGATTAAGGGCCTGATTAACTAAGGCATTTCTCCCATTCTATATCTATGGGGAATTGTCTTCATGAATCAGGCCCTCAGTTGGCAAATGTACACGTGTCTTTTAAAATAGTAACTTATGTGTGTTAGTGTTGGCCTTGCTCCAGAATGACCCAGACCACCCTTTTATTATGTGCATATGTGTGTATTCGAAAGTGAAAATATGCGTGTATTTTCAACTTTTATAAATTAAGGAATTTGCAAGTAGAGGCTATTTACGTGAGTGTATGCTAATTTTTATGCACCTAATATTTTGACAAAGTACACAGACAAAACAAATACATAAGCATTATTTTATTTTTAGAAATAAAGCACTAATACATGTATCATTGTGCACAAGTGATGAGACTAACATTGAAAAAACTTGCCCGATGCATCAATTTTTAACATTGAATAATATTTTGAGGCACCTGAGACCTTAGAACATAAGAACTGCCATGCTGGGTCAGACCAAGGTCCATCGAGCCCAGCATCCTGTCTCCAACAGCAGTCAGAGGTCACAAGTACCGAGCAGAACCCACAAGGCAAATCTAATTCCTGAAACTCACTCCAAGTGATAGAAATAGCTTCCTCCAGTCTACCTGGCTATTAATGTGTTATGAACTTTTCCTCCAGGAATTTGTCCAAACCTCTTAAAACCTGCTAGGCCAGTAGCCTTCATCACATCCTCTGGCATCAGATTCCTCAGCTTGATAGTGCACTGACTGCAAAAGTGCTTTCTACAATTTCTTTTGAATCTGCTGGTTGTTAGTTACATGGAGCGTCTCCTTGTTTTAGTATTATTTGAAAGTATAAATGACCATCCCTTATTTACATGTTTCACCCCACTCATGATTTTATAAACATCTATCATGTCCCATCTCAGCCAGCTCTTTTCCAAGCTGAAGAGTCCTAGCCTGCATAGGCCCCTGATCATAGAAGATATTTTCCATCCCTTTATCATTTTTGTCCCCCTCCTCTGCACCTTTTCTAGTTCAACTATGCCTTTCTTGAGATGGAGTGACCAGAATTGCACACAGTTCTCAAGTTGCAGAAGCACCATAGCTCGATACAGAAGCAATATGATAATTTTCCATTTTATTCTCCATTCTTTTTAAATCATTCCTAACATTATATTTGCTTTTTTGACCACCACAATGCACTAAGCCAAGGATTTCAATGTATTGTCAATAAGGACTCCAAGGTCCTTTTACTGGAAGTGATTCCCAATACAGAACCCAGCATCATGTACCTGTAGTTGAGATTATTTTTCCCTATATGCATTACTTAACACTTTTTCATATTAAATTTTATCTGCCATTCAGTTGCCCACTCTCTCACAAGGTCCTTCTGCAGTTCCTTATAATCTACTGCTGTTTTAATAAATCTGAATAATTTTGTGACATCTGCAAATTTGATCACCTCAATTGTCTTTCCATTTTTCAGATAAATTATGAATATGTTAAACAGCACAGGTCCCAGTACCAATCCCTGTGGTAGTCTACTAATGACGTTTCTTCATTTGGAAAACTGACCATTTAGTCCTACCCTCTGTTTCTGGCTTTTTAACCAGTTACCAATGCGCAATAGGACACTGCCCCCATCCTACTGTAATTTCCTGAGTCATCTCATGCGGGACTCTGTCAAATGCTGTGTGAAAATCCAAATACACTGCTCACCTTTATCTAAGTTTAATTAAACCTTCACAAAAATATCTAAAAAACTGGTAAGACAAAGCTTCCCCATTAAGCCATATCTTTATCTATATGCCAGTGATTTTATTTTTAAGAATGGCTTCTACCATTTTGCCTGACACTGACATTAGAGCTCGCCAGGCTAGTTTCACAAATCACCCCTGGAGCCCTATTTAAAATCTAGCATTATATCAGCCACCATTCAGTCTTCTGGTACTGTGGCTGTTTTAAATGATATGTTGAAGATCACTAGAAACAGGTCTGCAATTTCATGTTTGAGTTCCTTCAGAACTCTGGGGTGATACCATTCGGGCTTGGTGATTTGTTATCCTTTTTTCTGGTGTGGGTATGACTCCGACATCCTCCTTAGTAAAGACAAACGGCAAAGAATTAATTTAGTTTTTCTGCTATTTCATTGTTCTCTCTAAGCACCCCATTTGTCCCTCAGTCATCTAGTGGCTCAACTGACTTTTACAAACTTTTTCTTACGAATTTACTTCAAAAAGATTAGGTTTTGCCTCACTGACAAGCTTTTTCTCAGTCTCTCTTGACTTGTCTTACTTGCCAGTGCTTATACTTGCCTATTTTCATTATTTTGTTCTGCATACCTTTTTTTAAAATGATGATCATCTAGCTTTAACTGTCTCCTTTACTTCAAGTAATCATTTAGTTTTCCTTTAACCTTTTTAATGCATGGAATCCATTTTAACTGGGCTTCCAAAATGGTATTTTAAAAAATAACCATGACTCATGCAAATTTTTAACCGTTGCAACTGCTACTTTTAGTTTTTTCTAATTTCCTCATTCTATCATAATTTCCCTTTTTAAAGTTATGTTACTGCAGTAGTTTTACTTAATGCCTTCCCTCTAGTAATTACATCAAATTAGATTGCACTATGATAGCTATTGTTTTGCAGCTTCACTATAGTAGCCCCTTGCACCAGGTTATGCATTCCATTGAGGACTAGATCTAAAATAGCTGTCCCTTCTGTTAATTCTAGAACCAGCTGCTCCATGAAACAGTCATTTAAGCCATCCAGACACTTAAGGGGTAGATTTTCAAAGCAGTGTGTGAGTGTCCATGTGCGAGCAGTTCCAGGCATGTGCACATGGCTGCACCAATTTTATAACATATTATAAAATCAGATGGATTTTAAAATCCGTGTGCACAGGGAGGGGGCATATTTTCATAAAATAGGTGCGGCGACAATCAGGCCTTTCCCAGTTCCCTCCTGTTCTGCTCCAATTAAGGAGCGGATTACAAAGGAACTTCCCTACCTACACTTCCTCCCTCTTCCCCTCTCCTCCCCACTCCCTAAACCTAACCTACCTTTCCCTAAATTTTATTTTATATTACTTACTGCTCTCTGGAGCAGAAGCAAGTTACACATGCTTCCCCGGAACAGCGGCTAATGGCTGCTGTCCCCGCTGACCTCTGTCCCCCCCAGACCATGCCGTCGGCCCACCCCTTTTTCAGGGCCCGGCACTTGTGTGAGTACCAGGGTTTACGCGCGTGGCCGGGCCCATTATAAAATGTGTGCTGCGTGCACAAGGCCTGACCATGTGTGTAAATCCTGGTTTTTACGCGCATAGTCCTTTGAAAATTTGGCCTTAACCTGTTTAGCATGTCCTGAGACAATGACTTTGTCAATACTGAAGTAACTGAACTCTCCCATTATTATATTGCCAAATTTATTTTCTTTTTAAATTTCATAGTCTGTTTCTTCATTTGATCAGGTGGCCAGTAGTATAAACCCACTGCTGTATTCTAACCCATCACATCGAATTTCTATCCATAAGGATTCCACAATGCATTTTGTATCCTACAGGATTTTTACCATCGTTTATTTATAGTGCCCCTGCCTCAGTTAAATCTGCCCAATCATATCAATATAATTTATACTCTGAAATCACAGTGTCTTATTGGTTATTCTCCTTCCACCATGTCTCTGAAATACCTATAATTTCTATATCCTCAAATAATGCCATATACTCTAACTCACAAATCTAACTATTCAGACTTCTAGCATTTGCATACAGACATTTTAAATTATGTTTTATATTTGGGTTTTTTTTTAATTTCTCATTGTATTCACAACCTGCTTAATAGCAAATAATACAGGCAGTTTAGAGTCATTCACATCTGAGTGCTCTTTGCCTTAAATTTTCTGCACCACTTAAGCCTTAATCCTAACCTCTATACTGAAATATTCTAACTTCCCTGTTTTGCAAATAGTTTTGGAACATGCATCTCTCTGAATCATATGCTTAAGAGTTAATTTTCAAAAGGATTTACAAGTGTAAATTTAACTATTTTAGCAATTTTTAAAATCCTTTTGCACAAGTAAAGTGCACTTATGCGGGTAAATCCTATGGACATTTCAATGGAATATATTATAGCAATTTTCAAAAGCCCATTTACATGGGTAAAGTGCTTCTACATGTATAAAACCCATTGTTATGCGTGTAAATGCTTTTTAAAATCATGCCCTTAGTAAAACTGTAGCCGATGGGATGGGCTCTTTTTGTGTTGAAATGTGAACACTAGCAGGCTGGACATGTCTTTTTATGTTTTGTTTTTTTTTGCTTTTTTGTCTCTATCCCTTCTGTCCACTGTTCACATTACATTTTCAACAGTGGGCATTATGTTATTTTAAAATGTCTGTAGGCTAAGTTATAGGGGCAGTTCTGAATTGTTCACAGATATCTTTGAACAGCGCTATCTATTCGGGAACATGCTTGTTCTCTTTAAGTACTATTTTGGTTTGACTTCAATAAGCATGCTAGAATTATTTATTTGTTTACGTATTTTTGTATACAGACATTAATTTAGAAAAATATCATATCGACTTCCATTTAACATAACTTAGCAACAGAGCTTTACAATAGAAAATTAAAGAACAAAGTAATTGATCAACAAAACTAGAAGAAAACAAGGTTGTCAAATACAACAATTGAATAACACTTGAATAACATACAATTGAATAAAAATTGGATAACACAGGGTATTGAGATCAGGTAGCCATAGCAAGTAAGAACAAAGTGATTGATAAATAAAACTAGTTGCAAACTAGGTTGTAAAAAAACAATTGTATAAAACTTGGATAACATACAATTGTATATGTAAGTAAGAACAAGGTAAACTGATAACCAAAACTAGCTGAAAATTAGGTTGTTAAATACAACAATTGTATAACACTTGGATAACATCGAATTGGATAAGTATTGGATAACAGAGTATTGAGATCAGGTAGCCATAGTAACCACAGTAAAAAATAACAACTAATGATGAGGTAGAATACAAGTACAGAATGCAAGAGCTAGGTTTAAAAAGCTTTTTAACAATAAGATTAAATTGTACATCAATGTTATTTTTGTTTATTCATTTTCCGACAGCACTGTAGCATGACTTCCAATCAACAGCTGATGCACGCTGACGTTGGAAGTGATGTCCGCAGGGATTCCGTCAGTTTTTATAAGAATGGTGCTGTTTCAGCACGAAAACGCACTCGTTTGCGGCTCAACGTTGATAAAGGACACAAATGCCAATAAGAAGATATCTCTGGATGTGGGTGAGATCACTGTTGTAAGATGTTTCATTTACAATTCTACATGCATGTTTGTTTCAGTTTAATGAGCCATGAGAAATGAAGGCTAGCGTTTGCAAAAAAATGCCCTTGCAGCAGAAGTACTTCAAAATATAACGTTATATCAGGTTTCTGATTAACTACAGCTACACACTTCTCCATCTTTGAAACGTAAGAATATACTTCATGAGGGAAGTGAATTTTCTTTGATATTTTACGTGCATAAAAAATGTATACAAATACTTGGTTCACCTTGGTGCTCTAAGACCTATGATTATGAATGACCCATGCAAGCAATCTGACAAAATACAGTCTTTCTTGCTGCCAGGTGTTATGGAGGTTTTTTAAGCTCATGCTAGTGTTGATTACGATCTTCAAAAATTTAAATTGCTATGTGAATACCAATATCGTTGAGCTAATCTGTTGCATTTCACGGTTTTGACTCTTTATAGTAGTTATTGGTTCATAGATATCTTTGAACATTTTTCTTACATTTCATTCTTTCAGGCTTTATTTTTACTTGTTTATTTTGTTTTGGTTACTACTACTTGTCATAAGAACTTTTTTCAAACTTTTAATTTTAACAGCTAGTAATAAACAATGATATATAACAGAAACATAGTACAACATGGTCGCAACTCATAGCAAGCAGTATATATAGATTCAGCACAAAAACAATTAAAAATATTCGCTTGACACAAACCAGAAGTAAACCCATCTGCCTACATAATACAGTAGCATTTCATAATGATAAAAGGGAAGATATGAATCAGAGTCAAATTTCTGTCTCTCAAACTGTAAACAACAAGACAATCTCTCAATACTGACAATTTATGCAGACTAACTGTGCCAGTGTTCAATTTTAGGAGTATGCTTCCAGTGCAAAAGAATGCATGAACAAGGCTACATGAAGAATCTGGGAAACCACTGCTCTGTAGTGCAAGGGAGAATACAAATCATTCTAGCCAGCCAGCAGCCCAGGCACTAGGAAAACATGAATTAGGAGTCCAATATAAGAAATTTCCAGAAGTATAACATCCTATTACACTTATACCATAGATGGTTGGATGGATATCACAGGCTGAACCCAAGGGCACATAGAAAGAGTTCTATAGAAACATAGAAACATAGAAATGACGGCAGAAGAAGACCAAACGGCCCATCCAGTCTGCCCAGCAAGCTTCACACATTTTTTCTCTAATCTGCTCTCAGTTTCTCCGCGGATAGCATTATGCATCTGAGTTCCAGGGTTCCCTGTGGGGACAAGCGTAGCTTCAAGAACCTTTTGCATTAAACACTGTACAAGCCCCTTTTCCTTCTTGGTAAACAGCACTGATAATAGTCTTTTGCATCCAAAAATAAAACTGAGAAGCAATGTGATTCCAGCTTCTTTACTGATAGATGATTAGATGACTGAAGAATATTTACAGCACTCAAATCAGATTTCAAATAAAGTTAAAGAATATTTAGGTAGAAGAAATATTAATGAATTTGTGACCTCACTCTTCTAGTGAAATCTGATTCTCTCTGGAAACCGATTCTTTAACACTTGCTCTACTTTTCTTGCCAGTTACTCATATTGAAGATAGTTCAAAACTCACACATGCTCACAGATACACACCCTGGCTTGCTCCCTTTTCTCTCTCGGGGAAAAACACACACACACATTGGCTCTCTTTCTCTCTCAGGCACACACACACACACACATTGACTCCCTCTCTCAGATGCACGCACACACACACACTGGCTTCCTCTTTCAGGCTCACACACACACACTGGCTCCCTTTCTATCGGGCACATGCATGCTGGTTTCACTCCCTCTCCACCACACACACACGCTGACTCTACTCCCTATTCTCCATAATGCACAGGCTGGCTCCAGTCCCCCTCCTCAACACACACATTTATATACACACACAGGCTGATTTCAACCCTTCTCCTCCACACACGCTGGCTCCATTTCCTCTCCTCCACCCACATATGCTGGCTCCATCCCCTCTTCACACATACACTGGCTGACTCCACTTCCTCTTCTCCATACACACATACATACACACACACACACATATGCTGGCTCCATTCCCTCTCTTCCACATGCACACACACACAGGCTGACCACGCCCTCTCCTCCCCACACACACACACACACACTGACGTTTGTCCAGGGCCAGTGCTAGCTTTTTTCCTGTCCTATGTGAATAATTAGGGGTAGATTTTAAAAGAAGCGCGCACACATCTATGTGCATGTGCTTCCCGGCGCACACATGGACGCGCTGATTTTATAATATGTGCGCACCGGCACGCGGATGTTATAAAATCCGTGAGCCGCGTGCACGTACGCATGTGTGGGTGGGGCGCACGGGGGGCCTAATCTTAGAAGCATATGCGAGGTGACTAGATCAGGCCTCTCCCAGTTCCCTCCCAGTCTGCTCCAATTAAGGAGAGGTCTGGAAGGGAACTTCCCTACCCCCTACCTAACCTCCCCTTACCTTCTCCTCCCCACCCTTTCTCCTACCTTTTTTATTTTTTTTATTGTTGCTTACTGCTTCATTGGAGCAGCAGCAACTTGTGTGCGCCAGCAGTCCCTTCCCCGGCACAGCAGCAAATCTCCGCTGTACCGGCCACCTCCAGCCCTGCCCCCTGGAATGCCCCTTTCCTTCGGCCTGGCCACACACATAACCCCCGTTTTTTTTTTTTAAACACGTGGTCGATTTAAAATTCGGCCATTATTGTGCTGCCCCCCTTCCGTGTCCCCCAGTTCATGCATCTCCCTTCAATAATCTAAACTTTAAAATCTGATATTCCTCCCTACCTGGATCCACTCCCTCTCCTTTGGAAAACATGGCCAGTGCAAGGGTATTAGATGCTCTAGGTGAACTTTATAGTCCCACCCTGGCTTTCTACACACACACACTCACACACTTAAAAATTATGATTTATGATAGATCTTTAATTAAAATGAACATCCAGAGCAGTTTTCTAAGGAAAAAATGGCACTTACAGCAATCTCTATATTGGGGCGGATTTTAAAAGGCGCGCAAATAGCCTACTTTTGTTTGCGCTCCAGGCGCAAACAAAAGTACGCTGCATTTTAGTAGATACGCGCGGAGCCGCGCGTATCCACTAAAATCCTGGATCGGCGCGCGCAAGGCTATGAATTTTGTATAGCCGGCGCGCGCCGAGCCGCGCAGCCTACCCCGTTCCCTCCAAGGCCGCTCCGAAATCGGAGCGGCCTCGGAGGGAACTTTCCTTTGCCCTCCCCTCACCTTCCCCTCCCTTCCCCTACCTAACCCACCTGCCCAGCCCTGTCTAAACCCCCCCTTACCTTTGTCGGGGGATTTACGCTTCCCGGAGGGAGGCGTAAATCCCCGCGCGCCAGCGGGCCTCCTGCGCGCCGGGCCGCGACCTGGGGGCGGGTACGGAGGGCGCGGCCACACCCCCGGGCCGTAGCCACGCCCCCGTACCCGCCCCCAAAACGCTGCCGACACGCCCCCGAAACGCCGCGACGACCGGGCCCGGCCCCCGACACGCCCCCCTCCGAGAACCCCGGGACTTACGCGAGTCCCGGGGCTCTGCGCGCGCCGGGAGGCCTATGTAAAATAGGCTTCCCGGCGCGCAGGGCCCTGCTCGCGTAAATCCGCCCGGTTTTGGGCGGATTTATGCGAGCAGGGCTCTGAAAATCCGCCCCTATGTTTGCATGCACTGTTGAGGCACCAACTAGAGAACCTGCAAAAATACCCATATGGTATTAGGCCTCTTGTAATGTGCATTGGATATGGACTTAACCCTCAGAAAGCCATGCATGAAAAATTACAATATAGTAAACCTCCTTTACCAAATCAACATTAACTGCCAGTACTCAGTCTTATCTATGAAAAAGTAATGCTGCAAATATTACACCAGGTCCTAAAATACTAATACACCTCCTATTAGCAAACCAGAAAAAGCCAGGCTGCTATAGATCCCAGAAACTACATGCTAGCAGAATACAGACAGACCATCAATAAATACAGAATAATAAAAAAAAGAGATCATAAAGTATAAATAAAACTGTGCAGACAAAAACTGAACTGGAAACTCAGAAAGCCAAACTCGGGGGTAGATTTTCAAAAAACGCGAATAGGCGTACTTTTGCTGGCGCATCAGGTGCCAGCAAAAGTACGCTAGATTTTAGTAGATACGCGCGGAGCCGCGCGTATCCACTAAAATCCTGGATCGGCGCGCGCAAGGCTATGAATTCTGTATAGCCGGCGCACGCCGAGCCGCGCAGCCTACCCCCGTTCCCTCCAAGGCCGCTCCGAAATCGGAGCGGCCTTGGAGGGAATCCTCTAACGCCCTCCCCTCACCTTCCTCTACCTAACCCACCCGCCCGGCCCTGTCTACACTCCCCCCTTACCTTTCTCCGGGGATTTACGCCTCCCGGAGGGAGAAGTAAATCCCCGCGCGCCAGCGGGCCTGTTGCGCGCCGGGACGCGACCTGGGGGCGGGTACGGAGGGCGCGGCCCACGCCCCCGGACCGCCCCGGGCCGTAGCCACGCCCCGTACCCGCCCCCAAAATGCTACCGACACGCCCCCTAAACGCCGCAACGACCGGGCCCGCCCCCGACACGCCCCCCTCGGAGAACCCCGGGACTTACGCGAGTCCCGGGGCTCTGCGCGCGCCGGTAGGCCTATGTAAAATAGGCTCACCGGCGAGCAGGGCTCTGAAAATCCGCCCCTCTGAATATAGTGCAACAATTTTAAAACAGAAGCATTTGTTATAAAACATCAAATAATAAACTCAAGAAATATAAATCAATCATAATTCATCATTAATGATGAAAATAAATTTCAAAACAGCAGAAGAATACAAATCTAATTAAAAATTCATATAAATTGATTTTTAAATTTCCCAAACATTGGTACAATATTTCAAAACAGCAGACACATCAAACACCAAATAATTAAAACTAATAAGGATTAAAAAATAAACCTCCCACACTCAATATCTGGGAATTTTTGATTTCCAGTCATCCTGAGATTGTTGTAGATTAATGAGGGTGGGAGGGCACACAAACTTTCTCCTTTCTCTCATATATTATCACGCACTTACTTTCTTTCATACATACTCATGCTTCCTCTCTCAGATGCACAGAGCTCCTCTCTCCAACATGCATGCGTGCACATACACATACATACGTGCTCCCTCTCACACATATGCTCACACACAGACATGCTCTGTCGCTCACATACTCCGTCCCACAAGCAAACTACCTCTCATGTGCTCCTTCTGTCTCATACACATACACACATGCTCTCTCTCACACGCATGGGATTCACCTTCTTTTATTCCACTTGCTCCCCGAGCAGCTCTGGGCCCGCCTATTCACTTTGACCTCAACTGGGTCGGGATCGCAAGGTGGCCTCCACTCCACTTCAGCTGCTGGTGAGTTGGGGGCCACTGGGTAGACCACAGCCTCACTACCTCAGCTCTTTCCCTCACGTCTCATCCGCCTTCCCTCGCTATCTCAGCTCTTCCTTCCCTTTCCTCTCACTATCTTTATTTATTTTATTTTATTTAGTGTTTTTCTATACCGGCATTCACGATAATGATCACATCATGTTGGTTTACATTTAACAAGGGGTGTAAACAGCAAATAAACTAAAACTATAACAAGTGAAGAGAAACTCAGAAGTTACAATAAAACAGGGATGTTCAAAACTGGGAGAAGAAGGAAAGGCTAGAGGAATTTAACGGAGAGAGCAATTGTTTACAATGATCAAAGAGAGCAATTGTTTACAATGATCAAAGAATGTCTGACTGTGGTTGTAGGTGAATTAAGGTTCAGTTGGGTTCTGGAAAGGCTTGCTTAAACAACCACGTCTTAAGCCTTTTTCTGAAAGTTAGAAGGCACGGTTCCTGTCGAAGATCCGGTGGAATGGAATTCCATAGCAATGGTCCTGCTGTAGAGAAGGCCCAGTCTCTAAATGTATATGTTGAGAGGTTCTGGTGTATGGAACTTGAAGTGAATCTCTATAAGCTTCTCTGATGGGTCTGGTGGAGGTGTGTGAGTGGGATTTGAAGGTTGAGTGTAGCATGGTGATGGATGGCTTTATAGATAATGGTAATGGACTTGTGAATGATTCTGAAGTGAATTGGCAGCCAATGTAGGTCTTTGAGAATTGGAGATATGTGGTATTTTCTCCTTGTGTTTGTCAAAATTCTGACTGCCGTGTTTTGGACCATCTGAAGAGGATATGGGGAGACCTAATAGGATAGAGTTACAGTAGTCTATCTTAGAGAAGATTATTGCTTGCAGAACCGTTCTGTAATCATGAAAGTGAAAGAAAGATCTTATTCTTTTCAGGATATGTAGTTTATGAAAACAGTCTTTAGTAGTTTGGTTAATAAAAGATTTTAGGTTTAGACGATTATCAATAATAACTCCTAGGTCTCTTGCTTTGGAGATGTGAAGGATGGCTGGTGGATTCGTCATGATGTTACTGTTTTCCAGGCCTATGAGAAGGAATTCACTTTTTGAAGAATTTAGTATTAATTTTAAGCTGGTGAGGAGGCAGTTGATTTCATGAAGGCAGTTTTCCCAAAATTCCAGTGTTTTTGTGATCGATTCTTTAACTGGAATTACTATCTGGACATCGTCGGCCTATAAGAAGTGTTTTAGGTTCAGTTTGGTTAATAACTGGCATAGTGGAAGAAGGTAAATATTGAAGAGCGTGGGGGACAGGGATGAACCCTGGGGAACTCCTATGGAGGAAGGATGACGAAGGGATTCTTTATTGTGGATTTTAACCTTGTAGCCTCTGTTCCCAAGGAATGTTTTGAACCAGGCCAGTGCAGTTCCTGTTATGCCAATATTCGCCAGTTGGTTGAGGAGGATGGAGTGGTTAACTGTGTCAAATGCTGCCAAAAGGTCCAGGAGAATCAGTAAGAAGACATGACCTTTATCGAGGCCCATGATGAGGTAGTCTGTCAAGGAAATGAGTAGGGATTCTGTACTTAATGCTTTTCGGAATCCATATTGGGTAGGGAACAAGATGTTGTGGTCTTCGATGTAATCTGATAGTTGTGTATTAACTAATTTTTCCATGACCTTGGCTATAAATGGAAGGTTGGAGATCAGATGGAAACTGTTGGGATCTAAAGGATCCAAGTTTGGTTTTTTTAGGAGTGGTTTGATGGATGCCAGTTTAAGATCGTCTGGATAGATTCCCTGGGATAAAGAGCAGTTAATGATGTCTGCCAGAGTTTTGGAGATGGTGTCGGGGATTAGTAGTAGCAGTTTGGTTGGGATTTGGTCGAGGGGGTGTGAAGAAGGTTTCATTTTCTTCAAAACTGCTTGGATCTCTGAGGTTGTGATGGGTTCAAAGGATTGGAAAGTTGTGTTTTTGTTAGGGTGGAGTTATGTACTGGAAGGCGATATGGCATTGGGAGTGAACTGAGTTAGGAGGTTAGTGACTTTATTGCTGAAGAAGAGGGCCAACTCCTCTGCTTTAGATTGCGTGTGGTTAAGTGGAATGTCTGGAGCGTTGATTTGTGTTAAATTGGAAATGTATGCAAAAAGGGCTTTAGAGTCGAAGATTAGGTCATGGATCTTATGAGCATAGAAGTCCCTTTTGCTTTTAAGGTGGAGCTCTTGTAGGAGTGAAGGGCGAGTTTGTAGGCAGAGATGGTAGTGGAGATGGTGCTTTACGCCATTTACTTTCTTTCTGTCGTAAACTCTGAGTTTTCGAAGTTCATTAGTGAACCAAGGTTGTCTTTTGGATGAGTTGCAGTTGAGATTTTTTGTAGTAAGTGGACATAGTTTGTTTGCTATCGCTTCTGTTATATTCGACCAGGAGAGGAGGGCTGAATTGGGGGTGGAGATGTCTATGAGAGGGAGTTCTAAGGCCAGATGTTTGCCGAGGTCGACAGAAGAGCAAGGTTTCCTGTAGAGAAATGATTGAGGGAGGTGGATGTTATTCTTTTGTGCCAGTGTGATGGTGGTAGAGATTAATGCGTGGTCTGACCAGGGGACCTGCTTGCATAATGGGGGTGATGAGTGTGTGATGCCTGAGCTCACAAAGATGAGGTCCAAGGTGTGACCCGCTTTGTGGGTAGGTTTGATTATCTGCTTGAATCCCATGGTTGACAGGGCGGTTAGGAAAGTTTCGCAGCTGGTTGAGAGTGAGGGGTTGTCGACATGCAGGTTAAAATCACCTAAGATAATAGCTGGGGAGTCCAAATTTAGGTGTGAGGCTATTATTTCGACAATGGATGAGGCATCAGATTCTAGAAGGCCTGGCGGTGCATAAACAAGGAGGATTTGTAGATGGTCTGATTTGAAGAGGCCTGTTTCTAGTTTAGAATCTGATTTGATTGGGTATAGTGTGAATCTCAAATCTTTTTTGGCTACTAGAATACCCCCGCCCCTTTTTTTCCTTCGGGAGATGGAGAAAAAGTCGTAGGTCTGTGTTGGTAGTTGATTTATTAATGCTATGTCTGTCAGTTTAAGCCTTGTTTCTGTTATGGCGCAGATGTCCGGGTTCATGTCTAGGAGAAGGTCGTTGAGGATCAGAGATTTCTTAGTGAGTGATTGTGCGTTAAATAATATTAATGATAGCAGAGCAAGGCCTAGGATTTGGGTAATAGGTGAGACTAAGATAGGGATGAGGGATTTGTAGGAGTGGTGGCGGGGTAGTATAGATGATTTTCCTGTGACAAGTGTCCTGTGATGGAGAATCGGTATTGGGAGACCAGGCTGCATTGTGTCCTGTGGAGTCAGAAATGCTAGTTAATAGAGTGATATGGCTGAGAGCTGGCGCAGGTTGGCTGAAGGCTGGGGAGAGATAATGCTGGGATGAGATGAGATGAGGATGAGATGGATGAAAGGATATAGTAGATGAATGCTTGACCGGGTATGATTGATGCTGTAGCGAGTGAAAACTGGAATAGATTGTATTCAGGATGAATGCTGGGACTGGCTTGGTATAGATGGTGGAAGTGACTGGGAGAGGATGTTGGGGTGCGTTGGTTGACTGCTGGCAAAGGCAACTTGAGGGATAATAGCTGGTCTGAGGATAATTGGAGAGAATGTCTTTTAGAGAGTTTATACACCATGATGGGTGTGAGGATAAGGCTGCACTAAGGTGCTGCATGAAGGAGCACACAAAGGGGCCTGCCCCTTTGTTGCGCTCCTTCGGCGCGCGACACCTAGCTGTGAGGGAGAGTTTAAAGGGCCGATCGGAGCTGTCCTCCGATTGGCTGCCCTGTTTCCGACCCGGCGATTGGCTGCTGAGCAGGAAGAGGCCCGGATCCAAGGAGGAGGAGGGACCCCCGAGTCAGCGTAAGGCGGATGGCGTTTGAAGCCTCGTGGTCGACGCTGGGAGAGTCGGCAGTGATATATTTAAGGCCTTGGCTCTTTCCCTCACTTTTCCCCCTTCTCTGCCTGCAGAGGGTCTTCCTTCCTTCCCTCTAGATATTCCCCCCTCTTCTCACACCACCTGTTATTCCTCCATCCTTACCCCTCTAGAGTTTCATATCCCTCTTCTCACCTCTTAGTTACTATCTCAGTTTTTCCCTCTTCTCACCCTCTTTCCTCACTACCTTAGTTTTTTTCCCCCCTTTCCCTTCATCTAGAGGCTCTTATCCTCTCCTTCCCTCCCTTTTCGTCCCCTCTTTTCACCCATTTCCCACTTTCTTCCTTCCTCCGCCTTCTTACATAGTCACGTCCAGCCTCTTCCCCTTCCCAGGCTCTTCCTCCAGGACAAAATAGAGCAGAGTCCATCCCACCGGCGGCCAAAGTAGAGAAAAGGCTCCGGGCTGCCTGCAGCACAGGAGACCCTAAGGTAGGCTTGCTTGATCAGATTTAGGCATTAGATTGGGCAGGGGTAACCCAAACCCCTGCCCAATCTGATCAAGCAACACAGATCCCCCATGCAAGCCAGCAGCAGCGTTACAGTGAAGATGTCTTCGACGATTGTAGGATGTCTCGCAGTAGGAGCTGCAAAATCTTGCTGCTCCTCCCACGAGACTAGCTCTGGGTCAGCAGATGTCTCAGAAATGCTGCTCTTGCTGGCACATCTACTGCTGCCACCACCCCGCCAGGTATGCCGCCCCGTGCACTCCCAGTCGTGCTGAGCCTACTCTAGTCTCTCTCATTCAGTTGGGCCGCTGGGCTTGACTGGATACCCCAGTGGCCATGAAGCCTTTTCTTGGCTGGGTGGAATGGGATCCTCTGCCCCCAGGCGTCCCCTACACTGTCGCATTACTCCTCCCATCGTTACATCACTGGTTCAGGCTGATGAACCAGGAAGGTCTCAAAGACCTGGAGAAGGACTAAGTGAATTGGTAGACTAATTGGTAAACTGGTTAATTTCATTTACACATGCATGTTTTAAAATTGGCTAACTTCCATGTATAAATCAGGACTTACAAAAGTAAAACCTGATTTACTTGTGCACATAAAATATATTCACATATATTTTTAAAATTTGGAAAACTTCAATGCATTGATATATGTGGTTCCAAAGCGTTGCATATATTTGTGATTAAGCCTACATGTGTGCTTATGTTGTGGAATGGAGATACACGTATTTTATCATATGTGTGGGTTATAGATCTGTTTGCAGTCATATACGTCCATATATGCCACCTTGTGCACTTGTTTAAAAGTTATCATACTGTATATGGTACTGATAACACTGTCTGTCTGAGTTTCTCCATTCTTAGCAAATCGAGTTTGCTTTTTGGTTTTTCAGCATTGATATCTTTATCTTCAAATTAACAATCTGTTATGCAACACATTGCAGATTGATTGGCAAAGTAGCATGCCAGAGAACACCATCATTATAAAAACAAAACCCAAGCACCATAAAGACTACAAATGCTATGACGCCTGTAAATAATAAAAACAAAATCTGGCAAGAAGGAATTTATAGACTGCAAGCATCTTAGCCTCTGATGCAGGCAGTATTGGCAGATTTTTTAAAAACTGTAGGCAAGGAAAGCAGATTGTTTACTTGATATTTCTGACTGATGGCCAGGGCATAAGGGTGCTCAATTACAATCTACTGTGCGTAAAATGCTGTGAGAAAAGGCCTCGACTTCTTTGGATACGACAAGGATAGAAATGTAAGGTCAGACAGCAAGATTTTATCTAAGTTCACTTAAGAAGACTGTCAGCACAGAGCATAAGCCATGAAGTGGGTTAACTGCAGAAAACACCTGAAATTTTATCTTTAGGAACAAGATTGGTTTAGATAATGTACTTTGATAAGATGGAGTTTGAAGGAATCTGTTAGATGTAGATTTTTATTGATACAATATTGTAAGTAAGATTGTGGTTGTGAAGCTTGTGGCCTTAAATCTCAAATAAGAGAGACACATTGGTTTAAAAAAAAAAAAAAAAGCATTCTCTGTCCAGTCTTGAATTAGGAGCCTGCTGAGCAAGAGACCATCACCATGCCTCCTGAGCCAATGAAAGATTAACAAAGTCTACTTCTGCAAGGAAAGAGACCACATAGTAAGCCTGATGCAAGCACCAGAAATTCTGCTCCTGAGGAGCAGAATTGGACCCTGAAACTTGCAAAGGGATCTCTGGAACAATGCCTTGTTCCCACAAGTTGACAGCTGCTTAGCTATGATGTTCAGAATGCAAATGAGAAGATGCATGACCCTTGAAGTTAAGTAAATGATATGTGTATCTATATGTAGAAATGAACTTTGATATATAACTCCTACCCTTGGTTGGACTGTTTTATGGCTCATTTTATCTGGAGCTTTTTTTAGATCCAAGCAGGACAGATAAGGATTATTTTAGGTTGTAAAGTTGATCCAAATAAATTTGAAGAAAATTTTCAGTTGAAGATTAGGAAACCAAAGAGGGAAAATATCAATATTCTTGGAACATGATTATGAGCACCATTAGATGACGTGGTCCCCTAGAAGAGGACAAAATTAGGTGTAAAGTGGAGAGTTCCTTAGAGGAAATAAGGTTGTTAAAAAGGGAACCCAGATGGACAGAGCATCATTAGAGGAAAGCTATGGCTTTTTTTTTTTTTTTTTTTTGAAACATAATTTTTATTGCAATAACATGTGAACAACATCTTCCAGAGTTCAACCATAGTCTCTACCACAACAATAATCTCATAGACAGCAAAGATACAAGGTATCCCATTACGGTTATAGTATACCCGGTCAAGCGGGAGAACAACCAGAAGGCTCATGGGCTGCATCTGAGGCATTTTCTAGATTTGAGAAAAACCCTCCCCCCCCCCCTTTCCACCCCCCTCCCACCCTCCCACCCTTCCCCTGGTACTCAAGGGTATGTCAACCAATCAGGAGTCAGACGAAACATATCGCCACAGTAGCATATCTGTAAAATACAAGGGACAAACTGCCTTAACCATAGATCAGGCGGAACTAGGAGAGTCTTATGTAGTACAAATATATGCATATTATATATAAGGCAGACCAAATAAGTCCAATGTCACCAGTCCCGCTAGAGCATGGTAGAGGTGACTAAAAAATGGCAAGGAACTTGGTGTTACTGAAAATGGTAAGTATCGTGGGAGGTTCCTTTTAGGCTAGGTAACAGTTGTGTTTGAAGATCTGGTGAAAGAGTTGAAATATACTCTCCCCAAATTTGAAGAAACTTAGCTTTTTGTTTGGAAAGCATAGAGACAGCCGTCAGATATTCCATATGTATCAGGTTATGAAGCTTCTTGGTCCAAAGTGACAAGAAATCAGGGTGAGGCTCAATCCATAACGCCAAAATGGTTGCCTTCGCCATTAAAGCCATCTTATCCACAAGTAAAGATTGATGCGGGGAACACCACTCCATAGAATCTGTAGAAGCACCCAGAATCCAGATTTCCGGCGCTAGAGGTACTTGCTTTTTCCATATATTTGATAAGACATTCTGTACTGCTGTCCATAGAACTTGTATAGCAGAGCAAGACCAGAGATTATGCAAAAGGTCTGGCAGGGGATGTGAACAACGCAAACAGGCAGATGAAGAGACCAGGTGCATATAAAAGGCTTGTTGTTGGGAGTAAAAAGCAAAGTGTAGGATTTTATATTGCTGATCCCTGAGAGAGACATCCTCCACAACCTTAAGAAGTTTCGCAAAACAGTTTTGAAGCTCATCAGTCGTGAGGGATGTGTGAAGAACAGCACTCCATCGGGATGCCAGTCGAGTAGGATACTGAGTGGGCAGGAGATCCAACATCGCTTTGTAGTATTCCGCACATCTAGTCCTTTTACCGTTAAGACCAAGTAACAGGTTGCGTAATGGAAGTCCACATGGTAGAGACGGGTTATCCCGGAGTAACCCCTGGATGAAATGACGTACTTGTAGAAATCCGTAGTGATCTTTATTGGATAAGGAGTATTGCGACTTTAAATCTTGAAAACTCAGGAGATGGGCCGATCCAGAACCAGAGCTGAAAAATTGAGTAATATTAGACAGACCATTTTTTTTCCACGTATCGAACATAGAAGAACCAAGTCCCGGAGCAAATAAGGGGCACCCTGTAATTTGCAAGTAAGCAGAGCTGTGGGCAGGGATTCCTAATAGTCCACATATGAACTTCCACCCTCGCCGCATAGGAGAGATAATTTTACTCTGTACAAGATGTTGCGGTATAAGATCAGCAGGAACATGTAAAATAGAGCTTAAGGATAACGGTGCCACCCATTGTTCATAAAAAGCCAGAGGCGAGAAAAACCGGGATCCAAAAAGCCAATCCCGCACGTGGCGAATCAAACAGGCATAATTATATAAGGCTAAATTTGGGCATCCAAGACCCCCCGCCTCTTTGGCTTGCATAAGCCGGTCCAATGAAATACGTGCTCTACGGCCTCCCCAAATATATTCCCTGATGGCTTTGTTTATGTCAGATAGATCCCCAGGGTTCAGCCAGATAGGTAACATTTGGAACAAATAAATCCAGCGGGAGATCTCCATCATCTTCAACAGTTGGACTTTCCCCGAAAGGGAGAGGGGAAGACTACGCCATTGATCGAGATGCTTTAATAATTTTGTCTTTAAGGGACCCACATTAAGGGCATAAAGTCTCTGCGTGTCTGCTGGAATTCTAACTCCCAGATATTTTAAATCCGAGGAGACCCATTTTAAGGGAAAGGATCCGGGCCATGAAGTCTGCAAGCTGCCGGTGATATCTAGGGCTTCTGATTTCTCAGCGTTAACTTTTAAGCCCGCAAACTTGCCAAAGGCAGTTTGAATTCTCAGTACCTCAGGCAAAGCTATAACGGGGTTAGTTAAAAAAACAAGCATGTCATCCGCGAAGGCCGCCACCTTAAATGAGGTGGCAGAGGAGCCAAACCCTTGTATTACTGGTGAAGCGCCTATGGTACATAACAGGGGATCTAAGGACAAGATATACAAAATTGGAGAGAGAGGGCAACCTTGTCGCACACCACGCTGAATCGGGATGGCACCGGACAAGGAATCATTAACTAGGAGGAATGACTCAGGAGAGCTGTATAGGAGTTGGATCCCCTGTAAAATAGCCCCTTGGAGTCCAAATCTACGTAACACTGAAAACATATAAGCCCAGGACACCCTATCAAAGGCTTTTTCAGAGTCAAAGCCAATTGCCAGAGAGTGAGAGCCAGAATTTCTAGTAGCCTCAATAGCCGCAATCAGTTTAATCACATTTGCACCGGGATTTCTGTCTTTTACAAACCCCGTCTGAAAGGGGGAAATTAGGTCGGGGAGAACAGAACCGAGTCTCATCGCCAAAATACGGGCATAGATCTTCAGATCACAGTTTAATAAGGAGATCGGTCTATAGGAGGCCGCCTGCAAGAGGTCCTTCCCGGGCTTGGGGAGGATCGTAATATATGCTTTATTAAATTCAGAAGGAAATCCTCCCTGAACACCCGCCTCCTGATAAAATCGGCACAAGGGTCCCACTACCCGATCTCCCAGGATCTTGTAGAAATCTGAGGAAAAACCATCAGGGCCGGGAGCCTTGTGGGCCTTACTAGTTTTAATAACCTGGAGCACTTCCTGTGCCATGATGGGCTTATTTAAACTGTCCAGCTGAGAGGGGGTCACTTGGGGTAAGTCCAGGTGCCGAAAAAAGGATTCTTCATCCACAGAGTCACCCACTCGATCATCTGTGTAAAGCTCCGAATAAAACTCCTGAAGGATTTTACAAATCTCAGAAGTTTGTGTCATAAGCTGACCATTTTTGGCTTTGAGACTACTAATAAAGGTCTTTCTCCGCTTAACAGCAACCAGACGTGCCAGTAGCCTCCCCGCTTTATTCCCATATCGGTGTAAACCATGCTCTGAAGTTTTCAAGGCCTTCTGTGCCCTGGCCTGCAGTAATGAATTGAAGTGGGTTAGGCAAGCCCAATAGGCCTCCCTGTTGGATTTGGAGGGGACTAGTGCTAAATCCTCCTTCTTACGTTTCAACTCTTGTTCCCAGTGCAAGATAGAACTTAAGAGCTGTTTGCGTTTCCGGGCTGTATAAGCCAAGATATCGCCCCGAATAACAGCCTTTCCCGCCTCCCAGAATAACAGGGGCTCCGCCTCATGCTGCTGATTGTTTTTCAAAAAATCATCCCATCTCTCTTGTAAGTAAGTATGAAAGGCCTTATCATTGGACATGTGCCCAGGGAATCTCCAGAGATTGCTAGTCCGCTCCCTCCCCGAAATGAAAAGTTCCACCCACACGGGTGCATGATCTGAGACCACAATGGAGCCAAGCTCCGCTGCACCAAGTCTGGAGAACAGTTGAGTGTCAACCAAGATATAATCAATCCTGGATAACGTGTCATGTGCACGAGACACATGGGTGTAATCACGGATTTCGGGGTGCAATACCCTCCAAACATCCAGAAGGTTCAGGTTTTTACAGAGGGACTGAATAACAGATTCCTTCGGCATTCTAAAACTGGCGGGAATGGCAGATTTATCCACTCGAGCATCCGCTACACAGTTAAAGTCACCTGTCAGGATTAAGGAACCTTTCTGGTGTTCAAGGAGAAGTTGTAGTAAGGATGAAAAAAATACAGTGCTAGTATCATTAGGCGCATATAAGTTACAGATAGTTAAGGGCTTCCCCTCCAATTCCCCAATGATAATAATGTACCTGCCTTCCGGGTCCACAAACTCCTGAGCAGTTACAAAGGGGGTATTCTTATGGATTAAAATTGCCACACCTTTTTTCTTCCCTACAGCTGGGGCGTAATGGCAAGTAGTGACCCATTCTCTGCACAGCTTCCCACTTTCAAGGGCATTCAGGTGCGTTTCCTGCAGACAAGCAATGCTGGTTTTTAAGCGGGCTAAATGTTGAAACACTTTTTTTCTTTTTATAGGATGACCTAGGCCGTCCACATTCCAAGAAACAATGTTATATGGGCCTCCCATGAGAGCAAAGTTTAGGAGCATGAAACATGTTAATAAACAGTAAAAACAGAGGAACTGGAGGCTCCCAGCCTCGCCTCCGCTCCATAAGGTAAACAAGAAGGGGCACAAACGTATACCCAGCCAATATTAAGCCACACACAAAGTTAAGAAACATTCCCATTGCAAACATCATTATATACAACCTGACCCTTGAGTACCCTAAATCCCCAAAACCTGTAAAATCCCCCCCCTCCCCCTCCCCATAGAATCGAGAACACCCGCTCAGGTCTATAACCTGCTGAGAGATCACTACAATGTGACCGGGGACTAGGGCCCTTCACCAACCCCATCCAAAAGCCAATAAAAATGTGGAACAGTAAAAGATTAGGCCTTTAAGAGAGTTTCTCCTGCAATGGTTTTGTAGACTCCGGTGTGTCATAGGTAGACCATTTCCCTTCCTTAAGAACACGGAGCTTCGCTGGAAATTGCATTTGGAAACGTATTTTCTTCTCTACAAGAAGAGTGCACACCTCTGAGAAGGCCCTCCTTTGGGCAGCAACTTTTGCGGAGTAATCGGGCGCCAACCTAATATCTGAGCCCTGGTACTGTAAATTTTGTATTTTTCGGGCCGCCTGTAAAATACAATGTTTGTGATGAAAATTAAGGACCTTGAAGATTACTACACGTGGCCTCCCGGCCGGGGCCCGTGTCGAATCTCTAGGCCCCAGTCTGTGCGCCCGTTCGATTTCAAATGTGGGTTGAAGCTCGGGCAGGCCCAGCGCATCAGGGATCCATGCTTTTAGAGCCGTGCGCAAGTTTTGATCTTCGAGTGACTCTGGGAGACCCAGCACTCGAATATTTGAGCGCCGAGATCTGTTTTCCAGATCCTCCGTTTTACTCTGCTGTTCCACCAAAGCCTTTTCCAGGGAGCAGATTCGGGTGGTAAGTGCCAGCACATCATCCTCCAGCACTCCCGTGCGGCCCTCCACTTGATCAAGCCGCGGTGAAAGTTCGGCGAGCGAAGTTTGTAGAGCCGTTAGTTGTTCAGAGAGGCCGGTAAATTTACTTTCTAGCGCTGCAACAACCGCCGTTTGCAATTCTCGGGTCGTTAGAGGTACCTGGGCAAGGTTTTCGGGGGCATCGCTGCCGCTAGATTTTTGCGTAGGCGTCGCCATTTTGGGATCCGGACCTCGCGGCTTGTCTTTATCGCGTTTGGTCACTTTCGGTGGCATTCCCGACGGCGATTTTTGCATATAAGTAGTGATCGACATAGACCACAGTTGCTAGAGGAGGATCTGTCCCGAAAAAGGCGGTTAACCGGTCTGATGGTGGAGGATCAGGGCCCTATCCCTGGAGCTCAGCCAGTAACCACCCGGCCGCTCTCACCACATCACGTGATCTCCAGCTATGGCTTTTAAAAGATAAAATAAAGTTTGAAAAACAAATGAAGCTCTATTATGTTGTCAGCTTCAGCAAAAATAATGTTTTTCCTGGAAAATAAACTCTGCCTCAAACAACTCTTGTGAACTATTTCAAGAAGTATCTCATCTTCTTATGTACTATGATAGTCATTCACAAAACATATCAATTATGAGATGTTGCACAGTTTTTCCAATTCAAATTTGATGTACTACTTTCATAAGGACCTGAGTTTATTGTGTAGTTCTGGAATCCAAGAAAAAAAAGATTATGTATCATGAATTCTTTTCAGTCTCTAAATTCAGACCATGATACTAAACTCTTCCCTAAGACCAAACCTACTTTGACTTTCCAGGATCCCTGACTTTCATGGCTTTTAAATTCCACAAAGTCAATCTTAGATAAGTTGGCTTTTATGCCAGAGGCTATATTTCAAGTACCACTAAAACATGCTACTATTTGTCTAAATTTAATGAAGCCCTGTCTAGACACCTCCTGCCCTGAAAATTACCACCCTGCAGCAAACTTCCTTCTTCTAGACAAACTAGTAGAACAAGCTGTGTTAGATCAAGTAAGGACCCTTTTAGATACAAATGAAATATTGGACCCTTATCAATTTGGTTTCTGTTAAGGATACAGTACTGAGATGGCTTAGATTTCCCTGCTAATTTATATCAGGAAGACGATATGGTAAAGCCCCTCACCGCTAATCTGAAGTGCCTCCAGCATCGTGCTGTATCCAAAGAACATGGGTCAACTTCCTATAGCACTGGAGGCACTTTTGGAGGTCTTCCAGCCAGGACTTCCTATTGCACTGGTTGATTACATCACATCTTGTATGAGTATAAGGAAATTTTTTGCAACCAGCCAGCACCTCAGCAACAGGTTGAGAACCTGGAAGATGTAGTAGGCCAGATTGACAAACTAAAGAGTAGCAAATCACCTGGACCGGATGGTATGCATCCTAGGGTTGCATACCTAGGAATTCAAAAATGAAATTTCTGATCTATTAGTTAAAATTTGTAACCTAATATTAAAATCATCCATTGTATCTGAAGACTGGAGGGTGGCAAATATAACCCCAATATTTAAAAAAGGCTCCAGGGGCGATCCGGGTAACTATAGACCAGTGAGCCTGACTTCAGTGCCGGGAAAAATAGTGGAAACTATTCTCAAGATCAAAATCGTAGAGCATATAGAAAGACATGATTTAATGGGACACAGTCAACATGGATTTACCCAAGGGAAGTCTTCCCTAACAAATCTGCTTCATTTTTTGAAGGGGTTAATAAACATGTGGATAAAGGTGAACCAGTAGATGTAGTGTATTTGGATTTCCAGAAGGCGTTTGACAAAGTCCCTCATGAGAGGCTTCTACGAAAACTAAAAAGTCATGGGATAGGAGGCGATGTCCTTTCGTGGATTACAAACTGGTTAAAAGACAGGAAACAGAGAGTAGGATTAAATGGTCAATTTTCTCAGTGGAAAAGGGTAAACAGTGGAGTGCCTCAGGGATCTGTACTTGGACCGGTGCTTTTCAATATATATATAAATGATCTGGAAAGGAATACGACGAGTGAGGTTATCAAATTTGCGGATGATACAAAATTATTCAGAGTAGTTAAATCACAAGCAGAATGTGATACATTACAGGAGGACCTTGCAAGACTGGCAGATTGGGCATCCAAATGGCAGATGAAATTTAATGTGGACAAGTGCAAGGTGTTGCATATAGGGAAAAATAACCCTTGCTGTAGTTACACGATGTTAGGTTCCATATTAGGAGCTACCACCCAGGAAAAAGATCTAGGCATCATACTTTAAAATAGTCTGCTCAGTGTGCTGAAGCTGTCAAAAAAGCAAATAGAATGTTAAGAATTATTAGAAAGGGAATGGTTAATAGAACGGAAAATGTCATAATGCCTCTGTATCGCTCCATGGTGAGGCCGCACCTTGAATACTGTGTACAATTCTGGTCGCCGCATCTCAAAAAAGATATAGTTGCGATGGAGAAGGTACAGAGAAGGGCAACCAAAATAAAGGGGATGGAACAGCTCCCCTATGAGGAAAGGCTGAAGAGGTTAGGGCTGTTCAGCTTGGAGAAGAGATGGCTGAGGGGGGATATGATAGAGGTCTTTAAAATCATGAGAGGTCTTGAACGAGTAGATGTGACTCGGTTATTTACACTTTCGAATAATAGAAGGACTAGGGGGCATTCCATGAAGTTAGCAAGTAGCACATTTAAGACTAACTGGAGAAAATTCTTTTTCACTCAACGCACAATAAAGCTCTGGAATTTGTTGACAGAGGATGCTGTTAGTGCAGTTAGTGTAGCTGGCTTCAAAAAAGGTTTGGATAAGTTCTTGGAGGAGAAGTCCATTAACGGCTATTAATCAAGTTTACTTAGGGAATAGCCACTGCTATTAATTGCATCAGTAGCATGGGATCTTCTTAGTGTTTGGGTAATTGCCAGGTTCTTGTGGCCTGGTTTTGGCCTCTGTTGGAAATAGGATGCTGGGCTTGCTAGACCCTTGGTCTGACCGAGCATGGCAATTTCTTAAGTTCTTATGTTCTGCAGTGTGTGTTGCTACACCATTGTTCCTGATCCTGTTTGTGCCTCCAGTGTTCCTGCTTCTTTCTGTGTCCCCCTGCTCCTGTCCTTGCCCTGCTCTCACCTGCCTCTTCTCCTTGCCTAGAATGCTTGCTTTCTCTCAGACTGATCTCTATTGCATCTCTTTTGCCTGTTATCTGACTCTGCCTGAACGCTGCCTACCATGACCTCTGCTGGGTATTCAACTGTCTGCACACTGTCTGCCCCAATTCCTGCTTGGATCATGATTTTTGCCTGTAAACTGCCTGCCCTGACCATTGGTCTGTTCCCAGACTTCCCTTGCTCATTGGGACCTCACCTAAGTCTTGCCAGCCCCTGAACCCAAGGGCTCAACCTACAGGGAATGGCATTGATAAAAATGAAACCCAGACCCAGTCCCTGAGCATGTGTGCCTACTCACGATGTGAGCCTAGTTGGGTTTGCCTGCTAGGCTGCATCAATCATTCCTCAGTCCCAAGGGCTCACCAACCATAACATCCAGCTTTTAACATCCTGGAACATAACTTTTTGCTCTTTGAAAGAAATTAGTTTTGGGGCTGTATTGGGACCCTTACTTTTCAATATATTTATAAATGATCTGGAAGTAGAGAGTAGAGTAGAGATTGTACATCGAATGACAGATCACAAGTTGAAATGCAGTTATTGGTTACTTGATGACATTCCTAAACTAAATTGAAGATTTTGGATTACTTAAGCCCCTGAGGCAGCGGCTGTTGAGCTGCGAAACTCGGCCTGATTCGGGCATTTTACATATACGTCTCTACTCTAATAAACATTTGGAAAAGATAAAGGCATCTATTCTTTTGTTTACCTGACGGCTATTATAGATTTATTTATTTATTTTGAATTCTTAAAGACAGACATTCCTGTATGAAATACAGATCACACCGGTTTACAGTACAACAGAACAGTCGCGAGTGAGCGATACATTAAACAATAAGTTAAACATTAAGTAACATTAAACATGAGAACTTTCAAAGGAAACAATTAGGAGAGCCAATTAAAAGATTAGAGCATTAAACATGGGGGTATTAAATCTTGGTTCATTGAAACTTTAGAGACCTTCGCTAAATTCAGCAACGGGTTAAAGGAATGATAACAATAAAATTAGATGAGAAAAACGAGGGGAAAAAATAAACAGGGGGTCGGGGAAAAAGATGTATTAATAAGAGCAGGATGAAGAGGGGAAGGCATGGGCGGGAAGTCATGAGATAGGGGGTGAGAAGCACGGGTAGAAGCTTGAGCCCTGGTTGTGTCCTTTGAACGGTGTCAGCGAGATCTTATGTTTCTGGGAAAGCTTGTCTGAAGAGCCATGTTTTTAGGTATTTCTTAAATGTTTGATGGTAGCGTTCTTGGCGTAAATCCGGTGGCAGAGTATTCCAAAGAATAGGCCCTGCAGTTGATAATGCCCGTTTTCTTACAGTGGACTTGGCTGGGGGGAGCCTTTATATGCTCTTCTAACTGGTCTATCTGAAAGATGTGGACGTAATTGAGAATTAAGTTTAAGTGCGGCGATGTTATGTAAGTCCTTGTGGATCATCATGAGGGCTTTAAAAGAGATCCTAAATTTGACGGGTAGCCAGTGAAGGGAGTGAAGGATGGGAGTGATATGGTCTCTTTTGTTTGAGTTGGTAAGTATCCTAGCAGCGGCATTCTGGACCATCTGTAAAGGTTTGATAGTTATCTCAGGGAGACCAAGTAAGAGTGAATTGCAATAGTCTAATTTAGCGAGGATAATAGATTGTAGTACCAAACGGAAATCTCTAAAATGCAAGAGAGGTTTCAGTTTTTTTAGTACTTGTAGTTTAAAGAAACATTCTTTAGTAGTGCTGTTGACGTATGATTTTAAGCTGAATTTGTTGTCGAGCCAAACCCCTAAGTCTCTGACAGAAGGGGAATGGTTGATAATTGTTTTGGCGAATTGAGAAGCGCCGGGAGAGTTGAGGAGAGCTTGGTTTTCATCTGGTGAAATGAGGATCTCGGTCTTATTTGGATTGAGGATGAGGTTTAGGCTAGAGAGAAGACTGTTGATCGATTGTAGACAACTGTTCCGGTAGGCCCAGGTTTTTTGAAGTGAATCTGTGATTGGGAGAAGAATCTGGACGTCATCAGCATTTAGGTAAAACGTTAATGTGGAGATTACTTACCTGATAATCTCATTTTCCTTAGTGTAGACAGATGGACTCAGAACAAATGGGTATAGTGTGCTCGTGCTAGCAGTTGGAGACGGATCTGACGTCAGCACGGGTACATATACCCCCACAGGAAGTGAAGCTCTTCAGTAATCTTCCTTGCAAAAGCTGTTATGGATAGACGTGTGCTGACAATCAATGAAATAGTGAAAAACAGGATTCCCCTGACCGATTGATAGAAGCTGGAGACCGCCAGCATTCCCAACAGGAAGGCGTCGACACCTGGCAGAGTGGACGCACTCATGTAAGAAGTGAGAAGGCTTACCTTGAATTGGTGAAACCCCTGTATACAGGCAGCTGGGTGGGATGCTGAGTCCATCTGTCTACACTAAGGAAAACGAGATTATCAGGTAAGTAATCTCCACATTTCCTGTCGTGTAGCCAGATGGACTCAGAACAAATGGGATGTACAAAAGCTTTACTCCCGGACTGGGCGGGAGGCTGCCTGAGGACCGTGTAAAACTGCCCTTGCGAATGCTGTGTCCTCCCTGGCCTGGACATCCAGAGAACCTGGAGAAGGTGTGGAGGGAGGACCACATCGCTGCTTTACATATTTCTGCAGGCGACAGCATCCTAGATTCCGCCCAAGATGCTGCTTGGGCTCTGGTAGAATGAGCCTTGACTTGTAGAGGTGGTGACTTCCCGGCCTCCACGTAGGCCGCTCTGATGACTTCCTTAATCCAGCGGGCGATGGTGGGCCGAGAGGTCGCTTCACCTTGTGTCTTCCCGCTGTGAAGGACGAACAGATGGTCAGTCTTTTGTACTGTTTCTGTCATTTCCAGATATCTGGGCAGCAATCTGCCAATGTCGAGATGTCATAGCAAACGCCCTCCTTCTGATTTCTTCAGGCCTGCCGTAGTTGGCAAGGATATGGTCTGGTTGAGGTGAAACTGTGAGACTACCTTAGGCAAGAAGGATGGAACTGTGCGAAGATGGATAGCCTCAGGAGTGAGTCTGAGAAAAGGATCCCGGCAAGACAGTGCTTGTAGCTCCGAGATGCGGCATGCTGAACATATAGCCAGCAAGAACACCATTTTCAAAGTGAGAGAACGTAGAGACAGGCCCCGAAGGGGTCTGAAGGTGGATCCCGCGAGGAAATCCAAAACCAAATTGAGGTTCCACAAAGGCACTGGCCACTTCAGTGGCGGACGAATGTGCTGGACTCCCTTCAGGAAGCGAGAAACATCTGGATGCCTGGCAATGGTCTTTCCATCTCTCCTGGGACCATAGCAAGCCAGTGCAGCCACCTGAACCTTGATGGAGCTGAGGGAGAGGCCTTTCTGAAGCCCATCCTGCAGGAAATCCAGAACCATAGGGATGGTAGTCGCATGTGGATTGGCGCCATGAGTATCACACCAGGCTTCAAACACTCGCCAAATCCTGACATAGGTGAGGGAGGTGGAGAACTTGCGGGCTCGGAGGAGTGTGTCTATCACTGGCTCCAAGTAACCTCTTCTCTTTAGTCGAGCCCTCTCAATGGCCAGACCGTAAGAGAGAATTGAGCCAGATCCTCGTGAAGGATGGGACCTTGACGTAGAAGGTCCCAGAGAGGAGGCAGGGGAAGAGGCTCCCCTGCCAGTAGTCTTCTCATGTCCACGTACCAGGGTCTTCTTGGCCAATCTGGTGCCACTAGAAGCTCTAGGCCCCAGTGTCGCTGAATCTTGTGGATGATGGCGCCCAGCAGAGGCCACGGAGGAAAGGCGTATAGCAGAGTCCCTGGAGGCCATGGCTGGACCAGGGCATCGATTCCGTGTGAGAATGGGTCGCGCTTGCGGCTGAAGTATCTGGGTACTTGAGCATTGGACCTGTCCGCCAGTAAATCCATATCCGGAATCCCCCAGTGCGCCACAATCATCTGGAAGGCTGTGGGTGACAGCTGCCACTCTCCCGGATCTAGGCTTTCTCTGCTGAGGAAGTCTGCCGTGGTGTTGTCTTTCCCGGCAATGTGGATGGCGGAGATGTCCCGAAGATTCGCCTCTGCCCAAGCCATCAGCGGGGCGATCTCCAGAGATACATGTCGGCTTCTGGTTCCGCCCTGACGGTTGATGTATGCCACCGCGGTGGCGTTGTCGGACATCACTCTGACTGCTCTGTACTTCAGTCTGTGAGCAAATCAAAGGCATGCCAATCGGACTGCCCGAGCCTCTAGACGGTTGATGTTCCACGCTGACTCTGCTCTGTTCCACCGTCCTTGTGCGGTAAGTCCTTCGCAGTGGGCTCCCCAGCCGCTCAGGCTGGCATCTGTGGTGAGCAGAGTCCACGTGGGAGAGGACATCTTCGACCCCCTGCTCAAGTGCTTGGGCTGCAACCACCATCGTAACTGGGTCCGTACTCTGGCCGGCAGAGATAAGTGCGTAGAATAGTTCCGTAGACTTGGGTTCCAGCGAGAGAGCAGGAAGTGTTGTAGAGGCCTCATATGGGCCCTTGCCCAAGGTACCACTTCCAGGGTGGATGCCATGAGACCGAGAACCTGCAGATAATCCCAAGCTATGGGGCGACTGGCTCCCATCAAATACTGGATACACGTCTGAAGTTTCAACCTTCTCTTGGTAGTGAGACTGACTGTGTCTGCCTGGGTGTCGAACTGTACTCCCAGGTATTCCAGTGACTGGGAAGGCTGTAGGCAACTCTTGCTGAGGTTGATTACCCAGCCCAAGCTTTCCAGAAGGGCGATCACTCTGTCGGCTGTCCGATGGCTCTCTTCTCGGGATTTCGCCCTGATCAGCCAGTCGTCTAGGTAGGGATGGACCAGAATTCCTTCCAGTCTGAGTGCCGCTGCCACCACTACGACCACCTTGGTGAAGGTCCGCGGGGACGTGGCCAACCCGAAGGGCAGAGCCCGGAATTGGAAGTGGCGTCCTAGAACCTTGAAGCGTAGGTAGCGCTGATGATCCGGATGGATCGGGATATGCAGGTATGCTTCTGACAAGTCTAAGGCCGTGAGAAATTCTCCTGGCTGTACTGCGGTCTTGACAGAGCGCAGAGTTTCCATGCGAAACCTCGGGACCCTTAAGTATCGATTGACTGACTTGAGGTCCAGTACGGGCCGAAAGGTGCCCCCTTTCTTGGGTACCATGAAATAGATGGAATAGTGTCCAGAATTCACTTCCCATGCAGGTACTGGGATGATGGCTTTCAAGGACAGGAGCCTCGCCAGGGTAGCTTCCAATGCTGCCTTCTTGTGTGTGGGACAGGAAGATTCCACAAACCTGTCCGGAGGGAGGTGATGAAAGTCCAGATAATACCCCTCTCGGATGATGGCGAGGACCCACTGGTCCGACGTAATCTCGACCCATCTGGGGTAGAAGAGGGTTAACCTGCCCCCTATGGCCCCGTCCCCCAGATGGATTGGCTGAATCTCATTGGGACCTGAGCCCGGGACCTGAGCCCAAGCCGGCTCCTCTCTCCTGCCGCTTGGGCCGAAAGGACTGGTTCCTGGCCTGAGGACGAGGTGCCTGGTAGCGACCCCTATAGGGATTGAAGCGTTGAGAACTTCTGCCTCTGGAGGGCCTTGGAAAGGCGCGCTGGTTCCTTTTGAACCTGTCTTCTGGCAGCCGAGGTATGGGAGAAGCACCCCATGTGCTGGCCAGTTTATCAAGGTCGCTGCCGAACAGGAAGGACCCCTTAAAGGGCATTCTGGTGAGGCGTGTCTTTGAAGGAGCATCAGCAGACCAATTCCGTATCCAGAGCTGCCGCCTGGCAGCCACAGAAGATGAGATCCCCTTAGCTGTTGTACGGACTAGGTCGGATGCGGCATCTGTGAGGAACGAGAGAGAGGACTCCATGTCCGCTGCCGGAGCATTGTTCCTAACCTGTGACAAACAGGAGTGCGTCACCACTGTGCAGCAGGTTGCGATTCGCAAAGACAGAGCTGCCACCTCAAATATCTGTTTCAGGATGGCGTCCAGTCGCCTGTCATGAGCCTCCTTGAGGGCCGCCCCCCCTCAACTGGAATGGTAGTGCGCTTGACCACAGCACTAAGGCGTCCACCTGAGGGCACGCCAGCATCTCCTTGATTGCCGGATCCAGGGAGTACATGCCTATCAGGCCCTGCCCCCCTTTGAATGAGGCCGCCAGTGCAGCCCATTCCAGATCTATCAGTTGCTGTGCAGCTTGCAAGAAGGGAAAATGGCGGGCTGAAGGACGAAGACCTTCCAGCAGAGGGTTCTGTGTAGGTGGCACCGCAGAGCCGGGCCCTGAAATATCCAACTCCGCCAGGCACTGAGATATTAGGTCGGAGAGATCTTCCTTGGGAAAGAACTGCCTCATCGTTCGATATGGCTCCATCCCCAAGGGAAGTTCCCCCTCCTCGGAGGGTTCCGATTCGGTCTCTGCGACATCAGGGTCTGCCTGAATCGGACTGCCCGGAGGCGGGTGCGCTCGCCCACGATAAGGGCGCGAAGGTCCAGGGGCAGGGTCCACTGGAGCAGCGACAGGAGCAGCAGCTCCTGTAACAGCAGGGCCTGGACAGGAAGCTGACTGCATCTGTACAAAGGCATGGATCCCCTTAAAGAGATCCACCCATGAAATGGAGGTGGTCTCAAGTCGCCTAGATACCAGATCCCCCGGGATTCCCGGCTGTTCGAGACTGCCTGCGAGATCTGGGGTGGCCCCTGGAGAACTATCCACAAACCTCGGTTGAGACTGGTCCTGGCCCGAGGCTCCCACTGCCTCCTCACATTGGGCACAAAGGGAGTCTGGCTCCTCGCTGTGCGTGGCTCTGAGCTGGCATGCTGAACAGAGGCCATGAGCTTTCACGCCGGAAGCAGGAGGCGCCGCCGCCTGGGACACCGGGGCATTCGATTGGTCCATTGCGCTAAAATAATATGCGGCAGCAATATGCGCGTAACACAATAGGCGCTTAATACAACGTGCGCTCAATACAATATGCGCTCAATACTAAGCGGCAGCTATATACGCTTAATACAATATGCGCTCAATAATATGCGGTCAGCAATATACACTTAATACAATATGCGCACAATAATATGCAGTCAGCAATATACGCTAAACAGAATATGCACACAATAATATGCAGCCAGCAATATGCGCTCAATACAGGCGCCTATCATGGGCGCTCAATATCTGAACCGGGCCAACAAAATGGTGACCACCGCAGTGTGCCGCCTACAGGCCACGCCGCCAATCCTCGACTTCGGAGACCAAAAGTAAAAGTTGTGCGCCTTACCTGATCCTCGGCGCTTCCCGGCTAGAACCCGGGCGGTCTCCGGCCGCGGGGGAGAGGGGAAGTACAGTCACCACCGCGCTTGAGGAATGCACCCGCTGCCTCCCAGGTCCACGCCGGGACCAAGGCGCCTCTTAGCCCGCAGGCTGGGTCCTTGCCGCGATTCGGCCACCGGACCGAGGCCTAAAACTTCCGAGGGAGCACGGAACTCACCCCGGGAAGCTCAACTGGGGGAGAGACCAGTGGTATCACCGCAGGAGCGCGGGGCTCGATGTTCCTGTAAAGATTTTAGAAATAGAAGTAGAAAAGTAGAAAAGTAGATTGGAAGCACGCTCAGTGAGCGTGCAGGCTCTCCAAACTGCTTTGGAGACGGAAATTACTGAAGAGCTTCAATTCCTGTGGGGGTATATGTACCCGTGCTGACGTCAGATTCGTCTCCAACTGCTAGCACGAGCACACTATACCCATTTGTTCTGAGTCCATCTGGCTACACGACAGGAAATTTAAGATTGGATAGTAATTGGCAAAGTGGAAGTAGATAAATGTTAAAAAGAGTGGGAGAGAGGGATGATCCTTGTGGGACTCCCAGTTTGGATTTGATGGCGTGTGATTCCTTATTATTGATCCTGACCTTATACGATCTATTCTCGAGGAATGATTTGAACCAGCTGTGTGCCACTCCTTGGATACCAATGTTTGATAGACACTCCAAAAGGATAGAGTGATTAACGGTATCGAATGCTGTCGATAGGTCGAGTAATGCCAAGAGGTATGGTTGTCTGGACAATGGCAAAGCCAGATCCTTTGCTAACTTGATGAGATTAGTTGGTGAACAGTGGCACACACTCTTATCTTGCAGCAGGCATCTTATCTGCTATGATGCAAGGAAAAATGATTGACATGTGGAATCAAGGAAGAATCTGAGTAGTTTGTTCTGTGGTGTTATATATAGCTATATAAGTGTTGTGGTTACATTTGGTAACCTTGGCGTTGCCTGTTTGTGCACATAGTACTATGAGTAATTTTCGGAGAAGATTGTCAACCTATTAAAGGGCAATGGAATTAATAATAAAAGTAAGTTGCTCCACCCAGACCTTTGTGAGAAAAGACAATCGATATAATTTTTTTTTGCAAAGGTTAAGGGGCATAGCATAATTCTCAGTTTGCTAATTTCTTATAATCCTTATTGCAGGGCAAAAAGAACAGTCAGAATCATATTTCTGAATAAAGGCAGGGAATGCTGCAGTTCAGGAAGTTAGTGTATAACATATTGCTGCATTAAGGACAGAGTGTGGGCATTCCCATCTCTGTTGTCCTCAGGGGAGAAATCCAATGAGGACTCACAATGACTCAGGAGGAGTGTCCAATTATGGTCCATACCAGATTTAGGCACTGATTCTAGGTGGTCTGGACCCAAGTGGTCTGGGCGTGTGGCCCAAACATCCATACAGGTTAGCTGTCTTTTAGAGGCCCAAATATACCAGAAAACAAGAATTAGTTAAGTTGGACAACACCCTCATCACTGGATCAAGGAAATAATCTGATGAAGATCCATATGACTCAGGAGGGGGTCCCATTTATGGTCAACATCAGTTACAGGTACCAGACCCAGGCTATCTGGACCTGTGCATTGATCAATCATGCAGGGTAACCCTCAGCATAAATTCAAATATGCTTAGGCAGTAAGTGGAAGGACCGACCCTGGCAAAGAATGATGAAAAAGGGAAAGCTGAGAGTTCCCTAAATTGCAGAAACTACAGACACATATCTAAGCACAGATCCCCTTCTTAAAGAGAGGAATTCTTCTGTGGCAGGCAGAAGTGTTTGCCAGACCTAATGCTGTAGTAACATGCGCATTAATAAGGGGATGCGAGAATAAGTCAGGTTTGCGCGCACTGAGTGGATTTTAAAAGCTGCCCAGATATGCACACATCTCCCACAGCGCACACATGGCAAAATTTTCAAAAAGAGGCAGGCCATGGCCAAGAGATGGGTGAGTAAATATTTATATGCCCCAGCATGCACCAAGGACCCCTGCCAAGAAACTTTACGTCTGGTGTAGAGGTGCAAGTTATAAAATAAAGAAAAATAGGCAGATCTGCGGGGTTTTAAGGGTCAGGTCTAACTGGGAGGAGTAAGGCAATTAAATTAGGGGGTCTGGAGCACCTACTTCTTAATTGGGTGAACTAGGGACCAAGTAGTTTAACCAACAATGGCATTGGCGAGTGCCACTTTTAAAATTCCCTGACATACGGGCAATTTTTAAAACATGCGCGCAAATACTGGGGGATATGCGCGTAGCCAGGCCCTGTGCACACTGAGCGCATTTTCGAAAAGGTCTGGCCACACTTGTATCTCCCGATATTGCAAAAGTGCCAGGCCTGCCAAAAGGGGCGGGCTAGAGGCAAGGTCTGGGCAGGGGCCAGCCGGGACAGTGGCTAGCTGCCAACACACATAACTTACTTCTGCTCCAAAGGAACAGGTAAGTTAAAAAAAAAAAAAAAAATAGGGTAGATAGGTAGGGGTTAGGGGTCAGGGAGGAGAGGGGAAAAGGTAGGAAGGGGTATAGGGAACTGGGAAACGCTTACGTGCTTCACCGTATGCATTTTTGTAAAATAACCCCCTCCTTGCACGTGGGAGAAAACCCGCCTGCACATTTGCGCCAATTATAAAATCGACATGTACATGTGCGTGTGGTTATCATATTTTATAACATGAGTGCGTTGCTATGTGAATGTTATAAAATCAGGGCGTCTTTGAAAATCAACCCCATGTGTGGTAGAAGCGGGATTTACATGCACCCACTGGAAATTTGGCACACATATGCTATAAAATTGCTGCATGCCTGGGCACAGACAGACACACGTGCGCACATGTGCTTCCGTGCACCGGTTTGAAAGTTACTGTCCCTGAGTTTTGAATGCAAATACATTTAAAAGTTAAATGATTCAGTTTTAGCCTGCCTTTCTGGAATCTGCTCATTGTAGTTACAACTAGTTGTATATGGGAAGTTTTTCTATCCCAGAAATTTATAGTGTAAATGGGTGCCTGCTTGCCCAGAGTGTTAGTGGTGGGACTTGAACCCTTGTCTTGCTGGTTTTCTTAGCCCTCTGTTTTGAGCACTAGGCCACTCCCCTCCCTGCAACTACTCAGTCTGTTTCATCCCAGCCAACTCACTAGAAGCTGAATTAGACTAAGTCTGTGTTTGCTTATCAGACTGATGCACAGTAAGGTTACAGTATAAGGTTAGCAAGAATTTCTTCCTTAATTTGCAGTTGCTTAGGAAATTGTGTGAGTGAATGAGTTGGGCGTTGTCCAACAGTGATTGTTGTATGCTCCACCTTTCATTTACACTTTAAAAGCATGTTTGCCTGTACTAGTGGTGTTATCTAACCAAATGAATTAATCTGATTTGTACACCAAGTTCTGTTTTTCAGAGTTCCAGCACGGTGTGTATAGCTGTGCATTCCAACAGATATGAGATAACAGTTTTTCATTTCATGTGAAAATGTTTTAAAATGTTCATTTAAAATGCACTTCTTGAAATATTTAGCTGCAGATAAATATTTTATGCTAGATCTATGAAAAATCCAGTGTATAACTTGTGTCTGTGACTATATGTATTCTGAAGCTTCAAAATCTGTCTGTATATCTTTGTCTATGTTATCTGTTAGTTTATATGAAGTAACTAGAAGGCCTCATCTCATTTTGTTTGCAAGATAACAGAGTAATAAATAAAGGTGTTTTGAATTATAACATTTCTAAAGTGACACCCTTTATCCAACTTACAATACTTGTTTCAAACTTTAAGAGGCCCTAGCGTCTCACAACATGCACACTGGTATACTGATCAGCATAATGTCTGGTGAGATTACATCCTCAGGAAGCGGACCATGGATTTCCTCTCTTCAAAACAGAATCAGTGCAATGTCCAGTAGGCATGCTTTGGCACTTTCCTCAGACAAAAAACAAGTTGTGCTTGAAAATGTATTGATGCTTTTTATAGCAGTATAATTAATAAATTTGGGGTTATTTTAGGGAAAATAGAGTATTGGTGCTGGAACCAACATTTATAACATCGTACTTGTGGAACAATTGGTTTAAATTTACAACATTTTGCCCAACCCTGACCATAAGGTTTACTGAATAGACCCCAAAGCATTTAGGGCTAGATTTTAAAAGCCCTGCGCGTGTAAATCCTCCCGGGTTTACGCACGCAGGGCACTCGCGCACCGGTGCGCCTATTTTGCATAGGCCGCCAGCGCACACAAAGCCCCGGGACGCGCGTAAGTCCCGGGGCTTCGTAAAAGAGGCGGGAGGGGGCATGTCCAGGGGTGGGCTGGGAGGGGCGGTCCCGAGTCCCGGCACTGCGGCCTGTGCCGGGGGATGCGAGGCGGCATGCGCAAGTTACGCCTGCTTCAAGCAGGCATAACTTGCCCAAAGGTAGGGGGGGGATTTAGGTAGGGCTGGGGGGTGGGTTAGGTAGGGGAAGGGAGGGAAGGTGGGGGGACGCGGAAGGAAAGTTCCCTCCGAGGCCGCTCCGATTTCGGAGCGGCCTCGGAGGGAACGGAGGCAGGCTGCGCGGCTCGGCGCGTGCAGGCTGCCGCTTTTGCGCAGCCTTGCGCGCACCGACCCCGGATTTTATAAGATGCGCGTATCTTATAAAATCCAGCGTACTTTTTAAAGATCTACCTCTTAACTTTATAAAAATTTAAAAGCACCAAAAATAAGAAGGTATAAGTATGTGACTGAATTTTATTTTTCAGATTTTGAGATTTTATTAATATTACTTTGACTTTCAAAACCATGAGAACTTTTTGACTTCCAAAACTTAAAACTGAAGCACTAATTAAAAGGACAAGGATATAATTGGAGCAGAACACCAGAGGGAAACTGTTATATCTCCCTTGCTTCATTTAATATGGGAAAAGGGGAAACTGTTCCTCATAGTCACTAGAACAACAAATGGATGTTTTCTTAAAATATTGTTACAAATGTTACAAATAGATGTTTTCTTAAAATATTGTTACGCAAAACAGGAATGCCACTGAACTTAAGTGCTACTGAACAAAGATGTCACAATAACACAAATATATGCAGAAAGTTAATGCTTCATAATTAAATGCTTACAGTTTGTTCTACTATGATTGAAGTGCAGAATGATAATAGCCATACTGGTTCTAACTGGTTGAAATGCATTTTATTGGTCCAACAGGAAACAATAGCACTGTAGATTAGCTGTCAAGATAGCCTATCTGAAGAAGAATCTCAAAAGGTGAGTTATAGCAATGCTCAGGTTGGTTCAATAAAATGTAACCTATTAAAAAAAGTTGTATTATAATGCAAGTTGTGTTTGGATATTTACTGCATGTGGTACTCATTCAAACATTAAAAAAACTCCTTATGAAGTTACTTAACATGTACAATGTGCCAGCTGAAAGCTATGTATGATCCCCAAACAACATAAAAGGAATCTGAGGCTGGCTCATCACAAAGGAGGGACTATTATTGCAGCTTTGACAGTCTATAATCAGTGCTTTTCCATTAGCAGATAAGACTAATCTGGGATTTTGCTCAATTGAAAATGCCATCTGCTGAATTCAGCACTACGAAATGGAAATATGCAGTTTATAAAAAACAACAAAACAACTTTTTGGGGCGGATTTTCAGAGCCCTGCTCGCGTAAATCCGCCCAAAACCGGGCGGATTTACGCGAGCAGGGCCCTGCGCGCCGGTGAGCCTATTTTACATAGGCTCACCGGCGCGCGCAGAACCCCGGGACTCGCGTAAGTCCCGGGGTTTTCGGAGTGGGCGTGTCGGGAGGCGGGGCGGGGGGCGGGGCCGGAGCGCGCGGCGTTGCGGGGGCGTGTCGGCAGCGTTTTTGGGGCGGGGTACGGGGGCGTGGCTACGGCCCGGGGGCGTGGCCGCACCCTCCGTACCCGCCCCCAGGTCGCGGCCCGGCGCACAGGAGGCCCGCTGGTGCGCGGGGATTTACGCCTCCCTCCGGGAGGCGTAAATCCCCCGACAAAGGTAGGATGGGGGTTTAGACAGGGCCGGGCGGGTGGGTTAGGTAGGGGAAGGGAGGGGAGGGCAAAGGAAAGTTCCCTTCTAGGCCGCTCCGATTTCGGAGCGGCCTAGGAGGGAACGGGGGTAGGCTGCGCGGCTCGGCGCGCGCAGGCTATACGAAATCGATAGCCTTGCGCACGCCGATCCAGGATTTTAGCCAATACGCGCGACTACGCGCGTATCTACTAAAATCCAGCGTACTTTTGTTTGCGCCTGGAGCGCAAACAAAAGTAGGCTGTTCGCGCTCGTCTGAAAATCTACCCCTTTGTGAGCTTACAACTACAGTATTTTATTTATTTTTATTTAAAAATAAGTAGCATGAAGCATCCTATATTTGCAGCAGATAATAATGTACATAATCCAAGCACACATCCATTATAAAAACATGTACAAAACTAAACAAAAAGCAGTACGGCATCACATACACAAAGGGGCGGATTTTCAGAGCCCTGCTCGCGTAAATCCGCCCAAAACCGGGCGGATTTACGCGGGCAGGGCCCTGCGCGCCGGGAAGCCTATTTTACATAGGCCTACCGGCGCGCGCAGAGCCCCGGGACTCGCGTAAGTCCCGGGGTTTTCGGAGGGGGGCGTGTCGGGGGCGTGTCGGGGGGCGGGCCCGGTCGTTGCGGCGTTTCGGGGGCGTGTCGGCAGCGTTTTGGGGGCGGGTACGGGGGCGTGGCTACAGCCCGGGGCGGTCCGGGGCGTGGCCGCGCCCTCCGTACCCGCCCCCAGGTCGCGGCCCGGCGCGCAGGAGGCCCGCTGGCGCACGGGGATTTACGTCTCCCTCCGGGAGGCGTAAATCCCCCGACAAAGGTAAGGGGGGGGTTTAGACAGGGCCGGGCGGGTGGGTTAGGTAGGGGAAGGGAGGGGAAGGTGAGGGGAGGCCAAAGGAAAGTTCCCTCCGAGGCCGCTCCGATTTCGGAGCGGCCTCGGAGGGAACGGGGTAGGCAGCGCGGCTCGGCGCGCGCCGGCTATACAAAATCAATAGCCTTGCGCGCACCGATCCAGGGATTTTAGTGGATACGCGCGGCTCCGCGCGTATCTACTAAAATCAGGCGTACTTTTGCTTGAGTCTGATGCGCAAGCAAAAGTAGGCCTATTCGCGCTTTTTGAAAATCTACCCCAAAGGCAACTGAGCATTAAAAAAAAAAAAAAAAAATCAGAAACTGCTTATTGGTCTACTCAATTTCAAATGCTAACTTGAACAAATATGCTTTAAGATGTTTCTTAAAAGTCTTAGGGCATGTCTATAAGAGATAATATTATATATATATATATATATATATATATATATATATATATATATATATATATATATAAACAAAATATAAACTGTTAATTAAACATTCCTCTGGTGAAAAGCAATAATGTACCCTGCAACAAGGACAAATAGAGCAATGCTGGAAGTGTCTGGGTGTGATTTTACAGCCCTGCGATAATTATTATCCAAGGTCAATATTAATTGACCAGAGGGAAATCCTTCAGATTGACTATGTACATGAGGCAGCCAACAGGACAGAGATACTCCAAAACAAAGTGTATGAGGCTTTTTCAAATTCAAATAGGCAAGAAGAAATAAGGCTGCTTCTGCAACCACAGGAAATGTATGTGATAGTTAAAGAAACAAAGGACGATTAAGGCTTATTTTTCCCTACCCTTCCATCAAATTAGAATGTCTATCAGAATTTAAGTGACACTGTTTTGTAACTGCCCATCAAGCTCTTATGTCCAACTGTCGGGCCGATACAGTAAGGAGCGGTAGGAAGAGCTGCATTAGTGCCGGGCGCACCCGGCTCACCTACCGCTTGATACTGTATTTAAATAGCTTGCAAATGCAAGCCGCGTCCAAGAAGCGTCCGTGAAGCGTTAGGCCCGCGCAACCCATTTTACTGTTTAGGCACTTTATACAGCGACTATACAGTATCCTGAGTGTGCTGGTACCTGTCATTTCAAATGACATTTGAAATGACAGGTACCAGGAAGTGGATGGTCCTCTCTCCCTCCCTCCTGAAGCAAGGCGCAGGGCAAAAGTTAAAACAAAAGTGAATAAAGAGTAATAAAAGTAAACTTACTGGCGGGAGCGCGTTTGAGGGAGGCGGGAGCCGGAGGGCGCGCGTTCATCGAGCCGGAGGGAGCCGGCGGCGAAAGCGGCCTCCAACAGCCCCTGCCAGCGGCGAATGAATGCACGCCTGTATACGCCTGTGCAATTTGGGCACTCAAGGCGTGATGTTACACGTGACGCCAAACGTCGTGACGTCACGCCTTGAGCGCCCAAATTGCACAGGCGTATACAGGCGTGCATTCATTCGCCGCCGGTGGGGGCTGTTGGAGGCCGCTTTTGCCGCCGGCTCCCTCCGGCTCCCGCCTCCCTCGATGAACGCGCGCCCGCCGGCTCCCGCCTCCCTCAATGGTCACGCGCCTGCCGGCTCCCGCCTGTAAGTTTACTTTTATTACTCTTTATTCGCTTTTGTTTTAACTTTTGCCCTGCGCCTTGCCTCCTTTTTCGCTTTCGTTGCTTCGGGAGGAGGGTAGAGAGGACTAGGCTGCCCCTTTTTCGCTCACCGGCCAGGGCAGGTGAGCAAGGGCTGGGGGAAAGTTTGCTGCCTACCCTTACCCCTGCCTCTAACGCAGGGGTAAGGGTAGGTGGTAAGTTAGCAGGTTAAACGCGCGGCTAAACTGCAGGTTAAAAAGGCGATAGTCGGGGCGCGCGTTACTGAATGGGGGAGAATAGCTAATCTGATCGTTTACATCTCATATACATGCCGCGGGCGGAAAGGGTTACTTGTTGATTTAAAGAGGCAGTAAGAATGGGTTAAAGGGGATAGTAGTGGATCGCGGGTTGGGCTAATGCGGCCAAATTGTGAGTAAAAGGCGGGTTAGAAACAGGGTAACCGCGGCCGTACTTTACTGTATTGACCTGTGTGTTTGCAATAGGATGAAGCAATGAGCTGGCAGGCCTTAATGCAGAAAGTCTATCAGGCTGATGCAGAAAACACATTTTCTGAGGGCAAAACTTACTGCCAATGCAGCAAGGAGTTTTATGCACAGAAAATGGGTGTTTCCAGACAGGAGCACTACTTGGCACCATCAGTACTTATATGGCTATCTGGCGCAGTTTGCCGCTACTTAGCTGGATAAAGGACCTATCCAACTAAGTAGCAGTGACCCACCACTTACCCAGATAACCTGTCAGGGATGCCTCCACCCCTTCCCTAGTTAAAATGTGCATTTGACCTGTGCTAAAAGTAAATTTTACGGTTTTTACAAATTTTTTTTTTAACTCCAGATGCATTGGCATATCATTAGCACCAGTGAATACTTTATTAGCACCAAGACTACTGCATTGGCCTGTATGTGTGGCAATCTCAATGAATCAGGAGTGACCTGTGCACTGTCATACTGAAGACATACACAGGGAACAATATTACCAGCATCACATTGCAAAAAATGAACCAAAGCTCATTGGCTGGCAACACAGAAACGGTGATGCAAGAATCCTTCCCTGCCAATACTCTCCGATGCGTAAAGAAGAATGGGAACTCTCACATAGGGTTGCCAACTGTCTAGTTTTGGACCGGACAGCCAGGTTTTCAGGCATTCTATACAGGGTCCAGTCAGATGTATTGACCGGACGCTAAAGGTCCGGTTTTGCAGGTGGATCCTCCTTTTCCTCCACAGCCTCTTAGAGGAAGAGAAAGGCAGGTCGAAGCCTATCAGAGGAGAGCTGCGCTGTATCCCTGCCTCATTTCCCATGCAGTGATTTGACAGCATAGAGAGAGGAGGTGGTGTACAGCACAGCGCTGAGCTCCCAGTGGTTCTGCAGATACATAGATACACTGTTTAGGAAGTTCACTGGCAGGATCTAAAATTTATGCCAGTGTCCAGTCCTGATCTATGAAAAAGATGGCAACCCTACTCCCACACCGCACAAAATGTCAGTACAAACAGCAACCAGTAGGCATTACAGGGCTGGATCTAGCATCAGTGGATCAGCGAGGCCACGAAGCAAAAGCCAGCATCTTCACCAAGGCTGCAAAAACCATTGAGAGCAGCAGGGACAGAACCTGTGCAAACAGCAGGACCATGGCTGGCAGGAGGATCAGGGAGAGTGGTGGAGCCATGGGTGGAGTCAAGAAGATGATTCGGAGCTGCAAGCGATGGTGAGAGTAGCCAAACATTGGAAGGGGAGGCTGGGAATGACAAGGAGAAGGAGGAGGGAAAGGTGGGTGGGATAATGAAAGAAACAAGAGCGAGAGGTTTGCAGAGTGAAAAAAAAGGAATTGTTGAAGCAAGAGAGGGAAAAGCAAGGAAGAGTGTTAGTTTGGGAAATGGAAGTAGAGAAAGTGGAAGAGATTATAGGAACAGCAAAACAAAAACAAAGTAAAATGTTGAGAAAGAATACGTAAAAAGGCAACAGAGCGATAAAGAGGAGAAGGAACAGAGAATAAAGAAAATGCCAAATAGGTTAGAAAAGAACTTGATCTTTTTGCTTTTAAAATTTGCTCCAAAATTTTGATTCACTGCTACAAAAAAGTATTTATTGTGTAGCATTGATTATTTTGTAAATATTTTGCCATAAATTATCCCCTGGCCATACATACAATTTTTCATTACAAAAGATTATGTAATTTTGCATTACTTAAATCAGCCTAATAACAAAAGGGATGCTTTTTCAGTTTGTTTTTCACCATAGTCTGACCAGTAAGTAGATAGCTAGGGACTTGATGAATGAGTTTTTCATATTTTGTGAATATGAGAAAAAATGCTTATTTGCATAGTCCCTCTATTAAGTACAAATGTTTAAAGAAGCAGCATATGATAGTTGTCACAAAATATCTTTGGTATTTTTCTGAGAAACATTCTTGACATTGTTAGATTCCCTACCTTCCCTAAGTTTCTATTGTTAGGTGATTTGGGTATAGAAAGGAGATAATTTAAATTTGCATAGTAGTTAACTTTGCTTTAGAAGTGCACAGTCGTGTTATGGTCCCACCCACCCCATTTCCTCCTTTTCTTAGAGCTCACAGAGGTGGAGGCCTGATTTCTTGCAACTTTCCTCAATTAGATAAATTGTAGATTATATCCTGCCTATGGGCCTGCCTTTTTAAACTGCTTGTGTGTCTTGAACCCTTGTTCTCTCCACTTATGGCCTTGTTTTAATCCAGACACAATCTTTTGTGTATTTCTGTGGCATCATCTTTTCATTAGTGGTGCTTTGGTAGCCCTGTGTAGCTATTTAAATGTGCACAGAACTTTAGATGACTTTGAAGTAAAGATTATCCCATGCTCCCTGCCCCACAGCCACCCACCCTACTGCCTTTTTAAATAGACTTTCTTAGAAGGGCAAAAGCCTGATTTCTTGCAGCTTTAAAGTGGTCTGTGTTTTCTTTTAAACCTAACCTTAAAATTCTCCTTTGAGTTTGCTATTGGGGTCTTGAAACCTGGTTCCCTGCAAACGTGGGACTTATTGATTTGAACCCAAAGATTCTTGTTTGTCTTGTCTATCTGAGTTGACAGACTGTAAGCTCCATGAAGCAGGGGCAGTCTCTTCTATTTCATAACAGTAGTAGTGTAGTAAACAATGTTTTAGGTTAGTTACTGAGATGTGCATAAATACTGGGATCTGAGGGGAGCTACAGTTAACATGAAGCTTGTAATAGTTCTTTATACATTTTGTTATAAAGAATGGTGCAGAATTGATTCAAGGGAGCAGGAGTAGGAAATGACTCATGTAGGTAGAGGCAGATGTACTAAATTGAAAACATTTTTTTCAAAATGGGCTTTTGCTTGAAAAATTTTGCAGAACACTCAAAAACATGGAAAAACACAAAAGTATGGGCATTTTTTGCACTCAATGTTTTATAAAAACCACTATTGTGAAAATATTTTGCAAAAGAGGTCAAGTTCAGGTAAGGTGTTGGATTATATATGGGAATTTGTGTGCTCATCTACACGAAATGGAAAAATTGAAACTGGTCAGATTAGATGAGCCAATTTGGTCTTTTTCTGTGGTCTTTACTATGTTGCCATGCTTTTTGCCAAATAAAAAACTACATCTCAATAATGTGTGGTCATTTTTCCTGGTGGGTCTGGAAAGCATCAGTTCACATGAATTACCATGGGAAATTAAAGAGCCCTTGTGGCCCATGTGAGGTACTCTTCTGACCACCCAAGTGTAAGCAAAATTACCTCCACTCTCTACCCTTTGTCCCTCATGGGCCCTAAATGTAAAATCCTAACCTCTTTTAGCAGCCCCATCCCTTTGCCCTCAAAAATCAAGAAAAATCCCAATTTGGGATTGACCCCATCTCCATAAAAGCTTATCCCAGTGAAGGTGTGATCTTGGGAAAGCAATCCCCATTCTCTCTTTTCCCATCACTGGCAACAATGACCTCAGGAGCTTCTGCTCCCACAAGATCACCCCTTCACTAGGGTAAGCTTTGGGGATAGGGCATGAGGGATGAGTCAACCCCAAACTGAAATTCTGTTTGATTCTAGAGGGCAAAGCGGTGGGGCTCTAAAAGTGGTTAGGATTTTATATTAAGAGACTGCGAAGGACTTGTGGATAGGGGTGGCCACTATGACCACCATGTAATTTCAAATACATTTGGGGGGAGTGACTAAGAGTACCTTACAAGGGCATGAAGGTAATTTAAATCCCAATTGAGGAACAAGCACATGGATAATTCCTGGGCCAGGTTCATGCATTGTCATGTCTGGGAAAGTGCTAATCTCTTGGCGAGTGTAACATCCCTCACTTCTAATAGGAAGCGTCTCCAACATAGCCTCCAGCATCATGCTGCATCCAAAGAACATGGTTGAAGTTCCTCTAGCTCTGAACTCCTGCCAAGACTTCCTAATATCAGAGGACATTAGTTCCTGAAAGAGTATATAAGAAAGTCCCTTGTGACAAGCCAAAGCCTCAGCAACAGGTCTCCCTGCTCGGCAGTGTGTGTTGCTATGTCCGTTGTCCCATCCCTGTTTGTGCCTCATTCCTGTTCTTGCATGTGTCTCCGGTGTTCTTGATCCTGCCCGTGACTCCAGTCCTTGTCTCTGTCTGTCTCTTTTTCCTTCCGTGTCTGAATCTCCTAGACGTGTTCTCTTCTGCCTCCTCCCATTGATCTCCTGTGCTTGACTTCAGCATGGTATCTTGACTCCACATTAATTCCTTCTGCCTTGACTTCTGCCTAGTATCTGACTCCTACTGAACGCCACCTGCCCTGACCACTGCCTGGAATACGACTATCACACACTGTCAGCCCTGACCATTGGCCTATCCTCAAACTCTTCTTGCTCTCTCCTGGCTCCTTAGGAACTTGCCTGAGACCCGACGTCCCCGATCCCAAGGGTTCAATTTGCAGGGAAAGGAGTTGGTAAGGGTTAAGACTAGACCCAGTCCCAGCATGTCCGCCTATTGATAGCGTGGGCCAGGCGGGTTCGCTTGCTAGGTTGAGTCAATCATGCCTCAGACTGTGACTGACTGCTGAGGCCATCAGATTCCAATAACAGGAGCAATTTCAACAAACTGCAAGCCTTTTAGAAGAAGTGGCTGACCGGATGGAAGCTCTATAGGCTCATCTACCAGTTCCGGCTCCTCTTGTTCATCCATGTCTCTGGACCTATCCCTCATGTGGCCCCTTTGCCAAGGTTCAATGAGGACCCAAAGGCATGCAGAGGTTTTTTTTAAATCAGCTCTTTGAGCTACAAGGTTCCAGTTTTTCCTCAGACAGCACTAAAATCATGGTCATTCTTTCTCTGCTGTGGGCTCCACTCTAGCTTGGGCTTTACCGCTTTCGGAGCGAGAAGACCCTCTTATGAGGAATTTAGAGGAGTTTCTCAATCAGTTCTGATGCATTTTTGATGAACCCAGCCACTCCGCCTTCATTTCAATTTTATTCATTTTATTCAAATTTATTAATCGCCTAACACAAACAGGCCTAGGCGATATACAATAAAAACATACATAATATGAAGTATCATACATATTATCAGCCACAAACTTAACAAAAATACCTTTAGTTTCATAGAAACTATAATGTCGAATACCTTACCTAAGGTAATCTGAATAATATTTAGTACTATATCCCTTATGAATTATATCTGTCACATAGGATAAGGGAATCATCTCACTTATTTAACTCTAGAATACACTAAAGGCACGATGGAGTAAGAACTCTTTCAATAGATGTTTAAATTTTTTAAATTGTCTAAGGAACAGAGTTCAAAGGGAAGGAGATTCCACAGAGCTGGTGCAGCAATAGAAAATGAGGTCTCTAATGAAAAACAAGGGTGCTTGACGCACTGAGGATATTTCCAAAAGATTCAATTGAGAGGATCGTAATCCTCTTATAGGTTTATAAATACGCAACAATGCATTTGACCAATATGAAGAATCTGAATCAAGAAGTTTGAAAACAATCATAGCAATTTTGAAATCAATTCGCTCAGTAACTGGTAACCAGTTAAGTTTACATAAAATTGGTGAAATATGCTCAGACCGTTTTGTATGAGAAATGAGCCATGCGGCAGAATTAAGCAATAATTGAATAGGCTGTAGTGTAACCTTAGGTAGTCCTATGTAAAGACTATTACAATAATCTATATGGGGAAAAATAATCGCACGTATAACTGTAAGAAGATCATGATCAAACAGTAAATGCCGAAATCCTGCAATGAGCCGGAGTTTGAAAAATCTGGTTTTAATTAAAGATCTGATCTGTGATTTAAATAAAAATGTCACATCAAGTAAGACGCCTAAACTCATTATAGGTTTATCAAGGGGAAATGAGATATTATCAATGCAAATGGCATCATAAAGAGGTGTAGAATGGGGACGATGAATCAAAAGAATTTTAGTCTTATTGGTATTTAGTGACAATTTATTTTGTTTTAACCAACGCTTAATGGGTATCAATGCCCAGATGAAGAGTATCAACTGTTTTCTGCCAAGGATTCTGAACCTTAATGTAAAACTGTATGTCATCAGCGTAAATTTTAAATCCATCAGTAATAATAGCCAAAAGTTTGGTAATGGGGGCAAGATATAAATTGAATAACATTGCCGACAAAGCAGACCCTTGTGGCACCCCAGCTTTTAACAATTGGGGCGAAGACAATTGTTGATTAAAACTAAAAAATTGATGATGACCAGTAAGATAACTATTAAACCAAGAAAGAACTGTACCTGTTATACCACATTCGTGAAGACGAAATAAGAGAATCTGATGAACAGAATCGAACGCAGAAGAGATATCCAATGAGACCAAGAAAAATTGTTGTCCTCCATCAAGACTACGTTTGATGGAGTCAATCAATGAGATAAGAAGCAATTCAGTACTCAAACCACGTCGAAACCCGAATTGATGAGGATTTAAAACTTCATTGTTCGAGATAATATGTAAATTGTTTTAGAACAATACCTTCAATTCCTTTGCAATGAGAGGGAGTGAGGAAATAGGTCTATAATTTACTAGATTATTAACATCTAAATTTTGCTTTTTTAAAAGAGGGGGGCAGGAATCATGCCTTTGATATGGCAATTTTTACATCTAAGGGAGAAGTTGAAGCAAGGGGTGGAGGTGGGAGAGAGGTTCTCCCGGCACACAAAAATTTATTTTTTTTTTTAAACAAAAAATGGCCCGTTTTTGGGGGTGGCACATTTGACCCCATAGGGCCTTTCCAACTCGGGTGGGAGGGTGATGGGAGACAGGCCGCAATGTGGTTTTTTTTTTAAAGGGAATCTAACTTACCCAAATAGATTCTTTTTTTTAATCTATCCGGTTAAGTATAATGTTATATGGCCCCACGAGGCTGTATAACTTTAGACCTGCTTCCAGCTAACTTAGTCAGATATACCTATTTGGTTGTTATCCTGATAATGGGACCCCTCCCAGGAACCCGTTCAAAAGTCCCTTTTATATCCGGCTATAATTTAACTGTATAAGAGGCTCAATATGCCATTTAAGCCATTTACAGGGTCATTTATTAAATTGCTATAAGGCGTTTTCGCATGCGTTAAGCCCCTTTAATGCATGCAAAAACACCATAACGCATGGTGAGATGCAAACTGGAAAACAGGGAGGAGCTTGTGGGCTTTATTGCGCTGCAATGTTTTTGTAAATGCTGTTTTTAAGCTCCTGGAGAGCTAGCTATCAGGACCATTGGGGTGGGGGGGGGGGGGGGAGGGAGAGGGAGAGAGAGAGAGAGACAGAGAGCGCAAGCCTAGCTGTAATGCCCTCATACTAGATAGATATTTATATCTCTAGGGGAGGCCCACCTAGTAACTCGAGGTGAGGTTTAGGTATTAGTGTAGGGGTTAGGGGCCACTCTGACATTCAAAGTGAGACGTACGAACAGAACAGTGCTCTCTTGTGAAGATTTGATGACCTTCGGAGTGAGGAAACTCACCGAAAGATGAGATTTGTGTAATGGTCTCTCGGCTTGATGTTACCCAGGTAGAAAGTCCATCAAGCTAATTTGAGAGAACATTGCACAAATCTCATCTTTGGGTGAGTTTCCTCACTCCGAAGGTCATAAAATCTTCACAAGAGAGCACTGTTCTGTTCGTACGTCTCACTGTGAATGTCAGAGTGGCCCCTAACCCCTACACTAATACCTACACCTCGCCTCGTGTTACTACATCGGCCTCCCATAGAGATCTAGGTCTCTCTCTCTCTCCCCCCACACTGATGGCTGGCTCTCCAGGACCTTAAAACTACTGTAGGAAATACAAATCTGGCACATCACAAAGTGTGAAAAAGTTATCACATGTTCCATGTAAATGTTCCATGTAAATGGCCAGCTTTATATCCTTCTTATTGGTGAATTTCTTTTGTGATCTCTCCGGTGGTTTCTTTACATTTCCCAGCCTTTGCAGCCTTCATTTTCTGTTTTTACAGCCTTCCTATGGCTAGTTTATATCATGTGATTTTTTTATGTAGTATCCTGGCTAGCTATGTCCACTCCTTCATAATTTATTTTGCGTCAAGCTGATCCTGCGGCTGCTCTCCCATGACCCAGTCAGCCAATATATAGCATTCCCACTGCTCTGTGATTTGCCGCTGTGCTTTATTCAGCTACACTTCTCCTTTGTTTTCTTTGGTGTTTTCTAAGTCTCCCCGCTTCCAGATTCCTTGATGTTGTCTTGATGGGGTCTCCTATACAACTGCTATTAAAATATTTTTCAGGGGTTTGATTCTACGATATTTCATTGTGGTATATTCTGTTCTTGTGCCTTTGCTGTTTTTTGCCTTCTTGCCTTTTGCTGTTTTTGTTTATTGCTATTGTCTCATTTCTCACTTCCCTGTTTCAGTGTTTGGAAACACTATTTTGGATAGACTGGTTTCTTTCACATTTTCATTGATCAGGTATGCCTGTATACATCAATATGATTACACTTTGTAGCCCTTTGTTTTTATTGGATTCCTGTTTTCTCACCCCCTTTCTTTGTTTATAGTTTGGGCTTCTGTCCCTCCTGACGCAGCCAGAGTGGCAAAATACTGTCCATGTTGGGGAACCAAAATCAGCTCTTCTTGATTCTATCTACAATAAAAAATGGAATTGCTTGGCAATCTCTTTTAACTGACTGAATCTTTATTTTTATTTTGTGAATCTTGATGTGCTTAGTGCTACACCATACCTATATTTGGACTTTTTAGAGTGTACCACTCGTCTCCTCTACTTTTGTTTTGCAACATGAATCAAACATTTCAACCATAATACAGACAATTACATAGAAATACCACAGTTGCTACCACCTCAAATATGAGTGGTAAATCAACACTAAAAAATATTACCCATTAGCCAGGTTTTTAATTATATTCATCCAATACCATCACTAAGGAGCAGCCAGTAAATATGATTGAAACTACTGTAATACCTTACCAGCAATCCCAGTCGCTTCCAACAGTTACCATTAGCAATATACTCCACTAAAGATGGGATCCACTAAGATCTGCTTGTCAGTCAGTAATGTGATATTTACACAGAAGAAGGACTAGTGATGGCATCAGTTCTAGGTCATAATCATGAAGACACAGGGCAATCCCATATTTTAAATGTATACTAGCAAATATGAATCAACACGAATCCTTCATTGATTTAAGTAATGAAGCTATATAGGTCCTGGAAAAGTCTGGAATCTATAAGGTCCATATTCAAAGGATTTATGTGGCTAAAATAAGCTTTTGGCTACATAAATACGACCCTTTAAAAATATATCCCCTTTGTTGCAAACCAAGCTATCTACACAAAAAGGGGGTAGGGCTATAGGGCAGGCTAACATTCAGTTGGATAGCATCATACTGAACGATATCTGGCTAAATGTGAGTGGACAAGCCAATTCCACACAAATAGCAGGCTTAAAGTTATCCGAATAACTTATCTCGATAACTTTACTAGGATATTCAGCAGAAAACCTATCCCAATAAGTTTTACTGAACATCAGGAGAATATGAACCTCTATGTAGCTTGTGATACCTTTCATTGGTCAAAAAAATGCTGCAAATGTTTCTTCATTGATTTAAAACTCTTCAGTTTATGAACAGAATTGCAAAAAAGCATAAAAAAGCAAGACTGGAAGATTGGGCATCCAAATGGCAGATGAAATTTAATGTGGACAAGTGCAAGGTGTTGCACATAGGGAAAAATAACCCTTGCTGTAGTTACACGATGTTAGGTTCCATATTAGGAACTACCACCCAGGAAAAAGATCTAGGCATCATAGTGGATAATACTTTAAAATCATCAGCTCAGTGTGCTGCAGCAGTCAAAAAAGCAAACAGAATATTAGGAATTATTAGGAAGGGAATGGTTAATAAAATGGAAAAAATGTCATAATGCCTCTGTATGGTAAGACCGCACCTTGAATACTGTGTACAATTCTGGTCACCGCATCTCAAAAAATATATAGTTGACTTAGAAAATAGCCACTGCTATTACTAGCAAAGGTAACATGGAATAGACTTAGTTTTTAGGTACTTGCCAGGTTCTTATGGCCTGGATTGGCCACTGTTGGAAACAGGATGCTGGGCTTGATGGACCCTTGGTCTGACCCAGTATGGCTTATGGAGAAGGTACAGAGAAGGGCAACCAAAATGATAAAGGGGATGGAACAGCTCCCCTATGAGGAAAGGCTGAAGAGGTTAGGGCTGTTCAGCTTGGAGAAGAGACGGCTGAGGGGGGACATGATAGAGCTCTTTAAGATCATGAGAGGTCTTGAATGAGTAGATATGAATCGGTTATTTATACTTTGGATAAAAGAAGGACTAGGGGGCATTCCATGAAGTTAGCAAGTAGCACATTTAAGACTAATCAGAGAAAATTATTTTTCACTCAACGGACAATTAAGCTCTGGAATTTGCTGCCAGAGGATATGGTTAGTGCAGTTAGTGTAGCTGGGTTCAAAAAAGGTTTGGATAAGTTCTTGGAGAAGTCCATTAACTGCTATTAATCAAGTTTACTTAGGGAATAGCCATTGCTATTAATTGCATCAGTGGCATGGGATCTTCTTGGCGTTTGGGTAATTGCCAGGTTCTTGTGGCCTGGTTTGGCATCTGTTGGAAACAGGATGCTGGGCTTGATGGACCCTTGGTCTGACACAGCATGGCAATTTCTTATGTTCTTATGATTTTTTTTTTTATTCTACCAGCCAAATGCCCTAGCCAGTAGCCCTTCTTTATAAAGACAACCAAATTCGCTGTATATGTAAACTATTAATTTGCACTGCACTGTCAATTAAAAACTGAAATGAATTATGTTAACTATGTGTCAATTAAGTTACCATATATTATATTAATATGAATTTGTGCAGGAAAGATTTACTAAAGAACAGTCCTACATTTGGGCCATAATCATATGCCCCATTAATTTATCAGATTAACATGAACAATATAGGTTGCTTAGAAAGTAATGCACTTTATATTCACACTTTTCAATAAGATTATGTTTCAGCAGTTGAAATTCATCTTTTTCCCCTTACTTTTGATTCTTTTCATTACTATATTTGACATTTTTGTATCTTTGTGCCTTCACACAATCCTTTTATCATCTCCCTAACATTTACTACATTATCTCATTTTATGTCCTGCAGTAACTATAAAACATAGGGGAAACATCTATATTAAAAATGCAATAGAAAACAACAACATTGTATATGTTATTATGAACAAGGGCCAGCTTCCTTTGGTCACTTTTGAGCACTTTCAAGAGGGTGCTGCACGTTTAAATCATGTCAACTTGCATGTGTGTAGTTATCTCTATCAATGAAAGCTCCTTACTGGTTCTTTGACTCAACACCGAAGTTCCATTTTGACTACTCTTTTCAGTTGATGTTTAAATGGAATATTTATTCTGATAGGAAGACTCTTCTCACTGTTTCACAGTGTGAGAATAGGATAAGTTGCTAACTGGGTTAAGCAACAGAGCTCAGACAACGGTGGTCAATGGATTCCACTCTGTGAACCCTGAGGGTACCTTAGTGCTAAGGCCAATTTCTTTCAAGATTTAGTCACACAGAAATATAATTGAAAACTATGCCTGTTTGTAAGAGGGCAGACACCAGCAGGAGAGAAAAAAAAACTGAAAGGAGACTTGAAAAAAAAAAACTAGAAAGTTCAAGGGTTTTAGAACATCAGAACATACGTTTTACCATGCCAGATCAGACCAAACAGGGTCAATCCAGGTCACAAGTACAGGCAGGATTCCTAAGTTCAAGAGATCCCATGCTGCTTATCCCAGGGACAAAGCAGTAGGGATGTGCATTCGTTTGCGATGAAATAGGAAATAGAGACGATATTTCCTATTTCGTTGTGTTTTGGGGGGGTGCCGAAATGATAAGAAAACCCACGAAATTTCATGTAGTTTTCTTATCGTTTTTGGGGAGGGGAGAAAGGGTACATAAAAAAAAAAACCCCAAACCCAACCCTTCAAATTTAATTAATTGCAACCCCCCCCCCTCCTGACCCCCCAAGACTTGCCCAACCCCCCCCCCCCCCCCCCCCCCCAAGACTTACCGAAAGTCCCTGGTGGTCCAGCGGGGTCCTGGGAGCGATCTCCCCCTATCGCTGTAATTATGATGTCATGTTGAATTTTGTGATCTAAGAATACATCATATTCATACAGTCTTATATTTCGGGTATTTAAACCCGGCATCTGGCTAAGGAGGTTGCCTTGCAACGAGGTTCTCTCCTTACTACTTGCTGCGTTCCTGATCCTGCTGTTCCTGATCCCGCTCCGCTTCCGGAGTCTTCTCGGCTTGTCTCCTTGGTTCCTGACTGCGGTTCGCCTCTGATACTCCGTATCTGCCGCCTGCCTCGACTTCTAGTTCGTCTTCTCTTCAGGTCTCACTGCTGCCGCCTAAGTCCCAGCGGTCCGGGTCCTCACGGGCTCCTCCCGGAGGAATCTCGGATCTCCAGGGTGAAGATTCCATCTTCCCTTCAGGTCTCGCTGCTGCCGCCTAAGTCCCAGCAGTCCAGGTCCTCCGGGGGGGGGGGGGGGGGGGGGATCTTGGATCTCCAGGGTGAATACTCTGTTCCTACGTTCTTCTTGGTACCATCTCCCGGCCTGTTCCATCTCCACGGAGCTCTCTCTTCCAACCATCACCCTCCGCCAGGCCGCCCAAGGGTCCACCGTTCAGTCCGCAACACCATTGGCAGCTCCAATATTGAGAGGGGCTGCTTCCAGAGCTTGAATTGAGGGAGAATGGAAGGGTACACAATTTCCCTTGTTCACAAAAATGTTTTAAAAACTATCCCTCTATGGTAGATCACAAGAGACAACAGTTATCTCTGGGTTTCCAAGCTGAGAGTGGGAAATATCACATGCAACTTTGGCCCTGGAATTGGGAAGATGCTGATGAGCTTCCAGGGCTCAAGGCATGCAGTGGTGGTATGTCTTATGTGGACTCCAGACATGGGACTGGCTCTGGCCTGGAATTTTAGAGTTCCAAGAGGTGCTGCAGGTGATGAAGAGGCAGAAGCAGTTCTAGACAAAAAGATGTGCCTGGGCTAAGCGAGGGAAGAGCAGGGAAGTGATCCAAGCCTGTGGAGGAAGGGGGAATATCAAAGAGAGGTCAACCGAAAGATCAACTGAGCCTGCCAATGAAGGGAAGCCTGAGTAAGGAGGGGTGGGGAGCAGTGAAGTAATGGGTGATCCAAGACTGCAAAAGAGGGGAGCTGGCTAAAGAGAAATGAGAAGAACCTGCTGGAAAGATGGGAAGAGGAACTGGAAGGAGAACAGAGAACGCTGGGTCAGGGGGAAATGGGTAACAGAAGGCTAAGAGAGTGGAGCAAGCAGAGGGGTATTAAATTCCCTACCCACAAATATAAAAGTAAAACTATGACCATGCAGGAGGAGGAGAATTTACAAAGTATAGAGGGAGTAAAAAAGGGAGGAGCAAAGAGGTTCCAGTCTGTGTCAGTGCATTCTTGATCTATAAGCCATCTCATGTGCTAAGGTCTGTTGGAAAGAATCACTTAGGTGTACCATGAGTGTGACAAGCATGCTTATTGGAGACGAGTTCTAGAACATTCATGGTAGCTGGTCCACAACTTTGAAATGCATGAACAGATGATAAGAATGTTAAGAGTGCACCCAGACATTTCAGGCAGGCTTTTGGCATACAGGGTCAAGATAATACTTTTGTAACTGATTACTATCCTCTGCTGTGGTGTCAACATTTAGATATTGTCATGGAATAAACTCAGCTATACTCTAGTAAAGCTGGGGATACTGTGGTCTCTACATAGACCACCTGTATTTTTGATATATGCCAGTTTGTGGTTTGTACCTTTCTGGGTTTTTATGTATGTTTTGCTGTAACTCACATAGAGCGGTGGATTGAGTGAGTTCGACATTTTAAGTAAATTAAAAAATAAAATGAAGAGGAGAAAGAAATGATTAGGAGAATGTTAGAGAAAAGGGAGGGTTGAGAGAGAGAGAGTAGTGGTGATTGTAGAGTTAGAAACTGTGGTGTGAATTGGCTGCAGGGGAATAGGGGCAGGGGATGAGTTGATGAAAGTTTGAGGACTTTTGTTTTGGCCACATGAGTATTCCCCATGTCTGCATTACTTGCTCCTTTCTGGGCATTTAAATACTGGATGCTCAGTCACACTCATGACCCACTGTGTTTTGTTTATAATTTTCTGCTGGGGTGCTACAATTTGTGTCGAGTTTGACACCCCAATCATTTTAAAAAGTTGGCTTCTATGATTACGGTAGAGGAGCTATAGAGCATTGTTTCTCAACCTTTTGTATGCCATGCACTAGCTAGCTACCTTCCTTAAATTATGTGAACTGATTGCAGCACTGATGAGTATGAAGGTGGAGTCCCCTAGAAAATGAAACAGTAGTTGGGGGGGGGGGGGGGGGGAGATCCTATAATCCCTCCCCACTTGGTATGTCTGACCCATGAGATTACAGACAGCTGGTTTGTTTCATTTAAGACAGTAACTGGCCAGTTTAAGAAAATTGCTTTCTAAAAACAATTGCTCTTATTGAAAAAATAAAAAGCCTTCTCTCACACTCCCCCCTTCCCTCCCCAAGCCCAGCAACAGTATTTTAATTAGAATAGAAAAAAAAATCTCCCCCTCCCAGGCAGCCAACAGTTATTGAAAAAAATCCTCTCCCTGTTTTCATCCATCTGTAGTCATCTGTAGTCAGTTACTCATTTAAAAAAAAGAAAAGAAAAACATCCTCCTCTCTTTCCCTTCCCACCAGTCATTAACCAGCTCATCATTAAAAAAAAAATAGATAGAAATTCATCCTTCCTGCCAATTAGTGCACCACCCTTTTTCCAGTTGGGGCCAATACCAAGACCTGATCTCTGGGAGGGGAGCAGCTGCAGGTGAATGTTAATGAGCCAGCATGAGAATAAGTCAGGGTTGCTCTGCTCTCAAGCCACACAATAGCCCCATCCTCTCTTGGACTCCATATGGGAGGCAGGGCCTTACAGCTGAGAGGACATTGACTCGGTCATGCTGGCTCATTAACATTCACCTGCAGCCGCTCCCCTCCCAGGGATGAAGCCTCAGAACCATCCCAAACTGGAAAAAAAAAAAAAGATGAGCAGGACATGAGGGGAAGAGTTAGGAAAAGTTTCTGTGGGCTGTGGTGGAGGGTACAGTGCAGTTGCAGGGCAGGTCTTTCTTCCACATCCTCCTACAATCACAATTGCTCCACAAACCAGCAGACTTTCTTCCAGGGACAGTGGTTGAGAAACATGCTATAGAGAATGACCTGACTGAGGGAAAAGAGGTTGAGAACAGAGTTTGAGCTGGACAATACACAGAGAAAGTTATATTAATACAGAGTAGCAGAAGTAAAAACACATGCAGCTTCAGAGGAGCACAGGAGGCTCACAGGGGTGTGCTTTATTTGTGCTGTTGCCGCCAGCCGCAAGAGCTAAGATCTCCACTTGAACATTTCCACTGTCACCTCAAAGAGGAAAGGGAAGGGAACAGTCGGGACCCAGGCTGCTGTAGAAAAGAGGAAGTAGAAGAGTCTAACTCAGGGGTCGGGAACCCATGGCTCGCGAGCCAGATATGGCTCTTTTGAGGGCTGCATCTGGCTCGCAGACAAGTGTCGCCACACTTTCCAGTCCCCCGCTGACCCAGCTGCTCCCCGGTCCTCCTCCGCCCGGGCTTAAAATGCTGTCAGCCCGGGCGGAACGCGGCAGGACAGCTGGAGTCAGCGGCACCGGCGTGCTCTCTTCTTCCCCCCCCCCCCCCCCCCGCGGCCCGGAAGAGGAAGTGGAGAGCATCGGGTGCATGTGCGACGAAAAGAAGACTGCAGCGCGGCTCGGAGGAAAATGAAGAGCTTCAACCGCGGCCAATGGGACTCCGCCTCCGCGAGGGCTGAAAATGAAGGAGGTTAGCGTTGGGAGGAGGCTGCTGCTGCCGAGAGTTCCCAGGGTGGGGGTGGGGGAGAGAGAGAGTGAATGAGCGAGCAAGCATGTGTATTTGAGATCCTGTGTGTGTGTGAGTGAGAGATTGCATGTATGTGAATGATTGAGAGCCTGTATATGTGAAAGAGAGTATGTCTGTGATTGAGAGCCTGCCTGTGAGAGAGAGAGCATGAATGTAAGTTTACCATTGGGAACCTGTATGTGTAAGTTTGTGATTGAAAACCTGTTTGTGTGAAAGAGTATGTGTGTATGATTGAGATCCTTTGTGTGTGAGAGAAATCATGTGTATGTATGATTAAGAACCTGTGTGTATAAGAGAGAGATCATGTGTGTCTGTGTGTGATTGAGAGCTGGTTTAGGTGATGGAGCATGTGAGTATGTGATTGAGAGCCTGTGTATAAATGAGAGAAAGAGAGGACATGTTTGTAAGCATGTGAATGAGAGTCTGTGTGTGAAAGAAAAAGACAGCATGTATTTATGTGATTGAAAGCCTGTGTGTGTGTAAGCGTGAAAAGATAGACAGCATGTGTGTAAATGTGTAATTAAGAGCCTATATAAGTGAGAGAGAAAAAACATGTGTATATGTGAGTACTGAGAGCATGTGTGTATAGGTGTGTCATTGAGAGCCAGTGTGAGAGAGAGCGCTGGTATGTGACAGAGAGGAGAAAGTTCCAAGCAAACCACCCCGCCTCCTGCTAATTCAGAACAATCTCAGGACACCTGGATATCAAACGTTCCCAGGTATGCAGAGCAAAAATATTTTTGTATCCTTATTTTTCATTACTGGGTCTTTGTGTCTGCTATTTTGAAATATTTTGTTGGTATCTGGAAATGTTTTATATGAGTTTTTAATTATTGGATATTCCACTCATCAGCTGTTTCGAAATATGTTCTTTTTGTTAGTACAGTTTTACTGCTGATGATTTTATATTTCTTGATTTGTTTTATAAGGATGGGTGATGTTTCTTTTTTCCTTTGTTACACTGCATACAGAGACTCTGGCTTGTTGCAGTTTCCAATTCAGTTTTTTCTGCATGCTTCTTGTTATGCCTTTTGGTCTCTTTATTCTATGTTAGGTGAGGGACAGCACGTGATTCAGGTGAGGTTTTCTGCTGGCGTGTAGTTTCTGTGTAGGACTCTATAGCAGCCTGACTTGGTCCGTTTTCCTAATAGGAGATGTATTGGTGTCTTAAGGCCTGGTGTAATATTTTCAGAGACTTATTGTACTTTAAAAGTGTGATCTTACATAAAATGCACACATTTACTTGTATTTAGTTTTAAACATATTGTACGGCTCTCATGGAATTACATTTTTAAATATGTGGCGTTTATGGCTCTCTCAGCCAAAAAGGTTCCTGACCCCTGGTCTAACTGGAAGGAAGAGAATAGTGGCTTTTCCACAAAGCTCGGGTGGGAAGTTCCTGCCACTGAATTTCCCAGAACACCCCTGGAAGCTTATACATTTTGTAAATAAACTAGCTAAGTCTTCTTCTTGGTTTTATAGTTAAATTCACAACTGAAGTTATGCAAGTATGATAATATACTTCTAAGGCAGGTTGAATGACAGACACTGTATAATATACTTCTAAACTGGCCTTACCAGAGCTTTGACAAGGAAAAGTTGGGTAAGTCACTATCTCCCATTGCCTCAGGCACTCACTCAGGGCTGAATTTTAAAAGGCCAGCGCATGCCAAAATCAGGAGATCTGCACAGAAGTCAGGCTCATGTGTGCCCACCAAATTTTAAAAGCCGCACAGATGTGCACGTTTATCTCCCACTGTGCGCACATCTCAAAAGTTTTCAAAAAGGGGCAGGGAATGGGCATGGTCTGGATGGGACATGGGCACGGCAAAGAGATGTGTGCATAAATACTTATGTGCCTGGGCACACACCCAGATCCCTACAGTGCAAGTTAAACTTCATCCCTAGCAGAAGTTAAGTTAAAAAATAAACAGTAAGGGGTGGATTTTAAGAGCCTTGCTTGCGTAAATCCGCTCGGATTTACGCGAGCAGGGCTTGCGCGCCGGTGCGCCTATGCCTGCCGGCGCGCGCAGAGCCCCGGGACTCGCATAAGTCCCGGGGTTTTCCGAGGGGGGCATGTCGGGGGCGGGGCCGATCGGCGCAGCGTTTTCGGGGCGTGTCGTCGGCGTTTCGGGGGCGGGCCCGGGGGCGTGGTTTCGGCCCGGGGGCTGTCCGGGGGTGTGGCCGCGCTCTCCGGATCTGCCCCTGGGTTGCGTCTAGGCGCGCCAGCGGCCCGCTGGGATTTACTTCTCCCTCTGGGAGGCGTAAATCCCCCAACAAAGGTTAGGGGGGGGGTTTAGACAGGGCCGGGGGGGTGGGTTAGGTAGAGGAAGGGAGGGGAAGGTGAGGGGAGGGCGTTAGCGAATTCCCTCCGAGGCCGCTCCGATTTCGGAGCGGCCTCGGAGGGAATGGAGGTAGGCTGCGCGGCTCGGCGCGCGCCGGCTACACGAAATCGGTAGCCTTGCGCGCGCCGATCCAGGATTTTAGCAGATACTCGCGGCTCGGCGCGTATCTACTAAAATCCAGCGTACTTTTGTTTGCGCCTGATGCGCCTACAAAAGTACGCGAGGGCGCCCTGTCTGAAAATCTACCCCTAAGCCATTTCTCAGGGATTTAAAAGATCTGGGGTAACTGGGGGGGATGCAGATTATCAAACTGGGAGGGTATGGAGAACCTAGCTCTTAACTGGGTGAACTTTTGGATGAACTGGTGAAACTGGCAATGACATGAATGTGCGCCCCTTTTAAAATTCTGACTTACATGACAGAAGCGGGATTTATGCGCATAGAAGCGTCCACTTAAAATTGGGTGCACATATGGATGCAGTGAGGCTATTTTATAATATGCACACATATACGCTTGCAAGTTATAAAATGGCCATGTATCTGGGTGCATGCCAATGCACATACCAAAAAGCGCCCATGCGCCAGTTTGAAAGTTACTGTCCCTGATTGTAAAATCTTTAAGGCAGGGACTTATTGTACATGAATTACTAGTAATGCTTTAGATTACCTTGATCATTATGGAGAAATTAATGTGACTGTTGGTTTTCCATCTGGGAGGCCCCCCCAAAAATTGACATTGTAGCAAATGAATGAATCAAGAATACTTAACAAGGGTTTCATGGGAAGGTTGTCATCTCGCTACCATCAATACAGACTACCAGAAGCAGTAAACAGACTGTGGAAAATCTTGATTTTACCCACTCAAATCAAAAGGCATGGGCCATTTTGTGCAAAGATGCAACAATTTAACCTACTATAAGTAAACTATCAAAATTTACAGCAAATGCTATTGCTTCATAGCTTCTTAAAAATAGCAAGATATCAACATATATTAATCATATGAATTATTTTCTCAGTGTCTTGAGGAATCTGAGTTCTCTGATGCATATACCACTAAACAGATTAAACCCTTACAATGATAAATAAATAGGACTATAGGGGCAGATGGAATACCTCCAGAATTTCTGAAGGACTTGGGAGAGTGAGGAAAACCATGACTTGCAGTACTTTTAACATAGAAAAATGGAAAATGATGGCAGAAAAAGATTTTATGGCCCCATCTAGTCTGCCCATCTGCCCAAATAATTTAACTTTATAAATTCCCATCACTCCCTTAGAGATCCCCTGTATTTATCCCATGCTTTTTAAAATTCAGTTACTGCTTTTGTCTCAGCACCTCCACTAAAAGGCCGGTCCATGCTTCCATATTTCCTAAGATTACTCCAGAGTATACCTCCTTTCACCATCATCTCATGACCCCTCAATTCTAAAGCCTCCTTTCTGTTGAAACTGGCTCACCTCCTGTGCATGGAAACTTTTGAGATATTCGAATGTCTCTATATCTTCCCTATCTCACCTTTCCTCTAGGGCAGTGGTCCCCAACCCTGTCCTAGGGGCCCACCAGTCGGGTTTTCAGCATATTCATTGTGGATATCCTAAAAACCCGACCCAGGACAGGGTGGGGACCACTACTCTAGGGTATACGTATTTAGATTTTAAGTCAATCCCCATATGCTTTAGAATGAAGACCACTAACCATTTTAGTAGCCACTCTCTAGCCCGACTCCATCCTGCTTATATCCTTTTGATGGTGTACCCAGAAGTGCATATTACTGGGACAGGGCCAAAAGAATGGTGCACATTAATGGTTATAGTAATCTTTCAATCTGCTGAAGATCCTGCCACTTCAGAACATAAAAATTGCCATACTGGTTCAGGCCAAGGGTCCATCAAGCCCAGTATCCTGTTTCCAATAGTGGCCAATCCAGATCACACATACCTGGCAGGATCCTAAATAGCAGTGGCTTTCCTCAAGTCTTTTTCCAGGAACATGTCCAAATCTTTTTTTAAATCCAGCTACATTAACTGAATTTACCACATCCTCTGGCAATGAATTCCAGAGCTTATGGAGGGCCTGACAGTCGACATGACTGGCAGGCCATGGTAATGCGGGCCCAGGCATGCTCGGGAGGTGGTAGGTCCCTAGGGGGTAAGGGTGCCATAGGAAGAGGTGAAGGGCCCGAGAAGGCAGGGGTCATCAGGGGGACAGGCAGCCGAAGGGGGAGTTAGGGTCAGGAGAAGGTGAGGTGGTTGCCAGTGAGGTAAAGTTAAGGGCAGAAGGAGGAGCTGAGGCTGTGCTGGCCAATTCTGATTGGCCAGCGGGCCGTGCTCGAATCTAGGGGTAAGGGCTGCCTGGGAGCAACGCGGCACAGTCCTTCACTGTGGCGCGGCTGCTCCGGAAGGCAGAGGCCATTTTCTACGAGTAGTTTCCCCAGCGAAGCTAGGCGTAGAAAAGGGCTCGGTTCGGCACGTACCGGTCGGTGGAGGTGCTTCGCTGGCGGGCGCGTGCTCACTGGGCGGCGGGTCGGCGATCCGGAGGCGTGGCGGCTGCGGAGAGTCCGAGAATGGCTTCGGAGGAGGCGGCTTATGTCCCGGGAGAGGTCGAGGAGGGCGGCGTCCCATCCGGCCAGGAGCTGGTTTCCCCCGAAGTTGAGCGGGTGAGCAGCGTTGCAACGGGCGGGGGTGATGGGAGGGCCGCCGTGAGCGAGGGAGGTGCGGCTGGCGCGGCGGACGGCGGCCGTGCAGGGACGGAGGGGGTTTCGGCCGGGCGTGGAGGAGGCGGGGCCCAGGGCAGGCGCAGGGCTGCGCGTTGTGTCACCGATCGCGTTCGCGCTCCAGGGGGGGGCAGGCAGGAGGCAGGGGTGTTCGCCGGACGGGCACGTTTTCGGGGGGTGCTTGGGATCGGGGCCTTGGGGCCAGATGGGGGCGGGGTCGGACGGCCTCGTGGCGGGTGCGAGCACTATGCGTGCCGGGAGGGGGGCGGCTGGGCCTGCGATGGAGGCGGGGCTTGGTCCCGTGGGGCTGGGCTTTTGCTAGGAGGGCCTGGGGCGGATGTGGATTGGGAAGCAGGAGAGTGGCAAGGGGCGGGCGACGAGGAGCCCTGGTGGGGGTGGTCTGGGGTGTCTCGGCCTTCCCCTTCAGGGTGGCGACAGGAGAGGAATGCCTCCAGGTTATTATTAAAGCTGCGGCCTTGTTAAACCCAAATCCCCGTTGTCTGTGATTATTGAGGAATGTAAAAGGGTGGATGTGAGAGAGTGATGTCCTGGATGCCCGTATTAACTGTGTGTTGAGTGAAAAACTAATTTCTCCGATTTATTTTAAATGTGCTATTTAGAAACTTCATGGAGTGTTCCCTAGTCTTTGTCTTTTTTGAAAGAGTAAACAATTGTTTGCATTTACCCATTCCACGCCGCTCATGATTTATTTTATTTATTTACAAACTTGTATGCTGCAAACTTCCAAACCAATGTTTGTGTTCAGTGCGGATTACATAAAACATCCACAAATTCTACAAAAATGACAACATATGATATCATATAAACTTATAAAACCAACTATACACCACATAATTAGATCTTTTTTTTTTTTTTAATTATTTTAAAACAGAGAGAGGACTATTACATTGAACATTACAAATATTGCAATAGGCTATATCCAACAAAGCATCGGTATATATAGCATAAACTGAAAAGCCTCCCATTCATTCTGCTTGCATTGGCTGAGGTCCTTCCATTCCCCTTCCCTATGAGCCTGAGCTCCTATACTGAATATATTTCCAGTAAGGGGCCCATACCCTATCATACAGGTACGACTTCTTGCGGAGAGAGACAATCATTTTCTTGACCACCTCTATGTCATGTACCTGCCTGTACCAATGAGAGATGAGCAGCTCCGACTTCTAGTGAGAAGCAATAGTAAATCTGGCTGCATGAATTATATGGTCTCACTGCTTACGCTGAGTGCCCGCTAGTGCCACATTAGTCCACAACCTAAGGAGGCACACAAATGGCTCGAGGTCTACATGGTGTCCCAAAATATTTGCGATCCTCAACCCCACCTTCCCCCAAACGTTCTTGACAAGAGCACAGCTCCACCAGACATGTATATATGCCCTTCTTCCCTGCATCCCCTCCAGCACAATAGGGAGGAGGATAGAGAGAACCTAGTGTAGTACAAGGGACATCTGTAGGTTCTCCTAATCAGTTTATTCATTAGTTCTCATCTGCGGCTTCATATGGATACTCTACGCACCTTCTTCCATATATGTCTCCAGATCCCGGTTCCAACTATCAATCAGGTCGCCCATTGGATCTCTCTCCTCCAACATAGAAATAATGGCACTATATATCAAGGACGTTATTTTCTTCCCAGACCTCAGTAGCATATACACCCTTTCTATTCTAGAGGGCAATCTACTCGTCCAGGACATCTCCTCTGTCCTGCACATATTCGCTTTGATACTTTCTTAAACTTCCCTGGACTCTTTCTGCAGCTCATACTCATCCTGTCAAAGGGGACCCATCCCTCTCCATCCCACGGCTGACCCAGAAAGTGTAAACTGGTCCTCCATCAGTCTGTTGTAATCTGGTGGAATGTGGCTGCAAATATATTTGAGTTGTCTTTGAGCACTGCCAATGGCATTCCAGCTCCTCCTAGGATTCCCAAGCTCTTGCACAGTCCTCTCCAAACCTGAATAGTGTGTGCTATGATCGGGCAAGACCATGTGGCTAGTCGAGCTTGTGGAGATGCAGGAGACATGAGAGGCAGTAAGTCCACACCCCTCGCTGCCCCTGCCTCCAAGGATAGCCAGGGCTGTGTGAAGTCTCTGCTGAGGCATAGCTTGATAGAGGCAAGACGGGAAGCCCTATAATACCCCAAATAGGTTAGGGTAATGCCATCCCTCCCCCACTTTTTTGTTCTCCATAAAGTGCCAAGTTTCACTCTGGGAGGCTTCCCTTACCAAATGAGCCGGGAGAAGTGGCTATTTAAGTTAGAGAAATATCTAAGGGGTAATCCGATAGGACTATGTTGGAATAAATAAATTAGCCTAGACAAAATATTCATTTTGAGGACCCAATCATCCCTGCCCAGGTGATCAACAATCAGGATCAGTTTCTCAGATCTTCCAGTATCCTGCTGTACACTGGTGCGTAGTTTGCCTTGTAAATGTCAGACCAAGACATGAATATGCCCAGATACTTAAAGCCATCTACAGCCTCCTTAAACCAATGCACACACATAGGCAATGAACGCGTTGTCACCCCCCCACCCCCGGTACAAACAACTCTGATTTATGATAGTTAACTGTGTAATCTGAGATTCTACCAAAGCCCTCTAGAACAGTCAAAAATCTAGGAACCATTTTTTTTACTATGCATAAGATAAAGCAGCACATAGTCTACATATAGCGATATCTTGTGGCTCCTGCCATTGAACCTGAATCCTGCTATCTGTATACAATAGGAGGATAGGAGGCGATGTCCTTTCATTGATTACAAACTGGTTAAAAGACAGGAAACAGAGAGTAGGGATTAAATGGTCAATTTTCTCAGTGGAAAAGGGTAAACAGTGGAGTGCCTCAGGGATCTGTACTTGGACCGGTGCTTGTCTATATATATATATATATATATATATATATATATATATATATATATATATATATATATATATATAAATGATCTGGAAAGGAATACGACGAGTGAGGTTATCAAATTTGCGGATGATACAAAATTATTCAGAGTAGTTAAATCACAAGCGGATTGTGAAACATTACAGGAGGACCTTGCAAGACTGGAAGATTGGGCATCCAAATGGCAGATGAAATTTAATGTGGACAAGTGCAAGGTGTTGCATATAGGGAAAAATAACCCTTGCTGTAGTTACATGATGTTAGGTTCCATTTTAGGAGCTACCACCCAGGAAAGAGATCTAGGCATCATAGTGGATAATACTTTAAAATAGTCGGCTCAGTGTGCTGCAGCAGTCAGAAAAGCAAACAGAATGTTAGGAATTATTAGGAAGGGAATGGTTAATAAAATGGAAAATGTCATAATGCCTCTATATTGCTCCATGGTGAGACCGCACCTGGAATACTGTGTACAATTCTGGTCGCCGCATCTCAAAAAAGATATAGTTGCGATGGAGAAGATACAGAGAAGGGCAACCAAAATGATAAAGTGGATGGAACAGCTCCCTATGAGGAAAGGCTGAAGAGGTTAGGGCTGTTCAGCCTACAGAAGAGATGGCTGAGGGGGGATATGATAGAGGTCTTTAAGATCATGAGAGATCTTGAACGAGTAGATCGGTTATTTACACTTTTGAATAATGGAAGGACTAGGGGGCATTCCAAGAAGTTAGCAAGTAGCACATTTAAGACTAATCGTAGAAAATTCTTTTTCACTCAACGCACAATAAAGCTCTGGAATTTGTTGCCAGAGGAAGTGGTTAGTGCAGTTAGTGTAGCTGGGTTCAAAAAAGGTTTGGATAAGTTCTTGGAGGAGAAGTCCATTAACGGCTATTAATTGAATTTACCTAGGAATAGCCACTGCTATTAATTGCATCAATGGCATGGGATCTTCTTAGTGTTTGGGTAATTGCCAGGTTTGGCCTCTGTTGGAAACAGGATGCTGGGCTTGATGGACCCTTGGTCTGACCCAGCATGGCAATTTCTTATGTTCTTATGATCTGAGCCAGCACTTCAATGGACAGGTCAAAAAGAAATGGGGATAGAGAGCATCATTGTCTCCTACCTTGTCTAACAGAAAACGCATCTGAAAGACATCCATTAGTGAGAACTCTGGCTGTGGGATGCAAGTACAATGCTCTAATCCAGCCCACAAACCTGGGGTCCATGTTAAATTTAACACTTCAAACAAAAAAAGACAGTATACTTTGTCAAAGGTCTTCTCAGCATCCAGGGTCAGCAATATTCCCTAGACCTTGCTCCTATTAGCCATTGAGATAATATGAAATGCCCTTCTGATGTTTGCTGTAGACAGGTGCCCCTTTACAAATCCTGTCTGATCCTCTTTTACCAATTGGGGGATCATTTATTTATTTAGATTTTTATATTCTACTTTTCACAGCACTTCAAAGCATGCAGGTACTTCCTATCCCCAGAGGCAATGGAGGGTAAAGTGACTTGCTCAAGGTCACAGGGAGCAACAATGGGACTTGAACGATGGTCTCCTGGTTTGCAGCCCACTGCTCTTTTTTTTTTTTTGTCAAAATCATTTTTATTGGCAGTATCAGGTGAGTAACAACCGTAGAACACGAAGAACACTAGAACAAGTTACATCAAGTGAACCAATACCAACCAAATAGAACAATAACAATCCAATAAGGCACCGGTACAGTTACTACCCAACACTCCATAACCTTTTTTTTTTTTTTGTTTACATTGGTAAGAGAAATCCACCCGGAACCCTCAACCCTCCCCCCTCCACAACCCCACCCAACAACCACTACTCATTCACTCCACATTCAGAAGCCCCCCCTCCCCCCCTTGGGAACAGTCCAGTCAGAAGTATATCCATTCAAGCGAAGATCGTCCTGTAGCTCCATAGGCAAGGCCAGCACACAGGCATTCCAACAGGCACAGTATAATTTATCCAAGGGCCGATGCTCCAATGTACACGCCAATCGCTCCAGTAGAGCCATGTCAGCCATACGCCGAGCCCAGGCAAGGTAAGAGGGTCCGCAGCCAGGGTCTAGCCAGGCCGCCAACACTGTTCGACAGGCCAACATAACTGCCGCCCGTTCAAAACGTGTCTTAGAGCCACAGCCCAGGAGCATGGCCGGGACGGAGCTGCTGATCAGGATCAGCCCAGTAAGGTTGGTGTTGACTCCCGTACATTGATCAATCACAGTCATTATGGCAGTCCAGAATGCCCGTAAAGAGGGGCAGGCGAATAGTTTATGGACCAAGGTCCCAACCTGTAATCCACATCGAGAGCACATAGAAGTAGGGATAATCCACATCTGACAGCGACGGACATCATCACAGTAGAGCAAGTGCATGATTTTGAACTGTACTTCCCGAAGCCCAATATCGGCGAGGCTCCTGCAAAGGCGTACGAACAGCGCCAGCATTTGAGCCCCAGTCACAGGAGTACCAAGTGCTTCCGTCCATCGGCCCGCCAAATGAGACGCTCTGTCTAGGCTACGAAGTTTCTGCCCCACAGTCTTCCAACCCTTGATAGTATTGGTAATATACGCAGTATCAAAGAAAGCGTTGGCAAACTTGACTTCCTCTACCAGTTCAGCAGTAGTCCACTTATAAGAACGGATGTAATGTCTGGCTTGGAGGAAGGCATAGAACTGCCTCGTCGAGAGATTATAAGTCCGCTGTAATGTGGCAAAGTCCAACAATTGGCATGCATCAGCATCATACATGTGATAAAGAAATAATAAACCGTTATTTGCCCAAGAGTGAAAAGGTGCCCCACTGTCCCGACCCGGCAAGAAATCCAAATTCCCTACCAAGGGAAGGAGTAAAGACAGAGTCCCAGGGCACGGATACAACCGTCTCCACCAGGACCATGCCTTAATGCATGGGTGTAAAAAGATCGTGGGGTAAGGTACAGCAGCACGGTCCACTGCGCGAGATTGCAAAATGCTCACAGGAGAAAAGGGGGCGGACATGCGCACTAGCATGCCCGCCGCGCAAAACTGATAAGTACCTGTCAGCCATTCTCCTATGAACCGCAACTGACAGGCCACATTATACAGGCGAAAATCGGGTATGTTAAACCCTCCCCGCTCCCTCAGCAACTCCAAGGCAGAATAGGGCAATCGCGCACGCTTCCCCCGCCACAAAAACTTTTGGATACTGGAGCGTAAGCGCCTAATATCCAGCCCTGTCAGCCAACAAGGAATCATGTGAAGTACATACAGTAATTTAGGCACCACTACCATTTTTATCAACGCACACCTACCAAAAAGCGATAAGGGGAGGGATATCCATGAGGTTAGTTGAGTACATAGCTTCTCTATACAGGTAGTGATATTTAAAGCATACAGTTTCTTCAGATCCCTGGGAACCCAGATCCCCAAATACTTCAGCCTGGCCGGAGCCCATTTAAAGGGGAAAGGCCCCCCCCCCCACGTGGTCGGCAAGCTGTCATTAAGGGCCAACGCCTCCGACTTAGAGTAATTAATACGCAAGCCAGCAACCAGATAAAACTGGTCAAATAACTGAACGATCACGGGGACACTATCTCGTGGCTTGCCAACAAACAACAGAACATCATCAGCAAAAAGTGCGATCTTCAGGGGATACCCACCCACACTGATGCCACATACCGCCCTATCGCCCCGTAAACGAATGGCCAAAGGCTCCAAGGCCAGAACAAACAACAGGGGAGACAGGGGGCATCCTTGCCTAACCCCACATTGGATAAGAAATTCCTCCGTGGGTATACCATTTAACAAAATAGTAGCACTGGGGTTGCTATACAGGACAGATAGCCATCTAAGGTAAGGACCCGTGAACCCGTATTTCCTTAAAGCCCAAAACAAGTAATCCCACGATATAGAGTCAAAGGCTTTTTCAGCATCAAGACTCAATATTAAGGCCTCCTGCTGAGAGTGGTAGCTAAGAGCGGCAAGAAGGCGGCGAATATTACGCACCCCTTGTCTGCCTTTCACAAACCCAGTTTGGTCCTCCTGAACCAAGGCCGGGAGGAGGTCCTGTAAGCGGGCGGCGAGGACAGAAGACAAAATCTTAATGTTCACATTAATCAAGGAGATTGGTCGATAAGACCCCACCTCCAGGGGATCCTTCCCCGGTTTAGGGAGGACCACTATAACTGAACGATTAGCAGGGTCCGAAAGAGGGTCAGTCTCCAACAGATTATTAAAGTACGCCTGTAACTGGGCCAAAACGGGAAAACCTAACAGTTTATAATACTCCGACCCAAACCCATCCTGTCCCACTGCCTTACCTAGCTTAAGATGTTGTATAGTAGAGTATATTTCTTGGGTAGTAATGGGACCATTTAAGCCCACGAGATCCTCCGGCTGTAATTGCGGCCACTGCAACCCCTGAAAAAGGCTCTCCGCCTGCGCCCCTCCCATGGGTTTACTAGCATAAAGACGGGAATAGTATGATAAGAAGCGAGCCGCGATCGCCTCCTGACCCGTCTGATGGACCCCCTGACCATCCCGGAGACCTGAAATCACCATTCTCATTCCTCGCGGCCGCACCAAATGCGACAAAAACCTGCCAGTTTTGTTTCCATAGCGATGTAATTGATAACGATAGTAGCGAAGAGATTTGGACGCTCGCAAGTGTAAAAGATTATTTAGAGCAATACGAGCCGAGTCAAGAGAGGCTTTTGCCTCAGGCGTCAGAGAGTCTACATGCAAGAGCTGAGCTGCCTTCAGGCGTGCCGTAAGCCGGAGGATCTCCGCATTTCGTAGCCTATTTTGCCGGGCCACATAAGCTATAATGGCCCCCCTCATCACCACTTTCCCGGCTTCCCACACCGTTCCCGGGCCTACCTCAGGGGTACAATTAGTAGCCACATACTCTGCCCAATGATCTTGCAAATAGGTTTTAAATGCAGGATCCCAGTAAAGGTCCGGTCTCATACGCCAAGAGAAGGGTAGACGGGCCGTGGACCCCCAGTGAAAAGTCATAGTAATCGGGGCATGATCCGTCAACGCAATAGGTTCAATAGAGGTGGTCAATAAGTGGGGAAAGCAACGTTCAGAAAGGAGCAGATAATCTAATCGTGAGTACGTGTTATGTGGATGCGAGTAAAAAGTAAAGTCCTTGTCCTGAGGATGAAGGACCCGCCACGCGTCTATAAGCTGCAGCTCCTGGCAAAGCAGATTAACCCCTTTAGTCTCATCAGCCACGGAAACCAGTTTGGGGGGTTTGATATCTGTACTTTTGTTCGCCACTACATTAAAGTCACCCCCTACTATTAGGTCATGGCCCGGGAAATCCATCAACAGACGCACTAAAGCGTTGAAAAACCCCGGAGAGTACACATTCGGGGCATAAACGTTACAAAAGACCACCTTCTTGTGATAGAGGGTGCCCGCCACCAGGATATAGCGCCCTTCCACATCCTGACAAGCCCGGGTGAGTTGAAAGGGCAACTGCTTGTGGATGAGAATGGCTACTCCCCTCTTCCGCCTACTAAAGGAGGAATAATAACATTGGCCCACCCAGTCTCGTCTCAATTTAGCATGTTCCGTGTCCCCCAGATGTGTTTCCTGGAGGAAAGCCACCTGCGCCTTTAAGCGCTTAAACAGCGCTGATAACTTAGTACGTTTCACTGGGGAATGGATCCCGTCTACATTAAGAGACACTAGTTTAACCTGGGTCATAAGAAAAAATGAAAGACAACCTGAAGCCCGGAAGCCCCGTAGGGTTCCCAGAAACGAGCAGTTGAAATTCTCCCCGGCCTCCCAGCCTAGGCCGCAGAGATTGCAAAAAGGTGAAGCATACAGAACATAGTAAACCCACATTAGGCATACACTTCATGAGAGACCATTCTATATCCCCTTTCTCAGTCATTCCCCCCCCCCCCCCCCAGACAGTCATACACACACAACCCCACATTCATACCCCCAAGCATACCAAATTCCACCTCAGCTCCCAGGAGCGGGGCCCGAACCGCTGCTGCAATGTCAGGGTCCCCCACCCCCAGCCCCACCCTCCCCCTCGTCGTCCCCCCCCCCAAGACCAAGTGCTCCCTGCACCACAGTATCAATGCCCAAGCACCGGTCCCCCGAAATGAGTGAGACCATGTCACGGTCCTTGTGGGGGGTGTAAGAAAGCCAGGATATCGCTGGGCAAAACGAACACAACAATCCGTGAACCAGCCAACCAGTGCGGTGTAGGATCAAATTGAGCAGGCACAGAGGGTAGTCCAAGACGCATAAAGGCGATATAAGCCATCCAGGAGCCAACACAGTTCTCTAGAACATGAATACAGGCAGGTCAACAGCATTCAGAGGAAAAAACTGCTGGTCACTCAGCAGCGCCGGGCGGAAGCGATGCCAAAAATCTATCCGCTTCAGTTTTGGAGAGGAGAAACGTGGTTTGGTTGTTATGATGCACCCTCAACTTTGCAGGATATAAGAGAGCAAACCTGATGCCACGCTGGTGGAGGGCCGTGCATGCCGGAGCGAACAGCTTCCGTTGCGCTGCTGTGCCCGCAGAAAAATCATTAAATAGCAGCAGCCTACTGCCCGAATGCTCCAATTTCTCCAGCTGTCGATACGCCCTGAGAAGTTGGGTTTTATGGTGCCAATTTAATATGCGGGCCATAACGGGCCTCGGCCGGCCTTGTCCCTCCCGCAGCGGGCCTACTCGGTGCACCCGCTCACATTGCAGGCGCTCTCCCGCCAAGTCCAAGCCCACCTGGGTAGGGAGCCAGTCCTCAACTATGGAGCGGAGTTCAGCTTCAATAACAGATTCGGGCAGGCCAATGATTTTCAAGTTATTCCTGCGTCCACGATCCTCCTGTTCCTCCATTTTAATGACCAGGTCTTTTTGCCAGTCCCGCAGCTCAGCCACATGGCGCTCTGAGACAGCCATCCTGTCCCCCAGATCCGAGAGAGTATGTTCGGCAACATCTAGCCGCTTGGAGTGCCCCTCAACCGCCATTTTAATATCCTCTATTGCCGATTGCAACTTAATCAGCCGACCGTCCAGGGCCTCCGTAACACTATAGCAAATTTTTTGCAGGGCTCCCTCCGAAATTTCTGCCAAAACAGGCTCAGCAGTGGCGGGCAACTCCGCCATCTTGGCACCACGCGGTTTCTGTGGCCGGCGCTCTGATCGTCCTCGATTGCCGGTGCGGCGCATTCCACGCCCCGCAGGTACGGAGACGCGATCAGGGGGACTTCCCACAGCAGTCCGGGGAATCTGAGGGGCCCAAGGTAGCGGCAAAAATGATTAAATTCGCTGAAATGAGAGTGGGGCCGCGGAGCTCTATCCCCCTGCTTCCGTCTCGGCTTCCGTCATCGCCGGAAGTCAGCCCACTGCTCTTAACTACTAGGCTACTCCTCCACTCCAAATAACAGCCACAGTTGCAACAGTTTAGCCAGAATTTTGTTGTCCGCATTAATAAGATTGATCTGTACAAGCCTGGGTCTTCCTCCTCCCAACCCTGCTTGTGAATTAGCACTATGGTGGCATCTGTCATTCTATGCTGGCAGGACGGGTCCTCCAGCAAGTGTTGGAATGCACTTGCTAAGGGAAGAGCAAGATCCATGAAAAAGGACTTGTAAAAATCTAGCAAGAATCCATCCAGGCCTAGGCTCTTGCCCTTTGGGAGGAGCTTAACTGCCCTGTCCATCTCCTCTAGTGTAACTGACGCCCGTATTGTTCATTCTGTTGCTCTGATATCCCATGCAATGTCATTTTGTCCAGGTAATCTAGAATTTCCCCCCTTGTGCACAGCTCCCTACCTGCATATAGGTCCGCATAGTAAGAGCAAAAAGTGACATTTATTTTTAGGTTGCTGGACAGGCCCCCCCATTTGCAGCTCTAATTTTAGTGATGAGCGTGCCACTCATCTTTTTCCTCAGCAAGTTAGCCAACAACTTAGCCGCCTTGTTCCCGTGTTCATAAAATTTTGGCACGTAAAGGGCATAGATTTCTCAATCTGATCCATCTGAAGCAGTTCCAAATCACGCCTCCTATCCACAAGCTGTCTCCATATCCTTCTAGAACACCCCTATTTGTGAAGCTGTTCCAGCCACTTATTCTTCACCAACGATCTCTCCCTGGCCTCCCGTTTTTTTTTTTCCAGTAACTAGTGAAACTTATAATCCTACCTCGAAGGACCACCTTCATAGCCTGGGTTACTTTCGGCATTTGCATGTATTTCCATGAATACTTTCATTTTATCTGCAATCATCACCTTGAAATAGTCCCGCCCCACCACACCCCGGTATCATCTGTGTGATGTCCTTGTCTAGTGCTATAGGGTTGTGGTCTGAAAAATAGCAAGGCAAAATATCAACCTCCAGCATCCTACTTGGCAGTCTTTTAGAACACAAGAAGTCTATCCTACTATGTGTATTATGTACCGCAGAGAGCTCATTGGCTAGCTGTTCCTCCAAACGTCTACCAGGTCCTTGTATGAAGGCGCTAAGTCCTCGATTAGGTTCCTGTCCCCCCTGGCAGGATCTGTCCCTCGGGGGGTCAAGACAGTTGTTTCAGTCACCCACTGTCATTACAGGGTAAGGAGAGAAGCCGGCCAGTTCTGTCCTAACATGTTGATAAAAAGCATTCTGCTGTTTATTCTGCCCATACATATTGGCCACTATGATAATCTGTTCGTATAGAGTGCCCTCGATAAACACATATCTGCCTTCAGGGTCCTTACAAACGTTGTGGACCTTAAATGAGAGGGCCTTATGTATCAATTATGCAGACTCCACGACTCTTGGTGTTATAGGATGTGTAAAAGACCTGCCCCACCCAATCCCTCCTGAGCTTTTTGTGTTCTGTATCAGTTAAATGCATCTCCTGTATCACAGCTATCTATGTTGAGCGCTGCTTAAGGAAGTGGAAGTATGCTTTCACTTGATGGGAGAGGTAACACCAGGCCAATTTTTGAATTAACCAGCCTCAAAAGTCATGTAACCATATAGTCGGATGCATCTGAGATATCTACAGCATCGACTACCCTGTTGTGGAACATACAGCCCAAGTAGGGAGTAACATCCTTTTGTGTTTTGATATAAGAACAATTTAGAAATCCTAAAACAAACCCTCTCTGCCCTCATCCTAGCCCCAACAAACCCATCTGACTTTGGTTTAGGGATGACGAGACTCCCCAACACCTCCCAAAACAACTCCAGCGGGAGTGCCCTTGAGACCAGAGCTTTGTCACCTCCCTCCAGATCGATACCCCCCCCCCCAACCTACAGCACCCAATAGCCCTATAAGAACCCCTACAACTTTACTCGTCCAGCTACTTCATAACCCCTCGTTATGAAGAACTTTACTCGTCCAGCTCTACCAACCCCTGCTCCCTTAATGTATGGCCCTGTACCCCCCCCCCCCAATGCTTTATAAACCCCTTTTGTAACATGACTGCTTAAGCAACCAATGTAGATGACTTTAATCCCACACTTATAAACCAAATAGTTGGGCCATGGCCATGTTAAATATACAAACAGATATTGTGCAAAATACACATACCACCATACAGTTTCCCACCCAGACAGCTGAGACAGTTTATACCAGGACTTTTGCAGTGAGAACTGCCAGTGCAGTGCCCCCTGAACAACACCCTTGCACTTTATTTGCTCCTGTTTCAACCTGTCGAGCTCTCCAGTCAGGTGCCAGTCATCTCCTACTCCATCAGATACATGAGTTGCCGCATTTGTGCTGCCATTTCCTGTCCGTTGAGAGAGAAATTCCTTCTTTGAAAAAGTATATTTGCGATGAACACAGTTCAACAAGCTCGCAATGAGCGCAATAGGGCAAACACATATAAAGGTCAAGGCCGCTGCAGAGCCCATCCTCCCTTCCCCCTTCCACCCCGCTGTGGTCAGAAAACCCCCAGACCATCCAACTGACCAACTGCACCATATAATGAATAAGGAGAAACAAATAACAAAAAGGAAAAACCCCAGATCACACCCCACACCAGTCAAACAATCTGGGCTCTTTAGAGTTTGGTTCTGCTCCCGCTCCCCAGTTATATATCACACCCTTTCATGCATCCCTTTGTTGTCGTCGCTCAGCTGCGTTTCCACCACAGCCTTGCTTCTGGTTCAGTAGTGTCGTCCCCCCCCAAAGCTGTTCTAGATGGTGCTAGGCTTAAACCAGTGATTCAAAAATCTTAGGTTTGTTGGGAAAGAAGACCTTTAAGCGCGCGGGGTACAGAAAGGTATATGAAAGTCTGCAATGCTGCAGTGTTTTGTTTGGTTTTTTTAAATCTTGCAAAACCAGCCCTCTTCTTTTGCACGGCCATTGAGAAATCCTGAAAAAGCATGATTGTTCAGTTTTTATAAGTAATCTCGCCTTTGGATCTTGTGGTCTGCATAATTCTATTCTTGTCTGGAAAAGCATGCACTTGCATTATAATAGTACAAGGCCGTGCACATGGGCCAGGTTGGCGGCAATGTGCGATGACAGCGCTCCAGCCTAATGCGGCCCCTAGTTGATGGTAACTCGAACACTTCCGACAGCCAGCACTCATAAAAGGGTAGCGGCACCGAACCTTCCACTCCTTCCGGGAGCCCTATGACCCTGATGTTGCAGCGGGGGCCCTGGTTTTCTAAGTCATCCATTTTTATCCATTGCCTCCGTTAGCCACTCCTCTAGGAAGTCCACGTTGCACCGCGCCTCAGTCACTGAGACCTTGAGTTCCTCCATTCTTGTCTCCAGCTGCACTGCATTCTCCTGTACCGATGCCACAAGATCTACTACCTTCTCCAATACGACTGCAAGTTCTTTATCGATTGTCTAGGTAAGTTTTGCGGAGAAGGAGTCAAACATGAACTGGAGTGCTTAGGCATGTCTATCGGTGATGCCAGTGCTGGCCATTCGTCATCCAAGGCCAGCGCCCTGCCACTTTGTGAATTTTTATTGCCAGATTTCAGTGGCTTGCCTGTCTTATCCATCCTCATATCAGGCAGCGACTTAAAGGGCACCTCTTTTGACATTTTTCAGGCAGGAATAGAGTAAAGAGTGTTGCGTTCATGCCTGTTCTCGCCCACGCTCCACCCTCTCTACTTTGGTGGAGACTCCCTTCGGGTCTGACAGACAGATGCTGCTGTGGCTTCTCCTTGCTGCTTCTCCCCGGAATCCCCGGGCTGGCCTGACGCTGCAGATCCGCCATGTTCCTGATGATGTAAGGGCGTGCACGCGCGCTCCAGAGTTTGTACCGGCAAGGGCGCGAATCTTGGGGGCGTCCCCCCATAGTGACGTCATCCAGTTCCAACTTAAAAGGTCTTTGCTTGCAACTACGAATCGAGTTAGCAAGGGGGGAATTTTCTCTCTGCTGCTCTGCCTCCACAAACTTACCTAGGGGTACCCGCTCCTCAGGGGCCCCGCTCTCTCTTCTTGATTTCAGATTGCTAAGACGGGATCCGGTACTCGCTCCTCAAGGGCCTACGTCCCTGAATGCTCAGAAGACTCCTTACTGCCTGGAAGTGATCGCAGACGTGAACACTGTGAGTTCTATTACAGATAGGAACCGGCACTCGCTCCACGAGGGCCTATGTTCCTAATCTCTGAAGACTCTCTTCTGTCTAAGACGTTATTGCAGGTACATATATCATGAGTTATTATTGCAGATGGGAACCGGTACTCGCTCCACGAGGGCCTATGTTCCTAAAACCCTCCAAAGTCTCTCTTCTATTCCAGAAGCCATCTCATACACAGATATTGTGAGTTCTTATTCCAGACTACATATAGGAACCAGTACTCGCCTACGGCTCCTGTTCCTGAATATACTGAAGACTCTGTTGCATAGAAGCCATTACTGATATCTACAATTGTGAGTGTATCATCTAATACTGGTTATATATCCAGCATCCCCTGTCTACTCACTACCTATAGTCTCTCTCTACAGCTCAGCAACCTAGAGATCGCAGTTCCAGTATCTGAGGGACTTCAGCCCTGCCGGGCACATCAGCTCACTACTGCCACCACTGATGTTTCTACTTCCTGTCTAATAAAGAACTGTGTTTGTCTCCATACTCCAGCCTAGTCGGTGGTCCCTCTCAGGATACCCTCCTGGGGGTGCTGTCATCTGCCATCGGCCCAAGGATTCACCAATTTACATTAAGGTGGTCATTCTTTACACTATTAGAGCAGTATCATAACAGACTGCCACTCTGGGGAGCCAACCCACAACAGATCACTAACTCTATCTATGGAGTACAATGGACTGCTGGCTACTCTCTTCAGGGGAGCAGATTCCATAACAGATTGCTACTCCTCCTCTCTGGAGGAACAGATCTACATCAGGTTGCTAACTCCTCTCCACTGGAGGAGCTGATTACTAACAGTCTGCTAACTCCTCCCCTCTGGGGAAGCAGATCCATAACAAAGAGTGCTTAAGGAGGGGGATCACGTGATGCGCTGAGGGGAGTAGATGTGATCTTCCTTCCCTGGGCTTAACCCCAGTATCCAGGCCCATTACCTTCCCAAAACATAGTTTCTCACCACAAAGGCCACTAAAGGTCAGCAGCAGCGTCCTGATACTTTGGAGGTCTGATGGCATCTCTTACCGCAAAAAAAAAGAGGAAAGAGACAAGGCCCGAGTGCCCTGATATCAGAACTCCGCCACCTGCTACACTCACTGAAATGACGGCAGAGCTATCGGCGGGCATGGCCAGCTTTGAGAAACGTTTCATGGAGGTGGAGGCGCGCGTCTCTGCAAATCAAGATGGCCTCCACGCGGCTCAGGCTGACATCGCGGCCCTGAAGGCAGCCATGGACAAACAATCCGCCAAGCTGGAGGACTTTGAGAACTGCTCCCAGCGGTCCAATTTCAGATTCGTGGGCCTGCCCAAAACGCTTGAGGAAAACAACCTGCCCCGATTCTGGAGCGATGGCTGATAAAAGAATTAAGCCTGACTGACGTACACGGCCCGCTCAGGGTGGAGCAAGCGCGCCATCTGAGCCCTAGAGAGTAGAAGGCGAGAAGCCACGAGTGGTTATAGCCAAGCTATTGAACTTTGCGCACAAAACCGAAATTCTCTTGGCAGCCAGGCAGGGAACAATGCTGATGCACGCCAATCAAAAGATTGAGATTTTTTCAGCATCCCCGTCGGCACAGCGCCGAGCTCTGGCCCCGTATTGCTCCCAGTTGTTTGAGAGGGGCCTACGGGCAGTCTTGCTTTATCCCGCTAAAATCAGAGTACAGACAGCATCGGGGGTTCACTGGTTCACAGAGGCCCAAGCCATTCAGCAATATCTTCGGACACTCCCTGCGGGGACACCCTCAGATGCGAGGAGCAATTCAGCTGGCGATACTTGAGTCGCCGGGACAGTAATGTGTTGAAAAGGCAGAACAGGAATACCTCCTGACATAGGTTATGTTTTGTTTGGGCCATAGTCTAGGTCAGGGGTGGGCAATTCCAGTGCTCGAGGGCCACAAACCTGTCGAGGTTTTAGGATATCCTAATGAATATGCATGACTGATTTGCATACAACTGAGGCAGAGTGCATGCAAATCTCTCTCATGCATATTCATTAGGGATATCCTGAAAACCAGACTGGTTTGTGGCCCTCAAGGACTGGAACTGCCCACCCCTGGTCTAGGTGGTGATTCTACGCCTCATTTAAACAAGTTTAAGCCGGATATGATTCAATTGCCTGATGGGCACATCACAGGACTGGTGGGGAATACGCAGGCAGTCCAGACTTAACCAGCAACATCGACAATCAGTCCTCTGGTGGAAACTATGGCAAGAAAGCACCAGAGTATTTTTTGGTTCAGAAATTAGTTTTTCATCTCTTAAGATGCTCGTGTCTTGTTGGACAACAACCTGTCAGTATTGGGCCGACCCTACACATCGATCAGGGGCTGGTTTTTTTTTTTTTTCTCTTTCAAACTTCACCTCTGCTTCCTGGGCAGCACAAAAGACACCAGCAGGACGTACGGTCCAACCCGACAGTAGACATGGAACCCATGCGGAACTGTTTCTGTGAAGTTTTACTAGCGATGGGACCTTTATATATTCTCTCTTTTCTAACATTCTTTACAGGTGGTGGGGGCCCGGTATGCGTTGTAGTGATCTCCTCCTGTTATCATATAGGAAAGCGCACACAGGGTCATAGGTAAAGAAGGCACAGGACAGGAGGATGGGGAGGGCAGGGGCTGGGAATTAGGGGACTCGTTTGGATTTGTGGTTCTTGACTGCTATGCTGGGTGTTTACTGTTGGAAAATTGTTCATGTGATGACAGCTTGGATCATGGTGATGGGGGGGGGGGGGGGAGTGCCCATGCTGGGGGGGAGGGCACTTCAGCCACTTGTAAGGTCTCATACTTCTTTTTATTTGAGACATAGATCTCAGCGTCGATGGCTCTAAAAGCAAGGGTGGTTTCCTGGAATGTGGGTGGAATACACTCCCTGGTCAAACGCACTAAGATATCCACAGCTTTGCGGAGGAAATTAATAGATGTAGCTTTTCTGCAAGAGACCCATCTCACAAACCAGGAACACAGGAAGTTGAGACAAGGATGGGTGGGTGCTGTACATTACGCGTCCGCTTCCACGAGATCGGCAGGGGTTGCTATTCTCATACATAAAAGGGTACCGATTAACATTCAACAGGAACTGAAGGACCCTCAGGGAAGGTACATCATCCTCATCGCAGAACTCTTATCACACACCAGTGGTTTTATGTAACATTTACGCTCCCAATAATTACACTCCCGTTTTTTTTTGGGGGGGGGGGGAATATATAATCGGCTACTGCCTTTCATTGACCACACTCTGATTGTGGGAGGACACTTCAATGCGGTCCATGATCCAGGCTCGGACTCTTTACGTGGGGCTTGTGTGTCCCGACCACCTAGTAAGGGTATAGCACTTTTAAAGAACTCCTTACATCTGGTGGACGTTTGGCGGACACTATATCCCATGGATCCAATTTCACCTATATGTCCAGGGGTCATGCCTCATATTCACGATTAGATTATCTTTTCATCAGTGACCATGCTTTTTCCAAAGTAGGGGACGCTAAAATAGAGGAGATCAGCATTTCTCATCATGCCCCCATTTGGATTAATCTCATCTGGTCGGCCTTAACTTCACATACCAAAATGTGGCGGTACCCTTATTTTTGGCAGAGGGCACTCACTTTCAGGAGTTTCTGCGCACGAAGTGGTTAGACTATTCTCAACTAAACAAAGAACATGTGGGGGACCCAATTCTTTTTTGGTATACCAGTAAGGCAGTACTTCGAGAAACTATCTCCTACTTCGCACACCGCAGGAAAATGTTAGACAAGCGCCTGCTCTCACTGACAGCAAAATTCCATAAAGCCAAACGGACTTATATACATGCTCATACATGTGACAATCATGAACAGCTGATGGCTATTCAATCGGCGTTAAACACCCTACTTCACCAATGGGCAAAAAAAAATTTACTTTACTATTTATTTATTTATTTAAAATCTTTTCTATACCGTCGTTAAGCTAGTTGCCGTCACAACGGTTCACAATAAGGCACATAATTTCAAACTTAGATGTGTTGATTTATATTAACTAAACAGGTGCCATCAAATTCTGTAACAGTTTCATATTAAATATTACTTAGTGGTTGTGATAAGTCATGTCTACTTTAAGTATATCGGCTATAAGATAAATTAACACTTAAGTCTGGTCCTCTGTTGTTGCAATCTAATAGAGGTATAGTAAAATAAAATATATATACACACACACACACACCATTCGAGTAAGCTGATGTGTGTGTGTGGGAGTTCTTCGGACCGCATCATACAATTCCCTGGATTCTACTCTTCATTCCCTTTGTGGTATGCTTGCTTAAATAGCCATGTTTTTAAACTTTTTTTGAATGCTTTGATGTCTTTGTGTTCTGATTTCTAAAGGCATTGTGTTCCATATTATAGGTCCTGCCATGGATAGGGCCCTATCCCTTACTTGAGATAATCTGGCTGTTTTTACTGAGGGAATAGTTAGTAGGGCTTTGTTTGCTGATCTCAAGTTTCTATTAGGGACATGTACGTGAAGGGCTGTGTTCAGCCATTCTGCCTTTTCGTCGTGTATTAGTTTATGTATGGTGCATAGAGTCTTGTATTGAATTCTTTGTTCAATGGGTAGCCAGTGTAGTTCAATTAGGGTTTTGGTGATATGGTCTCTTACTTTTACCAGTTAAAATTCATGCAGCTGTGTTTTGTAATACCTGTAGTGGTCTTATCGTGGTGTGGGGTAATCCTAGTAGAAGGGCATTACAGTAATCCGTGCTTGAAAAAATTAATGCTTGTAGTACTGATCGGAAGTCATTTGGTGTTAGTAGTGGTTTAAGTCTTCTGAGAGTCATACGTTTGGCGTAACCTTCCCTTACTTTTAGAGATATATGTTGTTTCATACTTAGTTCCGTATCGATAATCACTCCAAGGTTTCGTACTTTCTCTGCTAGTTGTATTTTTTGGTTGTTATTGATTGTGATGTTTTTTCATTCAAGATGTAGGAATTCTGTTTTCTCTATGCTAATAACTAATTCCATTTGGTTTAAGAGCTGTTTTATTATATCTAGATACATGTTGGCTAAGGTTAATGTTTTCTCAATTGAGTCATTAATTGGAAGTATTAATTGAATATAGTCAGCATATATGTAGTGTGAGATGCCCAGACCAGCTAGCAGGTGGCATAACGGCAGCATGTATATGTTGAATAGTGTGGCAGATAGGGCTGATCCCTGCGGAACTCCTGTTTGAAGGTTTATTCTATCAATATCACCTATTTCAATACAGTGATAAGGCGGGGAAAATGATGGCTAAATTAATTCGCACCGCGCGTCACTCGAAACAGATCACAGCACTGCGCAACAGTGCGGGGCAAGTACTTAATGATACCTCTGCCATCCTGACTATTTTTCGCCAATTCTACTCGGACCTATACTCCACAGATGGGGAAAATTTAGGTGCCATCGATCGCTTTCTGTCATCTGTGTCCCTCCCTAGATAAACACCAGATCAGAGTGCCCGCCTAAATGGTCCCATAACAGCTCAGGAGGTCGCTCATGCCATTCACCGAGCACCATGTCTAAAAGCTCCTGGCCCTGATGGGTTTACGGCAGAATTCTATAAAACATTTTCTGCTGAGTTGGGGGGGAATTGCTGTCCTTGACTTTTAATACATTGATACAGTGGGGGACCTAACTGGCATTTACTAACACAGCGCACATTACCTTGATTCCCAAACAGGGATGAGACCCCTTTCTCCCGCGTCCTACTGCCCCATTTCACTCTTGAACTTCGATCAGAAACTACTTGCTAAGATTTTAGCTGAACGGCTGGTGGTTATTTTACCTGAGCTGATTCAGCCGGGGCAGGTGGGCTTCGTCCACGGACGCTATGCCCTCACCAATATCCATTTGGTGATGGCCGCCATGGCGCTGTGCCGGCGGGTAGAGGACCCTTTCATGGTAGTCAGCCTGGAAGCGGAGAAGGTGTTCGACTGAGTGGAATGGAGCTATATGTTCTCCCTCAGTCATCTGGGAATTGAAGGGTTTTTCTTACAAAACATACATCTGCTATATACGGACCCAACCGCTTCCATCATTGCGAATAGCTCACAGTCCCAACTGTTTCCTGTTCTTTGGGGGACGCGGCAGGGTTGTCCCCTACCTCCCCTGATATTTCTCCTGTTGCGGACCATCCAGGACACTCCAGAGATCATAGGGATCAGGCTGCAGGGACAAGTATTAAAACAAAGGGCAAAATAAACTTCCAGAAGTGTCCTGATCTACCTAGCTTGGGCGTAGCTATCTCAGAGCTTGGGGGTGCTTAACTCTGAGAATCAGCAGATCCATTGTGGGCAGTGCACAGTGAGGAGCCTGACTGTCTCAGTGCAGCTAAGTTATACCTGCTTAATACTTATAATTATTGTAGAAGGCTTCTGTGTATAATATATTGCTGTCTGTGATTTCATTTCATTATAGTATATTAATTTGCTGTTTGGGTTTCTCTGCTGTTGAGTTTCTTTATGATTTAAAAAAAAAGAACAAAAAACCACTCTAGCTTTCAATCTGATAGAATCTCTCTCTTATTTGGATTTAGCTGTTACTAATAATCTCTGTTTAGATATTAATATTGGGGCATAAAGAGCTGAGTAAACAATCTAAAACAAAGGATAAAATAAACTTCCAGAAGTATCCTGATCTACCTAGCTTGGGCATGGCTCCCTCAGAGCTTGGGGGTGCTTAACTCTGAGAACCAGCAGGAGTCAGATCCATTGTGGGCAGTGCACAGGGAGGAGCCAGGGAGCACTAAATATTCTTGTGCCCAGCTAAGTAAAGGTTTAATTAGTAAGCCCAGGGTGAGCGTCTTATTAAACTCAATTGCAGATACAGAGTCCTGAGAACATCCGTGACCAAGGGTTAACTGTTTGACTCCCTCCCACCCTACCCCTCTACCCACCCATCCCTGGGTTTGTTTTTCTGATATAGACTGCCTAAATTCATAATTGGCAACATGATAAATTAGTAAATTGGTATTTCCTTAGGAGTTAACCATCAAATAAATTACCAAAATGAGGACTATCCAATGTAACTATTGTGGAGCCTTTATTCTGAGGGAAATCATCTGGAAACTTAGGGCTTGCCCTATTTGTTCAGAACTCTCTTCCTTGAAAAAGGAGCTGGCTGAAGTTAAAGCTGAATTAGCTTCAATGAAGAAAGGCTCACCCACTTTACATTATTCAGGAATAAATTCCCCATTACCACAGAAAAACCAAACGTCAAGGAAAAAGATTTATAGTGGGCTCAGGTAGAATAAGACCTGTGACCCACAGGCACCCGTTCTTGACAGCTGTGCAGCTCATAAATCTACCAACCCCCCCTCCTCCCTGGGCATTAAGGAACTCAATAAACAACAGGATTACAGTGGGCTCTGGTAGAATTGGACCTGTGATGCAGAGACACACACTGTATCAAGTGCAACAAGGACAAAAAGCCTTCTCTGTATTAAATACTGAAGACGTTCTTGAGAAAAAGATTGAAGTGTTATCTGAAAAGAAAGAAGAAACCCAGTGCATACAGAAATTCCAGTTCAGTAACCAAAAGAAAAAGGTTATTGTGCTGGATGAATCTGTCATCAGAGGCACTAATCTTTTCCTTCGCACAAATGCAAAGGGAAAGGGAGAAGTGGAAAACAAAACTCTACTAAATAAGTCACAAAAGGAGTCCAGGAACAGCAGTAACTAAATGAGGAAACCTGGAAAGCTATGAGCACAAATGCTCATAGTTAGGGCAATAAAATCCCAGATCTGCAAGCCCTAATGGTGGAGGCGGACTTGGACATTGTTGCTGTCACGGAGATGTGGTTCACGCAATCTCAGGATTGGGATACGGCAATACCGGGCTATAACTTGTTAAGGAAGGACAGAGGATAGGAAAGGGGGAGGAGTGGCTCTTTATATCAGAAACAATATCCAAGCATCTGAGCTGCAAGGAAGATGGGGCAATGAAGAAGCACTATGGGCCAACCTAAAAAAAAGATGTGGCATCCATTTTTATTGGAGTGGTTTACAGGCCTCCAAATCAAATGGAAGAGCTTAACAGATATCTGGTTGAAGACATCCAAAAGATGGGAAAGAAGGGAGAAGTGGTGATCGTTGGAGACTTTAATTTGCCGAAGTAGACTGGAGAATCCCACCTGCAGAATCTAACAATAGTAGAGAAATAGTGGATGCCCTGCAAGGAGCTTTGTTCAAACAAATGGCAATGGAGTCCACGAGAGAGGGAGCTATACTATATTTAGTGCTCACTAATGGAGATAATGTCTCTGATGTCCAGGTGGGCGCCGACCTCAGCACCAGTGATCATCAAACGGTATAGTTTAATATCACAAAAAGGATACGGAAAAAAGCACAAGGACCCAAGTTTTGCAGTTCAAAAACACATACTTTGATGAAATTGGGAAGTACCTGGAGGAAGAACTAGTAGGCTGGGAGAACAAGAGAGATGTGGAACAACAGTGGACCAAACTAAAAGGAGCAATTATCAAGGCAACTAATCTATATGTTAGAAAAGTAAAGAAAAGCAAAAGAAAAATGAAACCTATCTGGTTCTCAAAGGAGGTGGCTGACAAAATAAAGGCTAAAAGAATAGCGTTCAAGAAATATAAAGGATCCCAAAGGGAGGAGCACAAAGAAGAATATCTGGTAGAACTGAGAGAGACAAAAAGTAATCAAGATGGCAAAAAGTCAAGCGGAAGAAAGGATTGTCAAAGAGGTAAAGAGAGGTGACAAAACATTTTTCAGATACATCAGTGAAAGGAGAAAAGTTCAAAGTGCTATAGTGAAATTGAAAGGTGAAAAGGATCAATGTGTGGAAAGAGACGAAGAAATGGCAGAAATATTAAACAAATACTTCAGTTCTGTGTTCACTAAAGAGGACCCTGGAGAAGGACAGTCGCTAGTTAACAAGAAACTGGAGGGGAAGGGAGTAGATGTAACTCCATTTACAGTAGAGAATGTATGGGAAGAGCTGGGGAAACTGAAAGTGGACAAAACCATGGGGCCTGATGAGGTTCATCCCAGGATACTGAGGGAGCTCAGAGATGTGCTGACGGGTCCGCTGTGTGACCTGTTCAAAAGATCCCTAGAAAAGGGAGTGGTGCAGAGTGATTGGAGAAAAGCGGTGGTGGTCCCGCTCTTCACAAGAGTGGAACAGAAAAGAGGCTGGTAACTACAGACTGGTTAGCCTCACCTCGGTGGGAAAAGTAATAGAGTCACTGTTGAAAGAAAGAATAGTGAACTATCTACAGTTGGGAGAACTACTGGACCAGAGGCAGCATGGCTTCACCAGGGAAAGATCCTGTCAGACAAATCTAATAGACTTTTTTGACTGGGTAAACAAGGAATTGGATCGAGGAAGAGCGCTCAATGTCATCTACTTGGACTTCAAAGCTTTTGATATGGTCCCGCTCAGGAGACTGGTGAATAAAATGAGAAGCTTAGGAGTGAGTGCCGAGGTGGTGGCCTGGATTGCAAACTGGTTGACAGACAGAAGACAATGTGTGATGGTAAATGAACTTACTCTGAAGAGAAAGCGGCGTTGAGCGGAGTGCCACAAGGATCAGTGTTGGGACCGGTCCTGTTCAATATCTTTGTGAGCGACATTGCAGATGGGATAGAAGGTAAGGTTTGTCTTTTTGCGGATGACACTAAGATCTGCAAAAGAGTGGACATGCCGGAAGGAGTGGAGAGAATGAGACGGGATTTAAGGAAACTGGAAGAGTGGTCGAAGATATGGCAGCTGAGATTCAATGCCAAGAAGTGCAGTCATGCATATGGGGAGTGGAAATCCGAATGAACTGTATTTGATGGGGGGAGAAAGGCTGATGTACACGGAGCAGGAGGGAGACCTTGGGGTGATAGTGTCTAATGATCTGAAGTCAGCGAAACAATGTGACAAGGCGATAGCTAAAGCCAGAAGAATTCTGGGCTGCATAGAGAGAGGAATATCGAGTAAGAAAAGGGAAGTGATTATCCCCTTGTACAGGTCCTTGGTGAGGCCTCACCTGGAATACTCTGTTCAGTTCTGGAGACCGTATCTCCAAAGAGACAGAGACAAGATGGAGGTGGTCCAGAGAAGGGCGACCAAAAAGGTGGAGGGTCTTCATCGAATGACTTATGAGGAGAGATTGAAGAATCTAAATATGTACACCCTGGAGGAAAGGAGTAGCAGAGATGATATGATACAGACTTTCAGATACTTGAAAGGTTTTAATGATCCAAAGACAACAAACCTTTTCCGTCGGAAAAAAATCAACAGAACCATGGGTCACGATTTGAAGCTCCAGGGAGGAAGACTCAGAACCAATGTCAGGAAGTATTTCTTCACGGAGAGGGTGGTGGATTCCTGGAATGCCCTTCCCGAGGAAGTGGTGAAGACCAGAACTGTGAAGGACTTCAAAGGGGTGTGGGATAAACACTGTGGATCCATAAAGTCTAGAGGACGTGAATGAAGAGTGGGTGGCTCGTAGGAATGACGGCTACTACCTGGAGATAATACCCTTATTCAATAAACATACACACAGTTAATGTGACTCCAACATTGCTCTAAGCTTCAACAGCAAGAGGAAATGTGGAAAAAAGGATTTGCATTCACAAAAAAGCGAGGAGTAGCTTGCTTGTTGCGGTGGTTACTACCCCAAACCAAATAAGCCTAATACTTCACTTTCAATGCATATCCAGCATAACTCTCTGCTTCAACGGCAGGGGAGAAAGACTGATACTTCACGCATATCCGGCATAGCTCTCTGCTTCAACGGCAGGGGGAATGAAGAAAAGTGGATCTATATACAGACAACCACCAACAAGGACTGAATTACATAGTCTGGGTAAACAAATAAGCATGAGTGTAGCTTGCTTATTGCGGCGGTTACTACCCCTAACTAATTAAGCTAGATATTTCACTTAGATGCAGTTCCAACACTGCTCTCTACATTAATAGTGGGGTGGAAGGGAAATAGAACCAAAAGGTTACTAAGAGCCAAGAGTAACATAAGTATGAGAAAAAAAAAGTGCTAAACTTGCTGAGCAGACTGGATGGGCCATTTGGTCTTCTTCTGCTGTCATTTCTATGTTTCTATGATTGCTAGCTCCTCCCTTTCTTTAGGAGCAGATTCCTAACAGATTTCTAACTCCTAGCTCTAACCCAGAGCTTTCCTAACAGATTGCTAACACCCTAGCAGAAACCTAAAACTCATCCACCTGTTTGGCCACCTTGAGATTATCAGATATGATCACCTTCAGATCCTGCTATTGATTCATGCTTATAAGAATTTCTTCCTCTATACTGTACAGCTCCCTTGGGGTTTTTGCAGCCCAAGCATGGTTCTGAATGGTTTAGAATTAAATCTTAGCTGGCAGATTCAATTATTCCTCAAGCTTTGCTAGATCCCTCCTCATATTTTCCGCATGTTCCTGACAGTCTACCCTTTTGCAAATTGTGGTATCATCCACATAGAGACGAACCTTTCCCAACAGTCCTTCCGCAATAGATGGATACGCAGATTGGATGGGCTAAATGGTCTTTATCTGCTGCCATGTTCTATGTTTAATCAAAGACATGGCTGTATTCTGGGATACATCAGTGGCCACCTTAATTGTAAGGTTAAGTCATTCACCATAAAGAGTGATTTTAAAAAGACCATCCCTTTCTCTAATTATAAGAGATTAGAAAAGATTAGAGGTTACAAAATTAAAGAATGAGAATGCTTCAAAAAAAAAAAAAAAAACCTCCACTTATTCCCACCAGGATTGCATGTCAAGATCCAAAAATTGCAAAACTTGCCCTGTTTTTTTCTTTAGCTTGCTAGAACTAACTGGAATGTATAAACAACTCTCCCTTAGTCCTCCACTACATAGACCTTACACAGTTGGATAGTACTAAACCTGACCAATAAAAAAATCTATTTCTTTTTATTGCTTTCACTGCTTTCCTCTGAAGTTTGTGCCACTAAAGGAATCAGCTACAGCTGAGAAACATGTGTTATCATACATCTTTTAAGAATAATAACAGTGCTGCACAGCAGGACCTTGTTGTTCTGTAATCCTGGACAGTGGAAAGTATGATAATTTCTTTTGTTATAAATAATCTCTGCGCCTACAACAACAGAAGGGAGGGAACAAACCTGCAGTTGTAATTAAACAGTATCTATATTTCTTGGCCCAAATATATGTAATTGACAAAGGGAGGGAGGGTTAAGAGAGTGGAGAGTGGAGTCAAAAAGGGTAGGAACAACTGTTTAAAGACCAACAGGCCGATGCAATAAAATGAGCAGTAAAACGGGCACTCATACTGAGTGCCGCCCATTTCCCTAATGCATGCACAGCCACCTCTCCTGAACTGGTGTGTTAAAAGGGACACGCTAGGGAGAAATTGTATGTCCCTAGCGCTCAAATGCATCTGGTTTTCAGGAGACATGACTGTGCACTTATATATTGCTAGAGGTGAACAATACAATGTCTCAAAGGTGCTCAAGAAAGAATTAATGTAATGGATCAATTTACAAAAAAAAACCCTTTTCTGGACACACAATATACACGCACAATAGCAAGAGGCGAAATCGGTCTGGAGCATATATATTGTGCTCCTCCTCTGTGAAGGAAACACAGAGAACAGTATTTTGGATTTTTTCATAAGCCCATGACTCTTAGAATGACAACACCAGCTCCAGGGCCGGCGTTAAATTTTCCACATTAAAGTGTGGTTAGGTGCCCTGGGATTTACTGCATCGGAGGGGGGTATTAGCACTCATCAATTTAAATTCCATGTAGATGAGGCTATTAGCTATCAGCTATGCAGTTGTCTGGGTGTACGTTTTGGATGCGCTAATCCCCTTATTGCATCGGGTGTTAGTCTAGCGCATCCAAAACTAGCATCCAACCACTCGTTAACCTGCACACTAAGCTGGACACACTTTATCGCATTGGCCACTTTATCGCATTGGCCACCACTTTATCGCATTGGCCACGCATTGGCAAACGCTTGAAATCTGTGAGGGCCTGGATGCTCTAAAAGCAAAGGCTAGCCTGAACATTGTCAACTGAGAGGAAAAGGTTCTGTGCAAAGTACAAATTCCCTGCACAATATTTATTCAGATAACACAATATAATCACTGTCTGAGTAAAATTAATTTATAATGCAATACAGAAAATGTTTTAATGCAAAAATGTAGATTTTTTTTAATTTTTGGAATAGAGTTTCCCATCAAATGCCCCTTCTCTCCAGCCCTTATGGCTTAAATCCCTTCACCATGCTTGATTTCTCCCCCAGTCTGCTTGCTACCTCTGCCCCCCACAAGGCTTGAACCCCTCCCCAGCTTCCTATTCCCCCCACCCCAGTAAAACCCCCTGGCTTGCTGTCTGACTGTCCCACCTTTTAGCAAGACTCAGCTTTTTCTCTGTCTGCCCCCACCCAAGTTTGATTCCTAAGAGGGCAGAGAGAAAGCTCCCAACTTCCCTCAACTCACTCCAGCAAGATTGCCTAGCTTTCTTTCTGTTGACCATCCCCTCCTTAGCAAGATCCTCACGTCTCTCCTACTTTCCCCCAAACTCACTGTCTACCTCCACCAGATCCCCATTCCTTCCTCCTTTGTTTGCGCCATGCAGGCAAAGGCCGCCACTGTAGATTCATCTCTTCTGACCAGCAAGGGCCAACACTGATTGTCCCAACTCTATTTCCGTCTGCGTAGGCCAGCCCAACACTGCTCCTTTCTGGTTTCCAGCTGACACCAACACTATACCTTTCTCTCTTCTGGACTATGAAGGCCTATACTGGTCCCTGTGCTTAATTCTATGGATAAACACAAAAAATAGATGCCTGGATCTTTTTCAATTGTTTATTCAAACGGAGACGTGTTCACAATTCGCCCGATTCAGGCCGAGTTTCGCGGCTCAAAAGCCGCTGCCTCAGGGGCTTCAACAATCCACAGTCGTAATTAGAACTTAGAAGTTTGATTGCATATTGGATGAGAATCTATGATTGTCAGCAATGCAAGAGTCAACTTTCACAGCAGTGCACAGCTTCAGAGACCTGAAGCTGTGCACTGCTGTGAAAGTTGACTCTTGCATTGCTGACAATCATTGATTGCATATTGGATGAGAATCTAACTTCTAAGTTCTAATTACGACTGTGGATTGTTGAAGCCCCTGAGGCAGCGGCTTTTGAGCCGCGAAACTCGGCCTGAGTCGGGCGAATTGTGAACACGTCTCTGTTTGAATAAACAATTGAAAAAGATCCAGGCATCTATTTTTTGTGTTTATCCTAACGGCTATCATAGATCGCCTTCCTCTTTGCTTTCTTGGACCTTAATTCTATGGAGAAAATGCAAAATTCTTTGCTGGTGCAAATTCTGTGTAACTGCACAATGCAGAATTCCCCCAGGAGTAATTCATGTATGGGGTATAGGCTACACTCTTCAGAGAGTACAGAACTGTATTACTTTGAGTCCTAAGGTAGTAAAGTTGCTTAGAAAGTGGTTACATGAGAATGTTGATAAAATATGGTGGTAAGTGGAAACCTTTCTGAGGTAAGAAGAGGAGATGAGGAAGGGGAAAGGAATTATCAGGGTGCTGCAAAGACCATTCAATTAGGTAAACGAGACACATACGGTGCCAAAATTTCAGGGGGCAGCAAAAACCCAGGTGTTGCCTACTCACTTTTAAGGCACAACATCAAAATAAAGAAGGGAATGAATGCTCAGTAGATGTTAAGAGTGGAGACAGAGGACTCTGGGTGGGTAGGGTTGTGGAGGGAGGGTGCTGGACAGATGAGGGTGGTGTGGAGAAAGAGAGGGAGGATTCTGAGCAGTAGAGGGAGAGAGAGTATGCTGGGCAATGTAAGAATGGGACAAAGAAATTGGGGTAGTGAGAGAAGCGAGAGAGAGAGAGAAAGAGAGAGATGGATGGATGCCGAGCTGCTGCCAATAAGCAGGTGTGTAAGGGTGGGAAAGCATAAGATTGCCATTAATGTCCTAGATGAACCTTCAAACTCCAATCCTTGAGTGCCACAAATAGGCCAGGTTTTCAGGATATCCACAATGAATATGCATGAGATAGATTTACATACGATGGAGGTAGTGCATGCAAATCTTTCTCATGTATAGTCCTGTTTGTGGCACTCGAGGACTGGAGTTCGCCATCACTGATCTAGGACGTCTAATACCCTTGCACCAGCCCTGCCTGCAGCTAATTCCCAGTTCCTCACATCCCTGTTATATATAAATATTATTCTTTTCCATGTTACCCTCGTTATATGTAAACCGGTATGATGTCTCTTGATGAATGTCGGTCAAGAAAAACCTTAAATAAATAAATAAAATTCTATTCAATGCCTTCATAAGTGACACAGCAAATAGCTAGAAGGAAAAGCATACTATTGTATAGTGACACTAAGGTCTGATGCAGCTTGGTATTTTGGGGGATTAAAAAAATAAGAAACATTTCCAAAAGCTTGATGAGTGGTCAAAATTATGGGTGGCAGATAAGATTTAATGCAAAAAGTGCAGAGTTCTGCATTTGGACAGAGATACCCAGGGATACACGATGTGATTGGTGATTTGTTGTCAGTTCCTCAAACTAGAAAAGAATCAAATGGCAATCATACCAGATGATCAAATAAAATTAGACAGTTGGAAAGCAGATGGAATGTTAGGGTTCAAAGAGAGGTAAATGCAGCAGAAAAAAAACAAGATGACATTAACTCTGTAAAAATCACTAGTAAGATCTTATCTTCATTGGAGCACTGCATCCACTTTTGGAGGGTCACACAATCCCAAAAACTGCTACTAAGATGGTGCACAGTCTGCATTGTAAAGTCTATAAGGTGAGATTTAAGAACCTAAATATACACACTCTGGAGAAGAGAGCATAAATAACACCAACAAAAGAGAAAAGCATTCTGCAATGGAAGAGTGGCTCTACACCAAGAAATCATGATATGAGGTTGGAAAAGGCTAAATTTAGAGTAACTAAAGGACATATTTCTTCACAGTCAAGGCGATACAAAGATGAAAGCCAGCAGGTTGCTCAGGAGTCTAAAATTTGACAGCCGACACCTGCCTTCAGTGTGGCCTCAAACTCAAATGGAGCTGTTATCACAGCCTGCCCAGATCCGACCGGTGTTACTGGAAGCCTGCCCGGATCCCCGTATCGGCAGGATAATCGGGCAGAATAATGTGGGCCCAGGCCCACCGCGGGATAGGGCCGGGTCTCGGCGGGGGGGGGAGGAGAAGGGGGAGCAGGCCGGGAGGTCGGCGCGAGGGCAGCAAGGAAGGGAGGGGCTGAAGAGAGAGAGGACGCCGGGCCGCGGGCGGCGATTGGACGCCGAGGGCGCGTTGCTAGGCAACGGACTGCCCGGGGAGGTCGGCGGGGGTCGCACGTGCGCGGGGAGGAGGTGTCCTGGGGGAACGCGAGAGCAGCAGCGAGCGGCGGTTTCACGGTTGGGTGGCGGCGTCTCTGGGCTGGAGCGGCGGTTTTGTGCTGGTGGTGTCGGGATGGCGGCCGCGGATCGCGCGAGGGAGGCTCTCCCGGTGACTGAGTTGGAGGAGGCGGCGTGGGTCCCCGGGGGTGCGGAGGCGGAGCTCGAGGACCTCGTGGACGAGAGGAGCGGCCTGGCGGTCCTGCGGCGCAGCTTGGCGGTTCTGGAGCGGGTGAGTTGGGACGGCGATCTTGGGGGTGGAGGGGGAGCGGCGGAGGAGACTCCGGAGGGGCTCGTAGGGGGCGGGGAGGCGCCGTCGGGGCTCGGAGTTCCCGCTGCGCTGCGCGGGCTGCCTAGGGGGCGGGGGGCGAGGGTTCCTCGGTCCCGGACGCTGGGGCGCAGCAGGGGAGCTGGAAGGGAGGAGCAGGGTCCGTTGGGGTCCGCGGGCCGTGGGAGCGTAGGGGGACCGGCTGGAGGGGCCCGCAGGAGCGCGGGGGGAGCCGGGCTGGTTCGGAGGGGGGGCCTGCAGGGGTTCAGCGGGTCGATAGGGGGGAGGAGCCCTGGTTGGGGCCACGGGGTCGGGGATCGGCTCCTGGATGGGGGGGGCAGGACCTCTGCAGGGTGCAGGTCGCGAGCTTCCTGCTTCCTTCACGGGGGTGATGCCTGTCGGAGGAGTGGGCCGCGGGCGGGGGGTGCGGGAGCTGAGGGCGGCGAGTAGAGGGGTGGCTGGCGCAGGGGTGCCGGGCGGGGGGAGGGGCGTGCCTAGGGGCCGCGGCAGGGGGCGGCAGGTGGTCGGGCAGCCCGGGGGCCGAAGGTTTGGCTCCGTGGGGTAGGCCGTGGCACAGAGGATCGGGACTTGGTGACCATGGGTGGCCAGAATGGCAGGGGGGGTCGGGAGGGGGGGGCTTGGGAGGAGCTTGAGGAGGTCGAGTTGCCAGAGAGGGTTGGGGGGGTTTATGGCGGGGGCGGCGAATGGAGTGGGGCTTTGGGGCCGATTGGGCGTCTTCACCGTCGCCTGCTGTGGTCTCCTTGCAGGCTGCCGGGGAGGATGAGGACCACGTGGAACCGGGTACGTCCGGACACGAGGCGTGGAGGAACATGGCGCTGGAGAGCGGTCGGACGGGGCGGTTGACGCCGGGACGGGAAGCGAGGGCGGTGACAGAAGACCCGCAGCCCTCAGGTGAGTATGTCATATTCCCCAGGCCGGAAGTAGGGGAGGTGGCGGGGGCGGGTGGTGCGGTTCTTGGGGCGGAGGGGGTCGGGGCGGAGGCGGCTGGGGTTCTGGTAATACGCAGGGGAAGGACGCGGAGGCGAACGGGGCTAGGAAGAGGGGCGGTAGGCGGGGCAAGTCCCGGAAGGGCAAGAAGCGGGCCAGGGTTAGTTCTTCGGATTCGTCCTCGTCCTCTTCATCGTCGACCTCTTCTTCCACCTCGTCGGCATCGGCGAAGGGCGGGGCGGGAGGACTGGCTGCGGCTCGCGGGGCCCCGGCCTTGGTGGCCCTCACTGAGTTGTGGGAGGAGGTGCCGCGCTCCTTGCGCAGAAGGATTCGGCGGCGACAGTTTATAGATATTTTCCAGTTGCTGGAGGGGCGCAGGGGGCGGCGGAAAGGGAAAAAGAAGCGGGCGAAAGGTGAGCGGGGTGTGAGGGGACAGCAGAAGGTGGCACGCACTATACATAACTGGATGCGGGCGTTCCTGCGTTTGGCGAGCGTGGTAGGCCATAGGGATCCGACTCAGTACGGACCCTTATTAGCCTATGCGGACGCGATTCTGGCGGCAAGTAAGACCTACGAAGGCTGGTCGTGGCTTAACTACGACGAGCGTTTTCGGGACCGGATGGAGGAAAACAAATTCATGTCTTGGGGTTCACAGGACGTGGGGTTGTGGCTGACACAGATGGCGGCCAAGGTGTCGGCTGGGGCCTCCGGGTTAGGGGCGGCGCGGCCATTTCGGAAGGAGTTGCCTGCGGGGGGGTACAGCCAAGGTGGGAGCGGGACGTAGTGACGTCTGTTGGCGATTTAACCGCGCCTCGTGCATCTTCCCCGACTGCAAGTTTAGACACGCCTGTTCGCTGTGTGGAGCAGGACACCCCGCAGTGCGCTGTAGCAAGCGGTCGGCGGAGGGACCTGGGGCTGCCCCTGCCGTCAAGGGTCCCGTCAAGTAGGTGGCTGCGGCTGGCCACCACGCCTGTTAGCATTGGGGCTATGCTTCCATGGCTGCAGGTTTACCCGGTGAAGCGGGCAGCGGAGTTGCTGAGGCAGGGTTTTGCGGTGGGGTTTCGGATTCCGTGTTCGGAGGAGGGTGCTGGGGGAGCCAATTGTCCTTCGGTGCGGCGGATGGTGGCGGTGGTGCGTGACAAGTTGCGGGCGGAGATTGCGCTCGACCGGATCGCGGGTCCGTTCGAGGTTTCCCCGTTTCCTAATTTGGTGCTCTCGCCGCTGGCGGTGATCCTGAAGCGGGAGGCGGGTAAATTTTGGCTGATACACAATCTCTCGTTTCCGGAGGGTGAGTCGGTGAATGATGGGATTCCTAATGAGCTGTGCGCGGTGCGGTACGCCTCTTTCGACTCCGCGGTGAGGGTAGTGCGGCGTTGCGGGCGGGGGGCCTTGATGGCCAAGGCAGATATCGAGGCGGCGTTCCGGTTGTTGCCAGTTCACCCCGAGTGCTTTCATCTGTTGGGATTTCGCTTCCAGGAGGCGTTTTATTTTGACAAGTGCATGCCCATGGGTTGCTAGATAGCGTGTGCCTATTTTGAGGCCTTCAGTACCTTCCTCCACTGGGTGGTGGAGCGGTGATGGGGCTCTCGGGACGTGGTACAGTATCTGGACGATTTTCTGTTCGTTGGCCGGGCTTCGTCGAGTGATTGTCTGCAGGGGTTAGGTTGCTTCCAGAGGGTTGCGGCGGAGTTTGGCATTCCGTTATTAGGGGAAAAGACGGAGGGGCCGACGACCAAGTTGGTTTTCCTGGGGATCGAATTGGATTCTGAGGCCATGGTGTCGCGCCTACCTGTGGACAAGGTGGAACGGTTGCGCGGGTTGGTGCGCGACGCATTGTCTCGGGCTAAGCTGTCTCTGGTGGAAGTGCAATCGCTGGTAGGGAGCCTCAACTTTGCCTGTCGGGTGATTCCGATGGGAAGGGTATTCTTGCGGCGCTTGTCGCACGCCATGTCCGGAGTGCGCAGGCGGCATCATTGGATTCGCATCACGGCGCCGCTGCGTGCGGACTTGCACATCTGGGACAGTTTCTTGGTGGCATTTAACGGAGAGGCCTTCTGGCAGTCAAGCCCCTTGTCCAATCACGATTTGGATCTGTGGACGGACGCGGCTGGTTCGGCAGGATTTGGAGCCTATTTTCAGGGTTCGTGGTGTGCGGCGGGGTGGCCGGAGGAGTGGGTCTCGTCCGGGGTCACGAAGAACATTACATTTTTGGAACTGTTCCCCATAGTGGTGGCTTTGCACGTATGGGGAGAGCGTCTGCAGGGTACGCGGGTAGTGTTCTGGTGCGATAACCGGGGGGTCGTGGAGGTCATTAACAAGAGGGCGGCACAGTGCTTGCTGGTGTCAGAATTGTTGAGGGAATTGATTCTGCATTGCATGATGTTAAATGTGACCATTTGGGCTCGGCACGTACCGGGCGTAGACAACAGCGTGGCTGACTCTCTCTCTCGTTTCAAGTGGGAGTTGTTTCGAGAGCTCGCACCGGAGGCGGATCCCTGCGGAGCTGCAGTGCCGTCTTCCCTTTGGAGGTTCGGTGCCCCGAGGCGTGGGACATGCTGCGAGCCTCATTAGCCCCTTCTACATGGTCAGGTTATGTGGGGGGTGCCAGGAAGGTGGTGGCGTTTCTGTCAGCGCGGAGATGGTTGGGGGGCCCGGTGTCGGACGTGGCGTTGGTGCGTTTCGTAGAATGGGCAAAGACGGGAGGGTTTTCCCAGGCAGCGGTTGGGAGGCAGTTGGCAGGTTTCTCCTTTTTCATGCGGGCGCATGGGTGGGGCTTTCCCTCGGGGCGCTTCGTGGTCCGGCGCATGTTAGCCGGTTGGTCACGGACGGTAGGCCAGCGGCCGGACAGGCGTCTGCCGATTACGCACGACGTCCTCTTGAGATTGTGGGATGTACTGCCGGGGCTGTGTTCGTCCCCCTACGAAACGGTGTTGTTTCAGGTGGCGTTCGTTTTCGCTTTTTTCGGCACATTTCGGATTAGTGAATTGGTAGCTAGATCGGCCTGGAGCGAGGATTGCTCGGGGCTCTTGGCGCGACATGTGGTGGTGACGAGCAGATCTGTGGTGATCCGTATCCCCCGGTCTAAAACGGATCAGCGGGGTGGGGGGATGGCAGTGATACTTGGGGCAGTGCAGGGGTTGCAGACCTGCCCGGTGGGTAATGCGGCGCGGTACTGCCAGGAGCGGCCTCCGGGGCCAACGGCTTTTTTGGTGCACAGGGATCTCCGTCCGCTCACTAAGTACCAATTCAATGCGCTGCTGCGACGGGCTTTGATTGCGGTGGGACTGGATGCACGCTGTTTTGGGACGCACTCCTTTCGGATTGGGGCGGCAACGTCGGCGGCTAACGCGGGTTTGGCAGAGGGGGTAATTCAGAGGATTGGACGGTGGCGGTCGCAAGCGTATCAGGGCTATATCAGTCACGGGCGGGGGGCGTTGTTAACAGGCCGCTAACGCTTGTTTCTTTGCAGGTGCGGCGACTGAGGGGCAGTCCGTATGGATAATCGGGCATTCCTATACCTTTTGGGCGCACAGGCATGCCTGCGGACGACCTTACGGGCCTCACTTGGATTTGACCAGCAGAGGGGTGCGGGTGTATTGGTTGGGGCGGAGGGGCATGGGCTGGGACGAGCTGATACCGTGTGTGCGGAGGGAGCGTGAGCGGCTGGGTCCGCCGCGCGCCCTCGTGGTCCATTTGGGTGGTAATGATTGGGGCAAGATGACGGGGAAGCAGTTCATCGGCATCATCCGCAAGGACCTGATGACCATGTCGATATTGCTGCCGACCACAGTGTTGTGTTGGTCGGATATCATCGTGCGGCCTGCTGAATGGGAACAGGTTATTTGGCGCAGGAGTCGTTCCAAGGCCAATCAACAAATTGGGTCCTGGTTGGCGCGATTAGGCGGGTGCCACATTCGGCATGAATAGTCATGGGGAAAGGTCACAGGGTTGTTTGGGAAGGACGGGGTCCATCTCTCATTCCTGGGGATGGATATCTTCCTGAATTCCATTCAGGAGGTCCTCGAGGATTTGTTTCCTCGGTAGAGTGAGGCCGCATCTTTGGGGGGTCACGGGGCATGGTATGCCCGTGTCTGTGGCGGATGGCCCGAGCCATAATAGTTGATGGTATTGTTAGTTTAAAGGGGTTTCAGCTGGAAGTGGACGGCGGTTGACAACTGGGGCTGTTGTCGGTGATGGGGGCTCCTTGCTGGAAAGTGGCGGGAGACTCCGGGCCCGACTCCTTGCAGGTTGGCGGCGGGAGTCCACCCGGGTTAGCTCCTTGCAGGCAGGTGGCGGGAGTTTACACCCGGTGTGAGAGGCGGGGACATCGAGCCGGGTGGCTGGCATTGGCTATCCTGCCGGGGAGTGGCGGATGGTCGGGGGGCTGGAAGCTGAAACTGTGTGTTGTTAACGGTTAATTTTCCCGGGCTCAGGCCTTTATGTTAATAAAGCTGTGGCCTTATTTTACCCAAACTGTTTGTTTATTGTTATTATTGGTATGTGAAAGGGTGGTGGTGAGCGAGTGTGGTCCTGGATGCCCATATTATGGGCTGAAGGTGTGCAAGAGGAAAGAGGTTACATGTAAGGAAAGAAGGAGAAAGAAAGACTGCACAGGGCTGGAGAAAGAGGAAGGGAAAAGAAAGGGAGAAAGAATAATGCTTGAGAATAGGGAAGGAGACAGAAGGGGCAGTGAGGCTTGTAGGAAGGGGGGAGACACTGGAGGGAAGAGAGGGAAAGAGGCTGGAGGGGAGAAAAAGGAAGGGCGAATGGAAAATCAAAGAAAGGCAAAAAGAGCAAAAATAAAATAGGAAAAACTAAAAACAGCAAAAAAGGATAATGAGATTCACTGGCTCCTTAAAATTTTAACAGCACCAAAGTTTCTAAATATTTTTTGCATGCCATAGTCACCTCAAACAAATGCATGTAAAAGATTCTTAAAGAATACAGTGAAGCAAAGAGTATTAGAATTCAAAAGATCTGAGAGAGGCAGAGCAGGTTCTTCATGGTCAGAAAGCAAGGAAGGAGCTATGAGACTGCAGTAGAGAGGGGTCACAGGCAGACTGAATGGGCCCAAAAACCTTATGCTGTGTCTTCAATGCTGATGTGTTTAATGCCAGAAATAGTTTTATCAAAACATTTCTTTAAAAAGAGTGAGAATTGTTACCTTTGCAAATATTTCTAGCTGCTATGATAAATTATGATCTAATATATAAGCTATTTTCCTTTTCATCAACAATGTTCCTATGTATTAGGAAGAGTTAAGAGGATTTTTAAGTGCTTCCTGAATTTAAAATTTAAAGCAACAGTACTACCTAAAACACTGTAAACAATTCACTTGGTAGTTAAACAAAATCAATATGGTTCCCATTTCTGTTCTGATTTTTATTTGATTCCTGAGGGGACATTAGTGTTTGAAGTTTATAAATGTTCCCCTTAATTATCCTCTTCTTATCTCCATCATATGAATAAAGGCACTGTTGTGCTAGTCATCATCCAGAGCCCCAAGTACTGAGGCATGTAAAGTATAACTAAACAGCACAAGGTTGGACTCAGGGAACAGATACATGTTTTAAGATCAGAATGTACAAAACATTAATTGTGTTTTAGCTGCATGTTTTCATAATTGTTAAAACTGAATCTGCAGAGCATTGCTATATTGCATACCACTTTGATGCGTATGTGTATTGTAATTACTGATTTATCAACAGGTAGATCTACTCATTAGCTCTTAATATATTAATCTCAAGATGAAATGTATGTATGTATTTAAATACAATTTTTCTTTTTTTTTAAAGTGTGACATAAGAAATCCGCTTTGAAGTGCCGAAAAACGGAATATAAAAATCTAAAAATGAAAATGAAATATGATAAAAAGAAAATAAGGCCAAGGAGTAAAACAGAAAGAAAAGATTAAAAATATAGGTTGTAGTTTTGAAGCATCTAACTAGTACAGCTGATTTATGCCCATTTGCCTATTTTAAGGGTTTTGTGTTTTCAGAATAATACTGAGAAATTTCCTGGAAAAATAAAATAAAAATGAAGATCCCTAGGCATTTGCTACAGCTATCTCTGAATATGATCTGCTGTATCTGGATATGAGTCTGGATACATCCACAGACTCCTAGGATAGCTTCCTACCCCTGTCCTAGTGACCTTAAGGCCATTTGGGGTTTCAGGATATCCATAATGAATATACATGAAACAATGTTCATATACTGGGTCTCCAATATATGCAGCTTTATCTTATGCATATTCAATGTGGATATCCTGAAAACCTGACTGGCAGTGGAATCAATAGGAAAGGTTTGGGAAGCCCTGCCCTGGGGATTACTGCTCTTAGACTACCACCTCAGAGCTCTCTATTGAATTAAAACAAGATTTTTGTTTTATGCTGGTCTACAATTCTCAGCGGATTACCTCACTATATACACAATCTAAAAACAATTACAAAACATCAATAAGCAAAATATTAGGAGCAACAGACATGACAAATCCATACTGAACAGAACTTCCCGATCTGCCCTGGTGAACCCACAGCAGGTCCGATTTTCAGGATATCCACAATAACTCTGCTTGAGATCAATGTGCACAGACCAGGTCTCCAAAGTATACAAATTTATATCGTGCATATTCATTGTTGATATCCTGGAATTCCACCGATGGTGGGATCACCAGGCCAGGTTTTGAAAGCCCTGAAATAGTTAGCTCCTCCATTCTGTGCCTGTGGGAATCTGCAGCACAGCAGTCTTGTACTGCAGGCACATTGCACATTTATTATGTACAGTGCTGTGTAATGACAGTACATACATAATAATAAAGTAGCACTACTGGTGACTCAGTACCCACCAGATCATCTGGTGAAACACCACCTCATGCTTATGTTCCATTTGTGCTTTTAGGGACTAACTTTAAATGTCATTAAACTATCCAACACATTAAATATATATATAAAGAAAACACATGAATGTGTCACATAACTCGGTAACCCACAACTAGTCAATTGCTCCTTATCTTGACAAGTAACACAATCTGTAACATTCTGCTGTATTTTAAAAATTGTACTTTTTCAAGGCAATTTCGCCAATAAAATTCAGCCTATAACGATTTTTCCTAAAAATAAAATAAAATAATAAACACACTAAATTGTATTCCAAGCACAATCATTTGTTAGGTCGTATGCAACAAGAATATGCATTATCAGTTGCAGGAATAAGTCTGTTTAAGAAATGAAATCAATAAGTACATGCTGCAACAGAAAGAAACAGAAGAAAAGCAGCAGAATATTGCATGCACATTACAAAATTGAGTTTGAGCTATGATGTAGTCGATGAAGATAAGCACGAAGGAGTCGGCGTTGCTCCTTTATTTGAACTAGCGATTATGCTTGACTGATGCAGTATTACAAAACCTCCAGCATAATTTACTACCATTATATATGGAGGCTAACTGGAATCAGATCCATACGATTTTTCCTACAGACTAGTATTCTATAAAGTGAAAGGCACAAAATAAGTAACAGGTGTGATTATAGGGAAGGGGCACCTAATCCCCCACCCTCCACCTCCCAAAACACACACGCATTTTCCACCGAATGCACTCCCCATGAGAACAAGCAAAATGTGCCGTCTTTATGCAGTGTTAAGTAAAGTAGCACTGCGAGAGTAACATGAAATCATCCCATCCGTATCACCAGGAGACAGTACAAACAGGGTAAAACTGGGCATCTCTGGAGTTCCGGGAGTGTAAGGTCTCTTTCGCAACCACAGGCTGGACTGTCCGCTCCCGCACACACCGAGCAACCAGATCCCTCCTCTTCCCCTGAAAAGTTGACTGATTTTCCCTATCGATCCACTTTTTGTATGCTCCGTCATCACATCATGTTATCCTCAGATCTGTAGAAATGCTACGTGCTCTATACTGGAGAAGGAGAGGGGGGATAGAAGGGCTGAGGCGTCTTTAGCCGCCCAGTACCGATGACCCTATTCACCAGTCATCCGATTAATCACCATCTACTCATCCTTTACATTGCTCCTGCAGATCACTCCCGCAGCGTAAAATAATTCCCTTGAGCCGTTTTCTCTTCCAGAGGAAGGAGAAGTGCTTACAAAAAAAAGGAGTAAAAAGTTTAACACAAAACAGTCATCGGTGTCTGGAAAACAAATCAGTGCGCTTTGAAAAGCGAGCACTTAAGACAGCCTTGGAGATGCTGGGAGGGCACGCATTTGACGGAGGAGGTCTGCTCTGCCTAAGCTGCCCCCAACTCTCTTCCCCCGAATCCTCTTGCGCTTTAAGGAAACCAGACAAAAATGCAACGCAAAAAAACTGGAAGGTAAACAGACACCCCGTGTCTTTCAAAATGGACCGAGTGGCTCTTTGTTTTACTTACTCTTCCGCAACTCTGATCTTTCCTGGCGAGAAAAAGTCCAGAGGACGTCTTGCCGCAGTTTACTGGGCTGAAGAGGAAGTCAATCCAGCCCCCGGACCGTAAACCACTCTCCGCTGGGAAAACAGCACCTTAAATTCCTCCTCCGATCGCTTCAGCCAACCCCCAAGGGCAAGGGGTGAGTGAAGGAAAAAAGATTTCACGCAGAGTAAAGAAAAGTGGAAGGCGACTAGAAAAGAAACGAGAAAAGTTCCTCTGAAAAGCCACAGGGGTGAAAAAAGGAGGGGGGCGAGGGCTGGATGGAGGAGCTGTGCGATGGGTGGATGCAGCAAAGCTGGTCTGCGGCTGGGCTGGATTGTGCTGGAGGCTGACTTGCGCGCTCCTCCCTCTTCTGATACCGCCCCCCTGCCAGCCTCTTCTGCTCTACTTCAATCCTCTCTGTCCCCTCCCCCTCTTCAACAGCAAAGATATATTGTAGCAGATTTGGGACACACATGCATTATGGGAGCTCTTAAAGGAGCAAACAGAGGATCTGGCCGGGTGAGAAGGGGACAGCCAGCCTTAGCATCACTCTGGGAGCAGGGAATAAAGTTCGGCCGCAGCTACAACTTGATTTCTGAAGTAACTTTCAATAACATGTGCTGACTTTAGTCGTGTGATGTAATAAATTGTCCTAGCAGCAGCTTATTGTTTTTTCTACTGTAGGCATTACAAACATCGTAGATTTGGTTAGAAATAGTGGATGGATTGCAAATATTAGTCTGGGTAAACTAGTCCTAAAGCAAGACGACTTTAGCTGATAAAGCTGCCTATTAAAAGGAGTAAAATAATTAGTGACAGTTTTCATATATGCTTATCTAGTGGCAAAGTTTGCTAGTACTTCTTACAAGTAGGGGTATACATTCCCTATGAACAGGGCCGGTTCAAGGGTATTAGGTGCCCTAGGTGAAACGTCAGCTATGCCGCCCCCCCCCCCCCCCCGCCTCCACACACAATTAACTTACATTGTGCATTAATGAAAATAACGAAGTCTGTATTTATAACAGAACACTTATTTGACATTTTTATGCCATGTAAACCATTGAGATGATTTGTCTTATCGACGGTATAGAAACTCTTTTATAAATAAATAAATAAACATAAATAAAATAAACATAAACCAAAGCTATACTTGTTGCTCAAACAAAAAAAGCAGACACATCACATAATATTAAATAATTAAAATGGCAGTCAATCAAGAAAAATAAACTTAAAAAGCTATCTTTACTTACCCCCTCCAGCAGCTCTCTTACTCCTCTTCCATGCAGGCTGTAGTACACACCAGAAGCAGCAGTAGTGGCTAAGCTCTATACTCATGGTCCTCTTCCTTAGGGCCCATGTCTCTCACACACACACCATATCAGTCATGCTCCCATGACCAGTTTCTGTCTCTCACACACCAATCACCTCCCAAACAGTCTTTGACAAACACACCAGTCACCTTCCTGAACAGTTTCTCTCATGCCATACACACACAGGCTTCCCACGCCCGTGTTCCACTTACATATATGGGCTTCTCACTCTCATAACCACTTTCTCTTTCTCACACACACTCACCAGTCTCTCACTCCCATGCTTGTTCTCTCCACATGCACAGGCTTCTCATTCCCATAATCACTTTCTCTTTCTCACACACATACCCAGAGTTCTCACTTCCATGCTTTTTCTCTCTTTCACACACACACACACACATCAGTCACATCCCTGACTGTCACACTCTCACACATCAGTCATCTCTCTGAGCAGTCACTTTCATTGTCTCTCACATATACACATACATCAGCTCTCTGACCAGTTTCTCTCAATCACACACACATGCTCTCGATCAAATACATTCTCTCACTTACACACAGGCTCTCAATCAGTGGCGTAGCCAGAATTGATTTTTTGGGTGGGCACAAGGTTAACATAGGTGGGCACAAGGCATGCAGGTCTACTAGTTGTTTTCTTACTGATAAATAATGCCATATACTGCACCCTAGAATGGCTTTCTAAGTAGTTTGCAACAGTCATTATGTGTCATGTATGAAACTTTAAAATAATTTACTTCAATTATTTCAAGTATAGAAAACAATCAAATCCAATCAAATAATAAAACAAAAATTAATGTATTCTTTCATGAACCATCTTTGCAGAAACCCAGAAATCTTCATAAATACAATAAAATATAATTAATCATCAGAACAGGTGCAGCGCAGAGCTAGGTCAATTCACATTACAAGTAACATGAAAAAAAAAATTCAAATTCTGGTGTAATCTCAGCAAAAAATAACCCTCCACTGCTATTTTGTGAAGTAACAAACTCTTGCAAAGAAAGAGGCATCTGGAACCTTGCCAAACAATCACAGCACTGACTCTCAGGATTCAAACAGCAACCTTATGAAAAAGCAGTAATGCAAATACTACACCAGGCCCTAGAACATTAATACATCACCTACGGGAATAACAGAACAGGCTGGACTACTACTACAGAGAAACTATATGCTAGAAATACTCATTTCTGTCACAAACAGGCAAAACTGAGACCGACCCTTACCTAATATAGAAATAAGAGACTATAAATTAGAAACAGAAACATGTAGATAAAGCCAAAATAGAAAGCCTGAGAAACTAAAATGTCTGAACAGTGGAATACTTAAGAAAGAGCAAAATACAAAAATATAAGAATGCACATTCCCAAAGATGACATATTTAAATTGCTAACATCTCTCTCTCTCTCTCTCTCTCTCTCTCTATATATATATATATATTTTTTTATTTTTTTTTTACCTTTGTTGTCTGATCTTTGTATTTTTCTAATCAGTTGGTCCTGGTCTCTCTTTCCCATTTTTTCCCTTATAGCTCATTTCCTAATTCCTCTTCAGTGTCTTTTCTACTACTGTCTTCTTCCCTTCCACACACACACACATATATACATAAATGCTTTCTCTCACAGACTCCCTCACACACTCAGGCTCTCACTCTCATATGCTCTCCCCCCCCCCAAGCTCACATTCTCTGCAGACACATATACAAGCTCTCACTTTCTCACCCCTCCCCAGGCTTATATTCTTATGCACACACAGACACACATCCAGGCACCCATTCTCATCCACACATACATACATTTAAGGTCCCATTCTCACCCACACATACACACTTTCAAGCACCCATTCTTACCCACATATTCAAGCTTCCATTCTCACCCACACACACAAACCCAGGCTCCCATTCTCACCCATATATATACACATTCAAGCTTCCATCCTCACCCACATATTCAAGCTTCCATTCTCACCCACACACACAAACCCAGGCTCCCATTCTCACCCATATATACACACATTCAAGCTTCCATCCTCACCCATATATACACATATTCAAGCTTCCAACCTCACCCACATATTCAAGCTTCCATCCTCACCCACATATTCAAGCTTCCATTATCACCCACACACATTCAAGACTCCATTTGCACTCCCATACACACCCAGGGTCCGATTTTCACCCACACACACACACACAAGGCTCCCATTCTCATCCTCACATACACATTCAAGCCTGTGCACAGTTTCCGCTTCCTCCCCCCAGAGCAGGAAGATCAGCTGGCCTCTCCTGCTGCCACTTGCCTCCTGCTATCTTCGGGCCGTATGGCCGACCGATCTTCCTGTTTGGGGGGGGGGGGAGGAGAGCGGAAGCGCCGCGCACAGTTTCCGCTTCCTCCCCCCAGAGCAGGAAGATCAGCTGCCTCTCCTGCTGCCACTGGCCTCCTGCTATCTTCGAGCCAGACGGCTGACCGATCTTCCTGTTGGGGGGGGGGGGGGGGGGGAGCGGAAGCTGTGCGCGGCGCTTCCGCTCTTCTCCCCCCCCCCCCCCAACAGGAAGATCGGTCGGCCATACGGCCCGAAGATAGCAGGAGAGGCCAGCTGATCTTCCTGCTTTGGGGGGAGGAAGTGGAAACTGTGCGCGGCGCTTCCGCTCCCCCCGCAAACAGGAAGATCGGTCGGCCATATGGTTGTAGGACCGCTTCCCCACGTGTGCCGTGATGGCGTGCCAAGCATGGGTTCTCCTCTTCACTGTCGCGGGGATGGGATCCCGCGACAGCCTTGCAGTTCTGGTGTCAGTTGGGTGGGCCTGGGTCTAAATTGGGTGGGCAGCTGCCCACCCAGGCCCACCCGTGGTTACGCCACTGCTCTCAATCACACACAGGCTAGCTGGCTGCTTCTCTCTGTTTCTCTCACTCACTCCCCCCCCCCCCCCCCGAGAACAAATGGTAGCTGCCGCAGCCTCCTCCAGCCCCCACAGGCCAAGAAGGAAGAATCCCATCGGCCGCAGGAGGCTCGTGCTGCTGACTCCTTTCCCGATTACCGGCTGCTTCAATTGCTCAGGGGCCGATGCTGCTGTCGCCGCTATTTTTGTCATGCGGCACGGCTCTTTCTCCTTCCCGCCAGTGGCGTAGCCAGAATTGATTTTTTGGGTAGGCACAAGGTTAACATGGGTGGACTGTAGGCATGCAGGTCTACTAGTTGTTTTTTTACTGATAAATAATGCCAAATTATGCAGCATAGCATTCACATCTACGCCTAAGTATGAGGTTTACTTAATGATACAAACATAATTCACGGTGATTTGTGGTACTTTAGCCTTCTTATTATTATGATTTTATACACGGCTCCTACCTGTCCATAAATTTTGAGAGAGCGGTTGTGTTGCTTATATTTAAATTGCTAACATCTCAAAATATAGATATATATTTTTACCTTTGTTGTCTGATCTTTGTATTTTTCTAATCAGTTGGTCCTGGTCTCTTTTTCCCATTTTTTCCCTTATAGCTCATTTCCTAATTCCTTTTCAGTGTCTTTCTTCTATTACTGTCTTCTTCCCTTCCACACACACACACACACACACACACACACACACACACACACACACACACACACACTTTCTCTCACAGACTCCCTCTCACACACTCAAGCTCTCACTCTCATATGCTCTCCCCCCCCCCACCACAAGCTCACATTCTCTGCAGACACACATACAAGTTCTCACTTTCTCACCCCTCCCCAGGCTTATATTCTTATGCACACACAGACGCACATCCAGGCACCCATTCTCACCCACACACATAAACCCAGACTCCCATTCTCACCCACAAACCCATGCTCCCAGTCTCACCCACACATATTCAAGCTCCCATTCTCATCCATACATATACACATTTAAGGTCCTATTCTCACCCACACATACACACATTCAAGCACCCATTCTCACCCACCCACACAAACCCAGGCTCTCATTCTCACCCTTATATACACACATTCAAGCTCCCATTCTCACCCACCCACAAACCCAGGCTCCCATTCTCAACCACACATTCACACATTCGAGCTCCCATTCACCCACATATTCAAGCTTCCATTCTCACCCACATACACACCCAGGCTCCAGTTTTCACCCACACACACTCCCATTCTCATCCACACATACACATTCAAGCACGTGCACAGCTTCCACTTTCTCCCCCAGAGCAGGAAGATCAGCTGCCTCTCCTGCTGCCACCGGCCTCCTGCTATCTTCGGGCGTCGGGCCGTACTGCCCACCGAACTTCCTGTCGGGGGGGGGGGGGGGAGCGGGAGCGCAGCGCACAACGTCCGCTTCCTCCCCCCCCCCCCCCCCCCCAAGCAGGAAGATCGGCGGGCAGTACGGCCCGACGCCCGAAGATAGCAGGAGAGGCAGCTGATCTTCCTGCTTTGGGGGAGAAAGCGGAAGCTGTGCGCGGCGCTTCCGCTCCCCCAAACAGGAAGTTCGGCAGGCCGTTTGGTCCGAAGATAGCAGAACGGGTGGCAGCAGGAGAGGCAGCTGATCTTCCTGCATTGGGGGGAGGAAGCGGAAGCTGCGCGCGGTGCTTCCGCTCCCCCCCCCCCCCCAACAGGAAGACCGGTTGGCCATACGGCCGCAGCAGCGCTTCCCCATGTGTGTCGTGATGGCGCGCGAGGCGTGGGTTCTCTTGTTCGCTGTCGCGGGGATGGGATCCCGCGACAGCCTTGCAGTTCCGGTGCCAGTTGGGTGGGCCTGGGTCTAAGTTGGGTGGGCACCTGCCCACCCGTGGCTACGCCACTGCTTCCCGCGCATCACTTCCTGTTCCGGGTCAGGGGGGGGGCGGGAAGAAGAAAAGGGCAGCCGCGGATGCAACAGCTTTTTTTTTTTTTTTTTGCACCGCGGGGCAGGGGCAGGCTGCCGGCAGCGGCTCTTTTATTTTTATCGGGGGGGGCGGCGGCTTAATGCAGCTCGTTTATTTTTACCGGGGCAGGCTACGGCTCTCTTAATTTTACCGGGGCAGTGCCGCCCCCGGGAAGCTGGCGCCCTAGGCGACCGCCTAGTTCGCCTAGTGCTTCCGCCGGCCCTGCCTGTGAAAACTGTCCCAGGAGAACGTTCCCACAGAGATTGGCCCTGCTTTCCTCACGGGTACCGTTTCCAGAGAAACTAATGGGAGCAGTTTTAAAAATTCAGAACCACATTTGTATCTGCCTCCTCCCGCCCTAACCCCATCCTAGGAACGTTTCTGCACACTGGGGCCGATGCAATAATGTTCGCAGAAAGTGGGCGCTGACTTTTCAGCGCCTGCTTTCTTAATGCACGCATGGCGCCCGCAAGGGGAGCGCCATGCAATATCAGGCCAATTCAGTAAAAGTCGCAGGAGAGCCGGCAAGCGCCCGCTCTCCTGACGCGCGCACAGGCCACTCTCCTGTCCATGCGATTCCTTTTTGACAGAAGCGGCGGCTGTCAGCGGGTTTGACAGGCAACGTTCAATTTTACCGGCATCGGTTCTCGAACCTGCTGACAGCTACGGGTTTGGAAAATGGACGCCGGCAAAATTGAGCGTCCATCTTCCAACCCGCGGGCCGAAGGGCAGATTTTTTATTTTTAATTTTTACTTTTTTTTAATTTTTGGGGCCTCCGACTTAATATTGCTTTGATATTAAGTCGGCGGGTGTACAGAAAAGCAGTTTTTACTGCTTATCTGTACACTTTCCCCGGTGCCGGCCGAAATTAACGCCAGCCTTTAGGCAGGCATTCATTTCTGAAAGTAAAATGTGCGGCTTGGCTGCACATTTTACTTTCTGTATCACGCGGGAATAACTAATAGGGCCCTCAACATGCATTTGCATGTTGAGGGCCCTATTAGTTTCGGGGGGGGGGGTTGGCCACGCGTTTTCGATGCGCTATTACCCCTTACTGTATAAGGGGTAAAAATAGCGCTTTCCACCGGAGCGCACTGTATTGTATCGGCCTGTATGTAAATTAGGGGGTCGCGGCTGCCGATTATGAAGACTGACGCCGGTAAACTCGGCCTCGGTTTTCATATCCAGCCTGTCTGCTAGTAAAGAAAATGGCCAGGCCGGTTATGAAAACCGAGGCCGAGTTTACCAGCATCGGTCTTAATTATGAAAACCGAGGCCGAGTTTACCAGCGTCGGTCTTCAAAACTCAGTGATCTGCCAAGTTATTTTATTTTATTGTTTACTTTAAAAAAGAAGTACGTTTTTTTCTGCTTTTCTGTACTTCTTTTACCTGCGCTCAGCTATTAACGCCTGCTCCAGGCAGGCGTTAATAGCTAAGCGATAAATGTGTGTCTGAGACGCACATTTATCTTTTTGCATGCGGAGTGAATGAGTAATAGGCTCATTCACATGCATTTGTATGTGATGAGCGCTGTCTCATTCACTCCACGTTGGACGCACATTAAATAGGTGCTAATCCCCCTATTGGATTAGCGCCTATTTATTCCGTGTCCGACTGTGGGTTATACAGTGCGCTCGGCTGAGCGCACTGTATTGCATCGGTCCCACTGTGTGTAAAAATATGTGCATTGTGGAGCAAACTACATAGTTTTAGCTGCATGGAGGGTGGTCCCAATTTTCTGTATAAATTGGTATTTACCTCTGTAGATGGCTTTTGAAAATTGCCCTCCTTCATCTTCTTTCTGTTTTGTAGCAATTTCTGTGAAACAAGCAGAACTATGAGCATTATTTACTTCTTCTGTTGTAATTTTTATTTTGGTTTAATACTGTTGCAGTTATTTCTCTAAAGACTGAATAAAAACTGTATATGATGATTGCAGCATTGGGGACCATTGTCTGCTTATTTCATGCTTGTGTGATTTACATAACATTTTACACTTTGATATTGCCTCACTTATATGAACCCAAAACAGTTTATATCACATTTATTTATATTAACAGCCAATAAAATTCCCTTTTTATGCTTTCCAGCATATAGAATGTTGAAAAGTACGATTTAAAAAGGGTCTGTGTCTGTATTTCCATGAAAAAAATACCTCTCCAAAGAAAGAAAAGAAAGTCAATACATTTGACTCATTGGAAGAAAATGGGCATATCCCCAATGAGTTTTTAAAAAATCCCAGAAATATGAAATATTTTCAGAGAACAAATCCTCCCAAATAAAATCATCACAGTTTTGTGTGGAAGGCAGTTAGAGACTGTGGACTACTGGTGGCCAATCCTTTTCAAATGCATCCTCTGTCCACCCCCAGCACCCAGCAGCTTGACTACAGCAAGAACGGCAAAGACATATAAACAAAACAAGATTGAAAAAGCATACTTTGCTCAATGAGGTGCACTAAATTTCCAAAGGCATTCTTTACTAGGGATGTACATTTGTTTAAAACAAATGCACAAAACATGACAAATAAGGGTAATTTATTTCATTTGGGGAACTATGAGCAACATGGATTCACTAGGGGAAGGTCCTGTCAGAGAAATCTAATTGATTTTTTTGATTTGGTGACTAAAGAAATGGATTGAGGAAGAGCACTCAATGTGATCTACTTGGATTTCAAAAAAGCTTTTGATACAATCCCGCATAGGAGGCTTGTGAATAAAATGAGAAGCTTGGGAGGGAGCGCCAAGGTGGTGGCATGAATTACAAACTGGTTGATGGACAGAAGACAGCTTGTGTTGGTAAATGGAACCTATTTTAAAGAGAGAGTGGTGTTAAGCGGAGTGCCACAAGGATCGGTGTTGGGACCGGTTCTGTTCAATATCTTTGTGAGTGACATTGCGGAATGGATAAAAGGTAAAGTTTGTCTATTTGCGGATGATACTAAGATCTGCAACAGAGTGGTCACGCTGGAAGGAGCAGAGAGAATGAGACATAATTTAAGGAAGCTTGAACATTGGTTGAAGATATGGCAGCTGGGATTCAATGCCAAGAAGTGCAGAGTCATGCATCTGGGGTATGGTATTCCAAAAGAGCTATATGTGATGAGAGGTGAAGGACTGTTGTGCACCGAACAAAAGAGGGACCTTGGGGTGATAGTGTCTAGTGATCTGACGATGGCGAAGCAATGTGACAAGGCAATAGCTAAAGCCAAAAGAATGCTGAGCTGCATATAGAAAGAAATAACCAATAAGAAAAAGGAGTTGATAATCCCCTTGTAGAGGTCCTTGGTATGTCCTCACCTGCAGTACTGTGTTCAGTTATCGAGACCTTATCTTAAAAGGGATAAAGACAGGATGGAGGCGGTCCAGAGAAGGGCAACCAAAATGATGGGTGGTCTCCATCAAATGACTTATGAGGAGAGGTTGAAGGATCTAAATTTGTATACCCTGGAGGAAAGGAGGTGCAGGGAAGATAAGATACAGACCTTTAGATATCTGAAAGGTTTTAATGATGCACAATCAACAACAAAACTTTTTTGTTGGAAAGAAATCAGTACAACTAGGGGTCCCGAAATGAACTCCAGGGAGGACAACTCAGAACCAACGTCAGGAAATATTTCTTCACGGAGAGAGAGGTGGATGCCTGGAATGCCCTTCTGGAGGAAGTGGTGAAGTCAAAAACAGTGAAAGATTTCAAAGGGGCATGGGATAAATGGTGTGAATCCCTAAAGCTAGAGGATAGAAATGAAGAAATGAGTGTAAGGAGGTAACTTGCTTGCTGGTGTGGCAGTTACTACCCTTAACCAATAAGCTTTCATACTGTTGATGCAACTCCATCATTGCTCTCTGCTTCAATGGAAGGGGGAAAAGAGGAAAAGGGGAATACAATTCAGACAGCAACCAACAAGGACATTGAATTTTGTGATCTGGGAAAGCAAATAATCATATGTGATGTGGCGGTGATGCTGATGTGGCAGTTACTACCATTAACCAATAAGCTTGTAACTCTTGATGCAACTCCAACATTGCTCTCTGTTTGAGTCCAAGTTCCACGTTACGTGGAACTTGGACTCAAACAGCAAGGCTAAAGCTAACGGGGAATTTGGACTCAAATAGCTACCAACAAGGGCCCCAACTCTGATGGACTGTGAAACTGATAAGTTATGGGGGTGACTTGTATGGTGCTGCAGAAACTACCATAAGCTTGCTGGGCAGACTGGATGGACCATTGATCCTTTTCTGCTGTCATTTCTATGTTTCTATGAATTGAGGGCCTCCCTAATGAAACATTATTTTTGGCATTTGTTTTAAATGAATGCATTGGGCCTAGGCTGGGGCCTCACCTAAGGCATATGCCAAGGGCCACAGCCTATACCCAAGCACAAAGCCGGGGCCTCAGCCTAGGCTCGGGCCTATGCTGGAGTCTTGGCCAAGATCATACACACACACCCCCTCCCTCGGCCTAACAATCATTTATCTGATCCGTCGGGTATCCGCGGAAGTGGCCAGGCTGGGTTCCAATGCCTGGGCCTCAACTGTCCACTGGGGTGAATGCATCAGGATTAATTAACTCTGGTGCAACACCAGCAGATGGCATCAGTTGAAGAAGAAAAGAAGAAAGAAAAGGACCCCTTAGGAGCTGCTCCAAAGCTTGGGCTCCGAGCCTGGGCTGACCCTAGGCCAAGGCCCAGGCGTTGGGACTCGGCCTCCATGTAAGGCCCCAGTTTTGGGACTGGGTCCAGGTCGAGGCCCCAAGGTCAGGATCCAGCCTCCAGGCCGAGCCACAATGTCAGTCCTGGGCCTGAGCTCCAGCCTAGTTCCAGGCATTGGGACTCTGCCTCCGATCCACAGTGTTAGGCCTGGGCCCAGGCTCCAGCTTTGGTTGAGGTTGTAACAACCTACCGCATCCTCAGCCTATCCAAGGCCAAGGCTTCACCCTGGGCCTAGTCCTCACCAGCAGATCCCTATTGGACTGGGATAGGGTGGGGGGGATCCTGGCCCTGGCATTTTTCCAAGTGGGTAGGAGGGAGTTATGGGAAGCATTAGGAGGCCCCATTTTCATTTTTTTGTCCATTTTTTTTTTATTAATTTTTTTCACACAAATGGAACAAATCAAACATTCCGATGTTCGTGGGAGAAAACTTCCAGAAAGCAACCCATAAAATGAAAATGATTTTTTTATCCCTGCACACCCCTGTTCTTAACTGCCAGCATTTACTTGCCTTGGACAAGATATATTTGTCATGTATTCCTATTGTGGACACCCTCCAAATAATTTCTTTTGTGGTTATGGCAGGCGTACATGGTGAGTGCATTCTCTTGCCCTGTAATTTCACTCCTTCACCTCCATAAAGCTCTTTCGTGCTCCTCCTGCTTATCCCAGTGTAGGCCAGATTGACAAACTAAAGAGTAGCAAATCACCTGGACTGGATGGTAAGCATCCTAGGGTACTGAAGGAACTAAAAAATGAAATTTCTGATCTATTAGTTAAAATTTGTAACCTATCATTAAAATCATCCATTGTACCTGAAGACTGCAGGGTGGCCAATGTAACCCCAATATTTAAAAAAGGCTCCAGGGGCGAACCGGGTAACTATAGACCAGTGAGCCTGACTTCAGTGCCAGGAAAATTAGTGGAAACTATGCTCAAGATCAAAATCGTAGAGCATATAGAAAGACATGGTTTAATGGAACACAGTCAACATGGATTTACCCAAGGGAAGTCTTGCCTAACAAATCTGCTTCATTTTTTTGAAGGGGTTAATAAACATGTGGATAAAGGTGAACCGGTAGATGTAGTATATTTGGATTTTCAGAAGGCGTTTGAAACAGAGAGTAGGATTAAATGGTCAATTTTCTCAGTGGAAAAGGGTAAAAAGTGGAGTGCCTCAGGGATCTGTACTTGGACCGGTGCTTGTCAATATATGTATATATATATATATATATATATATATATATATATATATATATATATATATATATATATATATATAAATGATCTGGAAAGGAATACGACGAGTGAGGTTATCAAATTTGCGGATGATACAAAATTATTCAGAGTAGTTAAATCACAAGTGGACTGTGATACATTACAGGAGGACTTTGCAAGACTGGAAGATTGGGCATCCAAATGGCAGATGAAATTTAATGTGGATAAGTGCAAGGTGTTGCATATGGGGAAAAATAACCTTTGCTGTCGTTACACGATGTTAGGTTCCATATTAGGAGCTACCACCCAGGAAAAAGATCTAGGCATCATAGTGGATAATACTTTAAAATCATCGGCTCAATGTGCTGCAGCAGTCAAAAAAGCAAACAGAATGTTAGGAATTATTAGGAAGGGAATGGTTAATAAAACGGAAAATGTCATAATGCCTCTATATCGCTCCATGGTGAGACCGCACCTGGAATACTGTGTACAATTCTGGTCGCCGCATTTCAAAAAAGATATAGTTGAGATGGAGAAGGTACAGACAAGGGCAACCAAAATGATAAAGGGGATGGAACAGCTTCCCTATGAGGAAAGGCTGAAGAGATTAGGGCTGTTCAGCTTGGAGAAGAGACGGCTGAGGGGGGATATGATAGAGGTCTTTAAGATCATGAGAGGTCTTGAACGAGTAGATGTAACGCGGTTATTTACACTTTCGAATAATAGAAGGACTAGGGGGCATTCCATGAAGCTAGCAAGTAGCACATTTAAGACTAATCGGAGAAAATTCTTTTTCACTCAACGCACAATAAAGCTCTGGAATTTGTTGCAAGAGGATGTGGTTAGTGCAGTTAGTGTAGCTGGGCTCTAAAAAGGTTTGGATAAGTTCTTGGAGGAGAAGTTCATTAACGGCTATTAATCAAGTTTACTTAGGGAATAGCCACTGCTATTAATTGCATCAGTAGCATGGGATCTTCTTAGTGTTTGGGTAATTGCCAGGTTCTTGTGGTCTGGTTTGGCCTCTGTTGGAAACAGGATGCTGGGCTTGATGGACCCTTGGTCTAACCCAGCAAGGCAATTTCTTATGTTCTTATGTTCCACTCCCTCACCCAAGTGCAGTCTCCTCTCACACCTTATTTACTCAGCCTGGTGGAGTCTTTTCCAACAAACCACTCACTTCCTTATTCTCTTCTTTCTCTCTTTTAAGCCTCCCCTAACTCTATCATTCTTCTCTTCTACTTTCTCCTCTCTGGCTGCAGTGCTCTCTTTTGGCTCCCAAGCCATGATCAGGCTCAAAGATGTAGTATTCTCCTCTTCTGGATAATAGAAGGACATAGTGAAGGCAAAGGTAGCGCTGGCGCCATTTTGAAGATTGGCAATACGGCCCGCGTGCAGGAGGTCGCTCCCGGACCCCCGCTGGACTTTTGGCAAGTCCTGTGGGGGTCAGGAGCCCCCCCCCAAGCTGGCCAAAAGTCCCTGGGGGTCCAGCGGGGGTCCGGGGGCGATCTCCTGGATGCGTGACGTCGGGAACCAGGAACAAAAATGGCACCGGCGCTACCTTTGACCTGTCACATGATAAAGGCAAAGGGCCACCGGCGCCATTTCTCTCAACGCAGTCGTGGCCAGAGAGAGGGAGATCACGTCGGGACCCCCCCCCCCCCACACTGGACCCCAGGCAATTTAAAACATTTTGGGGGGGTTCGGGAGGGTGGGGGATTTTTTTAAAGGTTCGGGGTGGGTTTTAGGGTTTTTTGGTGTGCCGGTTTTCCCACCCTCCCCCGATTTACGATTTTTTTAAAAAAAACAACACGACGATAAGATTTCCCTCCCCCCCCCAGCCAAAATCGATCGTTAAGACGATCGATCACACGATTCACACCCCTAGCTGGGCTTGATGGACCCTTGGTCTGACCCAGTATGACATGTTCTTATGTTCTTTTTATGTTCTTCCAATTTCCTGGTTTCATATTTCTTCTGTTGGCAAGGTGTGGGGGTACCACCGGTCACACTACTCCAGCTACCAGCTCCTTATCCTTATCTACAGCAGGTGGAGCCTTAGGGAATCATTCTTGTCCCCTGGCTCTTTTTGTTGTTTCCTATCTGTATTTATAAACATATGCAGGTAACTTTTCTGTTACCTCTACATAAATATCTCTTGCAAGGAAAGCGACATTCATAAGTTCCTCTGCATATGCAGGTGAAAAAGAACACAAATGGAATATTGATCAGGCACATAAAGTTTTCCTGCATTACTTACAGTACACAACATCAAAATTATAAAACACCCACCCACACAAACCTCCCCTACATATACTCTCGCCCCATTCACACACATCCCCCACCGCACACACCCTCCCCTTTACACTACTTCACAGTGTAGGATTATATTTATTGTAAACCGCTAAGAAATTTTGATTAGCGGTATATAAATGTTGAAATAAATAAATGCCCCTCCCACACACACACACAGTCATATATACCACCTTCCCACACACACACATCCTTCATGCACCTGCACAGCTTGTGATAACAACTTCTCTAGTGCAGGTCTAGGCCATGGGAAGAGGAGGTAATTCTGGGTTGCTGCAAAGGAGAGACACAGAATCCAGCCACTCTTTAGCTCAAAATCAACTACCTTAATGTTCCCTAGGCTATTATTTTCAGGGCTAGGGTTTTCAACTTAAAAATATTCAGATAATTTACAAAATAAAGAGAAAATAAAAATCATATGAAAAATAAATACTTCTCTGTTAAGGTTCTTCTTTTGTAGACCAGGCTATTATAAGTTATGGTTCATTTTATTAAAAAGAAATCAAGAAAGCAAGTCACTTTCCTTTTTGGTGGCTTGAATCAAAGCCTCTATTTGTTTCCATCAGCAAATGCAGCAGCAAATGTTATCCTTCAATTTCCAGGGTTATCGTGAGAGGAATCTTCTGTCTCCTGGGTTCGTATGAATTGACAGTTTCAGCAATGGCCTGCGGAATTGTTGGTGCCCTCCTTAGAATCCATCATTGCATGTTCAGGCTCAGAACACTCATGAATTGTTCAAGGAGGATGCTCTGATAGACTCATTGGTTTGTCTTCTCAACAGGTCATAACTGCTTTCTTCCTAGATGGTTCAGCATGATGAGTGTCTCTCTCCTTGGCGTCCACAATATTCTCAAAATCATCATTTGAAATTTGGCCAATATTGCTGTTTTCACCACCTCATATGCACCTGCTTGATAGTCTAGTTGCGATCCCGGGTCGGCCCCGGGACCGTCACTCACCCCCGAGTTGGGCCCGATCTGCCTCCTCCTCTGTCGGGCCTGCACAGGCCTCTGACGCCGCGCTCCTGCTCCGGAGGAGCAGTCGGCGTCCTTCTGCGGCTGGCCCCGCCCCCTTAGGCGCGCGCGCGCGCTAGAGCCCCAGATTTAAAGGGCCAGCGCGGGGGAACACCAACCCACCAGCTGATGATGTCAGACGCTGCAGGGCTATTTAAACCCTGCAGCTGGAGACTTCCTTGCCTTGCAACGAGGTTCCTCAGGGTTTCCTGATGTCTAGTTGCTGCATTCCTGTTTGATCTGCTCCTGTGACCCGGCTTGACTTCTGACTCGTCCTTCGTCTTCTCCCTTGGCTCTGGCTTCGTCATCTGACTTCTGGCTCCGACCTGTTTCCGTCCACGACTCCGCGTTTCGCCTCTCCCCTTGGTTCCGGCTACACCTCTGACCCTTGGCACTGACCCGGCTCCGTCCACGACTCCGCCTCTTGTCTCTCTCCTGGCTCTTCGACCCAGCTTGGCTCCTGGACCCCGTCTCAGACCTTCGTTGTTCCTTGGTTCTTCTGTCTGCTGGCCCCGAAGATTCTCCTAAGTCCCAGCGGCCGGGCCTCTACGGGCTCCTCCTGGGGGGGCTCCGGCTTCCAGGGCGAATCTCCAAAAGTCCCAGCGGCTGGACTCCTACGAGCTCCTCTCGGGGGGGTACCGGTCTCCAGGGTGAAGGTCTCCAAATCCACAGGGCCCAACATCGTCCACTCTTCGCCTCGCTGCCGAGCCCTTGGTCGCATAGGGCTCCACCTTGGTCCACTGCTCAAGTCTTCTCCCAGTTCGTCAAGCCGCCTCCCAGTCGGGACGCTAGCTGTGACCCTCCACAGCGCACCATCTCCTGTCCTGACCGGCCCAAGGGTTCACGAAGCGAACAGATTGCAAGGCCATGGACCCGGCGGATCTCGCAGGTCTAAAGGCCATCCCGGGCATTGCCCAGAAACTGCAGCAGCAACAGAGCTGCCTCGACACTCTGATGTCAACGGTACAACGGTTAGTGGACCGAGTTGAGGGGGCGTCCGCTGCCAGCCCTACGGCGTCAACTTCCCGGACCAATCCCGGACCCGCCGCCCCAGTCCAGATGCCTGCTCCGTCCCGGTATTCGGGGGACGCAAAGTCATGTCGGGGTTTCCTCAACCAGTGCTATATCCGGTTCAACATGCTGCCTGCACAGTTTCCTACCGACCACGTGAAGACAAGCTACATCATTTCCCTCTTGGATGGGAGACCCTTGGCTTGGGCTTCGCCCCTCTGGGAACGTCAGGATCCCCGTGTAGCCAACCTAGTCCAGTTTGTCAAGTCTTTCCGAAGAGTCTTCGATGAGCCGTCTCGTGCTTCCACGGCCGCCTCGGAACTACTCCAATTACGGCGGGGAACCGCCCCCTGGAGGAGTATGCCATGGAGTTTCAGACCCCTGCCACTGAATTGGGTTGGGGAGCCGACAGTCTGCACGGCATTTTCCTGGAAGGGCTCTCTCCACGACTCCAGGATGAATTGGCAGCCCGAGACCTTCCGGACGACCTCCATGAGCTTATCGAACTGGCAGGTCGGGTGGACCGACGTATTCAACGCCGTTTTCGGGAGCGAAGAGCCACCCAGAGACAGACCGCCCATAGGTCCACGCCTCCTCGCGTCCGGCCGTCTCCTCCCGCTCCGACTACCATTCAGGGTGAAGAGCCCATGCAGTTGGGCCGGGGTCCCCTTTCCCCAGAGGAACGGAAGCGGCGTCGCTCCCAGGGCTTGTGTCTCTACTGTGGTGGCAAGGGGCACTTCCTGGCCCGCTGTACCGAGCGCCCGGGAAACGCCCGAACCTAGAGTCTAGCTGGGAGTTGACTCTAGGCAATACCTCTTCTAACTCCCCATGTACCGTTCCGGTAAGACTGTGCCTCCCGGGAGGGGGTTTCGACACTTTAGCCTTGCTCGACTCCGGGGCTGGGGGAATTTTATCCTCCGAGATCTAGTACAGCAACTTCAGCTGGAGACCCAGCCCCAGGAGCCACCCGTACGGGTATCTTCCATCCAGGGGACCCCTCTTCCTGGGACTATCTCCACTCGGACTCGCCCTCTCAAGCTCCAGGTCGGGGCCCTTCATACTGAGCAAATCTCTTTCCTCATCCTAGAGAGGTCCATTCACCCTGTCATCTTAGGATTACCGTGGCTAAGAAGACACTCGCCGGCAATAAACTGGAACTCTCTCCAGATCACGTCTTGGGGCCCCACATGCTTCCGTCAGTGTCTCCCTGCTTGCTTACAACCCACGCTTCCACTTCTGGCAGCTCCCCTAGCAGTACCTCCGCAGTACCGCGCCTTCCGGGATGTCTTCTCCAAGGAGAAGGCCGAGTTACTCCCTGAACATCGGCCCTTCGACTGCGCTATCAACCTGTTGCCGGGTACCACACCACCCCGCGGACGAGTATACCCGTTATCCCTGCCTGAGACCCAGGCCATGTCCGCATATATCAAGGAAAACCTGGAGCGGGAGTTCATCAGACCCTCGAATTCCCCGGCTGGGGCCGGGTTCTTCTTCGTGGGGGAAAAGGATGGGTCTCTTCGGCCCTGTATCGACTACCATGGCCTGAACCGCATTACCCGGCATGATCGCTACCCACTGCCCTTGATTCCCGAACTCCTGGACCACCTTCAAGGGGCCAGAATATTTACCAAGCTGGACCTCAGGGGGGCCTACAATCTAGTAAGAATCCGTCCGGGGGATGAGTGGAAGACCGCCTTCAATTCTAGAGACGGCCATTATGAGTATCTCATCATGCCCTTCGGACTCTGTAATGCCCCAGCTGTGTTCCAGAACCTCATGAATGAGGTACTCCGCGACATGCTACATACCTCTGTCATTGTGTACCTCGACGATGTGCTAATATACTCCCGGGATCTTGAGTCACATCGTCAGCACGTCCGCCAAGTACTCCAGAAACTGAGGGAGAATCGGCTTTACGCCAAATTAGAGAAGTGCCAATTCGAGCAGGAGTCATTACCCTTTTTAGGGTACATCGTCTCTTCCACAGGCTTCCATATGGACCCCGACAAGGTCACCGCCATTAAGAACTGGCCGCAACCGCTGGGAGTTAAAGCGCTTCAACGCTTCTTGGGCTTCGCCAATTTCTACTGCCAGTTTATCCCGCACTACTCCAGTCTGGTAGCCCCACTGACGGCCCTTACCTGGAAGGGCGCCGATGCCAGGAGATGGTCACCCACCGCCGTACAGGCCTTTCAGGCTCTCAGGGAGGCCTTCCTACATGACACTTGCCTCCGCCATCCCGATCCCCAGGGCCAATTCATTGTAGAGGTCGACGCTTCAGACGTGGCAGTGGGGGCTGTGCTAGCCCAACGTTCCAAGAATGGTAAATCCCGGCCCTGCTCATACTTCTCACGAAAGTTTTCCCCTGCCAAGAAGAATTACGGTATCGGGGACAAGGAATTACTCGCCATCAAATTGGCCTTTGAGGAGTGGCGTCAATGGCTGGAGGGAGCGCAACATCCTATAATAGTCTACACAGATCATAAAAATCTGGAGTATTTATGTCGCGCCCAGCAGCTCAATCCCCGGCAGGCGCGCTGGTCCCTCTTCTTCAGCCGGTTTAATTTCTCCCTCCACTACAGACCGGCAGCTAAGAATGTTAGGGCAGATGCCCTCTCTCGCGCTACAGAGACTGACGATACCATCGAACCTCCCCGATACATCCTGGATCCAGCTAAGGTTCTGGTAGCCGCCTCTGAAGTGGCACCCGTGGGGAGGACGGTGGTCCCTGCTCGTTCAAGGAGAAAGGTATTAGCCTGGGCCCACGATTCGCTGACTGCCAGTCATCCAGGGGTGGTCCGGACTTTAGAGCTCCTGACGGAGTTCTACTGGTGGCCACTGGTCAAGGAGGATGTCCGCCTCTACGTTCAGTCTTGCCCTACGTGTGCCCGACAGAAACCCCTGCCAGGCCGCCCCTGGGGGCTCCTCCAACCGCTTCCTATCCCTACGGTGCCATGGACCCACGTATCCACGGATTTTGTTGTAGAGTTACCCCCCTCGGAAGGGAAAACCGTGATCTGGGTCACAGTTGACCGGTTCTCGAAAATGGCACACTTCGTGCCTCTCGCGAATCTACCCACGGCTCCTGAACTGGCCGAGCTGTTTACCCAGCATATCTTTCGGCTACATGGGTTACCCTCGCACATTACGTCTGACTGGGGCCCCCAATTTACGGCGAAGTACTGGAGGGCTCTCTGTAAGAAATTTGGGGTGCAGCTGGATCTGACCACGGCTTTCCACCCACAGAGCAATGGCCAAGTCGAACGTACCAACCGTACTCTGAAGGCCTTTCTCCGAGCCTTCGTCGGAGACCTGCAAGATAACTGGGTCGCTCTCCTACCCTGGGCAGAGTTTTCTTACAACCGCCACAAACACTCCGCCACCTTACAGTCCCCGTTCCAAATGGTCTATTGGAAGATTGCCAAATGGTCTATTGGAAGATTGCCTTTGCCCTTGACGGTATCATCGCCGGCAGCGCAGCTAACGGCTAGACAGCTTCACCACCTCTGGCGCTCCACTCAGGAGAAACTTCGTTGGACGTCTGCCCGGTTTAAAGAATACGCAGATAGGTCCCAGCGACCCGCTCCGGTTTTCTTACCCGGGACTAAGGTATGGTTGAGTACCAAGAATATTCAGCTGTGCACTCCTTCCATGAGGCTAGCACCCCGTTATATTGGCCCCTTCATTGTGGCCGAACGCATTGGGGCGGTGTCCTACAGGTTACGCTTACCCTCAACCCTCAAGATACATGATGTCTTCCATGTCTCCCTGCTCAAGCCAGTGGTTCTCTCCCGATTCCAGACTCTGCCTCCGGAGCCCACCGTCGCCTCCACGGACCAGGGGGACACGTACACGGTGAAAGAAGTGTTGGATGTTCGTTTTTGCCGCCATCGTTGGGAATACCTACTCTCCTGGGAGGGGTACGGCCCCGAAGAAAACTCTTGGGAACTCTCCTCGCATATCCTGGATAAGGACCTCCTCCTCCAGTTCCATTTGGCTCACCCGGACAAGCCGAAACCTCCAGGGAGGGGGCGTAGAAGGAGGGGTACTGTTGCGATCCCGGGTCGGCCCCGGGACCGTCACTCACCCCCGAGTCGGGCCCGATCCGCCTCCTCCTCTGTCGGGCCTGAACAGGCCTCCGACACCGCGCTCCTGCTCCGGAGGAGCAGTCGGCGTCCTTCCGCGGCTGGCCCCGCCCCCTTAGGCGCGCTAGAGCCCCAGATTTAAAGGGGCCAGCGCGGGGGAACACCAACCCACCAGCTGATGATGACAGACGCTGCAGGGCTATTTAAACCCTGCAGCTGGAGACTTCCTTGCCTTGCAACGAGGTTCCTCAGGGTTTCCTGATGTCTAGTTGCTGCGTTCCTGTTTGATCTGCTCCTGTGACCCGGCTTGACTTCTGACTCGTCCTTCGTCTTCTCCCTTGGCTCTGGCTTCGTCATCTGACTTCTGGCTCCGACCTGTTTCCGTCCACGACTCCGCGTTTCGCCTCTCCCTTTGGTACCGGCTACACCTCTGACCCTTGGCACTGACTCGGCTCCGTCCACGACTCCGCCTCTTGTCTCTCTCCTGGCTCTTCGACCCAGCTTGGCTCCTGGACCCCGTCTCGGACCTTCGTTGTTTCTTGGTTCTTCTGTCTGCTGGCCCCGAAGATTCTCCTAAGTCCCAGTGGCTGGGCCTCTACGGGCTCCTCCTGGGGGGGCTCCGGCTTCCAGGGTGAATCTCCAAAAGTCCCAGCGGCCGGACTCCTACGAGCTCCTCTCGGGGGGGTACCGGTCTCCAGGGTGAAGGTCTCCAAATCAACAGGGCCCAACGTCGTCCACTCTTCGCCTCGCTGCCGAGCCCTTGGTCGCATAGGGCTCCACCTTGGTCCACTGTTCAAGTCTTCTCCCAGTTCGTCAAGCCGCCTCCCGGTCGGGACGCTAGCTGTGACCCTCCACAGCGCACCATCTCCTGTCCTGACCGGCCCAAGGGTTCACGAAGCTAACTCTAATAGTGCATTATAGATTTGAAAGTTTTCCTACGTAGCAGGGTTACATCTTTCCATCCCTCTGCCTTTTGCAAAATGGTGATTAATTGTTATTCAGGTGCGGTAAGCGTTGAAGATGTTAGCACTCATTATACAAATTTGAATAAGATTAAAAACTTTAACAAGATTGAGCTTTTTTAGCCGATTTTAAACACATATACATGATTTGTTTTTCACAAAAAAATTTTCAAAAAAAATTCTAAGGTAGGATGGAGGTGGGTTTATGATTACAATATTGTAAAATTCTGTGTACAAGGCCATGGAGGCATGTTATATAAAACGTATGAAACCTTCCTCATCCTACTTCATTAATTTTTTCATATGAGTGGGGTAAACCAAGTTGTTTTTTTTCCAAACTCATGGCATACCAAGAGTTCATCTACGTGTTCTCTTTCTTCTTCACAGGATCCTAGTATAATTTTCTTCTAAGCCTGGTTCCTCTGGGTTTTCTCAGCACTGAAGGTAAAATCTGCTATCAGAATCACGGAGTCCTTACCATCATCACTGTCCTCTGTCTTTTTATCCTTACTCTCTTCAATCTGTCTGAGATTTTCTTCTTATTTGGATACATCCTGTAACATTTTTGACATCTGGATCTGGCTCCTGAATAAATATTTCAATTTTATTTCTCTCAGCACCACTATCTCTCTTTTCATTTTCTTGCTTTAAAGTCCTCTTCTTTCTGTGGGTTTAGCATTGATATGCCTTTAAGATTCCACTGCTGACCTTTCACATAAGGATTCTGTTTCTCAGGTTCCCTTTAAAACCTCAGTTTCTCTTCAAGTCTCAGTGGAAAATGTAAAAAGCTTCTTCACTTTCACACACAACTCTAGCTGCAGGAAGATGATGACTCTAGCGGATTAGGGGGTCACTATCTTCCTTGCTGGCCCTTAGTCCTTACCAGAGTGAGTTTCCATTGCTCACTAAAGCAGATCAGAAGAAAAAAACAACTTTGCAGCCCGTTAATCCTAGGCTACAGCTCCTCTCCACAATGGCTTCTCCAGTACATAGACTCAGAATTGTGTAATAATACAGAAATAGTCCTTATTATATTGAATGCCTGATAAAAATAACTTTAAGCCACATATTTTGCACAAGCAAACTACATGGGAGCACGAGTGCTCGTACTTCCTGTGTTCCCCTGAATTCTCTAAGGAAAACTCCACAGGAAGTGTGGATTGGAATAACTGTCCTCTGTTATGTTGTTATATTAATGTAAACTGAAGCAGGGAAGTGATGGCATTATCCATTAGGTGTGTTCATTCTTTTCAAATTAATTTCAAAAACATGACGAATAAGGGCAATTCATTTCATTTGTTTGAAAATAATGCATGAGGCCTAAGGCTAGGCCCGAAGACAGTGCCTCACCTACAGCATAGGCCAAAGCAAGGGCCACAGCCTATGCCCTAGCGTGACACCAGCACCTCGGCCTAAGCCAGGGCCTTGCCTAGAGCATAGACCGAGGCCTAAAGTAGGGGGCCACAGCCTACGCCTGAGTGCAACACAGGGATCTCGGCCTAGGACCAGTCCAATATTGATGCCTCAGCCGAGATTCACAAAAAGTCTTACCTGATCCATCAGGTATCCAATGGCAAAGCCGGGCCTTGACCCGGACCCAGGCCTAATGCTGCAAACTGACCCAGAGGCCAGGTCCCTACCCTGGGGCTTTGGCTTGGACCCAAGCCCAACTCTGTGATTCAGCCCGGAGGCCAGGTCCCAACATCGGGGCCTCACCCTGGACCCAGGTCCCACCACCTGAGCCTCAGCCTCAGCCAAAGCCCAGGCCTGGAGCCCAGGCCTCGCAGCTGTTCCCATGTCATCCTCTTTTCTTCTGACACCATCCACTGGGGTTGTGCCGGAGTTAATTAACTCCTGCGCATTCATCCCAGCAGATGGCGCCATTTTGATGTATGGCAATTGGCTTGTATCTGGCATGGGTCCAGGCCGAGGCTCTGGCGTCAGGACCCAGCCTCTGGCCTGGGTTGCAGCATTGGGCCTGGGTCTGGACCCAGGCCCCAGCGTCGGGACCTGGCCTTGGGCTGGGTCAAAGCATCGGGCCTGGGTCCAGGCCAAGGTCCTGGCATCAGGACCCAGCCTGGGTCCGGGCTCTGGCCTAGGCCCAGGCTGAAGCCTAGGCCTTGAGTAGTCTGAGGTCGCAGCGACATACAGCTCCCTCAGCCTACGCAAGGCAGAGGCTTCGTCCTGGGCCTAGGCCTCACTGGCAGATCCCCACCAGACTGGGTGAGGACTGCAGTGGATCTTGGCCCCGGAATTTTTCCGGGCAAACAGGAGGTCCCAGGAGGACTCTTTTTCATTTTTTGGCTATTTGGGGGTTTGTTTGGTTTTTTTTAATTGTTTGGTTCATTTTTTCTCACAAATGAAATGAATCAAACAATCCATGAACCGAAATTCATGGGGAAAAAAACCTCCTGAAAACAAAGTGAAAACAAAAACAAATCTTTTTCCCCTGCACATCCCTATTATCCATCCTGAAAGCTATGCCACATACAATGTGGGACCTATACCCTTACATAACCTCCTTCCAGAAATATCCACATGGAGAAGAAAGGTTGACATGAGATAGTTTCTCCAGCCCATTGAAGCCAGGGAGGGACATCTGCCAGCCTTAACTCTGGCCATCCCTTATCTATGAGCACCCTGTATTGCTGAGGCTAAGATCAGTCTTTGTCCTAGACAGCCAATCAAAAGATAATCGGGTAGATTTTCAAAGCTGTACGTGCGCAAAAACGGGCACTTATGTGCGTAAACGGGAGTGGCGCGCACAACCCGAATTTTGCATAGCGGTATTTGTGCGTGGAAGTGGACCTGCGCGAGCAACATTACGCAAATACAAAAGGGGCGTGTCGTGGGCGTGTCTGGGCGGAGACCGAACATATGCTCGTAAAATGTATTGTATAAGGGACATGCATAACTCCACCGGCGTGCGCATCCTAGTTCACGCGCGTATATTTACTACTGCTTTTTGTGTGCGCAAGGTATGAGTGAAGGCTCTGCGGCTGCTGTCTGACTTCGCTACAGTTCCAGACATCCGGCAGAAGGCCAGAAGGTGGAAAGGAGAGGGCGTGGGGGAGTAAATGCTGTAAACTGGGACAGTGGAACCGTTTTCCATAGACAACGTTAATGTGCGTATGACCGTAGGAGAGAGAGCCTCAGGAGCATCTAAAGACAGCCATTCATTGCTCATTCCCTGTCTACACATGTTCACAGCAGCAATATGGCTGCTGCAATCCCTAAGGCTCAGAAGGGAAAGAGAGAGGAGGAGGAAGTAGTGACTCGTTACAGACATCACTGGGGGCTGGCTCCTAGGTAGTAGAGCAACCAACAACAGCACCCACCTATCTTAGTACAATCACTAGATATAGGGTGCCACAGTAGGCACCCTATATCTAGTGATTGTACTAGTGTAGTTTGTAAGCCCTGTGAGCTGTACCCCAATGATGCACAGATTATCTTACCTTCTGGTTTTCTCTTATGCTACAGGTGACAGAGGCTATCCCCTCAAATCTTGGCTCATGATTCCCAGGGCCTGCCCCAACACTGCAGCAGAGACTCGCTACAACAGGGCACACCGTAGGACCAGGGCTGTCATCGAGACAACATTTGGCATCCTGAAATCACGCTTCCGCTGTCTGGACAGATCCGGTGGGTGCCTCTTGTACTCCCCCTCTAAGGTGTGTGTGATTTTCCAAGCCTGCTGTATTCTACATAATCTGGCACTTAACAGACACATCCCTGTACCAGAGGATGCCCCTGAACCGAATGAGGAGGATGAGGACATACAGCTGTCCATGGAGGAATTGGAGGAAATACATCGCCTGAGCCAAAGGCGGGCGATACGAGAAAGGAACAGTCTAATAGAAAGCCATTTTCGTAGGTGATAAATGTGCATTTATTTACAAGTGTGAAAAATGTGATAATTAAATAAAAGTAATAAGGAACAAATGAAAACTTGTCACAGTTCACTTCCTTGCCCGTCCTCTCCTACGAGCCTCAGAAAGCCTAGACTGCCCCACCCGGGTACTCCAGCGCAGGGGACTCCTCCCACTGCTTACACTACCTTCAGAGGGCAGAGGTGCCTGGGGCACATCCGGGGCATGGCTACAGGAAGGAATAGCCAGGGGCAACAGCTCTTCTGGTGCTGGTGGTGGAAGAGGAGGTGGTGGAAGCATCACAGGAGGTGCAGGCGGGGGTGGGGGTGCCATCCACGGATAGCCTGTAAGAGGCTGAGGCGCTGGTGGCACAGGTGGCACAGGTGGAGGTACCACACCAGGCGCCTCTGCATGGCCAGGTGGCATCCATGGGTATGGAGGCCCATAAGGTTGAGGGTAGCGCATGAAAGGCCATGGAGCCACTGGTGGCTGCGGCTGCACGGGAGGCATCCGCTGCAGCAGCTCCCTCCAAACCTCCGTCTGCTGCTCAGTAGCCCGGCAAAGGTCTTGGAGGCACGCCTCAAGCCGCTCATACCCCTCCCTGACAGTAAGACGGAGGGCACTGCCTTCCTACTGCACCACTTCAGACAGGCCAGAGATGGCATCCAAGAGACTGGCACCCTGCTGTAAGAGTCTCTCTGCCTGCCTGGTATACGGGTCAGCCTCGGGCTCAGGCTGGTCGGACGCACTGCTGTCCTGCTGCCGATCAGGTTCCATTTCAGCGAGTGGGTCCTCCGGCTCCTCTCCCTGCCGCTGCTGCTCCTCCTCCTCCTCCTCCGCAGGCTGCTCCATGTGCTCATGGGCTTCCCCCTCCTCCTCTTCCGATGAGTCACGGACCACCCACAGATGCCGGTACAGCCGTTGGGGTCGTCTAGGTGCAGGTCCGGGTTGCTCATCATCTGGCTCCCCTAAATTTAAAAGCATATGGGAATTAGCACACTGACAATAGGGGTGTGATGTACTTCGCTCCATATGTGATACATGCTACAGTTGCAGGCCTGACTAATACTCCAGTGGTAGTCACATAGGACTTGTCATGACACCCCTGGGGTATCATGTGTGGCATAGTGTGGCTGTCAACCACACCATGTAGCACCTGCCCTACAACCACTTCTGGACACCAGAGGGTTGTCAGTGTGCTGCATGGAATGTGGTAACTTTCCAGCCAGACCTAGAACAGAGAGCCCTGTCGTACGAACTGCACTTTAACCCTCTACCTAATCAAGCCCCACTGTTTATGCAATCCATGGGCACATGACCTGTGCAATATGCTATGTAACCTGTGAAGTTGGCATGTCTGGTACAGGAAGTTGAAAGGGAAACAATTGGGGAAGGGTAGGAAGGGGCTGAAGGGAGGAAATGGGGAAGGGGGGGGGGGAAGAGTGAGAGGCCCCCTTTGCAAGGTTGAACCTGCAATACTGAGCAGGTGTCATTGATCATATGCCTCACATCAATTCCCAGAGACATGCACCCTCCCATTGACGACTATTGTTAAAAGCCAGCATTGTGTGCCTTGTTACCCATGTGCACCAGCTGATACTCAGACAGTCTACATTGCCCATAAGAACTAACATGCACTAATATTGTAAGACAGTCTGTACACTATACTGCCTGCTGTATGACCACATATATACTGCATCACCAATACACACCAACCAGAGCAGTGCACACTGTCCTGCTACTGTACTCCCAAAAGTGGAGCTGTGCATTGCTCTGTGCTGTCTTGGTACATACATCAGTACAGCAGCCCTGGCTGCAATCCTGGATACTGATTGCTGTACCTGAAATGCTCTTCTGTATAGCCACAGTGTTGGCTATACAGGTTAACAGTAATCAGTAGTTATAGGTACATGAAGACATATGCTGCTATACTGTGAGTAGGTACATGGATAGGATAACAGGGGGATTGACCAAGGTGTTGTTCTGCTTACCTTGCTGCCCTACATGGTGCATGGTGTCCAGCTGGCCAACGCCACCGACAACTGCCTCCAAGATGGTTCCCAGTATCAGCTGCTCAGAGGCTGAGAAAGTGATGTGGCTCCTTTCTCCCTCTGCAAGTCGCCTGGCCTGCTTGTGCTTCACCAGTCTCCTCATGTCCCTCCACTTATGCATTAGTTCCGCAATACTGCGATTGTGATGGAACACGGAATTCACAGCGTGCCTGATCCGCCTCCAGATCTGCTCCTTCCTGTATGCACCCACCGTATGAGACTGTGGACCATACAGAAGATCCCGGTGCCGCATAACATGCTCCACCAGCATGTCAACCTCAGCTGGCAGGAAGTTCGGCTTCCTGAGGAGAACAGGACGTGCTTGAGCCATGGTGAAGATGGCCAGTGAGTAGACCGCCCATCTTTTTAAAGTGATCTCAATTTGTGCGCGACCCTCCCCTGTGGGGCATAACCTATGGCACAGCTGATCCCATCAGCGCGAATACCAAGTACGCGCCAATAATTAAAATTGATGCGGAACATGTGCGTGCTGGGTGACTTGTGCGCGCCGCCTATCTATTTTAATTAAGATGTGCACGCCGCCTATGTACCTCAATCGAGTTGGGCGTAATTGCCTATGAATGAGCTGGGCGTGCAGCCATTAACCAATATATGCCACATGTGCACCTCCCAACAGGTAATTACGGGTAATGAACTAGCCCTTTGTGTGACAGCTACAAAGCCAGTGCATTGCACCTCCGAGAGGCTGGTGAGAAGCCGACTAAACAAATTAGACAGCGATGGTCCCCCTTCATATCAAACCCTGGTGAGCAGTTATCAGACAGTATAGTGAAGTATCCCCGAATAAAAACTGATGACCCCTTCCAACGCTGCAGTAAAGCGACCTTACCTATAATTTTCCCCCTCTGGATTCGCCATCCGCAGCAATCGAGTAGTAGGTGCAGAGACTTGGGAGCTCAGCAGCCTACTGAGAAGGGCAACTCAATCGGGGCCAGCTGCTAATCAGCACCTCCCACACTCAGAGTAAGGTCGCTTTACTGCAGCGTTGGAAGGGGTCATCAGTTTTTATTCGGGGATACTTCACTATACTGTCTGATAACTGCTCACCAGGGTTTGATATGAAGGGGGACCATCGCTGTCTAACTTGTGTAGTCGGCTTCTCAGCAGCCTCTCGGAGGTGCAATGCACTGGCTTTATAGGTGTTCAGGATTGTATGTCAGTGCATTGTGCGCCCACTATAGCAGCCCACCGAACAGCTTGCAGAACCGTCTCATAGACTGTAGCGGCGATGTGCACGCCACATCGCCTTCAGTAAAGTGTATGGGCAAGGCGCCCATCTCCAGTACAGTCTATGGGCCCTGCGCACATGTCTGCTAGAGTCTATGGGCCATGCACACATGTCCGCTAGAGTCTATGGGCTGGCTCTCCAGGCGATTTGGTGTACTGCTAAAGTGGGACTGGATCCTAGTTCTTTCACTATAATGTTGCCTCGCCCATAGACTGTACTGGAGATGGCCACCTGGCCCATACACTTTACTGAAGCCGATGTGACACGCACATCGCCGCTACAGTCTATGGGCGAGGCGGCCATCTTGAGTACCGACTATGGGCCATGCGCACATGTCCGCTAGTCTATGGGCCATGCGCACATGTCCGCTAGAGTCTATGGGCCATGTGCACATGTCCGCTAGAGTCTATGGGCTGGCTCTCCAGGCGATTTGGTGTACTGCTAAAATGGGACTGGATCCTAGTTCTTTCACTATAATGTTGCCTCGCCCATAGACTGTACTGGAGATGGCCGCCTGGCCCATACACTTTACTGAAGCCGATGTGACATGCACATATCCTATACAGTGTATAAGATGGTTCTCCAAGGTGTTCGGTGGGCTGCTCTGCTGGGACTTCAACGTTGCCTCATCCATATACTCTTCCTTCCATCCCTCCCACCTTCCCTCCCTCTCTCCCTCACCTTCCCTCCCTCACCTTCCCTCCCTCACCTTTCCCTCCCTCTCCCACCTTCCCTCCCTCCCTCCCCTTTCCTCCCTCTCCCACCTTCCTCTCCCTCTCCCACCTTCCCTCCCTCCCTCACCTTTCTCTCCCTCTCACCTTCCCTCCCTCCCCTTTCTCTCCCTCCCTCTCCCACCTTCCCTCTCTCCCTCCCTCTCCCACATTCCCTCCCTCCCCCACCTTCCTTCCCTCCCTCCAACACTCTGACAATACATGGACACCTTCCACCTGTCCCTGAAATGACCACACTGTTTTGCGTTAGAAAAATTGTATTTCAAATCAAACTTATTTACAATATTTACAAAAAAAAACTGGATGGGGAGGGGCAGTCTAGGGAGCAAAACTATTTACAGAAAACAAAACTCCCATGAGGTTAGGGAGGCAGGGACCCGAGAGGATGATCAGCGACGACGGATCAGATCCCCCAGGAGCCGTACTGCTGCAGCAAGCAGCAGTAGAGCCCTGGTGATCCGATCCGTTGCCCGGATCATCCTCTCCTGGTAGGCATTCATAGCCCTCATGCCCTCTTGGACCCCCCTCACGAAGGCCAGGAACTGACCATATGTAAGAGGCTCATCCTCGGGGGAGCGTGCCCCCGAGGATGGGCCTCTTCACTGGTGCCGTGAGGGGGGCCGATGAGGCACAAGAGGGCCATGAATGCCTTCGTGGGCCAGCAAAGGCTGGCTCCTGTGTGCCCCAGCGTCCCTAACCCCACGGGCAAAATGGGGAGGTTGCCCTACAAGGGGGGGGGGGGGGGGCTAGGGGAAGGCTGGGGCGCCTCTGTGCCCAGGGAGGGCTCCGCGGCAGGTCACGTCGTCTCCTCCTCGGGGGGGGGGGGGGGGGGGGAGAATCCGCCTCCCCCCCTGGAGCAGTTGCAGCTCCTTCTCCTGCAGCTGGGCCTGGCATGGCCTCATCAGCATCTGTGAAACCAAAGGAGACGTCTGAATACACTGTACTGGGTGAGGGAGGGAGGGAAGGTGGGAGAGGGGGGAAGGAGGGAGGGAAGGTGGGAGAGGAAGGGAAGGTGGGAGGGGGGGGAAGGAGGGAGGGAAGGTGGGAGAGGAAGGGAAGGTGGGAGAGGAAGGGAAGGTGGGAGAGGGAGGGAGGGAAGGTGGTTCAGATGGGGGATACCACATTGCAGTAGCTTGGAGGGGTCACTTACCGCCAGGCCCAGCCCGCTGTGCCCGCAGCCGTTCCACCCACATTGGCCGATGAAGACGCAGCCACCGGGCTTTCTTCTTCAGGTCCTCTATCTATTAAAAAGAAAGGAGGGAGAACCATTACTGTAATCTGATAGTCAGAATAGTAACAGGATACTTGGATGTGGGTGTGACAATATTAATGACTGACGACCATGATATTCTTCAGTAATCATAATAATAGTTATCAGCATTGACAATTGAGGCAAAACACAACACAATCCAAACCAGTGTTAAGCACCAGCATGAAAGAACCCACTTTCTACAGTGCAGATAAATATAAGACTACAATAATCTGGGTCCTCCAGTGAGGCCTAACCTGACATTGACACTCCCACATTCACCACATCAACTGTTGTACAGTCTACTTACTCCATGGGGGTGTGAGGCTTGCTCATTAAATAGGCTTTGCAGCCTCCTCCATGCCCGCCTGAGGTGCCGGAAGTCAGTTCGGCGTCCCTGCACAGGGAACAGCCACCGTTCTCGTCTCACCACCAGGGACGCAGGCAGTTCGACGTCCCTGGTGGTGAAGTTGGGCTGCCTACCATGCCCTGCCATTTTGTGCTGTGTGCGGAATGGGAGGTCACGCCCTCGCGTGCGCATGCACACGGGCATGCGCATGTGCGATTTCGCAACATGCACAAATATCGGCGCGCACAAGTATACCTTCGCGTGCAGTTAATTGAGGTACGCGCACAACTCTTCCTCCATATATGCGCGTATTTTGAGTAGCGCGCGATGTGCGCACGCTATGCAAAATTACTAACATCCGCTGTATGCGCAGGAACGCGCGCTGTTCTACCGCCGCGCACGCTCCTTTGAAAATCTACCCCCAATGGTGGGTGTGTATGGAGGGGGTTTTGAGTTTGCGGCCTTGACTGAGGCAACAATCACAGGAGGGTTCCGGCGCCTCGCTGAACAACCTCCTGCAGTCGATCTCCTGCCGGCGCCATTTTCCGTACGAAAACGATTCGCGGCGGGAAATCGCTCCCTGACCCCCGCTGGACCTCCAGGAACTTTTGGCCAGCTTGTGGGGGGCCTCCTGACCCCCACGAGACTTGCCAAAAGTCCAGCGGGGGTCCGGAAGGACCTCCTGCCGTCCAATCGTGTTCGTCTATGGCCGCCGCCATTTTTCGGCGCCATTTTGGAAAATGGCGCCGGCTGAAGACAAGATTCAGGAGCAGGAGCCCATTCCGGACCGCTGCCGTTCCGGACCGCCGCTGGACCCGCAGGTTATTTAAGTCATTTGGGGGGGGTTCGGGAGGGTGGGGGATTTAATTTAAAGGGTCGGGGGTGGGTTTTAGGGGGTTTTAATGTGCCGGTTTTGCGATTTTTCGATTTTTCACGATTTTTCACGATATTTTACCCCCCCAAACGGCAACAATACGATTCCCTCCCCCTCCCAGCCGAAATCGATCGTTAAGACGATCGAGGACACGATTCACATCCCTAGTTGGAGGGACTGGGTGACCTGACAGATCTCCTCCTCCTCCTTTCTTCTACCCCTCCTTCTTTCCCTATTGCAGGACTGATGCTGCCTCTCTTCTTCAGCTTTCAGGACCCAATCTGATACTCTTCTTCCTTTCTGCCTACCTGCATGGCCCAGTCACCTTTTTTTTCTTCTAAGGCCTACTCCTGCTGCAGCACCTGGTGTTTTCCAGTTCAGCGAGGGTTCCGGCGCCTCGCTGAACAACCTCCTGCAGTCGATCTCCTGCCGGCGCCATTTTCCGTACGAAAACGATTCGCGGCGGGAAATCGCTCCCTGACCCCCGCTGGACCTCCAGGAACTTTTGGCCAGCTTGTGGGGGGCCTCCTGACCCCCACGAGACTTGCCAAAAGTCCAGCGGGGGTCCGGAAGGACCTCCTGCCGTCCAATCGTGTTCGTCTATGGCCGCCGCCATTTTTCGGCGCCATTTTGGAAAATGGCGCCGGCTGAAGACAACAAGATTCAGGAGCAGGAGCCCGTTCCGGACCGCTGCCGTTCCGGACCGCGGCTGGACCCGCAGGTTATTTAAGTCATTTGGGGGGGGTTCAGGAGGGTGGGGGATTTAATTTAAAGGGTCGGGGGTGGGTTTTAGGGGGTTTTAGTGTGCCGGCTCACGATTCTAACTATTTATAACGATAAATCGTTAGAATCTCTATTGTATTGTGTTCCATAACGGTTTAAGACGATATTAAAATTATCGGACGATAATTTTAATCGTCCTAAAACGATTCACATCCCTACCTCCAACTTCTTGATTGGATGTTTGATTGGAGCATGCAGTTCTTAGTCATGCCCATTGTTGGCTCAGGCTGATTGACAGTCAGTTTTGTGATCTCCCCATCCCCTGTCTGTCTTTCCACATTGATTGGTTGTTTCTCTTATCACTTCAGCCTTGAAATTAAGCAAGGGGAGTGTTATGTCATACCACTGGGAAACAAATTTTGGGTGCACAGGGGGCATTCTCTGTAGTGCTGATAGCAGGACCTGGCACTTTGTGGTATGTCTGAACTTACATTCTTCCTCTCCCTCCGCTGCTAGTGGGGAGTCCGGGGTGTTTCTGGGATATTACTTTATGATAATATTGATGTCATTTTATTCCGACCTAGCACCTATGGAATTCCCTGGACCCCTGCTCAGCGCTGGAACTGCGGTGTGTGCGTATGTGTGTGTGTGTGTGTGTGTGTGGGGGGGGGGGGTTAGAGAGAAAAATGTACTTGTGTATCCATGTGTGGGTGTGTATTTCAGTGCATGCCTTTGTGTAGGTCTGTTTGAGTTTGTGGTCAGTGTATATATATGTGTGTGTGTGTGTGTGTGCCTGCCTTTATGTTTGTGTGTGTGTCCTGTGGCCAGGAAGAAGAAAGGTGCTCTGAGCGGGAAAGGCATGGAGTGGAGCCCTGCTGCTACTTCAGCCCTTTTTGGGAAGCAGTGAGATGTTCCTACTGGCCGATGTAATATGGACGTGCTAAATCAGTGCGTTCAAACTTGGCGCCCGCAGTTTCAATGCACACACTGACTCTTCTCCTGGGTGCTCAATGCAGTATTTAAATGAAAAACAAATTAAAAGGGCGCCCAATACGTATGCAGTGGTCAAAAAAGAGCGTCCTTAACGCTACCTATTTTATAGCATAGGACATCCGTATAGTATCGTTCATGCACTGAAATTTGGTCAAAAGGGCATGCAGTGTATGGAACATGAGACATGTTAATTGAAAATTTATTATTTTTATTATTATTTTGACATTTTTAATTTTTCCCCCCAACATCGCGATGTGAGTCATGTTTCGCACCATAATCCTGCTTGGGGGATGTATAAATCGCTGCAAGGAGTTGGACAGTCCTTTTTTGCTTAGTGCTTTGATTGGATCTCTAGTGTGAACTGATGGGTGGGATTCATATTCATATACACTATTGCTGGCAGATCTACTCAGCTTCAATTTCAAGAGGTAAGAGGTATTTTTTTTTTCTTAAGCGAAAGGCATAGATGCCTAATTCTGGATATCCAGGCGAGGCGCAGGATCCAGGCACCTGCACCTGGTGCTTGGGTCCAGGACATCTAGGACTTGGGGGACTGGGTACAGACCCGATAGGAGCGCCCAAGTCCTGTTCCTCACCTGAACATCCAGGACTCGGGTACAGGCACTCGGGTGCCCGGGTGCAGGTCCATCCTTGCATGGACGTCCATCAAAGGAACATCAAAGGAACAAGACCCAGGCGCTTGTAACAGGCCTGTACCTGGGCACCCAAGTTCTGGATGTGCTATCTCTTAATGCTCTCCCATGTGCCCTTCTCCTGTTATCCTTCCATTAATTGTTGAACATTTTGATCCATGTGGCTGGTATGTTGCATTAGGGGACATTGCTTTCTGGACAGTAGATATTCCTACATGTTACCTTTAATTGCAAAGTAATTTGGAATTGACAATGTTCTGATATATGCAATTTTTTTTTTCATTCACAGTTCCGACGGGCAGAGAGTTAGATTGTAATGGCTGAAAAGTGACCCTTTGTGCAGGTGGAGAGAGATGTTGAAGGTCAGGAAGAGCAGGCAGGCCCCAGTGGTTACAAGTGCCCAAAAAGCGATCACGTGATTCACGCTTCTTGAATGACGACAGACTATCACACTTCCGTCACCTTCAATATACCTTGAACCATACTCAGAGACCGTCAGCGAGACAAGTCTTGGTAGTCCTGGGCCACATGGCAGCGACTAATTTCACGGTTCCCAACACCAGGCTATACATGAGACGCCTACAATGGGGACTAAAACGCCAATGGAAACAGCATTTACAACCATTTACGCAGAAGGTATTGCTGACCGCCGAAATGAAAAAAGATATAACATAGTGGCTCCTAGACTCCTCCCTGTCCAAAGGAGCGTTGTTCAGCCCCCCTCCTCACAACGCAGTCCTAACAACGGATGCGTCTCACAAGGGCTGGGGTGCACACCTCGAGATTTACGAAACACAAGGGTTATGGACAATCTTGGAACAGAATCTGCAAATAAATTTATTGGAAACCAGAGCGATTTGCAATGCATTACGAGAACTCCAAGACCACCTGAAAGGACGCAGGGTCATGATCTACATGGACAACCAAGTAGCGATGTTTTACATCAACAAACAAGGAGGGTCCAGTTCATGGTCCCTTTGCAAGGAGACCTTGAAGATTTTCGAACACGCTCACCGAAATTCCATACATCTCCAGGCAACTTACCTACTGGGAGTTGCAAACACAAGAGCGGACAGACTAAGCCGCATCTTTCATCCCCACGAATGGACACTCAACACAGAAATAGCCCAAGACATATTCACGCAGTGGGGGACACCTTCGATAGATCTCTTTGCAACAGAGATCAATGCTCAGGTTCCCAAATTCTGCTCGATAAGACCAAGCCAATTCAGGATCGCTCAAGATGCCTTCCTCATTCCGTGGACGACAGGCCTTCTGTATGCCTTTCCTCCCATACCTCTCATAACAAGAACAATTCAGAAGTGTATAGCGGACAAAACTCAACTGATACTCATAGCCCCGGCCTGGCCGAGGCAGCCATGGTACAGTTTCCTACTTCGACTATCCATCAAAGATCCAATTCCATTACCGAATCAACAAGATCTTCTCTGCCAAGATCAAGGGACACTTCTACATCCGCTACACTCATCTCTACACTTGACAGCTTGGAGATTGAGAGGCTCCTTCTAACAGAACAAGGAGTTTCCACTTCAGCACAATTCATTTTGTTAGAATCAAGGAAACTCTCAACCAGGAAAAATTATAGCTATAAATGGAAACGTTACTCTGCCTGATGCACTTCCAAAGGTGTACCACCCTTGGACTGTTCACCGGAGTTGCTTATTGATTATCTTCATACACTATATGTAGTTGGTCTAGCAACATCATCCATCAGAGTTCACCTCAGCGCCATAGGTGCCTATCATAGACCAATCAATGAGATGCCTATATCCAATCACCCATTACTGACTCGTTTCATGAAAGGGTTAACGTACATTCGTCCTCCGGTATCCAAACCTCCAGTTCCATGGAACCTCAACATAGTTCTGGAACAGCTCATGCTTTTCCCATTTGAACCTATGGACTCAGCGCACATTAAATACCTCACATGGAAGGTGGTATTCCTGGTTGCAGTAACATCAGCACGAAGAGTTAGTGAGTTACAGGCTTTGGTCCATTATCCTCCATACCTGCAATTTCATCACCAGAAGGTAGTTCTCCGAACTCACCCGTCCTTCCTACCGAACGTAGTTACCACATTCCATCTCAATCAGACAATGGAATTACCAACTTTTTTCCCTAAACCACACGCAAACGATAGGGAAAAACTACTGCACACACTAGATTGTAAAAGAGCTTTAACACACTACAAAGAAAGAACAAACTCGGACTCCCGTGTTTCTCAACTCTTTGTTTCCTTCGACCCGAAGGCACCTGGCTTACCAGTGGCTAAACACACATCTCCAGCTGGATAGTACAGTGCATAAAGTTCTGTTATGTCAAACAGAATTTAAAATTACATTCTACTCCTAAAGCTCACCAAGTTAGAGCAGTAGCAGCCTCCTTGGCACACTTAAAGAATGTGCAACCCATAGACATTTGCAAGGCAGCTACATGGTCATCACTACATACCTTCACATCTCATTACTGCCTTGACCAACAAGCAACCACTGATGTGACGATAGGGCAAGCAATACTGCAATCTCTATCCTCCTGTCCACGCTGACTGCCACATAGCAGGCGACAAATTGTAGACCTCTATCAGAGGCGATATCTGTGAGCAGGCCGTGCAGGCGAAAGACGTGTAAAAAGAAGAGATGTGCTAGCTTCGGGGCCGATGGTAAGGCAGGCAAAGAAACAAAATGGGCCATTTTGGAGAATCTGTTCACTATGACCCAGATGACTGTATTCCCCTTAGATGCTGGCAAGCCCACCACAAAGTCTGTGGACAAGTGGGTCCAAGGCTCTTCAGGTGCAGGCAGTGGCTGGAGAAGTCCCCAAGGTTGACCTACTGGTGGCTTCTGTTGGGCACATGTTGGGCAAGAGTCCACGGAAGGACGAGTATCAGAAGACATGGTGGGCCACCAGTAGTAGCTTTGGAGGAGTGACAGAGTTCGGGCATGTCCTGGGTGACCAGCTAATTTAGAGTTGTGTGCCCAGTGCAAGACCTGTCGGAGCTGGTGAGGTACCATAGTCTTCCCTGCTGGAATTGTGACTGTGGCAGAGAGACAGATGCGAGCAGGATTTATGACGTGACACAGCTCGTCTTGGGTGTCTTCAGGTTCAAAGGAGCGGGATAAGGCATCCGCTCGGAGGTTCTTCTCAGTCGGATGATAGCAGAGCTCGAAGTTGAATCAGGAGAAAAATTATGTTCAGCCTTGAGACGCTGGGCATGTCGGAGATGCTCAAGATTTTTATGATTGGTAAAGATTGTGAATTTGAACTGAACGCCCTCCAACCAGGGATGCCACTCTTTGAGGGCGAGCTTGATAGCGAGCAGCTCCCTATTCCCTATGCTGTAATTTTCCTCAGCGGGGGAAAACTTGCGGGAGTAGAATGAGCATGGGTGGAGGACTCCTAGGGTCGAGTGCTGACTCAAAACTGCCCCAGCTCCTATAGCAGATGCATCTACTTCCATAATGAAGGGGCAGTTTGGATCTGGATGGTGCAGGCAAGGACCTGAAAGGAAGACATCCTTTAGGCTCTGGAAAGCAGCAAGAGCTTCAGGAGACCAGTTCTTGGTATCGCTGCCTTTACGGGTCATGGCCGTGAGGGGCGCTGCCAACAGGGAGTGGTTTTCTATGAAGCGATAGTAGTTGGTGAATCCTAGGAATCTTTGGAGCGTCCACAGGCCAGGGCCAGTCTTGGATGCCCTGTAACTTGTGAAGCCTCGTTGGGAGATGATATAGCCTAGGAAAGGCAAGCTGGATCTTTCAAAAAGGCATTTATCGAGCTTGGCGAACAAGTAGTTCTCCCATAGGCACTGGAGCACCGTGCGGATGTCGGCAAGGTGAGTGGTCAGATCCTTTGAAAAGATGAGGATGTCATCTAAGTACATGATGACCTTGGTAGACAGAAGGTCGCGGAAGATTTCATTTATCATGCGTTGGAATGCCATAGTGGCATAACAGAGTCCAAATGGCATTACGAGATATTCGTAGTGTCCATCCCTGGTATTGATTGCTGTTTTCCAGACGTCTTCAGGATGTATGCGGACCAAGTTATAAGCACCTCACAGATCCAGCTTAGTGAAAATGGTGCACCCTGGAGGCAATCAAACAGCTCCGTAATTAACGGTAGAGGGTATCTGTCCTTACGAGTAATGGCATTGAAGCTGCAGTAATCAATACATGGTCTTAGAGACCCAACCTTTCTTTCTGACGAAGAAAAAGCCCGCACCTGGGGGCGAAGTAGAGGGACAGATGAAACCTTTAGCCAGGTTCTCTTGGATATACTCTGACACTGCTCGGGTTTCGGGTAGGTCCTACCCCAGGAGGCATAGTGCCAGGCAGCAACTCAATGGAACAATCAAACTTGCGAAGGGGCAGAAGTATATCTGCCTTCTGCTTGGAAAATACATCCTCGATGTCAGCATATGGAGGAGGAAGACTGGAAGCAGCCACCATGAGGGAATCGCGGAGGAAGGTGCCACCCTCTTGAGGCACGTCTGACGACAGGCTGGGCTCCATTTGGCAAGCTGTAAGGTTTCCCAGTCAAACTGAGGGGAGTGGCACTGGAACCACGGTAATCCCAAGACTACTGGATGGATGGATTTCTCTAGAATGTAGAACTCGACCTCCTCTTCGTGCAAAGCTCCGGTAAGGAGACGGATGGGTTCCGTCACTTGGGAGATCCTTCCAGGTAGTGGGTCACCATGGATGGAGGCAATGCATAGCGGTGTCTCAATAGTGCGAGTGGAAATGCCTAGGAGATGCACCAGGTCCTTGATGATGAAATTCCCATCTGCTCCTGAGTCAATCAGAGCCAAGGCAGGGAAGGAGCAAGAGTCCCAGGTCAGGGTGACTGGCAGTGTCAATTGAGGGGCCAGAGTAGTACTGCTCAAGTTGAGGACCCCGACTGAACTTAGGCTCTGGAGTTTCCCGGACGGACGGACGGAACAAGATAAGAGGCGGTGGCCCTCAGCCCCGCAGTACAGGCACAGACCCGAATGCCTCCGTCTGAGGCATTCCTCCGGGGACAGATGCCCTCGGCCCAGCTGCATAGGTTCTTCTGCTTTGGTAGATTGGCGGGGTTCTGCTGGGGGCGGACCCTGCTGCAGGTGGAGAGCAAGAATGCTCCACAGTGGGATGTCGGGGTGTCCAAACTTCTCGGTGATGGTCCTGGAGGCGGTGGTCGATACATCCTGCAAGGTTGATAAGATCCTCAAGAGAGGTTGGCAGCTCGTGTGCTGCGAGCTCATCCTTAAGTTGAGACAACAAACCGTCCAGATAAATGGCTCAGAGGCAATTCTCTTGCCAAGCCAATTCTGTGACAAGAGTTTGGAACTCAATGGTATATTTGTTGGGAGCTCGTTGACTTTGCCGCAAACGTAGGAGACTGGAACTAACTACAGTCTGCCTTCCAGGGTCGTCGAAGGTCTGACATAAGATGGCCTTGAAACGTGACGGCTCTTGGAGGAGACAGTCAGAATGCTCCCACATGGGAGATCCCCATGCCAGTGCCTTGCCTTCTAGATGTGAAAGAATGAAGGTAACCTTTGTGAGCTCATCCTGGAAGGTTGAAGGCTGCAGAGCAAACTGCATCTTGCACTGGTTGATAAACCCTCTGCAGAGCCTGGGGTCCCCATTGAAATCGGGGTGGAGTGGGTAAGGCCTGCAGAGTCCTGGAGGGTGAGGGTGAAGGCTGATAGCTGGATGGTGCGGACGTCGGTTCTGTCGGGCCAGCGTGGGTATCTAGACGGACTTGGAGGCGCTCGATGGAGGAGGCCAGCGCCTCTAAGAACTGCTGCTGTTCCTGGATCTTCAGAGCCAGGCCCGGAATGGCCTGGAGGGCGGATGGCTCCGCCGAGACCATGGCCTTGGCAACCTGTTGCACTGGTGGTGGATCCTTGGCCCGAGGTGGGGTTGATGCTACCTGTAGGGCAAGCCCCACGGGTCCCCACCGTCGGGAGGTGGAGCAGACCAGGAGATGGAGGCTGACTGGAGCTTCGTCAATACTAGCCCACGTTCCCTGTATATTGAGCCCTTGGGTGCCGGGGCTGGCTGGTCTTAGGCGGGCCTCCATCATACGATTCCCAGTGGATGTTGTAGCAGGCAGCCAGGGACCAGCAGAGGTATCAAAGTGACCGGACGAGGCATGGATCCTGAGGCCTGGGCACCAAGGACAGGCAGAAGCAAGAGCAGGTGACGCCCGGGCAGCAGAAGGCCGAAGCCTGACAAGGCCAAGTCCAAGGAGATACTGAAGGGGAGGTCGGGAACAGGCTGGATTTGGGGGCAGGCAGCAGAGCTAGTCGAGGTGCAGTGGAGCGAAAGCCAAGGACAGGAATCAGTCCTGAGCATGGTACAATGAAGCAGGAGATCAAAGCCAGTGATCAGTCCTGAGCGAGGTCCAATGGAGCAGAGGTCAAAGCCAGTAGTCAGTCCTGAGCATGGTCCAAAGCCAGTAATCAGTCCTGAGCGTGGTCCAAATGTAGCAAGGGTCAAAGTCAGTAGTAAGTCCAAGCAAGGCTAGGTAAGAACCAGGAACGGAGTCAGGAACTGGGACCAGGAACGAAGTCAGAAACAGGAACCAGAAACAAAGTCAGGAACTAGGACGAGCAACAAGCACATGACAAGCATGGAGACCTGTTGCCAAGGCAAGGAATGAGTGTCGGGCCCTGCGTATCAGGGCCCAATGATGTCATCATCCGGGGCCGCAGGTAGGATTCCCATCTCGGCTCCTTTAAAAGTGGAAGAGGTGCACGTGCACCTAGGACGGCGTCATCTCCCTGTGGCACACAGAGGGAGGAGACTGTACAAGATTAGGGAGAACCAGAGGAGCCCGCAGAGGAACAGAGAGAAACCGAGGAGGTGGGGGGTGGGAGCACAAGTGGCTAGCCACCACCGCCAGGGAGGATGGGATGGGTCCGGGAGCCAGGCGCTGGAGGTGAGTAGGCCCAGTCGCAGGCCTGCCACAACAGGGACACGCAACAGGCCTGGTAGGTGTGTCTGATAAAATGCCTTTTTTAATCGCATGTGATAATTACTGCGATAATCCCCATTGGCTGTGGGAGTGCGAAAAGCAGGTTTTTTTTTTACCATACTACAAAAAAAAGTTGTAGTTATTTCCAGCATTAAATCCCGCATTAATGAGCATTATTGTATCGCATTCTGCATTTGTAGACCCTCATTTCCATAAACTCTGCCCAAACTCCTCCCACTGGAATACTTAATGTTTAATTTGCATACACATTTTGCATTGTGTTATTTATCGGGTGCATTAGGGCATTATCTCGCTCGTTAAGGCCTTAATGCAAATTGATAAATGGCCCAGTTAATCCTGTCCTCAGTGGTGTTAGATAGCAGGGCATTAAATGCATCCCGCCACCTCCTCCCTTCCCCTTCCCTGGTTCCTAGTCTCAGCCAAAAAGTTATAAAGAGACCATCCTTAGCACAAAACCCTAACTCTACATATATTTTACAGTGGCTTAATGATGCAGGTATCCCTCTACTAGGCTAGGTTGAGGCTATCATACTCATTTCACATGTGATCTAAACTAGATATGAAAACAATGAATATAAAAAAGATTGGAGATTACATAACTAGTGTGGATTTCAAGTTCCTTTCAATGAAATGTATTCTTTGGAATGAGAGGTCATGAGACGAGAGTGAAAGACAGCAGACTCAGGAGTAATCTAAGAAACATTTCTTTACAGAAAGGATGGTAGATGCATGGAACAGCTTCCCTATGGAGATAGTGAAAACAAGACAGTATTAACATTCATGAGATCATGGAACAAGCATAGCGGATCTCTAAGGGTTAGGAAGGAACTACAAAGCCAAGCAAGAGATATGGATGGTCAGACTGGCTGGGCATATGGTCTTTATCTTTTGTCATATTCTATGTTTCAGTGTTTCTAAGGAATAAATTTCAGAGAGAGATCATGTAACTTTGTAAATGACTCCTTTTTCTAAATAAGTCATTAGAGAGTAAGAAGAGAGAATCTACTAATTTATTCTTTACTGAAACCTATAATTAGGGACAATAAAAGGTTTTGGTAAAATTAGATAGTTTGAGCCCTTTCAGAGGGTCAGAGCATATTTTTTATCTCATCAGTATAAAAGCTCTGATCTCTCTACTTTAGTAGATTAAAATCAAAACCAATCAGAGGGAGAAGCCGGGAAGTTCATTTGGTTAGGGCTTCAAGCTCAAAGGGGGCCTCAAATCTTTCTTTGGTACCTTATTTTATTTCATCTGTCCTCATTTTTTTTTTTTTTTTATTATGTTTAGGGGCCTCTCAGGACTTCTGAGAGTTCCTTGTTAAAACTACAACCATGAATAAAGCTATAGGTTTCAGACGGTGCTACAGATGATGCTCTTAGCAATGCTTGCCATTCAGTTCAGAGAACTATCCAAGATGGGCAATGACATCCTGCTTCCCCTCCTGCATGTAACTGCTCTCTCTTTCTCTCGCTCGCTCTCTCTCTCGTTCCTTTTAAAGTGTAATGAGTTCAAGATGTCGGGTGGGATTATTGGGAGGAAAGTATGGAATCAAAGCAAAAAAATGAAGTAACCACTAATGGAAAGAACTGTCTTCACATCAAATCTGAAAGTATGGCAATAGCTTTAAAGTTAAATTACTGAGAAAGAGCGAGAGAGAGAGCATATAAAATAGTGATGGTAATATGACTCAGCATTTTCCAATAGTTTTCATTAAATGAAACCATGCTTAGCATACCAAATTCTCTCTGTAGTATCTCATGTTTATTTTAATGGCATTAGCTTTGGAGACTGTAGATATTACTCCTCTGATGGTCTTTTCATATAACATTATAACTTTTAGCCACACTGCTTTAAAAGACTTCTACTCAGAACAAAATATTTATAGCTATTACAGACTGCACAGGTGTGATGATCAACAAACAAAATGTTGAGATTACTTACCTGATAATCTTTTTTTTTTTTTTTTTTTTTTAAATCTCATAGTAATTCACTCAAACAATTAATTCAACATCTTTCTCCTTATTATTTTTCATCATCAAATGGAAATATTTACCCAACATCTAAATTCATACAGAGGCTCAGATATGGGAGCGAATTTAAGGAAATTAGAATTATACTTCTATAAATCATATTCACAGCTAGCTCTTGAATATTTTATTTTATTTATTTATTTATTTAGAGTTTTTATATACCGGCAATCATGAAAACATATCTTGCTGGTTTACATCGAACAGGAGTGCATTATATACAAAAACTAGAACTGTGGTGTCCGAAGGTACAGTTACATTTAACAAGGGTAGCCGAACTTGAAGAAGGAAGAAGAGAGGAGAGAAAAGAGATGGTTAAACAATATACAATTTACATATAGTATACAAAATAAATGTTATATACAAGAGGAGTGGTGTTTTAGGAGTCATTGGAATGTGTCATTGGGTTGTGTCCGGAAATGCTTGTTTGAATAACCAAGTCTTAAGTTTTTTCCTAAAAGTTGGGAGGCAGGGCTCCTGTCTGAGGTCTGTAGGAATGGAATTCCACAAAAGAAGGCCAGCTGTGGAGGTGGCGCGATCTCTTATGGTGATGTGTCTGGTCGTTTTCGCTGGGGGAACTTGGAGGGAGCCTCTATAAGCATCTCTAGTAGGTCTGGTAGAATTATGTGTTTGGAGAGGGAATTGAAGATCGAGAGTGGTGAGTTGATGTATAGTTTTGTAGGTGATGGTTATGGCTTTGTACATGATGCGGAAGTAGACTGGTAACCAGTGAAGCTCTTTCAGGACGGGGGATATGTGGTCTCTTTTCCTTGCGCCTGTCAAGATTCGGGCTGCTGAATTTTGAACCATCTGTAGGGGTTTGGAGTATGATGATGGTAGACCTAGCAATAGGGAATTGCAATAGTCTAGTTTCGAAAAAATGACTGCTTGGATGATCGTTCTGAAGTCTTGAGCGTGGAAAAAAGGTCTTATCCTTTTCAGGACCTGGAGTTTATAGAAGCAGTCTTTGGTTGTTTTGTTGATGTGTGCCTTGAAGTTTAGCCGGTTGTCTATATTCTATCTACACACTAGACAGTGGGGAAGATGTAACTAGTCTTCTTTGCTCGATGAAATTCTTTAATTGCTCGGGTAGGAAAAATACAAACACATCTTGCTCTTTCTTTAGCATACATTTGCAGGGGAATTTCAGGACATAAGAAAAACCCATACTAATCGCCTCCTGCCGGTAGGTCAAAAACTCTTTTCTTTTTTGCTGTGTAGCATAAGATAAGTCTGGAAAAATTTTTACCACATTATCACAAAAGGATATAGGGTAAGCTGAGAAATATTTCCTCATTACCTTATTTAGGTCTAGAAAATTCTGAAAGGTAACTAATAGTACCCCCCTATCTATTACCCTTTCGGAATTCTCCAAGAAATTCGAAAGGTTTCCTTGAAAAGGTAACTCCAAAGTATTACTACTATTACAGACTGCACAGGTGTGATGATCAACAAACAAAATGTTGAGATTACTTACTTGATAATCTCCTTTTCCTTAGTGTAGACAGATGGACTCAGAACGAATGGGATAGTATCCGCGTGCTAGCAGTTGGAGACGGATCTGACGTCGGCACGGGGTATATATATCCCCACAGGAAGCGTAGCAACTTAGTAATCTTCCTTGCAAAAGCTGTTATGGATGTGTGTACTGACGCTCAGTGAAAAGTGAAACAGGATTCCCCTGACCGATTGATAGTAGCTGGAGACCGCCAGCATTCACAACCGGAAGGCGTGAACACCTGGTAGAGTGTACGCTCTTATGTAAACAAATGACATGGCTTACCTCGATTGGTGAAACCCATGTACACAGGCAGCTGGGCGGGATGCGGAGTCCATCTCTCTACACTAAGGAAAAGGAGATTATCAAGTAAGTAATCTCAACATTTCCTGGCATGTAGCCAGATGGACTCAGAACGAATGGGATGTACAAAAGCTTTACACCCAGCCTGGGCGGGAGTCTGCCTGAGGACCATGTAGGACCGCACTCGCAAATGCTGAGTCCTCCCTGGCCTGGACAGCCAGATGGTAGAACCTGGAGAAGGTATGGAGGGAGGACCATGTCGCCGCTTTACAGATTTCTGCAGGCGACAGCATCCTGGATTCTGCCCAAGATGCTGCTTGTGCTCTGGTGGAATGAGCTTTGACTTGTAGAGGCGGAGACTTCCCGGCCTCCACGTAAGCTGCTCTGATAACTTCTTTAATCCAGCGGGCGATGGTGGGCCGCGAGGCCGCTTCACCTTGCTTCCTCCGCCTGTGCAGGACGAACAGATGGTCCGTCTTTCGTAGTTCTTGTGTCACTTCCAGATATCTGGGCAGCAATCTGCCAATGTCGATATGGAGTAATAAACGCCCTTCTTCAGATTTCTTCAAACCCGCCGTGGTAGGCAAGGATATGGTTTGGTTAAGATGAAACTGTGAAACCACTTTAGGTAGAAAGGAGGGAACCGTACGAAGATGGATAGCCTCAGGAGTGATTCTGAGAAAGGGATCACAGCAGGACAGTGCTTGTAGCTCTGAGATGCGGCATGCCGAACATACCGCCAGTAGGAACACCATCTTCAAGGTTAGAGAATGGAGAGATAGTCCCCGAAGGGGTCTGAAGGTGGATCCCGCGAGGAAATCCAAAACAAGATTGAGGTTCCATAAGGGCACAGGCCACTTTAGTGGCAGACGAATATGCTTGACTCCTTGCAGGAAGCGAGAAACATCTGGGTGCTTGGTGATGGTTTTGCCATCCCTCTTGGGACCATAGCAAGACAGCGCAGCCACCTGAACTTTGATGGAGCTGAGGGAGAGACCCTTCTGAAGTCCATCCTGCAGGAAATCCAACACAATAGGGATTGTGGTCGCATGTGGATTGGTGCCGTGAGTGTCGCACCATGCTTCAAATACCTTCCAGATCCTTACGTAGGTGAGGGACGTGGAAAACTTACGAGCTCGGAGGAGTGTATCTATCACAGGTTCCGAGTAACCTCTTTTCTTCAGTCTAGCCCTCTCAATGGCCAGACCATAAGAGAGAATTGAGCTGGATCCTCGTGGAAGGTCCCAGAGAGGAGGCAGGGGAAGAGGCTCCCCTGCCAGTAGTCTTCTCATGTCTGCGTACCAGGGTCTTCTTGGCCAGTCTGGTGCCACTAGAAGAACTAGGCCCCGGTGTTTCTGAATCTTGTGGATGATGGTGCCCAGCAGAGGCCACGGAGGAAAGGCGTATAGCAGAGTCCCTGGAGGCCACGGCTGGACCAGGGCATCAATTCCGTGTGAGAACGGGTCGCGCTTGCGGCTGAAGTATCTGGGTACTTGAGCATTGGACTTGTCCGCCAGTAAATCCATGTCCGGAATCCCCCAGTGATCCACAATCATCTGGAAGGCTGCGGGTGACAGCTGCCACTCTCCCGGATTTAGGCTTTCTCTGCTGAGGAAGTCTGCTGTGGTATTGTCCTTCCCGGCAATGTGGACGGCGGAGATGTCCTGCAGATTCGCCTCTGCCCAAGCCATCAGTGGGGCGATCTCCAGAGATACTTGTCGGCTTCTGGTTCCGCCCTGACGGTTGATGTATGCCACCGTGGTGGCGTTGTCGGACATCACTCTGACTGCTCTGTTCTTCAGTCTGTAAGCAAATCAAAGGCATGCCAATCGGACTGCCCGGGCCTCTAGACGGTTGATGTTCCACGATGCCTCTTCTCTGTTCCACCGCCCTTGTGCAGTGAGTTCTTCGCAGTGTGCTCCCCAGCCGCTCAGGCTGGCATCTGTGGTGAGCAAGGTCCACGTGGGTGATGACATCTTCGACCCCCTGCTCATGTGGTTGGACTGCAACCACCACCGCAACTGGGTCCGCACTCTGGCTGGCAGATGAAGGCGCGTGGAATAGTTCCGTAGACGGGGGCTCCAGCGAGAGAGCAGGGAGTGTTGTAGAGGTCTCATATGGGCCCTCGCCCAAGGCACCACTTCCAGGGTGGATGCCATGAGACCAAGAACCTGCAGATAATCCCAGGCTATGGGCCGACTGGCTCCCATCATATACTGGATACGCTGCTTAAGTTTCAACTTTCTCTTGGTAGTGAGACTGACTGTGTCTGCCCGGGTGTCGAACTGTACTCCCAGGTATTCCAGAGACTGGGAAGGCTGTAGGCATTTCTTGCTGAGGTTGATTACCCAGCCCAAGTTTTCCAGAAGGGCGATCACTCTGTTGGTTGTCCGAAGGCTCTCCTTTCGAGATTTCGCCCTGATCAGCCAGTCGTCTAGGTAGGGATGGACCAGAATTCCTTCCCGCCTGAGTGCCGCTGCTACCACTACGACCACCTTGGTGAATGTCCGTGGTGACGTGGCCAACCCGAAGGGCAGAGCCCGAAACTGGAAGTGGCGTCCCAGAACCTTGAAGTGTAGGTAGCGCTGATGATCCGGATGGATCGGGATATGCAGGTATGCCTCTGACAGGTCTAATGCCGTGAGGAATTCTCCTGGCTGTACTGCGGCCTTGACGGAGCGCAGAGTCTCCATGCAAAACCTCGGTACCCGTAAGTATCGATTGACTTGAGGTCCAGCACAGGCCGAAAGGTGCCCCCTTTCTTGGGTACCATGAAATAAATGGAATAGTGTCCAGAATTCACTTCCCAGGCAGGTACTGGGATGATGGCTTTCAAGGACAGGAGCCTCGCCAGGGTAGCTTCCAATGCTGCCTTCTTGTGTATGGGACATGAAGATTCCACAAACTCATCTCCCTCCGGACAAAAGTCCAGATAATATCCCTCCCGGATAATGGCGACGACCCACTGGTCCGACGTGATCTCGACCCATCTGGGGTAGAAGAGGGTTAACCTGCCCCCTATGGCTCCGTTCCCCAGATGAATCGGCAGATTCTCATTGAGAGGTGCGGCCGGGACCCGAGCCCGGGCCTGCTCCCCTCTTGTGCTGCTTGGTCCGAAAGGACTGATTCCTGGCCTGAGGACATGGTGCCTGGTAGCGACCCCTGTAAGGAACAAAGCGCTGTGAACTCCTGCCCCTGGAGGGCCTTGGAAAGGCGCGCTGGCCCCTTCTGAACCGATCTTCCGGCAGTCTAGGCACTGGAGAGGCACCCCATGTACTGGCCAGTTTATCAAGGTCGCTGCCAAATAGGAAAGAGCCCTTAAAGGGCAATCTGGTGAGGCGTGTCTTTGAAGGCGCATCAGCTGACCATCTCCGGATCCAGAGCTGCCTCCTGGCGGCTACGGAGGATGAAATCCCCTTAGCTGTTGTCCGGACCAGGTCTGATGCAGCATCTGTGAGGAACGAAAGAGCTGACTCCATGTCAGCTGCTGGAGCGTTGTTCCTAACCTGTGACAAACAGGCAGACGTCACCACTGTGCAGCAGGTCGCGATCCGCAAAGATAGAGCTGCCACCTCAAAGGTCTGTTTCAGAATGGCGTCCAGTCGCCGGTCATGAGGCTCCTTGAGGGCCGTCCCCCCTTCAACTGGAATGGTAGTGCGCTTGACCACAGCGCTAATCAAGGCATCCACCTGAGGGCACGCCAGCAGGTCCTGGATAGCCGGTTCCATTGGGTACATGCCCGTCAGGGCCCGGCCCCCTTTGAAGGAAGCCGCCGGTACCACCCATTCTAAATCTATCAGTTGTTGTGCCGCTTGCAAGAATGGAAAATGGCGGGCTGTAGGACGAAGACCTTCCAACAGGGGGTTCTGCGCAGAGGGTACCGAAGCGCTGGGACCTGTAATATCCAACTCCGCCAGACACTGAGACACCAGGTCGGAGAGATCCTCCTTAGGGAAGAACCACCTCATGGTTCTATATGGCTCAATCCCTGGGGGAAGTTCCCCCTCGTCCGGGAGTTCGGACTCGTCCGGTGAAACCTCCTGGTCTGATTGATCTGGACTGTCCAGCGGCGGGAGGTCCCGCTCACGATAAGGGCGTGAGGGTCCAGGAACAGGATCCATAGGAGCCGCCACCGCAGCGGCAGCCGCAGCAGCCGCCGCAGTTGCAGCCACCGCAGGAACAACAGGAACAGCAGGAACTGCAGGGCCTGGACGGGAAGCCGTTTGCATCTGTACAAAGGCATGAATCCCCTTAAAGAGATCCACCCAGGAAATTGAAGCAGCCTCTAATCGCCGGGGTACAAGATCCCCCGGGATTCCCGATTGGTCGAGACTGCCCGCTAAATCCGGGGTAGCCCCTGGGGAACTGTCAGCAAATCGTGGCTGAGACCGGTCCTGGCCCAAGGGTCCCACGGCCTCCTCACATTGGGCACATAGGGAGTCTGGCTCTTCACTGTGCGTGGCCCTAAGCTGGCATTCAGAGCAGAGGCCAAGGGCTTTAATGCCTGAGGCAGGCGGCGCCGCCGCTGAAGACGCTGCTGCGTTCTGATCCATTGAAAAGTATGCGCTGAATGCTTAATACAACAGGCGCGCAATAATAATAATAATATGCGGCAGCAATATGCGTTTATTACAACAGGCGCGCAATAATAATAATATGCGGCAGCAATATGCGCTTAATACAACAGGCGCACAATAATAAGAATAAGCGGCAGCAGTATGCGCTTAATCCAACAGGCGCACAATAATAATAACAAGCGACAGCAATATGTGCAATATGTTCTCAGCAATAGGCGGCCAAGAAAACAGCTCAATTGTATGCAATATGCACTCAGCAATATGCAGTTAGCAATACACGCTCTATGGCTTTCAATAGGCTCTCAGCAATAAGCGGTCAGTAATACACGCTCAATGGCATTCAATAGGCTCTCAGCAACAGGCGGTTAGCAATACACGCTCAGTGGCATTCAGTATGCTCTCAGCAACAGGCGGTTAGCAATACATGCTTAATGGCATTCAGTATGCTCTCAGCAACAGGCGGTTAGCAATACACGCTCAGTGGCATTCAATAGGCTCACAGCAGTAAGCGGTTAGCAATACACGCTCAGTGGCATTCAATATGCTTTCACTAACAGGCGGTTAGCAATACACGCTCAGTGGCATATGCTCACAGCAATAAGTCAATATACGCACAAGGAGGAATAGAGCCGCGCCTATTACGGGCGCTCAATACCTGAACAAGGCCCCAAAATGGTGTCCTCATCGGCATGCCACGCCGCCGATCCTCTGCTCCTTGGAGACCAGAAATAAGAGATGTACACCTTACCTGATCCTCGGCGCTTCCCGGCTGGAACCCGGGCGGTCTCCGGCTGCGGGGGAGAGGGCAAGTACCTTCACCGCCGCGTTTGAGGATATGCACCCGCTGCCTCGTCCACGCCAGGACCGAGGCGCCTCGAAAGCCTCACCTGAACCTCGCCCGGGGGCTGTGTCCCTGCCGCGATTCGGCCACCGGACCGAGGACTTACACCTCCGGGGTGATCACGGAAATCACCCCGGGAAACTCTACTGGGGGAGGGACCTTAGGGTATCACCGCAGGAGTGCGGGGCTCGATGCTATAGAAGTTTTAGTAAGTAGAAAAAGAAAAAGTAGATTTGGAAAACACGCTCAGCTAGAGTGCAGGCTCTCCAAACTGCTTTGGAGACGGAAATTACTAAGTTGCTACGCTTCCTGTGGGGATATATATACCCCGTGCTGACGTCAGATCCGTCTCCAACTGCTAGCACGCGGATACTATCCCATTCATTCTGAGTCCATCTGGCTACACGCCAGGAAATATACATTTAGGGGTAGATTTTAAGAGGCGCGCGAACAGCCTACTTTTGCTTGCGCATCAGACTCAAGCAAAAGTACGCTGGATTTTAGTAGATACGCGCGGAGCCGCGCGTATCCACTAAAATCCTGGATCGGCGCGCGCAAGGCTATCGATTTTGTACAGCCTGCGCGCGCCGAGCCGCGCTGCCTCCCCCCGTTCCCTCCAAGGCCGCTCCGAAATCGGAGCGGCCTCGGAGGGAACTTTCCTTTGCCCTCCCCTCACCTTCCCCTCCCTTCCCCTACCTAACCCACCCACCCGGCCCTGTCTACACCCCCCCCTTACCTTTGTCGGGGGATTTACGCCTCCCGGAGGGAGACGTAAATCCCCGCGCGCCAGCGGGCCTGCTGCGCGCCGGGCCGCGACCTGGGGCGGGTACGGAGGGCGCGGCCACGCCCCCGGGCCATAGCCACGCCCCGTACCCGCCCCCAAAACGCTGCCGACACGCCCCCGGAACGCCGCGACGACCGGGCCCGCCCCCGACACGCCCCCCTCCGAGAACCCCGGGACTTACGCGAGTCCCGGGGCTCTGCGCGCGCCGGGAGGCCTATGTAAAATAGGCTTCCCGGCGCGCAGGGCCCTGCTCGCGTAAATCCGCCCGGTTTTGGGCGGATTTACGCGAGCAGGGCTCTGAAAATCCGCCCCTTATTGTTTCATTATACATCTATCAATACATTGCTATCACAAATAATTGTGTTTAAATGTTGTTTACAATTTTTGATGTCTCTATTATTTTTGTTTGTCTATACATATATATGTTTTTTGTATGTGTATTGTAATATTATATTAAGAGATATGTATATATCTTTTGCCCTTGACAGCCCCTGAGGCAGCTCCTGCAGGAGCGAAACTCGGCCAGAGTCGGGCTTTTTCCAATAAAGGCTGTTTTTTCACCGATCAGCTTGTTTTCCCTTGCTTGTCAGCACTTTGGATCGGCTTCCGATTTGTGTCCTGGGTCCATCCCTTATATATTTACCATGCATTGGCCAGAGCATTAAATTGCAGCAGGCTCAAACTAGGCTGCAGTAACTCACTCAGTGGCTAGGCCACTGGCTGCTAATGCTACATGCAAGCATTGAGGTTAGCAGTTGTGGCACTGCAATCCTATTCCTATTTCCTATCCTTTTCAGGCCTATTCTGTTCTTTGGACTAAAATAACTTCTCCCTCCCACTTCAAGTCTTACCCATAAGGGTTTCCCTATCTAACACTTCTCCTTACCTCCCATCCCCCAGATCTTAGTTTTTGGGCACTTGCCAGGTTCTTATGGCCTGGATTGGCCACTGTTGGAAACAGGATGCTGGGCTTGATGGACCCTTGGTCTGACCCAGTATGGCATTTTCTTATGTTCTTATGATCTCACACACAGGAGCAGAAGCCAAGCACAAGCATCAAAGGGATGATAGGCCATGCATGGTTGGTATCCAGGGAAAGTCTGCAACTTCCAGCCTCATATTTCTAGAAGAACTTACATTACATGAATCCCTGAAAAAAGCAGGAGTCCCTGCAGACTTCTACAATAGTGGGAAAAAATACTGAACTGGGACAATCCACCCCCAGGAATGGAAACTGGATGATACACCTGAGAGCAGAGCAAAGACATGAGCTGGAATCAGACTCACAGGACAGGAAGGATTCTAACATAAATATAAAAAAAGAGCCAGCTCCTAGAACATGTTAAGATGAAAGTATTTTGAGATATATAGCCCAAGACCACAGAGCAGATACATAATATAGGATATTGGATGTATAGGATATAGGTGTGACACAACACCTATTTGCCTATAGGTTTAGTACTAGAATTGATATACTATACTAGTAGTGGCTCACTGGCTTTAATAGCTAGCCACTAGCCAGTGACACTAGGCTAATAGCCTAGCTAGCTATAATAAATCTAGTAGATTAAACAACTTAATACATCTATATAATATTAATAAATATAATATATATATATATAATATGATATAATATAAATCTACTAAAACTCTACTGCTGCAATGCACATAAAGCACCTACCTTGTCCTTTACAAGCATTGCTGCTGGTGCCTAGGCTAGGATAATGCTGCGAAGTGCTCACTCAATTAGAAACAGAAAAAAGTAGCAGTACTAGCTAGCAAGCTCACTGATAGTGGCTACTACTGGCTGCTAGCTATATAGGCTACTGTGGCTACTGGCTGGCTAGTATCAGCTAGCTAAGCTAGCTAAGCCAGCTACCCCTTAACAATAAAGACTGTATTAGCTATCAATCAACAGCTGCAGCTAATGACTGATTGAATAAAGAGCTGATGTTTTCTCCTCAAACCCACAAAACAAAAGCAACACACAAGCAGAGCACTCCTTATTAAATAGCTATTATAGCTAGTGACTAAAAGCAGGAGGGAAAATAAACCTATAATTGGCCAATTCAAAAATGATGCATATGAATAATGCATATATAATGCAACAAAGACCACCTTTCTAAAATGCAGCACAGGGATTGGCAAATTCAAAACACATCATCTGCCAGTGTTTGGTAACAGAAGAATAAACAAACAAATTCTAGTCACATGACTGATGACATAAACACAATAATCACAGACACACTACAGTAGGATTAAAACTTTTGTCAAGCTATCCCCCATTCCCCATCCCCCCCCCATATAAAACAATCTGTAAAAAACAGCACCTCAGCTGTTGGTAACCTTGGTAACATGAATAAATAACAAGACGACAACCAATAGGAATACATATTCATCCCTAAATTGACAAAAAAGTGTCAATTTAGTATCATTTTAACTTACTGCGCACTAACATATATCAATGAGCACTGTCATACACATAGGGGTACATTTTAAAAAACAGCGCGAGCTCGTACTTTTGTTCACGCAACTGGCGCGAACAAAAGTATGCCGGATTTTAAAAGATACGCATGTAGCCGCACGTATCTTTTAAAATCCGGGGTTGGCGCGCGCAAGGCTGCGCAAAATTGGCAGCCTGCATGCGTTGAGCCGCGCAGCCTGCCTCCGTTTCCTCCAAATACGCTCCGAAATCGGAGCAGCCTCGGAGAGAACTTTCTTTTTGTCCCCCCCCCACCTTTCTCTCCCTTCTCCTATCTAACCCATCCCCCCAGCCCTACCTAAATCCCCCCCACCTTGTTCGATGGAGTTACGCTTGCCTCTCGCAGGCGTAACTTGCGCGCGCCGGCTGGCCAGGCCCCGACACAGGCCGCTGCGTCGGGGCACTCTGCCACGCCCCCGGACCACCCCGGACTGCAGACACCCCCCTCGGACATGCCCCCGGACCGCCCATTTTAGCAAGCCCTGGGACTTACGCGCGTCCCTGGGCTTTGCGCTTGCCGGCGACCTATGCAAAATAGGCGCGCCAGCGCGCGAGTGCCCTGCGCAGGTAAATCCGGCAGGATTTATGCGCGCAGGGCTTTTAAAATCTACCCCATAGTGCGCACTGACACAGAGTCACTGCGCAGTATAGTGTGGCGGTATTTACTGCTCACTACGTCAGATATTCAATGGGCACTAACTTCCGTTAGAGCGCAGTAATTCAAAAACTGACTTTAACCTGAAAATTCGTTGAAATTTGATTCTTTTTTTGCGATTGACGAACAATGATGAATTAGACAATGTCGTTGACATTGTCTAATTCATGAAAGACGAATGCACATCACTACAAGCTAGTTGCCACCCTGATCTGCCAGATTCCTTTCACACAACTCATGAATATTATTTTTAACTGACATTAATTTTGTTAAAATATGTAAAAATATGATTGAATTATATGTTTTTCCTCATGTAAAAACAAAATTATTAGAAGGAGACAGCAAAAATATCTCTCATTCCCTTCCCGTCCTTACCAATATATCACCTATAAGAAAAGCAAACTGGCCAGGCTGCTATGGACCCCTACACGCTAGCTAGCAGAATACCTCACCTTGGTAACATTTGCAGAACCTCAGCAAATACAGAATAAAGGAACCATAAAAAGTTAGACATAGAAACATGCAGACAAAACTGAACTGGAAACTGTAACAAGCCAGATTCTGAATGCTGTTTAACAATGAAAAAACAGAAACATTATCATGCCTCATAAAACATCAAACAAAATTAAGAAATATAAAACATCAATCATACTAGTAAAACCATGCCAATTAAAAGAATAAATATTTCAAAACAGCTGATAGACTCTATCTTATAACAATTGAACTTTGTTCGATAGAATACTTACAGAGTTCTCCAAATTACCGATCTTTTTGGCCTGTTCTTCAATCATTATTTTATTTTAATTAACATTAGAAGTTAGAGAAACATTTATTTGAGAGCTGTTTGCGTTCATAATCACACACACACACTTGCTCACTCTCTCTCTCCCACATGCAACCACACACACACTCTTTCCCACATACAATAATGCACGCTCTCTCTCTCTTCCATATGCAATCACACACACTCACATTTCTATTTTCTCAGTCCCACATGCAATGACACACACAAATACTTACTCTCTCCCACATGCAATCACACATATTCTCTCTCCCTCCCACATGCAATCGCATGCACTCACATGCCCACTCTCTCCCTTCCAAATGCAATTATACACACTTATTCTCATTCCCCTATAAGCAATCATACACTCGCTCTCTTTCCCACATGCAATCACACATACTCACATGCCCAGTCTTCATCCCACATGCAATCACACACATACACTAAAATGACCACTCTCTCCCTCCCACATGCAACCACACACTCTTTCCCACATACAATGCTCTTTCTCTTCCATATGCAATCACACATTCTCACATTTCTGTTCTCTTCCTCCCACATGCATTGACACACACACATACTTACTCTTTCTCCCACATGCAGTCACACACATTATCTCTCTCTCTCCCACATGCAATCACAAACACTCACATGCCCACTCTCTCCCTCCCAAATGCAATTACACACACTTATTCACTCATTCCCCTATAAGCAATCATACACTCGCTCTCTTTCTCATATGCAATCACACATACTCACATGCTCAGTCTTCCTCCCACATGCAATCACACACACACACTAAAATGACCACTCTCTCCCTCTCACATGCAACCACACACACACTCTTTCCCACATATAATAACACACTCTCTCACTCTTCCATATGCAATCACACACACTCACATTTCTGTTCTCTCCCTCCCACATGCAATGACACATACACATACTTACTCTTTCCCTCACAAGCAATGACACATATACACTCTCTCACTTGCAATCACACACTTTCTCTCTCTCTCCCACATGCAATCCCCCGCACTCACATGCCCATTCTTGTTGCGCCCGTTGGTCTCAGACAGCTGCAACCTCTCATGCTCACCTCTTTTTTCTCTGCACCATCAATTCTCGGAAGAATGGCGGCCTCCGCCAGTCACCACTGACTTCCCTGACGTTCCCGGGATGGCATGGGCACCATCTTGCTTCTGGAGTCACTTAGGCGCGCGCATGCACATGGGCCACCTATGTACACGTCATGGCAGGAACCTCGGGGGCGTCCCCTCATGACGTCATCTCGCTACCTGTACTTAAACAGACTGGCCCAATGCTCCTACGAGTTAGCAAGGAGTTCTTCTTGTTACTGAATCGGCTTCTCCTTGGACTTCCCGTTCCTGTTCCTGTCTCGATGTGTGAGTACCCGCTCCTCAGGAGCTCTTCCGCATTCCTAGGCTATCCGCTCCTTGAGGGCCTTCCTCCCTTGATCTCTGGGAACCATTCCCTTGTGAGTACCACTTCGTTCATCTCTGCCAAGCCTTGCTGGAATTCCCCGCGGTGTACTCCATGCCTTGGGCCACTACCGCGTCCTCACCAGCAGGATTCGCTACACCTTACCCTGGGCTGCAGGATATTGTTTCTTCATTCTCAAGTACCTTCTGAGCTCCAGGACCTCAGATTAACTCAACACCATCATCACAGTACAGTCATCTTCGGCGTATCCTGCGCTGTGGGCCACTACTGGATCTGTATACCTGAGGTATTTGCTACACTATTGAGAAAGACTGGTGTACCCTGCTCTGCGGGCTACTACCGAATTGTCACATCTGAGGTGTCACCCTGAGTATACCCTCAGCTCAAGAACTGTACTTTGACTGCATTACCCACTCCACGGGTTCTGTTCCAGAACTGCACCTTTAACTGCATTCCCCGCTCCACGGGTTATGCTCTCTCTCTCTCCCTAATAAAGTCTATCCTACAGCTGTGTCCTAGCTACTGAGACCACTCCTACTGGCGGTGAGGCCCACAGGGCTCCTCCCTATGGGCGGAGACATCTCTCACCTTGGCCCAGGGTTCACATCCATACCAAAACATAACAATTCTTTCCCTCCCAAATACAATTACACACACTTATTCACTTGTTCCCCTGTAAGCGATATCACACTCGCTCTCTTTCCCACATGCAATCACACACACATACACACACACATTCCCTCCCTCGTTCCCCTGTAAGCGATATCACACTCGCTCTCTTTCCCACATGCAATCACACACACATTCCCTCCCTCGTTCCCCCTCATGCAATATCATGCATGTTTTCTCTCTCTCCCACATGCAATCAACACACACACATGCGGTCACCCACGCCACCATCTCATATGCCTACTGACTCACACATATACTCTGACTGCCTGGGCTTCTTCTTAACCACCAATGGGATGAGGTCTTTTGGTGGCTCTGAGTCCTCCCTCTCTCTTCTGCCACCATGGGGCCTCTTAGTCTTCAGCTTCTTCTGGCTGCTCTCTCTCCTGCCTGATTGTGGAGTATGCAGCAGCAGGAGTCGCATTTAACCAAACGTCATCTTCTGCTGCTGCAGGGCCACTCACATGATAAGAACTGTGAGACTGACCACAGCATCAGGAGATAATGCTTGGTTAAATGTGACTCCTGCTGCTGTCACTGAGGTGGGGAGGATGTAATCACTATGCTGTTGTCATACCTATGCAGATCAAGGTCCAAGCTCAACACCCAAAAGCACAGTTTTCTGATGCCCTATTTTCTGTATTATAATTGTAAACCCCCTTTATTGTGTCACCTTCTGAGGCTACTGAACACAGCCAACCCATTGCAGCCTCTCTAAAAATGCATGGATTCATGCTATGAGAAGCAGGATTCACCTGCGGGACCCAAGGAATTACCAAACAAAATGAGTTCACATGGAAAAAGTTATGTTATAAACAAGAACAATTTTTTTATTGAAATTCTAAATCTCAGAGTCCAGAAAACCAAAAATAAAAATTAACAAATACTCCAAAACGCACAAAAATGGGATAAACATCTTCTAAGACAATTTACAGTTCTCAAAGTGGCTACTCATTCTTCCTTCATACAGGATGAGTCACCCAAAAGAATAATTTTCCAAGAATTATGTCTAGAATCCAGGAAGCAGTGCAGGACCATGGCCAGTGGCCAAGCTGCCGCCGAAGAGAGCAGGAGCTGAGCCGGGCCACAGCAAGGCAGACTGAGGAGCAGCTCCATGCCACAAGCAAGGTTGGGGACTGCGGCCTCCAGGCTGCGAGGTGGAGAAGACATCACCAGCGGCTCTGTGCTGCAAAGAAGGCTAAAGTCTGTAGCTCCTTGCGGCAGTGAAGATGAAGGACAGGCTGTGGCTACTTGCTGTGAAGATAAATGCCTGCTTGCGGCTGGCCCGCGAGCAGAAGTGTAACAGATCCATCCTATTTCAAGCTCCATAATTAGGTCTTCTAATCAGTTCTAATGAAACTTGTGGGTAGATGTCATCAGAAGGGTGAAGAAAACTCAAGGCACCAAACGTGGCATGAATAGCTTCAATAAGGCACTTTAAGAGGAGGAAAGCAGTAGCAAGAGTTGCAAGAACATGTCAAGCCTTCAAAAGAGGGCAGTAACAACAGTGGCATGCACCCCCAAAAGCAACATGAGAGGGGCAAAGTGACATTAAGAATGGCATGAACATCCTAAGGCACCATGAAGGAGGAACAAAGCAGCAAAGGTGGGACAAAAAACTTCAAGGTACTATTAGAGGAACAAAGCAGCCACCTACAGTGGCAAGAACTCACCAAGGTATAAAGTCTTGAGTATGGCAGAAAGACCCCCAATGAGTAGGATAAGGGGTAGAGCAGTAGGACAAAATGGCAGCAAGATCCCTAAGGTGTCACATAAGGGGTATAGCAGCAAGGAAGACTGGCAGCAAGACCCCAAGATGTAGAGTTTGGGTTATGGCAGCAAGACTCCAAGGTGTAGTCTGTGGTTTAGCAGTAAGCCAGATTGGTAGCAAAACCACCAAGGTGTAGCATAAGGGGTATAGTTGCAAGGCAAGGTGGTAGCAAGACCCCCAAGGGTGTAGAGTCTGTGGTATGTCAGCAAGATCCCCAAGGTGTTTTCAGTCATCCTGCTACTCACATGGAAATTCTTGAAAACCAAGTAAAGACATATTGATTATCAAGAGCAACTTTTCCATCAATACTGCCTGCTCTTTTTGGAGGTTGCTCTTAACACCATCAATATCGTCTACCTCTCCTACTTCCTCACTGGAGGCTAAGATGCTACTGAATTAATGACTAAAGCTCACATATTCTCTTTAACTACTAGCTCTTTGATATCTTCTAATTCAGGAATCAGTTTTTGAAAATGCTGCCTCCATTACTTCAGAAACAGTAATCATGGATGAGTGCACTACTAGCTTGGGGCCCCTGTCCTATTAATGCCCATTTTATAAGGTTTCCAAATCTTTTTCCCCTCCTCCAAAGAAAGAGAGAGAGAGAAATTGGTAGTGGCGGCACATGCTTTCCCAATTTTAAGTTTTTTATGGCTTGAGCTAGCTTCCGCTCATGGCTTTTTATAGCTAAAAAAAGTGTCATTTAGGTTTAGAGGCAGGACTCCCTTTCTTTTCACTGCTACTACCACTGCTTGTGCTTTACACAGTCTGGGCTGGCTCTGTGGGAATACCCAATACTCTGCCCCTACCATTTTTCTGCACACTGCCATTCCTTCCCCTCCCCTTTGGAGGAATTTGAATTGGAAGCTGCTACTGGGAGTTTCAATGTCACAATATATTTTATTGATACTGCACTACCCATCAATTTCACTCTAATACTGACGGAGTGCCTGTCAATCAAGTTAACAGATTGAATTCACTTTAGCACTTAGAAAGCACTGCCAACTTGCCAAGCAGAGTTAGCAACTTGATAGTAGCACAAACTCATTTTATCTTTCTAGGGCTATCCCTCACAGTGTGTTAAAAAATGTATCATTTATACATATACACACAGTGTATGTGTGTACACTGCTGACTGACTGCACACTCACAAAAAATGTCAGAGAATAAACTGAGAAGGTTGGCAAGACTGCACTACTCTTCACTGCAATATGTCTGCAGCTAAGCAGTGAAGTACACTGTGCAAAGTCAAACAGACAGGGAAGATAAGAAAAAACTCTTTGCCAATTCCAAAATTCTTCTCCTTTGGCTCAAATAAAGCTTCTGAAAAGACAAGATTTCTCTCTGAAAGAAAATAGTTTCTTTTGACTTGCTCAAACCTTTCAGTGGGAGGATGTCAGTATCATTTTATCCAGATGCCAGCTATCAGCTAGTTAAAAAAAGTTGTATTTATTTATTTATTTAATGAGTTTTATATACCGTCATTCGGTAAAGCCATCACAATGGTTTACAAAAGCTCAAAATTCAAGAATTTTAACAATTGAGCAAAAAGGGATAACAGGAAGTATATTAAACAAAGGGGAGATATTTAATTGCAAAGATATTAACTGGCATTTGCACTACAGGTTGCACTAAGGGGTGCACAAAGGGGAGGGCCCCTTTGTCATGCCCCTTTGGCGTGCGATGCACGCGCGCAGCGCCTGGTGGCAGGGCGCCTTTCAACGGTCGGAACTGCCCCTGGTGACGTCAGGGGGGGGGGGGGATGGGCGGGGCTTTCGATTGGGTCTCTCCCTCACATTGTAGTTCTGTTTTTTTTTCCTTTTTCAGTTTCAGGTGATATTTTTTTCTTCTCTTCTGTTCCCATGGCGATGGAGAAGTGCCGCAGGGCACCCAAAGGTGGTGGGTGGGCTGCCAGTTCGAGGGCGCCAGTGGCAGGGTGCCTTTCAACGGTCAGAGCTGCCCCTGGTGACATTGGGGGGGGGGGGGGGGCTTCTTCCTGTCTACTTGCTTACTTCTCCCACCTTGCCTCTGCCCCGGCTACTACCTTGCACAGGCATTGGTTAGTTATTATTGTTACCAGTCTCATTCAAACACTTTTCAATGGACAGACTTGAATGGGAACCATAAATGAATAAATCAAACATTTTTGTTTTAACATGTGGGCACACTTTATTCCTTTTAGGGGTCAATAAATGAAATGCAAATGCTCTTATTTGTTACATTTTACTCAGTTTCAAATTATGAACATCCCTAGTGTTTTATTTTACCATTGTGAATGTTTCAAAAGTAATAGAATACATAGCTTCAACTACCCTGCATTCCATCTTTTTCAATGGATTTTGAATTAAATTACCTGCATTAAACAATGTTGTCTTAACTATTACCTCTTATCACACAAAATCATCCATAATCAGTGAATCAGAAGTATGATAGCAATAATAATTTTGAGCAAAGGATGGTGTCAAGTTCAGGTAATTACCCACAAAGGCTTTAGTTTGTGCAGAGGCAATGCTTAGTAACACATACTGCATCATACATTCAGTTCTGGTCTGTCCTGTTTTCTTGCTGAAACCCAGCCACAAGAACACCACCCAGATAGTGGGAACTTCATTGCAACCTTCAGTCAAATTTGTTACCCGTGGTAACCATCAACAAATCTGCTGAAGCCAGCAGGAAACTGGGGCTAGAGCTGATTGACAAGCTGATTTGATTCATATACCACAGAGATTTTCTGAGATAAAAAAAAATCAAAGGTTTAATTTTCATGTACCTTCCAGAAACAAAGTAAGTAAATTTAAGAATAATACAAATCAGATTAATAAGCAAAGGTTCATTCAAGGAATAAATAAAATATGCAACTGTTTCATTCTATTCACTAACAGAAGCTTCTTATTGCTTATTAAAAGAAGTTTATCCATAAAAAACTATTATTAGATTGAAATGTGCTAAATTTGATCTTTATTTTCTCTATATTGTTAGACATAAAAACATATTTATGGATGCACATGAGTAATAGCTTATTTTGTGTAAAGGATGGTCCTATTAAAATGAAAATTATGTTTTCATTCTTCTATAAGAGAAAAGACTATTGCAGTAAGATTTTGCTTTGATCAGATTATTTTTAAAATATTGTTTACTAACAGAATTGTACTTATAAAATAGCATTAATACAATAAGAGAATGATTGGAACTGCTTTTGCATCATTACCCTTGCTATTGGGAAATAGCATTACATCTGCTGCTGGAAAAATTCTTGCAAACCAGTTGCCCTTCTTCTTGCGAATATTAACTGCAGGTGAATGCATCAAGAGGACAATTTTCAAAGCCAATAATGTGCGTAAATAGAGATTTATGTGCAAAAATTGAGTGTCTGAAAATTGCCTTCCTGACGTGGCTGAAACTGTTGATGTTGATCTACCATGTGCATACTATTGAATGCATTTACAAGAGAGATTCCTGGGGGTATGCCTAGGTTGGGGGAGAAAAATAACGCTTGTAGATTTATTTTTCATCTCTATACACATGATTTTGCATGGAAAAAGTACTCGCACAAAAAACTGGTACAAATTTTTACACTTATGGGTGAATTTTAAAAGCCCTATGAGCGCCAAAGCCGGGATATATGTGCGTGACTTGGCCTGGTGTGCACCGTGTGGATTTTAAAACCAGTGTGAGTTCACAAATATCATCTGATACATGCATAAACATTTTTCTCACCAAAAGGAGAGGGGCATGAACGTGGTCTGGGCAGAGCATGGGTGGGACATGGGCAGGGCAGGCCAGGTCTGTACCATGAAAACAGTGCATAGTATTTACATACACAAGTGTGCACCGGGGTCTCCTACAGCGTAACTTTACTTCTGCTAAGGACGGCATGTAAGTCATGTAAAAAAAAAAATACGCTAGTTAGTGGAGTTTTAAGGGTTGGGATAATAGGGAGAAAGGGAGACAAGTTAGCTAGGGGGTTTAGGATGTCCTTTCCTTTACTGGGGTGAATTGGGAGAGAACTGGGAATAAGACCAATTGCGTTGCCCTGCATACCTACTAAAATTCAACTCTCTTCCGCGCTTGAGATGACATTCGCATACACATGCGCGCATCAATATAAAATTGTGTGCGCATGTACATGTAGATAGCCGATTTTATAACACACGTGCATGTACATTTTCTAAGAGTAGGGATGTTAATTCCAATGTAATGGCTAAACTCCAACAAAGACTGTACAATCAGATCTGATAAACTCCCCTTCATAGAATAGTCACACTAGACATAGAAAAACAAATATTTTAATTCTATGGTAAGTTGATTCAAGTTTTTACATTATTGGCCACTGTTGGAAACAGGATGCTGGGCTTGATGGACCCTTGGTCTGACCCAGTATGGCATGTTCTTATGTTCATAGATTTACAGAACCTTTCATAAACAGATGACTAGTTCAAATCTAATTTGGGATAATTACCAATAGTGGCCTATGTGAAATGAATTGGTAGGATCAGTTCATCTCCCAGTTACAAGTGTCAGATAACTAGAAAACCCACATCATAATTGGGTATTAACTGGCAGCCATAAGAACATAAGATATGCCATACTGGATCAGACCAAGGATCCATCAAGCCCAGCATCCTGTTTCCAACAGTGGCCAATCCAAGCCACAAGTACCTGGCAAGTACCTAAACATTAGATAAATCACAAGCTATTATTGCTAATTAATTACCGTAATAGCAGTTTATGGATTTTTCCTCTAGGAACTTATCCAAACCTTTTTTAAACTCAGTTATATTAACTTCTCTAACTACATCTTCTGGCAATGAATTCTAGAGCTTAATTATGCGCTGAGTGAAAAAGAACTTTCTTCAATTTGTTTTAAATGAGCTACTTGCTAACTTCATGGAGTGCCCCCTGGTCCTGAGAGAGTAAATAACTGATTTACATTTAATCAAGAACATAAGAACATGCCATACTGGGTCAGACCAAGGGTCCATCAAGTCCAGCATCCTGTTTCCAACAGTGGCCAATCCAGGCCATAAGAACATGGCAAGTCTGACCACTCCATTATCAATACAAGAACATGGCAAGTCTGACCACTCCATTATCAATACAACCCTCTCTCTACAAACCCCATCCATCTCCTCTCCCCCCCAGCCTAAATCCTTCCAACTTCGTAAAACCTGCCCCCTAGACACCCTAGCAACGGCTTGCTCCAACATCCCAAATCACATTGACCTGGAGTCAGCAGATAGTGCCATATCCTCCTGGACAGAAACTACCCAAAAAATCGCCAACAACCTATGCCCAATCATTCGAAAAACAATCACACAAACCAAATCATCCAAAAAACCCTGGTACACCCATACGCTCAAAACCCAAAAAATCCAGCTTAGAGCAGCTGAAAGACACTGGCGCAAACACCCCTCTCCTGCCACAAAAACCACCTATTACCAACTTATGCACACATACAGAAACGCCATTCAAACAACCAAAAAAGAATATTATGCCAAAAAAATTCACCACCTCCAATTCAACCCAAAGGCACTATTTACCCTAGTCTCAAACTTCACCAAACCCAACATGTCTACACCCCAAGTCCCCTCCACACAGACCCGATGCAATGAAATTGCCCTCTTCTTTAAGAACAAAATATCCAACATCACTGCCAAGTTCACCCCTAATACCAAAAACTCCCCCAACACCAACAACATAACCCCCCCCCACCCCACACACACCCACCATCCTCCCTTCGTTTGCACCCTCCTCAACTCTAGAAATAGAGAACATCTTAAAAAAGATGAGACCTTCCTCCCATCCCTCGGAAAACCATCCCAACTAAACTTCTTCTCGCTATTCCTAAAACAATAGCCACCACACTCTCCAAAATCGTGAACTGCTCCCTGGAACACGGCCTGGTCCCTAACTCCCTGAAACAAGCTGTGGTCAAACCCATTCTAAAAAAACCCTCCCTTGATCCCTCCAATCTATCTAACCTCCGTCCTATCTCCAATCTCCCTTTCCTCTCCAAAGTCATTGAGAAACTAGTAAACTCCCGTCTCTCTGAATACCTGGAACAATCCAATATACTCCGACCAACACAATACGGTTTCCGAAAACACCTTAGTACGGAATCCCTACTCCTCTCCCTTACAGATACAATCATCAAAGGAATGGATGCCGGTAACTCCTACCTCATTGCCATGCTAGATATTTCCGCCGCTTTCGACACCGTAAATCACAACATCCTCATCAACACCCTCATCAGTATAGGAATTTCAGGTACTGCTCTTTCTTGGATAAAGTCCTTCCTCCAAAACCGTACCTACACAGTCCTCACAGACAATTTTACATCCCCTCCTGTTAATCTCGACTGTGGCGTTCCCCAAGGATCCTCCCTCTCTTCCACCTTATTTAACATTTACATGCTCCCCCTTACAAACCTCCTCTCCAACCTTGGTATCACACATTTCATCTATGCGGATGATGTGCAAATCCTCATCCCTTTCAAAAACTCTGTGCTCACTGCTATCCAAAACTGGAACACCATTCTCGCCTCAATAAACCAGCTCCTCACTGACATGCACCTAGCCCTCAATCCGCAAAAAACTGAGCTCCTCCTCATCTCCTCTAGACATGCAGCCACACCCACTCTCTCCACCCTCCATTCCCCCAACCTTCTCTCTAACACAAGAAACCTGGGTGTTATACTTGATAACCAACTAACCTTCAAACCATATATCAAATCTATCCTTAGCAGCTGCTATTTCAAACTACAAACCCTCAAAAAACTCAAACCCCTTCTCTACTTTTCCGATTTCCGTACAGTACTCCAATCCATAATTTTTTCGAAAATTGACTACTGTAACGCTCTCCTACTTGGACTCCCTTCTACCCACATCAAACCTCTACAACTCCTCCAAAACGCTACTGCTCGTATCCTCACCAATGTCAATAAGAAAGACCACATCACTCCCACCCTCATTGATCTCCACTGGCTTCCCATTCACTCACGAATTATTTACAAGACCCTCACCCTCATCCACAAAAGTATTACTAACGAACACTACAACTGGCTAAACCCACCCTTCCTCCCTCGTACCTCCACAAGACCCACCCGTGCTTCCCTCCATGGAACCCTTATCCCCCCCTCCATAAAATCCACTAGACTCATCTCCACCACCAATAGAGCCCTTTCCCTTGCAGGCCCATCCCTCTGGAACTCTATGCCTCTTGACCTACGTACCGAAACCTCCACACCTACTTTCAAAAAGAAACTCAAAACCTGGCTTTTCCTCCAAGCATACCCCCTTTCCTCATCAGCTCCACCAACTAACATGCTAGCCCAACCCTCATCTCTCTCCAACATCCCCCGTTCAGGTCCTACACCCAATACCCTCCCCCTCTAATGATTCATACAATTTTTGTATATAACAAGTGTACATATTTCTCCCTCGAATCCCAATTCATATCTTATCCCCATGTGTCTGTTTGCACCCTCCCCCTGCCCCCCCCCATTTGTCTCGACTACCCCCCTCCATCCCTCCCTTAGTTATTTAGTTATTTATTCTGTTACTGCGTTTATGTTATACACCGTTCTCTGTAAAGGCTACGCCTAAATATCTTTTGTTGTAAGTTACTTGTAAACCGGCACGATGTGCAAACGGTTGCCGGTATATAAAAATAAATAAATAAATAAACAAACAACTACCCAAAAACTAAGTCTATTCCATGCTACTGTTGCTAGTAATAGCAGTGGTTATTTTCTTAGTCAACTTAATTAATAGCAGGTAATGGACTTCTCCATGAAATTATCCAATCTTTTTTTAAACACAGCTACACTAACTGTAATATGGGCATCCAGTACCTCACTCATCCATCACCACCATTCACATTCCAAAAATTCACAGAAACATTGCTTTGGGTAAATAAGGCCGCAGCTTTATTTAACGTAGCATCGTCCACTTGCTCCTTCGCCCTCCTCTGCTTCCCCGGATCACATCTTGCGTACCTGGTCCCCCCTTTGGTTCCCGTGTAATAACTCAGTCTGATTACGTTTTTGGTAATAAATGGCCGCAGCTTTTATTTGAACTCATAACAAGAATAACTCTCTCAGATACCCGAGCCGGCAGCTTGCATATCTCGCTGCCCGCCGTAACCAAGCAGGGCAGCCTCTGTCTGCCCCCCGCCATGCTCCAAGCAAGGGGGCCCTCTCCTATCCGCCTTTTTGGCGCCACCGGCTACATGCCATTCTGTGGTGTCCCCCGCACCACTTCCAAATCTTGCCCTAACCGGCCCGGGTGCCCGCTCACCCCCTTTCCTGCTGCGACAAACGTGTTAACATTGATCAATGAACCATAATGCTAACTAACATCGTAAACTAACTATTATTATTCAAAACCAATGTCCCGATTGCCCGTGGTACTGCATGTCTGGTTTACTGGGAGGGTGGGTGGGTCTGCTGGTGCAGCGCGCTCGCAAAAAGGGGCGCGATCGTCTAGCCAGGCCCTTTTAAAGGAGGGGGTTGTCGTCACTGGGCAGTGCCGCTGGCGCTCCTGCTGACGTCAATCCCCGGCTGTGATCGAGCGGGCCGCGCTCGATCAGGTAAGTGGGCTGCCCAGCGGTATTGGAGCGGTGCCGTGCGTGCGGCCCTTCTCCCATTCCCCCGTTCCGGCCTCCGGCGTCGCAGGGTCGAGCAGCCGTTAAGGGTGGGCTCCGACCACTGGCGCCGGGCCCACCGATTAACGTAGCATCGTCCACTTGCTCCTTCGTCCTCCTCTGCTTCCCCGGATCACATCTTGCGTACCTGGTCCCCCCTTTGGTTCCCGTGTAATAACTCAGTCTGATTACGTTTTTGGTAATAAATGGCCGCAGCTTTTATTTGAACTCATAACAAGAATAACTCTTTCAGATACCCGAGCCGGCAGCTTGCATATCTCGCTGCCCGCCGTAACCAAGCAGGGCAGCCTCTGTCTGCCCCCCGCCATGCTCCAAGCAAGGGGGCCCTCTCCTATCCGCCTTTTTGGCGCCACCGGCTACATGCCATTCTGTGGTGTCCCCCGCACCACTTCCAAATCTTGCCCTAACCGGCCCGGGTGCCCGCCAAAACACGAGGTAGGGAAAAACCCTTGCCTCGTGTCCCCCATAAAATATAAGCTGTGGCCATTTACCCGACTAGTTCTTCGATGGCTCCCTGTATGGTAACGTTGAATATATCGTATCCGATGTCGGATAGGTGAATCTTATCCACTCGGAACAATCCTGGGGACATGTCGTCCGCCCACATATGTTTGATTTGCTTGCCCCCAACTTTTTGGATCCATGCCCCGATTTGTCTATTGACTTTTTTCCTCCCTCGCCCCCATAATTTTGAAGTCTTGAATTTTGGTCTCGGAATGATATCTGACCAAAATACCGCTGCCTTTGGGTATAATTCCATTATTTCTGCTATGTCACGTTTTACTAAGGTAATCAGTCTTTTACATGTCATTATGTTCAAGTCATTTCCCCCTAAATGAATGATAATGACGTCAGGCGGAGCCCGAGCCTGTTTCAGGTGGCGTATGAAAGGCAACAGCTGCTCCCAAAGCATTCCAGGCGTTCCCTTCCGTTCGACGCTCCAATTCTTGGTTGCCATTCCTAAGTGTATTCCGTAAGGCCGGTCGCGAGCTCGCTTCGCTGCCCATCGAACGTAAGAATGTCCGATAATCAATGCTGTGTATGCTCTTTGCTGCTGTTCTGTAAGAGAATTGACAATGCATGTTAGCGGGAACCATGTTCTCATTAGATAACTGTGTCCGCTCTGTCGAGGCGAACATATAAATTGACAGCACTGGATTTCCACCGGCCGATCTTTTTGATGGTGTCGGTCTTCAGGCCGGCCTGCGCCGCGCTTGTGGCGGCTCCGATTCTGAAGGAATGTGTAGTGAACTTTTTTGGGTCCAACTTCATCCCTTCCACGGCTGCTCTCAGTACCGCGGAGAATTGGAATCTGGTTAGAGGGGAACTATCGGCGTGAATTAGAAGAAGCTCTCCTCCTGTCGGGCGTATTTTTCTATAGTTTTCGAAGTTGCGTATTGGGCACGTTACGCATGTAGGAATTGGGGAGAGAGAGAGTGTGGTGCCTCTCCCCTCCTGATCGGTTTTTGACTTTGGAATGGTAATCGTTAATTTTTTTGTGTTGTAGGCTACGTTGTCAGTCCTCAAACCGCTTTTTCCTTCGTCGTTCTTGTTGTTGGCTACCAGCTCGCTGATTCGGAATGCTCCGAAGAATGCCAAGGAGAATGCTAATCGGAACAATACTGTCTCGAACTGGTTGGAGCAGGTGACTGGTAGCCTTTCCCATAATGACCTCAACATGTTGTGTGTGATGGGATGTCTATGATCCTTGACTGTCGCTGTTTGTCTTGCCCAACCTGACATCAATTTTTTGATGAGAAATGACTTAGTGGGATCGCCCCATCCGCGGGCTTTTATGAAGAATGCAAAACCCGCCATACTTTTTGTTACAGAATTCCGAGTAACGCCTGACTCTTTTGACGCGACGATGAATGCCCCCATGAGGTCTTCGTTTATGGGTCCCGCTTGCCATCCGTTTTTCTTCAAGAATTCGGCGACTGTCTCGTATCCACGCCGGTACGCCCTCCACGTGGATGTGGCCACTGACCTGCGTATCAAATCTTGAGTACTTGGCGTCCAATGCTCCATAAGCTCGTCGGCATGGGAGTTCCCATTTTCTCTGCTGTCGGGACCTGCTTGTAAAACAAAGGCAATTTAGCGCGGGAAAGGGAGTCCGCGGCGCCGTTGCTTATGCCTGGCACATGTCTAGCGCGCAGGGTGATGTTATTCTGCAACGCTTCTAGCACTATTTCCCTTAATAAGGTGACCACCGCAGGACACTTTGCTGATTGGGCATTTATTACCTGTACAACAGCCTTGTTGTCGGACCAAAATATTATGTTCTTGTTTTTGATCCTTTCGCTCCATAGCACTAACGTCACCCAAATCGGAAAGAGTTCGAGAAAAGTAATGTTCTTCGTGAGACCTCCCCTTATCCAGTCCTCCGGCCACTTCTCGGCGCACCAAGCATTCTGGCATATGGCTCCGAAGCCCCAACCTCCTGATGCGTCTGTGTGGATGTGTAACTCGACGTTGGACATTGGAGGTCCCTGTAGGATCGATATTCCGTTGAAGTTGGTGAGGAAAGTGTTCCATACGCTGAAATCGTCCCGTATTTGCTTAGATAGCCGTAGGAAATGGTGTGGCCTCTGTATTCCGATTGTTGCTGCTGCCAGCCTCCTCATGAAGACCCTTCCCATCGGGATAATTCTACAAGCGAAGTTTAAGGTTCCCAATATAGACTGGGCCACACGAAGCGTTATCTTCTTTGCTGATCGTACTTGCTGTATTAGACCCCGAAGTTTTTTCACCTTCTCCTCCGGGAGTTTTGCTATCATTGAGTTAGAGTTGATTTCAATTCCCAGGAAGGAAATGGTTGTTGTAGGACCTTCCGTTTTGCTATGTGCTAATGGCACACCAAAGTCGTTCGTCAACTTCTTAAATTCTGCTAGTTGTCTGAAGCAAGCGCTCGATTCTCTGGGGCCGACGAATAGGAAATCGTCTAGGTAGTGAATGATGTTGTTTGAGGATGAGCGCTTTTCCATGACCCAATGTAAGAATGAACTGAAGAGCTCGAAGTATGCACATGACACGGAACAGCCCATAGGCATACATTTGTCGAAGTAGTACGAGTTTTTGAACTTGAAGCCCAGCAATGGGAAACTCCTTGGGTGAACTGGGAGTAAGCGGAATGCGGATTCAATGTCCGCTTTTGCCATCAAAGCCCCAACTCCGCAAGCTCGTATTAGCTTTACTGCGGAGTCGAATGAAGCGTACTGAACCGTGCATTCCTCGGGTGGCAAGTGATCATTTACCGAATGCCCTGGGGGGTAAGAGAGGTTTAAAATCAATTGGTATTTTCCCGGTTCTTTTTTTGGAATTACTGCCAGAGGGGATAGGAACATGTGCGGGAAAGGTGAAACCTGGAACGGGCCAGCGATTCTGCCTAGTGCCATTTCGTTATCCAGCTTATCTTGTACTATCTCCTTGAATTGTGTTGCTGAATTGGCGTTGCCGGTGTGCGTGTCCTCGATGCGTCCTTGAAAAGGAATGACAAAACCTTGCGAGAAACCCTCGGTTAGTTTGTAAGCTTTTTGTCGATTGGGATATAGATCTAACCATGGTTGCATGGCTTCCAGTTTTATGGGCGAGGGAGCTTTTTCAAATTGTGGAGTTTGTGATGCCTTTTGGCTTACTCCCTGCAGCTTGCCTCCTTGGACATTTTGAAAAGGGGTGAGGTGCTGCGCATTCTGTGCATATATGTTTGAACTTGCAGTCTGGGAAGGTGCAACTTGTCTTGTTGTACTTCCAGCAGGTGGTATCTTGAAGACGCGTATGGGGTTTTGCGTGAAAACGATGTGGGGATGACCTTCTTGTTATCCTTGTCCTGCTTGCATTATCGAATGGCTTTCGTGTCATCTGGTTGATCCATAGACTGACGTCTTGCGTGCCCCATGTCATGAAACGGTTCTCCTCCATTTTGTCGCGGAATTGCTCGTCATAATTGAGCCACGCCCAGCTATCATGCTGCTGGTAGGCCCTTGAGATATTAACGGCGTAACTCAGCATGGGGCCATACTGTGTCGGGTCCCTGTGACCAACAACGCTCGTCATATGCATGAAGGCAATGACCCAATTAACAATGGTTTTGGGAATTTTTACCTCTTTGTTCAAGGAGGTGGATTCCGCTCTCCGTTTCTTTCTTTCCTCTGTTTTTCGTCTTCCGTGCAGAATGGAAAAAATGTCTACATATTTGCGGTTTTTAATTTTCTTTCTTAAGGTCTTAGGTACCGCCTCCCAAAGTTCGGACAAAGTAGTCAGCGCCGGAGGACCCCTTGAGTCCTGTACGCTCAGGTTAGGGGTTGCTCGTTGGCCGCTGTCTGAACCTGTGTCTGAGGACGAGGTGGTGGAATCGCTGCTCGAGCTAGATGTGGATCTGCGCCTGCGCTTAGATCTGTGCTTTACCCGTTTTGTTTGCGTTGCTTGCTGCGCATCTTGCGATTTCTCGCCCCCTAATAACTCACCATCTTCGTGTTGCTGTCTGTGCAGGCCCCCTCCTGCCTGACTGCTGACAACTGGTAGTCTGTTGTCCTCGTTCCTGATGCCGTGCGCTATCGTGACCCCTTCTTGCCTTGAGGTGTTGTCGTGATCTGCCGCCGCTAAGTCTATGTTATTGCTGGTTGGATGTTCGCCAACATCCGCTGCCGAGCTGTTAGGTAAACCACTTTCCGGAACTTGTGGGAAGTGTCTGTTATCTTCTTTTTCGTAATACCCCGTGGCTTGTGGCGACGCTTGCCAATACCACCACGGTGGCTGTTCGTATTGTCGATAGCTACGACCTCTTTGGTGTGCTTCTTCCCGCCACGCCGTTTCGCGCTCGTCGTGTGCATAAGGAGCTGTTCTGATCCATGGTGGCCTAGAATACCATACGTTCTCGTCTTCGATCCAAGGTGGATATGATCTGAAAGCTCGTTGGGAATGTGGCTGGATATATTCTGTCCTTGGCCAGTCTTGTTCCGGTCTTCTGGCGTGAGTCGCTTGTTCTAGTGTTGAATCCGTTGAGGGTGCTGTCGCATTAGTTGTTACTCCTCCGCTCTCGGGGCGCGTTGGTATGGATAACACGGCTTCTTGATGTTCGTTGGAGTTCGGTGTCTCCGTTGTTTCGGGTGCCCGATTAATAACGGTGTTCTGTTTCTTCGCCCCTTTCTTGCTGGCACCCTTCGTAGTGCGACTTCTCCCTCTGCTCCTCGCAGGTGCTGCCTTAGGTTGCACCCTTCGCATACTGGGTGTCCTGTCATTGATGTTCTTTGACGTGCTTGATGTGGTGCCGGGGCGCTTCACTTGTCTTTTTCCGCTTGCTCTGCGGGTCTCCATTGCGCCTGAGTGAAATGCTTCAAATGCAAATGCTGAAAAATGTAAGCATAGTTACAGTACATATCCATCTAACTTTATTTATTATTGCTTACTCTTTGCTGTCTATATATTTATTTAATTATTTAATTAATTAATTATTTATTTATATATATATATATATTTTTTTTTTGTGGCTGCCAGTGAATCGTGGCTCCCCTCGCTTGAGGTCCTGTGAATTAGAAAAGGAAGGAAGATGTTAGTTTAGAGAAGCACGTGGTGCCTCGGAGCTAGGCCTGCGGACTAATTCCCTCAACTGGGTCGCCTTCTGATTGAAATGGAAGAAGAGCTTTACGGACCGTGGACTTCGAGCTCTGCCACGCGCTGCACCCTCCGTATTTAATCTCTCGATAAGCACCTGGAATGAAAGCATGACTAGCTGTATAAATGCTTCTCTTTTTTTTTTTTTTTTGCATGGAAATGCATGTCTAGATGCCGAATCTGTGCATTTTCCAATTTTTGCACTCGACATGAAAATCATCATTTTTTTTTTTTTTAAATGAGCAGTGGTCCGTCTGGATAATAACTGGATAGGAGGTGGTACATACACAGGAATCATGATCCCAAGAAAAATCGCCAGCCTGGCCCTCCACCGCTTTTTTTTTTTTTTTTTTTTGCTGCACGCGCCTCGGCACGAGCAATTCTTACCCCCCCCCCCCCCCGATTGGGGGACGCACCACCACCTGCGCCCCGGTCCGCGTTTCTCCTCACTTTCGGCATTCTACTCGCCACCGAACCCCCCCGAAGCCATCGGGCCTCGGCTCTCGACCACCGGGCCGCACTCGCGGTTCACAGGGGCTCCCCGCATTCCCACTCCCTCTTCTCCAGCGCGTTTTATCGCTGGATCACGCCAAGACAACTCTCGCCGCGCTGATTCCTGGTTTTTTTTTTTTTTTTTTTGTGCGGCGTGCTGTAATCCCCAGCCACCAGGGCAATCCTCCCGCTGTCCGGTGGCGAAGTCGGAGCCTCGCGTGTCGAGGAAGCGGCGGGCCCCTCCCCGTACCCCTCCTACTGTGCGTCCCTGCGCGCCGTTTTCGGCCCGTTCGCGATTCCGTTCCCCCCCCCCCCGCCTCCGGGGAACAATCCCGCTCTCCTGCGCAGCCGGCGGTGCCCCAGCGATGCATCGGCGGCTTCCCCCTGCCTCCCCCAGCCTCATACCCCCGAGCGCTGCGAGCGGGGAGTACCCGCCAACCGCCCCACTATCTGCATCCGATGGAGGGCCTCACTAGGCGGGGCAGTGGCAAACCTCTCTCCGGACTCCCCCGGGCACGTACCCCACGCGCTGCGAGCGGTCCGTTCGCAGGCTGTACCCTCCCTCCGGCCCACTGTCTACCACCGGAGGAAGGCCTTCCGAGGCGGGGCAGCGGCGAAAAAATCCCTCCGGTCTCCCCCGTCCGCGCACTTCGATGTGCCGCATGCGGACATCACCCCTCTTTTTTTTTTTTTTTTGATAAGTAGTAACCTACCTAGAATGATCAGGCGATGGGTAAACCGGAAGGTCTCTGCCGCTCGCTGTCGTGGCACGAGTCAGTCTCAGTGCCACAGACTCGATCTCTCTGCTCTGCTGGTGCAGCGCGCTCGCAAAAAGGGGCGCAATCGTCTAGCCAGGCCCTTTTAAAGGAGGGGGTTGTCGTCACTGGGCAGCGCCACTGGCGCTCCTGCTGACGTCAATCCCCGGCTGTGATCGAGCGGGCCGCGCTCGATCAGGTAAGTGGGCTGCCCAGCGGTATTGGAGCGGTGCCGTGCGTGCGGCCCCTCTCCCATTCCCCCGTTCCGGCCTCCGGCGTCGCAGGGTCGAGCAGCCGTTAAGGGTGGGCTCCGACCACTGGCGCCGGGCCCACCGATAAATTGTAGGCCCGAGTCAGACAAACAAATTACCCCCCTGTTTCAGCTTCCACAACCCCCTTTTCTATCCGCCGCTCCCCCCGGCAGGATAGCCGCTTCCAGCCAACCGGCTCGCCGTTCCAGCACTCCCCCACCGGATTCAGACTCCCGCCGCCTGCCTGCAAGGAGCCAACCCGGGTGGACTCCCGCCGCCCACCTGCAAGGAGTCCGGCTGGATCTCTCCCGCCGCTTTCCAGCAAGGAGCCCTTCACAGACAACAGCCCCCAGTTGTCAACCACCATCCAACTTAGCTGAAACCCCCTTTAACAATTAACGCAACACATATAACTATTATGACTCGGGCCAACCGCCAAAGACACGGGCAAACCTGCCCAGTGACCCCCAAAGATACGGCCTCACTTAATGAGGAAATAATTCCTCCAAAACCTCCTGAATGGTAATAAGGAAGAGGTCCATCCCTAAAAATGATAGGTGGACCCCGTCCTTGCTGAACAACCCATTTACTTTCCCCCAGGACCACGCATGCCGAATGTGGCGCTCCCCAAGCCGGACCAACCAGGATCCAATTTGCTGGTTGGCCTTGGACCGGCTCCGTCTCCAGATCACGCGATCACATTCAGCAGGCCTAACAATTATGTCCGACCAGCACAACACGGTGGTCGGCAGCAGCAAGGAGACAGTCATCAAATCCTTGTGGACGATGCTAATGAACTGCTTCCCCGGCATAGTGCCCCAGTCGTTACCCCCCAAATGTACCACTACTACCCGCGGCGGACCCCGCCGCTCACACTCCCGCCGAACACAAGGAATCAGCTCGTCCCAGACCATCCCCCTGCGTCCCAACCAATGCACCCGAACCCCTCTTCCAGCCAAATCCAAATGAGGCCCATAAGGCCGACCGCAGGCATGCCGGTGAGCCCAGAAGGTGTAAGAATGCCCGATGATCCACATCGACATTCCCCTGGCCGCCGCACCTGCAAAGAAACAAGTGTTAGAAACCCCTCAACAGCGCTCCTGCCCCGGGCGGACATACCCCTGGAACGCCTGCGACCTCCACCGGCCGATCCTCTGGATGACGCTGTCCGCCAAGCCCGCATGAGCCGCGGAGGTCGCCGCTCCAATCCGGAAGGAATGCGTCCCGAAGCCCCGTGCATCGAAGCCCGCGGCCACTAGGACCCGCCACAGAACCACCTCAAACTGATATTTCGTCAGCGGCCGGCAGTCCCCATGAGCCAAAAACGCCACCGCCCCAGACGGCCGCCCCTGGCAATAACAGGCCGCATTGGCCACCGGGCACGACCGCAGCCCCGGAACTGCATTGAGAACCACCGCCGTCCCCCGGCCCAGCTGATCCGTTTTAGAGCGCGGAATGCGTATTACCACGGATCTGCTCGTGACTCGCACGTGACTCGCCAGAATCCCCGGGCAATCCACGCTCGCCGCCGACTTGGCTACCAGTTCGCCCACCCTAAATGCCCCGAAAAAGGCAAACACAAAGGCCACCCGAAACAACCCTGTTTCATACGGGGACGAGCAGATACCGGGCAGCGCATCCCACAACCGCAAAAGCACTTCATGCGTAATCGGCAGCCGCTTGTCCGGCAACCGCCCCACCAACCGCGACCAGCCCGCCAACACCCTCCGAACCACAAACCGCCCCGCGGGAAAACCCCACCCATGGGCCCGCATAAAAAAGGAGAAACCCGCGAACTGCCTCCCCACCGCCGCTCGAGAGAATCACGCCGCCCGAGCCCATTCCATATAGCGCACCAGCACTATGTCCGACACCGGTCCCCCCGGCCAACCCAGTGACGACAGAAAGGAAGCCACTTTCCTGGCACCCCCCACATAACCTGACCACGTGGAGGGGGCTAATGAAGCCCGCAGCAAACTCCAGGCCTTCGGGCACCAAACCTCCAGAGGGAAGACTGCACTTGAACACCGCACGGATCCGCTTCCGGGGCCAATACGCGAAACGTTTCCCACTTGAAACGAGAAAGAGAGTCCGCCATGCCATTAGCCACACCCGGCACGTGCCGCGCCCACACAGTCACGTTCCGCAGCATACATTGCATAATCAGTTCCCGCAGTAACTCCGCCACCAAGAGACAGCGCGCCGCCCTTTTGTTAATAACCTCCACAACCCCTCGATTGTCGCACCAAAAGACTACCCGCTTATCTCGCAACCGCGCCCCCCAGACATGCAACGCCACCACGATGGGAAACAATTCCAGAAATGTGATGTTTTTAGTAGTCCCTGCCGCGACCCAGTCCGCTGGCCACCCTGCGGCGCACCATGAGCCCTGAAAATACGCCCCAAAGCCTGCCGATCCCGCCGCATCCGTAAACAGGTCCAGATCGTGATTCGACAACGGGCTGGATTGCCAAAATGCCACCCCATTAAAGCCTGTCAAAAAAGCGTCCCAGATTCGAAAGTCCGCCCGCAACCGCGCCGTTACCCGAATCCGGTGATGCCGCTTTCGCACTCCCGCCATGGAGTGCGACAGTCTCCGCAGAAACACCCGAGCCATGGGGATCATTCTGCAAGCAAAATTGAGGCTACCCACCAAAGACTGCATCTCCACGAGGGACAGCTTGTGCCGCAGTAACGCGTCCCGCACCAGCTCCCGAAGGCGCTCAACCTTGTCCTTTGGGAGCCGCGAAACCATCGCCACCGAGTCCAGTTCAATCCCGAGAAAAACTAGCCGTGTCCCCGGCCCCTCAGTTTTGTCCGCCGCAAGCAGAATACCAAACTCGCCCGCCATAGCCTGGAAACCACCCAACAGGCGCTGACAATCCCCCGACACCGCACGTCCCACGAATAAAAAAATCGTCCAAGTAGTGGACAATATCCTGTGACCCGGACCGCCGGCCCGCTACCCAATGCAAAAAGGAGCTAAATGCCTCGAAATAGGCGCACGATATAGAACAGCCCATTGGCATGCATTTATCGAAATAAAACTCCCGCTGGAAGCGAAAGCCCAATAAATGAAAGCTGTCTGGATGAACCGGCAACAGCCGGAACGCTGACTTGATATCTGCCTTCACCATCAGAGCCCCCTGGCCGCAGCACTGGACCACCCTCACCGCCGAATCGAAGGAAGCGTACCGGACCGTGCACAACTCTCTGGGAATGCCGTCGTTAACCGACCACCCCTCCGGAAACGAGAGGTTATGGATCAAACGGAATTTTCCCGCCTCCCGCTTTGGAATCACCGCCAACGGGGAAAGTACCAAGTCCGGGAACGGGGACACCGCGAACGGACCCGCCATGCGCCCGAGCGCAATCTCCATCCGCAACTTGTCCCGCACCACCGCTACCGACCTCCGAACCGACGGACAGTTACTCCCCCCCAACCGCCCCCTCTCCAAACACGGAATCCTGAAACCCCCCGTAAACCCCTTTAGCAACAACCCCGCCTCCCCCACCGCCGGATACTCCCTCAGCCACGGGAGCATGGCCGCCACCCGGACCGGCGTGACCGCCAGCTCCGACCTCTCACTTGCCAGGTCCTTTACCGGTAACGGCCGACAGAGGCCCGTCTCCTGGCTTCTTGGCACAGCGCACTGCAGGATGTCCCGCCCCGCAAGTGGAGCACGCGTGCCGAAATTTGCAATCCGGGAAAAGGCAGGTGGCCCGGTTAAAACGCCAGCATACGTCGCTCCGGCTCGCTCCCGGCCTAGCTGTACCCCCGACGGGACCTCCTTCCGAAAGGGCCGGGCTGTGCCCCCACCCGAGGGCCCCCCCAACCCCGACGTCCCCGACGACACCTTGGCTGCCATCTGCGTAAGCCACAAACCCACGTCTTGCGTACCCCAGGACACGAATTTATTCTCCTCCATGCGGTCCCGGAATCGCTCGTCGTAGTTCAAACACGACCAGCCCTCGTACGTCTTGCTTGCCGCCAAAATCGCGTCCGCATACGCCAACAGTGATCCGTACTGCGTCGGATCCCTGTGGCCAACCACGCTCGCCAAGCGCAAAAACGCACGCATCCAATTGTGGATGTTCCTCGCCACCTTAGGCGGGCCACCCGCCGCCCGCTTGCTCTTGCTCCACTTCTTCCGGCCCTTCCTCCGCCCCCGACGCCCCTCCAGCAATTGAAATATATCAATGAATTGCTGGCGCCGAATCCGCCTCCGGAGAGAACGCGGCACTTCCTCCCACAACTCGGTCAAGGCCACCAGGGCCGGAGCCCCCCGCGCAGCATCCGCCCCCCCCCCCTTCACCCCCGTCGCCGAACCCCCCGCCTCCGAAGCCGTAGAGGACGTCGTCACCGAGGAAGACGACGTGGACGAGTCAGAGGAAGTGTCCCTTGCTCGCTTCCGAGATTTCCTGGACCTGCCCCCCCATCCCCGCCGCCTTCCCCCTCCGACAGTCCCCCCCCCCCCCGGTGCTCCCCCCCTCCTCCCCCTCGGAAGCAGGCCGCGGGAAAATAACGAGCTCATCTGTCATTGCCGTGCCCCCGCCGTCACGCTCGGCTCCGTCCTCCGGTCCACCGGAGAACGCCAGTCAGTTGGACCGTTAGATGATCGAGGGGTTAAAGGGGCACTTAGAGAAGATAAGGCCATCGCGGAAAGATTAAATGATTTCTTTGCTTCGGTGTTTACTGAAGAGGATGTTGGGGAGGTACCCGTAATGGAGAAGGTTTTCATGGGTAATGATTCAGATGGACTGAATCAAATCACAGTGAACCTAGAAGATGTAGTAGGCCTGATTGACAAACTGAAGAGTAGTAAATCACCTGGACCGGATGGTATACACCCCAGAGTTCTGAAGGAACTAAAAAATGAAATTTCAGACCTATTAGTAAAAATTTGCAACTTATCATTAAAATCATCCATTGTACCTGAAGACTGGAGGATAGCAAATGTAACCCCAATATTTAAAAAGGGCTCCAGGGGCGATCCGGGAAACTACAGACCGGTTAGCCTGACTTCAGTGCCAGGAAAAATAATGGAAAGTGTTCTAAACATCAAAATCACAGAACATATAGAAAGACATGGTTTAATGGAACAAAGTCAGCATGGCTTTACCCAGGGCAAGTCTTGCCTCACAAATCTGCTTCACTTTTTTGAAGGAGTTAATAAACATGTGGATAAGGGTGAACCGGTAGATATAGTATACTTGGATTTTCAGAAGGCGTTTGACAAAGTTCCTCATGAGAGGCTTCTAGGAAAAGTAAAAAGTCATGGGATAGGTGGCGATGTCCTTTCGTGGATTGCAAACTGGCTAAAAGACAGGAAACAGAGAGTAGGATTAAATGGGCAATTTTCTCAGTGGAAGGGAGTGGACAGTGGAGTGCCTCAGGGATCTGTATTGGGACCCTTACTGTTCAATATATTTATAAATGATCTGGAAAGAAATACGACGAGTGAGATAATCAAATTTGCAGATGACACAAAATTGTGCAGAGTAGTTAAATCACAAGCAGATTGTGATAAATTGCAGGAAGACCTTGTGAGACTGGAAAATTGGGCATCCAAATGGCAGATGAAATTTAATGTGGATAAGTGCAAGGTGATGCATATAGGGAAAAATAACCCATGCTATAATTACACGATGTTGGGTTCCATATTAGGTGCTACAACCCAAGAAAGAGATCTAGGTGTCATAGTGGATAACACATTGAAATCGTCGGTTCAGTGTGCTGCGGCAGTCAAAAAAGCAAACAGAATGTTGGGAATTATTAGAAAGGGAATGATGAATAAAACGGAAAATGTCATAATGCCTCTGTATCGCTCCATGGTGAGACCGCACCTTGAATACTGTGTACAATTCTGGTCGCCGCATCTCAAAAAAGATATAATTGCGATGGAGAAGGTACAGAGAAGGGCTACCAAAATGATAAGGGGAATGGAACAACTCCCCTATGAGGAAAGACTAAAGAGGTTAGGACTTTTCAGCTTGGAGAAGAGACGACTGAGGGGGGATATGATAGAGGTGTTTAAAATCATGAGAGGTCTAGAACGGGTAGATGTGAATTGGTTATTTACTCTTTCGGATAGTAGAAAGACTAGGGGGCACTCCATGAAGTTAGCATGGCGCACATTTAAAACTAATCGGAGAAAGTTCTTTTTTACTCAACGCACAATTAAACTCTGAAATTTGTTGCCAGCGAATGTGGTTAGTGCAGTTAGTATAGCTGTGTTTGAAAAAGGATTGGATAAGTTCTTGGAGGAGAAGTCCATTACCTGCTATTAAGTTCACTTAGAGAATAGCCACTGCCATTAGCAATGGTTACATGGAATGGACTTAGTTTTTGGGTACTTGCCAGGTTCTTATGGCCTGGATTGGTCACTGTTGGAAACAGGATGCTGGGCTTGATGGACCCTTGGTCTGACCCAGTATGGCATTTTCTTATGTTCTTATGTTCTTATTGATGGGGTCCTCGTTCGGCAGCCTGGAGGCTGCCCCGGGGCCTGCCTGCGACCAATCTGCCAGCCCCCTGCTCTGCCGCCGCAGCATGCAGGAGAGCACCACTATCTGTGGTCTTGCTTCTTCTCTTCAGCCTTCCTTAGGCGCCGGCGCGCGCCTCTTCTCAGCATTTAAAGGGCCAGCCACAGGAAGTGTTGCTGGCCCCATCTATGGACTATTGCCTGCTTGAGCCCTATAAAAGGGCTGGTCTTGCCATTGTTCCTTGCCTTGCATCTGAGTTTCTTCACTCTGGAGGTTCCTGCCTACCAGAGATGCGACAGGTCTTCTTCGTGGAGCTCCTCATCGTCTCGTCTTCTTGTCATGTCATGTCTTAATTGTCCGAGGTCCCTGTCCAGGTGTCTTGGTGTCTCGTCTTTGGACGTCCTGCTTCCTTATGTTCCTGGTTCCTTGGTGTTCTGCTCCTGTGTCTTCAGCGCTCCTGAGCCTTCTGGTCCTGTCAGGCCTTGGTCCCTCGGCTGACGTCTTTCTCGAGCGTGGAGTGGCCTGTAGGTCGAAATTGTTCCTGTGCTCCTGAGCCGTCATGTCCTGCCAGCCTTTGTGGAGCTTCGGATGACATCGGCTTCGTCGTCGGAGTCCCACCTTGACTGGATCCTCTCCTGTGCTTGTCTCACTCCCCGCGTGTTCTGTGACCAGCCTCCTCGGGCTGTGTAGGGCGCACAGTGGGACATGGTGGTCCATGACCAGCCCATTGGGTCCACCCGTGAAGGTGGGCTGAGTAGGACCCCTGAGAGACAGTGCCAATGTCCTCCTGCCCAGCTTCTCATCTTGTCTGGACTTCGTCAAAGTTCCTCGTCTCTGATGCCGTTGCATCAACCTTGGTGTCATGTCTTCATGTCAAGGTCTCCGTCTGCCCTCATCCTCAGGCCGGCTTGCTGCTCCATTGCCGTACCCAGCGGCAGGTCCGAAAGGGCTCTGAACAGTCGGAGGACCTTTCACCTACCAACATCATCTTGTTGTTGGTGCTGGGAGCTTGCAAGCCCGGCAGAGGGTAAGACTGTAGTCACGCCATGCTGGAATACGCCGTCAACCCTTTGTTCAGTCCTGGATCTGTCTGGGGTCGGGCTGAGGACCAAGAGCACACTAAAACACCCTGTTCGTAACAGAATGCAAGGCCTTCAGAGGCCGTTCCGACTGCTACATAACAAGAAGATTCTCATGAGGAACGTCTTCTGAAGATCCAAATATACTACATCTACCAGTTCACCTTTATCTACATGTTTATTAACTCCTTCAAAAAAGTGAAGCAGATTTATGGCGCCAATGGCCCTTTGCCCTTACCATGTGACAGGGTATCCATGCCATTGGCCGGCCCCTGTCACATGGTAGGAGCACTGGATGGCCCACGCCATTTTTAAAGATGGCGCCGGGAGGGTGGGGGAAGCTAAGGGATTAGTTTTAAAGGGTCGGGTAGGTTTTTTGTTTATCGGCTCGGGCGCAGCCGATAAACAAAACCGCGATGGGGCCGGACGAAAAAAACCCCACGATGTGAATCGGAACCAGAATCCGAACAGATTCCGGTTCCGATTCACATCTCTAAAAGACACCAACAATGTGGCTTTTGCCATATTAAGGGTTAAATCTTGAGACTGATTTCCATTGGCAACTTCTTGACCTTGTAGCAATAAATATGCTTGAGTAATAACAGGCATTGCAGCTGCAGGTATCTTAAGAACAGAAGATAGATAATTCTTGAACAATTCTGTAGGTGAAATCAATTTAGTAAAAGGAAAATTCAGAACTCTCAAGTTCAAACTTCTCAGGGAATTTTCAATATTTTCAAATTTTTTAGTATAAATCAAATCAGATTGAACCAAGCCACTTTGAGTTTTTTCAACTGAGGCAATACGAGATTCCAGAATTTCCACTTTTCCACCCTGGGGATGGACTTGTTTTTCAATAGCAAGAATCCGGTGGTTAGTATCCAAAGAAATCTTAGCCAGTGAAGAAATAGAGGTCTCAAGGCAGACCAGAGTATTCCAAAGCACATCCAGTGTTATAACAGAAGGTTTTAAAAGCAGAGATTTCACAGCCAGGACTCCCTGCATTATATCCCATAGACTCAATGCAGAAACCTTCCCCAGGTTCTCACAGGGGAGTGGCATCGAGGCCCCTGCCAGAGGGCCAACTGCTCAGACAGCCCCACCAAAGGGGATCAGTTCTCTCCAACAGAAACATAGTCTACTGCTGTGGAGGATAATACAGGACCTCCGACTTCCTCCTCAATTATTCCCTCTAATACCGGCATCAATGGACTCACCCCGGTGAAGCCGGCAGAGAAACTGGACGATCCGTCGGCCCCCAATGGGGAGGAGAAGGTGTGGTCGGTGCTTCGGGGCTCAAAAAGATCTCCTCAGCCAGTGGGTTTGGCGTCCGGTCTATGACTCCACCCACAGAGGCACTCACACCTGGAAGAGAAGTCGGCATTAGTGTGAAAAATACCTCGATCCGTGGCTGCTGTAACTCCAGTAAGGGAGAATTGGAAGAAATCTCCCTTACATTAGCCTTCCACTTTGTATGTGGCATCGGGATTGAGGAAAACATGTAAAAAGCAACAGGGAAAGAGAGCTCCCTTGCAAAGCTTCCTCATGCGGCAGCCATCTTGGTTCCCCTATCTAAATGTTTTGTAATTTTATTCTTTATAACAGTTTCCACAATTGTTTTCCAGCGCTGAAGTTAGGCTCACCAGTCTTTAGTTTCCTGGATCACCCCTGGATACCTTTTTAAAAATATGGGGGCTTACTTTGGCCATCTTCCAATCTTCAGGTCCATTGGATGATTTTAATGATAGATTACAAATTTTTACTATTAGGTCTGAAATTTCATTTTTTAGTTCCTTCAGAACACTGGGATGTATACCATCAGTCTAGGTGGTTTACTACTCTTCAGTTTGTCAATCAGGCCTACCACATCTTACAGGGTCACCGTGATTTTGTTCAGTTGATCTGAATCATCACTCATGGAAACCTTCTCCGGAATGGGTATCTCAGTCTCCAATATCCTCTTCAGTAAACACCGAAGCAAAGAAATTGTTTAATCTTTCCACGATGGCCTTATCTTCTCTACGTGCCCCTTTAACCCCTTGATCATCCAACTGACTCATTTGCAGGCTTTCTGCTTCGTATATATTTTAAAAAGTTTTGATTGTGAGTTTTTGCCTCTGTGGCCAACTTCTTTTCAAATTTTCTCTTAGCCTGTCTTACATTTAACTTGCCAATGCTTATGCTTTATCCTATTTTCTTATGATGGATCCTTCTTCCAATTTTTGAATGAAGATCTTTTGGCTAAAGTAGCCTCTTTCACCTCACCTATTACCATGCTGGCAACTGTTTTGCCTTCCTTCTACTTTTCTTAAGGCATGGAATACATCGGTCTCTGCTTCCAGGATGGTATTTTTTTAACAATGTCCATGCCTGTTGCACACTTTTTACCTTTGTAGCTGCACCTTTCAGGTTTTTTCTAACTACTTTTCTCATTTTGTCAAAGTTTTCCTTTTGAAATTTTAGTGCACATGTTGCGGTCTGTGCCGCTTCCCCTCTTTTTCCGGTGAATAGCGCCTACCTTCAGCTCAAACGCCGTGGGTTCCACCTTCCAGCCTCCGGGGTCACGCATAGGCCCATGTGGCCTCCGCCATTTCCACGCTCTGATTCCTGCGCCCGCGAGTGCGGACGTCTTGTGCGCCCAGACCCCGGAAGTCCGGCTCCGCCCGCACTGATGACGTCACCCGCCATCCCAATATAACCGGCACTCAGAGTGTTCCTCTTCGCCTTGCAACGAGGTTCACTACAGTCTTGTAGCTCTGAGTTGCGTTCCTTGCTTGCCTGCTTCCTGCCTGACTCCGGTTTGCCTGACTACGCCTTGCCTGATTCCTGCCTTGATCTCGGATTGCCTGACCACGCTTTGCCTGCCGCCTGCCTTGACCTCGGATTGCCTGACCACGCTTTGCCTGCCGCCTGCCTTGACCTCAGATTGCCAGACCACGCTTGCCTGCCGCCTGCCTTGACCTCGGACTACCAGACCCCGCTTCCTTGGCTACCTGCCTTGACTCCGATTCTCCGGAGTGTGCCCAGCCTGCTTCTGGTCCTGCGTCCAGGTTGGCCTACCCGAGTGCCTGCTTCGCCTTGCCTTGCCATTACTCCGGACCCTACGCCAGGTATCCTGTACCCCTTCTGAGAGATAGAGTATTTGCTGTTCTCCTAAGTCCCAAGGCGTCGGAACCCTACGGGCTCCTCCTGGGGGGTTCCAGGCGTCCGGGTGAAGCTCTTGGTTTACACTCTAGTCTCCTGAACTATCTAGTCTCGGACTGCTGGCTTTCCTCTCTAGCACCCAAGTCCCAAGGCGCCAGAACCCTACAGGCTCCTCCTGGGGGGTTGCTAGGTGTCCGGGTGAAGAGCTTGTGCTACTACTCCCAGGGGTACCTGCCTCATTGTTACTGGACTCTCGCTTCTCTGGGGCCCAAGTCCCAAGGTACCAGAACCCTACGGGCTCCTCCTGGGGGTTCTCGGGTGCCCGGGTGAAGAGCTTGTGCCTGTCCCTGTCTGTGGATTATCTAGTTCTCTGTTGCTGGACTCTCTCACTGGGGCCCAAGTCCCAAGGTGCCAGAACCCTACGGGCTCCACCTCGGGGGTTCTGTTTACCCGGGTGAAGACCTTATTCAGACTCCTGCCGCTACACCTCGCACTCTGAGTCTTGGCTCCGCCTCCCAACCTGCTCCGCCCCCCGGGGTGGGTTGGCCCAAGGGTCCACTATTCAGCCGCAGAACCCGGCCGCAACACACAAGCCATGAATTTACATACTGTCCCCTTTCCAGTCATTAATTCAAATTTGATCATATTATGATCACTATTGTGAAGCGGCCCCACCACTGTTACCTCTCTCACCAAATCATGTGCTCCACTGAGAATTAATTCTAAAATTGCTCGCTCTCTCATCAGCTCATGAACCAATTACTCCATAAAACTGTCTTTTATTCCATCCTGGAACTTTATCTCTCTAGTATGCTTTCATGTTTCACTTACCCAGTAAATATTGAGGTAATTGAAATCTCCCATTATTATTGCACTACCAGTTTGGTTAGCTTCCCTAATTTCTCTTAGCATTTCACAGTCTGTATCACCATTTTGGCCAGGTGAACGGTAGTATACTCCTATCACTACTCACTTCCCCAACACACAAGGGATTTCTACTAGGGGTGTGCATCCGTTTTCCACGTATTTGTGATCCGCAACGTATTTTGTCCTATCTGTTAAATACGTGGGGAGGTGAAACGCATCGCGACTCCCCATGTATTTAACATATTTTTTGTTTAATTTGGCGTGGCCAGCGGCGCGCACTTTTCTTCACCCCCATTAGCTGCTTGCTACCTATGATTTGCACAAAATGGCGGCGCCCCTGCGGTAACCATGCCAACCTGTCTGACCCTTTCCTGTGAGTCACAGTGACTCACAGGAAAGTGTCGGACAGGTCGGCATGGTTACCCTAAATGGTGGTCAGCTAGTACTGACCACCATTTAGGGTGTTGGGCTGGCTAGGAGAGATATATTATTTTCAATTTCATCCATTTTTCTGTAGTGATAAAAATTCCTGATTTTTTAATTCCAATTACTTAGTCTCTCAGTGCACTGGGCTTCACTGGGAAGTTTAACAGGCTGGGTCTGTGCAGTCAAGTGCCCAGGGAGTCTGCCTCTTTTGTGCTTACAAGCAAGCAGCTTCTGTGTACATGCCACACACATTAGTGCACAGCCAGGCACCGTGACAGTGGGCAGTGTTACTACTCAGTGACATTAAATCCATAATGTCAGGGAAAGAGAGATGTAATCGAGTGATTGGGACTGGCAGAGGAGGCTCTTCAAAAGACACTAGGGCAACACCACCAGTACAGCTAAAAAGGCAACTGTCGCAATCTAAACTCTTTGTAGGGGATGGCAGTTCCATGCCAAAAAAAAATGAAATCCGACCATGATACATCGCCATTGCCACCACTTGTTTCTGGCCCTGTAGTTTTGGAGGAGAGGGAAGGGGAGGCATAGTCATCCCCGACAAAATGTAGACACCCAAAAGCAGCAGGGGGACAGAAGTCTCGACTAACACTTAGCGTTCACAAGGTAGCGCAGTCACTGTTTGCTTCTGATTCAGATGAAGAATCTTCTTGTGTGGGATTCTCATCAGAAACGGAAGTAGTAATAGCTGACGAATCTTCGGTAGAATCAGTTAGTCCTGTCTTAGCCTCCACAAATGTGCAGCAGGGGAGAGATGAAAGTGATAACGAGGAGGAGGAAGAGCAATCAGCACAGGCACAGAGGGTGACTGAGGCTCCCTCTGGCATTGCTTCTCAGGGTGCACCCACTACCTCAACTCCAGTGCCAGCATCCACCCCAAGGTGTAGAGAGGGGAGGATCACGAAAGACATCTCCGATCTGGAAACACTTTAAAGTGACAGAAGACCCGCGTTATGCTCGGTGTAATTACTGTGCCAGTGATATTAGCAGAGGCAAGCAAATGGGACATCTATCTAATTTTGGCATGAACCATCATATGAAGAGGCAACACCCAACAAGATTACTGCCATCTGGGGATGGTGTCAGTTCCAGTCGGGGGACCTCTTCCAACCAGTGTGCAGTGGTAGGAAAGCAGCAGAGTCAGCCCATGCCCTCATACCCTTCTAGCAGTCAGGTGGCAGGCCAGCAACCCCCTGACATGTGGCAGAAGCGACAATACACCATGGAGGAAATGGGGTGGAGTGCAGTAATGCTCTCCCGGGGTAGGAGGCAGGCAGCCTCAAAAGTTGTAACCAGGAGCATTGGGGAAATGATTGCTCTTGATGACCAGCCCTTGCAGCTAGTGCAGAATATGGATTTCAAGCGTTTTTTGAAGGTCGTACTTCCAAATTACAAAATCCCGTGCAGAACCACATTTAGTAGAAAGGTCATCCCCAGCCTGTACAAGCAATGTCGCAGTCGCATGCAAGCACTGCTAGCTAAGGCAGACGGAAGAGTGCATTTCACCTGCGATATCTGGACCACCATGAATGCTGCATACTCTTACCTCTCTCTGACAGCACATTGGTGGGACATGGCTGAGGCAGGGGCAGCCAGCAGCTCTATTACTGAAGAAGTATCAAGGTGGAGGTGGGCTTTACTGCACACCCACCTGATGGACCAGGCCCATACCGCAGCCAATATTCTAGCATGCATCAGAAAGATGCTGGAGGGCTGGCAACTACACCAGCGAGACAGGAAAACGCAGGCAGGGTTCTTTGTCACAGACAATGGTGCTAACATGGTTAAGGCAATAACCGATGGGCGGTTTAAAAACATCTGATGTTTTGCACACACTCTGCACCTGGTAGTGAAGTCAGCTCTGGGCTTGGAGTCCAATGACAAGGAGAATGAATACCTGCATAGGTTAATACAGAAGTGCAGGAACATAGCAGCACACTTCCACAGAAGTGTCAAGGCGGGGCAGGTAATCCGACAAAAGCAGACTGATTTGGATATGCCTCACAAGCATCTCATTCAAGACATTGCCACCTGGTGGAATTCCACCTTTATGATGCTGGAGAGGTTACTGGATCTGAGACACCCCTTCATGAACTTTCTGGTTAGTCATGAGTCAGCTGGTAAAAATCCTGCAGCCCTTCAAGGATGTCACGGAGGAGCTGAGTTCCAGAAGAGCCACCTTGGCTGACATCATCCCTATAGTTAATTTCCTGGATGAACATTTGGAGGCCTTTAAACGGGAAGAGGGAATGACTGCTGAGGTGCTGCAGTGTCTGGACGTTTTGCAGCAGCAGGTGAAAGACAGATTAAGGCCTTTAACAGACGACCGCACATACATGCTCGCCTCTGTCTGTGATCCCCGTGTGAAAGGTAAACTCGCCCTACAGACCAATTGTCTGTCATTTGTGAAGGAGCTGCTGCTAGCAAAGGTCCGTGAAAAGGAGCGCCATAGGCGGAGACAGATTAGGCTTGAAGCAGAGGCGGAAACAGCAGGCACGTCAGAGAGTTGTGCTGCTAGCCCATGCAGGAGCAGCACTGTGTCAGCGACAGATAGTACCTCCTCCTCCACGTCAGAACGCCCAAGGCATGTTGGCCATAAAGATTCATCAGTTGTGCAACAGGCGATAGAGAAAACAGCTGGATCGAGTGACTCTGAGCCCGCCCAAGCACAGGAGGAGACAGCAGCACAGCTGTCAGTGACACGGTATCTCTCAGAGCCGATAGAGAAAATGCAGACAGATCCACTGGCATATTGGGCACACAAGTCCACTGTCTGGCCACACCTAGCCAAAGTGGCTCAGCGATATCTGTCATGTCCACCAACCAGTGTGCCCAGTGAATGTGTCTTTTCAATGACAGGGGATATCATGAGCCCTCACCGCTCAAGGCTTGTACCAGAGTTGATGGAAATGCTAGTATTTTTGAAAGTAAACCTGCCTTTGCTTGGCTTTCCAAATTTTCCCTGTGAATGGCAAGATGAATAAAAGCAATTCAAAGTCTTGCAGCAGCTCTAATTGCCTCCTATGCTCCAGATAATATAAGCACTGCAGCACATGTACCTGACATGAATCGCTGTGCCTGACCGTCAACTGTCCAGGCCTTGTGTTCCTACAAGTGTTTGACCTCGACTGCTGTGCCTGTTCATCCAGGCCTTGTGTTCCTACAAGTGTTTGACCTCGACTGCTGTGCCTGTTCGTCCAGGCCTTGTGTTCCTACAAGTGTTTGACCTCGATTGCTGTGCCTGTTCGTCCAGGCCTTGTGTTCCTACAAGTGTTTGACCTCGATTGCTGTGCCTGTTCGTCCAGGCCTTGTGTTCCTACAAGTGTTTGACCTCGATTGCTGTGCCTGTTCGTCCAGGCCTTGTGTTCCTACAAGTGTTTGACCTCGATTGCTGTGCCTGTTCGTCCAGGCCTTGTGTTCCTACAAGTGTTTGACCTCGATTGCTGTGCCTGTTTGTCCAGGCCTTGTGTTCCTACAAGTGTTTGACCTCGATTGCTGTGCCTGTTTGTCCAGACCATGTGTTCGTACAAGTGTTTGACCTCGATTGCTGTGCCTGTTCATCCAGGCCTTGTGTCCCTAGGTGGGATTGACCTCTGTCCTCGACTGCTGTGCCTGTTCATCCAGGCCTTGTGTCCCTAGGTGAGATTGACCTCTGTCCTCGACTGCTGTGCCTGTCAGTCCAGGCCTTGTGTTCCTACCAGGGCTCGACCTCTAACGCTGTGTCTGTCTGTCCAGCTTGGAGCTAGGATATAGTTTTCATGACCTTCATAATACGGACCATTTTCCCAAGCTGTTTCTTTGTTGCTACATTAATGTTTCTAGTGCTATACAAAACTGTTGGTAGTTGTACTCTAGGTCATCCTCTGTGTTCCCATTGTTTACAGAGGCACTGTATGGTACAAAGTCAACATAGGTTGATATTGCAGATTTGGACTTGAGTAGCAGTATTCTTATTTCTGAGAGCTCTTCAAGTTCCTTTGTCATCAGCTGAAGTGCGTAAGTACAGTCGGTATTCACTAGATGCCAACGGAATTCACTAGACGCCAACGGAAACACCCCACTCTAGGGGTGAACCTGTTCTAGGGAGTCCTTTCCTGCACAAAGGAAAGGGAACTGTCTCCTGAGCCAGCCTGTCTTTCCCCTATCAAAACCACAGGGACCAGACTACCTCTACTCTGCCAGCCTGTCTTGCCCCTATCAGCTTTCTGCCACTCTGCTTTGCTGCCATACACCAGATGACTCACTTAACTCCTTGTGGTGTTCTTGCCACTCTCATGGTTCCTCAGTGTGTTGGTGCTAGTCTACCTGCTTGCTATGTTCCCCCTTCATTGTGCTGTTGGATGTCAATGCCACTTGTCTTGCCGCTTTGCCTGTCGTGCTGCCTTCGATGGTTCATGCATCTGCTATCGGTGCTATCTTTTGAAGCTGTGGTGTGGTTTTGACATTCTCACTTCTGCTTTGTACCTCTGTTAAAACACTCTTGCCACTTCTAGTACCCCTTTGCACCTTTCCAGTGCCTTAGACTATTCATGCCACTTTGCCACAGTCTAAGTACCTTGTAGCTCTTTTGTTGTTGTGATGATTGCTCCCCAGAAGTTTCATGAAAATTGATAATAAAACCCCAATTCTGCAGCCAAAAATAGGCTGAAATCCTTCCCCCATTGACTTTAATGGGAACCGGAAAACGTATTGACATATCGACGTATCGGATTCTCCATACGTCCGAATGCAACAGAAATGACCCCCGACGAATACGTATCACGAATGCAACGAAATTTTTTTGGCTGCACATCCCTAATTTCTACCCCTAAAGATTTGATTGTACATTTAGTCTCATGCAGGATTTTTATCTTGTTGGACTCTATGCCATCTCGGATAGAAGCAAAGCGCCACCCCACCACCAAAATGCTCCTCTCTGTCATTGTGATCTCATTGGTTATCTTACTTCTTAGACTTGTGACATTAGCATACTAACATTTCAAAGTATGTTTTTTTGTTTGTATTTACATTCTGCTTTTTAGTTGACAGGGATAAATTGGAATCTTTTAGCTCATGTGAGTTTTTAATTATAGGCACTTGGAATCTTTCTGTTGGGCTGACCTATAATGCTTCAATACTATCCTTTGAAGATACCTCCCTCCAAACCATGTGCTGCTGAGAACTGTTTGCTTTCCCCTTTGTTCTAGTTTAAAAGCTGCTCTATTTCCTTTTTGAAGGTTAGCGCCAGCAGCCTGGTTCCACCCTGGATAAGGTGGAGCCCATCCCTTCGGAAAAGACTCCCCCTTCCCCAAAAGGTTCCCCAGTTCCTTACAAAACTGAATCCCTCTTCCCTATACCATCGTCTCATCCACGCATTGAGACTTTGGAGCTCTGCCTGCCTCTGGGGACCTGTGCGTGAAACGGAGCATTTCAGAGAATGCTTCACTTGAGGTTCTGGATTTCAGCTTTATACCTAAGAGGCTAAATTTGGCTTCCAGAACCTCCCTCCCACATTTTCCTATGTCGTTGGTGTCTACATGTACCACAACAGCCGGCTCCTCCCCAGCATTGTCTAAAATGCTATCTAGCACAATAAGACTCATTTACTTCAGTCTCTAGTATAGAAGTCCAACAGTTAATATACAAAAATGAATTCATCATATTGTATTCTTAACCCTATCCAAGTAGGCATGCTTAAGGCTATTTGTAGTGAGATTTCCCCTGGTGTGCTAAAATACTTAAAACTTTCACTGCCTGAGGGAATTTTTCCTTATTCCCTGAAAAGGGCCACAGTACATCCATTACTAAAATATTCTAATCTTGATTCATTAGATGTCGCTAACTATAGACCAATATCATATTTGCCTTTTCTAGCAAAACTAATTGCAAAGTAGTTTTAAAGCAACTAAATGAATATCTAGATGAGAACAAAATTACTGAACCCCTATAGGTATGGATTTAGAAAAATTAAAGCATAGAAACAGTGAAACACTGCTTCTGTCTCTATCCGATACCATGCTGTTTGGACAGAGTTACATACTGGTATAGTTGGACATATACGCAGCGTTTGACACAGTATACCATAATATTCTACTGATGTTTAAGAGAGGTAGGAATTTCACAAACGGTTTTAAGATGGTTCAGTTCATTTTTAGATAATCACTTTTTCCAAGTTACAGCTAAGAATCAGATTTCTCAATGGTTCAAACTGAGAACTGGGATCCCACAAGGCTCCTCTTTGTCTGCCTGCCTTTTCAATGAATACCTGGCCTTTCTATGAAAACTATTAGAGGGACTAGATGCAGACTTCAGAAATTATCCTGATGATATTCTGCTATTCTTCCTCATCAGACAACATCATCCTGAGGTCTCTCTCTCAATTTGTGCTCATTAGTCTCTCACCCACCCCCCATCACATACAGCTCCTTTGGATTTCTGCACCCCAAATATTCTTTTAGGCATTCAATTTTAACTGCCAAGTACTTGACCTCTCCTCAAACTTTCTTAGATCAATTCTCATTCTCTGTACCCCCTCAAGGGTGGCCACTCTGATGCAAGTCTTCATGTAAGGACCTGTAACACAATGAAATTTTACATATTAATCAATTCAACAGATTGTATATGTAAATACTGACTGTAAGAGAAAACCTCAAACAAAAAAGTATGCAAGGAATCGTGCAGACAAAATAAATAACTTGTGCAGTCACTGGTCTATAATTTTAAAATGTTTTGTCATCAATACAAATTTTACAATATATAATAAATTCTAATACAATGTCAATTTTATTATTTTATACAATGAAAAAATTAAAATTTGTGTCTAGTTTCCATACTGGGAATTGAACCCAGGCCACCTAAGTGAAAACTAGAAATCTTAACCACTAAACCTTATGAATTGAAACTGTCAGTAAGTCAGAACTCAGCCTTTTGATCACATTTATGTTCTTATAATCATGTTTTTATAATGTGACCAATAAATTTAAAGGCAGGTTTTTGGCAAATGTTAAACTGTACTTCCAGAGAATGAAAACTACTAGCCAGATTTCAATTCTTTGAAGAATATCTTCAGCCAGTGTATAACTCAATTCATTGCATTAGTCCCTTGGTCTCATCATAACTTCAGTCAGTGTAAAGCTTAGTCCATTGCATTGAGCTCATATCTTACTTTGCTCTCCTTGAGATAAAACCACAGCTCACAATGAAAATAAACCACTGACACTGGCCAGTGTTTCACATCAAAGCTGCTCAAGTTGTGTCAAGAAATGATCTCAGTCTCCTCCTCTAGTGTCACATTTAACCCTATCAATTAAAAAAAACCATAGGTGGTAATTTTAAAATGAGTTACGTGTGTAAACTTAACATACTATCATAGCAATTTTCAAAAGACATTTATGTATGCAAAGTGCACTTAGTCGAGTAAATCCTATGGACAATTCAGTGGCATATATTGTAGCAATTTTCAAAAGCCCACTCACGTAAAATGCATTTACTCTTGTAAAACCCAGTTTTATGCATGTAAATGCTTTTTAAAATCAGGCCCATAACGAAGAAAATTCATGTTTTTTATCCATGCAAGTCAGAACAAGTGGAGCCTCCTTTTTCTGTGTTCAGATAGAAAACACTCTTATGCTCTAATACAAGTGTTTTAAATGATCTTATTATTTTGCCTACATATAAAAGATTACAATCACAGAAAACTCCTTAGACAACATGATCTGACAAACAAGTGGTAAAGTGTTTCAATTCATAGGTCTGCAGGACTGAATAACCTTTGAGTCTGATATGTATTCACACATATAGAACAGGTACCACACTTGAAGTGTTCCCATCAGTGGTTTTATATCAGTGAGAGCAATGTGAGACACAGGCTCAGTACCATGGACTGAGCTTTACATTGGCTGAAGTTATTCTTCAAAGAATTGAAATCAGGCCAGTGGTATTCATTCTCTGGAAGGACAGTTTAACATTTGCCAAAAGCCTGCCTTTAAATTTATTAGTCAAATTATAAAAACATGGTCTTAAGAACATAAATGCAGTCATAAGGCTGAGTTCTGGCTTATTGACAGTTTCAACACATATGATTTAGTGGTTAGGATTTCTGGTTCTCACTTAGGTGGCCTGGGTTTAACTCTTGGTATGGGAACCAGACCGAAATATTAATTTTGATCATTGTATAAAATAATAAAATTGACATTGTATTACAATTTATTATATATTTTAAAATTTGTAGTGAAAAAGAGTTTTAAATATATAGACCAGTGACTGTATAACTTATGAATTTGTCTACATGATTCCTTGTGTGAGGTTTTCTCTTACCAGTCAGTAATAGGAATTACAATCTATTGAACTGATTAATATATAAAGATTTCATTATGTGGTACTGTGGTGCTGGAGGTGGACCCTTCGCCTGGTGCAGGATTGGTATGGCCCTCTGGTCGAACCCAGAGAGCACCTGCCACCAGGAGGTGGAGCACACAAGGAGACAGAGGCTAACTGGAGCTTCACCAATAACAGTCCGGGGTTTCCGCAGGTTGAGCCCTTGGGTACCCAGACTGCCTGGACTTAGGTGGGCCTCTGGTGGTCTCCCGGAGAGGTAGCGGAGGGGTGTGCTCACCACGAGCAAGGGTGCGTGACTTATGTAGAGTGGATGGGCTAGACCCGAACTGGAATCTCCGGAGACCTCAGGGAGGCAACAGTTCAGGAAGGTTATCCGGGAGAGACTGGCAGGGCCTGGGTCTAGCCAAGTGGAAGCCGTGGTTGGTTTCCAAGCAGGTTGGTCTAATGGTCACAGTAGGCCAGAAGAGAGTGTCCGAGTAACGCGCAAGGGACAGAGCCAGAATATCAGTCCGGAGAAGTCAGCCAAAGCAGGGGTCAATACCAGAATCAGTCCGGGCGTCATCAAGGCAAGTGAGGGTCGGTTCCAGGCAGCAGGCAAGAGAATGGTCAGGCAGGCAGTGGTCATTTCCAGGCAGCAGGTAAGAGAGTGGTCAGGCAGGCAGTGATCAGTTCCAGGTGGCAGGCAAGAGAATGGTCAGACAGGCAGTGGTTGCTTCAAGGTGGCAGGCAAGAGAATAGTCAGGCAGGCAGAGGTCAGTACCAAAGGTCAGTCCAAAGAGGTACTACCTGAGAAGGATACAGGAAAACACAGGAACATGGAAACGCTGGAACAGGAGACACTGGATCAGGAGAACACTTGGAACACAAAGGCAAACTAGCACACCATTGGTGTCGATCCGATTGCCAAGGCGAGGTCCTGGGGACAGGGCCTCGCCTTAAATAGTAAGTCTACATGACGTCATCGGGAGGTGCCCCCTCGAATTTTCTGGCCTTGGGCCCTTTAAAGGGTTGCACGTTGGCCATGCGCGCGCCTAGGGGCATGGCCGAGGGCGCCGAGATTGCAGAGCCCCAACGGGAGCTCTGACGTGAGGCCTGTGAGGAGGATGGTGAGCAGAGAGCCCGAGGATGCTGTGAACTGGCTGCGGCAGCAAGGGAGGGGTGCCCGAAGCTGGTCGAAGGAAGCGCAAGGTGAGCAGGCCCAGCTGCGGTGCAAACGCGGCCGGGACGTGCAACAGGTACAGGTATTGGATATCTTTGTCTTTCTTAATTATCTTCAAAAGGACATACATTTCTTTCTAACTCTTCCGCAATATTGCTCACAAAGAAAAGAATAGGGGTGTGCATTCGTTTTGAACTTAAATGTAAAACGCAACTTTTTTTTTTTTTTTTAACTTAAAAAAGTGATGAGGCGAAAACGATCGGATTTCCAACTTATTCAACATAGCTATGTTGAATACGTTGGAAATCGCGATTGTTGATCCAAAATACAAATTTAAACCCCTCACCCTCCTTAATCCCCCCCCCTAGACTTACCACAACTCCCTGGTGATCCAGCGGGGAGTCAGGACGCCATTCCTGAACTCCTTTGCGAGGAGCACGTGACGTCGGCGCCACGTCGGAGTGACGCGGCGTCACGTGATTCCCCGCGGGTTCCCTCCGGGACCCTCGTTAGGCCCAAAAAGAACTTTTGGCCAGCTTGGGGGGGGTCACTCCGACGTGGCGCCGACGTCACGTGATTCCCCGCGGGTTCCCTCCGGGACTCTCGTTGGGCCCAAAAGGAACTTTTGGCCAGCTTGGGGGGCCTCCTGACCCCCCCCAAGCTGGCCAAAAGGCTTGGGGTTGGCGTCACTCCGACGTGACGCCAACGTCACGTGATTCCCCCGCGGGTTCCCTCCGGGACTCTCGTTGGGCCCAAAAGGAACTTTTGGCCAGCTTGGGGGGGCCTCCTGACCCCCCCAAGCTGGCCAAAAGGAACTTTTGGGCCCAACGAGGGTCCCGGAGGAAACCCGCGGGGAATCACGTGACGCCGCGTCACTCCGACGTGGCGCCGACGTCACGTGATTCCCCTGCGGGTTCCCTCCGGGACTCTCGTTGGGCCCAAAAGGAACTTTTGGCCAGCTTGGGGGGGCCTCCTGACCCCCCCAAGCTGGCCAAAAGTTCACGTCGGAGTGACCCCCCCAAGCTGGCCAAAAGTTCTTTTTGGGCCTAACGAGGGTCCCGGAGGGAACCCGCGGGGAATCACGTGACGCCGCGTCACTCCGACGTGGCGCCGACGTCACGTGCTCCTCGCAAAGGAGTTCAGGAATGGCGTCCTGACTCCCCGCTGGATCACCAGGGAGTTGTGGTAAGTCTTGGGGGGGGGATTAAGGAGGGTGAGGGGTCCCATTTGCGGTCATATGTCCATATTGACCGCAAATGGGACCCCCTTTCGACTTATGGACTTATGAACTTAAACTTTTGCTCTGCACATCCCTAGAAAAGAACTGGCCCCAGAACTGATCACTAAGGCACTCCACTAGTCATTTTACCCTCCTTAGAATGCAAGTTCTTTTCTCTGTCGTCTATCAGTAATCAATTTCTAATCCAGTCAACCACTTAGAGCGCACTCCCGGGGTGCTCATTTTGGGCTGGATTTCAAAAGGGTTACGCGCATAAGGTGCGCGCGTAACCCTTTAAAAACGACCCTGCACGCGCTGAGCCTATTTTGCATAGGCTTGGTGGCGCGCGCAAGCCCTGGGACACGCGTAAGCCCTGGGGCTTCGCAAGGGGGGGCGCGATGCCAGTCCGGGGGCGAGGTCGAGGCCTCCAGACCCCGGGTCGGGTGATGGCGCAGAGATACACCTGTCTCCGGCAGGCGTAACTTTTCCAACAAAGGTAGGGGGGAAGGTAAGTTCCCTCCGAGGTCGCTCCGATTTCGGAGCGGCCTCTGAAGGAATGGGCAGCACGCGCAGGGCTCGGCGTGTGCAAGTTGCACAAATGTGCACCCCTTGCGCGCGCCAACCCCGGATTTTATATGATACGTGCGGCTGCGTACTTTTGTTCGCGCCTGCGGGTAGATTTTATAAATTTATGCGAGCGCGTAGTTTTGTTCGCGCACCAGGCGCGAACAAAAGTACGCTGGATTTTATAAGATACACGTGTATCTTACAAAATCCGGGGTCGGCGCGCGCAAGGGGGTGCACATTTGTGCAGCTTGCGAGCTGCCCGTTTCCTCCGAGGCCGCTCCGAAATCGGAGCGGCCTCGGAGGGAACTTTCTTTCCACCCCCCCCCCGCACCTTCATCTCCCTTCCCCTACCTAACCCACCCCCCCGGCCCTATCTAAACCCCCCCTACCTTTGTTGGCAGATTTACGCCTGCCGAAAGAAGGCGTAAATCTGCGTGCGCCAGCAGGCTGCTGGCGCGCCATCACCTGACCCAGGGGCTGGTCCGGAGGCCTCGACCACGCTCCCGGTCCAGTGCCACACCCCCGGTCCCGCCCCGGGCTTAAGCGCATCCCGGGGCTGTGCATGTGCCGGTGGCCTATGCAAAATAGTGACATCTGTTGGACAGACATGCAATACACGCTATCTACCTTGGGAAATGAAGCTGCTGTTCTGCGCATGCGCGGGCGGGTGTGCACGTCGGGCACAGCGGGACCAACATGGCGCTGGGAGGAGCAGCAGCGGCGGACCGGCGGCGATATCGGGCGTGATGGTGTCGGACAGCCGAACTTCGACACCTGGGAGGAGCTGCGGCGGCGATCTGGTATGGCTCACGTGCACGACAGGGAGGGATCCTCGCTGACCTCGCGTCTTCGGGAGCGGGCCACGCAGAACTACACAAGAGGGAGAGGGACGGGGTGGGGATCAGCTGGGAGGGCATTGCGAGCGGATCTGATTCAGGGAAGGTGTGCTGTCACTGACGAAATGGTAGGGAGTAGGCGGGGAGAGGTGACAGTGAGGAGAGGGAGAATGAAGGGGGCGGTGAGTGTGAGGGGAAAGAGTTGGAGTGGGGACAGGGGAGGGAAGGGGGGGTGAGTGAACAAGGGGGGAGGACGATGTGTGACTGAGGTATATGAGCAAGGGGAAGGGGGAGGGGAGGAAAAAACCTGACTGCCACTGCACACGTGGTGGGCCACCAGTAGTTATTAATAAAACACCATAACTGCTATGATAATATCATTTAAAAAAACTATAATTATTACAATTTTTCAAATTCCATGGGGGAGTCACAAAAACAGGACATTAGCCTGGCTTGTTGTAGGCCTGTTTGAACAACCATGTTTTTAGCTTTTACTTGAAGGTTGTATGCTTGCGTCTAATCGAATGTCAAGTGGAAGAGAGTTCCAAAGTTTTGGCCCAGCCAAAGAAAGGGCCCTTTCCCTAACTGCGTTTAAATGTGCTGACTTCAGTGATGGAACAGAAAGTAATGCCTTGCTCAGAGATCTTAGATTACGTGGAGGAGTGTGAATGTGAAGAGATGCGTTTAGCCATTCTATCTTATCACCATAAATTGTTTTGTGGATTAGAATCAAACATTTATTCTGGATTCGAACGTGGATAGGCAATCAATGAAGGCCCATCAATATGGGAGTGATATGATCAAATTTCTTGGAATTCGTCAAGAAGAATGCGGTGGCATTTTGCAAAAGCTGCAAAGGATGGACAGATGATGAAGGAAGGCCCAAAAGAAGGGCATTGCAATAATCAAGCTTGGACAGTAAAAGAGCTTGGAGAACTGTTTGAAAGTCATTTCTATGCAGCAAGGGTTTCAATGTTTTTTAAATTTGCAATTTGTAAAAGCTGTCTTTAACTGTAGCTTTTACAAAGGCCTTTAATGTTGAGATTACTTACCTGATAATCTCCTTTTCCTTAGTGTAGACAGATGGACTCAGAACGAATGGGTATAGTATCCGCGTGCTAGCAGTTGGAGACAGATCTGACGTCAGCACGGGTGTATATATACCCCCACAGGAAGCATAGCAACTTAGTAATCTTCCTTGCAAAAGCTGTTATGGATGTGTGTACTGACGCTCAGTGAAAAGTGAAACAGGATTCCCCTGACCGATTGATAGTAGCTGGAGACCGCCAGCATTCCCAACCTGAAGGCGTTGACATCTGGTAGAGTGTACGCTCTTATGAAAACAGATGACATGGCTTACCTTGAATCGGTGAAACCCATGTACACAGGCAGCTGGGCGGGATGCTGAGTCCATCTGTCTACACTAAGGAAAAGGAGATTATCAGATAAGTAATCTCAACATTTCCTGGCGTGTAGCCAGATGGACTCAGAACGAATGGGATGTACAAAAGCTTTACTCCCAGCCTGGGCAGGAGGCTGCCTGAGGACCATGTAGTACCGCCCTCGCAAATGCCGAGTCCTCCCTGGCCTGGACATCCAGATGGTAGAACCTGGAGAAGGTATGGAGGGAGGACCACGTCGCCGCTTTACAGATTACTGCAGGCGACAGCATCCTGGATTCTGCCCAAGATGCCGCTTGTGCTCTGGTAGAATGAGCCTTGACTTGTAGAGGCGGAGACTTCCCGGCCTCCACGTAAGCTGCTCTGATAACTTCTTTAATCCAGCGGGCAGAGAGGCCGCTTCCCCTTGTCGCTTCCCGCTGTGCAGGACGAACAGATGGTCTGTCTTTCGTACTTCCTCTGTCATGTCCAGATATCTGGGCAGCAATCTGCCTATGTCGAGATGGCGCAGCAAACGCCCTTCTGCTGATTTCTTCAAACCCGCCGTGGTAGGCAAGGATATAGTTTGATTAAGGTGAAATTGTGAGACCACTTTAGGTAAAAAGGAGGGAACCGTGCGAAGATGGATAGCCTCTGGCGTGATTCTCAGAAAGGGATCACGGCAGGACAGCGCTTGTAGCTCTGAGACGCGGCGTGCTGAACAGATTGCCAATAAGAACACCATCTTCAAGGTTAAAGAATGGAGAGACAGGCCCCGAAGGGGTCTGAAGGTGGATCCCGCGAGGAAATCCAAAACAAGGTTGAGGTTCCACAAAAGCACTGGCCACTTCAGGGGCGGAAGAATGTGCTTAACTCCTTTGAGGAAGCGAGACACATCTGGATGCGTGGCAATGGTCTTGCCATTCCTCCTGGGGCCGTAGCAAGACAGCGCAGCCACCTGAACCTTGATGGAGCTGAGGGAGAGACTCTTCTGAAGTCCATCTTGCAGGAAATCCAACACAATAGGGATTGTGGTCGCATGTGGATTGGTGCCATGAGTATCGCACCATGCTTCAAATACTCTCCAGATCCTTACATAGGTGAGGGATGTGGAAAACTTGCGAGCTCGGAGGAGTGTATCTATCACGGGCTCCGAGTAACCTCTTTTCTTCAGTCTAGCCCTCTCAATGGCCAGACTGTAAGATAATTGAGCTGGATCCTCGTGGAGGATGGGACCTTGACGTAGAAGGTCCCGGAGAGGAGGCAGAGGAAGGGGCTCCCCTGCCAGTAGTCTTCTCATGTCTGCGTACCAGGGTCTTCTTGGCCAGTCTGGTGCCACTAGAAGAACTAGGCCCCGGTGTTTCTGAATCTTGTGGATGATGGCGCCCAGCAGAGGCCACGGAGGAAAGGCGTATAGCAGAGTCCCTGGAGGCCATGGCTGCACCAGGGCATCGATTCCGTGGGAGAACGGATTGCGCTTGCGGCTGAAGTATCTGGGCACTTGAGCATTGGACTTGTCCGCCAGTAAATCCATGTCCGGAATCCCCCAGTGATCCACAATCATCTGGAAGGCTGCCACTCTCCCGGATTTAGACTTTCCCTGCTGAGGAAGTCTGCTGTGGTGTTGTCCTTCCCGGCAATGTGGACGGCGGAGATGTCCTGCAGATTCGCCTCTGCCCAAACCATCAGTGGGGCGATCTCCAGATATACTTGTCGGTTCCGCCCTGACGGTTGATGTATGCCACCGTGGTGGCGTTGTCGGACATCACTCTGACTGCTCTGTTCTTCAGTTTGTGAGCAAATCGAAGGCATGCCAATCGGACTGCCCGAGCCTCTAGACGGTTGATGTTCCACGCTGACTCTTCTCCGTGCCACCGCCCTTGTGCGGTGAGTCCTTCGCAGTGTGCTCCCCAGCCGCTCAGGCTGGCATCTGTGGTGAGCAGAGTCCACGTGGGGGAGGACATCCTCGACCCCTTGCTCATGTGGTCGGACTGCAGCCACCACCGTAACTGTGTCCGGACTCTGGCAGGCAGAGGTAAGTGCGTGGAATAGTTCCGTAGACGGGGGCTCCAGCGGGAGAGCAGGGAGTGTTGTAGAGGTCTCATATGGGCCCTTGCCCAAGGTACCACTTCCAGGGTGGATGCCATGAGACCAAGAACCTGCAGATAATCCCAAGCTATGGGCCGACTGGCTCCCATCAAGTACTGGATACGCGTCTGAAGTTTCAACCTTCTCTTGGTAGTGAGACTGACTGTGTCTGCCTGGGTGTCGAACTGTACTCCCAGGTATTCCAGTGACTGGGAAGGCTGAAGGCAACTCTTGCTGCGGTTGATCACCCAGCCCAAGCATTCCAGAAGGGCGATCACTCTGTCAGTTGTCAGATGGCTCTCCTCTCGAGATTTCGCCCTGATCAGCCAATCGTCTAGGTAGGGATGGACCAGAATTCCTTCCCGTCTGAGAGCCGCTGCTACCACGACAACCACCTTGGTGAAGGTCCGCGGTGACGTGGCCAATCCGAAGGGCAGAGCCCGGAACTGGAAGTGGTGACCCAGAACCTTGAAGTGTAGGTAGCGCTGATGATCCGGATGGATCGGGATATGCAGGTAGACTTCCTACAAGTCTAAGGCCGTGAGGAATTCTCCTGGCTGTACTGCGGTCTTGACGGAGCGCAGAGTTTCCATGAGAAACCTCGGGACCCGTAAGTATTGATTGACTGACTTGAGGTCCAGCACAGGCCGAAAGGTGCCCCCTTTCTTGGGTACCATGAAATAAATGGAATAGTGTCCAGAATTCACTTCCCAGGCAGGTACTGGGATGATGGCTTTCAAGGACAGGAGCCTCGCCACGGTAGCTTCCAATGCCGCCTTCTTGTGTATGGGACATGAAGATTCCACAAACTTGTCCAGAGGGAGATGATGAAAGTCCAGATAATACCCCTCTCGGATGATGGCGAGGACCCACTGGTCCGACGTAATCTCGACCCATCTGGGGTAGAAGAGGGTTAACCTGCCCCCTATGGCTCCGTCCCCCAGATGAATCGGCGGATTCTCATTGTGAGGCGCGGCCGGGACCTGAACCCGGACCTGCTCCCCTCTTGTGCTGCTTGGTCCGAAAGGAATGATTCCTGGCCTGAGGAAGAGGTGCCTGGTAGCAACTCCTGTAGGGAACGAAGAGCTGTGAACTCCTGCCCCTGGAGGGCCTTGGAAAGGCGTGCTGGCTCCTTCTGAACCGATCTTCCGGCAGTCTAGGCACTGGAGAGGCGCCCCATGTACTGGCCAGTTTATCAAGGTCGCTGCCAAATAGGAAAGAGCCCTTAAAGGGCAATCTGGTGAGGCGTGTCTTTGAAGGCGCATCAGCTGACCATTTCCGGATCCAGAGCTGCCTCCTGGCGGCTACGGAAGATAAGATCCCCTTGGCTGTTGTCCGGACTAGATCTGATGCAGCATCCGTGAGGAACGAGAGAGCGGACTCCATGTCAGCTGCTGGAGCATTGTTCCTGACCTGTGACAAACAGGCACGCGTCACCACTGTGCAGCAGGTTGCAATCCGCAAAGAGAGAGCTGCCACCTCAAAGGTCTGTTTCAGAATGGCGTCCAGTCGCCGGTCATGAGGCTCCTTGAGGGCCGTCCCCCCTTCAACTGGAATGGTAGTGCGCTTGACCACAGCGCTAATCAAGGCGTCCACCTGAGGGCACGCCAGCAGGTCCTGGATAGCCGGTGCCAATGGGTACATGCCCGTCAGGGCCCGGCCCCCTTTGAAGGAAGCCGCTGGTGCCGCCCATTCTAAATCTATCAGTTGTTGTGCTGCTTGCAAGAATGGAAAATGGCGGGCTGTAGGATGAAGACCTTCCAGCAGGGGGTTCTGCGCAGAGGGTACCGTAGCGCTAGGACCTGTAATATCCAACTCCGCCAGACACTGAGACACCAGGTCGGAGAGATCCTCCTTAGGGAAGAACCGCCTCATGGTTCTATATGGCTCAATCACTTGGGGAAGTTCCCCCTTGTCCGGGAGTTCGGACTCGTCCGGTGAAACCTCCTGGTCTGACTGATCTGGGCTGTCCAGCGGCGGGAGGTCCCGCTCACTATAAGGGTGTGAGGGTCCAGGAACAGGTTCCGCAGGAGCCGCCACCGCAGCAGCCGCCACAGCAGCCGCCGCAGTCGCAGCCACCGCAGGAACCGCAGAAACAACAGGAACAGTGGGAACAGCAGGGCCTGGACGGGAAGCCGTTTGCATCTGTACAAAGGCATGAATCCCCTTAAAGAGATCCACCCAGGAAATTGAAGCAGCCTCTAATCGCCGGGGTACAAGATCCCCCGGGATTCCCGATTGGTCGAGACTGCCTGCTAAATCCGGGGTAGCCCCTGGGGAACTGTCAGCAAATCGTGGCTGAGACTGGTCCTGGCCCGAGGGTCCCACGGCCTCCTCACATTGGGCACATAGGGAGTCTGGCTCTTCACTGTGCATGGCTCGAAGCTGGCATGCAGAGCAGAGGCCGAGGGCTTTAATGCCAGAGGCAGGCGGCGCCCCCGCTGAAGACACTGAGGCGTTCTGTTCCATTGAAAGTATGCGCTGAAGGAAAAGCGGCCAAAATATACGCTTAAGAGAACAGGCGCACAATAATAATAATATGCGGCAGCAATATGCGCGTAGTACAACAGGCGCTCAATAACATGCGGCAGCAATATACGCTGAATACAATAGGCGCACAATGAGAATATGCGGCAGCAATAGGCGCTTAATACAACAGGCGCTCAACAATAATAACAATATGCGGCCAATATTGCCCACAGGCGCCTAGCCCAATGCGGCTCACAATATACGCTCAATGGCTTTCAATAGGCTCTCAGCAATATGCGGTGAGCAATACACGCTCAATGGCTTTCAATAGGCTCTCAGCAATAAGCGGTTAGCAATACACGCTCAATGGCATTCAATAGGCTCTCAGCAATATGCGGTTAGCAATACACGCTCAATGGCATTCAATATGCTCTCAGCAATAGGCGGTTAGCAATACACGCTCAGTGGTATGCAATATGCTCTCAGTAATAAGGCAATATACGCACAAGGAGGAATAGAGTTGCGCCTATTTTGGGCGCTCAATACCTGAACAAGGCCCATAAAATGGTGCCCTCCACGGCGTGCCACGCCGCCGATCCTCTGTTCCTCGGAGACCAGAAATAAGAGATGTACGCCTTACCTGATCCTCGGCGCTTCCCGGCTGGAACCCGGGTGGTCTCCGGCTGCGGGGGGAGAGGCCAAGTACCTTCACCGCCGCGTTTGAGGATATGCACCCGCTGCCTCATCCATGCCGGGACCGAGGCGCCTCGTATGCCTCACCCGAACCTCGCCCGGGGGCTACGTCCCTGCTGCGATTCGGCCACCGGACCGAGGACTTAAACCTCCGGGGGATCACGGAAATCACCCCGGGAAACTCTACTGGGGGAGGGACCTTAGGGTATCACCGCAGGAGTGCGGGGCTCGATGTTGTAGAAGTTATAGTTGAAAGAAAGTAGATTTGGAAAACACGCTCAGCGAGCGTGCAGGCTCTCCAAACTGCTTTGGAGACGGAAATTACTAAGTTGCTACGCTTCCTGTGGGGGTATATATACACCCGTGCTGACGTCAGATCCGTCTCCAACTGCTAGCACGCAGATACTATACCCATTCGTTCTGAGTCCATCTGGCTACACGCCAGGAAAATTAAGTTCACTATCTAAAGTAGAGCCAAGATCCCTAACTTCCTGCTTGATATTGTAAGAAGGCAGGCTTAAGCTGATATCCAAGGAAATGTTTCTGTAACTTTATTACATATGTAAAGAATTTCAGTTTTAGAATCATTTAACGAGAGAGACATTTGAGTGAGTAGTTGTTTTATAGCAATAAAGTAAATTTCCCAGACTTTCAGTGTGTTATATAATGAGTCTTTAATCGGTAAGAGAATCTGGACATCATCATAATGAACTAGTCCTAATCATCCAGCCAGAAGCCTACACAGTGGAGCCATATAGATATTAAACAAAGTGGGAGATAGGGATGAACCCTGGGGTACCCTGAAGCAAGCGTGACAATTTCGGATTTGGCTGGACCGATTTTTACCCTAAAAGATATATTTAGAAAATAGGATTTAAATCAGGCGAGGGTAACTACTTTAAGACCTATTTCTTGAAGTCTGGAAATCATAGAATCATGATTTATAGTGTCAAAAGCCGCTGAAATATCCAGTAAAATTAATAGATAGGAGTTTCCATAATCAAGGCCTCTCAGCATAATATCTGAGAGAGATGTTAAAAGTGTTTTTGTGCTGTGGGATTTTCGAAACCCAAATTGAGATGGGTGAAGCAAATGATGATTATCCAGGTGATCCATTAATTGTTTATTAACAACCTTTTCTAGCAGTTTTGCTAGCAAAGGAAGGGTGGATATTGGCCAAAAATTAGCAAAATTATCAAGGTCTAAATTGGGTTTCTTTAATATGGGTTTAACAACCGCACATTTAAGAGAATCAGGGAAACAACCTTCTTCAAGGGAAATGTTAATAATATCGGCTAATGGTTGAGCTACTAAATCTGGGACAGATTGAAGCAGTTTTATGGATGCACTGCCAGGTTCATCTTTTTTTAGAAGATTGGCGATTTCTAGAGATGATACCGTGTCAAAAGCTGACCAACTAATAGAAGGATTCGAAGGAAGTGAAATAACCTGTTTGGTTGATGTGGCTAAGTTGTTTAGGATGGAAAGAATCTTGTCAATGAAAAAGTTGGCAAATTTGTTACTTTTATCTTGTAAATTACCAGAAGGTAAAGAAGAACTTTTAGACTTAGTAAGATCTGAAACATAGGAAAATAAAATTTTTGGATTGAATTGAAATTTGTGGATTTTTTCTGAGTAAAAGTCACATTTAGCTGAATTTATGGCGGATCTGTAGTTCTGTTCTATATTTAGATAAAGTAATAGAATTGCGATGTTTGCGCCAGGATCTTTCCAGGCGTCTTAAGGCCTGTAAGGATTTTTAATTGAGCCGCGAACCACGGAACTTTATGTGTCACATGAGGGGTAATCAATTTCCTCAGAGTGGGACAGAGACTTTTAGATAATTCGGACATAATCAATCCCCAAGAATTGACAGCAGTTAATGTAGTAGAAGTGTCTAATTTAGTAAGTGCTTCTGGGAGGGAAATGATAAGATCTTCTGTTTTACAGGGTTTTTTGAATTCAATGATCTTTAAGATCATGAGAGGTCTTGAACGAGTAGACGTGACTTGGTTATTTACACTTTCGAATAATAGAAGGACTAGGGGGCATTACATGAAGTTAGCAAGTAGCACATTTAAGACTAATCGGAGAAAATTATTTTTCACTCAACGCACAATAAAGCTCTGGAATTTGTTGCCAGAGGACGTGGTTAGTGCAGTTGGGTTCAAAAAAGGTTTGGATAAGTTCTTGGAGGAGAAGTCCATTAACGGCTATTAATCACGTTTACTTAGGGAATAGCCACTGTTATTAATTGCATCAGTAACGTGGGATCTTCTTAGTGTTTGTGTAATTGCCAGGTTCTTGTGGCCTGGTTTGGCCTCTGTTGGAAACAGGATGCTGGGCTTGATGGACCCTTGGTCTGACCCAGCATGGCAATTTCTTATGTTCTTAATTTCAAGTTTTGGAGAAACACGCACTACGGGCGGATTATTGAATAACAGAGTGGATGTGATAAGGTGATGATCTGACCAGGGCACTGGCAAACTGCTTGGAAAAACTTTTTATGTCAAAATCATCATTTATAAACACCAGATCTAAAGAATGGCTGGCTTTGAGAGTAGCTGTTTTTACAATTTGAGTGAAGCCTAATGCTTCCAGGCTAGATAGAACCATCTCACACGTGGTTGATAAAGGAAGGACACCCATGTGTAAAATCTCCAAATATAATAGTAAAGATATTAGGATCGGAGGTAGTGGACAGCAATTTGACTAAGGGAGAACAATTGTACTCTAAAGACCTGGGGGGGGGGGGGGGGGGGGTGTAAACTAAGTAAATTTGGAGTAATTTAGACTTGAAGACTTCTATCTCATATTGTGGAGAAATACTAATGTTCTGTTGAGTTAGATGTAGATTCTTGATGGCTAATAGCATTAATCCACATATAATACAATGAAATCATAAAAGAAAATAAAGACACTTTGGGGTAGATTTTAAAAGGTGCGCGCTGCCTCCCCCCGGAGCGGCCTGTGAGGAAACTTCCCTTCCCCCTAGCCTGACCTTCTAACCCTTTCCCCTAACCTTTCCCTCCCTAGCCCTCTCTCACCCCCCCAACCTTTGTCTTACCTTTTGCGCCTGCCTCTGAGCACGCGATCCTCCAACACAGTAGCAAATGGCCACTATGGGCCTCATTTTCTAAAGTATCGCAGGCCTGTAATGCTTTAGGGAATGAGGGGCGGGGGGCCAAAACGGGGGGCGGGCCTGCGCAGCGATCGCACCGTCGGTTTCGCACCCAATAGCGCCACCATGGGAGGTGTAGCTATTGGGCGCGAACTCTGACGCAAAAAGGGCTTTACCTTTTCATCGTCCACAGCGTCTTCGCGCAGTCGGCCCCCTTGACGCCCCGACTCCTCCTCTTCTGGGGCCGACTCTGCCCCCATTTTGGTATCGCATGCGAAACGTCCCTTATCGTGTGCGATCTGTTTAGAAAAAAAGGCCCTATGTCGGAGGCCTATGGCCCCGCTCCCGCTCCACCCCGGACCACCTGCCCCACCCCCAGACTGCCCCTGTTTGCAAGCCCCGGGACTTACATGCGTCCCGGTGCTTTACATGCTTTACATGCATTGCCGGGCCTTTCTAAAATAGGCCCTGCGCGCATAACCCCCCCTATGCGCGTAAATCCGCCCCTTTGTCTTATATTTGTAAATGTGCAAACTCCTCCTAAAACAAAAAGCCTATAATTGTTTTTGAAAACCTTAATGTCTGAAATATGCAGAAATTTGCCAGGCAGTGAGTTCCATAGTAGTGGTCCAAATAATGGTAAAGGACCGAGAATGATTCTTCACTTTAAAAACCTGTTTAATAGAAAGCACCACTGACAAAAAAGCATCTTGACAATGCAATGTCCACAAAGGTGATAAACAGAAACTAACATGGCTAAATAAACAGGACACTTCTCTCTAATAATCTTAAAAATTAATACTTGTCACGATCACGCCCCTCCGCTCAGCACTGTGTAGGCTTTGCTGGGCCTCAGGACTCCCTCTCCACTCATATACCACTGTCTGTCCACTCGTACAGCTCCTGCACACCTGCTGCTATGGACTCGTCCAAGTCTCTAGTCAGAGTGCCAGGCCTAGTCCTGGCACTCCCAAACAGTACACAGAAAAAGGTCTTTATCACAAAAGGGTTTAATGTGTTCCTGTAGCCTCACCGGCTGCAGTCCTGTAATAATGCCTGGTTGTCCTTACAAGCCCCAAGCCTACCTGCTTAGGTTCTCTTTAACAAGCCCAGAGTTAAACAGCTTTTAAAACCACAATTCCCTTCCCACCTTTCTCATACATCCATTTACCAACACAGGATTTACCATCCCCCAACCTCCTGGTTATTCCACCTCCATAGAGGAACAGCTGGAGCTTTCCTCTCCCCAGCTTACCTCCATCTCCTCCTCCACTGACTCTGAGGAGCCGGGCTTTTGTGGCCAGCTCCACTACGGCGGCACACCCTCTTCCTCAGCTTCCATGGGTTCTGCTGAGTCATAGGGATCAGTCCCTATTTCCTCCACCTGTTCCTGCTCACCCTCTAGCCAGGGGTCAGGTGCCGGTTCAGGGAACCTGGGAATTGTAGTCTTTGTTGTTTTCCTCAGCGCCCTCCGGTGGATATGTTTGGTACTGCCCGCCTCTGCTTTTCTATATCCAGGCTGTTTCTGCCCCTGGCCAGGTCGTACTGCATTACACCCCCCCCCCCCCCCCCTTTTAAAAACCCTGGAACTCCTCACCCGAGTTCCAGTCTTCTCCCCTAACCAGGAAAGGAAGTCGGCGTTAACATGATCCCTACCGGCCCTATGCCTAACCTCGAAGCGAATCGGACCAATGATATCCACCGCTACCCGGTCCATTGGCTCATGTACTACCGGCACGGGTACCAAAGGTGCTTTAGGGGGGGCCCTTGGGGCGACCAACTGACAGTTTGGGCAAGATCTGCAAAACTTCTTAACCGTGCTGTAGATACTCGGCCAGACGAATCGCCGCTTGACCCGGGCCAAGGTGCTATGTAGGCCTAAGTGCCCGGCCAGGGGATGGTCATGCACCAGTGACATGACTTCTGGTTGAAACCGTAGGGGCACTAACAGTTGTTTATGCGGGCCCTGTCCCTGCAGTCCTTCTTCCACCCTGTAAAGTAATCCCTTCTGGACCATAAAGTAGGGGTATACCATAGCCTCTTTGTTAGCGAGCTGTTGTATAGATACTTTAGCCTTTTCCCAGGCTACCTTCAAGGCCGGGTCCTTAACCTGCTCATCTCTAAATTCTGGGAACTGGGCTAGCAAGGTACCTACCATTTCTTTAGTGGACCCCCCGTCCCTACCTTCCTCTGGGCCAGCCTGTCTCCTCTTCTCCCTCTTTCTTTCCGCTCGGGGCTTACGACTTACCCCTGGAGTTTCCACCACTTCCCCCTACTCAAAAGGAAAAATCTCTCCCAGGGGAGGTTCATGCTCACGTACCTCTTGTGTCTGGGCTTGAGCTCTTGTGGTTATAAACGTTTGCCTGCCCGCCAACACCTCCGCGAGGTGCCTCCAACCTCTCCCCAAAATGAGGGGCACCGGCAAACCTTCTACTATGGCTACCTCCACAATGTCCTCATGGGTTCCCCAACAAATAAGTACCTCATGTACCGGGTACCTAACTGCCGTACCATGTACACACCGTATCACTACCTCCCTTTTTGGGCTTGGGGCATCTTGACCCCCAAAGCTAAAGCCATTTTCTTGGAGAGCAGCGCCTGATTAGTGCCCGTGTCTGTTAAGGCCTGCATTGGCTGTCCGTTGACCTGAACCGGCTGAAAGTACGGATTCTGGTCCCTGGATACTGCCCCCTCCCTTCGCTCCGGGGGATGGGCATAGGCGGCTGCTAAGCGTGGACATTCCCTTTTGAAGTGTCCCGCTTCACCACAATTAAAACATCATCCTGGGGCCGGCTTTACACCCACCTCCCGGCCTGGGCCTCTCTCTTCCTGCGGCCCGCCCTTTCTACCGGGCACCTGCAGTGGACCTCTCCAATTCCCTGCAACCCCTTGACTCTTCTTCACTCAGGCCTGGTCCTTTAGACCCTTTCTCCCTATTGGAGGATGCGCCGCCTCCCATAGCGGCTTCTGCCTCGAAGTACCTCTCAGTATTTACTACTGCTCTCTCAAGCCCACTTGCTCCTTGGCGAATCACCCAGCTCCTCATTGGAGGTGGTAGTGCTCTTATATACTGCTCCAGCACTATCAGCTCCATGAGCTTAGTCACAGTTTTCCCTTCGGGTTCTAGCCATCTATATGCGAGGTCTTTCAAATGCTGGGCCAGGGCCCGAGGCCTGTCCTTTGGCTGTAACCAGGTTTCCCTGAATTGGCGCTGATACCAATCCTGGGTTATGCCCAGTCTGTCGAAGATGGCTGTCTTCAGCAAGGTATAGTTCATGGCCTGCTCCGGGCCAAAGCCCTATAGGTGGCTTGGGCCTCGCCTGTTAAACAAGGGGCTAACCGGGCAGACCATTGTTCTCTGGGCCAACCCGCCACACTAGCCACCTGTTCAAATGTGACCAGGAAGGCCTCGGGGTCATCCCCCGGTCCCAACTTTTCCAGGTGGATACCGTGCATGAGGTCCATCTGGCCTACTCCGCCAGCCCCTGGCGTTGGGTGTGGGGTACCTGCTGTTCCAGTAGCCTGCTGGGCCACCCAGAGTTGTGTAACCTTGCGCTGCTCCTCCAACATCTGGATCAACGGGAGCTGTTGTTGCTGCTGGTGTTCCATCATGCGCTGAATCAGCTGCTGCATGGCCTCTTGCTGCTGCTGCATGGCCTCTTGCTGCTGCTGCTGCATCTGGGTTGCCATCCATTTCAGCACATCCTCGGACGCCATGCCTGGAAACAACAAGAAAACACCAAGTGTGGCCGTACAACACCAGCCCCCTTCGGCTCCCGCAGAGGCATACTTCTCCTCGCTTCCCACCCGTTAGCTCTGGACACTTACCAGAAACTAAAGTGGTAAGACCTTTTTTTTTTTTCCCTTCTTCACTGTTTTCTCCCCCGGCTTCCGTGAGCAATCCTGCCCTGATGCCCTCCTTCACCTTTACCTTCAATAGGTCAGTAGAAGCACAGGTAGTTGACCGCTAGGTCCGCTCTTCGGTCAGCGAGTTCCAAGTGATCCCACTGCTACCACCATTTGTCACGATCACGCCCCTCTGCTCAGCACTCTGTGTAGGCTTTGCTGGGCCTCAGGACTCCCTCTCCGCTCATATACCACTGTCTGTCCACTCGTACAGCTCCTGCACACCGCTGCTATGGACTCATCCAAGTCTCTAGTCAGAGTGCCAGGCCTAGTCCTGGCACTCCCAAACAGTACACAGAAAAAGGTCTTTATCACAAAAGGGTTTAATGTGTTCCTGTAGCCTCACCGGCTGCAGTCCTGTAATAATGCCTGGTTGTCCTTACAAGCCCCAAGCCTAACCACTTAGGTTCTCTTTAACAAGCCCAGAGTTAAACAGCATTTAAAACCACAATTCTCTTCCCACCTTTCTCATACATCCATTTACCAACACAGGATTTACCATCCCCCAACCTCCTGGTTATTCCACTTCCATAGAGGAACAGCTGGAGCTTTCCTCTCCTCAGCTTACCTCCATCTTCTCCTTCCCTGACTCTGAGGAGCCGGGCTTTTGTGGCCAGCTCCACCACAGCGGCACATCCTCTTCCTCAGCTTCCATGGGTTCTGCTGAGTCATAGGGATCAGTCCCTATTTCCGCCACCTGTTCCTGCTCACCCTCTAGCCAGGGGTCAGGTGCCGGTTCAGGGAACCTGGGAAGTGTAGTCTTTGTTGCTTTCCTCAGCGCCCTCTGGTGGATAGGTTTGGTACTGCCCGCCTCTGCTTTTCTATATCCAGGCTGTTCTGCCCCTGGCCAGGTCGTACTGCATCACAACTATACCATTAAATTTTATTCTTTGTGTGATAGGTAACTAATGCAGCTGGGAAAGTACAAGAGTAATATGTTCTCTTAATTTAGCATGTGATACTAGCTGTACTGTAGCATTTTACAGCAGTTGTAAAGCCTGTAAGTGATATTTAGGCAGTTGAATGGATAAAGAATTTCCGTAATCCAAAACTGTTAAGATGAAATCCTGCATTAAAATCCTAAAATTTGTGTGTGATAAAAAATAACTATAATTCCTCAGTAGTTTTAATTGAAAAAAATACACAAAACAGAGCTAATGTGTGATTTATAAGTCAGAGCAGAATCAAAGTAATAACCCAAATTGCAAACATAATCATCAAAGGAATCAATGTACCCTCAACTATCACCCCCCCCCCCCCCCCCGACATGTGTCAGGGGCTGAATTACGTGAAATCCAAAGCACTTCAGTTTTTTTTCAAATTTAGGAAAGTTGGTTAACCAACATCCAAGCTTTTGTTTCCTCTAAACATTGGGCAATCAGTGCATTGTCACTGAAATATCAGACTATACTGGGAAAAAAAACCTGTATATCATCCACATATACTTTGATAAAAGGCGATTGCTGATCAAGACATCACAAAGAGGTAGTAGATAAATATTAAACAATGAGGCCAACAAAACCAACCCTTAAGGAATACCCCTATTACACCATACTGACTGTTTCTGGTCAATTTTAACTTGAAATTGATGGCCCTGCAGATATGAAGTAAACCAATTATGGACTTTGGTCTCTTATAGTCAACACCCAAGCCTATGCAGTAGCCTAGAATGTGAAACTGTATCAAAGGCGGCTGACAGATCTAAAAATAGGGTAATCACTGGTTACTATCTGTTTTACAGAGCAAAATGTCAGATATAGAAACTAATAGAGTTTCTCTACTATGACCACTCCTAAAACCACAGTAGTTAACCTTTATGATGGGATGCATACCTAAATATTTGGTAAGCTGGGATAAAACTACTTTTTTAATCATCTTAGCCATAGCTGGCAGATTTGAGATAGATCTGTAACTAGCACAATCATCAGCCCTGAAATTTCCCTTTTTGGGTACTGGCAGTAGAGATGTGAATCGGAACCGGAATCAGTTCGGTTCCGGTTCCGATTCAAATTGTGCATTTTTTTCGTCCGGCCCGATCGGTTTTTTTTTAATTGGCTGCGCCTGATCCAATAAACAAAAAACCCACCCGACCCTTTAAAACCGCTCCCTTAGCCTCCACCACCCTCCTGACCCCCCCCCCCCCCAAAATGTTTTAAAATTACCTGGTGGTCCAGTGGGCCCCGGGAGCGATCTCCCGCTCTCGGGCCGTCGGCTGCCACTAATAAAAATGGCGCCGATGGCCCTTTGCCCTTACCATGTGACAGGGTAACTGTGCCATTGGCCGGCCCCTGTCACATGGTAGGAGCACTGGACAGCCGGCGCCATTTTTAAAGTCAAGTGTTTTTTTTGTTAAACTTGTTTCTTTAAGTTTTTCCTCCTACTTAATATCGCAATGTTATTAAATAGGAGGGAGAACAGAAAAGCAGTTTTTTCTGCTTTTCTGTACTTGTTTTAAATGTGCTCAGCTATTAACGCCTGCTCCAGGCAGGCGTTAATAGTTGATCGCTAAATGTTCGTCCAAGACGCACATTTTTTTTTTTTGCATAGGAACGAATGCCCAATAGCCTCATTCACATGCATTTGCATGTGATGAGTACTATTAGATTCACTCCGCGTTGGATGCGCGTTGAATATGCCCTAATCCCCTTACTGCTTAGGGGATTGATTAGCGCCTATTCAACCCACGTCCGACTGCGGGTTGTACAGTGCACTCCAGCTTCTCTGGTTCTCCAGATGACACCTTGCTTCATCATTGGAGTTTCGTCTCAGCTGGATTCCCTTCCTGCGCTTGTCCCGCTCTCCGCATGGTCCGTGTAGGGCACGCAGTGGAACACGGTGATCCATGACCAGCCCATTGGGTCTGCCCATGTCGATGCGCTGTGTAGGGCACCCTGAGACAGTGCCAATGTCCGAACCTTCCAAGCTTCTTGTCTCGTCCAAGAGTCTTCCAAGTTTCTCGTCGAGAGTCTTCCAAGATCCTTAACCACTTCCAGAGTCTTCTCGTCCATGTCTTGAGTCTTCTGTGTCACTAGGCCTCCTTCTGCCTCATCCTCAGTCCGGCCTGCTGCTTCTTGCCGATACCTAGCGGCAGGTCTGAAAGGCCTGGGAATGGTCGGAGGACTGTTCAGTAACCAACATAATGTTGTTGTGCAATGTTCTCTCAACTTAGCTTGATGTTACCCAGGTAGAGAGTCCATCAAGCTAGGTTGAGAGAACATTGCACAAATCTCATCTTTGGGTGAGTTTCCTCATGCCGAAGGTCATCAAATCTTCACAAGAGAGCACTGTTCTGTTCGTACTTCTCACTCTGCATATAAAAGTGGCCCCTAACTCCTACACTACTACCTAAACCTCACCTCGAGTTACTAGGTGGGCCTCCTATAGTAGCATAAATAGCTGCTTACTATGGTGCTTTCCCCCAGAATCTCTCTCTCTTTCTCTTTCTCTCATATCTCAGGCCCTTCCCTAATCCTCCCCAGCCTAAAAATGTCCAAAACACAATTTGCATTATGGGCATATTGCATAGCTTAATGCCAATGAAAAAAGTGTAGTTATTTTTGGTGTTAAAACTATGTGATATGGCGTCGCAAAGTGTGAACATAAGAAAATGCCATACTGGGTCAGACCAAGGATCCATCAAGCCCAGCATCCTGTTTCCAACAGTGGCCAATCCAGGCCATAAGAACCTGGCAAGTACCCAAAATCTAAGTCTATTCCATGTTACCATTGCTAATGGTAGCCCACTTTCAAAAAAATTCCACCCCCAACTTTTCCCCTTTTAAAAATTAGCATTGCACCATGCATTATGGTGCTTTTTGTATGCGTTAAGGCATTTTTCGCATGCAAAAACACCTTAACACATGCAAAATGGCCATAACGTGAGTTGGAAAATAACCCCTAATTTTTTTTTTTAATTTAACTGTGTTTTACTCATCGACTCTTTGAGGCCAATATGAAGTGGTGAACAGATAAGTTTGCTAGGATTTTCAGCAGGATGCATGTCCAGCCTAATATACTCGAATAAAGTTGTGCAGATATATATACCTGTATAACTTTAAACCTAACTGGCTATTTGAAAATGTAGCCAAATAGGTATGAAGTTATCCTGATATATAGACCTAGATACTTTTATTCAAGTATATTCGGCGGAATGTATATCCCACTGAATATCCTGGCAAACATCCATTTGCTACTCTTCAGAATAAAATAATAATAATAAAAAAATATAGTGAGAGAAAAAGAATAGAAATCCTGGCAAACATCCATTTGCTACTCTTCAGAATAAAATAATAATAATAAAAAAATATAGTGAGAGAAAAAGAATAGAAATAATAGTAAAATAATTTAGGAGAGAGAAATAGGATGACTAAACAAATTGAAGAAAAAAATAAAAAATAAATAAACCAGACACCTAATTAATAAAACATATTTCATTTTCTAAAAGGTTTGAATTTTGACCTGAAGATGAGCTTAGAGCTTGCACACCTATTAATAAACTCTCAGTAAAAAGAAAACCCAACACACTCTTTCTGTGCACATCCTTAGCATCTAGTTTATTTCCTCTTAAAGGTAAAAGAGAGGGAGGGAGAGAGCAGAATGCTTTAATTAGTTCTTCTACTGTGATAGGTTCCTAGAAAACTTTTTTTTATACTTGACTTCACAGGTCCTTTTTGCACTGAAAGTTAATATTGTAAAGAATGGTATATTTTGTGAGAGTATTTTGTTTTCATTCTGTGTACAATGATATCATTTCTATGATGGAAGCTGTGTTAATGTGAGTAGCTAGTGTATCTTTAATTCTCTGCACTATAGTTTGTTCTTTTTATGGTGTGGTGTGGCTAGCAAATCAACATTCTAATATTTGTATCCATGTAACTGCCTTAAGGTAATACTAAAAGGATATGTAAAGTCTATTTTAAAGTGTTACAGACAACTAGAAGAGCAATTGTATATTCAGTAAAAGCTATATTATCTTGCATCCTTGAGAAATCAAGGGTGCAGGTTAGTTGAATATGCCAGTTATTTGAAAGACCTTGATTCCTGCTCTTGTCCTTCTCCTCCCAGGCAGCAGCTTGTAAGGTACAGGAAATGATGGAGAGGACAGATCCAGCCTCTCGCTTCCTGTCATTTCCCCTTCCCTCTCCTGCTGTCCTTTGCAGAGAACAGAAGGGGAGAGGATGATGCTAGAGTGGACAGAGCACAGCAGAGAAATGCTACTCTGATCGCTAATCCAGCTCCGTCCCTTCTGGGATTAATCCCCAGGGAAGATGCTGCCTGCGCAAGATAGTTAACAGAGCATTCTGGATTGTAAAGTGCCAGATAATGGAGCTTACATTATATTCCCTTTACCTTTTATTTGTGGCCCTTCCTTGGTCATTAGAAGTGTCCTTGCATGCTTCTATGTCTTAATTAGGACGTCTGATCTCAGAGCTGTGTCTGGAGGGGCAAGGAGTCAGAAGGGTAGCTGCCCTGGGTATCAAGCCCAAGGGGATGTCGAAAGCAGGACTGCTTTTACCTATGTGCATAAACACATAAGGCTCTGCCCTGATGAATCTCTTGGCCAGTGCTCTAAATTGCAGGCAACAGAGAACAGCCCTCTACTTCCTGCTCCAGCCCTTCCCCTCCCAGGCAGCAGGCCAGGAATAGAACGGGGGGCTAGTAACAGCAAAGTAATGTGAAAAAGTGGTGACTAGGGCCAGAGAGATGCTGGCCTGTATAAAAAGAGGCAAGGCAGCAGAAAAAAATAGATGAAAATGTCCTTGTACAAGTCATTAGTGAGGTCTCACCTGAAATACTGTGTTCAGTTCTAGAGGACATATCCCAAAAGTATAGGTTTGAAGTGATTTAGGGAAAGGCAACCAAAATGGCTCAGAGTGCACCAAAAACCATGTAAGATGAGACTGAAGGACCTAAATATGCATTTCCTAGATGAGAGAAGAGACATGAGGATATGATGATACAAACCTTTAAATATCTGAAAGTTATTAATAATGCACAATAATTAAACCCTTCCAGTTGAAAGGAAGTTGTAGAACTATGGGTTATAATATGAAGTTCTAAAGGGGTAGATCCAGGAGCAATGTCAGTAAATATGTTTTCATGGAAAGGGTTGTGGATACCTAGCATGCCCACCCAGAAGAGGTGATAAAGGCAAGAAAAGTAACTGAATTCCAAAGAGAGTGGGATAAACACAGAGGCTCCCTAGTGGCTAGAGAATGAAAATGAAGAATAGGTTGAGGCCCAACCTATGGCAGCCTTTGGTGAAACATTCTTGAATGGAGCAGCAATTATAACTAGCCAGTGGTGCATTCAAGGGATCATTTGGGCATATCTTACAGTTAACATATGTTTTAGCTATCTGGTTTTTATATTCAACTAAGTTTAATCAGGTTCACTAATGATATCAGTAGGGCAGGGGCAGTCTGCTCTTGTGTTTCTGTGGCAGGGGCAAGGCCTCTGTGCACCGCAAGAAAGAACGAGTAAATAAAGTTGAGACTTGAGAGGGAGATGTTTGGCCATCACCTACTTTTTCAGATGGGATGGGGACTCGTTACCCTTAGGGTAACCTGCATGGAACAGAAGTTACAACCCTAATCACCTTGCTAGGCAGACTGAATGGACCATCTTGGTTTTTATCTGCTGTCATTTACCAAGTTACTATGTGAGCCTGGAGCAGACAGAGCAAAGCACAGAATAGCCCTCTGCTCCCTGATTCAGCCCCTTTTTCTCTTGTTCCCCCTCCTCTCCTGTCTGCAGGGAACAGGAATAGAAGCAAGGGAGGATGAAGCTGGAGTGGATAGCAGAACAAAAAAGAATTCAGTGTTTACATATTTCTATTTCTAATTTCTGATCCCTTAGTCTGTGTTTGTTGATGGTCTGTGTTCTGCATGTGTAGCTTAGGTGAAATATTCTGTTAGGTCACTAGGTTTTGTGTAAGGATCTTAAGTAGTTCAGCCTGTTCTATTTTCCCACTAGAAAGTTCATTGATGTTTTAGGGCCAGTTAGTTTGAGGAGTTTGTACTCCTTTGGTATGGCAGGGTTGCTATATAGGTACTAATGACTGACATTTTTCCAGGTTTTGTGTTACTTTACAAAGTACCTGATAATGGAAGAATTTTGTGTCACTGTTACACATAATGGGGTAGATTTTCAAAGGGTTAAGCGCGTAACCCTTTAAAAACCCTCCTGCGTGCGCTGAGCCTATTTTGCATAGGCTCGGTGGCGCGCACAAGTCCCGGGGCTTTGGAAAAGGGGTGGGGGTGTGGCACCGATCCAGGTGCAGTCCAGGGGCGATCCAGGGGCGGGAACGAGGCCTCCGGCACAGCGGCTGTGCCGGGGGATGGTGCACCGGCAGCCGGCCGGCACACACAAGATACGGCTGCCAGAGCCAGGCGTAAAAATGGAAACAAGGTGGGGGGGGGGGGGATTTAGGTAAGGCTGAGGGGTGGGTTAGATAGGGGAAGGGAGGGGAAGGTGGGGGGGAGCGGAAGAAAAGTTCCTGATTTCGGAGCGGCCTCGGAGGGAACGGGGAAAGCCATCAGGGCTCCCCTAGGGCTTGGCGCGCGCAAGGTGCACAAGTGTGCTCCACCTTGTGCGTGCTGACCCTGGATTTTATAACTTGCGCGCGGCAGCGCGCGCATGTTTTAAAATCGGGTGTACATTTGTGCGCGCACAATGTACACACACAAATATACCCCGCGCACACTTCTTTAAAAATCTACCCCAATTTGAATATTTTTCTATTGTGAGTAATAAGGGGGAATATTCATGTTAAACTCAACCAGCCATTTCAGAGATTACCTTCCACATTTTTACAGGATGAGCAGCCTTCTTAATAAATCAGACAATGCTGCTTGAACATGCTTTGCTTTTGGATTTGGCCATAGAAGCAGTCCTGTGTTTTTTCCCTAATGTCTGCCTATTTCTACACTGGACCATAATTTCCCTTTTTGCCCCTGCTGTCAAAGCGGACAGCAATGTTGCAGTTGCATCAAAAGCATCAAAACCTATTGGTTGGAGGCAAGGAGAAGTTTTTTACCTGATTGCGGACACGCTTATTTCTTTTTCCTGCTTGGCATTGTGTTTGTGGAACTGTTGCCATCCTATATTCACTTTTCCTGAACTGAGACTTCCGGGGGTAGGCTGGTGCCTGCCTCGACGGTGCTTCAGGGAACCAATTGGATTGACTTTTGTCATAGGGAGGGGCTAGAGGTAACATCTAAATTAGCCCTCACTCGGCGTTTTCATCGAGGCAAGGAGAAATTTTTTACCTGATTGCGAACACGCTTATTTATTTTTCTTGCCTGGCATTGCATTTGTGGAACTGTTACCATCCTATATTCATTTTTCCTGAACTGAGATTTCCGGGGGTAGGCTGGTGCTTGCCCCGACGATGCTTCAGGGAACCAATTGGATTGACTTTCGTCATAGGGAGGGGCTAGAAGTAACATATTAATTAGCCCTCCCTCTGTGTTTTCATCGAGGCAAGGAGAAGTTTTTTACCTGATTGCAGACACACTTATTTTTTTTTTTTCCAGCCTGGCATTGCGTTTGTGGAACTGTTACCATCCTATATTCACTATTCCTGAACTGAGACTTCCGGGGGTAGGCTGGTGCTTGCCCCGACAGTGCTTCAGGGAACCAATTGGATTGACTTTCATCATAGGGAGGGGCTAGAGGTAACATCTAAATTAGCCCTCCCTCAGCGCGCAGTCGCCGAGGTGCGCCGCCAAAGCTGCGTGCCAAAGGGGCGCGTGGCTCTGACTGGCTCCAACTGGATCCAACTGGGTCCAATGGTTATACTGTTTGTTTTTGCTAATTTCAGGTAGGAAAAATAAATAGCTTTTTTTTTTTTTTTAACTCCTTAACCTCCATTATGGAAGCTTTTTAGAATAAGTAGGTGAATCAGACACATTGGTCTTATAGTTCTCTGTAATTGTTTATTATATAAATGCCTCAAACTAAGCGGAAGGCAAAATTAAAGCCATCCGCTAGTACTCCAATTCTTGAGCAGGGACAGAGGACAGTGTCTGATTGGTTGAGCTCCCCACAGATAGCTCCTGTAGAGGGGGCCGCTATAGGGACTGAGATGGAGCTAAATCTCTCCCTATTGGCCGATAACATCTCTTTGAGTCCAGGAGCCCCGGACATTCCACCACCTCCTGGTAAAAAAGAGGAATTTTCCTCCAGTTTACCAGAAAGTCCTCAGGATGGGTTAGATTTGGATGAAGTCAGTGAAACATCACACGGGGAAGAAATTGCAGAAAGGGAAATCCCTCCCCTAATTAGTGATCTAGATGAGAATAAATTAGGAACATCTATAAAGGTCCCTAAAGAGGTGTTGAAACATACAACGAGAAAAGTAAAATCTCAAGAAGTAATAGTAAGACCTACATCTATAACTATGGATACACTATGGAATGTATTAATGAAGTTAGACTCTTCTATTAAAGATTTAACTAAAATTGTTAATGATACAAATGAGACAGTCAAAAGCAATTCAACAGCCTTGATTAATTTACAAAAGCAGAATGATGTTTATGATCAACGCCTATTGAAGGTGGAAAAAATACAGGTTCAGCAAATTAAGGCTGAATTTGAAATGCAGAGGAAAATTGAGAATATTGAGAACTATTCGCAAGCTTTAAATCTGAGAATTGTTAATTTTCCCTTTATAAATAAGATCTCACCTATAGAATTGTTTAAGATGTATGTTGAGAAAATCTTGAATATATCAGGTCAAAGTATGCCTACCATTGTAAGAGCTTTTTATATAGGCAATACAGTTAAGAGGAAGGAGCAGACCCACTTGATACAAGATAAAGATGCGGTAAAAGATCATAGGGAAAATAATGATGTAACAGTAGATCTGTCTGACTTCATAGAAAAATCTCAAGATGAAATAGTAGTTGAAAAAACAGGTTCTGTGTTGGTAACGTTTGCATTTATTTCGGATAGAGATACTATTTTAAAATTCTTTTTCCAAAATAGGTTGAAAACTTTTTATGGGAATAAAATATGGATTTATCCTGATTTAGTGAAGGTCACGCAAATTAGAAGGAAGCAGTTCCTTGATTTAAGATCTAAAGTAATTGGGAAGGGTGGTCAATTTATACTTCGATATCCATGTAAATGTGCAATAAAATTGAATGGAAAGAATTATCAATTCACTGACCCGGACCATCTCAGAACCCTTCTGGGAGATTGAAGGAATGTTAGTAGTAGTAAAAGTAAAGGGGGTCAAAACCTACACTTCTTATATCTATTACCTATAAAATAGCTCATAAGTTTAAATGCTTCTCTAGTTTTTCCTTAAAAATTTCGGATGGATGTGGAATATATTATCTTTGGAAATAAGTAGAATTGTTTTGATAATTTGCAAATAACATTCCATCTGTAAATGTTTTGCAATGTATTATCTGTTAAAATTATAAATAAAGAATTAAAAAAAACAAAAAACCAAAAACCTATTGGTTAAGGGTCATAATGCCCATGCCTTCTGTTAAAGATAGTAACTGCTGCTCCATGCAGGTTATCCCCATGAACCTTTTTCTTCATTTCTAATAGCCTTTAGGGATCCACAGTGTTTATCCCATGCGCTTTGGAATTTGTTTACTGTTTCACCATCTCTTCTGGAAGGGCATTCTGGGTATTCACCACCCTCTCCGTGAAGAAATATTTCCTAATATTGGTTCTGAGTCCCGTCCCGTCCCCCCCACCCGAATTCCATTTTTGTGTTCTACAGTGTCTTTTTCAAAGGAAAAGATTTTACATTTGTACATCATTAAAAACTTGCAGGAATCTGAAGATCTGTATCATATTTCCCCTGCATTTCCTCTCTTCTTGGATATATATATTTAGAAGGGATGTGCATTTGTTTAAAACAAATGTACAAAATGTGACAAAGTCAATTTGTTTCATTTGGGGGGCCCTGTGCCTAAGCCTCAGTCTAGATTGGAACCCATGCATAGGCCTGATGCTGTGACCTGACCCGGAGGCAAGTTCCTGATGCCAGAGTCTTGGCCTGGAGCCATGCCCAATGTTGGGTCCTGGCCTGGATGCTGGGTCCTGATACCTGGGCCTCTCCTAGGGTTATGCCCAGGCCCAGAGCCCAGGCCTAGGACCAGCTCTGACAACATCCTCTTCTTTTCTTCTTCAACAGACCTCATCCGCTGCAGTCACACCAGAGCTAATAAACACAGGTGCATTTGGCCCAGCACTCAGTGCCATTCTGATGCTCTAGCCTAGGCTGAGACTCAAGCATTGGGACCTGGCATCTGGGCTGAGTACCAGTGTCAGGTCTGGGTCCAGGTCTAGGCCCCTGCATTGGATTGGGTTCTGGCCTCTGGGCCAGACTAATGCATTGAGCCCAGGCTTCAGCCTAGATGTCAGACTTCTATAGGCTAAGGACAGGATCACGGCGACTTAACATGTCCTCAGAAGTTATCCAGCTAAATGCTTTTGAATATGGCCCTCATCCATAACAAGGGGCAGAGCCTTTCCTGTAACTGGCCCATGTATATGGACCTCTTTCCCAGAATTACTGCATTTACCGATTGCCCAATATCTTTTAAGGCTATAAAGATTTATTTGTTTATTCACGCTTTTGAAGCAACTTGACCATCTAATCATTTCTGTTTATTGCTGAGTCATATACAACTCTGTTCTGATTTTGGTTTTATCCTGTTTTTACTGTAATTATTTTAAATTATGTATTTACATATTTGTAATCCACTTTGGAACATGAGTGCATAAGTGAGGAATATAAATTCCTCACTTATGCACTCATAGTAACTATGCACTCATATGTCACTTAGTCACTTAGTCACTTAGTAACTATGTCACTTAGTAACTATGCACTCATAACTATGTCACTTAGTAACTATGTCACTTAGTCACTTAGAATGGAACCCAACATCTCAACATTCAAGATAAGACTCAAAACGTGGCTGTTCACGCAGGCCTTTCCTAACTCCAACCCCATCTAATCCCCCTTCATGCAACAAGCTCCGCTAGTATTAGCGTGAATAGCCACCTCTCACAATGTTATTTATACATATATTTTACTATCTAATCTTCATTTCCCTTCTCATTCCAAGTTATTGTTTTCCTTGTTATATGTAACTGCTTTTCTGCACTTTTGTTAAATGGTAAAGTTTCACCCCTGTTTCTTGTGAACCAGCATGATGGGACCACCGTCTTGAATGTTGGTATATAAAAAAACTTAAATAAATAAATAAATAAATAAATAAATAAATTCAATAAAAGTCAAGTAAAGCAAATACAGAACTACCATGCCTTTAGAAACCTAGAAAGTCCATTCTTAATGGTCATCAATAAAAAACTATTGCCCTACAATCAAATCACACTCAACTCCTCTCAGATGACAAAGAAAAGAGAAAAGGGAAAAAAATCTGTCTTCACCTTTCTCCTACAAGGATGATAACTGGTCTTAGTCCTAATGTCAGCTGGTAAGCTGCTCCACAGTCCATGGTAACTGTTCAAAAATCTGAGCTCTGTGATGACTAAGGTACAACTCCCGCAAAGCATGAACTTTCAGTAAGCATCACTGATTTGATCGCAACTCACAGCCCAGCACACATCATTCCAATTTTTTTATCCAGATAAGATGGTTCAGTAGTGGTACAAATTCTCTGTAGCCGCAAAAATTGCGAAATTTTCTATAGCATTCTTGGATATTCTAATAATGTGTGAGGCATCAACTATTAAGACCACATTATATAGAAAAGAAACGGACCGCAATCACTATTTACGATATTTCAGCTACCATCCTAGAAGATTAAAAAATGGTTTACCAATTTCGCAATTTTTGCGGCTATGGAGAATTTGTTCTACTACAGATGAGTTTTGGATACAGGCAGCAGCGTTATCTAACAGATTTGCCCAGAGGGGATATCCCAAATCTGTAATTAAGAAGGCCTTCAAGAGGGCGTTATTTGCCAACAGAACATTGTTGCTGCAATATCAACAGCGCCCTTACACTCAGAACCTTACATGTACATTGAAATATTCTACACATATCAATGATGTAGTAAACATTGTACGTGCCCATTGGCAAGTTCTATCTCGCCATCGAGTTTTTCAGTCAGGTCCCAAATTTGCGTTTTCCAGAGGACAGAATATCTGAGATCTGGTGGTTAAATCGGCATTCGTCTCCACACGTACAAAGCTCCAAACTGGTGGACATCATACCTGTGGTCATTGTGATATGTGCATTCTATCTCTTATGAGGGACCAGTGTCAGTCCCCACATTCAGATTTTGTAGTCCATCTGGGCATTTTTACTACATGTGACTCTGAGTGTGTTATTTATGCCATATAATGCCCATGTCAATTAGTCTATGTTGGACGGACTAAGAGAAAAATCCGCACAAGACTGATTGAACACAGGAGTTGTATTAAAACTTCCAAACTTACGGCCCCATTGGTACAACATTGCATACAGGAGAATCATATGTTTACTGATCTACGTTGGTTAGTTTTGGAGCAAGTACAACAAAGTTTCAGAGGTGGTGATATACAGTCCCGGTTAAATAAGCGCGAGCACTATTGGATTTTTACTTTGAATTCCATGTATCCCTATGGCCTTAACGAGAAAATCAACTGGTATTCGCTGAGTTGAAGTGTTCCAGCCATATAAGAGACTGCATTTGTATTGTATGATAACGAGAGGCCTCACTACTTTTTTGAGATGCACTGCTGTTGCCTTACTCGATCATATTTGTGGACAAATGGAGTATGTTTTTGTTCCAAATTTGTGAGCGGCCTTATCCTTATGTATATAGATATAATTGTATTTCTTATACAGAGTTTTGAAGGATACCTTATACATTACGGACAAGGATGCAAAGTATAACTAGATCTGTAAAGAAGATATATGTACGTCGAATAAGATAAGAAATTTACATGAGATGATTGGACGTGAGAGGGGACTTTATATTGATTATTAGCCTTTGTGATCAGGCAATTGGACGCATAAAAGGATTTTTCTGAGGAGGATGTGAAGTGTAATTAATTGACTATTGGACGTAAATGATGATTTTGGATGGTATCATGGGTGCGAATTACATTCTGGACGTGGTAGAAAACTTCCCCATTTGAGCAACTTCATTTGAAGACGACCTGATAGAGGACAGGGGATGTCGCCGTATACTACTGGGGGTGTGAATTACATTCTGGATGTGGTAGAGAACTTTTCCTCGTAGGTAAAACTTCGTCCGAAGATGACCTGATAGAGGACAGGGGGTGTTGCCGTATCTTCCGGTTAGGGGTTTAAAAGGTTCCGGTCTGTCGCCATGTTGTCAGTGTGTGAGTCTGAATGCAGACCGCGTCAGAAGATGCAGGAAGAAGCCATTTGAAATTATGCTGATGGAAAAGAAATAGAATTTTGTGGATGTTGCTGATATGAAGTTTGGAAGAAGTTATTCCCCTGAAGCAGGACCTTGGGATCCGAAACACGATCGTGTTGGGACTGAGATTTGGACGTGGTTTCATGATGAGTATCATGGTTTGAATATATCTGTGACTTTGACTGGATATTACAGCACTGCTTCGGAATGTATTACGTTAATTTGTAGTTTTTCAGCAAGTCCAAGAGATTGGTTTTATTTGAATGAAAAGATAAAAATGAACAAAAAATTAATATAAATTAAATAAAGTAAAGTGACCCTATACCATAAGAGAATCTGCTTTTAATACTGACTCTAGGATTAAGGGTCCTACAAGGTCTAATGGCTAGTTGTCATGATATAAAAAAGATATCAATTTAACCATTGGTTAGATTTTTGTGTTTACAAGCAGAGGTTTACTGGAATACACAGTTGTGTGTTTGTGGGTGTTGTCTGTGATTAATGGTATATCTCTTACATCTTCCTCAGTGAATTCTGAAGCAAAGAATTAATTTAGTCTCTTTGCTATGGCTTTGTCATCCCTAAGTGCCCCTTTTACTCCTTGATCATCTATTGGTCCAACTGACTCTCTTGCAGGCTTTTTATCTCAAATGTACCTGAAAAAGTTTTTATTATGTGTTTTTGCTTCCATGGCAAGTTTCTTTCCAAATTCTCTCTTTGTCTTACTTATCAGTGCTTTGCAACTGACTTGCCAGTGCTTATGCTGTTTCCTGTTTTCTTTATTTGGATCCCTTTTCCATTTCTTGAAAGATGTTCTTTTAGCTATTATAACTGCTCTCACCTCACCTTTTAACTATGCTGGTAGTCGTTTAGCCTTCCTTCCACCTTTTCTAATACGTGGAATATATCTAGTCTGGGCTTCCAAGATGGTATTTTTAAACAATGTTCATGCTTGAGCTAAACTCGTAACTTTGAAGTTGCTCCTTTTAGTTTTTTTTCTAACCATTTTCCTAATTTTTCTGGGCTCAGCCTAATGATCCAGTTGTTGTGCTGGAGACTTGGGTTTCTTTCCCTGATTTGGTTGCTGCTTCTCAGACACATGGGGATTAGGGATGTAGGAAAAGATGTAGTATTCATAGGCAGCAGTAGGAAGAAAGTCTCAGTCATCAATAAACATTGCCATCTTCTGACTGGTTTGGGAGTACATGCTCCTAAACCAGTGTTGTGCTTCTTGACGTCTCCACCATGTTTGAAAATGTAGATCAGGGGTGGCCAACTACAGTCCTCAAAAGCCACAAAGATCTGGTCAATTGCAGTCCTAAGAAGCCACAAACAGACTTGGTTTTCAGGATATCCAAAATGAATATACATGAGATAGATTTACATGCAGTGCCTTCATTGTATGCAAATATATATTATGCATATTCATTATGAATAGCCTGAAAATCAAGCCTGTTTGTGGCTCTTCAGGCTGACCTGCTATAGATCATACTATTCTGGTGGAGATGTCAGAAACACTTAGATTTCCTCCTTTCTTACAGATTTGATATTAGAAATTTAGATTGAAAGAGATATTTCTCAGGATTGCTCCCTTGGGGAGTTCCTCAGAGATCTACTGCTTCTTTTCAATATTAATATGGCTCTATGTGGACAATTCCTATGAATTTGGATGATTTGTCATTTTCTTTCTCTTTTCTCTGCTTATCTGACAGATATTTCAAACTGGTTGTTAACCAATAAGTTGATAATTTGATAATGTCATCTGGTGTTCTGACATGCTCAGTTTGTTTTGACCTGATGAAGTGAGTATAGTGTTGCATCGGAGATGGACCCTTGGGCTGAGGTAGGGTTAATGCAACCCCTAGGTAGGGACCTATGGGTCCCCACCATCGGCAGGCAGAATGGGCTGATAGATAGAGGCCGCTGGAGCATCACCTATACCAGCCCTCGTTCCCCGCGGGTTGAGCCTTTGTGTGCCCGGGCTGGCAGGACTTAGGTGGGCCTCGGTGTAAAGTCACAGTAAAGTCTGATGCAGCCCAGAGCCCAGAGACAGTAAAGTCTGATGCAGCCCAGAGACAGCAGTCAGTCTTACTCTGAACAAGGCAATGTCCTGGAAACCCGAGCACCAATGGAATGAGAGAAGACAGGGGGCGCTCGAGCAAGAGCAGGCTGAAGCCTGAATAAGCCACGTTCAGGGAGTAAGCTGAAGAGGCATCGAAGAACAGGCTTGTCTGAGCTGGATGCAATCCAAAGGTTGTGGCAAGCAAGCTGAGATCTGATCACGAAGATAGTCAAGCATAGTCAGGCAAAGCGGAGAGGCCCAACGAGAAGTGGCAACAGGTCCGGGAATGCCAGGGACCATGGCAGGGCTGGAGGCATCAGGGGAGGCCCGAGGATGTAGCTGATAGCCCACCGCCGCCAGCAGGGAGGAACCAGGAGCTGGAGTCATTGAGGAAAGGTGAGGGAGCCGTGCCGCGGGTCTGCTGCGGATGGCATGCGTAACATATAGCTTGTGAGAGCTAGTCAAGAAATGTTTTAAGTTAGTCCAATAAAAAACTATCACCTTATAATACACACACATATATATATATATATATTAGGGATGTGAATCGTTTTTTGACGATTTAAAATATCGTCCGATATATTTTAAATCGTCAAAAATCGTTAGAGGCGATATTTAATAGGAATTCCCCCTATTTATCGTCAAAAATCGTAAATCGGGGGAAGGGGGGAGGGGAAGGGGGAGGGCGGGAAAACCGGCACATTAAAACATCCCTAAAACCCACCCTGACCCTTTAACATAAATCCCGAACCCCCCCAAAATGTCTTCAATTACCTGGGATCCAGTGGGGGGGTCCCGTTGTGATCTTCCACTCTCGGGCGTCGGGCGCGTTGATAGAAAATGGCGCCGGCGCTACCTTTGCCCTGTCATATGACAGGGCAAAGGTAGCACGGCGCCATTTTGGTTCCTGTTCCCTGACATCACGAGCGTAGAAGATCGCTCCCGGACCCCCGCTGGACCCCCAGGGACTTTTGGCCACCTTGGGGGGGGGGGCCTCCTGACCCTCACAAGACATGCCAAAAGTCCAGCGGGGGTCCGGGAACGACCTCCTGCACGCGACTCGTGTTGCCGTACGACCGGCGCCATTTTGCTGTACGGCAAAGCAAAATGGCGCCATACAGAATCAGAAGAGGAAATCTCTCTTCTGATTCTGAGGCAGTCTACACACCCTGTAATCCTTGGACTTCCCTGGATCCAGTTACATGTGCCCCATTTTGACTGGCAGTCTCTGCAACTAACCCAATAGGGCTCTCAATGTCAGAACCGATGTCTACGGCAAGTGTCTCCATCCGTGACTGTAATCAACACTACGACCCTTCCTGGGTTGCCTGCTCCATACTCCAACTTCAAGGATGTCTTCTCCAAGACTGATATCTTACCACCACTTCAAGAATTTAATTGTCCCATAGATTTACTACCTGGAACCATGCCTCCCAAAAGCAGAACTTATCCCCTATCGCTTCCAGAAACAAAAGTCATGTCTGCATATATTTAGGAGAACTTAGAGAAAGGTTTCTTCTGACCCTCTAATTCCCTGGCAGGAGCCGTATTCTTCTTTGTAAAGAAGGATGGCAGATTGAGACCCTGTATAGACTACAGAGGCTTGAATGCAGTGACTCTTAAAGATCGCTATCCACTGTTGCTTATTAGCAAATTATTTGATCATCTGCAGGGTGCACAAATCTTCATGAAATTGGATCACCGAGGGACGTACAACCTTGTACGAATCCAACCAGAAGACATATGGAAGACATCCTTCAACACAAGAGACGGCCACTATGAGTACGTAGTAATGCCCTTCAGGCTTTGCAATGCCCCTGCAGTGTTTCAACGCTTAATGAATGAGATATTTCGGGACCTTTTATACTCCTTTGTCGTGGTCTATCTGGACGATATACTAATATTCTCCAAGGACCTAAATTCTTATTGTTCCCATGTCCAAACAGTCCTTCAATGCCTCAGAGACCATCATCTCTTTGCGAAATTAGAGAAGTGCATTTTTGAACAACCTAGTCTCCCATTTTGGAACTTTATTGCTAACTACCCCTCCCTAGCCACTCCAGTTACCGCCATGACTAGGAAGGGATGTGACCTCCAAGTGTGGAGTCCCAAAGCCCAGTTCGTATTTCACGCCTTAAGAAATTGCCATGCTGGGTCAGACCAAGGGTCCATCAAGCCCAGCATCCTGTTTCCAACAGAGGCCAAATCAGGCCACAAGAACCTGGCAATTACCCAAACACTAAGAAGATCCCATGCTAGTGATGCAATTAATAGCGGTAGCTATTCCCTAAGTAAACTTGATTAATAGCCATTAATGGACTTCTCCTCCAAGAACTTATCCAAACCTTTTTTGAACCCAGCTACACTAACTGCACTAACCACATCCTCTGGTAACAAATTCCAGAGCTTTATTGTGCATTGAGTGAAAAAGAATTTTCTCCAATTAGTCTTAAATGTGCTACTTGCTAACTTCATGGAATGCCCCCTAGTCCTTCTATTATTTGAAAGTGTAAATAACCGATTCACATCTACTCAGTCAAGACCTCTCATGATCTAAAGACCTCTATCATATCCCCCATCAGCTGTCTCTTCTCCAAGCTGAACAGCCCTAACCTCTTCAGGATTTCCTCATAGGGGAGCAGTTCCATCCCCTTTATCATTTTGGTTGCCCTTCTCTGTACCTTCTCCATTGCAACTATATCTTTTTTGATATGCGGCGACCAGAATTGTACACAGTATTCAAGGTGAGGTCTCACCATGGAGCGATATAGAGGCATTATGGCATTTTCTGTTTTATTAACCACTCCCTACCTAATAATTCCTAACATTCTGTTTGATTTTTTGACTGCTGCAGCACACTGAGCCGATGATTTTAAAGTATTATCCACTATGATGCCTAGATCTTTTTCCTGGGTGGTAGCTCCTAATATGGAACCTAACATCGTGTAACTACAGCAAGGGTTATTTTTCCCTATATGCAACACCTTGCACTTGTCCACATTAAATTTCATCTGCCATTTGGATGCCCAATCTTCCAGTCTTGCAAGGTCCTCCTGTAATGTATCACAATCCGCTTGTGATTTAACTACTCTGAATAATTTTGTATCATCTGCAAATTTGATAACCTCACTCGTTGTATTCCTTTCCAGATCATTTATATATATATATTGAAAAGCACCGGTTCAAGTACAGATCCCGTTGCTAACACCTTAAAAAACTGGGAGACCTACCTCAAAGCAATTCAACAGCTACTAACACAAATGGCTCTCACCCTCAACCATAACAAAACCACACCTTGAAGGAAGCCTTCTATTCCAGTCTATGTTTACGTCATCCGGACCCTAACCGTTCCTTCATTGTTGAAGTTGACGCATCCGCCATCGGAGTTGGAGCAGTCCTGAGTCAATACTCCACTAAAGGAACTTTAGTCCCATGGTCTTTCTACTCACACAAATTCTCCCCCACGGAACAAAATTCCACTATCGGAGATCGTGAACTCCTAGCGGTGAAACTAGCCCTCCAGGAATGGTGACCTTGGTTAGAAGGAGCACAAATCAAATTCACAATATTTACTTACCACAAGAATCTAGAGAATCTAAAGGAGGCCTAACTACTCAATCCCAGACAAGCCCACTGGGCCCTGTTTTTGGAACGCTTCAACTTCAAGCTCCACTATCGAGCAGCAGTAAAGAACCTTCGGGCTGATGCGCTCTCTCGCTCTGTCAAGCCGGAAGATACACCCGAGACTCCTAGACACATCATCGACCCGGCTTGCATATCCATTGCAGTCACCACCACGGTACCAGCCAGGAAGACGATGGTTCCCCACCATCTCTGTAAGCGTGTGCTCCATTAGGCTCATGACTCTAAACTAGCTGGTCACCCTGGCTGAGCCCAGACCCTCGAGATGCTTCAAAGGCACTATTGGTGGCCTAGTATGATAAAGGACTCCCACAAATATGTGGACTCCTGTCCAGTTGTGTACAACAAAAACCTCCGACTGGCCACCCATGGGGCCTCCTCCAACCTCTGCCTGCACCCACTGAACCTTGGTCAAGCCTCGCTACTGATTTCATAGTGGACCTGCCTCCCTCAAGAGGAAACACTGTCATCTGGGTGATCATTGACCGTTTTTCTAAAATGGCCCACTTTGTCCAACTGCCTGGTCTCCCCTCAGTTCCAGAACTAGCCAAACTCTTTCTGACCAATGTACTTCGTCTGCGGACTCCCACAGGAAATTGTCTCCGACCGAGGTCCTCAATTTGCTGCCAAATATTGGAAATCCCTTTGCAAGAAGTTTAATATTACATTAAACTTAACCTCTGCCTATCACCCGCAAGCTAATGGTCAAGCTGAAAGGACTAACTGCTCCTTAAAGTCATTTCTACAATCATATGCTAATGATCAACAGGATAACTGGGCTCCCTTGGGCGTAACTTTCCCACAATATTCACGTTGCCTCTGCCATGGATGTCTCATCTTTTGCGGTGGTCTTTGGCCGACAACCATGCCTACCTCCATCGGTTTCACTCATGGTACCTTCAGCAGCAGCTCAATCTATGGCGCAAACTATACGTAGACTCTGGGATCAGGTAAAGGAGAGATTAAACCAGGCTGCCGAGTGGGCCAAATGCTTTACTAACACTCATCACAGGGCCACACCACTATTCCGACCTGGCCAGAAGGTGTGGCTGAGTACAAAACATATTTGTTTACGTCTTCCATCCCAACGACTAGCCCCCAGATTCATAGGACCTTTTCCAGTTCTGTGATGCATCAGTGCTGTCACCTATCAATTGCAACTCCCTGTCTCTATGGGAATCCACAACACGTTCCACGTGTCATTGCTAAAACCATTGGTTCTGTCCTACCCTTCCCGAAGGCCTCCTCTGCCTACTCAACATGCTGCTGAGCCCGAGAACACCCTACAGATGAAGGAAGTAGAGATGTGGTTCGTTTATCACGAATTAGGCAATTTCAACAAAATTGCCTAACTCGTCTTGGGTCGGGGACCCCGAAACCCGAAACTGATTTCCCCGAACTACGAGGAAAATTAGTTTTTTGGGTTTGTATGGGGGGAGGGGCACATTTTATTTTTTTAAATAAAAAACCACGCCAAGCATTAAAATTTACTGTAATACAACCCCTCCCCCTACCATCCCGATCCCTCCCCAAGACTTACTAACATCCCTGGTGGTCCAGCGGGGTCCCGCAAGGAATTTCTCCCTCCGTGCCATCGGGCTGTCTGGCCTGCCTTGATCAAAATGGCGCCGATAGCCTTTGACTTAATATGTCACAGGAGCTACCGGTGCCATTGGTCAGCCCCGTCACATGGCCATCGGCGCCATATTGTGCTCCTACCATGTGACAGGAGCTGACCAATGGCACCGGTAGCCCCTGTGACATAGTAAGGGCAAAGGCTATCGGCGCCATTTTGATTACTGGCAGCCGACGGTCCGAGTGCAGGAGGTCTCTCCCGGACCCCCGCTGGACCACCAGGGACTTTTGGCAAGTCTTGGGGGACCCTCCTGACCCCTACAAGACTTGCCAAAAATCCAGCAGGGTTCCGGGAGCGACCTCCTGCACTCAGACCGTCGGCTGCCAGTAATCAAAATGGCACTGATAGCCTTTGCCCTTACTATGTCACAGGGGCTACCGGTGCCATTGGTCAGCCCCTGTCACATGGTAAGAGCACAAGATGGATATTCCCCAGATCTGGAGGCCAGGGAGCTGAAGACCTGTAGGTCTCTGTCCCTGTGAATGGTGGACCTACATTAAGAGATTTTGTCTCTGAGGAGTTAATGACTACATAAATAATCTTTTCTTTTTTTGTTGGTAAGGAGGTACCAGCCCTCCTCACACAGTAGTTGGGGCTATAAGAGCCTGGTTTGTTTTAAACAAACCTTTCCTCCTGTGAGGTTACTGCTTGCAGGAGTGCTGAGGTAAAGAACAAGATTTTTGGAAACCCACCACTGGATCTCTACCCCTTGGGTCACAGGACACAGGCTTGGGTAAAGAGGACTGAACTCAGTAGGATTTTTCTGGGAAAAATTGGTTCCCTCACCTATAAGATTTCCTTGGCCCACTTGGACAGTTATACACTCAGCAAAGAATTGGAAAACCTCATCCCAAGAAACCTGAGAGTAAGAACACCTATACAGAAAAGCGTAAGAATCAAGTTCCATGGATGGAAAAAAAAACCAGCTGTATTTTGACACAGCTACTTGATAGGACAGTTATTTTAATGTTGAAAATCATAGTAAATTTTATTTGAGTACCCAAAATATGTCCACCCTGTCTGTCCCAGCAGCACAAAGTGGACATGGTTTGATAGAGACACTGTTACACCTACACATCCGAAAAAAAAGTCACACCACCTCCTAAGCCAAGAAGGATAACCTTTCCACCCACAAAGAAGGAATCATCCCTTGGGACCCTGAGAATTAGGAAAATGGCACTCATGTTAGCCCCAGAAAGAAATATTTTTATGGACATTCAGGAGACAGTCAAATCCCCTAAGTAAAGGTTAAATTCCTATAACCTCCCAGATGTTAGGTAGGAATACTTATCTCTGGCCTGCTCCTGTCCCATGTGCAGCTGCTGCAATCATTACTAGGGTTGTGAATTTGTTTCCTACGTATTTGTAATCCAAAACGTTTAGGGCCATATTCATTGTATTCGTGGGGAAGCGAAACGTATCGCAATTCCCCACGAATAGAACAAATCTTCGCCAAATTATTCGGCCGTCTAAAGAGGTGAATTTAAACAAACACCCCACCCTCCTGATCCCCCCCCCCCCAAGACTTTCCAAAACTCCCTGGTGGTCCAGCGGGGTGGTCCGGGAGCCATCTCCTACACTCACACCCTCGGCTGCCAGAAATCAAAATGGCACCGATAGCCTTTGACCTTCTATGTACCAGGGGCTACCAGTGCCATTGGTCAGCCCCTATCACATGGTAGGAGCAATGGATGGCCGGCGCCGATAGCCCCTGTGACATAGTAAGGGCAAAGGCTATCGGCGCCAACGGTAAGACGAATGGTCGTGATTTGGTGAGTAATACGACCGGGGAGGTGCTCCCCCTGGATCGAAGCGATATGGAGAGGTACTGCTAAAGGTTGGGTCTGTATCTGGAGAATTTTAACGATATCTTTCATGATAAAGTTTCCACTCGTCCCAGTATCTATGAGGGTGGTAGTGGCAAAGGAACGTGTCTCCCCTAGAACAAAAGTATGCGATCGCGCAATTTTTTAAAATCTACCCCTCAGTGTTTTATGCAAACCAAAATTAAACTGGAGAGGAGGCGACCTAGATAAAGTGTTGCTGCGTATAGAACAAAAATTTATATTCAAATTTAACACTATGGAACCATTTGGTCTTAACCAAGAAATAGATTACTCAGTATTTTTGTAAGCTAAATAACCTATAACATGCTTTTTTCTGTTGCTGGTAATTTATTTTTATCTAGTGAAAGTAGGATTTCCAATTATTTAAGAGTATTTTATGTCATTATATAGTTTTTATATGAACATTAAGAATACATATTATCCCAACTGATAACAATGGATAAACAATTTTGGGAATTGTTCCCCCCCCTTTTTTAAAAAAATGAATACATCTCTTATTATATTTATCTATCATGTTAATGTAATTTCTTATGGCAATAGTTTTTAATCTAAATTTTATTATTTATCTTGTAGCGGGCCTAAATATAGTTGATCATGACGTTATTATGAAGTGTTCACTAATAAGACAGTGAGTGATTCCAATGTACACTGACTTATAAAATACAGATAGTTTGAATAACCTTTTTTTTCATCATTTGTTTGCTGTTCTCTTTCCGGAAAAAATAATATTTTGTCGTGATCAATGAGTGGCAGATAGATGTGTTGTTCTCCTTTTTATTACCCCTTAAGATGCTTTTGTTTGTGACTTAAAGTGCAACCGGCAAGAATTAAACTCGGCTTAAAAACTTCTTAATATGATTCAATCGTAATATGTTCAAAAAGTTGGCATACTATTAAGGTTCTCACTGTTGACTTAGTCTTGTCCATTAACAATAAAGCTTCGTTGACATGATTGACACACTGATGAGGATGTGACGTCAGGTTTAGTTTCACGCCATTTTTAAAGAAAACATATATAAACAGATCCATTAATAGTCACGAATTTTTAGCATCGTGAGGATCTGTCCTATTGCGTTTGAGAGATTGTGAAATAGAAGGCAAAATGTAAGTATATAAGGTTACCTTGCTAGAATTAAGAATTAGCCATACAGAAAGTGGGTAATATTGATAAGAGGAACGCTTATAAATTCACTATATGAACCTTTGTTGACAGTTTTTGAAATGAATTATGAGTTAATTTATCTCCCTCTTCTTTAGCTTTTAATAAAGAAAAATGTTTTTCCTTAAAGCTTAGAATAGGATTTTTTTTGGCATTAGTGACATGAAGTTGGTAAATAATTGATAGAGTTTTGCACTGGTATATAATGCTAACCTTCATTACAGTATCTTTATAATAAGTAACTATATATTCCTGGCATGTTGTTCCACATTATAGACACATTGTCTCTATTTTTGCCTTATCCTTAAACAACATAATTTTGAGCGAGATACACTGTCAGTCCGTGAAGCGGAGAGAATTGTATGCATGATCAAGGTAAACAATTGAAGTTTCTCGCTGTTTGTTAGAAATTATTTTTTAACTTAGAAATTGGACATTTATATTATTCATAGTGCCATAAAGATATAAACCTTTCATGACAGATATATATATATATAGAGAGAGGTCAAAATTTGCTGCAACTAAGTATCATTAACATTGTCAAACTGTGGTTTTTCATACACATGTTGCTAAATGTCAGCTATATACAACTCTATTGCATATTGATACTTTGTTACCACGGAAGGATTTGTTTATGTAGTCTTTTCCATTAGATGTAAGTTTTAAAATAGAGAATGCTTTTTGAAACAAAAATACAAACTTAGTATCTGTTTAATCTGTCACAACAAAATAATTCGAGTTTTGTTATACTTTGAATGATTCATTGTCAGATTTAATTTTTTAACTATGCATAATTTTATTTTAGACTGAAATTTGACTTGACAGTGTTACCACATAAGAATATACCTATGTAGTTTCTTTGCCATCAGAAGTCATGTGAGTTAAACATTTTTTATGAAAATTTTTTAATGAATTATATAGATACAATTATTTAATTATTTTATTACTTGTTTTTAAAACATTTTTTATCTTATATTTTTAGCCCCTGATGCAGCCTTAATTGGCGAAACTCGGCCGGAGTCGGGCTCTGTACTAGAATAAATTAATAAAATCTTTCCACGGCATAAGGTTGTCTCTTTGGTTTTTTGCCTTGGCTACTTGGGACCCCCCTTCCGATTTGCTTTATTGGACACTTTTAAGGTAGGCATGGGACAGAACCATGCCCCAGCAGAGCAGTTTGGCCACCGATGGGTTAGGACATAGTTTAATGTGCAGACCGCTTTTTCAGTCTGCTACGTGCCTCACCTGCTAAGTCTGTCCAACCAACAACTGTTTGGGGGTGGTTCCCTACATCTGACGGTATAGTCCATAATAGGGTGGCTAAGGGCTGGCTCAAGGCACTGCTGAGGTGCTCTATGTGTGTTACTTATTCAGTGCCATTGGATTAAGCACTTGCTACATACTGACATCCCACCAAGGATGACGGTACTGTACACACTTGTCGCCATGAGACACAACACACTCACACGCCTCCCCAGATTTGCTAACACTTTACAACAATTATACCTGTAATGGTCCACACTTCTGTCAGTCCCTAATGCTATCACGGTGACATGCATATCGGTGCGTCATTGACGCCCATTAGGACTAATGAACCCTACCTACGTCACTCTTACCTTATTTCCCAAACCTCAATATTATTGTCATGTGCGTCTTGCAGCAACACTAACGACCCTTCAGTATGCAAGTGGTATCAGTGAGGGCCTAGGCAGCAGAGCCTCAATACACAGCAGGGAACACATATGAGCCCTACAACCTCCTGATGCCTCATGAATGGGTGAGTGAGAAAAAAGCACATCTGGCGCTGCACAGAATTATCTGAAGGATCCCTTATCACTGTAGCATCCCACATTAACACACCTCTGGGGTCATTGCAGCTGGCCGAAAGTAGAGCCAGCTATCTTGTTGCATGCACATGGTTGTGGTGGCTGTATGTTGCTACAAGGAATTGCTGCGAAGGAAAGGAGATGCATGTACAGTTGCCCCCCCCCCCCCCCCCACCCCACACACACACAGCCATGGCAGTATGTAGGCCACTGTGCTGTCATGGGCCCACTAATACTGTGTATCAGCCTCCATAAACACATATAGTACAGACATGAAACATCGGTCACGGTTTGTACAGTGCCAGCTCCCATGAGTCGGTGGTTCTGTTTCACACACACCCTCCACTGGGCTCCCTGTAACTGACTATGCATGTACATGTGTTCTGGCCTACATATCCATGCAGTACCACTTGAAAACTATGGCTGCTCACATCATGTATCTGGCTGTGACTGTGAAACCAGTGATGTGGGGCTCAATGGGCAGCCTGGCATAGCTGTCACAACCGGGCAGTTTTGGCTGCAAAGGGTGCAGCCACCATGTATCGTGTAGAAATGTCAATCCTGAGGTGCTCATGTGCGCATTGTGTACTGTACATGTATATGGTCTGAGAATATTTGTACAGTATGTAATGCCTTGCCCATCATGTCCCCAGTAACAGTATGAACTGTTTAGTCACAGTACAACTACTGATGGAATAGCAGCAGAGCTCAGGGTTGGTGTCCAGTGCACACCTGCCATCCAAGGCGTACCACACACCTGTGTCATGCCAGATATGGCACACATTACCTGATGGAGTTAATGATCAACACAGTGCGCATGAGAAGCAAGGAAATAGCCACCTGACTGAGCACACACACAGTCCGTCAGACTCTTCATGATATAGATGTCCCCTGTTGGGACACACAGCCACCATTTAATGCAGGCCGTAAATGCTCCTGTCATAACATGTCAATTGTAGAAAATATCAGCAGTGCTGTCTGCACTGAGCTGCCACATGGGGGTACCCACCCACATGTCACATATTCTGCCACAAAGGTGATGGCCTGACTGTTGGCAGCCACCTCGCAGACAGGCTGTCACCAGCAGCACAGCTGATCGGCCAGGCTGGCAAAGGGAGGATGCATGCATGTGTACACTGCTCTATTGAGTGATAGATGGCCATTACTGAGGAGTAAGCCCTCACAAGAGGACTGACAGGTGGATGTGACAGTGATGAGTCCCCCTCAATGTGGTGTCAGGTGCCCTTCGAATGTCTATAAGGTGCAGAAAATAGCTGGCTGCAATGTATTCAAACATGGAGATCTGTGCAAATTGCTAATGAGGCTCTCAGGACTGTAACAGAGTGCCTCTTCGCCCAGGGCCTCAACAGATGGGCTGCGCAACCGCCCACAAATGGGTCAGTGCGGCACAAGGCACAGATCTGGGTGTGGCTGGTGCCACGTAACCCCTTGCAGTTGGTTCAATAGCACAGAAGGCATGCTGTGTACTGTGGAAGCACCTCCGCCCAGGCATTTGTACCCCTACAGCACGCTCCTGGTGAGCAGACACACAGTCATTGACGGTCGTGCAAACACAGCCCATCACAACCGTGTTGGCTCTACCAACGCCCTCATCATAGCAGCCTTACTGCTGAGTATGATGACTAACTAATGTCACTATTGACAGATGATCACACAGCCCTCCAGCACAGGTCCTGATGTCCATATAAAGGACTTCAATACTCATATGTGAATGTGTTCCTAGAGCCTAAGGCTTTGGCTGATCCCGCATTACCCATGTGTCGGCCATATGGAGCTGGCAGAATACAAAAGGAGGCTGCACAGGGTAGAATATATGCATGTAGGAGGCCAAATATACGGCTAGGCAGGTGATGAGGTATATTGATGTACAGCCCACTCCCCTTTCCTAACATGTGTACTACCCCTGTGCAGCAACAAACCAGGGGTGGTATAGGAAGAATCGGTGATCAATGAGCGGGAACAATGAATGGGTGCTAGGTGTCCGGATAGAGTCGACCAGCCTTTCAGCACACAACCTATGGACACCATATTCCAGAGCTGTTTGAAACACCTGCACGTGCATGGGTGTGAGTGATAATCCACTAGCTGACACACATTACTGTACAGCAACAGATGTTTCCACGCTTGCTACTTGCAGTGATGAGGATGACAGAGGTTCAGACAGGGTGACAAACTAATGTCTCACTCTATCACAATATTGGAGCCATTTGTGGGTTATAAGGTATGTAGGATTCACTGCACTGTCGCCCTCATACTGTACAGTACAATGGTAGGCTGGCTAGGAAGGTGAACAGTTGGGATGATGTTAGGTCTGCACTCTGACCACAACCCTATCTACACCCAGTCCGCCCACAATATATGGAAGCCCATCCCACCCAGCTTGTGTAAATGCCATGGGTCGGTGTGTGTCTCAGCCATTATGACAACGATGTTGTTGGCCACAGCACCAGCCCATACAAGGATGGCATCTTGGGGTACAGGTGGTAGCTAGCCTCTGCGTAACACACCCTTCCTCTGCACCAACCGCTCTCAGGTTTGTCCCTCAACCATGATACCATGCAGATTTACACATAGAGCCTCCATGTACTGTACCTTATAAGGGTGCACCCTTCTGGCAGGACGCCACATGGCTGCATGCGGAGATGTCCTCCACAAGGGGATATCAGGAGGGCCAACGTAACCATGAGCCCCTGCTATTCCCGGCTACAGTGTGGTAATACCTGACCCTTGACCAAGCACATGTGCATCCTTAACAATTGTGCTCCATGCAGTGCCACAGTCCTGTGGTCCAGGAGCTCCATTAGCTGGATGCGCAGGAAGTTAAACAGCTGAACGCTACATGCTGTATCCTCAGACATGGCAACCTGTCCTTCATGAGGTGGAATGTGCCAGGGAAGCAAGCTGTGCCTAAGTGTTGTGGTTCTGGCTGCGAGCGCCACGACCAGACCCTTACCTCCGTGCTCCTGGATCTACTCCTGCTTCTGGAGGCCTGGTTTGCGCCCTGTTCGGCGGTCTCTCCGCGCGGGCCGCACCGCCGGGAAGCTTCCCATGGACGCCCTGCTTCTAGGCGTGCGCGTGCGCGCCACTTGGACACTTTGCTAGGCCGTTTCCCGCCAGTGGTGACTCAGCCCAGTTCCTGATGTCAGACGTCGCAGCCTTGATAAACCGGTCACAGATACTCAGTCTTTGCCTTGCAACGGGCTTACCTCCTGGTTCCCTGTTGTGTCGTGCCCCGGAGTGAGTTGCCTTGCTACTCGCTCCATTCCTGCTTGCCTGCTACAGTACCTGCTTGGTTCCTGCTTGCCTGCTACAGTTCCTGCCTGGTTCCAGTACCCGAGTCCTGCTACAGTTCCCGCCTGGTTCCAGTACCTGAGTCCTGCTACAGTTCCCACCTGGCTCCAGTACCCGAGTCTTGCTACAGTTCCTGCCTGGTTCCAGTACCTGAGCCCTGCTACAGTTCCTGCCTGGTTCCAGTACCCGAGCCCTGCTACAGTTCCTGCCTGGTTCCAGAACCCGAGCCTTGTTACAGTACTTATCTACTGTCCTACTCTGGTTCCAGTTCTCAGTCCTGATCAACAACCCACCTAAGTCCCAGCGGCCGGGCCCCTACGGGCTCCTCCCGGGGGGGGGGGGGGGGGGGGCTTCGGCTTCCAAGAGTGAAGCCGCCTAAGTCCCAGGGTTGGGCTCCTACGGGCTCCTCCCGGGGGAGTACCAGCTTCCAGGGTGAAGAGCACCTCTACATCCTGTCTGAACATCTGCCTCCCGGACTGCCACATACTAGAGACATTGACCACCTTTCCCAGTCTCCTGCAGGTCAGCCTAAGGGTCCACTAAACTGAGACTCCATAACAGATTGCAAGGCCATGGACTCGGCGGATGTGCCTGTCCCCTTGGACCTGCCAGTATCAACCTGGCCCAGCAGCTGCAGTATCAACAACAGTACCTCGAGGTCCTTACTGGTTCGGTAAGGGAGTTATCGGCTGGATTAGATGCCAGGGCCTCGTCTGCCCCAGAACCAGCACCCGAGGGTCAAGACTCTTCAGTGACTCAGCTGCCGACACCCTCTCGTTACGCTGGTGATTTAAGGACCTGCTGTGGCTTTCTGAACCAAGGTTTTATACGGTTCTCTCTGTTGCCCCGGCAGTTCCCCTCGGATGTGGTGAAAGTGGCGTATATCCTGTCCCTGCTTGATGGGAAAGCCTTAATATGGGCTTCTCTCCTTTGGGAAAATAATGATTCCTCGCTAACGAACTTACAACAGTTCATCTCGAACTTTCGACAGGCCTTTGATGAGCCCGCCCGAGTAGCCTCGGCTACCTCTGATCTGCTGCAACTCCGTCAGGGGGCTTGCTGCTTGGCAGATTATGCTATGGAATTCCGGACTTTAGCCCAGGAAGTAGGTTGGCAGGATGGTAATCTTAAGGCGATCTTCTTGGGGGGCCTATCCGGATGCATAAAGGATGAGATTGCTGCTCGAGATCTGCCGGAGGACCTCAACTCCTTGATAGAGATGGCTGCCCGCATTGGCTGCCGCCTACAACAACGGCCCAAGGAGCAGCGCTCCTCTCGCCACAGTCCTACCGCAGTGTCAGCGAGACCTGTGCCTTCTCCTAAGACTTCTCGTCCAGTTGCTTCCACCTGCGAACCCATGCAACTGGGTCGGGCCACGCTTTCTGCTGAAGAGAGGCAACTTCGCCATTCGTTGAAGTTGTGTTTGTATTGTGGTCAGAAGGGCCACTTCTTGGCACGCTGCCAGGAGCGTGTGGAAAACGCCAAAGCCTAGGAGGTCGGGAGGAGCTCCTCCTAGGCTGTGCTACAGCTCCTCAATGTACCGTGCCTGTTACCCTGGAATACCCTGGAGGGTCCATTGAGACGATTGCGTTCCTGGATTCTGGAGCTAGAGGTAATTTCATCTTGCAGGACTTAGTCTCCCAGTTGCGAATCCCTATGCATAGACGGGAGGTCTCGTTATGAATTACCTCTATCCAGGGGACGCTCCTTCCAGGACCTGTCCTGATGTCCACGGCACCCATTACTGTCCGCACTGGGGTGATCCATTCGGAGGAGATAGCCTTCCTAGTGTTGGATAAGGCTGTCTACCCTGTGGTGCTAGGGTTGCCATGGTTACAGAAGCACTCGCCCACGATTCAGTGGGATACTCTACAGATTGTCAAGTGGAACCCTTTCTTTCTAGCTAACTGTATGAAAGTGCCTAGGTCTCCCGCACTTCCGTTGATGCAGTCTGCCCTAGGTCCTCCTGCACCTTATGAGGACTTCACGGACATATTTTCTAAGACCAAGGCGGAGATCCTTCCGCAGCATCATCTGTATGACTGCACTATAGACCTGTTACCTGGTACTATGCCCCCCCCCGAGGAAGGGTGTATCCCTTATCATTACCTGAAACCCGGGCCATGTCCGAGTATATTTCAGAGAATTTGGCCAAGGGGTTCATTCGCCCGTCCAAGTCGCCTGCAGGGCTCACTGCAGGTGTTCCAGCACCTTATGAATGAGGTGTTACGGGACCTTCTGAACACCTGAGTAATCGTTTACCTTGACAATGTGCTAGTCTACTCCCAGGACCTGCCTTCACACCATCAGCATGTCCATCAAGAGCTCCAAATACTTAGGGAGCATGGTCTGTACACAAAACTGGAAAAATGTAGTTTCGAGAAGACATCCCTGCCGTTCCTGGGCTACGTAATCTCAGCAACTGGCTTTCAAATGGATCCTGAGAAAGTGGCGGCAATTAAGAATTGGCCCCAGTCGAAGGGCCTTAAAGCGTTGCAACGCTTCCTCGGCTTTTCCAATTTCTACCGTCACTTTATTCCTAACTATCCCCGTATTGTGGCCCCGTTGACTGCCCTCACCCGAAAGGGGGCCAACGCGGTGGATTGGCCTGCTCCCGCCTGCCAAGCCTTCGAGGCCTTAAGGAAGTGTTCTTGTTAGACACCTGCCTTCGTCATCCGGATCCCAGCCGGCCCTTTGTGGTGGAGGTCAATGCCTCCAATGTGGCCGTGGGGGCCGTGCTGAGCCAGTACTCTGATTCTGGACAATTGTTACCCTGTTCATATTTCTCGAAGAAATTCTCCCCAGCAGAGAGCAACTATTGTGTTGGTGATAAAGAGTTGCTAGCCGTGAAACTTGCCCTGGAGGAATGGAGACAGTGTTTGGAGGGAGCTAACTATCCGGTTACGATTTTCACCGACCACAAAAACTTAGCATTCTTGAAGCAAGCCCAAGGCCTGAACCCAAGGCAAGCCCGGTGGTCGCTGTTTTTTGATTGGTTCGACTTTACCTTACGCTATCGACCCGGCTCGAAGAATGTTTGAGCCGACACGCTTTTGCGCTCCTCTGAGGTCGAAGAGACTCCTGATACTCCTCAGTATATTTTGGATCCAGTGAAAGTGAGCCTTGCAGCAACCTTGGTGTCCTCCCAAGGGAAGACCATTGTTCCACGTCACTCCCAGAGAGCAGTTCTCACTTGGGCCCATGACTCCCTCACTGGGGGCCATGCTGGCTGTAAAGGGACCTTAGACTTGTTGAATCAATTCTACTTGTGGCCGACGGTGTGAGACAGGACGTCCAAGCATTTGTAGACTCTTGCCCTACCTGCGCCATTCAAAAGCCGCTCATCGGAAGGCCTAGGGGCCTGTTGCAACCATTGCCCATCCCAGAGGAGCCTTGGACTCACATCTCCACCGATTTTGTCGTGGATCTTCCCGTCTCAGGAGGTAATTCGGTCATTTGGGTGACCGTAGACCGATTCTCCAAGATGGCGCACTTTGTCCCCTTGCCAAAGTTGCCTTCTGCACCTGACCTAGCTAACCTCTTCGCTCAGCATATCTTTAGACTTCACGGTCTCCTGCAGGATATAGTCTCCGATCGAGGACCACAGTTTACTGTTCGATATTGGAAAGCACTTTGCAAACGCTTCAATGTGCAACTTAGTCTTTCGTCTGCGTTCCATCCCCCGAGTAATGGGCAAATGGAACGGACTAACCGAACCTTGAAGACTTTTCTCCGTTCGTTCGTGAATGAACAACAAGATAATTGGGCCAAGCTACTCCCATGGGCGGAGTTCTCATATAATAATCACACGTATGCTGCTACTGGAAGTTCGCCTTTCCTTGTCGTCTATGGGAAACAACTTCGACCACCCTTGCCTTCGCCTGAACCTAGTGCACTCCCGGCAGTGCAACTTTCAGCCCGCCAGCTTCTTTCCTTATGGATGTCTATCCAGGGAAAGATCCGTAAAGCTGCCCAGTCCGCCAAGAAATGGGCGGATAGGCATCGTCAGCCAGCACCCATCTTCCTCCCAGGAGACCGTGTCTGGCTTAGTACAAAAAATCTACAGCTACATATTCCGTCTCGAAGACTAGCTCCGAGATTCTGTAGGCCTTTTTGAGTCGCCGAACGAGTGGGAGCAGTCTCATACCGATTACGCATACCCTCCTCCATGTGTATACATGACGTGTTCCATGTGTCATTGCTGAAGCCTCTTGTTTTATCCAGATACCACTCCCGGGCTCCTGAACCATTGGACCCTTCAGTACTGGACGAGGTTACGTATCAAGTATGTGAGGTCTTGGATTTCCGGTTCCATCAACGCCTTTGGGAGTACTTGCTTGCCTGGGAGGGTTGCGGACCCGAGGATAATTCTTATGGACCGGCCCGTAACATCCTCGACAAGGACTTATTACTGCAGTTCCATCTGGACCACCCGAGTAAACCCGGAACGGCTAAGAGGGGGCATAAGAGGGGAGGTACTGTTGCGGTTCTGGCCGCGAGCGCCGCGAGCGCCACGACCAGATCCTTACCTCCGTGCTCCTGGACCTACTCCCGCTTCTAGAGGCCTGATTTGCGCCCTGTTCGGCGGTGTCCCCGTGCAGGCCACGCCGCCGGGAAGCTTCCCATGGACGCCCTGCTTCTAGGCACGCGTGTGCTCCACTTGGATACTTTTCTAGGCCGTTTCCCGCAAGTGGTGACTCTGCCCAGTTCCTGACGTCAGACGCCGCAGCCTTGATAAGCCAGCCATGGACACTCAGTCTTTGCCTTGCAACGGGCTTACCTCCTGGTTCCCTGTTGCGTCGTGCCCTGGAGTGAGTTGCCTTGCTACTCGCTCCGTTCCTGCTTGCCTGCTACAGTTTCTACCTGGTTCCAGTACCCAAGTCCTGCTACAGTTCCTGCCTGGTTCCAGTACCCGAATCCTGCTACAGTTCCCACCTGGTTCCAGTACCTGAGTTTTGCTACAGTTCCTGCCTGATTCCAGTACCCGAGCCCTGCTACAGTTCCTGCCTGGTTCCAGAACCCGAGCCTTGTTACAGTACTTATCTACTGTCCTAGTGTGGTTCCAGTTCTCAGTCCTGATCAACAACCCTCCTAAGTCCCAGCGGCCGGGCCCCTATGGGCTCCTTCCGGGGGGGGGGGGGGGGGGGCTTTGGCTTCCAAGGGTGAAGCCGCCTAAGTCCCAGCGGTTGGGCTCCTACGGGCTTCTCCCGGGGGAGTACCAGCTTCCAGGGTGAAGAGCACTTCTACGTCCTGCCTGAACATCTGCCTCCCGGTCTGCCACATTCTAGAGACATTGACCACCTTTCCCAGTCTCCTGCAGGTCGGCCTAAGGGTCCACTAAACTGAGACTCCATAACACCTAAGGGCACAGACAAACAGCATTGCAGTGTTCGGTGTTGCACCTGGCCTGTGAAGCACTACATACACAGGCCACACAGTGGGCTGGACATCTAGGCAACACCTTACACCATGTATGGCAAGAGGTAGATGGCTCAGAGCTTCTGGATGTCCACTTACAGTGGCAGACCATCTGTCAGGGATTGTGTCCTCCACGGCCGCACAAACCTACTCATAATTGAGTAGAGAAGTGTGTGACACTCGGTGATACATATAGCCTCACACGTTGGGACTATAGCAATGCCTGACAGCCTATATGTGGAGTAGACCCCTTTAGCTCGCTGGCCAACTATGTATTCCATAGGAGCTGGCGGACAGTGGTTTTCACAGTCACTGCTAACTGAGCTGTGTGCAACAATAGAGGGAATATGGGCCAGACATGGGCCTACATGTCCCTCCAATTGACATAGATGCACCCATATCGCTCCGTTGGGAGGGTATACGTCCCATTCACATGATGTCTCTCAAGAACGGCTTGCTGGTACAGGAACTTCAAGACAGAGTATGTAAAAGAACAGGGGTGAGGTTGGTATATTACGTGATGGTGACACAGGTCATACAGTATGTGGAAACACTAATATTCTGCTGATAATGATGTGTGAGCAAAATTGGTTACCTGTAACCTTCTGAACATCACACCTGTAGGGAGGAAAGTCCACTGGGGTTCTGCAGCATGTAAATGATTGTTGTTCTGTTAATAGGCAGTAAAGTATACTGAATATTTGTCAACACTGACAGATACCTGTCAGTGGACTGTACTGGTTGTCCAAACAACATGCGCTATCAACAATGACAGTTAACCTTGGAGAGTGGCTTGTATATGTGTGTGTGGCGAGGTGAAATATGTGAAGACACTGTAGGACTGTGGACCACACAGTGTTGGCTGTCAGACAGTGTTCACATGGTGGACGTGGCCAACATTATAAAGTGTCCATGCACACCCCACTGCTGGGAGATGGCACTGGAGGGATGTGTGTCACAACGGATGGTGACCACTTCTTGCAACCCTTGCCCTTTTTTGGCCATCAAATTAATATACTGGTGGTTACACTGACTGCACACCAGCAGTCACCACATCTTTGTGCACATGGACACCAGATCAACACACTTAAGGCCTGTTGAGCATGCCTTACACCGGTTGCACCATGTAAACGGGTATGACACATTAGCATTAATATATTCACCTCTCTGTATGACTAGCAACAGCCTAGTTACCTGGCCGCTGATAGTCTGTGCAACTCCTTTAATATACGGCATGCAGATAGCAACATAACCCTTCCCATGTCTCACCTTTCAGTGGCCCACAACCTTAAGGCTAAGACAGTAACTATCGGAAACCTTCCCTGCCACACAAGGAATCCATGGACATGCTGCCATGGTGGGGATGTATAGAGGTGTGCATCCGTTTTCCACGTATTTGTAATCCGCAACTTATTTTGTCCTATCTGTTAAATATGTGGGGAGGAGAAACGCATCGCGACTCCCCACGTATTTAACAGATTTCTGTTTTATTTGGCCTCCTAAATAAAAATTTAAACCCCCCACCCTCCTGACCCCCCCAAGACTTACCAAAACTCCCTGGTGGTCCAGCGGGGGGTCCGGGAACTCACTCACACCCTCGGTGCTGGTTTCATCACGGCGCCTATAGCCTTTGCCCTCACTATGTGTGACATAGTGAGGGCAAAGGCGATCGGCGCCATTTGATTATTGGCATCGGACTGCGATTTTGAGTCTCAAAATGGCGCCGATCGCCTTTGCCCTCACTATGTGACATAGTGAGGGCAAAGGCGATCGGCGCAATTTTGAGTATTGGTATCTGATGGCCGGCATGCAGGAGGTCGCTCCCGGACCCCCGCTGGACTTTTGGCAAGTCTTGTGGGGATCAGGAGGCCCCCCCAAGCTGGCCAAAAGTCCCTGTGGGTCCAACGGGGGTCCCGGAGCGACCTGCTGTCCGATGCCAGGACTCAAAATGGCGCCGATAGCCTTTGCCCATACTATCTCACAGGGGCTACCGGTGCCATTGGTCAGCCCCTGTCACATGGTAGGAGCACAAGATGGCGCCGATGGCCATGTGACAGGGGCTGACCAATGGCACCGGTAGCCCCTGTGACAAAGGCTATCGGCGCCGTGATGAAACCAGCACCAAGGGTGTGAGTGAGTTCCCGGACCCCCCCGCTGGACCACCAAGGAATTTTGGTAAGTCTTGGGGGGGTCAGGAGGGTGGGGGGTTGTAGTTAATTTTAATTTTAGCTGGGACAGGAATTTAACTCACCGTAGTAACGTATTGACAGATCGACAACTTATGGAATTCTCCATACTTCCGCATGAAACGGAATTGACCCCCCACGAATACGTATCACGAATGCAACGAAAACTTTTTGGCTGCACATCCCTAGGGATGTACACTGATATTTCAGTATGCACAGGGTACATGCTTAGCATGTGCAGATGAGGATGGCTACACACTATTGTATGCCAAAGGCGCCTGGAAATTAAGTGTATGCATGAGCCACCACTATAATGGATATCCTGCATGGCACCAGAGATTGGCAACCTGTCTGTCAGTCACCCAGCGTTGGTGGAAGGCATCTTCCGTTTACCAGCACATGTGAGAGACCAATCTAGGAAGCAAACTCAGTTAGTTCCTTCGCATCGGTTAGGCTCACATATGTGGTGTTTGTCAGGCAGAGATAGTTATAATACTGAACACTGGTAAGAAATACGTGTCTGGACTCATCACCATCAACAGTGCCTGACATGAGCACTGCAATTGCAATAGACTGCTGCCCACCCCTTCCCCTTTCCACACAGATCATGAGAGCAGGCATACATCAGAACGCTCCCTTACTGTGCATTCCCTGTACTGAGGAACAGTACCTCTTCTACTGTGAGGGACATGTCATGTACTCCCCTAATGTTTACTCTGCAGGGTCCCCCTTAGCACCCTCCTAGTACATGAACCTAACTGTAAGGTTTGTCAATGGCAGGTGCAGATGTTGCTATACTGAACCTCACACAGGGGGCATTTGGGAAACTCTACATTGGTCCAACGTGTGATGCAGCATGCAAGGTGTGGCGGGTGTACACCAAGGGCACTCTTAGGAACATAAAGAGGACACAAAAGGTGGCAGGTTAAACAGGATATTTATTCCTGACAACATTGTGCAGGGTATAGTGAAGTATTAGATCAGCAGTTTAAGCATACATTAGACGTTCCTAGGTAGTCATTATCTGCAAGTACTAAATAGCTAATAGATCCAAAGTGGTCCAATTCCGTGCTACATCACTCCACCATAAGCAGTATATACACATAGGGGCGGATTTTAAGAGCCCTGCTCGCGTAAATCCGCCCGGATTTACACGAGCAGGGCCTTGTGCGCTGGTGCGCCTATTTTACATAGGCCTGCCGGTGCGCGCAGAGCCCCGGGACTCGCGTAAGTCCCGGGGTTTGTCGAGGGGGGCGTGTCGGGGGCGGGGTCAATTGGCGCGGCATTTTCGGGGCGTGTCGGCGGCGTTTCGGGGGCGGGCCCGGGGGCATGGTTTCAGCCCGGGGCGGTCCGGGGGCGTGGCCGCGCCCTCCAGAACCGCCCCCGGGTCGCGGCTAGGCACTGAAAGGGGAGTGCCTGAGAGGCCCGCCAGCAGAGTGAAAGTCCGGGCCCCAGGCGGTCCATGTTGAAAGAGTGCACTGAAAGAGGTGTGCCTGAGAGGCCTGCCAGCAGAGTGAAAGTCCAGCCAGCAGAAAAGATATCCTGAAGTGCAGGGTGTGGCAACAGCAATGAAGGCTCAGGACGACACAGCAGTGGTGTGGCAACAGCAGTGAAGGCTCAGGACGACACAGCAGTGGCATGGCAACAGCAGTGAAGGCTCAGGACAACACAGCAGCGGCATGGCAGCAGGAGGAGGCCCAGGACGACACAGCAGTGGCATGGCAACAGCAGTGAAGGCTCAGGACGACACAGCAGCAGGAGGAGGCCCAGTACGACACAGCAGCGGCATGGCAGCAGGAGGAGGCCCAGGATGACACAGCTCAAGTGCCATTTGGAGCCGTGAGGCACTGAACGCACCCCACAACCAGCATTAACAACCCTTGAGCACACAAGTCATCCCACAACCCACAGGCAGAAGTTGCAGCCCTTCAGAACAGAAAGCACTCCACAGCAGAGTGGCGCAGCAGATGCAGGTGGGCCAGCTGATCAGGTGGGTGGGAGGTGGCACCTCATCTGCTTTGCATGATGCATCCTCTTCCATCTGGGCGGCACTGCAAGTCTGCGGGGAGCAGGCAGTGATGCATCCTCTTCCATCTGGGCGGCTCTGCAAGTCTGCGGGGAGCAGGCAGTGATGCATCCTCTTCCATCTGGGCGGCACTACAAGTCTGCGAGGAGCAGGCAGTGATGCATCCTCTTCCATCTGGGCGGCACTGCAAGTCTGCGGGGAGCAGGCAGTGATGCATCCTCTTCCATCTCGGCGGCACTGCAACTCTGCGGGATGGCCATCCCAGTGGCGGGTGTGAGTGAGTGACCTACCCAGTTTCAGGTGTATGATGGTCCCCTCAGGGCCCCTTGCCAAGTCATGCTGGTCCTTTGGGAGGTGGCATGTTCTTGGGGGGACGCCCCCTGCATCCTCGGGACCCTGAGGGAATTGGTTGTGGTGTGGAGGTTGTGGACGATGACGCCCGCTGATCCATCATCCACTGCAGGATTTGGAGCAATATTGTGTTTTGTGTGCCAATCGCTGCTGTCAGGCTGTTGGATGCCTGGGAGGTCAATGCAGTGTGGAGCTGGAAGTGGCGGGTCAGCTGTGTAACTGCTCTCCTCAGCCCACGCAGTTCCATGCGGATTTGCTCTGCCTGTGTGCCTGTGATTGGGTCCTCGTTCGGTAGGAAGGGTGGGGTTGCTGTAACTGGTTGTGATGCTGGTGGTGGGGCTACTGGTGCTGGGAGATGTGCAATTGCAGGCACAGCTGCGGGTGCAGGGCTGCATGGAGACATGACTGGGGTATCCTCAGTGGGCGGTGTTCTCTCGAATGGGAGTGGGCTGCTTGCACCCAGAGCGGTGGGGGAGGCCCCCCACTCCAGACCTTCAAGGGCTTCAGTCAGGTTGAGGGGGCTGCCTTTGCCTGCTGCTGTGGGGCCCAGCTCTTCCTCCTCCTCCTCCTCCTCATCCGACCACTGCATCATGGCATCAATGACGAAGGGCCTGGTTACCATAGGTGGCTGCCTTGTCCCAGGTGGGTCAGTGCTGGTGCCTGGGCCTTCCCAGCTGGCATACGACCTCTGCTGCCTGGGACCAGAGTGCTCTGTAGAAGATGGGGACAAAAGGATAGACAGCATCAGTACCACAGCCTTTGGTTGAATGACAGTAGCATGAAACAGGGGCACATAATCATGTGAGTCAGCTTATAAGGTTATGTTGTATCTCTGTACCTCATGGCCTGGGGAATGGGGAATGGGGTATGGGGGCTCCGCAAGGGCCTCTGCAGAGCAGATGGGGTAGGAGAACACATTCACAGTTCTAAGCATTTCTTGAACACCTCATCCTGCTAGGCACAGTGTGGGGGGGGGGGGGGGGGGGGAGGGAGGGTCAACACTGTTCTGGAGAACACATGGGGAACCGCAACCGAATACAGGGCTAAACATTGTGTATGAACCTTGAACAGGACAGCAAAGGACCTGGTGGGAGGTACAGGCCAACTTACCATCTTCAAGGTGGGATGTATCCAATTGTGGGTCCAACCCCTCGAACACGTCTGGTCCCAGTCGCCGCATCAGACGCCTCTCCATATCCGTGAAGCGGATTGGGCAAGGGGACCTTCCTCCTGTCTCTCGCAGGTACTCATTGCGCTCCACAATCTTTATCTTCAGCTGGACCTTGATGTCCCTGTAACGGTGGGCCACCTGCTCCCTGGTGTGAGGTATGCCACTTTGGCGTCTGATGTCCGCAACTATGGTGGCCCATAGCTGTGCCTTGGCTACCTTGGACATCTTCACTGCCAGGTTGCCAAAGAGATGGGCATAGTGACGGAGGACACCTTCAATCAGCCGATCGTTGTCCTCCTGGCTGAAGCGTATAGCACGCTGCCTGACCCTTGCCTGGCTGCCTAGTTGGGGTGCCACTTCCGGAGGGGTCTCCTTCCTAGACTCACTCTCTGACCCACCGGATTCCCCACTCCCTTCCTCCCCCCCACCTGTCCCTGCGCTTCCACCTCCCTTCCCCTCTGCCCTGGCTATCTAGCCCTACCTCTTCCCACCATTCTCTCCTGCCTCACCCTTTCCCCCTCCCCCACCCTCCTATCACTTCCCTCCTGCCTATCTCTCCCACTAGCCCTGTCCCTGCTCCTACTCCTCAGACCCCTACCACTAGGTCCCTCTTCCTCCCTTCCCCTCTCCCTCCTCCTCCCCCTACTCTCAACTCCCCTCTTCTGTCCTCTCCTCCCACTCCTGTCATGCTCCATCCTCCACCACTACCACACTCCTCACCACCAGCAGCACCACCACCACGACCGCACTCCTCCTCCTCCTCCTCACCAGCACCACCACCACCACACTCCTCATCACCAGCACCACCACCTCCCTTCCCCTCTCTCTCCTCCTCCCCCTACTCTCAACTCCCCTCTTCTGTCCTCTCCTCCCACTCCTGTCACGCTCCATCCTCCACCACATTCCTCCTCGCCACCACCACTACCACACTCCTCACCACCAGCAGCACCACCACCACGACCGCACTCCTCCTCCTCCTCCTCACCAGCACCAGCACCACCACACTCCTCATCACCAGCTCCACCACCACTGCACTCCTCCTCCTTCTCACCAGCACCACCACCACCACCACACTCCTCCTCCTCCTCCTCCTACGCACAGATAGGGACAAACAGGGAACTGACAATCTTTCACTCCAACACAGATTACACAAGACACAGGTAAAGGGAAACAGATGACAACAGTGAATATAACAAGACAGCGCACTCAGTAGTCAAAATCCTAGCTCCTCTAAAACTCCAAAACTCCAACACCTACCTCCTCTCCAAATCTCCTTCCAACCCCTCAAAGGAGGAGGGGCAGGAAGTGGCCTTTTATACATGTCACATTATCGCGGGGTGCGCTTCTTGGTTTCACTTTTGTCCGCACGCTGCAAAATGATCGCGCAGCGCGCTGATTTGCCATTGGTTTTATCGCGAACCGCGATAACATTATCACGATTCGCGAAAATGTCACGGGACGCGAAAATTCCCTGCTGCGCGGAAAGTGCCTCATTTGCATGGGAACTCCCCTTTTATTAACGCAGGCGGTACCCATGCGTTACCCATGCGAAATTGGTAAATGAGGCCCTAAGTTTGCCCAATTGCATAAAGAACATTTAGATTTTTTTGTCAAGATAATTTTATTTAATTTTGATCCCCAATATTTATTTTTTAATATATGGACCAGGTTTCATGTTTTTTTATATATAGATCAGGTTTTTATTAACTCCGCCCTCAGTTTTCCATTATTTTTCACATTTCATACATTTTATGCAATTTGATCAGCAATAAATTTTCATTAGAAAGTTCATCTGCAATGTTTTCAGATTAGAATTTTACAAATATTTTATTAAATATAAATTGCTGATTCTCATTGATCGATCCAGAACTGATATGACACAATACTATCCTTTGAAAACACACACTGGTAACGGTATGTGTCAGAGACATGCCCCCACTTGACTGACAGGTTTAAAAACCACCCCCTATTTTATAGATCTAATTAAAACATTTTTGTGGATAATTTATTTTTAGAACGTATCTGATTAATGTACTTTACCCTAAGCCAACGCTCATACTATCACTAAAAGTAAATACTAAAATTAAAAAATACAAAATTTTTTTGAGTAAAATAAATTGTCTAGACTTGAAGTACAGGGCAATTTTAGTTTTAGTTATATTTCTTCAACGCGGGGTTAGTCAACCGTGAAAATTTATTTACATAAAGTATTATCCAAGTATAATGAAAGAAACTGTTCTAATTGTTCGGTCTTAGTCAAGTAGCTTAAATTGCAGATTTAAATACCATCTTCATTATTTTAAGAACCCTTTTAATCTGTTTACCTTATATGAATCGAGAAACTGCTCCGATGTAATTTTGATTTTATAGTTTTAAATTAGCGATTTGATCGACTCCCGATTTTGGCGCTAAAATTTGATAATTTTGTTTTTAAAAAAATGGTTCAGTGCTACGGTTTTTAAAAAAAAATGGTTCAGCGCTACGGTTTTCATGATTGCTGGTCAGAGTGAAGGCTTTACTTTTCGATCGATTCCCGATTTTGGAGCTAAAAATTATGTTTTTAAAAATGGTTCAGCGATATTAAGTTTAAGATTGCCAATCAGAGTGAAGGTGTGACAGTAAAACTTGGTTAAAGCATTGTAAGTGATTAAAGAGACTTTACATGCATTAACACCGCGAGTAGAAGACGAGCATTAAGTTGTGTAGTCCTCACAGCAGCACTTATTGGATACGGGATAATTATTGTCTAAATAAACATTGATTTTAATGTTACACAGAATAATACATATAAATGATTCAGATAAGAAACATATGATTTTTATAGTAACACCTGTTTGAAGATGGGTCAGCTATTACTGATGAGATCGATACATACTAGGGATGTGAATCGTGTGCCCGATCGTCTTAACGATCAAAATCGTCTGGCAGGAGAAGAAAAATCGGTTTTTTTTTAGTGCGCACTAACAGAAAATAATACAATTTGACACTTTTCAAGTCAGTTAAGGTCAGTTTAGGAATGAATATGTATTCCTATTGGCTGCCCTCTTATTTATTCATGTTACCAAGGTTCCCACTGACAATATATGGGGGATGGGAAATGGAAACAGTTGGTAGCTTGACAAAAAAAGTAATGTGATCAGTCAATGTGACTAGAACTTGTGCCCTATCCCTGATACCGGGAGTGTTGTGATCTTCCTGCATGCAGTGCCGTATCCCTGATACTGGGAGTGTTGTGATCTTCCTGCACGCAGTGCCCTGTCCCTGATACCAGGGGTGTTGTGATCTTCCTGCACTCAGTGCCATATCCTTGATACTGGGAGTGTTGTGATCTTCCTGCACGCAGTGCCCTAACCCTGATACCAGGGGTGTTGTGATCTTCCTGCACACAGTGCCCTATCCCTGATACCGGGAGTGTTGTGATCTTCCTGCACACAGTGCCCTAACCCTGATACCGGGAGTGTTGTGATCTTCCTGCACGCAGTGCCCTATCCCTGATACCAGGGGTGTTGTGATCTTCCTGCACTCAGTGCCATATCCCTGATACTGGGAGTGTTGCAATAATTTAAAAAATAAGAGTAATGAATTTGCCTCTTTCTTTAAGGAAAAAATTCAAGCCATACTAAAAAATCTTAATACACAGACCCCACAAAATATTGTTTTACCTAGTAATCCATCTGTGAATTGGTCAACATTTGATTCCATTTCATCGCTAGAAATAGCAAATTTAATAAAAAAAAATGACACCGGCTAATCACTCCATGGATAAAATGCCGATTAATCACTTGAAGGTCGTGCGAGATATCATAGCCAAACCACTAGTTGATATCGTTAATTTATCACTAGAAGAAGGCACATTTCCAGACAATCTGAAACGTGCAATGGTGAAACCTATTTTGAAGAAAGCCAATCTGGATCCAGAAATCTTGACAAACTATAGACCGATTTCAATACTCCCATTCGTGGCCAAATTGATTGAAAAAGTGGTCAATCGACAGTTAATGGACCACCTAGAAGAACATCAGCTGCTTTTTCCGGCCCAATATGGTTTTCGGAAATCTCAGAATACAGAGACCCTGCTAATCTCACTACTTGACACCGTACAAAGAGGTTTTGACCAGAATACCTCCTATCTATTGATTTTGTTGGATATATCGGCGGCGTTTGACACCATCAATCATGAAGTACTTATTTCTAGATTGAGCGAAATGGGTCTCCAAGACAAAACACTAGATTGGTTTAAATCGTTTCTTGCCAATAGATCGTATGTAGTTAAATTGGGAACAGTTGAATCCGAGGTAATTGATCTTCATACCGGAGTCCCCCAGGGTTCCTCCCTCTCACCAACTTTATTTAATATTTATATGGCCCCACTATGTAGATTCTTAGCGGGCCTGGGGTTGGTACATTATGTATTTGCGGATGATATCCAGATACTGATACCCATAAAAGATTCCTTGACAGCCACATTGAAACTCTGGGATGTCTATTATCAATCAATAAACCAACTCCTTACACATATGTCATTGGCGCTAAACAATTCAAAAACCGAAATACTCTTTATCGGTAACAAGGTAACAGAGAAAGTAGAGAAGGACATTCTCAACTGTCCCCCTTCATATAAAATTCAATATGAGGTGAAAGATTTAGGATGTATGCTGGACTCTGAGCTTAATATGAAAACTTCTGTGAAGGCTATCCTAAAAGATGGTTTTCACAAGTTACGAGTGCTAAGGAGATTAAAGCCATTATTGCACTCAAATGATTTCCGAATTGTAGTCCAGGCACTAATGTTACCCAAGTTAGATTATTGTAACGCCCTATGGTTAGGTTTGCCTTTATCGACCATTCGTCCACTGCAATTGTTGCAGAACGCCGCCGCACGGCTACTGTCTGACACAAAAAAATTCGATCATGTTTCCCCGGTTCTGATGGGATTACATTGGTTGCCGGTTCAGTTCCGCATACAATATAAGTGCCTAACTTTAATACATAAAGAAATCTATGGCATGAAGTCGGAATGGCTGAATGCCTCTTTACGTATCCATGTCCCATCACGAAATTTGAGGTCCCTTGGGCAGGCTTTGTTGACCATTCCATCGCCCAAACTGGCTCACCTTAGCTCAGTGAGGGAAAGGTCTTTATCTTTAACAGGGCCAAAAATGTGGAATTCCTTACCTGCTGAGATCCGGACAGAGGAGGATATTAATAAGTTTAGGAAGCAGATAAAAACCTGGTTATTCGAACAGGCTTTTAGCCTAAATAATTGATCCCGTCCACCACAGTAGTATAGGGACATTAGGGGAGGAAGGAGAGGAGAGCTGAGGAGGGAAGGAGGGGAGATGGGTGGGTGGGGGGGAGGAGGGTAGATGGATGGGTGGAGGGAAGGGGGGTAAACCTGGGAAGATGCGGTAGAATTGTTGGGACTTGAAAGGGTTTAGTTTTAATGTATTTTTAGCCAGGTAGCCTTTTGTTTTAATGTATTTTAGCCATGTAAAATGTATAATGATATGTTTTTTAGTATATATGTGTTTGAATGTTGCTACTGCAATTTAAATCAATGTAAACTGCCTTGAAATGAACTTGAAAGCCGGTATATAAGGTTGAATAAATAAATAAATAAATCTTCCTGCACACACTAGTGCCCTAACCCTGATACCGGGAGTGTTGTGATCTTCCTGCATGCAGTGCCCTATCCCTGATACCAGGGGTGTTGTGATCTTCCTGCACTCAGTGCCCTATCCCTGATACCGGGAGTGTTGTGATCTTCCTGCACGCAGTGCCGTATCCCTCCCGTAACTCCTGTATCCCTCCCGTAACTCCCGGTTAGTGCGCACTAACCCGATTAACGATTTTTTAATGATAAATCGTTAGAATTCCTATTGTATCGTGTTCTTTAATGATTTAAGATGATTTTAAAATTATCGGACGATAATTTTAATCGTTGAAAAATGATTCACATCCCTAACAGCAAGGCTTAAGCAAAATGAGAGAATCCATTGTGTGTAAGGTTGTTTTATATTTCATCAATTTGTTCGGTCTCCAGACCCCTCTTGCTTCTTCCTTTTTTGACATTTTATGATCATTATGAGTAAATAGAACCGTTCTTAAAAAACAATAAATAATCCATAATATGGGGCACCTTCATAGATGGAGGCATACCATATTGGTAGAGTTATGATTTTGTGGGTATAGGTTTCTCAAACAGATAAAAGTGGGTTTGGAAAGGTTTATGTATTGTATTTGTCATTCGGCTCACATTATATAATTTTTATATTAATAACATAGCTTTTGGAGCCGCAGTGCATGACCAATGCAATGCCTGAGTTGGAGGTCCAATAGACGTATCGCATTCACAAGATTATGAATCGCAGATAAAACAATAAGGTCAGTTCATTCAGGATAGTAGACTTAAGATTAAATTATCTTAAAGAAAACCAAAAAGATATATAACGATTTTATATACATTTTTTAGAATCAATGTTACAGCGGATTGTACCTGAAAAACAAGTGTGTCATACAAGATTACAGTTGTTTAACCTGAGCCCTAATATTCCAGAGGTAATATTTCAAAATTTACATATTTTAATTTTGATAAGTGAAGAAACACAAGGTGATCGGTAAAAAGCAGCCTTTATTGGAATAAGCCTGACTCTGGCCGAGTTTCGCTCAAGCAGGAGCTGCCTCAGGGGCTATCATTGGTGAATGTCTTCAATTGTAAAAAATACACAAGCAGTCTATAATTCAATAATTCAGAATAAGCAAATTGGTGTTGTGATCTTCAATATTTGTTGAGACAATACGATGTGCGAAACGCTCTCGCAGCGTTTTTTAGACCAGTTCAGTGTGATCAATTACATGGCCACGGTGAGGCCACGCTGTATATGTTCACTCTTTGGCATGTCACGGTTCAAAAAAGTTTCTTGAGTCCATATTTTAATTTTTACATTCATCCCCTCTTTTTACATAAAAAAAATTTAAATATTTTTTTAACATATGAGCAAACTGTAAATTACAATATTAATTTTTTAGTGTTAATTCTTTTGTTCTCATATTCAATCCTTTTTATATAAAAAAAATTTCAAAGTGCTACTACAGTAATTTTTCATAAATTTTTATGTCACCATTATAAATATGACTTTTTTAAACATATCAATTTTTTTTATATATGATTTTAATTTGATCGTCTTTTAATATTTATGTTGTTTTCTATTATTTGTTGTTTATTTATTTACATTAAATTAAGCATGTTGTATTATTTGATTTTTAGCCCCTGAGGCAGCCGTTTTGTCAATGGCGAAACTCGGCCAGAGTCAGGCTATAAGAATATATACGTCTCCAGTACAATAAAGTTTTGAAAAAGACCGTGGCATCTAATCCTTGTTTTCTTCCTAACTTCATTGAATGCCCACTAGTCCTTCTATTATTCGAAAGTGTAAATAACCGAGTCACATCTACTCGTTCAAGACCTCTCATGATCTTAAAAACCTCTATCATATCCCCCCTCAGCCGTCTCTTCTCCAAGCTGAACAGCCCTAACCTCTTCAGCCTTTCCTCATAGGAGAGCTGTTCATCCCCTTTATCATTTTGGTTGCCCTTCTCTGTACCTTCTCCATCGCAACTATATCTTTTTTGAGATGCGGCAACCAGAATTGTACACAGTATTCAAGGTGTGGTCTCACCATGGTGCAATATAGAGGCATTATGACATTTTCCGTTCTATTAACCATTCCCTTCCTAATAATTCCTAACATTCTATTTGCTTTTTTGTCTGCTGCAGCACTCTGAGCCGACGATTTTAAAGTATTATCCACTATGATGCCTAGATATTTTTCCTGGGTGGTAGCTCCTAATATGGAACCTACAGTAAGTAACTACAGCAAGGGTTATTTTTCCCTATATGCAACACTTTGAACTTGTTCACATTAAATTTCATCTGCCATTTGGATGCCCAATCTTCCAGTCTTGCAAGGTCCTCCTGTAATGTATCACAGTCTGCTTGTGATTTAACTACTCTGAATAATTTTGTATCATCTGCAAATTTGATAACCTCACTCGTCGTATTCCTTTCCAGATCATTTATATATATATTGAAAAGCACTGGTCCAAATACAGATCCCTGAGGCACTCCACTGTTTACCCTTTTCCACTGAGAAAATTGACCATTTAATCCTACTCTCTGTTTCCTGTCTTTTAACCAGTTTGTAATAGAGATGAGCTTCATTTTTTTCTACTGGGTCATTTTTTGAGTCGGACAGCACGGAGGGAGAAATCCCTCACGGGACCCCACTGGACCACCAGGGATGTTAGCAAGTCTTGGGGAGGGATCGGGATGGTGGGGGGAGGGGGGTTGTATTACAGTGAATTTTAATGCTTGGGGTGTTTTTTTTATTTAAAAAAATAAAATGTGCCCCTCCCCCCCATACAAACCCAAAAAACTGATTTTCCTCGTAGTTGGGGGAAAATCAATTTCGGGGTTCGGGGCCCCCGACCCACATCTCTAGTTTATAATCCATGAAAGGACATCGCCTCCTACCCCATGACTTTTTAGTTTCCATAGAAGCCTCTCATGAGGGACTTTGTCAAATGCCTTCTGAAAATCCAAATACACTACATCTACCGTTTCACCTTTATCCACATGTTTATTAACCCCTTCAAAAAAATGAAGCAGATTTGTTAGGCAAGACTTCCCTTGGATAAATCCATGTTGACTGAGTTCCATTCAATCTTGTCTTTCTATATGCTCTACGATTTTGATCTTGAGAATAGTTTCCACTATTTTTCCTGGCACTGAAGTCAGGCTCACTGGCCTATAGTTACCTGGATCGCCCCTGGAGCCTATTTTAAATATTGGGGTTACATTGGCCACCCTCCAGTCTTCAGGTACAATGGATGATTTTAATGATAGGTTACAAATTTTAATTAATAGATCAGAAATTTCATTTTTGAGTTGCTTCAGTACCCTAGGATGCATACCATCTGGTCCAGGTGATTTGCTACTCTTTAGTTTGTCAATCTGGCCTACTACATCTTTCAGGTTCACAGTGATTTCGTTCAGTTCATCTGACTCATCACCCCTGAAAACCATCTCCGGAACTACTTGCAATTTAATAAAAACACTTTACAACCTATTTTCTAAATAAATGTGCTTCTACTTTATGCACAAAAAATATAACTTGTAGGTATAAAGACCCTGATTTATACGTGAAGGCAGGTATATTTTAAAGTATGTGCATACACCATTTTGAAAATGGTATGTATGTGCATACACCATTTTCCCCCAACTACGAGGAAAATCAGTTTTTTGGGTTTGTATGGGGGGGAGGGGCACATTTTATTTTTTTAAATAAAAAAAACACCCCAAGCATTAAAATTCACTGTAATACAACCCCCCTCCCCCCACCATCCCGATCCCTCCCCAAGACTTGCTAACATCCCTGGTGGTCCAGTGGGGTCCCGTGAGGGATTTCTCCCTCCGTGCTGTCCGACTCAAAAAATGACCCAGTAGAAAAAAATGAAGCTCATCTCTATTACAAACTGGTTAAAAGACAGGAAACAGAGAGTAGGATTAAATGGTCAATTTTCTCAGTGGAAAAGGGTAAACAGTGGAGTGCCTCAGGGATCTGTATTTGGACCAGTGCTTTTCAATATATATATAAATGATCTGGAAAGGAATACGACGAGTGAGGTTATCAAATTTGCAGATGATACAAAATTATTCAGAGTAGTTAAATCACAAGCAGACTGTGATACATTACAGGAGGACCTTGCAAGACTGGAAGATTGGGCATCCAAATGGCAGATGAAATTTAATGTGAACAAGTTCAAAGTGTTGCATATAGGGAAAAATAACCCTTGCTGTAGTACTTGAAATCATCAGTTTGCCTATACCTCTGCCAGTTCACCTAGTCTGTCTCCAGTTCATGTTTGAAGAGCAGTCCAGTTAAAGTCTTAAGGATTCATTCAAAGAATCCCTCATTTAAACCTAAGAAATGTTATCCTGGGTCAGGCCAAACGTCCATGAAGCCCAATATCCTGGCTGATTCAGGTAACATGACCCTGGCAGGATCCCAAAGAATAGGTTCAATCCCTCTTGCTCATAACCAATATAAACTGTGGCTTCCTCAAGTTTACATGACTCATAGTGGTTCATGGGGTTTCCCTCAGGAATTTATCCAAATCTTTCCTAATCCCATCTTCACTAACTGCTTTCACCACATCCTTTGGCAACAAATTACACAGCTTAATTGTTCACTGAGTGAAAACATGCTTTCTTTGATTTGTTTTAAAAATGCTATTAGTTCCATGGAGAGTCCCCTAGACCTAGAACCTTTGGAAAGTGTAAATAACCATTCCTTATTTACCTATTCCACCCCACTCATGCTTTCAAAAACTTCTGTCATATGTCCTCTTAGTCGTCTCTTCTCCAGGCTAACAGCTCCAACCTGCTTAATCTTTTCTCTTAAGGACAAATTCCATTCCTATTACATTCTGGTCACCTCTCTCTGACCCTTTTCCAGTTCTGCTGTATTGTTTTTAAGATGGGATGACTAGTACTGCACAAAATACTCAAGATGCAGTCGCATCATGGATTAATAAACAATAAACACCCACACAAACAGTAATCACTAAGGGGTAGATTTTCAAACTATGCGAATAGGCCTACTTTTGCTGGCGCATCAGGCGCAAGCAAAAGTACGCTGGATTTTAGTAGATACGCGCGGAGCCGCGCGTATCCACTAAAATCCTGGATCGGCACGCGCAAGGCTATCAATTCTGTATAGCCGGCGCGCGCCGAGCCACGCAGCCTACCCCCATTCCCTCCAAGGCCGCTCCGAAATCGGAGCGGCCTCGGAAGGAACTTCCTTTTGCCCTCCCCTCACCTTCCCCTCCCTTCCCCTACCTAACCCACCCACCCGGCCCTGTCTAAGCCCCCCCTTACCTTTGTCGGGGGATTTACGCCTCCCAGAGGGAGGCGTAAATCCCCGTGCGTCAGCGGGCCTCCTGTGCGCCGGGACGCAACCTGGGGGCGGGTACGGAGGGCGCGGCCACGCCCCCGGACCGCCCCGGGCCGTAGCCACGCCCCCGTACCCGCCCCCAAAACGCTGCCGACACGCCCCCGAAACGCCGCGACGACTGGGCCCGCCCCCCGACACGCCCCCGACATGCCCCCCTCGGAGAACCCCGAGACTTACGCGAGTCCCGGGGCTCTGCGCGCGCCGGTAGGCCTATGTAAAATAGGCGCACCGGCGCGCAGGGCCCTGCTCGCATAAATCTGGGCGGATTTACGCGAGCAGGGCTCTTAAAATCCGCCCCTTTGGGTGTAGTTTTTAATAGAATTCATCACTAAAGGATAAGTTACAGTTATAGAATGAGTCCTAGACTCAAAACTGCTATAGAATTGACCTGGACATGACAGTGTTCACATTCATTTAACAACTAACATTGATTAAAAACTATGGGGGTCATTTTCCAAGGTGTTAACACAATTTGCAAATGCATCAGCTACAACACTTTCAGTCACATTACAGGCCATAACAATTCCAAACACCTCAGATATATGAGTGAGAGAGAGAGAGAGAGAGAGAGAGAGAGAGAGAGAGAGAGAGAGAGAGAGAGAGAGAGAGAGAGAGAGAGAGAGAGAGAGAGAGAGAGAGAGAGAGAGAGAGAGAGAGAGAGAGAGAGACTTGCTATAGTGCCTATGCCCTAGCCAGGTATTTGTATCCCTATGGGAGGGCCGCCTAGTAACTCGAGGTGGGGATTAGGTATGAGCGTAGGGGGTTGGGGGCCACTTTCACATTCAACATGAGACGTACGGAAAGAACAGTGGCCTCTAGTGAAGATTTGCTGGCCGTCTAGGTGGAGAGAATGTTGCCCAAATCTCTTCTTGGAGTGAGTTTCCTCACTCCGACGGCCAGCAAATCTTCACTAGAGACCACTGTTCTTTCCGTACGTCTCATGTTGAATGTGAAAGTGGCCCCCAACCCCCTACGCTCATACCTAATCCCCACCTCGAGTTACTAGGCGGCCCTCCCATAGGGATAACAAATAGCAAGGCTCTCTCTCTCTCTCTCTCTCTCTCTCTTTCATATAGCATGTTTTCGCGATTTGCGAATCCATTTCCGCAAATGGCGAAAACATCGCGTCATGCGATGTTTCCCTGCTGCACGAAACATGCCTTATTTGCATGGGACATGCCCCCTCATGTGTTACCACTGTGATATTGGAAAATGAGGCCCTATGTTACCGAACCTTATGGCGCCTGTGTAAACTGATAGATTTTAATAGCATTACTTTTTTGTGCCTTACTGTAAACCGCTGTGACGGTACCCACCTTAACGACGGTATAGAAAAAGATTTAAATAAATAAATAAATAATACAGAGGCATTATGAGATCTTCCTTTTTATTGTCTATTCCTTTATTATACCTAACATGTTATTTGCGTTTTTGACCGCTGCTGCACACTGAGCTGAGGATTTCAAAATATTGTCCCCAATGACTTCAAGATCCTTTTCTTGGGGGCGAAGCCTAATATAAAACCAAGCATTGTGTAACAGTATGTTTTTTTTTTCACACTTCATTATTCTAACCTTTCCTAATAAATAGCAAGGATATGTTTCTACTTTATATCATCACTACTTTTGTAGTGTAGGAATGGTCGCAGAAAGCATTTTTTGAATTCCAGGGCTATGCAATTGCTCTATTATTACTTCTAAATTGTATAATTTCTAAGTGCTGCTAGACATATGCAGATTCAACTGTTCAACATAATATAACTATTGTAGCAACAGATATACTGTTACCAGGATAGCAGAATTAAATTGTAGAGTGAAACACTGTAATATTAGTTCTAGTGAATGCCATGGCAGATTAAATTTAATGTGGGCAAGTGCAAAGTGATTTATATAGGGAAGAATAATCCAAACTATAGTTATTGCATCTATTTTGATAAAAATAATATAGCTTGCTCCTTGCTTAAATTTAGTTGAAATGAATTTCTAGCTATAGTAAACAATTTTAAATGTACCATTTGAAATCCCATTATGCCTAAGTAAATTTCTTTTCTATAGAGTGACCCCCCCTTCCTCCATCCATTTGCAATGCATTGAGTTTGTCTCTGGCAAGGAGAATAGGAGACTAATTGACAATAAACAGTGCAGGAAATGAGAATGGCATGATCCTTGATACTGCAGTTCCCTTTCAGTGAGGGTGTGGTCTAAGATAGTAATCAGTGCTGAAGTCCAATTGTTAACAGGTCTTTCGCAATAATGTAAGGCTAATTACCAGTCACCACTGATTCATGATGATTAGCACCTGAGTGGCCGTAAATGGATGTGATCTAGTTAATGATGGTTCAGGAGTTAGCACTAAGAAGTGCTATTGGAAACTACATGCTACAAAGAAAGAAATGGAACATCAAAATCACTGTTCTTTCATAAAAATTGAAATTAACTTATGATAAATTTTTCATGGCAATCTGAAGCTCATCTACATAAATATCATTAGCTTCTTAAGGAGTGATTAGCATTTGGGTGTACTTTCACTTTGAAAATTGCACAAGGAAAATTACCTGCACATTACACCTGCTGTTTTGTGCAGGATATTTTTCTGACTGGAAATATGAGCATTCTTTTTAAAACTGAAAAAGTATCCACATAGTTTCAAACAATGCACAGCTCCATGAACAAAAACTCCTGCCTGTGTATTTTTAACCATATATAGGCCAGGGTGTTGCGATCGTTAGTCACAGATGGCTGCGACCTCTCATGGTCACCTCTTTTTTCCCTTCACCATCAATCATTGGGAGAATGGCGGCCTCCACCAACCAATACCAACTTCCCCGGCGTCCCCAGGACAGTGTGGGCTCTGCCAACTGCCATCTTACTTATGGCATCACCTAGGCGCGCACGCGCGCCCAGGGCCTCCTTATGAATACGTCATGGTGAGAACCTCAGGCCCCTCCCAATGTACCGCTAGTGTACTTATACAGAATGGCCCATTGCTAAGACGAGTTAGCAAGGAGCTCTTTTGCTTGTTAAATCTGCTCTAACTTGAATCTTCTGTTCCAGACTCTCCTCCTGGCATTCGGACACTCTGAGTACCCGCTCCTCGGGGGCTTTTCTGCATCTTGGCTATCCGCTCCTTGGAGGGCCTTCCTTCCTGGGACTTTCAGACCTGTTCTTCGGGTATCTCTGCTGGGACTTCCTTGTGTGAGTACCTTCTCCAACTTCTATCTACGTACTGAAGATTCTACGGTGTACCCCGTTCCTCAGGCCACTACCGTTCTTCAGTCTCTCTACTCTGCTCTATCTGTGCCTCAGGACTACAACACCTATAGAAGGTCTACGGCCTGGTTCCTGTACCACCGACCTCTGCCTCCTTGGCTTCTACAGTACAGCTTCCTCTGCTTACCCTGCGCTGTGGGCCACTACCAGATTGAGTGCAGATCCGGTATTTACATCAGCCTACTGGAATTCCCAGGGGTACCACGCGCTGCGGGCCACTACCAGGACCTTCGTATATACATCATCATCCTGACTACTGCATTTGACTCTAAGACTGTGTTTATTATATTTCCCGCTCCTCGGGTTATGTACTGTCTTTTCTCCTTAATAAAGTCTCTCTCACACTGTGTCCTATGTCGCTGAGACCACGCCCACCTATGGTGAGGCCCATGGGGCTCCTCCCTCTGGGTGGAGACACCTCTCACCTTGGCCCGGGGTTCACCAGTTCATCAAACCATAACTGATTGCTAACTCCATGGACCCGGCTCAGCTCTCAGCCCTTCAGGCCATCCCTGGCCTGGCCCAACATCTAGCCAAACAACGGACACTAGAGACTTTGACTGCTGCCTTTAATCATCTAAACTCTTAGCTGAATTCTACAAGAACACCTGAAAAGGCCCTTTCCTCGCCGACAGTGATGCCTGCATGTCTCTCTGTACGTTTGCGAGCGCCTACATGCTTTACAGGGGGCTTTCAAAATCAGTGCTGCATGCATTTTTCGCTTCAACCTATTTCCCAGACATAGTCTCCAAAACTACCTACATTCTATCTCTGCTGGATGGAAAATCCCTAGCCTGGGCTTCACCTCACTGGGAACGTAATGACTCCACACTCCAGGACTTTACAGGATTTCTCACACTCTTTCGTTCAGTTTTCAACGATCCCGCTCATAAGACCATCTCTTGATCTGCTCTCCTGCACTTACAACAAGGTACCAAACCTTTGACTGATTTAAAACCAGTCTGAGGACAAGTTTAAAACCTTGTCCTCAGAACTACACTGGGACCTGGGCTGTCTTCAGGCCATCTTTCTTGAGGGTCTCAACCCCCGCATCAAAGATGAACTAGCAGCACGTGACCTCCCCAATACCCTAGACTCTCTCATCGATCTCGTTGGACGAATCAATCGACACCTGCGTGAATGCTCACAAGAGGTAAAGAGTTCTAGGAAAATATCATTGGGAGGTTCCCATCCTCGCCCAATGCCAGTCATTCTGAAAATTCCTACACCTCAGACAGAGGAGGAAGAACCAATGCAACTAGGACGAAGCTACCTTACGTCGAGAGACGTTATCGAAAGAGACTTGGCATCTGCATGTACTGTGCACAATCAAACCACGTGATACCTTTCTGCCCCATCTATCCGGGAAACTTGCAGACCTAGGATCTATTGGAGGACACTTCCTAGATCTCACTTCTCCATTTCCTCCACTGACACTTCCAGTCTCTATTATTTCTGAGATCCTCGAATTCAACATGCTAGCCCTCGTAGATTCCGGGGCAGGCGGAAACTTCATACTCCGTCAACTCGTAGAGCACCTACAAATCCCTACAGTTCCGGCACCCACTCCATTACTACTGTCGTCCATACATGGTGAGCCCTTACCTGGTGGGGTCTCTTTTACTACTCAGCTGCTTCGCCTCCACACTGAATCTCTGCATTCTGAGACCATCACATTTTTAGTCCTGGACAAGGCTATCCATCCGGTGGTACTTGGAATACCATGGCTTCAAACTCACTCTCCCCAGTTCGATTGGACTACCATGGAACTTTCTCAGTGGGGAGAAGACTGCCATGGAAGATGCCTAGAGACAGTGACACCTATGCCTTGCCTGGCTACTACCACCTCTCTTCCAGGCCTACCTCCACAGTACCAGTCCTACCAGGATGTGTTTTCTAAACAAGTGGTGGATACTTTACACCTCACCGATTCTTTGACTGTGCCATCAACTTAGTACTGGGTTCTGAACCTCTTAAGGAAGGGTGTATCCACTTTCTTTATCTGAGACTAAAGCTATGTCTACTTACATCCAGGAAAACCTGGCAAAAGGGTTCATACGTGTGGCACTTCCTGGCCGCTTCTGCTCCATGGCCGGGCCTGCTCACCTCTCCCGTCCTTCCACTAGCTCCGGGCTTACCTCCTCTGCTGCCACAGCATGCTCGCGGCATCCCCAGCTCCCCCACTCACCATCACCGATGCCAGCCGCTCAGCGGAGCTCCCGTAGGGGCTCTGCATCTTCTTGCGCCTTGGCTCTGCCGCTAGGTGCGCACGTGGCCAACGTCACCCTTTTTAAAGGGTCAAGCGCGGGACACCTGAACCTGGCACTTCCTGATGACATCACGGTTCCCAGGTATAAAGGGCAAGGCCCGTTCCCCTGAACTGTGTCTTGGCAATCGGGTCGTACACTCCGGTGTGTCTAATTTGCCTTCCAATTTCTCCTGTTCCAGTGTCTTTGTTCCAGTGTCTCTGTTCCAGCGTCTCCTATTCCAGCGTATCCTGTTCCAGTGTCTCCTGTGTCTCCTGTTCCAGCTTCTCCTGTGTCTCCTGTTCCAGCGTCTCCTGTTCCTTTGTGTCTCCATCCTTGGTAGTACCCCTCAGACTGATCTCACAGTACTGACCTTTGCTTGTTCCTGACTATTCTTGCCTGGAACCAACCTCTGACTGATTACCGACTTCTCCTGATCACTGCCTGGAACCAACCTCTGCCTGACTACTGACTACCCTGATCGCTGCCTGGGACTTGACCTCTGCCTGACTACTGACTACTCTGATCACTACCTGGAACTTGACCTCTGCCTGACCTGACTACTCCCGGATTGAACTCAGGTACTGATCCCTACTTTGGCTGACCATTCTGGACTGATACTCTGGCCTTGATTCCAGCTAGCCTCTGTCTCCTCCTGTGCTCCGCCTCTTGATGGCAGGCACTCTCCTGCCATACCAATCCTGCACCAGGCCAAGGGTCCACTCCTGGCACAACAGGTTGCCAAGGCCATGGAGTTGGAGGAGTCTCCCACCTTGCAGGCCATCCCTGGCCTTGCCGCACATGTCCGAGAACAACAACGAACTATTGAGGCATTGACTTCATCCGTGGAGAGACTATGGTCTCATCTTCAGGACTCTGTCATGGCCAATTCTGGGGGTTGGGCTCAAACCCCACCTCCACGGGCATCTCTGGCCCTTCCAGCTCCACCTCGTTTCAACATGGATCTGCGCCTCTGCTGAGGCTTCATCAATCAGTGCTTTATGCAATTTGCACTGCATCCTGCATTGTTTCCAAATGAAGCCACCAAGATTATCTTCATTCTCTCCCATCTTGAAGGGAAGGCCCTGGCATGGGCTTCTCCACTTTGGGAGTGTTCAGATGATATTCTCCATCATCTCTCCCATTTCATGACAGTCTTCAAGAGAACCTTCGAGGATCCCGGCTGACAGATGGTTGTGGGTCATCAACTTCCTCACCTCCATCAAGGCTCTCATTCGCTCACCGACTTTATGGTGGAATTCAGAACACTAGCCACCAAACTGGGGTGGCAAGAGGACTGCCTACGTGCAATATGCTTGGACAGCCTGTCTCCTGCCCTCAAGGATGAACTGGCTGCCCATGAAATTCCTACATCTCTAGATGATTTGATTTTCCTGGTGGGCAGGTTAGATCATCACCTTCGTCAGTGACACCAGGAGGTAAAGGTCTCCCGACCACTGGCCTCATGCCCAGTTTGTGCTACAAGCCCTCAGTTGAAGGCCTTTCCGGTGCCTCCTCCATCACCAGATGAGCCAAAGCAGATCAATCGCGGGCGCTTGTCTCCTGAAGAGCATTTTCATCACAAGAAAGAAGGCCTTTGCTATACTGCGGTGGTTCCAGATATCTTAGACAATCCTGCCCTGTACATCCGGGAAACTGCAGAGCCTGAGCCCAGAGGGGGTCCCGAGTTTGGGCACTACTGTTACTGGCCCTCAATTACTACTCCTGGTATCCCTCACTAGGGAGTCTCGCTGCTTTGCCACAACCGCGCTTGTGGACACTGGCGAAAGTGGCAGCTTCATCCTGGACAACATAGTCACCCTGCTCCAGATCCCTCTCCAGCCTCTGGAGGTACCCCCTTCGCATCGCATCCATCCAGGGAGAACACCTCCCTGGACACATCACTCATCGCACTGTGGCCTTTCACCTCTCCATGGGAACCCTTCATGAAGAGGAGATCTCCTTGTACATCCTAAAGCGTTCCATGCTTCTGGTAATCTTAGGACTCCATTGGCTCCAGGTTTACGGACCTCAATTCCACTGGCAATCCCTACAGTTGATCCAGTGGTGACCCCAGTGCCAGGATCGCTGTCAGCAACAGGTGGCCCCAGCGGTCACCGCTCTGAACTCTATAACCCTTACCGGGTAACCTGCTCCATATTCCAATTTCCAAAATGTCTTCTCGAAACAGAATGCGGACATTCTGCTCCCACTCCATGAATTCAAATGCCCCATTGAGCTCCTTCCAGGTACCATGCCTCCCAAGGGCAGAACCTACCCGCTCTTGCTACCAGAAACCAAGGCAATATCTGAGTACATCAAGGAAAACCTGAGTAAAGGATTCATAAGACCCTCTGATTCTCCAGCAGGAGCTGACTTCTTCTTCATGAAGAAAAAGGATGGCAGTTTACATCCTTGTATTGACTACTGTGGGCTAAATGCCATGACTTGCAAGGATCGTTACCCGCTGCCACTCAGTGAACTCTTTGATCGTCTACAAGGAGCCCAGATTTTCACTATGTTAGATCTCCGAGGGGCTTACAATCTGGTCCAGATTCAGCCAGAGGATATCTGGAAGACCACTTTTAATACCTGGGACGGCCATTACGAGTACATAGTAATGCTGTTCAGGCTTTGTTATGCTCCTGCTGTCTTTCAGCGCCTGATGAATGAAATCCTCCGGGACCTACTATATTCATTTGTCGTGGTATATCTAGACGATATACAGATCTTTTTCAAAGACCTGAAGTCCCATCGATCACACATCTGAACCATCCTTCAACATCTCAGAGACAACTGTCTCTATGCCAAGCTAGAAAAATGCATCTTCGAACAGACTCGCCTTCCATTTGTAGGCTATATTATCTCCTATCGTGGTTTAACCATGGATCCTGAGAAACCCCAAGGCATTCGAGACTGGCCCCAGCCAGTAGGTCTCCGTGCTTTACAAAGATTCCTTGGGTTTACCAACTATTACAGGAACTTCATCGCCAACTACTCCTTGCTAGCCGCTCCACTCACGGCCATGACCAGGAAAGGTAGTAACCATAAAGTTTGGAGTCCCAAGGCTCAAACCGCGTTCCACGCCTTGAAAGAGGCCTTCTGCACCAGACCTTGCCTACGTCACCCGGATCCTAACCACCCATTTGTCATTGAAGTTGACGCCTCCACCATTGGGGCAGGGGTGGTCCTGAGCCAGTACTCATCCAAGGGGGTCTTAGTACCCTGCTCCTTCTACTCACACAAATTTTCTCCCGCAGAACAAAACTACACGATTGGCTCTACAAGAGTGGCATCCCTGGTTAGAAGGAGCGCAACATAAATTTACAATCTACACAGATCACAAGAACCTCGAACACTTAAAGGAAGCCCAGCTATTCAACCCCAGACAAGTCTGCTGGGTGCTGTTCTTTGAACGTTTTAATTTAGAACTCCGTTACCGTCCAGCAGCAAAGAACACCCGTGCGGTTGCCCTCTCTCGCTCTCTTGAGCCAGAGGATACACCAGAGACTCCCAGGCACATCATTGACCCAGCGTGCATAACCCTCGTGGTCACCAACACAGTGCCAGCTGGGAAACTGGTAGTCCCACGCCGTCTCCGGGAGCGTGTCCAGCGCTGGACCCATGACTTGAAGTTGGCTGGCCATCCTGGCCAAGCTCGAACATTGGAGATGTTAAGAAGACATTACTGGTGGCCCAGCATGGTTAAGGAAACCCGCAGTTATGTAGACTCCTGTCCCATCTGCGTGCAGCAGAAGCCGCCAACTGGCCGTCCTTGGTGTCTCCTCCAGCCGATTCTGGCTCCCACCAAACCTTGGTCAAGCATTTCAACTGACTTCATCATCGACCTGCCTCCGTCAAAAAACAACACGGTCATCTGAGTTATCATTAACCGTTTTTCGAAAATGAACCACTTCGTGCCACTGCCGAGCCTCCCCTCAGCTCCTGAGTTGGCAAGACTCTTCCTGAAGAATGTTTTTCGCTTGCATGGGCTCCCCAGAGAAATTGTTTCTGATCGTGGACCACAATTCGCTGTCAAATATTGGAAATATTTGTGCACCAAGTTTAATATCACCCTGAACCTGACGTCAGCCTATCACCCTCAGGCGAACGGCCAAGCCGAGAGGACAAATCACTCACTGAAGACATTCTTGAGATCCTACGTCAACAATCAACTGAACGACTGGGCTGATCTCTTGCCATGGGCCGAGTTCTCCCACAATACCCACGTCACCTCCGCCACCGACGTATCGCCCCTTTTCGGTGGTCTTTGGCCGTCAGCCACGTCTGCCTCTTCCAATGCCGTTTTCAGTTCCATCACCCGCGGCTCAGTCCACAGCACAGACAATACATTGTGTATGGAATCAAGTTAAGGAGAGATTAACTCCCGCAGCTGAGAAGGCCAAACAGTTCACAGACGCTCATCGTCGGACTGCACCCTTGTTCCGACCTGGCCAGAAGGTTTGGCTAAGCACCAAACCATCAAATTGAGACTTCCATCTCAACGACTGGCTCCCAAGTACATCGGGCCATTCCCGATCCTTAGAAGAATAGAGGCAGTAACCTACCAGCTGCAACTCCCTTGCAATATGGGCATTCACAACACATTCCATGTCTCTTTTTTTAAGCCATTGGTTTTGAACTGGCCTACCCGCAGGCCTCCTGCTCCATCACAGTTCACCGCAGAACCAGAGGACGTCCTCCAGATGAAAGAGGTCTTGGACGTCCGACGTAAGAGGGGTCATTGGGAATACCTCCTTTCATGGGAGGGCTTCGGTCCGGAAGAGAACTCCTGGGAGCCCTCCCAATATATATATATGACAAGAAATTCCTCATGGAGTTCCACAGGACCCATCCTGACAAGTCCAGGCTGGTAAGGGGGAGGCCTCGAAGGGGGGGGGGGAGGTTACTGTTGCGCTTCCCAGCCACGTCCGCTCTGCAGACGGGCCTGCTCACCTCTCCTGTCCTCCCACTAGCTCCAGGCTTATCTCCTCTGCCACCACAGCATGCTCACGGCTTCCCCGGCTCTCCCGCTCACCATCACCGATACCGGCCTCACAGCAGAGCTCCCTTAGGGGCTCCGCGTCTTCCTGCTCCTCGGCCCCGCCTCTAGGTGCGCACGTGGCCAACATCACCCTATTTAAAGGGCTAAGCGTGGGAAACTCGAACCCGGCGCTTCCTGATGACATCACGGCTCCCAGGTATAAAAGGCAAGGCCCATTCCTCTGAACAGTACCTTGGCAATCAGATCGTACACTCCGGTGCGTCTCATTTGACTTACAACGTCTCCTGTTCCAGCGTCTCCTGTTCCAGCATCTCCTGTGTCTCCTGTTCCAGAGTCTCCAGTTCCAGCGTCTCCTGTTCCTTCATGTCTCCATCCTTGGTAGTACCCCTCAGACTGATCTCACAGTACTGACCTTTGCTTGTTCCTGACTATTCTTGATTGCTGCCTGGATCTGATCTCTGCCTGTTCTCCGACTATTCTTGATTGCTGCCTGGAACCGACCTCTGCCTGATTACTGATGTCTCCTGATCGCTGCCTGCAACCAACCTCTGCCTGACTACTGACTACTCTGATCGCTGCCTTGAACTTGACCTCTGCCTGACTACTGACTACTCTGATCGCTGCCTGGAACCTGACCTCTGCCTGACCTGACTACTCCCGGATTGACCTCTGGTACTGACCCCTGCTTCGGCTGAGCATTCTGTACTGATATTCTGGCATTGATTCTTGCTATACACTTGGACTCCTTGTTCTGGCTTCCTGTGACCTTTGGACATTCTGATCTGAACATCGACCACGCACCCTTGTTCGTGGTGGGTTCGCCCCTGTGCTGCCTATCCAGGAGATCTTGCGAGGCCCACCTAAGACTAGGCGGCCCGGGTAACCAAGGGCTGAACCTGAGGGAACCCCGGGTTGCTATTGGTGAAGCTCCAGCTAGCATCTGTCTCCTCCTGTGCTCCGCCTCCTTGTGGCAGATGCTCTCTGGGTCTGACTGGAGGGCCATACCAATCCTGCACCAGGCCAAGGGTCCACTCCTGGCGCAACAATATGGCCTTAAAAGTCTCCAGCTGGAGACGGATTTTTTTTCATGGGCAAGAAGGAAGGATCCCTTCGCCCATGTATAGACTACTGTGGATTGAACGAGATCACCATGAAGGACCGCTACCCACTGCCGTTGATCTCCAAACTTTTGATCGGCTCCAAGGAGCAGAATATTTACAAAGCTGGATCTCAGAGGAGCATATAATCTTGTTCATATACGCCGGGGCGATGAATGGAAAACAGCTTTCAATACCTGCGATGGCCATTTTGAATACTTGGTCATACCCTTCGGCCTCTGCAACTCCCTGGCAGTATTCCAAAACATGATGAATGAGATCTTCAGAGACATGTATAATTGCATAGTAGTATATTTGGATGATATACTAGTCTTCTCTCGGGATCTTTAGTCTCATTATCTGGACGTTTCCAAGGTTATTCAGAGACTCAGAGATAATTGTCTATACGCCAAACTAGAAAAGTGTACCTTCCACTAGGAGTCAGTCCCAATCTTAGGATACATCATGTCCAGCCAGGGCTTCCAGATGGACCCGCAGAAAATTAAGCATTCGGGACTGGCCTCAACCTACGGGTTTAAAGGCCCTATGCCACTTTCTAGGATTTACCAACTACTATAGGTCATTCATCACTACTCCACTCTGACCATGCCTTTCACTGCCATGACACGTAAGGAAGCCAATCCCTCTCAGTGGTCCCCTGAAGCAGTAACAGCCTTCCAGGAACTCAAAAAAGCCTTCCTTCAGGAGCTATGTCTTCACCACCCTGATCCTCGATAACCTTTCATAGTCGAGGTAGATGCCTCAGACGTCGGAGTTGGCACTGTCCTCAGCCAGCACAGTGATACTCATATGCTCTACTCATACTCTTTTTTTCTCTCGGCATTTCTCCCCTGCTGAGCGAAACTATGGAATTGGAGATAAAGAGTTGCTTGCAATCAAGTTGGCATTTGAGGAGTGGTGCCCATGGCTCGAAGTTACTCAACACCAAATAACCTTTTTACGGATCATAAAAACCTAGAATATCTGCGTCATGCACAACGCTTGAACCACAGACAAGCTCGCTGGTCATTGTTTTTAAACAGATTCAATTTCATTCTGAGATATCACCCAGCATCCAAGAACACCTGTTCAGATGCTCTCTCCCACTCATTTATACCAGAAGATATACCGGACACTCCAAGGCATATCATCGACCCTACTCGGGTGCTCCTCTCAGCCACACACACAGGAAAAAGATTCTCAGATGGGCTCACGACTCATGTCTAGCTGGCCATCCTGGGCAATCCTGAACTCTGTCCACTTTGAGGAGATACTATTGGTGGCCTTCAATGAAAGAAGACGTACAGACCTACGTAGAACCTTGTGCTATGTGTGCCAGACAAAAACCACCTACTGGTCATCCCTGGGGCCTTCTCCAACCTTTGCCCGCTCCTAGCGAACCATGGACCCACATATCCATGGACCTTATCGTTGATCTCCCGGTGTCTAGTGGTAATAACACCATATGGGTTACCATTGATTGGTTTTCCAAGATAGCACATTTTGTGGCTTCTTCTGAACTTGCAAACCTTTTCATCCATCATATATTCCGGTTACATGGCATGCCAAAGCACATACTCGCTGACCAAGGAGTACAATTCACAGCCAAGTTCTGGAGATCTCTCTGTAAGAAATTTGATATTTTTTGGATCTGACTTCTGGCTATCACCTGCAAGCCAACGGACAAACCGAAAGGATGAACCACACTTTAAAACAGTTCCTCCGGTCCTACTTCAATTCAAGACAAAATGATTGGGCCGAACTGCTACCCTGGGCAGAATTTGCACTGAATTCACATCATTCAGCTTCCACAGGCTCTTCGCCTTTTCAGCTAGTCTGTGGCTGCCAGCATTTACCTCCATTACCAATACCCATATCGGTGACCTCTCCAGCTGCTCAAGCTTCAGCATAGGAGTTGCATCAGCTGTGGGAACACACTAATGGCCTGCTTCAAAAGGCTGGACAAACAGCGAAAAGGTTTTATGATGCACATCACAGAGCTGCTCCTCAACTTCAGCCCAGAGATAAGGTGTGGTTAAGTACCTGTTTCCTTTGTCTCAAATTGCCTTCAGTACAATTTGCACCTTGGTGTATAGGTCCATTTCCTATACTACGTCGCCTGGGTCCAGTCACATACAGCTTGCAGTTATCATCATCACTAAAAATCCACAATTCTTTCCACATTTCCCTGCTGAAACTGCTCATCTTGTCCAAGTATTCCAAGAAGACACCTGAACCGCAGCCCCTCTCTGTGGAAGAAGACATAACCTTCCAGGTAGTTAACATCTTAGATGTGCGGCGACATGGAATATCTTATTTGATGGGAAGGATTCGGATCAGAAGAAAACAGCTGGGAACCTGCAAGTAATATTCTGGACAAAGACCTAATCAGGCATTTCCATCTGGCTCACCCCAGGAAGCCGAAACCCCCGGGGAGGGGCCCTAAGAAGGGGGATAGTGTTGCACCCATCGATTGCAGACAGCTGTGACCTCTCATGCTCACCTCTTTTTTCCCTGCACCGTCAATCATTGGGACAATGGTGGGCTCCGCCAACCAACACCGACTTTCCTGGCATCCCTGGGACAGCGTGGGCACTGCCGACTGCCATCTTACTTCCGGCATCACCTAGGTGCGCACGCACGTGCAGGCCCTCCTTATGAATACTTCATGGCGGGAACCTCGTGGGCGTCCCCTCCCGATGACGTCAACACCGCTAGTGTACTTATACAGACTGACCCATTGCTAAGACGAGTTAGCAAGGAGATCTCTCGCTTGTTAAATCCGCTCTAACTTGGATCTTCTGTTCCAGACTCTTCTCCTGGCATTTGGACACTCTGAGTACCCGTTTCTTGGGGTCTCTTCCGCATCTTGGCTATCCGCTCCTCGGAGGGCCTTCCTTCCTGGGACTTCCAGACCTGCTCTTCGGGTATCTCTGCTGGGACTTCCTTGTGTGAGTACCTTCTCTAACTTCTATCTATGTACTGAAGATTCCACGGCGTACCCAGTTCCTCGGGCCACTACCGTTATTCAGTCTGTCTATGCTACTCTATCTGTGCCTCAGGACTCCATCACCTATACAAGGTCTATGGCCTAGTTCCTATATCACCCACCTCTGCCTCCTCAGCTTTTACACTACAGCTTCCTCTGCTTACCCTGTGCTGCGGACCACTACCGGATCTGCACTCAAAGGTATTTATATCAGCCTACTGGAATTCCTGGATATACCCCGTGCTGCGGGCCACTACCAGGACCTTCATATATACGTCATCATCCTAATTTGACTCTAAGACTGTTTATTTCATTTCCCGCTCCTTAGGTTATGTACTATCTTTTCTTCTTATTAAAGTCTTTCTCACAGCTGTGTCCTATGTCACTGAGACCAAGCCCACCGATCGTGAGTCCCACGGGTCTCCTCCCTGTGGGCGGAGACACCTTTCACCTTGGCCCGGGGTTCACCAATTCATCAAAACCATAAGACAGGGAATTTTCAGAAAGCCCATTTCCATGGGTAAAGCATTGTTTTACCCACAGAAATGGCTTTGAAAATTATCCTCCATATAGATCACAATACTCAAAGAGTTTATCAGTGAATGCTCAGATTTTAGGGATTGGCGAGGGAGGTTACCACATCTCTCTGCTTTCTGAGATTCTTCATGCTTTCAGTGCCAATTTAGGGCTGGATTTACTAATGCCACAAGGCATAGTGAATTCGGCGGTAACGGGGGGGGGAGGGAGAAACGGGGGGGGGGATCCTGCGATAGCTGGCAGTGATCGCACTTCCGCAGTGCGATCTCTGCCGGTGTCGCGCCAAATAACTACACCATAAAAGGTGTAGTTATTCGGCGTGAAACTGGCAGCGAAAATGCAGCGTACCTTTCGCTGTCGGTGAAGTCTTCATGGTGTCAGCCCCGGTGCCACCCCAACTCCTCTTCTGGGGCTGACGCCGCCTCAACTCCGCCCCGATCTTGGTATCGCACGCGATAAGGGACTTTTCATGTGCGAAATGTCTCTTATCGCGTGCGATCCGCTTGGAAAATGACCCCCTTAGTCTCTTTACTCTGGTACATTGATGTCTTTCTCACTTTCATCCATTTGGAGCTCTTGCTACTAATTCTCTGTTCCTATGTTCTCTGCCTGTAATCGCTGACTTTACCAGTTTGCTGTCTCTCTTCTCCTTGTCCATTCTTGATCTATTTCCCCTACCTGTTAACTCTTTCCCCTTTTATCATTTTTGCCTGCTGCCAGATTTTTCATTACTTTGTTTATGCAAACTGCCATTTTTCCATTTGTACCATTTTAACTTTTTGTTATTTCTCTCCAATATTTTTCATTCCCTGTACACCTGAGTTCTCTGGTACTATCAGTCTTTCTCCATATCATCATGAGATTTCAGCCTATAGAAAATCAGGATTATAAGAACCAGAATTTATTAGGATGAGAGTTATGACACAAGGACTGGATAAAGATTTTATGATTGTTTAAAATTAAGTTGGCAGCGTCTCCTCTTTATTTTCTAACCATTGCTCTTAATCTGCTATTTGTAATATCTCTGCCTTTTGTCTTGTTTCTATTTTGTTGCTTCTTTGAACTCTTTTCTTTTCATTGTTTTTCTTTTTATACTTTGTTGTGTTTCTGTCCTGTGTATATTTTACTGTTTCTTTTTTTATTTGTCTTGTCTTCCCATTTCTCCTTTGTCCCAGGCCTTGCTCTGTTTTTTTTTATTTTTTGTTTTTTACTTTTTTTAACTTTTACCATCATTTTCAGTTTTGTTTTTAATCTGGTATACTTTAGGGTCAATATTGATGTCTGCAGGTGAATTCAGGCACTTGGGGGAGAGATACTGATCCTCTGAAGATCAGTAGACCAGCAGAACAGGATCCTGCAGCAAACTATGTCTGTCAGCAATCAAAATGCTAATGCTATTGTTGCAGCCATCAGCAACCTCACAAACGTGCTGATGCAAATCCTTCAGTGCATGCCGGAGCAGCCCTCAGAGTCCTCAGCTGCATCCCTTGCATCGACATCCTGCAGCAGTCCTGGAGATTCAACATGCCGCAGGGGTAGACTCCCACAAAATATGCCCCCCCCCCAGTGGGAAACCATGGCGTGGCAAGGGGCCTCAAAATAATGGATAAAATTGCCAGTAAGGACCAAGAAGTCAAATTTTCAAAGAAGACTGGGACGGGCTCTTCACAAAGTTGCTGTGCCATCTAGATGGAAGAAACCAGCTCAGCGTGTCCTCACTACAGAGTTGCTGTGCTGCCATGCATAATGAATGGTGTTCTGTGAAACATTTTCTATTAGCACACTTACTAAGAAGTGGTCCTTGAGCCTCTGGGCCTATTACAGCTTAGTTTAAGTACACTACAATCACTTTACACCTGCTGTCTCTTGTCAGGCTGTTCCCATCTCCATGCTGCGGGGCGTCATCCAGATATCAAGGGCATCATGCTACAGGCATAACAGGCAGTCTGCAGAAGTCTGCCTGCTCCACTGCAACATCAGTACTCTTCATCCTGTACTGTGCACCTGTGCAGATTCTGTAGCACACTCACTCCTCCTCCCTAGTTGTCACACCTCAGCTGACACTGTATTGCAGGAGTCACCAAGTACACAGTGTAGTGGAACAGAACGTTTGGTAACTGTACAAGTGAAGCTCCTAAAGTGTTTAGGAAGCGTTTAGAATACTTTTCAAAGCTCTCACTATCATCCACAAATCCATCTACCAGCAATCCTCACTCCAACTCACCTTCCCTCTCGAACTACATACATCCGCAAGGCCGATCAGAACTGCCTACAAAGGTTCGCTCAAGGCCCCCCCCCAACAAATCCTCGGTCCACAACTCTATTCACAAGCGAGCACTTTCGACAGCAGGTCCACTACATTGGAATTCGCTTCCCCAAGACTTACGCCAGGAACAATGCCATCTAACATTCAGAAAGAAACTGAAAACCTGGCTGTTCACACAAGCCTACCGTTGAAGGAACTTCTTTCAACCAACACTGACTCTCACCCTTCGACCTCTCCTTAATCCCTCCCCACCCTTCCCTTCTCCCTCTCCCCCCCCTACTCACCTCCCCCCCCCCTCTCCTCCTTCCTCTGGACATACCATGTTAACAATTGCCTAGGACAAATCTCTGTTTATGTATCACTAATATATTGTTTTGTTGATTATATTTTGTTGATTATATTTATCACTCTCCAATTGTTAGTTTAAAATCTGTCCTGTCTTCCATCTCCTATGTTTTTTTCGCTCCCTGTTTAATGTAACTTTTACCTTCTACCTAGATGTTATTTGGTTCCCCCCTGTTCCATTGTAAACCGGTACGATAAGACCTGGTCTTGAGTATCGGTATAGTAAAAGAAGTTAAATAAATAAATAAATAAATAAGCGGTGGCCCCTCCGTTTATAGGCAGATATAGGCGCACCACATCTAGCTTTGCACTGAAAAGGTATTGCTGTTCATATGGGAGATAGATGGTAGGCGTACCATTCCTGCATCAACACAGCACAGAGGGAGTGATAACAAAGGGAGGCTAGTGTGGCAACCTATTTGTCAACTGTGCATGATGTGAAATACTGAGAGGTGCTAACAACAGTTCCACAAAAATGGGACTCTGTAATAGGATGTTCCCAAAGCATGTGTGACGTGACAAGGCAAACACCAGCTACCCCCCCCCCCCCCCCCCAACATACATAAACCCTTGCACCTGGTTTCTCTGTACATGCATCATGTAAAGCTGCATGATGGTAAGCACTCATCTGAATCCTCCCTATAGGCATATCATTACATACTCCGTCACAGTGCCTGTTTCATGCATCACAGTAGAGATGTGCATTGGAACCGGAATCGGTTCGTATTCTGGTTCCGATTCACATGTGGGGTTTTTTTCATCGGGCCCGATCGCGGTTTTATTTATCGGCTGCGCCCAAGCCGATAAACAAAAAACCCACCCCGACCCTTTAAAACTAATCCCTTTGCTTCCCCCACCCTCCTGACCCCCCCCAAAAACATTTTACAGGTACCTGGTGGTCCAGTGGGGGTCCCAGGAGCGATCTCCTGCTCGCCGGCCGTCGGCTGCCACTAATAAAAATGGCGCCGATGGCCTTTGCCCTTACCATGTGACAGGGCATCCGTGCCATTGGCTGGCCTCTGTCACATGGAGAGAGCACTGGATGGCCAGTGCTATCTTTAAAAATGGCGCAGGCCATCCAGTTTTAAAGGGTCGGAGTGGGTTTAGGGGTTATTTTTGTGTGCCGTTTTTCCCGCCCTCCCCCAAAACGATAAGAGAACCCCCACGATCAATATCATGGGGGTTTCATATCGTTTCGGGGGAGCCCCCGATTTCTGACGATTTTGAAAATATCGACGATATTTTCAATCATCCGAAGCCCGATTCACATCTCTACATCACAGCATTCCCACATTCGCTGGGCAGTTTCTTAAGAGGCACAACCTCCCTCTATGACTTTCAAAGGGTTAGTGCCAGGCCTAGCTGTAGGTAGCTGTAGGTAGCCAGCACAACCCATAAAAACTGCATTATTCAGCCTACTGCAATTAATTGCTGGTAAAACCTCCGTGTGTGTGTAATGGGGGGGGGGGGGGGGGAGGTGAGGAGTCCATGGTGAGAAACACAGCCAAATGTTCAGTATGATATATTTCCTAGCTTGCTGTAGTAGGCTGCATGCATGTAGGGTGCATGCATTGAGAAAGCGGAATACTGAATACTGTGTACAATTCTGGTCGCCGCATCTCAAAAAAGATATAGTTGCAATGGAGAAGGTACAGAGAAGGGCAACCAAAATGATAAAGGGGATGGAACAGCTCCCCTATGAGAAAAAGCTGAAGAGGTTAGGGCTATTCAGCTTGGAGAAGAGATGGCTGAGGTGGGATAAGATAGAGGTCTTTAAGATAATGAGAGGTCTTGAACGAGTGGATGTGAATCGGTTATTTACACTTTCAGATAATAGAAGGACTAGGGGGCATTCCATGAAGTTAGCAAGTAGCACATTTAAGACTAATCGGAGAAAATTCTTTTTCTTCAATGCACAATTAAGCTCTGGAATTTGTTGCCAGAGGATGTGATTAGTGCAGTTAGTATAACTGGGTTCAAAAAAGGTTTGGATAAGTTTTTGGAGGAGAAGTCCATTAGCTGCTATTAATCAATTTTACTTAGGGAATAGCCACTGCTATTAATTGCATCAGTAGCATGGGATCTTCTTGGTATTTGGGTAATTGCCAGGTTCTTGTGGCCTGGTTTGGGCTCTGTTGGAAACAGGATGCTGTGCTTGATGGACTCTTGGTCTGACCCAGCATGGCAATTTCTTATGTTCTTATGTTCTTTAGAGATGTGAATCGTGTCCTCGATCGTCTTAACGATTGATTTCGGCTGGGAGGGGGAGGGAATCGTATTGTTGCCGTTGTGTGTGTAAAGTATCGTCATAATCGTTAAAATCGTGAGCCGGCACACTAAAACCCCCTAAAACCCACCCCCGACCCTTTAAATTAAATCCCTCACCCTCCCCTCACCCCCCCCCCAATGCATTAAATTACCTGGGAGTCCTCCGTAGCGGCGGTCCGTGGCTAAATCGGGGGAAGGGGGAGAGCACGAAAACCGGCACACTAGATCGTGAGGTCTTCAGCCGGCGCCATTTTTCAAAATGGCCGCCGCAAAATGGCGGCGGCCATAGACGAAAACGATTCGACGCAAGAGGTCGTTCCGGACCCCCGCTGGACTTTTGGCAAGTCTTGTGGGGGTCAGGAGGCCCCCCCAAGCTGGCCAAAAATTCCTGGGGTCCAGCGGGAGTCAAGGAGCGATTTCCTGCCGCGAATCGTTTTCCGTACGGAAAATGGCGCCGGCAGGAGATCGACTGCAGGAGGTCGTTCAGCGAGGTCCGGAACCCTCGCGGGAGGGTGGGGGATTTAATTTAAAGGGTCGGGGGTGGGTTTTAGGGGGTTTTAGTGTGCCGGTTTTCCTGCCCTCCCCCTTCCCCCGATTTACGATTTTTTGATGATAAATCGGGGGAATTGGTATTGTATCGTGGCCCTAACGATTTTGACGATTTAAAATATATCGGACGATATTTTAAATCGTCAAAAAACGATTCACATCCCTAATGTTCTTACCTTTGAAGGAACTGTGCAAATAGTAAAAAAAGCACTAGGTAGAACAGTCACTTTTAGCCAGGCTGTAATGGAAGGTGTGATCCCAAAACAATGTGATTTGTGCAGTACTGTGGACACCTGTCATGAATGTGAAGTATGTACATGCTGACATTTCATGACATCTCCCTACAATTAATGGTAGCAACACCAACACTCTCTATACTTGCAGGCATGGCAATTACATGATGGTTACATGAACATATGCCTGGCCACATAACCATTACAGACTATATCCTGTAATACCAGACCTGACCGTTGAAGGATTGCCTGCTTAGGGACTCATCCTGAAAGTCTTCAAAACTGTACCCCTCCTCCCCCTCCTTGGTGATAGTTTTCCTCACTCATCTGCCCACGGCACCTTCAGTTTGTTTGTTTTTTTCCAGCTGAAGAGGGTAGATCCTAACCACTCTTCTGTAGAATCTTCCTCTTATGTGATCAATTCTCTGATTTACTGATGCAGACTCCTTCATCATGCCTGTCATAATCTGGTCACCAAGCACTTTGCTATCTTATGTTTGGTCTTCTGAGATTCCTAAGGCTCCCAGGTCATTAATAATCAGAGAAAGCAACTCTTCCCTTCCAAACAAGCTCAGCATTGTGTGTTCCTGATCTTCCTTGGAAGAGATCTCATTGTCCTCCGGGTCTTCCCTCCAACTGTTCTTGTAGATCTTCCTTCAGGTATAGCAGTGAAATTCTCAAGCAGGAAAACATTTTTCTCTAACTTAAATTTCACACCCTAGTGGCATTTTTCACTTCCTTACCAGTCGCATTTGGCGCTAAGAAAGAGCAACAGGAGAGCTTTGCCACAGGCAAAAGGACTTTCAAATTCCAAGGAGAAAACAGAGGCAACTACAAGAAGTGAGGAAGGGTCCAACAAGCCCCCCCCCCCAAGAGTCCTGAATAGGAGCCATGCCATGCCCTTAGCTCTCCAAGGTAACGAAATAGATTTGGAGACTCCATTTCAACTGTGTCAGCTACTCCCTGCATCTCTAAAATGATCACTGTCTTTTCCAAGGGAGAAGTTGACTGATGGGCCCACTGCAGAATAAGCCTACAGTACTACTGTACATGCCCGGATCGGTCCGGTCTCCTGGGTTTTGCCTCCCTGCCAGCAGATGGAAGATAGGGAGAGTTGCACTGGCGCTGTGCATGGCCCGGTATGCCACCTGCAGTCCCTCAATATTTCTCTCTCTCCAGCAGATGGTAGATGGTGGTAAAACCTGCAGTCTGGAGAGGAAAAGAAAAGGAAGAAAAAGATAAGACAGATCTCCAATTACTCCCAGAAGGTTGTTAGGTTCTGGTGGGGCCATCCCCTCTGGTTTGAGGCGGACGAGCAGGGGGTTGGTAACCCTTGATGGCAGCTCACTCTGAGATTCCGAGGGGGTGTATATCTGCAGTCCAGACCCCTCATTCTCCATGAGGCAGTATTGGTCCTGCTGGCAGGTCTGCATTTCAGGTCCCGTCTGAGCAGGAAACTATTGAATTTCTCTTCTTTATTCCGGGGCTAGTTACAGCAGTGGATGCAATTTTAAAGCTTGTTTAAAAAAAAACAAAAAAGCAAGCAAGACTGACCTGGAGGCAGTGGAATAGTTGTGCTGGTCATGCAGGGCCTTGATAGCTACTTCAGAACTGGTCACCTGGGGGATTCCTGAGATTTAGATAAATGGGGTGGCGATAGCAGCACATTGCTCGGGCCGTGTGGCAATGGCACGAGGCAGACAGTGCCATTGGTGTGCACACTCGCAGTCGTGCTTAAATTCAGACTGCTCATATTCTGTGTCTTTTTGGGAACTTCACCTTCCTCTGGCTCATTGGACGGGAAGGAGTTTGCTTAGAAATTTATGGTTGTTGCTGTCATCTTGGCTTAGGTACAGGTCAATTCTGGGGGACTGTGGGTGGCATATTGGATTATGTGCAGTGTCAGGGAAACTTTCTCTGTCTCATTTGTTGGCGGGAAGGTGGAACCTAGGAGCCTGGATTGATCTGTGGTACTACAGGAACAAAAATTAGCAGGTAAGAACCAATTTTCCTTTCCTCTCCCACATCAAAGCACATGTGGCAGTGGCTGCTGTAGCTGGAAGCTGGGCAGCGAAAGCCACATGATCCTCAAAGGCTGTCTGTCTTCCAGCTCCTCTTTCCTTGGGTCCATGGGGACAGCAACCCCAGCCGCAAGTCTCTTCCAGTCCCCCTAATGCTGCTTTTCTTTTCTTCTCTTTCCTTTTTTAAAAATGTTATTAGCAAGCAAACAGATCCAAGCCAGAGTTAAGCAGGGGAAAAGCTAAGAGAAGAAGAGTCAGCAAAGACAAGCCATGTGTGAAGAATGCCATGAACAATTTTCCCCCAGTAAAAACTCCTCTATGGGGGGTAGAGCAGATCAATGGCCTCTCACCCCAGGATCCAAAGTCCTCCTATGCGAAGCCCAAAACCTACCTCCAGATGCATGGGTTGTGCCCACCTGCCATCTGCTGGAGGCAGAGAACAGTGGCAGGCTGAGATCAGCACGGGACCCTATACAGGGTTACATCAGCAAATCTGTTGCTCTTTGCCTCCAACTGCTAGTAGGGGGGTATGACCTGCTGGTCTGGCAGGCCGAAAAAGAAATGAATATCGAGTGCTGGGAGTTCTCAGTTGTTTTGGCATTTAATATTCAGTCCAGCAGGAGGAGGTACGAGCCTCTTCTTCTTCTGCTGGGTTTTGTGGAAATTTTTGAGGAGTGGAATTTGGTCCACAACTGTTTTTAGATAGGAGATGAGGATTGGAGAGTTGCTGGCCACTGCTTTTCTTTAATTTAGATGGTGAAAGGTGGGAGGGAGAAATCAGGCAACACTAGATGACTACCTTTTTTTTCCCTCTCTTCTTGGCCATATAGCTTTAGGACAGCTATTTGGCTGACCAGCATTCCTTGGATAACTTTGTTGGGATAATGGTGAATATCAGCACTGCCCATACAGAGTGAATCTATGGCCTTGGAACTCCCCTGCCGCTGCTTCTTTCTACCTAAACCTGGACAAAATTCTAGGGCTTTGTCTGGCCAACTCCAAATATTACCCAGATAAACTTTGAATATTGACCTCTTAGTTTTGGAAACTTGCCCCAAAAAAGATAGAGGAAATAATAAAAGGGTCAGAAGAGAAATAAGCAGACCGAGTACCAGGTCCTGGTGCTGGTCCATAATGTCCCTAGTCAGATCCCTCAGATTGTGCTGCTCTCGCTGCTGTATTTTTCCCTCTGGATTAAACAGAGATTTTCCTGCTCATTATTTTTGTGGAGAAGTCTTGCATTTTCTCCCTGTGTCCCTATATTATTGTTGTAACTTCAGCATTTATTTCTAGAGCATTTCTTAATGCCTCACATGAGTTCATCTTTTAGCTTTGAGGATGGCATTGGCCCATCTATCATTTACTGGATTTAGAATTAACCTTTGTGACCAAACGCCATTTCCTTCAGTTCTTCTAACTAATCTATTTTTCTAAGAAGCAAAATTTCAGATGACATGGCACAACTGATTAAAGATCACAAGTTCCTGAGGTGAAGTCCATTAACAGCTAATAATCAATAGGGAATAGCCACTGCTATTACTAGCATCAGTAGCATGGGATAGACTTAGTTTTGGGGTACTTGCCAGGTTCTTATGGCCTGGATTGGCCACTGTTGGAAACAGGATGCTGGGCTTGATGGACCATTGGTCTGACCCAGTATGGCAATTTCTTATGTTCTTAAAGTCGTATGCTGTTTTAAATCTTAGTTTAACCTCACTCTTTATGTGATCAGACACTGGTGTGATGTTGGCGTGGGAATTCCTGTGTGACTGTAAGCACACCCATTACAGAGGTATTACTTCATCCTGCACATCTTTAAGCACTTCTGAATGAGGGTCTAATATTTGCTATTACCCAGTACTGCATTTAAGTGTAGGCAACAAAATGAGGATTAGAAGCCAAGATGTCAAATTTTAATCCTTCATTGGAGACTTGGAATTTTCAAAAGCGCTTTTGAAAATTCCAAGTCTCCAATAAAGGATTAAAATTTGACATCTTGGCTTCTAATCCTCATTTTGTTGCCTCCACGGCTTTTTTAGATAGCCTTCCTTGTTGCTTTCTCAACCCTGCATTTAAGTGTGTCTTTCTTATTTAGCCATACACGTTGCACCTTCAGTGTTATTTCAGATTTTCAGCATTTGTATAGCTGTAACTCTCCAGGGTCCAGGACCATGTGGGGCACCAGCACACTTATGTGACTATGTCATCCACATGTGAGCGGTACAATGAGCTCCACTGCTGAGGGCTTGCAGGACATACCATGTATGTAGGCCATCAAGTGTAATACCACATGTGCCTCATTTACTGTCACTATCAGGCAGAACACATGGTGGCGGCCACATATCTATCATATAATGTTTACTGTGAAAACTTTATTTAAAGTACACTGTAATGGTGCATTGCCAACACAAATCCAGAGTAGCCATATGTGTTTTATGCTACATGGTGACCTACTCAGCCAAGAAGTGAGAGAAAGAAAAGTGAGAGAAAGAAAAGGGATAGCGAGTTCAGTAGCAGCTTCAGGCGGACCTCCCCTGGAAGGGAAATTGATACATGAGGCCTATTAAGCAAAGTGTGTTCATATAAGGTCTTACCAAATCTGGCTGCCATCCTGCGTGGTCTCCTGGGCTCATGCAGGGAGACATGGGGATCCCGTGGGAAATCAGGACATAGGTCCATTGGTAGTCCATGGCGTACAGTCACATTACGGAATATGCAGCACAGTTTCACACTGATTTCCAGCACTGATTTCCTGTCCGTGTGTCCTGCAAATCAAAGCATGACCGGGTGGTCAGTTAAATCAATCACCTTGTTAAAGAGCTTTTTTTTTTTGTTAAATTTTAAAATGCATATAAAATTATCCAGAGCATAAAATCAAAACATTCATTCATTTAAAAATGTAACAAAAAGAAAAAAAGGTCTTTAGCAAGGTGAATGAATGAACTGACAGGGTAGTCCATGCTTTGATTTGCAGGACACACCAACAGGCTTGCAGACACCTTGAACAATTTAATACTTATTTATAATTTTGTGATTGTTAGCCTTTGCTTATTTAGAATTTATTGTGCTCCCCTTGATGGTTTTTGTATTTTTAAAAAATATTTCGAATGATCTAGTCTCTCTTACCCATTTGATCTCAAACTGGATTCCTATATATTAAGAAGCTTTAAAAATCTTTGTAGCATGTAAACTTGTAAAATTATAGGACCTATGCATTAAGGTTTATTGTGCACTGTGAAGATTTCCTGGTTTACTCTGGTATCTGAGGAAGAGAACATGCCTTTGTAGTCAATTCTTAGTAAAACAAGTTTCTTCTCAAGAAGATTACTGGGGTCCTTTTAATAATATTAGTACTTAAACTTACAATAGGGTTTATTTATTTGATTTATATTCAATTTTTGCCACTTAAATCAACAAATTAAAACATGGCTTTTAACATCCAGCCACAGTCCCAGTCCCTGTCCTTGACAGGGGAAACAGTTCTGGCCCACTTTGCTTAATAGCATAAATGCCTAGTGTTTATCTTTCCATAGGTAAAAACTGAAACCTTCACTATGGGCTCTCCTTCCTTGGATGTCAAAACAGTCAGGTCACTTTCAATTTCTGGGCTCAGCTCTACTCTTCCAGCATCTACTCTTCCAGCACTCTTCCAGCACTGACTACTGCAATGCACTCTTACTAGGACTTCCAAGCACATCGATAAGACCACTCCAGATACTTCAAAATATTGCAGCTAGAATACTGAAGGGAAAAAAGAGGAGGGACCATATAACCGAAACTCTAGCAGACTTACATTGGTTACCCATCGAATACAGGATAAAATACAAGGCCTTATGCACCATACACAAACTAATATATGATAAAGAAGCAGACTGGCTAAACACAGCCTTACGAGTACACGTTCCAGAAAAAAACCTCCGCTCAGCAAACAAAGCACTACTAACAATCCCTTCAGTAAAATCAGCAAAATTAACCCAAGTGAGAGAAAGGGCTTTATCATTGGCTGGGCCCATACTATGGAACACGATGCCCCCTGAACTCAGATTACAGAATAATCTCAAAACTTTTAAGAAAAATTTAAAAACATGGCTCTTTAAAAAAGCCTTCACTAAAGAGTGTGGAGGGTAGAGAATGAAAGTACAGGGTAATGCAGATGAGAATGAATTTACTCAATCCTACATTTAAGAAGTAATATCTCAAAGAGATAGTAACTCAATAATATACATGGACTTGACCAACATTACTCAAATAATGATTTTATTTATGAAATTGTAACCAAACTTTATTGGCACCTGTTAGAATGTACGATATCCTACATTTACTTACCTTAGTCTATGTGCCTATTTGTAAACCGTTGCGATGGTATATAACTTAGCGACAGTATAGAAAAGTTTTTAAATAAATAAATAAATAAATCTGAGGATACTTTCCACGCATTAACAGGCCGATACAGTACAGTGCGCTCCGGTGGGGCACACTGTTAACCGGCATTTGGACGTGTGTTTTCGACGTGCTAGCTTTACCCCTTATTCAGTAAGCGGTAATAGCGCGTCGAAAACGCGCGTCCAATCCCCCCCGAGACTAATAGTGCCCACAACATGCAAATGCATGTGGATGGCCCTATTAGTCATTCCCGCGCGATACAGTAAGTAAAATGTGCAGCCAAGCCACACATTTTACTTTAAGAAATTAGCGCCTACCCAAAGGTAGGCATTAATTTCTGCTGGTGCCGGGAAAGTGACCTCCGACTTAATATCATGGCGATATTAAGTCAGAGGTCCCAAAAGTTAAAAAAGTAAAAAAATAAAATAAAATTTAAAAGCAGCTCGCGGCTTGGAGGTTGAAAACCGGACGCTCAATTTTTCCGGCGTCTGGTTTCCGAACCCGTGGCTGTCAGCGGGCTCGAGAACCAATGCCGGCAAAATTGAGTGTCGGCTGTCAAACCCGCTGACAGCCGCCGCTCCTGTCCAAAAAGAAGCGCTAGGGTAGCGCTTGTGTCCCTAGCCCTCTTTTTACCATGGGCCCTAATTTAAATATTTGGTTTACTGAATCACACGCACAGGACACTGGCCTGTGCACTCGCCTCCTCGCCTGCTCTCCTGCGAACTTTACTGTGTCGGCCTGTTAGAAAGTTGGAAGGAAGGCAAAATGATTACCGACATGGTTGAAAGGTGAGGTGAAAGAGGCTATTTTAGCCAAAAAAAATCCTTCAAAATTGGAAGAAGGATCTAACTGAAGAAAATATGATAAAGCATAAGCATTGTCAAGTTGGGTGTAAAACATTGATAAGACAGGCGAAGAGATAATTTGAAAATTCATAATAAACTCATAATAAAAATGTTTTAAAATATATCCAAAGCAAGAAACCTGTGAGGGAGTCGGTTGGATTGTTAGATAACCGAGGGGTTAAAGGGAACTCTTAGGGAAGATAAGGCCATTGCAGAAAGACTAAATGAATTAATGGCTTCCGTATTTACTAATGAGGATGAGGGTAGATACCAGTTCCGGAGATGCCACTCAAGGGTGATGAGTCAGACAAACTGAACCAAATCACTGTGAGCCTGGAAGATGTAGTAGGCCAGATTGACAAACTAAAGAGTAGCAAATCACCTGGACTGGATGGTATGCATCCTAGGTTACTGAAGGGACTCAAAAATGAAATTTCTGCTCTATTAGCTAAAATTTGTAACCTATCATTAAAATCATCCATTGTTCCTGAAGACTGGAGGGTGGCCAATGTAACACCGATATTTAAAAAGGGCTCCAGGGACGATCCAGGAAACTATAGACTAGTGAGCCTGACTTGAGTGCCGGGAAAAATAGTGGAAACTATTCTAAAGATCAAAATCGTAGAGCAAATAGAAAAACATGGTTTAATGGAACACAGTCAACATGGATTTACCCAAGGAAAGTCTTTCCTAACAAATCTGCTTCATTTTTTTGAAGAGGTTAATAAACACGTGGATAAAGGTGAACTGATAGAGGTAGTGTATTTGGATTTTTAGAAGGTGTTTGACAAAGTTGCTCGTGAGAGGCTTCTAGGTGTTATTAAAGCTCTGTTATTAAAGCTGGGAATTAGGAATCTGTTATTTGAGCTCTGTTGTTAAAGCTGAGAGATAGCAATCTGTTATTAACAGAGTTGCTGGAGATAGCAATCTGTTATTATTTAGAATAGTTGTGGGTGGATCCTTGGACCAGTGGCAGGTGACCACGCCCTCGGGGGAGCTCCCGAGAGGGACCACTGGTCAGGCTTAGTGTAGCAGACAGACACACACTAGTTCTTTTATTAGACAATATATTAAACCACCAGAGGTGGCAGTAGTGAGCTGGAAGCGCCCGGCTGGGCTGTAGTCCCTCAGGTACTGGAACAGCGATCCCAAGGTGGCTAAGCTGTAGAGAAACTAAGAAAGTGAGTAGGCAAGACATGCAGAGTTCAGGAGCAAGTCCTTGATGGTAACACTCACACAATAGTCTCTTGAGGCAGCCCAGGAGTTGGTATGCATTAGGCCCTCGAGGAGCAAGTACTTGGTTTCAGGGAAAGCTCTGAGAGATAGAAACTCACTGATGTTATAAGCAACAAAGACTTCTTAGTAAGCAATATATTAAACCACCAAAGGTGGCAGTAGTGAGCTGGAAGCGCCCGGCTGGGCTGTAGTCCCTCAGGTATTGGAACAGCGATCCCAAGGCGGCTGAGCTGTAGAGAAACTAAGAAAGTGAGTAGGCAAGACATACAGAGTTCTGGAACAAGTCCTTGATGATAACACTCACACCATAGTCTCTTGAGGCAGCCCAGGAGTTGGAATGCAGTAGGCCCTCGAGGAGCTAGTACCTGGTCCCAGGGAAAGCTCTGAGAGATAGATGGAAACTCACTAATGTTGTAAGCAGCGATGACTTCTTAGCAGACGTGGTATTCAGGAGTTGGTCCTGGACGTGGGCCCTCGAGGAGCGAGTACTGGTTCCGGACTGCGACCTGAAAAGAAAAAGAGAGAGCGAAGCCCCCGAGGAGCGGGTACCTCTAGTGACGTCCGAGGAGGCAGAGTAGCTAGGTTTGCGGAGAGCGAATCCCATTCTCAATGATACCCGGAGGTAGCAAATCCCCTTGCTAACTCGTCTTGTTAGCGAAAACTGAGACCTTAAATATCTGGAGCTGATGACGTCATCTCAGGGGGACGCCCCTGAGGTTCGCGCCAACGCTGGTACATCAGTCGGGCCGCGCGCGTGTGCCCTTAGGCCATCTAGTGCTCCCTCCATGTGACAGGGGCCGGCCAATGGCACTGATACCCTGTCACATGGTAAGGGCAAAGGGCCATCGGCGCCATTTTGATTAGTGGCAGTCGACGGCCCGGGAGCGGGAGATCACTCCCGGGACCCCCACTGGACCACCAGGTACCTGTAAAAAGTTTTTTGGGGGGTCGGAAGGGTGGGGGAAGCTAAGGGATTAGTTTTAAAGGGTTAGGGTGTGTTTAGGGGTTATTTTTGTGTGCCGTTTTTCCCGCCCTCCCCCAAAATGATAAGAGAACCCCCACGAACAATTTCGTGGGGTTTTCCTATCGTTTTGGGGGAGCCCCCGATTTCTGACGATTTTGAAAATATCGTACGATATTTTCAATCGTCCGAAGCCCGATTCATATCCCTAGTTATCATGATATAAATAAGATACCAGGTTAACCATTGATCAGTTTTTTGTATTTACAAATAGAGGTTTACTGGGATACACAATTGTGTGTTTTGTGGGTGTTGTGAGTGATTAAGACCGATATAATAAGCCACACTAACCCAACCGTGGATTTTACCTTGCATTTTAGGACTTTTTTCCAGCACTAACCTAACCCTGGTATGTGACAGGGGTTTTAGTGGCCGAAAAGCCCACATTAAATCAGGAATTAAACCTGCAGCAAGATTTATGTATTTATTTATTTATTTGTTGTTTAAGATTGCTTAAGTACAGCTTAAGTACAGAACTGTGAAAGACTTCAAAGGGGCGTGGGATAAACACTGTGGATCCATAAAGCCAAGAGGCCGCCAATGAAGAGTGGGTGACTCGCCAGAATGATGGCTACTGCCTGGACACAATACCCTTATTCAATAAACATACACATGCTTACTGTGACTCCAACATCGCTCTAAGCTTCAACAGCAAGAGGAAATGGAAAAAAGGATTTGCACTCACAAAGAGGGGAGTAGCTGGCTTGTTACGGCGGTTACTACCCCAAACCAAATATGCCTGATACTTCACTTTCAATGCATATACAGCATAGCTCTCTGCTTCAACGACAGGGGAGAAGAATAACTGATACTTCACACATCCAGCAGAGCTCTCTGCTTCAACGGCAAGGGAGAAGAAAAAAGGGTTTGCACTCACAAAGCGGGGAGTAGCTGGCTTGTTACGGCGGTTACTACCCCAAACCAAATGTGCCTGATACTTCACTTTCCATGCATATCCAGCATGGCTCTCTGCTTCAACGGCAAGGGAGAAAGACTGATACATCACGCATTTCCAGCATAGCTCTCTGCTTCAACAGCAGGGGAAAAAAACCCAAAAACTGATGCTTCACGCATATCCTGCATAGCTTCAACGACAGGGGTGAAGAAAAAAAGGATTCGCAATCACAAAGCGAGGAGTAGCTGGCTTGTTACGGCGGTTACTACCCCAAACCAAATGTGCCTGATACTTCACTTTCAATGCATATCCAGCATGGCTCTCTGCTTCAACGGCAGGGGAGAAAAAAAACCTGATACTTCACGCATATCCAGCATAGCTCCCTGCTTCAACGGCAGGGGAGAAGAAAAAAACAACCAACAAGGGCTGTACAACATAGTCTAGGTAAAACAAATAAGCATGGGTGTAGCTTGCTTATTGCGGCGGTTACTACCCCTACTACCCCTAACTAATCAAGCTAGATATTTCACTTGGATGCAGCTCCATCACTGCACTCTACATTAATGGTGGGGGTGGAAGGGGAATAGAACAAAGAGCTAAGAGAAACAGATAAGTATGAGAGAAAAAATGTGTGAAGCTTGCTGGGCAGACTGGATGGGCCATTCGGTCTTCTTCTGCCGTCATTTCTATGTTTCTATGTTTCTATTAAGATATAAGGTAATGTACAATAAAGCATTCATAACATGACAATAAATCAATAACAATAGAAACATATACCATAAAATCTAAAAGCTATAATCATAAAACAATCATACAATGCACTAAACTCTAATTAAAACAAAATTTAAAAATGTTAGTTTAGCTATTACCCTTCAAAGCAAGGAGGCACACTACTGGGGATACTGACTAGTGTGCCTCAATTTACTGTGGGAAATTTAACTCCTGGTCAAAGGAAGGAGTTAAATTTCATGTGGTAGAGAGGAGGACACCAAACCTCACTCAAGTGGGCTGGGCTGGTCCTGATCAGGTCGAGTTTGCTCAGGTGTGTAGGTCAAGCAAGTCCTCCCTTCCTTCCCAAGTATGTCATACACCTCTCACCTTAAAATGAAGTCAGGCAGGGTTGGGCCGGGCCAAGCAAGGCTGAGCCAAATAGGTTGGGCTAGGCCAGGTCAAGTGGGTTGGCTCAGACAGTCACTCCTTCCTACCCTCCAAAGCATGTAAAATCCCCTCCCTCTCATCTAAAAAAAAAAAAGATGGGCCGTCCAGGCTGAATCGAGTTGGCTCGAATCTAATGGGTCCTCTCTCCCCTCCCAGCCCCCTCCCTTTGACCTATTTAAAAATAAATTGGGCCAGAGTCAAACTCCTATCCTACAGAACCCCCTCCTACCCATCACAATAGCTAGAGCCCTCCAAATCACCCCCATTTGTGAACCCCAGATAGAGAAGACCTTATCTTCTCCAGGATCGCTGTTCCCTCAGTGGCAGCTGATTGGTCTATCCATTGTCAGTTGTCAGTGAAAGGATCAATCCCTCTTTTTAAAGGCTTTTTATTACATCGGCCCCCAGGGTCGGATAAGCTCAAACAACTGTGGGCTCCAAAATTAGTACAATCTTCTGTTATCCAATGTAACACATTGTATCATCAACAGCATTACCACACCACCAAATCCATTATTTCCCTTGATTTTATCCTCCTTTCCGCCACCCCCTTCCCTCCATCCTTTTCTTTCCTCCTCTATGTGGTAAAACTATTTTAACTTAAGTTTATTGCATAGACACTAGAGTTTGGACGTTAAGCAGTGAAAAACAAGATTAGGCTAATCTAGCTGGACTTATATCAGAAGTTGATACGCATTCAGTGGAATCAGACTCCTGCTGGCTCTAGTTGTGCTTAGCATTTTACAATAAATAACTTTGTTGATAGAAAATCTTTGTTTTAGCTTTTTATACTTGCCATTGTATAATAGAAATTGTGTGATGTTGTTCCAGACATTCTTAAATAAACGCAATTTCATATTTTAAAATATAACATAGTATATTATCTTTGACAAAAGACCCCTAAGAAATTAGGTCTTTGAGTTGACTTCAAAGCTGCCATCTGTTATCTGTATAAATACTGCAGACAACTGACTTCCTGAGTTACAGACTTTGGCATTTGATTCTCTATTTTGTAACAAGGTACTATGTTCTTGGCTAACAGCGCCTTAGTTTCTTTTGCAGTTTTTGGAGCTACAAATGCTCTTGAACAATGACCAAGTTATGTTGGGACAAGAATAGGAAGAAAACGTACGCCTACACCAGCACATTGAGGCGCTGACAGCAGAGGTTACTGCACTAAGGAAACAGGTGAGATTAAGATGGACATAATAGAGGTACTGTTCTATTGTATTTTTTTTTTAACTAGAAGTAGATCACTGTTCCTTTTACTTATGACATCACAGCAGCAATATGCCATATTTCCATAATAAATCTCATGATAATGTGATGTGTGTCCAACTCTTGTTAAACTCCCTTATTTCATTCTGGCCCTTGTAGGTATTTTTAAGGAAAGTAAAATGCAAGGATCTTAATGTATTAGAAACGTAGAAGATGTCAGCAGAGAAGGACTACTTGGTCCACCCAGCCTACCCACTTGTGACGCCGACTGCTATTACAGGTCTTACTCGATCTGTGTTCTTCTCCCTCTCCCTACACTATGATCCTTTTGAGATCCATATTCAAAAGGGTTTCTCCAGATAACTTTCAAGTTAGTCAGAAAAACCCTGAGGTTTGAATATCTGACCTCTTTAACTGGATACATTGTATCTGGCTAAGTCATTATCTGGATATTTACCGGAACCCCTTGCTAGGCAGATCATAATATAATAATACAATCTACATAAAATGATTAAGATAATTGTTAATTAAAAGAAAAATAATCAATATGTAAAACAATGTCTTTACATAGAACAATTTCTATATATAAAATACAATTACAAATGACAAACAATAATTCAGCTGATCTGGATAAGCTGAGAATATAATAGTAATGTTCCAGTGCAGAATTAAGTTATTTGGCAAAGTCTGGACATGCCACAGAGCAGGTATAGTAAGTGAAAGTGTACTCATAAGAACAAAAGAACATAAGAAATTGCCATGCTGGGTCAGACCAAGGGTCCATCAAGCCCAACATCCTGTTTCCAACAGAGGCCAAACCAGGCCACAAGAACCTGGCAATTACCCAAACACTATTTATTTATTTATTTATTTAATTAAAAATGTTTATATACCGCCTTTACAAACTCGGGCGGATTTTCAAAGCCCTGCTCGCGTAAATCCGCCCGGATTTACGCGAGCAGGGCCTTGCGTGCCGGCGCGCCTATTTTTCATAGGCCGCCGGCGTGCGCAGAACCCCGGGACGCGCTTAGGTCCCGGGGTTTTCAGAAGGGGGCGTGTCGGGGGCAGGGCCGAATGATGCGGCGTTTCGGGGGCGGGCCCGGGGGCGTGGTTTCAGGCTGGGGCATTACGGGGGTGTGGCCGTGCCCTCCGGAACTACCCCGGGTCCGGTCTCGGCGCGCCAGCAGCCCGCTGGCGCGCGTGGATTTACGTCTCCCTCCGGGAGGCATAAATCCATGGATAAAGGTAGGGGGGGGGTTTAGATAGGGCCGGGGGGGTGGGTTAGGTAGAGGAAGGGAGGGGAAGGTGAGGGGAGGGCGAAAGAGAGTTCCCTCCAAGGCCACTCCGATTTCGGAGCGGCCTTGGAGGGAACGGAGGCAGGCTGCGCGGCTTGGCGCGCGCCGGCTGCCCAAAATCGGCAGCCTTGCGCGCGCCGATCCAGGATTTTAGAAGACACGCGCGTATCTTATAAAATCCAGCATACTTTTGTTTGCGCCTGCTGCGCAAACAAAAGTACGCGATCGTGCAGTTTTTCAAAATCTACCCCACTGTGTTTAATCAAAACGATTTACATAAAGCATTTCCAAAAATTAAAAATTAATTTCATTAAAAAAAAAAATCCAAACGAGATCAAAAACTACAAAAATAATTATAAAATGCAAAATATATTATCAAAAGAAAATTATTAACTATTACATAAATAAAATTGAATTTCATGAACATAAGATGAGGTGCACTGTAAATACATGTAGGAATTGAGTTATTGAGCAAACTTAAAAGAAAACTAAAATTAATTATTTGGTATTTATGGATTTAAAAGCAATTTGAAATAGGTACGTTTTTAAAGATTTTTTGAATTGGGTCAGATTAGGTATGGATCTTAGGGAGTCTGGTAGTGTGTTCCATAGAATTGGTCCGGTGACTGAAAATGCTCTTTTTCTGGTAATCTCTAATTGGGCTTGTCGGGGTGATGGAATATCGAGTAAATTTTTATTCATTGATCTAAGGTGTCTGGCGGGTTTATATATACGGAGAAGTGAACATAAGGTAGTGGAATTAGGATTGTGGATAAGAGTATGTATAATGGTTAGGATTTTGTATTGTATTCTGTATTTGACTGGTAGCTAGTGTAGTGATTGGAGTATTGGAGTAATGTGATTTTTGATTGAAGAATTAGTTAAGATACGAGCAGCTGTATTTTGAATTACTTGAAGTGACTGAAGTGTGTTTTCTGGGAGACCTGTATATAAAGAATTGCAATAATCGAGCCCTGAGAAGACAATAGATTGAAGAACAGTCCGGAAATCTTGAAAAAATAGTAAAGGACGTAAACCTTTCAAAAGTTGTAGTTTAAAGAAAGAGTTTTTTGTAACTAATGAAATGTGTTGTTTTAGTGATAGATCAGAATTAATGGTTATGCCTAAATTTTTTGCTGCTTTAGAGATGGGAATAGAAACACCGTTAAATAGCAATTGAGATGGCGGACCTATGGAAGAATCTGTAATTGAAGTCAGATGAACTATTTCTGTTTTTATTGGATTTAGCTTCAACCGGTTATGTGACAGCCACGTATCTATTGTTGTCAGATATAGGGATACCAAGGATAGAGTGTAAGCCCATGAGTTACTGTAGGGCACCATGAACTGCAAATCATCTGCGTAAATTTTGAACTGTAAGTTTAAAGAAGCTAGAATACGGCAAAGGGGAAGTAGATAAATATTAAAAAGAATAGGAGATAAAGAGGAACCCTGAGGAACACCCGAAGCAATGATGTATGGATCTGAGGAATGATTTCCTATATTAACTTGTTGAATACGGTCAGATATGAATGAGAAAAACCATTGTAAAACAGAACCTGATATGCCTATGGATTTAAGAATGGAAATAAGAATATAGTGATCAACAGTATCAAAAGCCGCGGAAATATCTAGAAAAACGATGATATAGTCAGTGTAAGAGTCAAAAGCGCGAAATATTGTATCAAAAGAGGATAGAAGAAGAGTTTCGGTGGAATGACCTTTTCTAAAACCGTGTTGGTTTGTGTGAAGTATATCGTTTTCTGTGAGATAGTTTGAAAGCTGGGATAACACCACTGATTCGATAAGTTTTGCTATTGATGTTAATGTGGCTATAGGCCTAAAGTTACTGAGCTCAAAACTGTCTTTTGATTTATTCTTTAGAATGGGAAGAATAGAAGTTTTCTTTAGACTAGATGGAAAGTGTCCGGTTTCTAGGGATTGGTTGACCAATGAGGCCAGAAAATTACTAGCATAAGGGGCTAGAGCTTTAAAGAAGGCTCCAGAACAGGGATTATAGGGAGAGTTAGAAGGGTTTTGTTTATTAATGATGGTTTGTATAGTATTTTCAGAGATTGAATCAAACTCCGACCATGTGTAGTCAGATTCGGCATTATTGTAAAAAGGTAGTGGTAATTTAGATAATTGGGATGATATATCTGTAACTTTGGATTTAAAATAATTTGCAATTTTGTTACAAGATTCAGTATCATGAGTGATGACATTACCTTTTTGAGTTGTAGTTAAAGTTTTTACAATATTGAATAGTAAATTAGGATTGCCATTTGCCTTGGAAATTTTATTTGCATAGTAGGATTTTTTTGCTAAGTTTATATTTTTATTATAGTGACGTAGTTGCCGGTAGTATGCATTTTTTGTTTCAGTTGTTTCAAGTTTCCTAAGAGAGGTTTTTAAGGTCCGTAGGATCTTGGTAAACCAAGGTGCATTTGTTTTATTTTTTTGTTTTACTGATGGTATTTTTTTTTATTTTTAATGGCGATATTCCAATTATCAATAGTTTCGTCTATATTACAGGATACTGAGGTCGGTAAATTAGGTGTCACAACATCAATGAAAGATTTTGTCGGAATGAATTTACATTTGGCTACAAACTGATACTCATTATTGTTTGAAATATTAAGTTTAGTGATATTGAGGGAAAAATTAATAAGATAGTGGTCTGACCATGGCACAGGGTGAATCTTAATTTTTTCTAAAATGTTAGTGGCAAAAGTGGGGTTAATAAAAACTAAGTCTAAAGTTTGTCCTTTGGAATGTGTAGGAGACTGAATGAGTTGTTCCCAGCCCAAACCTGACATAGCATCTAAAAATGTATTAACTATAGGTGATGTATCTGTAATATGTAAATTAAAATCACCTACTACAATGGTTTTACTTAAATCAACTGGCAGAGAAGCTATAATTTTGATGAAGTTCGATACGTCTGATTTTAAACAACCTGGTGGAGAGTAAATTATGCAAATGTTTAAAACATTGGTGGTTATAAGTAAAAATTCATGGTAACCTGTAACAGTAATTTGTTTTTTTGTAGGTGTAAAAGATGATTTAATGATGGCAAGTACGCCACCACCTCTTCTGTGTGGTCTGGTTTCAGAAATAATCATATAGCCTAAAGGGCATAAGGAGTTTAATAATACAGCGTCCGTATCTTATAGCCAGGATTCTGTTATTAAGAAAAAATCAGGCTTATTTTTTAATATCAAATCTACTAAAATTGGGATTTTTTTCTGCACAGATTGTGCATTACACAGCATAAATGAGAGAGTTATCATAGATATCGCCAGAAAAGTTGGTACTATTGTAACTAAAGAGTGTCTCAAACATGATTTTGAATTTCCCAAGTTTAAAATTTTACAATTTTTCCTACTTGCCGGTAGGCAGCCGTAGTTTCCGGTGCCAACTACTGTTGGGATGTATGCGTTAGTGGATGCCATTATTCACGAGCAAGTAAGTAACACTTTGGGTTATGGAGCAGGTATTTCGGTGCAAGAACGAAGGGGCGAGAACAAAGGGGCAAGCCCCTTTTTCGTGCTCCTTCGTCGCGCGACGCCTGGTCGTCGCTGCGGTTTTACAGGCTCTGTCGCTCCCCGATGATGTCACTAGGGGGCAGTCCTTCCGGCCTTGCAAACGCGGGGAGAGATCTGTGTTGAATGCAGAAATGTTGAAATAGTTCCGGGGGTCCAGCAGTAATTAATTCGCTCTCTCAGATGTTTAAAGAGAGCTGGGCAGAGGACCAGGCACGAAGCCCCTCTGCTCGTCGCTGCGGTTTTACAGGCTCTGTCGCTCCCCGATGATGTCACTAGGGGGCGGTCCTTCCGGCCTTGCAAATGCGGGGAGAGATCTGTGTTGAATGCAGAAATGTTGAAATAGTTCCGGGGGTCCAGCAGTAATTAATTCGCTCTCTCAGATGTTTAAAGAGAGCTGGCAGAGGACCAGGCACGAAGCCCCTCTGCTCGTCGCTGCGGTTTTACAGGCTCTGTCGCTCCCCGATGATGTCACTAGGGGGCGGTCCTTCTGGCCTTGCAAATGCGGGGAGAGATCTGTGTTGAATGCAGAAATGTTGAAATAGTTCCGGGGGTCCAGCAGTAATTAATTCGCTCTCTCAGATGTTTAAAGAGAGCTGGCAGAGGACCAGGCACGAAGCCCCTCTGCTCGTCGCCGCGGTTTTACAGGCTCTGTCGCTCCCCGATGATGTCACTAGGGGGCGGTCCTTCCAGCCTTACAAACTCGGGGAGAGATCTGTGTTGAATGCAGAAATGTTGAAATAGTTAAGGGGGTCCAGCAGTAATTAATTCGCTCTCTCAGATGTTTAAAGAGAGCTGGCAGAGGACCAGGCACGAAGCCCCTCTGCTCGTCTAAGAAGATCCCATGCTACTGATGCAATTAATAGCAGTGGCTATTCCCATGGGGGCGGATTTTAAGAGCCCTGCTTGCCTAAATCCGCCCAAAACCGGGCAGATTTAGGCGAGCAGGGCCCTGCGCGCCGGTGAGCCTATTTTACATAGGTTCACCGGCGCGCGCAGACCCCGGGACTCGCGTAAGTCCCGGGATTCTCCGAGAGGGTGTGTCGGGGGGCGGGCCCGGTCGTCGCGGCGTTTAGGGGGCGTGCCGGGAGCGTTTCGGGGGCGGGCCCAGGGGCGTGGTTACAGCCCGGAGGCGTGGCCGCACCCTCTGGACCCACCCCCAGGTCGCATCCCGGCACGCAAGCGGCCCGCTGGCGTGCGGGGATTTACGCCTCCCTCCGGGAGGCGTAAATCCCCCGACAAAGGTAAGGGGGGGGCTTAGACAGGGCCGGGTGGGTGGGTTAGGTAGGGGAAGGGAGGGGAAGGTGAGGGGAGGGCAAAAGGAAGTTCCCTCCGAGGCCGCTCCGATTTCGGAGCGGCCTCGGAGGGAATGGGGGTAGGCTGCGCGGCTCGGCGCGCGCTGGCTATACAGAATTCATAGCCTTGCGCGCGCCGATCCAGGATTTTAGCGGAGCCGCGCGTATCTACTAAAATCCAGCGTACTTTTGCTTGCGCCTGATGCGCCAGCAAAAGTACGCCTATTCGCGTTTTTTGAAAATCTACCCCTAAGTAAACTTGATTAATAGCCGTTAATGGACTTCTCCTCCAAGAACTTATCCAAACCTTTATTTAACCCAACTACACTAACTGCACTAACCATATCCTCTGGCAAAAACTTCCAGAGCTTTATTGTGCGTTGAGTGAAAGAGACTTTTCTCCGATTAATCTTCAATGTGCTACTTGCTAACTTCATGGAATGCCCCCTAGTTCTTCTATTATTTGAAAGTGTAAATAACTGAGTCACATCTACTTGTTCAAGACCTCTCATGATCTTAAAGATCTCTATCATATCCCCCCTCAGCCATCTCTTCTCTAAGCTGAACAGTCCTAACCTTTTTAGTCTTTCCTCATAGGGGAGCTGCTCCATCCCCTTTATCATTTTGGTTGCCCTTCTCTGTACCTTCTCCATCGCAACTATATCTTTTTTGGGATGCGGCGACCAGAATTGTACACAGTATTCAAGGTGTGGTCTCACCATGGAGCGATATAGAGGCATTATGACATTTTCCATTCTATTAACCATTCCCTTCCTAATAATTCCTAACATTCTGTTTGCTTTTTTGACTGCTGCAGCACACTGAGCTGATGATTTTAAAGTATTATCCACTATGATGCATAGATCTTTTTCCTGGGTGGTAGCTCCTAATATGGAACCTAACATCGTGTAACTACTACAGCAAGGGTTATTTTTCCCTATATGCAACACCTTGCACTTGTCCACATTAAATTTCATCTACCATTTGGATGCCCAATCTTCCAGTCTTTCAAGGTCCTCCTGTAATTTATCACAGTCTGCTTGTGATTTAACTACTCTGAATAATTTTGTATCAGCCGCAAATTTGATAACCTCACTCGTCGTATTCCTTTCCAGATCATTTATATATATATATATTGAAAAGCCCCAGTCCAAGTACAGATCCCTGAGGCACTCCACTGTTTACCCTTTTCCACTGAGAAAATTGACCATTTAATCCTACTCTCTGTTTCCTGTCTTTTAACCAGTTTGTAATCCACGAAAGGACATCGCCTCCTATTCCATGACTTTTTAGTTTTCGTAGAAACCTCTCATGAGGGACTTTGTCAAATGCCTTCTGAAAATCCAAATACACTACATCTACCAGTTCACCTTTAGCCACATGTTTATTAACCCCTTAAAAAAATGAAGCAGATTTGTTAGGCAAGACTTCCCTTGGGTAAATCCATGTTGACTGTGTTCCATTAAATCATGTCTTTCTATATGCTCTATGATTTTGATCTTGAGAATAGTTTCCACTATTTTTCCTGGCACTGAAGTCAGGCTCACCCCTGGAGCCTTTTTTAAATATTGGGGTTACATTGGCTACCCTCCAATCTTCAAGAACAATGGATGATTTTAATGATAGGTTACAAATTTTAACTAATAGATCAGATATTTCATTTTTGAGTTCCTTCAGAACCCTAGGATGCATACCATCCGGTCCAGGTGATTTGCTACTCTTTAGTTTGTCAATCTGGCCTACTACATCTTCCAAGTTCACAGTGATTTTGTTCAGGTCGTCTGACTCATCACCGCTGAAAACCATCTCTGGAACTGGTATCTCCCCAACATCCTCATTAGTAAACATGGAAGCAAAGAATTCATTTAGTCTGTCTGCAATGGCCTTATCTTCCCTAAGAGCCCCTTTAACCCCTCGGTCATCTAATGGTCCAACCGACTCCCTCACAGGTTTCTTGCTTTGGATATATTTAAAAAAGTTTTTATTATGAGTTTTTGCCTCTATGGCCAACTTCATTTCATATTCTTTCTTCACCTGTCTTATCAATGTTTTACAATTAACTTGACAATGCTTATGCTTTATCCTATTTTCTTCAGATGGATCCTTCTTCCAATTTTTGAAGGATTTTTTTTGGCTAAAATATCCTCTTTCACCTCACCTTTTAACCATGATGGTAATCGTTTTGCCTTAACTGGCTATATTCAAATTCAAATAAATGCCAATAAAGAAATTAAAAAAAAATATTAATGAGCTTGCAGGCCCAATCCCTACCCCCCTACACATTACACTAAATGCTTCTCCTTCCCCCATAATTCTCACAAAAGATAAACATAAAATTGCAGGCCTATGGCCCCTAGGAGTTACCCCCAACTCTCCACCTTCTATGTCTTCTTAAAATATGGTTGCTCTGGCCCCCTCCTCAACCCTATCCTCTCCCGTCTCCCCTCCACAACCCCAACCCACATCCTCCTGCTCCATCTGGCACCCTAAAAACTTCCTGAGACACTTGGATAATGGCATAATCAAACTACTCCCAGAAGCTTCCAGCATTGCTTTGACAGCAACTCTAGAAGCAACAGCTATTAGCATTCCTGTCAGAACAATACTCCTGTCCCACTCAGCACCCATGGATACCAGGTAGGGTTGAGGAGGGAGGCCGGAGCAGCTATGTATTGAGAAAGCATGGACGAGGATGGGATATCAGGCTTTTCCTAGGGCTCATAGGCCCGCAACTTTATGACTATCTTTTGAGGGGCTTGTAGGCGAGGGAAGGATCAGGCACAATGCCAAATATTAGTTAGAGGCATTTAGTACAGAGGAGAAGTAGCACTTAACTGGCTATATCATTTGAATATAGCTGGTTAAGGTAAAGCTGTTTAGGTAGATGTTTCCAGATATCTTTAAAGCTAATCAACTATATTCAAACATTGTTGAACAGATGGGCAGACTAAATAGGTCATACGTTTTTTTTCTGCTGTTATGTTTCTATGTAGTCAGTTAGGTTGAAAGTTATCCAGGAAACATTAGCCAGATTACTTTATTTGTGTATATTCAGTGGGATGTTTATTCTGCTGAATATCCCTGATAACTTATCCAGCTAACTCTAGCTGGATAAGTTATCTGTTCTCTGGTTTTCTGAATATTGGCCTGTTTGTGTTTGTTCCATGCAAATTCGAATTCTACTACTTTTTTACATCATACCAGTGTTGTCAACTCTGCTTATTATATGCAGAATTGGACTTTTATTTTAAATTTTATGTTGTTATCCTCTCTCCTCGTTCACACCGAGGAACCATGTTAATGTTAATGTTACTGTTATTTCTCGTCTATCCTATTTAATTATTTACCCTCCTCCCAGTTTCTAATTCCCTGTTAAAATGTAACTTCCATACTTTACCAGTTTTGATGTAAACCGGCATGATGTCCACAACTAATGCCGGTATATAAAAATGTTTAAATAAATAAATAAATAAATAAATTCGTAAGTAGAGGGTTACAGCTTTTTGGGCTACTTAGATCCACTGTTGGAGCAACTGCAGCCACTAACACCAACACTCATAGCAAAACATTGATAGGAGAAAGTTTATGATTGGAAACTCAAGTGGCTTCTGCCTGACAACAATCAGGGTCTCCAGTCACAGCTGAGGAGGACCTAATTTTGTACTTGCCTATTTTTTCATTTTACTCATCTGTTTTTTAAATTGCCAGTATTAAAGAGCAAATTTGGGATCCATTGTCATTGTCATAATATTATTTTGATGCACTTATATCTCTTTGGTACCAGCTTAAGAAAATGTGTAATCTGTTACAGGTTCTTTGCAGGTTGTAATACCTTTTATTGGACCAGTATTTCAAAATTGTAAAGATCATTTCTTCAGATATCAATTTGTTATAAAAAAAATGTATACATGTTTATTTCTTGTTCACATGCTTCATGTGTTGAAATCTCCACTTCAGCTTTTACCAAGATTATCACAGTTTTCCTTTGGAATCACCAGACCCAGACAAGTGACTAGACAGTCAGTTGGTTCATCACAGAAGAAACAAATCTCCTTTACTTTGATTCCATGTTCATTGTATTCTTGCAAGTCTCAACTCATACTGAGGTTTGCAATAAATTTCCTATGTTCTTATGTTCTAATGTTCTTATTTATATACCACCTACCCCAGAGACCGTAACAGCCTACAAAATAAACATACATTTTGAGAGCGATTGCTGGTAGAGTAGCAATTGCTCTTATTTATAAATGAGCTGGAAAGGAATACGATGAGTGAGGTTATCAGTTTTGCGTATGATACAAAATTATTCAGAGTAGTTAAATCACAAGCGGATTGTGATACATTACAGGAGGACCTTGCAAGACTGGAAGATTGGGCATCCTAATGGCAGATGAAATTTAATGTGGACAAGGGCAAGGTGTTGCAGATAGGGAAAAATAACCCTTCCTGTAGTTACACAATGTTAGGTTCCATATTAGGAGGTACCACCCATAAGAGGTCTTGAATGAGTAAATGTGAATCGTTATTTACACTTTTGGATAATAGAAGGACTAGGGGGCACTCCATGAAGATAGCAAGTAGCACATTTAAGACTAATTGGAGAAAATTATTTTTCACTCAATGCACAATTAAGCTCTGGAATTTGTTGCCAGATGATGTGGTTAGTGCAGTTAGTGTAGCTGTGTTCAAAAAAGGTATGGATAAGTTCTTGGAGAAGTCCATTAACTTTTATTAATCAAGTTGACTTAGGGAATGGCCTCTGCTATTACTGGCATCAGTAGCATGGGATCTTCTTGGTGTTTGAGTACTTGCTAGGTTCTTGTGGCCTGGTTTGCCCTCTGTTGGAAATAGGATGCTGGGCTTGATGGGCCCTTGGTCTGACCCAGCATGGCAATTTCTTATGTTCTTATATTCTGAGGGATTCATTACTTTATTCCTTATAGGAGCCTCAAACCTTTTACGGTACAATACTATAAAGGATGCATGCAACTGGAGATTCTAATCAGTTAGAATATAAAAACAAGTGCACTGATAGCTTAGAATTACTAGACTGTTAAAAATACAGCTTTTTAGAAAGATTAATATCCTAATCAAAGGAAAATTTGGCTCAGTGAAAGGAAACAGGATGAAGAGCTAATTTCAATTACTTTTTATGTGATGGTACCTTGGGAAAAAATGCTGAAGAAATAAATTCCTGATAAGTAATAGCAATATAATTATGCTTAGCCTCTGAATTTTAGCTGAACATAATGGTCAGTTTCAGTGCTTTGTGATTTAATTATGATATAAATGTCTTTAATATGCCCCCTTCCTCATATTATGCATATTTATCTCTCTACAAACATGATAGTATTAGGTTATGGCATGTATTTTTTTGTTTGTGCCACAAGCTGGTAATAGAATTGATGCAACAGTGCTGATCCTTTCTGACATTATAGAGTGAAAAATGCTGATTTACCAGTATTGTAAGGCTAACAGATTCCATAATTTCCTAGGATATTAAATGTTATTTATAGAAATATATTTCAAGCTCCTTTTGGAGGCAAAAGTCAGAATAGTAATTTTACAAAACAATGGGGCAGATTTTAAAACCTACACGCGCGGCCTACATTTGTGCGCACTACCCGATACGCACAAATGTACGCCCGATTTTATAACATGTGCGTGCAGCTGCGCGCATGTTATGAAATCCGGGGTTGGCGCACACAAGAGGGTGCAGTCTAGTGCACCTTATGTGCACCAAGCCCTAGGGGAGCCCTGATGGCTTTCCCCGTTCCCTCCAAAGCCGCTGTGAAATTGGAGCAGCCTCGGAGGGAACTTTCCTTCGCCCCCCCCCCCCCCCACCTTCCCCTCCCTTCCCCTATCTAACCCACCCCCCAACCCTACCTAAATCCCCCCCTATCTTTATTTTGTAAGTTACGCCTGCCAGGCCGGCTGCCGGAGTGCGATCTCCCGGCACAGCAGCAAATGGTCGGTGTGCTGGAGGCCTTGGACCCACCCCCGCCCATGCTTCAGTAACGCACTTGCATTTTTGAAAATTATGGGGTAGATTTTAAAAGAAGCGCTCGCGGCCTACATGTGCATGCGCTACCCGGCGAGCGCACATGTGCACCAGATTTTTTAACATGCGCACGCAGGTGTGCGCATGTTATAAAATCTGGAGTCGGCTCGCGCAAGGGAGTGCACAATTGTGCACCTTGTGCGCGTCGAGCCGCACTGCCTTCCTCTGTTCCCTTCCCACTAACCTAACCTTCCCACCCCTTCCCCTAACCTTTCTCCCCCCAGCCCTACTCTAACCTCCCCCCCAACTCTTGTCTTACCTTTTGCGCCTGCTGGCAGCCTGCCAGCACATGATCCTCTGACACAGCGGCAATGGCCGCTCTGTCGGAGACCTCTGGCCCCACTCCCCGCCCCATCCCCACCCCGCCCCTTGACTGCCCCTTTTATAAAGCCCTGGAACATACAGGCGTCCCAGGGCTTTACACGCGTCACTGGGACTTTTTAAAATAAGCCCGGCGCATGTAACTCTTTTAAAATCTGGCCCTGTATGCATAGTATTCTCCCCTAGTCATTGTGCCCCTGGGAATTTCTCTCCTGACTGCGGCTAAAAATATGCATGTTGTAAAAATACCCACATAGGGGCGGATTTTAAAACGAGCGCGAATAGCCTACTTTTGTTTGCGCTCCAGGCGCAAACAAAAGTACGCTGGATTTTAGTAGATACGCGCGGAGCCGCGCGTATCCGCTAAAATCCTGGATCGGCGCGCGCAAGGCTATCGATTTCGTATAGCCGGCGCGCGCCGAGCCGCGCAGCCTACCCCCGTTCCCTCCAAGGCCGCTCCGAAATCGGAGCGACCTCGGAGGGAACTTTCCTTTGCCCTCCCCTCACCTTCCCCTCCCTTCCCCTACCTAACCCACCCGCCCGGCCCTGTCTAAACCCCCATCCTACCTTTGTCGGGGGATTTACGCCTCCCAGAGGGAGGCGTAAATCCCCGCGCGCGAGCGGGACTCCTGCGCGCCGGGCCGCGACCTGGGGGCGGGTACGGAGGGCGCGGCCACGCCCCCGGACCGCCCCGGGCCGTAGCCACGCCCCCCGTACCCGCCCCCAAAACGCTGCCGACACGCCCCCGCAACGCCGCGCGCTCCGGCCCCGCCCCCCGACACGCCTCCCGACACGCCCACTCCGAAAACCCCGGGACTTACGCGAGTCCCGGGGTTCTGCGCGCGCCGGTGAGCCTATGTAAAATAGGCTCACCGGCGCGCAGGGCCCTGCTCGCGTAAATCCGCCCGGTTTTGGGCGGATTTACGCGAGCAGGGCTCTGAAAATCCGCCCCATACTGTTAGCAAGCTAAAATCCACTCTATCCTGTGTAACCCCTGCTTTTACCCAATCATGCTCTTTTTTTTTTTTTGAACTTATTTTTATTAACTTTTGTAAAAAAGTTACATAAACATACAATTACGCACACGATGATATAACCATTACACAAAGATAACCTCAATATCAGATAACACAGTAAGTCACATTTGATCAGAGGCTTCCAACCACTTTGATCAGATAAGAAAAACGGTTATACATAAGACTAGATCCAGGTATGCCCTGGAATGAGATGATGATTCAAGAGAGAATCCTCGTGTAGATCAATGCATCTAGTCAGAACAAACCCTCATTCCAAACATCACCTAGTATTATAAGCATTCCTACTCATCCGAACATGACAGAAAGTCAACTATTCCCAATACCCCCACCCCTACCTCCCCCCTCCCTCCCACCTTCCAAACCTGTGTGAGTGTAATATGGAGAGAGTGATGTGTCAGAGCGAGTACCAAACTGAATTTAGACATTTCAGTAAGTGTAATTGTCAGTATAAGTCTAAATATAAGCAGGAGAGCATGAAGCCAGGGGCTCATAGCAGTTGGCATATACAAGCCAGAACCAGAACCCCACTCAAGGGACAATGTTGGGTCTTAGATATGTCTCCAATGGTTTCCAGATATTTCCCATGAGCTTCATTTTTGTAGTTGAAGCCACTTGCGCACAAGTATATTCCAAGGTAAACAGTTTGATCAGAAGCCTAATCCACAACTTGTGTTGAGGAGCTTCCGCTGTTGTCCAACAAGCTAAGATGGCCTTCTTACCAGTCAAGCTTACTCTACGGATGAACTGCAACCCTGATTTTCCCACGCCGGGAACCCCCTGGCGGTTTATTCCAAATAACCAGAGGAGTGGGTCAACAGGGAGACTCAGAGCTAGCAGGGAGCTACAAGTACCAATCAACTCCTTCCAGAAAGGAGAAATTTCTCCACAAGTCCAAAATTGATGTATATAAGTTCCTGTCTCCGCTTTGCACTTCGGGCAGATAGGTGAATCTGTTATATGAGCCAAAAATGCTCTGTCAGACGGTATATAATACCTTCTCAGGAACTTAAATTGAATTTCCCTGTATAAGACATTCTCTGACCATTCGTGAATCCGCTCAAAACACTTTAAATACTCTTGGCCGGAGAGTGTGAACTCGGACCACCTTGACCACTGTTTGCCAACTGTTACCTGTAGTATCCATCGGAAAACCCAATATTAAAGAGTGAGTAAAAGCGGCAACAGTGATCCTTTGTGGTTTATGAACTGGAAGAATTTTATGGACAACCCCGAATGGAATAGGTTCCCCCGAGAACATCTTATGCGCGTGGCAGAAACCTCGGAGTTGTCTATAGGCAAAGTGGTCTAGTGGGGACAGACCATAAAGTTGTTGCAATTCAAGAAAGGAATAGGGTTGATTCGTTTCCAATGACCCACATTGATATAGCCACACCAGTCCCTTCTCCTTCCATTTATGAAAGGTGGAGGCGGTCATTGCTGGTGGGAATATAGGATTACCGCAAATAGTTAGAAATAGAGTAATCTTTGATGGAAGCTGCGCCTGCGCGCACAAGTAAGCCCAGGCCTTGCGGCAAGCCATTAGTAATGCCTGTGTCGCAAGTGCTGTTGGCAAGTGGGCTCTAGGGAGTTGCAGTAATGGGTTTAACGTTTGTCGGTGCCACCAAGAGCAAAGGAGCTTGAGGGGGGTGTAATGAGACGTATCGCCCAATATATCTTTTACATGACGCAGCAGACATGCTAAATTGTATCTTCGCAGGTAAGGGCATCCCAGGCCCCCTTTATTGGGGGATTGTGTAAGAATCGTAAATGATAAACGGGCTTTGCGCCCATTCCATATAAACTTCCGAAATAAGGCGTTGACCCTCCTACACTCCCTACCTGTTAGCCATAATGGGGACATCTGCAAGACGTACAGCCATCTAGGTAATATCATCATTTTAATGAGTTGAATTCGGCCCGAGATTGATAAAGGTAGCCTCTGCCATTTTTTAAGCAATAAGGACGTCTTCTCCATAAGTGGGTCAACGTTTAAACTATGAAAGGCCCGTACCTCTGAATGGATCCGTATGCCCAAGTATTTCATAGTTGTGGACACCCATTTGAGAGGGAAATGGCCCTGCCAGTGTGATTGCACTTGGCCCCCTACGTCTAGGGCCTCCGATTTATCCTTATTTATCCGTAGCCCTGCAAATTCCCCATAGCTCTCCAATAGTCCCAACAAGGGAGTTAAAGAATATTGGGGGTCCGTAAGATAAATTAAAATGTCATCTGCAAACGCGGCAATCGAGAACACTTGAGGGTCCGTGCCAAAGCCACGTATGAGCGGCGAGCTCGCTATTTTCTAAGAAGGGGGTCTATGGCCAAAATGTACAAAAGTGGGGAGAGGGGGCATCCCTGCCTCACTCCTTTCTGAATAAGCACCTCCCCTGATTTGGAGCCATTAGCCGTGATATGTGATTTGGGTTGTGCATATAGCATGTGGAGGTATGCCAAGAAGTTTCCCTCAAAACCATATCTTTGCAGCACAGAGAAGAGATTATGGCCAGGACACACGATCGAATGCCTTTTCTGAATCTAGACCAATCACTAGAGCTGGAGAGCCTTGGGAAATTGAGGAAGCCATTGCGGTCAACAGCTTAATGATATGTGTACAGGCTGGCCTATTTTTAATGAACCCAACCTGATGGACAGAGATAAGGTGCGGCAGTATCAAGTTTAATCTATTGGCCAATAGCTTCGCCAATATCTTTAAGTCGCAGTTTAACAAGGATATTGGGCGGTAGGACGCAGGGCATAACGGATCTTTACCCGGTTTGGGGAGTACAGTAATATAGGCAGTATTAAAGAGATTAGGAAACGCCCCTTTGGTGACTGCATCATTGAAAAAATCCGTCAAATGGTCAACTAGATGGTGTTGTACAATCTTATAAAAATCAAAGGAGAAGCCATCTGGACCAGGCGCCTTTCCCTTTTTACTCGTGGAGATAGCATCTGGACCGCTAAGGGTAATATGGGTCTATTAAGGAACAGTAATTGGGCCTTCGTCATACTGGGTAAATGGAGACCTTCAAAGAAAGATTCCTCTTCCCTCGCTCCCCCTGGCACATCATCAGTATATAACTGTTCATAATACTGGCGGAACACTTCACATATATCTTTTCGGGTGGTGACCTTGGTACCTGACCGCGTTTTCATGGCCGGGATAAAGGTCTTGCCCCTGTGGGCCCTGACTAGGTTCGCTAAATGTTTCCCTGCCTTATTTCCATATCTGAAAAAGTTCCGCTCAGACACCTGGAATGCCCTCTGTGCCCGCTGATGTAAAACACAATTCAAATCCCTCAAAGCTGCGAAGTAGGCCCTTTGAGAAGTTGGGGAAGGGTGCGATGTGAATTCCCGCTTGAGACTACCCAATTTGGTTTCTAATTCCAGGATTTTGTTATTGATAGTCCTCAAGCGGGCAGCCACAAATGAGATAATTTCCCCTCTTAATATGACTTTAGCCGTTTCCCAAAATAACTCCGGGTTCGAGGTGTGTTGACTATTATTTTTGGCAAACTCCGTCCATTTCTGTTGGAGAAAAGTCTTAAAAGATTGATCCGAACTGAGAAATCCTGGGAATCTCCACATCCTTTCCCCCCTATCATGACTGTGAAAGTGTACATCCACCCAGATCATTGCATGGTCAGAGACCCCCTGCGGTCCAATCGCTGCATCTGAAACCAAGTGAAGCCCTTCTCTCGGATTAAGTATGTAATCAATACATGAGAGAGAAGCGTGCGCCCTGGAGATATGTGTATAATCTTTCTCTGTTGGATGTAGCGTGCGCCACGTGTCCAAGAGAGAAAACTCTGAACACAAGAAGGGGACACCCTTCCCTCTTCTGCTCGGGACCACATGCCCTTGGGGAGTCTTATCCATACTAGGGTCAGCTGGTAAATTAAAGTCACCTGCCATGAACACGTATTCCCTTGCATGATCAACAAGCTGTTCCAATACATAGGTGAAAAAGGAATGCGTGTAGGCATTAGGCGCATAGATACTGCACACAGTCACTTCCCGACCATTGAGAAGCCCCGTCACCAAAATAAATTTGCCTTCCTCGTCCCGCACTATGTTGGATGCTGTAAAGGAGGCAGTCTTATTTACTAGAATAGCCACCCCACCTTTTTTCCCCATCGCTGGGTTATAATAACAATCTCCCACCCAGTCCCTCTTGAGCTTACCACTTTCTATTGCCGTGAGATGGGTTTCCTGTAGACAGGCTACGGTGGGCTTATGGGATTTGAGTTGTTTGAGTATTTTGTATCTCTTAACCGGCGATCCCAGCCCGTTTACATTCCAAGAAATTATTCTGGTGTCAGCCACCATCATGCTGGGCCGTCTGGCTTAATATAGGAGGAATAATCTCCACTACTATGCCTATTAATTGACCGCACCTCGTGTGTCTGACTGAGAAAAGAAAAGCGTGTGAATTCCCCACAACCCCGTGTCCAAAGAAGAAGTCCCAGAGAAAAACCAGCACTGAATCATACCCCTCAGCCTCAGCCATGCCCCCCCCTATCTCTACCACCTACACACACATACTTCTGAAAATGTGTTTGATATAACAGTTGCTTTACTCTCACACAACCCCCCCACCTCCCCACCCTCCCAACCCTCTGCTCATCTCCCGCACCATACCCCCCCCAACATTCACCTGTATAGAACCTTAAACAACCAAAACATAACACTATAGTCCGTGCTTCGCCCCCTAACCCCGGGGTAGAAGCGTTCATCTTAGATAAATCCCCTTCAAAACGGGGAAGAGATCACTGTTGCATGTGGTCAGGTGCCCCTTTCCGACCCCCCTCCCAACCCTCTATTCGGGGTGAGAGATATTCAAAAGAAAGAAAAAAGGAAAAAGACAATGTGAAAAACAACCCACTGTACATCAGTTTCCACTGTAACTCCCCAACGTTCATCTCATCTCCTTTCCAAGATGCTGATGATAGGGAAGCAGGCTGCGTGGTAAATTAAGAAAAACTTCATGACCGAACACTCGAAGAAGACTCCAAGAGGAAAAGAAAAAAGTTACACAGCCGACAAGCCTGCAGCTTCGGATCCGCTGTTCCTTAAACCCTGCGCCGCTTTGTGCCGCTTCAAACAGTCTAGGTGGATCACAATGAGTCAGGCTGGAACCGATCCATTTTGAAATAGCAATACTACCGCCCGCTCTCTCACTTAATTCGGCAAGTGTACTGCTACAGAGAAAAAATAAGCATGGCGATTCCCCGCCAAACTGCCAAAATGGCCGCCGGTTCTGCTCTTCACTTTTGCAAGGTCGTCGTCACAAATTTCTGAGCGTCCTCCGGAGACTCAAAGAAGGAGATTTGGTTCTCGTGCCAAACTTTTAGACGGGCTGGGAACTGCAAAGTGAATTGGATCTGTTTTTCAAATAGCGTGGAGCATATGGGGGAGAAGTTCCGTCGGAGGCCAGAAACTTTCGCTGAATAGTCTTGAAACAGACGGATCTTTGTGCCATCATACGCCAGGTCCGGTACCTTACGGTAAGCTTGAATTAAAGCTTGTTTGTGAGCAAAGTTAAGAACTTTTAGGATTACCATCCTCGGTCGGTTGTCCCCTTCCTTACGTTGGCCCAACCTATGCGCTCTTTCCACTCTAAAGGAAGTGGTGAGCTCCGGTAGATGCAGAGCGTCTGGTAGCCAACTCTCCAGGAAGGACCCTAAATACATTGCTTTCCACTAAAGATTCCGGAAGGCCCATTATGCGAATGTTGGATCTTCTAGCCCTGTTTTCTAAATCCTCTAGCTTGGAGGATTGCGCTTCCACCCGTTTTTCCAGAGCCGCGATTTTGCCCATGAGGGCCAGTGTATCATCCTCGACAAGGCTCACTCGTCCCTCCAATCTGTCGAAGCGTGGGTTAATTTCGTCCAGGGCCGATTTAACATCCGCGATCTGGGTAGAGATGGCCCCCAATCTGGAATCCAGTGCCTCCGTAAGGATCATCTTAAAATTTTCTGTCAGATCCGGCTCTGGGCCTCTAGACCCTGATGTCGTTGGGGCCGCCGCCATTTTAGGATCCCCAGCACTTGCCTTCTCCTTGTCCCGTCTTCCGGATCTTATCGGCATACCCGCTGGCGAGCGATTCATATACGTGGTGATAGACATAAAGTAGCTTAGCTAGAAAAGTGATGCTTGTTGGGAGGGGTTTTTGTGCAGATTTAGTAGCAGATTAATAGCGAAAACGGATCGAGGCACCCGGAGCTCTCCTGCACACGACCACCTCCGCTCACCACATCACGTGATCTTCCCCAATCATGCTCTTTAAAGTGGTAAGAAAGTCCTAGAAACTTGCAAGAAAATGATAGATTGAGAGCGAGCAATCATAAAACAGCCCTAACCCTTCATCCAGGCTATGAATCAGAAGAGAAGAAACACCTATTCTACACTTAAAAAAGCTCATAGACTGACAGTTTGCAGTTTAACATCTTCAAGGGTTCAATAAAGATTTTAATTTATTTTTCCTTTATAAGCTCAGGTTAGCGCACGATATTTGTGTGTGCTCCAGGCCCTAAATTTGGACTTATACCACTAGAAATGTGTCTATTACCTTCAATATATTTTGTCACTTAAACTTGCCAGGTTCCTATGGCCTGGATTGGCCACTGTTGGAAACAGGATGCTGGGCTTGATGGACCCTTGGTCTGACCCAGTATGGCATGTTCTTATGTTCTTTGGTTAAATGGTGATCTGAATCATTACAAAATAGTATAGTGTGGTTCTTATCTGCTAGGGAGTGTGCCCTGTTGTAATTATAAAGTTGTGCTCAGAGTAGGAGTATATGATTTTGGACTTGTGAATTGGAATTCTCTGAACTGAGACTTACTACTACTACTATTTATCATTTTTAAAGCACTACCAGGCATATTCAGTGCTATACAGATACACATAAGAGACAGTTCCTGTCCCAAGGAGCTTACAATATAGTCTGTGAGAAGTGTAACTCTAGAGAAGTATTTAGGATTTATAAGCAGTTTCAAAAAAGTTAGTTTTAAATCTGGATTTAAAAATGGCTAGAAAGAGAACATAAGAACATAAGAAAATGCCATACTGGGTCAGACCAAGGGTCCATCAAGCCCAGCATCCTGTTTCCAACAGTGGCCAATAGAGATGTGAATCGTGTCCTCGATCGTCTTAACGATCGATTTCGGCTGGGAGGGGGAGGGAATCGTATTGTTGCCGTTTGGGGGGGGTAAAATATCGTGAAAAATCGTTAAATCGTGAGCCGGCACATTAAAACCTCCTAAAACCCACCCCCGACCCTTTAAATTAAATCTCCCACCCTCCCGAACCCCCCCCCAAATGACTTAAATAACCTGGGTGTCCAGCGGCGGTCCGGAACGGCAGCGGTCCGGAACGGGCTCCTGCTATTGAATCTTGTTGTCTTCAGCCGGCGCCATTTTCCAAAATGGCGCCGAAAAATGGCGGCGGCCATAGAACAACACGATTCCATGGCAGGAGGTCCTTCCGGACCCCCGCTGGACTTTTGGCAAGTCTTGTGGGGGTCAGGAGGCCCCCCCCAAGCTGGCCAAAAGTTCCTGGAGTTCCAGCGAGGGTCAGGGAATGATTTCCCGCCGCGAATCGTTTTCCGTACGGAAAATGGCGCCGGCCATACGCGTATGGACGGCGCCATTTTCCGTACGGAAAATGGCGCCGGCAGGAGATCGACTGCAGGAGGTCGTTCAGCGAGGCGCCGGAACCCTCGCTGAACGACCTCCTGCAGTCGATCTCTTGCCGGCGCCATTTTCCGTACGGAAAACGATTCACGGCGGGAAATCGTTCCCTGACCCCCGCTGGACCTCCAGGAACTTTTGGCCAGCTTGGGGGGGGCCTCCTGACCCCCACAAGACTTGCCAAAAGTCCAGCGGAGGTCCGGAAGGACCTCCTGCCATGGAATCGTGTTGTTCTATGGCCGCCGCCATTTTTCGGCGCCATTTTGGAAAATGGCGCCGGCTGAAGACAACAAGATTCAATAGCAGGAGCCCGTTCCGGACCGCTGCCGTTCCGGACCGCCGCTGGACACCCAGGTTATTTAAGTCATTTGGGGGGGGTTCGGGAGGGTGGGAGATTTAATTTAAAGGGTCGGGGGTGGGTTTAGGAGGTTTTAATGTGCCGGCTCATGATTCTAACGATTTATAACGATAAATCGTTAGAATCTCTATTGTATTGTGTTCCATAACGGTTTAAGACGATATTAAAATTATCGGACGATAATTTTAATCGTCGAAAAACGATTCACATCCCTAGTGGCCAATCCAGGCCATAAGAACCTGGCAAGTACCCAAAATCTAAGTCTATTCCATGTAACCATTGCTAATGGCAGTGGCTATTCTCTAAGTGAACTTAATAGATAAGAACATAAGAAAATGCCATACTGGGTCAGACATGGCGCACCTGTTCAGGAAGTTCCATATTCAGTCACTGTCCAGATAGCAAACTTATCTGGCTAACTTTGGAGGTATATTCAAGAATGCAGCCACACTATTGAATATAGCCAGCTATCTTAAAGTTACCTGGATAACTTTATCCGTCTAACTTTAAGACAACTCTTTGCTGTGAGCAGACTTAGGCCAGAATTCATCATTCTGTGAACCTTGCACTAAAGGGGGGGGGGGGGGGCAAAGCAGGGGGCGATCGGGCGATAGCCTGAAGCTGGCCGCACCACAGCGATGCAGTTTCGCCTTCTGCGGTGTGGCCAGCTGCAGGCTTTCGCGTGCATAGCGCCACCGTAAAAGATGGTGCTATTACCTACACTACTGCCGGCAATAATGTTCGAAACATTATCACCGGCAGTGGTGCTGTCGCCGATTAACATATTTCCCATCCTAACTCCGCCCCAACTCCTCCCCTCCCCTAATTTAAATCTTACCTCCGCGATAAGGCCCTTATCGTGTACAATAAGGCCCTAACACATGCGATAAGGGCCTATCGCAGCTTTGAAAATAACCCCCTTAGCTAGACACATTATATGGCTAACTCTGAATATTGGAATCAGCCAGATAACTTATCTGGATAACATAACTCCTCCCTGAAATGCCCCTGGAACATTTCTACTTTATCTGGTAAATTTTAGTCAGATAATAGGATGTCCAGCTAATATTTAGTGGGATAAGTGCCCAAATATTCATTTAGCCAGATAACTAGTGAGTTATCTGGTTAAATGCAGATGAATAATATGGACCTCAAGAAGTCTATTCCAGGCATACGGCACAGCAATGTTGAAAGTGTGGAGGGTTATATATGTAGGGTTTAAAATGGAAAGGAGGAGTAGTTTCCTGTTCTGTTATCTTATTTGGCTGACAAATTGAAAGCTTTTACATATTCACTCTGTTATATTGTATGTTTATCACTTTACTGTGAAATATACTCTCTTTCTTTTTGCAATAAAAATCATTTTGCAAAAAAAAAATAAATAAAAGAAAGTGTGGAGTTGGGAGAGGGCAGTGGAGGACAGTGGCACAAATAAGAGTCTTGGAACAATGTTTTCTGGTGGATCTTCTGAGCTATCACTTAAAGCTATCACTTAAAGCTCTTAAACAATACCCTGTGGCAACCTACGGGGATTTATGGACCAAATAGGTTTATTGGATTTTTGTTAATAGGGGTACAAATAAGTACACAAAATGAACAATGAGTCAAATTGAACAATGAACCCCTGCACTTTTAACCCTCTACCCCACCCTTCCAACCCCACCCTCTATTTCATTGGGCAACTGATCTTATTCAGGAGGAATAAACAGCAGTCAATAATAGTTAAAAGTTCAGTTATAAGTTTAAAATCTCATTTTTTGTAACTGGCAGTAAATTATCAATGAATGTCTGCCAATTCACATCTTGTTTTGTTTATGAAGAGAGAAAGAGATTTTGCCATAAGATATTCAAAGGTTAATCATTTTACCATTCTTTTCTCCCATTGGGTCAGGCTTGGAATTTCTTTTCCTATCCAGTTAGTTAAAATAGTTTTCTTTGCTATTAACCCTGCTTTATCTATAAACAATTTTTGTTATTTGTCAATGGTAGGTGATTCAGTCACATAAATACCAAAGAGCCATACTTTTAGAGTCCCCAGAATATACATACCCGCATTACCCAGCAGTGAGGAACATCTCTTTTGCACTTCCTTTCAGAAAAGAGAAATCTGAGGAAAACTCCAGAATTCATGAACATAATCACTAATCTCCACTCCATATTTGTAAAAACTAACAGATGTACAAATCTTTGCTTTAAATGCTCTTTCTTGCGACAGATACATTTGCCATATAAATTTATATTGTGTTTCTCTCAATGCTACATTTTCAGTGATATGTGGAATGCGTTTAAAGTAATATTGAATCTCAGTATGCATCAGCCTAATCTCTGTCCATTTGGACCAATGAAACAATACTTCCGGGAATTCCTCTTGGACATTCAACTCCTTGAAAATCTTTAAGAACTTAACATAGGACGTTTTTTCTGGCCTACCGCCCAATAAGCCCTCTTCCCATTTACCCCTAACTTCTGGATGCTTAGGAAGTAGGCTCCTAATATAATGTCTCAACAGTAAACATGCAAAGAAGCCTTTATGTGGCAGCTGATATTGAGAATGTAATTCCCCAAAGCTGTGTATAGTGTCAGAATTTTCAATAAAACCTTATCAAATATACATGAGACCTCATTTCTGCCATTCTTTGAATACTATTGTCTAGTCCTGGAGCAAATTGGGGATTCCCAGATATATTTTATTTATTTATTTATTTGGGCATTTTATATATCATCATTCCAATACAAAATTAGCAGTCATATTCTTGGTCAACACTCCCACACTATGTCAACATCCATATTCCAGGTCAAGACTACAGCAAATATATAATCTAGTTCATATTCATACAATTTCTAAGATAACACAACCACAGATACAAATTCTAATTCTACTTACAATCACTATATATCATTCTTATAGATAGATAACCTGAAATTCTCCCTTTTCAACCTATAAGTTTTCATAATAATATCAATGCCTGTCTACACAAAGATATCAGCTGATAGTACCTTAGATCATTTGGAACCTCTTTTGAGTCTAACTCTGGTAAGGAAGAAAGTGATCGGTTGCCAGTCCATCTCTGTAAATATTCTATGGGGAAGAAATTGGAAGTTCCCATGAGCCAATCCACTATATTTCTCAACATACATGCCAGATTAATATGCTGTATATTAGGACAAGTCAAACCCCCTTGTAAAGTTGGCTTCATCACTTGCAAGGATAGATGTGTTTTTTCCCATTCCACAAAAAAATTCTAAAACATCTATTCATCTATTCTAAATCCTCTCAAGATAAACAAATAGGAAGCATCTGCAATAAATATAACCACTTGGGTATCTCCATCATTTTCAATAAGCATTAAAGGCGTTTTGGTTCATTGCTATAGATTTCTTGTCAATATCTCTATCAAGGGGAGATATTTGCTTTATAAACAGAGTTGATATATACCAGGATTCTAATCCCCAAGTATTTCATTTCCAATTGTACCCATCGCAAAGGAAAATTCCCCCCTCCCATTGAAACTTTAAATTTCCAAACACTTTCAAGGCTTTTGACTTATCCTGGTCAATCTTTAATCCTGAAAATTTCCCAATGTTGACTTGGTGACCGAGAACTTTAGTCAGGGAATTTAACAGATTTGTAAGAAAAATCAGAACATCATCAGCAAAGGCTACTATTTTAAAAGACATATACTTGATATCTAAACTAGATATTAAGTTAACTTCCTCCATTTTCCTTAGAAAGGAATCAATGGAGATTATATATAATATAGGGAAAGTGGACAACCTTGTTGTACTCCTCTGGTTATTGGGAATGATGATGCTCTACTTCCATTGGCCAGAATATGGGATATTAGGTTATTATAAAGTGATGAAATAGTCTTTATAATGTCTCCCTGAAATCCAAACCGACTTAGGGTTGAGAACATGTAGGGCCATGAAACACGGTCAAAGGCCTTTTCAGAACTAAAGCCTACAGCCATAGCTGCAGTCTCATGTTGCTTACAATAAGCCATTGATATAGTTAATTTAACAATGTGTGTGCCAGCTATTCTTCCTTTGACAAATCCTACCTGATTAGAAGAAATAATAGAAGAGAGCACTGAACTCAATCTATTAGCCAAAATTTTAGTAAAAATCTTCAGGTCACAGTTTAATAGGAAGATAGGTCTGTATGAGGCTGATAGTGAAGTATCTTTCCCTGAGAGATGTGAATTGGAACCGGAATCAGTTCCGATTCACATCGTGAAATTTTTTTCGTGTGGTCTGATAGTTTTTTTTTTTTATCGGCTGCACCCGAGCCGATAAACAAAAAACCCACCCCAACCCTTTAAAACAGATCCCTTAGCTCCCCCCCAAAACTTTTTAAAAGTACCTGGTGGTCCAGTGGGGGTCCCGGGAGTGATCTCCCGTTCTCGGGCCGTTGGCTGCCACTAATAAATTTGGCACCGATGGCCCTTTGCCCTTACCATGTGACAGGGTATCCATGCCATTGGCTGGCCCCTGTCACATGGTAGGAGCACTGGATGGCCCACGCCATTTTTAAAGATGGTGCTGGCCATCCATTACTCCTACCATGTGACAGGGGCCGGCCAATGGCACGGATACCCTGTCACATGGTAAGGGCAAATGCCATCTGCCCCATTTTTATTAGTGGCAGCTGACAGCCCGAGAGCAGGAGATCGCTCCCACTGGACCACCAGGTACTTTAAAAAAGTTTTTTTTTGGGGGGGGGGAAGCTAAGGGATCTGTTTTAAAGGGTCGGGGTGGATTTAGGGGTTGTTTTTGTGTGCCGTTTTTCCCACCCTCCCCCAAAATGATAGGAGAATCCCATGAACAATTTTGTGGGGTTTTCCTATTGGTTTTGGGGAGCCCCCGATTTCTGACGACTTTGAAAATATCGTACGATATTTTCAATCATCAGAAAAACGATTCACATCCCTACTTTCCCTGGCTTAGCTAGGACTATAATATAAACTGTATTAAAATCCTTAGGAAATGCTCCTTTTTTTATGCATCTGCATAAAAAGTACCTAGTGTCTGGACTATAGATTCCTTCAGAATCTTGTAGTAATCATATGGTAATCCGTCTGGCCCCGGTGCTTTGTTCTCTTTACTTTTGTTTATCACATTCAAAATCTCCAATGTCTGTATAGCTCTGTTGAAAAATTCAAGATGTTGCTCTGTGATTTTAAGGATATTGAGATTTTGAAAACAGGTATCTTCCTCAGCCTTCCTTCCCATTCTATCTTCCGAGTATAGAGATTCATATAATAATCTAAAGGTCTCACATATATCAGATCGTTTAGTAGCCCAAGTACATTGTCTCATTTTGAGTTTCTCTATGTAGGTTTTCCCTTTCCAAAGCCTGACCACATTAGCTAAAATATTTCCTGTCTTGTTACCATATCTAAAAAAATTATGGTCAGAATGTTGCAACATATTTTGCACTTTCTGATGCAAGCATGTGTTGAAGCTCTATAAAATGTTAAGATATTCATTCTTAGTAGACTTAGATAAATGTCGAACCATACTGTCTTTGGCCAATTGCAGCTGTGACTCCAGGCGGAATTTTATTTTATTCAGACAGGAGTGCCTCGCTTTCAAACAGGAAATTATCTCACCTCTAATCACTGCCTTACTTGTTTCCCAAAATAACCCTGGCATGAAGCATTATGTAGCACAAATTATTTCCATTTATTTTGTAGAAATGTTTGAAATTCCCTATCCTTTCTGAAGTATGTCAGGAATCACCATAAGTTTGCACCTGTTGGATTCGTGGACCCTTGAGTCGGCTGTGACAGATGATGACGTACCGTGGGAAGACCCACAGTGGATGTCGAAGCCGGGAGGCAGCACAGGACAGGAGACCAGAGGGATCTTCACCACTAGAAGCCCGAAGTCCCCCCAGGAGGAGCCCATGAGGACCCAGGTCGCTTGAACTTACGTGTGGTCTCCTGTGGGCCGTTGTCTGAAGAGGAGTTCCAGCGTATTGAAGAGAGGAGAAGCTGAAGCCAGGAGGCCAACTGGAACTTCACCACTGGGAGCCCGCGGTCCCCCTGGGAGGAGCCCGTGAGGACCCAAGCCAATTGGACTTAGGCGAGGCCTCCTGGATGTAGCAGAAGCAGAACACCGAGAGCAAGTAGAAGTCACGGACCAGGAACTGAAGCTGAAGACAGAAGCCAGCGGAAGAGCCGAAGTCAGATGCCAGTGGATGAGCCAAAGTCAGAAGCCAAAGTCAGGAACCAAGAATAGCAACTAGCAAGCTCTGGAACAGAGAGAACCTTGTTGCAAGGCAAGGAGTAGACCTAGATGCAGGGTTTAAATACCCTGAGAGCGTCTGATGTCACCCCAGGCTGTGCTGTTCCCTTCCGCGCTGGCCCCTTTAAATGTGGAGCTCATGCACGCGCGCGCGTCTAGGGGGTGGGGCCAGCCACGGAACTTTGGTGGCATCTCCCTCGAGGATGGAGTACCACCGGCAGAAGCCAGGGAGGCCGGTACAGGCCGCAAGAATGCCGCAGCAGCCTGGACCATCCCCGAGGTAGGTGGAGGGACCGGGGCACGGCCCAGGACTGCAACAGTACCCTCATCCTATGCCCTCTTCCCAGGGGCTTGGGCTTCACAGGATGATCCAAGTGAAAATGATGAAGGAGAGTCTTATCTAGGATGTTAGAGGACGGCTCCCAGGTATTCTCCTCGGGGCCATACCCCTCCCAGGAAAGGAGGTACTCCCACCTATGATGGTGGAACCGCACATCCAACACGTCCTTCACCTGATAGATGACGTTTTGTTCAGCTGCTGAGTTGGTGGGCTCAGGAGGCTTGTTGTGGAAAACAGACAGAACCAAAGGCTTGAGGAGAGATATTTATTTATTTATTTTATTTATTTAAATTTCTTATATACCGGCATTTGCGATGGGAGTCGCATCATGCCGGTTTACAAATAACAAGGTGTGACAACAGAATAAATACTTAATAACTTAAAAACATTAACATGTGATAGAAGAATAAGGTAGCAGTTACAATAAAACAGGGATAAAATGCAACTTGGAATGTAGAGAAGGCAAAAGAGAGATTAACAATAAGGTAACAAAAGAATAACCAAGGTAAATAAAACCTGCCAAATTAAAAAAGAAAGAACATTATTGAGTTGTCAAAGGTTGTTGATTACCCTGACAGGAGTTCTTAGTTGCTTGAGTTGAGAGTGGGTTCAGTTGGTATCTGGAAAGGCTTTCAAGAATAGCCAGGTTTTAAGTCTTTTTCTGAAAGTGGGGAGGCAAGGTTCCTGTCTCAGTTCTGGTGGGATGGAATTCCACAAGGTAGGTCCTGCTGTAGAGAAAGCCCTGTCTCTGAGAGTCCTATGGTTAAAGGTTTTTGCAGGAGGCACCTGTAATGAGTCTCTGTGGGACTCTCTGATAGGTCTGATGGAGGTATGTTTTTTAAATGGGATTTGGAGGTTAAGCGGAGAGAGTTGATGGAATGCTTTGTAGATGGTAGTAATGGATTTATATAAGATTCTATAGTGCACTGGCAGCCAATGTAAGTCTTTGAGAATCGGAGATATGTGGTCTCTTCTTCTTGTGTTTGTCAAAATTCTGGCCGCCGTGTTCTGAACCATGTGAAGAGGTTTAGTATGAGAAGACGGGAGACCTAATAGGATAGAATTGCAATAATCTAACTTAGAGAAGATTATTGATTGCAAAACTGTTCTGTAATCGTGGAAATGGAAAAGTGGTTTGATTCTTTTTAAGACGTGTAATTTATAAAAGCAGTCCTTCGTGGTTTGATTAATAAAAGATTTTAGATTTAGCCGATTGTCGATAATGGCTCCTAGGTCTCTTACATGTGAAGTTTGAAAGCCGGTTGGTGGATTTGAGGTGAGGTTACTGTTTTCAGGGGAAATTATGAGGACTTCGGTTTTAGCGGAATTTAAGATTAGATTTAGACTGGAGAGGAGGTTGTCAATATTTTGAAGACAGTTTTCCCAGATTTTGATAGTTTTTGTAAGGGATTCTTTGATAGGGATGACAATCTGGACGTCATCTGCGTATAGAAAGTATTTGAGGTTCAGATTGGTTAATAGTTGACATAGGGGTAGGAGGTAAATGTTAAAGAGCGTGGGGGAGAGAGAGGAGCCCTGTGGAACACCTAGCGAGGAAGGGTAAAACTGTGATTCTTTGTTATGTATTTTGACTTTATATCCTCTGTTTCCCAAGAATGATTTGAACCAGGCAAGAGCAGAGCCTGTAATTCCGATGTTCGCTAGTTGATTTAGGAGAAGGGAGTGATTCACGGTGTCAAAGGCCGCCGATAGGTCGAGGAGTATCAGCAAATAGGCGTGACCTTTATCGAGGCCCATGATGAGGTAATCTGTCAGAGATATGAGAAGTGATTCTGTACTTAAAGATTTTCGGAAGCCGTATTGAGTGGGGAATAATATGTTGTTGTCTTCGAGGTATTCTGATAATCTGGTGTTGACTAATTTTTCTGTAACCTTGGCTATAAAAGGAAGGTTGGATATTGGGCGGAAGTTGGATGGATCTTTAGGATTAAGGTTCGGTTTTTTTAATAGGGGTTTGATAGAAGCAACTTTCAGGTCGTCAGGATAAATTCCTTGGGCTAAGGAACAATTGATAATGTCAGTTAGGGTTTATTAGTTAGGGTACATTTATTTATTTATTTATTTATTTATAATTTTTTCTATACCGCCGCTCATCAAAGATATCACGTCGGTGTACAGTGAACAGGAACTTACGCCGGAGCGTTATACATTTAACAGGGTTGTATAAGCGTTATACATTTAACAAAGGTAAGAATATAAATATTTGAACATAAAACAAGTAGAATCTTTTAAAACAGAACTATCATTTAGGTGTAACTTAACTGAGCTGAGTTAAACAGAACTGGAAAGTAAAGGGATTCTAGGGAATTAGGTATGAGGTTAGGGACAGGATAGGAGGAGATGGAGTTATAAATTAGAGGTGATAAGAGAGGGGAGAAAGCGCTTCGAATGCAATTAAGAACAATTATATGGATGGGTATTTACAGTAAGAGCAGAAATAGGGGAAATTAGAGATGGTGTCAAATGGAAATTGTGTCAAATGGAAATGGTGTCAAATGGAAATTAGAGATGGTGTCAAATGGAAGACATTGTGGATCTTCTGGGTGGATGGAAGTCGTAGGCGGTAGGAAACTGTCCCCATTCACTCCGCTCTGGTGAATGGGCCGATATACCTGGGAGCCAGACGCATAGAGGATGTTGTGGTGCTTAACCACACCTTATCCCCCGAGAGAAAGACAGGAGCAGGGCATCGTAGCCTGTCTGCATATCTCTTCGCAGTAGCGGCTACCTGTCGAAGCCTCTCTTGAGTGGATCTCCAAAGGTCATGTAACTGTCATGCTGTAGAATGTTTATGGCAGTTGTAGGAGAATTCTGCTCACGGCAGTAAAGCCACCCAGTCACGTTGGAGATCTCCCACAAAGGCACGGAGGGAGGCCTTTAAGGTCCAATTCGTGCGCTCGGCTTAGCCATTGCCTTAGGAGTGAAAGGCCATTGTAAAGTCTAGTTGAACCCCAAATTTCCTGCTGAGAGCTCTCCAATATTTAGCCGTGAACTGCAGGCCTCGGTCTGAAGCAATATGGAGAGGGAGCCCATGTAAGCGAAAGATGTGTTGAGTGAAGAGACTTGTGAGCTCGGGCGCTGTTGGTAACTTAGAGAGGGGCACAAAGTGGGCAATTTTCGATAATCTATCGACCGTAACGCAAATCACAGTCTTCTCTTCTGAGGGAGGTAAATCCACAATGAAGTCTGTGGTCAGATGGGTCCATGGCTCAGTGGGAATGAGTTATGGTTATAGAAGCCCCCAGGGGTGGCCAGTCAAAGGCTTCTGTTGAGCGCAGGTAGGGCAGGAACTGACGTAAAGACAGACATCCTTCTTGATTTGAGGCCACCAATAGTATTCAGTCAATAAGTCCAAGGTCCGGGTGACTCCCGAATGACCCGCGGTCAATGAGTCATGAGCCCATGACAAAACCTTCTTGCATAGGCGGGCTGGTACTACCGTCTTGCCCATAGGAACCACGTCTGAAGCATCAAGAAGGACCTTGGCTGAATTGAGGATATATTGAGGCGGGTTAGGGCTATCCTCCGTCTCCATAGTGTGGGAAAGGGCATCTGCCTGAATGTTCTTGGAAGCTGGTCTATATCGGAGGAGAAAGTTGAACCGACTAAAGAATAGGGACCATCGAGCTTGTCGGGGGTTGAGGCATTGAGCTCGACATAGGAATTCCAAATTCTTGTGGTCGGTATAAACAATCACGGGATGTTGGGTCCCCTCCAACCACTGGCGCCATTCCTCAAACGCCATATTTATGGCCAGAAGCTCTTTGCCTTCTATACCGTAATTCTTTTCAGCAGGCAAAAATTTCTGGGAGAAGTAAGAACAAGGCAAGGATTTACCGTTGGCAGATATTTGGCTCAGGACGGCTCCTACCGCAAGGTCGGATGCTTCTACCTCCACAATAAATTGACGCTGGGGATCAGGATGATGGAGATAGATGTCCAGAAGAAAGGTTCTCTTCAATTCCTGGAAAGCCCTTAGCACTGCCAGGGACCAGTTTTTGCATCAGCTCCGTTCTTGGTAAGGGCAGTAAGCGGAGCTACCACCTGGGAGTAATTGGGGTATAAACTGGCGGTAAAAGTTGGCGAACCCAAGGAAGCATTGGAGCACCTTAACCCCCACTGGTTGAGGCCAATCCTTGATGGCCGCTACTTACTCTGGGTCCATGTAGAAGCCCATGGAGGAGATAATATATCCGAGGAAGGGCAAAGACTCTTGCTCAAACTGGCACTTCTCCATCTTGGCAAAGAGACGATTGTCTCGAAGCTTCTGTAGCACTCGTCGAACGTGTATGCGGTGTGTAGCCAGGTCCTTAGAATATATCAATACATCATCAAGATATACTATGACAGAGGTGTGCAACATATCTCTTAACACCTCATTCATGAGGTTCTGAAAAACTGCAGGGGTGTTGCAGAGGCCGAATGGCATGACCAAGTATTCATAATGCCCATCTCTCGTGTTGAACGAGGTTTTCCACTCGTCGCCTGGTCGTATCCTTACCAGGTTGTAAGCCCCCCGGAGGTCCAGCTTGGTAAAGACCTTGGCTCCTTGTAGCCAATCTAGCAGCTCGGGAATCAATGGCAAGGGATATCTTTGACGTCGTGTAATGGCGTTGAGACCACGGTAGTCTATACAGGGTCGGAGTTACCCATTCTTCTTCGCAACAAAGAAGAATCCGTCTCCGGCAGGGGAAGTAGAGGGCCGAATGAAGCCCCTGACTAAATTCTCCTGGGTGTAGGACGACATGGCCCGGGTTTCTGGAAGCAACAAGGGGTATACCCACCCCTTGGGTGGTATAGTGCTGGGAATCAAGTCTATGGCACAGTCAAAGGACCGATGTTCAGGGAGAAGCTCAGCCTTCTCCTTCGAGAAGACATCCTGGTATTCCAGATATTGTGGCGGAACTGCCACCGACATGGTCAGAAGTGGCATGCTGGGCCGAGGAATAGTCGCCAGGCAAGAGTCGAAACAAGATGGACTCCAAGATGCGATCTGGAGCATATCCCAGTGGATCACTGGGGAGTGCTTCTGAAGCCAGGGCAGGCCCAAGATGATAGGGTGAATGGACCTCTCCAGTTCTACCCCTTAGGTGCTGGTAGAAGCAGAGGAGGAAGGCACAGGTCGGAGAAATGTAGACCCCGAGTTACCAGGTCTACGACCGGACTTCCCTTCATGGAACCGATGTTGGATTTGGCGGTCGACCCTTCCTGCCAGGTCGATCAAGCTATCCAGGTCATCTGGGAGGTCCCTTGCTGCTAACACGTCCTTGAGACACGAAGACATTCCTTCCAGGAATATACCGTGAATACTGTCGTCCCTCCAGTCTAGTTCAGCGGCCAGCGTGCGGAATTCAACCGTGTACTCGGCAAGGGAACAGGTACCTTGGCATAACTGGAGTAACTCGGCAACCGCTGTGGGTCTGCGGGCAGGCTCGTCAAAAATATGTCGAAAGGCAGAAACAAACTGTTCCAGGTTTCCAAGAATGGGATCATTGCATTCCCATAACGGGGAGGCTCAGGCCAGGGGTTTCCCATCTAGCAAGGACACGATATAGCTGGTCTTTACTAGGTCAGTTGGAAACTGAGCAGGCAGCAGGGTAAAGCACTGGTTGAGGAATCCGTGCACTGCTTCGCTTCCCCAGAGAATCTGGGCAGCACTGGCAGTTGGGTAGAGGTTGTAGGAGCAGGACTGGGCATAGAGGCCAGTGCTGGAGGTGCTGCTGAAGAGGTGGCATCCAAACGGTCAGCCACCCTCACTACAATCGCCGTCAGAACATCTAGGCAGTGATGCTGCTGCTGCAGTCGTTGGGCAATTCCGGGGATGGCCTGAAGGTCAGCCAGGTCCGCCGGGTCCATTGCCTTGCAAACAGTTGGATTCGTGGACACTTGATCTCTTCACTCAACACATCTTTCACTTACATGGGCTCCCTCTCCATATTGCTTCAGACCGAGGCCTACAGTTCACGGATGTCGAAGCCAGGAGGCGGCACAGGGCAGGAGACCAGAGGGATTTTCACCACTGGAAGCCCGAGGTCCCCCCAGGAGGAGCCCGTGAGGACCCAGGTCGCTTGGACTTACATGCGGTCTCCTGTGGGCCATTGTCTGAAGAGGAATTCCAGGGTATTGAAGAGAGGAAAAGCTGAAGCCAGGGGGCCAACCGGAACTTCACCACTGGAAGCCCGCGGTCCCCCCGGGAGGAGCCCGTGAGGACCCGAGCCGCTTGGACTTAGGCGAGACCTCCTGGATGTAGCGGAAGCAGGACACCGAGAGCAAGTAGAAGTCATGGACCAGGAACTGAAGCTGAAGACAGAAGCCAGCGGACGAGCCGAAGTCAATAGCCAGTGGACGAGCCAAAGTCAGAAGCCAAAGTCAGGAACCAGGAACAGCAACTAGCAAGCTCTGGAACAGAAAGAACCTGATTGCAAGGCAAGGAATAGACCTAGATGCAGGGTTTAAATACCCTGAGAGCGTCTGACGTCACCCCAGACTGTGCTGTTCCTTCCCATGCTGGATCCTTTAAATGTGGAGCCCCTGCACGTGTGCTAATGACTAGGGGGCGAGGCCAGCCATGGAGCATTGGCGGCGTCTCCTTCGAGGAGGGAGCACCGCCAGCAGAAGCCAAAGAGGCCTGTACAGGCCGCAAGGATGCCGCAGCGGCCCGGACCGTCCTCGAGGTAGGTGGAGGGTAGGTGGAGGAACCGGGGCACGGCCCAGGACCGCAACAGCACCACCTTCCCTGTCTACCAATTTAAGGTCAATCCAAATGGGTGCATGATCAGAGGTACTATAGGTTCCTATTTTTGCAGAACTTATTCGGGGGAACATCTTATGGGAACCTAATTTTGGATAGGGAGGTGTGCGCTCTAGAAACATGAGTAAAGTCCTTCAATTCCTGATTTAAAATCCTCCAAATATCTAAAATCTGCAAACTACAACACAAGTAGGCTATTCCTTTTTTATCCTCTATGCTCCACTTTTGTCTCTATGAAGGTAACCTAACCAACAATGGATCATGTACACAGTTTAAGTCTCCCGCAAGGAGCCAACCCTTCATATTTAAAATTAGTAGTTGAACTATTTTTTCAAAGAAACCCTGTTTGTATTCATTAGATTTCCCAAAAAACTGCTGTAACATCACCATTTTAAAGAAAATTCATCGAACACCTCAAGTGAGAGAAAAAATATTTTTTTCACCAGACCTCATAAACTGGCATAGTTAATAATGCTAAATTAGCATGGGATATATTTGCCAACATTTATAATCATCGGTCAATTGTATAGATTTTTTTGTATGCTTTCCTTTCGTGAAAAAATAGTGATAAAACTTTCTGATTATCCTTTTCAAAGTCACATTGACAATCACCATTTTAAAGAAAATTCATCGAACACCTCAAGTGAGAGAAAAAATATTTTTTTCACCAGACCTCATAAACTGGCATAGTTAATAATGCTAAATTAGCATGGGATATATTTGCCAACATTTATAATCATCGGTCAATTGTATAGATTTTTTTGTATGCTTTCCTTTCGTGAAAAAATAGTGATAAAACTTTCTGATTATCCTTTTCAAAGTCACATTGACATTTTGCTGTTTTCACTGCAGTTAATACTTTTGAGAGTTTTTTGAGTATATATGTATTCATTAGAGCCATATAGATTCCATATGGTAAGCTCTCTACATTTTAATTTCCCTATAAGAATCAGAAACCTACCCTCTGTGTGTGAGATTTCTTTATCAACCTGAAAAGTAATATTTTTATGGATAAGAATGGCTACCCTTAGATGGTGAATAATGGCAAGTGCCAACCCAGACTCTTTTTAATCGACATTTAGATACACTAACTTGATAGAATCACCCATTCTCTTGATAAGTCAGTTTTACAAAAGTGTAACTTTTCCAAATCCTGTGGGCCAGCCAGCCTTGACTCATAGTCTGGCCTAAATTAGCCAACTTGAAAAGGCCTTCGAAGATTCTCTCAACTCATTTGACTCTCTGTCCTCTCCTGTTATTGGTGTAGCATTGGCACTCCAAATCCCTTATGTCTCCTCCCTTCCCATCCCTTTATCTTTCTTAAAATGTATTAATCATCTAAATACTAGGCAATGTACAAAGCAAGAACATACATACAATTTCAATCAAACATGTACAAATAACATACCAACATGTTGCAAATTATTAGAAAGTTAATAAAATACACTATAGGCAACTAATAAAATGTTTACCTGAATAGCCATGCTTTTAGAGACTGCTTAAAGGTCTTTAGGCTGTCTGCCAGTCACAGTGAATCAGGGAATGTGCTCCAGAGACCCAAAGCTATGATCCAGAATGCACAGTCTCTTGTACAGCTGAACCTGGCATGTGCAGGCAAGGGTATATCCAGCAGGAGCAAAGTTGATGGGTGGGACAGTACAAGTGCAGGAAGGCATTACACCATGGAGTGACAGCAGAAGAAATTAATTTGAAAGTAATCACTGCAAACTTGTATTTGATATGTGCAGAGATGGGAAGCCAATGCAAGTCAATGAGAACCGGGGTAATATGTTCACATCTTTTGGTGCCTACCCTATTCTCTGCACCTCCAATTGCTCCCTCCAAGTGAGCATGAGGTACGTTTAGTATGTGAGCAGACACCATCCTCCTGGAAAACCAGCATTATAGAGCAATTCATTTCTCCTAATTTCCTCTCATCTCTTTCCATCCCTGTGATCCTTTGTAGGCTGTGCAAGAGCCAGGAGGCAGACTGTCCAGCTAAGGAATAACTGTTTTTTTAATTTATAATTTTGAGGACTTCTGTGAATAATATATTGCTACTGTGTTTTCATTATTACCTCTCTCTCTCTTTCTAGATATTGACATTGTTTATTAATTTGCTGTTGGGTTATTTAAGATTCAAGAAAAAAGAAAAAAAAACAAAAAACAAACTTTTAGATCTTTTTATTTGGATTTAGCTATCACTAATAATCTCTGTTTAGATATTAATATTGGGGCATAAAATTGCCTTGTTTAGATATTAATATTAAGTTTGCTGTGGAATCATTTCAAGCAAAGGACAAAAATTCCAGAACAAGTCCTGCTTGTAACTAGATTGGGAGCTGGGAGCTGCTGATTCAGAGCCAGCAGGGGATAATCAGAGGCAATCATATCCTTTGTGAGCTGTGCTCAGCCAGGAGACAGGAAGTACTAAAGCTTCTCGGGTCCAGCTAAGTAAAACGTTTAAGTATAACTAAGTAAGACAATCAGGGGAGGGTTCTTTCAAACTCAATTGCAGATTCAGGGTCCTGAGAACAACTTTGACCAAGAGTTAAGCAAAAGATGGCGCCGGTGTTCCGAAAAGAGTCTGTTAGTGAACCCTTGGGCCGGCTGACTGGAGGCGGGCTCCAGTCGATTGTAAGGAAGCCGGGAGGCGGAACAAGGCGGGAGCGGATGACGGAGTCTTTGCCCTGGAAACCCGAGACCCCCCCAGGAGGAGCCCGTAGGGGTCTGGGTCGCTGGGACTTAGGAGATCCGGTAGTCGAGGCGGGCGGAAGACAAGGAGAGTCGAGAAAAAGTCTGATGGTTGAGGCTGGCTGAAGACAAGGAGAATCGAGAAGAAGTCCGATGGTCGAGGCTGGCTGAAGACAAGGAGAATCGAGAAGAAGTCCGATGGTCGAGGCTGGCTGAAGACAAGGCAGGGTGCTGGGAAGGCTGGAGCGGAACCACGGAAGCGGAGGCTGGAACAGGCAGGATCAGGCTCGGCAGGAACAAGCAGGAACCAAGGCACGGCAGGAACAAGCTGGAACCAAGGTACGGCAGGAACAAGGCAGGAACGGCAACTAAGCACTCAAGAGAGCGACCTTGTTGCAAGGCAAGGTAGGAGAGACAGGCGCCGGTTTAAATAGCCAGCCGGCGTCTGACGTCAGGAGAGGGGCGGTTCAGCACTTCCGGGTGCTGGACCTACAAGAGACGTCCCTTCGCGTGCGCGCGTTCCTCGGCAGGGGGAGGAGTCCAGTTCGGGCCTCGGCGGCGTCTCCACAAGGGAGATGCCGCTGCCATGCGGCCAGGCAGGCCTGCCACACCGCGGGTAGCGGCACGAGCGGGGGGCCCGGAGAGAAGGTAAGGACCCGGTCGCTAGCCTGGCGACCGGGACTGCAACAGCCGGCCTCCAATTGCTCCTACCATGTGACAGGGGCCCCTGAGACATAGTAAGGGCAAAGGCTATCGGCGCCATGTTGAATACCGGCAGCCAACAGCCTGAGTGCAGGAGATCGCTCCAGAACCCCCGCTGGACCACCAGGGACTTTTGGCAAGTCTTGGGGAGGGTCAAGAGGGTGGGGGCTTATTTGTTAGTGACATGTTGTATTCGTGGGGGTTCGCCATACGTTTCGCGACCCCCACGAATACAACAAATATGGAATATACGTTGCGGATTACCAATACGTTGCAAACGAATGCACACCCCTAGTAAATAACCAATTCACATTTACCCGTTCTAGACCTCTCATGATTTTAAACACCTCTATCATATCCCCCTTCAGTTGTCTGTTCTCTAAGCTGAACAGTCCTAACCTCTTTAATCTTTCTTCATAGGGGAGCTGTTCCATCCCCTTTATCATTATGGTCGCCTTTCTCTGTACCTTCTCCATCACAACTATATCTTTTTTGAGATGCGGCGACCAGAATTGTACACAGTATTCAAGGTGCGGTCTCACCATGGAGCAAAACAGAGGCATTATGACATCAACTATTTTATTCACCATTCCCTTTCTAATAATTTCTAACATTCTGCTTGCTTTGTTTACCACCACAGCACACCAAGCTGATGATTTCAATCATCTTCTTCAGCCTCAGAATTACTCCATCTGAGACAGGGCTCCATGACCTTTGGGCAATATTCTGTACAATTTTGTACCTTGACTTCAGAATTCTCTTGGAATGAAGAGGTGTATTCTGACAGGATTTATTGGGCAGGGTCAAAGATGAACTGGCCAATCATAACACCCCTACCAAACTGGATGAACTTGTATCCCTGGGTATGAAAACTAACATTCAAATTCATAAGAGGTCCTGAGAATGCGAGCCCCCAGACATGCCCACTTGGCACCCAAATTTCAAAGACCTATGCTTTCCCCTGTCCATTCCCCTTCACAGTCCCTTGCAGCAAGAGGAACCCGTGCAGCTAGAGCAATCCAAGTTATTGGAAGAGGTGGCAGGCAAGGGTCACTATGCTTTCTCCTGTTTGGAGAAGTTGAGAAACTCCCATGCCTAGGGTTGATGGGAGAGGCAATCCTAGGCATTACTCACCCTCCTCCCCTATGTCAAATGGTACAAATGGTCTTTGGAAGTAAGGAGTTCTTCTCAGAAGCCTTTTTGGACTGTGAAGCTGCCATCAACTTTATCGATAAAGCCCTGGTGAAAAATTTCATATACTTCTGGTACCATTGAAAAACCCTGTCTACATTTCTTCATTCTATGGAAAACTATTGCCAGCAACCATTTGCTACATTACAGGACCTATGACATTACAAGAGGGACTCCTGCATGAAGGAGGTATCTCATTTTTCATGCTTTGAAAGGTGATCAACCCTTTTCTGCTAGGTCTACCCTGGTTACAGCAACACTGTCCAAAGATGCGTCTCCCAGGGCTACTGACCAGGAGGGAAGAATTAGGTCAGCCATCATAGTTGGTGATTCAGTTATTAGGAATGTAGATAGCTGGATGGCTGGTGGGTGAGAGGATTGCCTGGTAAAATGCCTACCTGGTGTGAGGGTGGTGGACCTCATGCATCACCTAGATAGGATTTTAGACAGTGCTGGAGAGGAGCTGGCTGTCATGGTGCATGTGGGCAACAACAACATAGGAAAATGTGGGTGTGAGGTTCTGGAAGCCAAATTTAGGCTTTTAGGTAGAAAGCTGAAATCCAGAAATGCTCCCTGTTCCACACGCAGGTCCCCAGAGACAGGCAGAGCACCATAGTCTCAATGCATGGATGAGACTATGGTGCAAGGAAGAGGGATTCAGTTTTGTAAGGAACTAGCAAACCTTTTGGGGAAGGGGGAGCCTTTTCTGAAGGGATGAAATCAACCTTAATCAGGGTGGAACCAGGTTGATGACACTAACCTGTAAAAAAGAGAGAGAACAGCTTTTAAACTAAATCAGCACATGGTTTGGAGGGAGGTATCTTCAAAGGATACTAATGAAGCATTAGAGTTAGGGCATCCCAACAGAGAGGTTCCAATAATAATACAAGTAGTCCAAGTGCCTATAATTAAAAACTCACCCGAGCTAAAAGATTTCAATTTATCTATGTCAACTGAATGGCAGAATGTTAATACAAACAAAAAACACACTTTGAAATGTTTGTATGCAACTGCCAGAAGCCTAAGAAGTCAGATGAGTTAATTAGAGTATATAGCAATGAATGATGACATAGACTTAATTGGCATCTCAGAGACATGGTAAAAAAAGGATAACCAATGGGACAGTGCTATACCAGGGTATAAATATTACCACAATGACAGAGAGGAGCATCTTGGTGGTGGTATGGCGCTTTATGTCCGGGATGGCATAAAGTCCAACAGGACTGTATGAGACTAAATGCATAATTGAATGTTTATGGGTAGAAATACCTTGTGTGCTGTGGAAGAGTATAGTGATAGGAGTATTCTACCATCCATCTGGCCAAGATGGTGATATGGACAGTGAAATACTAAGAGAAATTAGAGAAGCTAACCAAATTGGTAGTGCATAAATAATGGGAGATTTCAATTACCGGAAACAATGAGGGAAACAAAAATATATATATATATATAGATATAGAAAAAGCCTAAGTGACGGTGTCAGCAAGCCTGATGTTGTGATTTCTAAAAAAGAACCCAACTTGTATTCTAATCCTTCACCATCACTTTCAAAAAGGAAAAACTTTTATTATCTCAAAAATATTTTTGAAATGTATTTTTTGTTTTTGTCTTGTTTGTAAAAATCAACTCTAATCCATAAGAGACGTATAGCCAGCAATCTCTCTGTAGAATGATAAACGCAGCCCTACACGGCCGGTGTTTCGCAATACATGCTTCCTCAGGGGCATATGAAATTGCTATAACAAGAGTCCTTGCCTAAAAATATCAAACAAAAGTATTTTAATAAAATGTTGTAAACAGGAAAAAGAGAAAATCACTTATCTTAAACACCGGAGGCTACTGTTTCAAAATGGACACAGCGTCTCTACTGTCTTCTTCATCGGGAAGAGGAAACGAGGCTGACGTGAACGTCTCATTAAATATCAGAGGGTATGATGTCACTTGATGATGTCACTAAAATGCAAATTATTTATCAGCTGATATCGCCAAAATCAATGAGAATAGACCAACGTTATTATCAGAGATTCATCATCTAAGGAAAACGTGTAAGTCAAGATCTGTGTTAAGACCCCTCAGACTAACAGTGCCCAGTCTATAGATCCAACGTTGTTCAGATTTTAAAAGCTGTAGTTCGCGATCACCACCACGCCAATGTTCGGGTATGTGGTCAATCGCACAAAAAGACAGATCCTCAAACTGGTGTTTACAAGAAATGCAATGTGCTACCAGTGGTTCATCAACTCGAGAGTTCTTGATGTTTGATCGATGTTCGATCATGCGAGTCTTCAGCAGGCGTTTTGTCTTTCCGATATACAATAGATCGCAAGGACACCGGATCAAATAAATGACCATCATAGACAAACAAGGTGTTATGTATTTTAGGAAAATTGTGTATCTTGTGTTCAAAACAATTTTTTCTTTTATTGACATTGAAACTGCACACACAGAACAATTATTGCAGGGTTGGTGAGACCCCTTTATGTCATTGTCCTTCACTGAAGAATTGTAGAAATCAGAATGGACCAACAATTGCTTTAAATTAGATGCTCGCGAGAAAGTGATTCGTGGAGGAGACTGAAACACCTCTTGCATTTGTAGCACATGCCAATTGTTAAGAATTGACTGACGGATCATGTAAGCTTCAGACTGATACTTCACGCATATCCAGCATAGCTCTCTGCTTCAACGGCAGGGGAGAAAGACTGATACTTCACTTTCAATGCATATACAGCATAACTCTCTGCTTTAACGGCAGGGGAGAAAGACTGATACTTCATGCATATCCAGCATAGCTCTCTGCTTCAATGGCAGGGGAGAAAGTCTGATACTTCACTTTCAATGCATATTCAGCATAGCTCTCTGCTTCAACGGCAGTGGGGGATGAAAAAAAGTGGATCTATATACAGACAACAACCAACAAGGACTGAATTACATAGCCTGGGTAAACAAATAAGCATGGGTGTAGCTTGCTTATTGCGGCGGTTACTACCCCTAACTAATTAAGCTAGATATTTCACTTAGATGCAGTTCCAACACTGCTCTCTACATTAATGGTGGGGGTGGAAGGGAAATAGAACCAAAAGGTTACTAAGAGCCAAGAGTAACAGATAAGTATGAAAAAAAAAGTGTGAAACTTTCTGGGCAGTCTGGATGGGCCCTTTGGTCTTCTTCTGCAGTCATTTCTATGTTTCTATGTTTCTATGACGAAGCTTACATGATCCGTCAGTCCATTAAGGGTAGGGGGTGGTAAAGACATTGGTTGTTAGCTTGAGTTTGTGTATTCTGGGAGGATATATATTGAAGGGGGAGAAAATGTTAAAACAGTTCGTTATTTGTATTGAGCAGTTAACTTATTGTGCATAAGGAATCATTGTGCACTGGGTTTGTTTTCGTATGCATCTTTGTTTCTTAATAAAAAATTTAAACATTAAAAAACTGTATGTGCACCCCTGAAGTTTCCTTCCACTTTCTCATCTCAGAAAGAACAAGGTGCCAGAGCCCCATTCCTCAGAAACCCCAAAAGAATAACTCAAATTGAGTGAGAGGATGACAAGGTCTTATCTTCTCCTCCCATGGTTGAATACTAAGTGTGGGTAACTAACAGCCTACCAGCATTTAGTATTAATTTATTCATTGCATTGACAGAGCAGGGAGAAATCCCCTACCATAATGGAGATTGTTCCCTGAACTGTCATTGCAGTGAATAAATGAATATTTATTTATTTATTTATTTATTTATTTATAACTTTTATATACCGAGGTTCAATTAACAAGGTTAATTATCACTTCGGTTTACATTACAACCAGCAAAATAACATAGGCAAAGTCTTGTTTTACAATGAACAGGGAAGAATAACCTGGATGAAAACAATTAACAGGGTAGAAATAACCTCGAAAACATAAAATGGGTGATGCAAGTATAGAGAGTAGGGTTTGTATAACTTGGGCGAAAAGTAAGGACATTAAATAGGGGAGGACTGTGAAGGCATCAGGTTGGATAGTCTACTCATGATGCGGATAAGAACCAAGGCTGAGGTGTGTAGTTATGGGAATGCTTGCTTGAACAATAAAGTCTTAAGTCTCTTCTTAAAGGTGATTGGACATTGTTCCAGCCTCAGTTCAGGAGGGAGCAGGTTCCATTGCTTGGGGCCCGAGGCGGAAATAGCTCTCTTACTGAAAGAGGTCTTGATGGTGGGTGCTTGAAGCGTGCCTCTCTGGGCTAGTCTAATTGGACGGATCGAGGTGTGGAGTTGCAAAGGTATTGTAAGATCCAGAGGAGTAATGTTATGTATGGCTTTGTGTATGACTGTTAGTAGTTTATGAAGGATTCTAAACTTAATTGGTAGCCAATGTAAGTTCTTTAAAATTGGGGTTATATGGTCCCTCTTATTGGATTTTGTGAGGATCCTGGCCATGGCGTTCTGTAGTAGCTGGAGCGGTTTGAGTGAAATATCAGGCAGGCCGTGAAGGAGTGAATTACAATAGTCAATTTTGGAAAATATGATGGCTTGTAAAACTGACCTAAAATCTTGGAAATGGAGGAGGGGTCTTAGTCGTTTTAGAACTTGGAGTTTAAAATAACACTCCTTTACTGTGTTGTTGATGAAGCCTGTGAAGGTCATTTGGCTGTCTATGATTACCCCAAGGTTTCTTACCTTGGGAGAGAAAGTAGGGGACATTGGCTGTTGAATGTTATTTAGTGGTACGTTGCCATCTTGTGTGATTAGGATGTATTCTGTTTTGTCGGTGTTGAGTAACAAATTAAGCTTTGAGAGGAGGTTGTTAATGTGGATGAGACAGGCGTTCCAATGGAGAAGAGTTTTTTGCAGCGAGTCGGTGATCGGTATCAGGATTTGGACATCATTTGCATAAAGATAATATGTAAGTTTCAGCTCGGAGAGTAGATTGCAAAGGGGGAGAAGATAGATATTGAATAGTGTCGGTGATAAAGATGAACCTTGAGGAACTCCTAGGGAAGAGATGAAAGGGGGGGATTCTTTGCTGTTAATCTTGACTTTGTATTGCCTATTTTGAAGGAAGGACTTGAACCAGTTTAGTACGGTATTTTTGATGCCGATCTCCGCTAGCCTGTCTATGAGACATTGATGGTTCACTGTGTCGAATGCGGCCGATAAATCTAGGAGGATGAGAAGACAGGGCCGTTTCTTTTCCAGGTTCATGAGGATGATATCAGACAGAGAAATAAGGAGAGATTCTGTATTTCTAGATTTGTGAAATCCTAGTTGAGCTGGGGAGAGGATGTAGTTGTTGTCCAGAAACTCGGAGAGTTGTTTGTTGACAATTCTCTCTAGGATCTTGGCGATGATAGGAAGGTTTGCAATAGGTTGTCTGTGGAGAGGTTATTTTTTTTTAGAAGGGGTTTTAAGATAGCCAGTTTGAGAGGGTCGGGGACATGACCTTGTGTTAAGGAAGCATTGATGATATGCGAGATGGGCTTAGAGACTTCAGTGGCGCTTGAAATGAGAAGATTAGCAGGAATCGCATCGAAAGGGTGGGAGGCTGGTTTTAGTTTCCTCAGTAGTGATTCTATTTCTAGTGAGGAAGTTGATTTGAATTCTTCCATAAATGCCTTAAGAGGTGATGAGACTTTGAAAGGTTGATTAGTCGTAGAGATGAGAGGGGGTGCCGTGAGAAGAGGACATGATTGGCCTGGGGATGTAAGCGTTGTGCGGGCGGCCTGTAAATTAGTTATTTTGTCTTTGAAGTAGTTGGCAAGTTCAATGGATTTGAGAGCTGCTTTGTCATCTGGGATAACTGGAACTGGAGGTTTGGTAAGAGAAGAAACCAGTGAGAAAAGGGCTTTTGGATCAAAGATGAAATTATGGATTTTCTGGGAGTAGAAATCTTTTTTTGTCTGAAGAATTTTGATCCTGTAATGGTGCATGAACGATTTGAAAGAAGCTAGGTTTGAGGCGGAAGGATCCTGCGCCAGCTCTGTTCTCTTTTTCTAAGTTCGCGTTTCATGGATTTTAATTCTGGAGAGAACCAGGGTTTTTTCATGTCCTTGTTTGAGAGGATAACCTTAGTTTTTAGGGGGCAGATCAAATCTGCCACTTTACTAGTTATTTTGGACCATGAGGATAAGGCAGTGTCTGCGTCTGTGAGGTCTAAATGGTTAAGTTCTGGAGAGAGGTGAGAGATTAAGGTTTCTTGATTGCATAATTTTCTGAGTTGAATTGTGGCTTTCTGTGGGGAGGAAGGCGTAGAGAGTTGGTTGAGGAATGACGTGGAGATAAGTTTGTGGTCAGACCAGGGAATTGGCTGACAGACAATGTGGGATGCTTGGGCTAGGCTTTGGTTAATGAAAATTAAATCCAAGGTGTGCCCTGCTTTGTGAGTGGGCTCCTTTATAAGTTGTTTGAAGCCCATGCAGGAAAGAGTATTAAGGAAGGATTCGCGGTTAGAGGGAAGCGGAGTGGCGTCCACATGGAGATTGAAATCGCCTAACAGGATGGCCGGGGCGTCAGAGTTTATATATTTAGCTATAATTTCTATCAGGGGAGATGGGTCGGAATCTAGGCATCCAGGAGGGGCATAAGTGAGACCTATTTGAAGTTGAGCCGATTTGAAAACTGCAAATTCAAGGGAGTTGGATGACATAGTTGATTGAAGTGTTAGCCCCAGGTTTTTTTTTGCAGCAAGGAGTAGACCTCCTCCTCTTTTCTTCTTTCTGGGAATGGAGACTATGTCGTATATGTGGATAGGTAATTGATTCAGCAGTACCGTGTCTTCTGGTTTGAGCCAGGTTTCTGTAACTGCACATAGGTCTGGCGATTCGTCTAAGAGGTGGTCATGTAGAAGATGGGTTTTTTTTTGTGAGTGATTGGGCATTTAACAGAGTTAGGGAGAAAAGGATAAGACCTAGTGCTTGGTTAAGTGGTGAAAGCATGATGGGGATGAGTCTTTTTTGTTGTTGATGTTTGGTGATTAATTGGCATGTAGTAGTTGCTGCTGGTCTCCTGTGATAAGGAATGATCGGAATGGTGGGAAAGAGCATGTTGGTGGGAAGGAGTTTGGGCAGAATGTGAGGCAGGGCAGTGCGGAGTGCGCTTTGCTATGGAGGGAGGCTGTAGTTAGAGCTAAGAATACTGGAGAAGGATGCTGGGATGAATACTGGATGAATGCTGGATGATTGCTGGAGAGGCTGCATGAATGCTGGGATGAATGCTGGAGAGGCTGAAAGAATGCAGGATGAATGCTGGAGAGGCTGGATGAATGCTAGATGGGTGCTGGAGAGGCTGGATGAATGCTGGAGAGGCTGGATGAATGCTAGATGGGTGCTGGAGAGGCTGGATGAATGCTGGAGAGGCTGGATGAATGCTGGATGGGTGCTGGAAAGGCTGGATGAATGCTGGAGAGGCTGGATGAATGCTGGATGGGTGCTGGAGAGGCTGGATGAATGCTAGATGAATGATGGAGAGGCTGGATGAATGCTGGATGAATGCTGGAGAGGCTGGATGAATGCTGGATGAATGCTGGAAAGGCTGGATGAATGCTGGAGAGGCTGGATGGATGCTGATAGGATGCTGGAGTGGTTGGGCGCATGTATGAGTAGCGCTGTTGAAGTAGCGCTTAGGTTAAGCGCGGTTGGAGTCTTGGTCGGTTAGTGTGGGTGGCTTCTGCTTCGATGATCTGGTGCTCACTAAGGGGCGCACAAAGGGGCAGGCCCCTTTGTCACGCTCCTTAGGCGCGCGATGCCTGGATCTGCCTGAGCCCTTTAAGGGGCTCTGGGAGTCGCGAGAGCCTTCGGGGTTTCCGGGGCGGGCTTACCAGGTTTCCTTTTCTGTTTTTAAATTTTCTTTGCTTTGGGTCGCCGCCGTGCCGTTTTTTAATTTTTTTCTTTTTCGTTCTGTGGCGCTGGTATTTTTGTTTTTTAATTTTGAGGGACCAACTCAGAGGCCTCGCGGGAGGCTTGCCCCGAGCCCACCTCCCCTGGCCCCGATGGGCCGACGCCAACCACGTGGGGAGGGCCGACCCGAGCCGAGGGTGGAGCGCAGAACGGCAGCGCGGGCAGAAAAGGGTGAGCCTGGATCCGCCTGAGCCCTTTAAGGGGCTCTGGGAGTCGCGAGAGCCAACGGGGTTTCCGGGACGGGCTTACCGGGTTTCCTTTTCTGTTTTTAAATTTTCTTTGCTTCGGGTCGCCGCCTTTTCTTTTTTGTTCTGTGGCGCTGGTATTTTTGTTTTTTAATTTTGAGGGACCACCTCAGAGGCCTCGCGGGAGGCTTGCCCCGAGTCCACCTCCCCTGGCCCCGATGGGCCGACGCCGACCGCGCGGGGAGGGCCGAACTGAGCCGAGGGTGGAGCGCAGGACGGCAGCGCGGGCTGCCGTCCTGCGCTCCACCTTTAATATTCACCTTTAATATTTAAAGGTGAATATTAAAAGTCTGACGTGCATCAATTAGGTGATGCATGAATATGTTGGGCCGATGTACACTGATCCTATTTTAAAAGCCACCAGGATATGTGCATAAATGCCGCTGCGCACACAAATGAAAAGTTTCCAAAAAGGGGCGGGGTGTGGTTTGGACAGGGCAATGACATTTCAGGATTTTACCATGAAATTTGCATGTAAATACTTTCACTCACTGGTGCACACCAGGGTCTCCTGCAGCATGACTTTACTTCTGCTATGGGTGTCATGTTATAAAACAAAAAAATCTAGGCAGATCAGCAGGATTTTAAAGGTTGGGGAGAAGGGAGGCTATCAAACTCCTTCTCAGTGGAAGACCATGTTGAGCCAGTTCAACACATCATTGACCCTGCACAGATTATTGTTTCAGCAACCCAGACGGACCCGCTGGGCATGACCGTGATACCACGGAGATTCCTTGACCAAGACCTTAAGTGGGGTCATGACTCCCAGACCTCCGGACACTCTGGGTTGGCCAGAACCATGGCTCTCCTCCAACAATATTATTGGTGGCCCAACATGTGGCATAATGTCCACAATTAGGTGGCATCCTGTCCGACCTGTGCCCAGCAAAAAACACCGACGGGCAAACCCTGGGGCCTGCTACAACCTCTTCCAGCCCTCAGCGATTCCTGTACATACCTAGCTACAGATTTCCTGGTGGACCTACCTGCCTCCGGAGGTAATACCATCATCTGGTTAGTAGTGGTCCGTTTTTCAAAAATGGCCCACTTCACGGCACTACCTAATCTTCCATCAGCTTCCCAGTTAGCACATTTGTTTGTGCAAAACATCTTTCGACTCCACGGACCGTGGCCCAATTTATGGCCAAATACTGGCAAAGCCTCTGAAAGAAATTAAACGTCACCTTGGATTTCACCACAGCCTATCACCCGCAAGCAAACGGTCAAGTGGAATGGACCAACCGCACCTTGAAACAATTGCTGAGAACATACATCAATGCCTGCCAGGACGACTGGGATGAGCTTCTCCCTTGGGCTGAGTTCTCGCACAATTCTCACCCCTGTACCGTGACAGGAGCCTCTCTGTTCCAGATCATCTATGGGAAACAGTCACTTCCTCCCTTGCCTCTTCCTCTGTCTGTCCCTTTACCCTTCATGATGGCCGAGAAACTGAAGGGAGTCTGAACCCACGTACAACAAATGATACAGGAAGCAGGCCGCTCAGCCAAGAAGTTTGCTGATCGCCACCGGAGACCGACGCCTCAATACCGTCCAGGAGAAAGAGTCTGTCTCAGCACCCACTATATTCATTTGAGGGTCCCGTCCATTAGGGGTGTGCATTCGTTTGCAACGTATTGGCAATCCGCAATGTATAGGGTCATATTCGTTGTATTCGTGGGGAAGCGAAACGTATCACAATTCCCACGAATACAACGAATCTTCACCGAATTATTCGGCCGTCTAAAGGAGCAAATTTAAACAAAACCCCCACCCTCCTGACCCCCCCAAGACTTGCCAAAAGTCCCTGGTGGTCCATCGGGGGTCCAGGAGCCATCTCCTGCACTCGGGCCATCGGCTGCCAGTATTCAAAATGGTGCCGATAGCCTTTGCTCTTACTATGTCACAGGGGCCGACCAATGGCACAGGTAGCCCCTGTGGCATAGTAAGGGCAAAGGCTATCGGCGCCATTTTGAATACTGGCAGCCGATGGTGTGAGTGCAGTAGATGGCTCCCGGACCCCTGCTGGACCACCAGGGAGTTTTGGTGAGTCTTGGGGGGGTCAGGAGTGTGGAGGGTTGTAGTTAATTAAATTTTAGCCGGGAAATGAATAAGAATGGAACGCATGAACGGATTGGGGTCCCCCCATTGCCGAATGCAACGTATCAGCGCCCCCCACGAATACGAATACCGAATGTAACGTATGTGGTCCCTCTGCACATCCCTACCGTCCATGTGGTTGGCACCCTGCTATTTCGGACCATTTTCTATACTCCAGCAGCTAAGGCCGGTGACCTACCGTCTTCATTTGCCACCCTCGCTGAAGATCCACATTGTCTTCCATGCCTCCTTAATATGCCATTGGTGCTATTGTGGCCATCCAGGAAGGTTCCAGAAACTCCGCAACTCTCTGCCGAAGATGAGAATATTTACCAAGTTAGGAAGTCCTTGATGTCAGAAGAAGAAGCCAGAGGTGGGATTATCTACGTTCATGGGAGGGTTTCAGACCAGAGGAAAACTCCTGGGCGCCCTCCACCCACATTCTGGATAAGAATTTGATCCGTCAATTCCACAAGGATCACCCCAAGAAACCCAGACCCCCTGGGAGGAGGCCTAGAGGAGGGGGTACTGTTACGGGAACCGGCTGTGGTAGGCCACAATTAAACTTTGGAATTTGTTGCCAGGGGATGTGGGAAGTGTAGTTAGTGTAGCTGGGTTTAAAAAAGGTATGGATAAATTCTTGGAGAAGTCCATTACCTGCTATTAATCAAGTTGACTTGGAAAATAGCCACTGCTATTACTAGCATCAGTAGCGTGGGATATACTTAGTTTTTAGTTACTCATCAGGTACTTGTAGCCTGGATTGGCCACTGTTGTAAACAGGATGCTGGGCTTGATGGACCCTTGGTCTGACACAGTATGGCAATTTCTTATGTTCTTATGACGCCTACATCTTTTTTGTGGGTGGTAACTCCTAATATGGAATATAACATTGTATAACTATTATTTTATTTTATTTAGACATTTTATAAACTGTCATTCCATGTGTAGATCACAATGGTTTATAAAGTCACATCCATAGTTATAGATTCAGCAAAGAAACAACAAAGAATGGTTATAGAGATGGTATTCGTGGGTAGGTATTAAATCCACCTAGTAAGAATTTCTAGTCCATATGGAATGAAACTAGTACATAAGGGCAATTAATATTGGTATTTAGAATCAAAATGGTAGTTTTCTCCTTTAGTCTGTGGGTTGTTTTGAGTAACTACAGCATGGGTTATTTTTCCCTATATGCATCACCTATGTTGGAGATACTGAACCTTTGTCATTTTAATTGTGGGAGGTGGGGGGGGGGGGGGCAGGAAGAGGAGGGAGCAACAGGAGGAGGAGTTGGAGAATGGAAAAAAGAGCAAGAGGAGGGGGTGGTAACAGGGAGAAGAGGAAAAAGGAGGGAGGCTAAAGGGAGTGGAGAAGAGATGGGGCAAGGGGTGAGAGTCAGTGGAAATGTGGTGGGATGTAGGGTGCGATGGGGAGAGATGTAAGGTACTGAAGGGGAGGCAGATGGTAAGAGAGCAAGAAGGCATGGGGATAGAAAAAAAACTGGGATGCTGAAGAAGAAAGGGGATGGGGATATAGGTGGGATGCTGAAGAGAAAGAGGAAGGGCTGAAGGGAGGCAGGAGAGAAAGAGGAGAGGTCTGGGAGCCAAGAAGTCTGTCTCCCAGAAAAACAACAAAGGCTCTACAGAGCCAATATAATATGGTATTATGCTGGACCTAGCAAGCCTTTGTTGTTTTACTTGTGTGGGTTAGGGTTATGGGTATGGGTAGGGATAGAGGTGATAGAAGGAGGCAGAAGAAAGAGCAAGTGGAGGGGTTTGGAGCAGGGTAAAGGAGGAGGGGGCAGAAGAGAGAGGAAGATTTGAAGAATGGAGGCTGAAGGGTGAGGACGGGTAATGGGGTAGGCCAAAAGGAGCAAGGGTGGAAAGGACAGAAGCTGAGGGGAGAGGCAGAAAGGAGAAGTGGTGGATGGGGAGAGAGGTGGAATGCTGGTGGGGGGGGGGGGGGGCAAGAAAAGGGCAGAAAGCAGAGGGAAGAGAGAAAAGAGGCCTGCTCCCCAAGAAAAACAATGAAGACCAGGTGGTCCCAATATAATACCCTCCCCAACAAAAACAATTATGACCAGACCTCTGTTCTCAGCCCCCTCTTCTTTTTTTCTAACCTTTTCCCTCCCCCTCTGACATCCTGCCTCTCCCCTGTGCCCCCTTTTCTCCTTCAGCTCCTACTCTCCCACACTGTTCTCACTCTGTTGCCTCTCGTCCCCTGCCCCATCCTCTCGCTTCAACCCTTCTCTCCTTCTGCCCTCATCTCCCTTCCCCCATCCTCACTCACCCTCATTTACTCCCTCCTCCACAACAATTCCCTCACTTCCTTCATTTCCACCCCCCACAATCTCCTCACCTCCTTCACTCTCACCTCAATTCACCTCCTTCATTCATATCCCCTACAATCCTCACTCTTTCACTTCCTCCCCCGCAGTCCACTCACTCATGTCTTTCACTTCCACCCTCATGATACTCTCACTTCCTTCTTTCCTCCCTACTCACCTTCAGTCCCCCCCAGAAGAGAAACCTGATTAGTGGCAGGTGGGAGAGTGCATTATTTCCTTTCCTTTCCACATCCACACTTTCCACTCCTTCACTGCCACAATCCCCTCACTCACCCTCCATGCTCTGAAAAAGAAAGAGGGCCTTGCAGAACCTCAAGCTGCTTCCTCCTCCTTGGTTGCTGGCACCTGAGGAGGAGGAACAAGCCCAAGGTGCTGCAAGGCTGCAATCATCCTCCTCTTTCAGAACATGGAGGGTGAGTGAGGGGATTGGGGCAGGAGTGGCAACAGTTGCCGAGTGGGTGGGGGGGTGGGGAAGCAGATAGGAAATAATGCACCATCCCACCTGTCGCCAATAAGACTTCTCTTTCCAGCAGGAAGGGATTGGGAGAGCAGAGAGAGTTGGAGCCTGGCTTGCTATTGCCAGTTGAAATTTTGAGAAGATCATGGTTCCTTTACCCCCCCCCCCCCCTGTTTTGATGCCTATGGCCAAAGAATAGTCCTAAAGTTAGCCAGATAAACGTATCCAGCTAAGTTTATGATAGTCGGGTATATTCAGCAGTGCATCCATACCACTGGACTACAATCCCAGCTAAATTAGCTGGATAAATTAATCCAGCTAACTTTCCTAGCCAGCCAGCAGCTAAATATAGATCTCTTGATTCCTGTAAGTCTTCTCAGTAGTAGCTAGTGGCCTTCTATCACTTTCAATTATACCTTCCCCTTTACTCCCCTTTTTCCCATCCCCCTTCCATTTTATCAATCACTACACTCTTTTCCATCCCTCTCTTGTTTCTCCCTCTTCTCAACCCCCAATCTTTCATTGATTTTTAACATATTTGATAATTATATTTTGTAATACATATGCCATTTTTCCCCTCATTTGTTATATTTATTACATTGTATCCAATTTTTAGTTGAAATTGTTATATGTAAACCGACGTGATGGCATTGCTGAATATCGGTATATAAAAGCAAATAAAATAAATAAATAAATGAGTACAATCAATTATCCAGAATACTGATAGGAAATTAGAAATGTCATAAAGTCTCTCATGGTTTATTGTTGGTGCAGTGCTTTCTGAGAAAAGGAAATATATTGCTTAGTTCTTATCAGAATAGCATCAATAAACTGTGTAATATAGTGAGAAGTGGCTCCTGGCAAACCCCTTGGTGTCACCCAAGATGGTATGTAGCTAGGAATCCTAAAGTAATGGTGGCTTTTAAATCCATGGGTAAGACCTGGCTTCTCTGTATTAGATTCTCAAAATCTTCTTTAACACCTGGTAGAGATATAAAATATTTTGTCTCCCCTTTAACACCTGGCAGAGATATAAAATATTTTGTCCAATCTACATATATCTAATGAAAACGTGCTCACCAACTAATCCCAAAAACCTGATTCTGAGCCTGACCCTTTCTGATGGGTATCTCCTCTTCTTGTGCTGCTTTTGCCTGCTCTGCATGACATGGCTCGACACTCACAGATAAGAAACTCTTTGTGAGGGCAGACAGATACAAATCTAACCAGCAGAAGAAAACCTCACTACAACACCAACCACCACCAAACCAATCACCATGTCACCAAAGAGAAATTGTGTTTTTTCTTACACACTTAAATAGCAAAGACAAAAGTATACACTGCAATGCCCCCTACAATGGCTGGGTAAGGGCTGGAAATTTTCAGATAAATATAACTATGCAAATGGCTTCTGAAAATTGTGCTCATACTATCCACTGTATTACTTAATAAAATACTGCCTTTAGAAAATGACAGAGCATTACATCTCTCAATCATGCATTGAAAATCCATATAAAGGTTAAAAGCCTACATTTCTGCAGGTATTTGTTGTGGCATGTTTGTTGCTATGCTATGATATCACAGTAATTGTGATGTCATGGATCATGTGAGCAAGGGAATAGCTAGGATTAAGGGCAAAAATTTCAGAAGCAAAATTTAGCAAGTTCCATCATGAAGTGATTATTTTCCCTAAAACCAAGTTTGATTCCAGAAACTTTCAGGTTAGTGTGTGTTATCTGTCACTATATATTGTATGTGTTGATTTTGTAAAGGTTTAAATTATGGTTTCATCAAACTTTTATAAACAATTCAAAGAAAGCATTTTAAAAATGTTCTTTGGAACAGAAAAATTGTAGGTAAAGGACTTTAATACTAATTTAGAAGCTAATATATGGTCCATTTGGTCACAATTAATGGGACAAATCTCTGTGGGTCTCATCAGCATTGCTCGGTCCTTATGTTTTTGCACACATGATGATTTGGATTTCTTCCCAAGCAAGTTGGTTCTGTCACCAGAGTAATAACAGGAATCTATCTAAGGGACAATATTACCCCAGTTCTGCAGTCCCACCACTGGCATCTGATACACTGGTGTATTAAACTTAACATTTTCAAATTAGTACAGAAAACCTTTAATGGATAGACCAGGGGCACATTGGCCTATCGGGGGATCGGGCATCCTCTGGTGGGCTGGTCGCACTGGTCACATGGTCTTCAGAAGCCTCATAAAAAGTTCTTTTACAGGACCACAACACTCGATGCGGCAAAAGAGAGGTGTTGGTGGGACTGTGACACCCAACGCTGCCCAAGGGAGGTGTCAGTGGGCCTCGACAGAGCCCAATCCGTTGTGGCCCAAGGGAGGTCTCGGAGGAGCTGGACGGCTCGAGGGAGGTCTCAGCAGGGCCATGCGGCCTGAAGGCGGTTTCAGTGGGGCCGCAACAGAGTCCAACCCATCATGGCGTGAAGAAAGGCCTACAACCTTGGCAGAAGGACGCATCTGGCAGTTGCAGGGCTGCTTTCTCCCACTTCCCCTCCAGCAGTAAATGAGCAGTGCAGTGCAGCCAAGGCTCAGAAGAGAGGTGTGTGTGTGTGTGTGTGTCTGTATGAGAGAAAGCGTCAGCATGTGTGTATGAAAGAGACAGAGCTTGAATATGGGCAAGAGCGAGAGCCTGCGTATGAAAGAAAGAGATCCTGAATATGTGCATGAGAGTGAGCCTGCATGTGAGTATGAAAGAGAGAGTACCTGCATGTGTGTATGAAAGAGAGAGAGCCTGAATATGTGCATAAGAGTGAGCCTGCATATGTGTATGAAAGAGAGACAGCCTGCAAGTGTGTATGAGAGAGAGCCTGAATATGTGTGTAGTGACTGCATGTGTGTATGAAAGAGGGAGAGCCTGAATATGTGTCTGAGAGAGAGCACCTGCATGTGTGTATGAAAGAGTCTGCAGATGTAGTATGAGAAGAGCCTGAATATGTGCATGAGTGAGCACCTGCATGTGTATGAGAGAATGTGCCTACATATCTCTATGAGAGTACCTGCATGTGTGCATGAGAGAGTGAGAGCCTGAATGTGTCCTTGAGAGCGCGAGAGAGAGTCTGCATGTGTGTGTGAGATCCTGCATACATATGAGACAGTGCCTAAGTGTGTGAAGGAGAAAGAAAGAGAATAAAGGTTAGTGTGGCCTTCTTCACCAAATCCACAGCAATCTCTGGGAAATCAAAAGATGCCAGGCAGGCCCGGCGCTACCAGGTATGCAAAGCGTGCAAATGGACAGGGCGGCACAACCGGTGGGGTGGCGTTGGGAGCAGGAAAAAGCCCGCAAGGCCACTGGTGGACCCCATCTCACTGGCGGCCCAGCAGAGGAAGAGACCTGTGAGGCTGCCATTGGACCCCATCTCACCAGCGGCTGAAGAAAGAAGAAGAAGCCCGTTCTCCTACTCCTTCTTGGTGCCGGTGTTCACTGTCCAAAACACGTGCAGCTAGCATATTTTCTATAATGATCTTGTACATCACGAGATCAACATTTAGGTAGTGCTAACCTCACGTGATTTCATTAGCGCAGGGGCCAGCACATGAGGAGGAGCAGCAGAATGGTTCCTGGTGGTATGTTTGTGTATGCGTGTGTGAATGAATGAATGAATGAGAGCCTTCGTGAAGTGTGATTGTGTGGTGTGTATGAATAAGGGCCTTTCTGGAGTTGTGATGTATATGAATAAGAGTCTTATTGGGGTGTGGGGATGTAGTATGTGTGAATGAGAGCCTGACCTGGGGGTATGGTGTGTGTGAATGGGAGACTGACTGGGGGTGGGGGGTATGTGAATGGGAGACTGACTGGGGGTGGGGGTATGTGAATGGGAGTGTGTGTGTGTGTGTGTGTGTGTGAAGAAAATTTATGCTGCCTCACTAAACCATGCCTTACTCAGGATGACTAGAAATAAAACATTTTCAGGTATGGAGAGTGGTGAATTTTCCATCCTTATTAGTTTTACTTATTGGATGTCTGTGTCTGCCATTTTGAAATAATTTATTGTTGTGTGGGAAATTTTTTAAGTTTTGTGTGAGCTCTTAATTATTGGATATTATTCTATTTCTTAGATCTTTATAAATATAATATTTCCAAATATGGTTTTACTAATATAATTGATTTATATTCCTTGATTTTATTGTTTGATGACTGATTTATGACGACTAGTGATGTTTCTGTTTCTCCATTGCTGCATTGCATACAGAATCTGGCTTGTTGTGGCTTGTGGTTCATTTTATGTTTAAGGTTTCTAGTCTCTTTATGCTGAATTTGGTGAGGGTGAGAGTGAGTCAGTGTTCTGCATGTTTAATTCTGTGTTAAAAAAACAAACAAACAAGGAGAAGGGCAGCACAGTAATTGTTCACAAAGGGTAGCAAAAATGCTAGCACCAGCCTTGATGCCAGGTATTTATTTATTTAATGGTATGGAGAGCTGGAGATTTTTAATTATTTAAAATTTTGGTGTGTTATTTCACGTGTCTGCTGTTTTGAAATATTTTATTAGTGTTTTGGAAATATTAGAACAAATGTATCTGACTTTTTAAATCAATAGGGGCCTGATATTGAAAGATGGCCGTTTAAGTAACTTGGCCGGATATAACTTATCTGGCTAAATTACATGGTATATTCAGCGGCACGGCTAGGTTGCTGAATATATGAATATATATTTGTACTTAGCTATATCAGTTATAACTTGTAGCTGGTAAACGTATGTGGCTAAGATCGAATATTGCTGCTTAATTGCATAAGTTATGCGGCTAAGTCACTCCACCCACTGCCTGCCCACAACTTATACAGTCAACTTTTTAGCCATAAAAAAGGATTTATGTGGCTAAGCAGCAGTCACTAAATGTAAGCGCATATTCAACGGCCGCTACTTAACCACATAAGTCCTACTTATCTGGCTAAGTAATGTTGAACATGCTTTGAATATTGGGCCCCTTCTGATGGCTGTTTTGATATATTCATTTTTTCATGGTTTTAATATTATGAATGATGTCTTATATATCTTATTTTATTGCTTGATGTTTTGTGAGGAGTGATTATGCTTCTGTTTTTCCATTGTTGCACTACATAATACAGTCGGGCTTGTTGTGGTTACCAGAGCATGTTTGTGAGCGAGAGAGAACGAATGAGCCAATGAGCATATGTTTGAGCAAGAGAACTATTTAAGCCAGTGGGCCTGTGTGTGAGTATAAAAGAGAGCAACTGAGCCAGTGAGCATGTGTATGAGCAAGAACGAGTCAGTGAACATATGTGTGAGCATGTATATGAGAGAGCGATTAAGCTAGTGAGCAAACTGAGCATGTGTGTGAACAAGAGCATGAGTGTGTGACACAGAGAGTATGTCTGTAGGAGAAAGCATGCGAGCCAGTGAGCATGTACAAAAGACAGTGTGTGATCTAGTGAGCATGTGTGTGAGAGAAAATACAAGGGAGTTTGTATGAGAATAAACATGCGCTAGAGAAGAAAGTTGTGCATATCTCCCACCCTATACTAATCCATGACAATCTCAGGGTGACTGGAATCTAAAGTTCCCAGGTATGGAGAGTAGGGGATTTATTTTAACTTTAATTTTAATTTTTGGGTGGTGTTTGCTGTGTCTGCTATTTTGAAATATTTTATCGATGTTTGGGAAATTTAAAAAACAATGTCATATGTTTGCAATCATTGGATGTTCTTTTCATCAGTTGTTCTGAAATATTTATGTTGCGTCTCCAACCCGAGGACCCCCGCGGGCCGGCCCCCCACTTACCGCAGGTTGCCTCACGGCAGCAGCGGCATCCGTGAGGCCTGCTCGGGCCTGGCTGGCTTCTCTAGGCAGCTCTCCCTCTGCGAGGGAGACGCCGCCGATGTCCTCTGCTGGCTCTGCCCCTCTAGGCACGCGCACGCGCTGGGGCACAGGTTTTAAAGGGACCAGTGTGGGAGCCTGCTGCTCCACCCCCGAAGGACGTCAGACGCTGGCAGGGATTTAAGCCCTGCAGCCAGCCCTATTCCTCGCCTTGCAACGAGGTTCTCTTTGTTCCCAGAGGTTGCTAGTTGCTGTTCTTCGTCCCTGGCTTCTGACTTCAGCTCGTCCCTGGTTTCTGACTTCAGCTTCGTCCCTGGCTTCTGACTTCAGCTTTGTCCTTGGCTTTTGTCTTCAGCTTCAGCTCCTGGTTCCTGACTTCAACTTACCCTCAGTGTCCTGTTCCATGACGTCCAGGAGACCCCGCCTAAGTCCAAGTGGCTCGGGTCCTCACGGGCTCCTCCTGGGGGGACCTCGGGCTTCCAGTGGTGAAGTTCCAATTGGTCTCCTGGCTTCAGCTTCGGTATTCCTCAGGATCCTGGGATTCCTCTTCAAGACTCACCCACAGGAGACCGCACGTACGTCCAAGCGGCCTGGGTCCTCAAGGGCTCCTCCCGGGGAGACCTCGGCTTCCAGTGGTGAAGATTCAACCAGTCTCCTGCCCTGTACCACCTCCCGGCTTCGACCTCCACTGTGGGTCCTCACACAGTGCACCATCACCTGTCTGAGCTGGCTCAAGGGTCCACGAAATCGAAATTCAACAATTTATTCTTTTTATGAGTTTGGTTTTACTATTATGATTGATGCTTTATATTTCTTGATGTTATTGTTTGATGTTTAGTGAGGAATGATATTTGTTTTTCCATTCCATACAGAGTCTGGATTGTTATAGTTTCAAGTTTAGTATTTGTCTGCATGTTTCTATTTATACTTTATTATCTCTTCATTTTGTATTTGGTGAGGTTCTGTCTGTGTTCTACATGTATGACTAAAGAGGTATTTTGCGAAGCAGACTTGTGGGGTGACCCCAACCAATTTGCATGGATGGAATTGGGGTCTACAGCTTTGTTTACTCGCTGCTGGCCTAGAGTATGCTCTGTTTCTTAGTATTTAGGAAAAATGTGAAATTTATTTTGGAGATATTTGGGCTTAATTCTGCCAGGTTTCAATGTCGACATGGCGGGTTAATGCATGTGCTGCAGAGAAAGTGCACAAGGGAATCAGAAACCCCTGGGCCAATTCTGAAAAAATCCCCCAGGCTGATATTTCCTGCAATCCACCCCTGGGATAGACCCTAGTTTGTATTGGTGGTTTATAGATATTAAGTAGTGCACTAAGGTCGAGAGAGAGAGAGAGAGAGAGAGAGAGAGACACTATTAGTCATCTATTTATACCACTATAATAGGGTCATGTAGTAATTCGAGGTGAGGTTTTGGTGGTGACTAGGGTTTGGGGGGGCATTCCATTGCAAAAATGTTGAGTACAGAAGTTTAGTAAATCCCACATGCTAGGATCATGCATTACAGTGGCCAGTCAAGGCAATGTGTGATCCTCTTGCTGCCAAATTAGTATTTCAAAGGGGTTTACATGCCTCCCCCAGTGCCACATGTAAGAGGCAAAATGAAAGCCCATTCATGGCCTTCCCCACCTTCCCCCAGCACATCCACAAGTAATCCTTCCCAGGAAGCCCTATCCTCCAATGCCATCCAATTTTTCCAAAAAGCAACTCCTTCCCCATGATCTCCAGTTCCCTACTCCCCCCCCCCCCCCCCATCAGACGTCTCTTCTAATTTGAATGCCTCTGAAGATCTTAAATGGGAAGGAGTGATCCTCAGTTGCTCGTGTCCCACTGACGTCATATTCCAAAATGGTGCTGGCTGATTCATAGATCTCTTTTGCCACTCATATTTACCCAGTCATAACCTAATCATGCTCATAACCCAAAATCAAGATATGAGTCCCTGCTTGACAGAGCCATGTTTTTTTTTTTATTTTGTATTTATGCAGTTTTAAATAGGGATGTGAATCGTTTTCCATATCGTCTTAACGATAGAAATCGTGTGGCAGGGCAAGAAAATCGTCTTAGGCACGATTTTTTAGTTAAAAAATCGTTAAAAATCGTTTTTTCCGATTAGTGCGCACTAACTCGAGTTAGTGCGCACTAACTGAAAATGATACAATTTGACACTTTTCAGGTCAGTTAAGGTCGGTTTAGGAATGAATATGTATTCCTATTGGCTGCCCTCTTATTTATTCATGTTACCAAGTTTCCTACTGACAGTATATGGGGGATGGGAAATGGAAACAGTTGGTAGCTTGACAAAACAAGTAATGTGATCAGTCAATGTGACTAGAACTTGTGCCCTAACCCTGATACCAGGGGTATTGTGATCTTCCTGCACACAGTGCCCTATCCCTATTAATACCAGGAGTGTTGTGATCTTCCTGCACACAGTGCCCTATCCCTAATACCAGGGGTGTTGTGATCTTCCTGCACACAGTGCCCTATTCCTGATACTGGGGGTGTTGTGATCTTCCTGCACACAGTGCCCTATTCCTGATACCGGGGGTGTTGTGATCTTCTTGCACACATCCCGGTATCAGGGATAGGGCACTGCATGCAGGAAGATCACAACACTCCTGGTATTAATAGGGATAGGGCACTGCATGCAGGAAGATCACAACACTCCTGGTATTAATAGGGATAGGGCACTGCATGCAGGAAGATCACAACACCCCTGGTATCAGGGATAGGGCACTGTGTGCAGGAAGATCACAATACCCCGGAGGAGTGAGGGTCAGGCAGCTCCCCCCTGTCTGTGAAGCCAGCCTCTCACTAGTAATGCAGGGAGGGAGCTGTCTCAGACTTCACCATCCTCCCCCCCCCCCTCACCCACACACCATTCACTAGCTGGGACATGGGGGAAGTCAGGAGTGAGGGTCAGGCAGCTCCCCCCTGTCTGTGAAGCCAGCCTCTCACTAGTAATGCAGGGAGGGAGCTGTCTCAGACTTCACCATCCTCCCCCCCCCCCCCTCACCCACACACCATTCACTAGCTGGGACATGGGGGAAGTCAGGAGTGAGGGTCAGGCAGCTCCCCCCTGTCTGTGAAGCCAGCCTCTCACTAGTAATGCAGGGAGGGAGCTGTCTCAGACTTCACCCTCCTCCCCCCCCCCCCCCTCACCCACACACCATTCACTAGCTGGGACATGGGGGAAGTCAGGAGTGAGGGTCAGGCAGCTCCCCCCTGTCTGTGAAGCCAGCCTCTCACTAGTAATGCAGGGAGGGAGCTGTCTCAGACTGGTATCAGGGTTAGGGCACTGTGTGCAGGAAGATCACAACACTCCTGGTATTAATAGGGATAGGGCACTGTAAGAGATGACTGTAGTAGATTGAATAAAGATCTGATGTTTCTGCTCTCCTCACACCAAACAAAAACAACACACAAGCAGAGAAGCCCTTCTTACAAAGCTGAGCTAGTGAGTTAAGTAGGAGGAAAAGTAAACATACTTGTGCCAGTGTGGCTACTTAAAAATACACTTACCAACAATCAATTACATATATTTGAACTGTGTACAGTTCCAGCCAGGACCACCTTTCTAAAATGCACAGTGATTGGCAAATTCAACATGCACTAGCATTTCAGGTGCCTGCTAACAAAAATAATAAACAAACAAGTTCTAGTCACGTGAGTGCTGATCATTACATTACTTTTTTTGTCAAGCTTCCAACTGTTTCCATTTCACATCCCCCCAACCATTACCTCAGTATTAGCCTTGGTAACATCAATAGATAAGAGCACAGCCAGCCAATAGGAATACATACATACATATTCATTCCTAAGTGACCTTTACTGACCTGGGAAGTGTGAACACTTTGTTTCATTTTCTGTTGGTGTTCGTTAGTTTCCAGTTCCATTTCCCATCCCCCCAACCATCACCTCAGTGGTAACCTTGGTAACATCAATAGATAAGAGGGCAGCCAGCCAATAGGAACACATATTCATTCCTAACTGACCTTCAGTGACCTGGAAAGTGTTTATTTGTATCATTTTCAGTTAGTGCGCACTAAATCGAGTTAGTGCGCACTAACACGATTTAACGATTTTTAACGATAAATCATTAGAATTTCTATTGTATCGTGTTCTATAACGATTTAAGACGATATAAACATTATCGGACGATAATTTTAATCGTTGAAAAACGATTCACATCCCTAGTTTTAAATGCAATTTTCAAGAATCCACTTGAAATAGAAATCATAATTAGAAATCAACAATCTTCTAAGGTAAATCAACAATGAACAAAAACATTAAAGATGTCATATTCAATCCTAGACTTCAAACATGGGGAATCCAGACACTACTCTAGGAAAACTTTTAAATTACAGAAAAAATAGCAAACGGGAGCAGTACAGTTTAAATGAAGAACATCTATCTGCCAATTTAAGAAATCAAACTGCTGTTAAAGGTGAAATCATCTCCCTTTCAGGTATTTTATCAGTAACAAAATGTGAGAGCTGGAGATAGTTGTAAGAAAATATATGACATATATATGACATATACTTAATAAAACATTTACACAGGTATTTCAATAAGAAAAAACACGGAGTTGTAAAACTCTGGGCCTCATTAACATACATAGAAACATAGAAATGACGGCAGAAAAAGACCAATTGGCCCATCCAGTCTGCCCAGCAAGCTCCCGCACTTATTTTCCCATACTTATCTGTTTCATCTACCACCAAGTGCAGGGCCCTTGTTGGTAACTGTTTGATTCAAACTTCCTGCCATCCCCTGTCATTGATGCAGAGAGTAATGTTGGAGTTGCATCAAAGGTGAGCATAAGGCTTAATGGTTAAGGGTAGTAACCTCCGCATCAAGCAAGTTATCCCGATGCTTGGTTACCCAGACTGCACAGGTCAATGCCTTGTTGGATGTTGTCTGAATGTAAAACCTGTTTTCCACATTTCCCCCTACCGTTGAAGCAAAGAGCAGTGCTGTATATGTATTCAAAGTGATGTATCAGGCTTAATTGGTTTAGAGTAGTAACTGCCGTAATAAGCAAGCTACCCCCATGCTTCTTTGTTTACCCAGATTGTGAAGTTCAGTCCTTATTGGTTGTTATCTGAAGGCAAATCCCCTTTTCCACATTTCCCCTTGCTGTTGAAGCAGAGAGCAATGTTGGAGTTGCGAAGGCTTATTGAGTAAGGGTAGTAATCATCAGGTAGTAGCCTCCATTCCAGTACTCCACCCCCATGGCTCTTCTCTTCATTCCCATCCTCTAGCCTTTATGGAGCCACAGTGTTTATCCCATGCCCCTTTGAAATCCTTCACAGTTTTAGTCTTCACCACTTCCTCCGGAAGGGCATTCCAGGCATCCACCACCCTCTCCGTGAAGAAAATTGCTTCCTCTTTTTCTGAGTTTCTCGCGATATCAGGAAATGCTCTAACCTTTAAATGAAGAAAGGTTTCCAATCGGTACCTGAAAAATAATTTAAGTATCCAGGCTCTATCAGGTTCTAATACAAAGGAAACAATCCTGGTAGCAGGACTAGCCAGTTCTCTATCAGAAGTCTCCAACATTGTAGAAATATTCAAATTATTAGAATCCATAGATAATACAGTTTGCATATTCTGACTATCTTCAAATCCTTTCTTGGAGGGGGGTAGATAATACATTTTTGAAACAGTAGGAACCTGTTGTTCAGAAACCTTAAGGACCTTCAATAGATATATATCTTCCATATCCTTAGCGGAAATAAGAGGCATTTTTGGAAAATTTATAAATCACAAATTTCTTCCTTGGACTTGATTCTCCACATTTTCAATCATACTAGGTAGAATCTGAATGTGCCTCAGTAAGGCATGCTGTAGAGCTTTAATACTTTCCATACCATGTTTATATTAGCCATTTCCAAAACCTGAACTTGAGTGTCCAAATCAGTTTATTTATTCACCAAAGTATTTAATTGTGTGACAATATTTATATTCAAAGTCTCAATTACTTCTCAAATCGTATCAAAAGTAAAGACTGCAGGTCATACAAAGTAATAATTCTTTAGAACCAAGGATTCCTCACTGCTGCTGATCTTCTTTAGCAGAAAGCATATCTTAAATGACAGAGTCTTACTGGCAGTAGAAGCTACTCTCTGAGACACCACAATCTCTGCCCAAGTCTCAGAGAGTTCAGTGTCATTGCCATGTGCCGTCCTGTCGCGGGATCTGGGTTGTAACCTCTGCTGGATTACTAGGGGCTGTTCTTTCGATTGGGGACAATGATGCTATTAAATCAAGGAAGGAGTCAAGTACTTCTTCCTCTTAAATGGCTTCCAGTGATTCTGCTCCCAATCAAATGCCCCTCACAGCACATGGGCATCCATTGGACTGATGACAGAGCTCTCTGGGCCCTCTCCTTGGTCCTCCATTTCTGACTGGAATGTGGTATAACAAAAGGTAACAGCATTTAATGAAAAGACAGACTGCACTGTGCCAATGCTATAATGCCATCTTGGATTCCCCCCCCCCCCCCAAGCCATGTTTTAATAAATTTTAGAAAATAAAGGTAGTTGTTTTCAATGCGCACCCTGTAGGGCAAGCTATTCCAAAGAGTCGGGACAATGTAACTAAAAGCTCTATGACAAGTGTTAGTCAAATAAATGACTGCCAAAAGAGCCTGCTGCAAAGATCTTGAATTATAGATACTGTAGATGGGCTAATTGCCAGGTAGTTTGGAATACTGGTCTGAAAGTGTTTGAAGGCAAACATTAAGATCTTGAATTTGGACCTGAACTCCACTAGCAGCCAATTTAGCTCCTTCAAAATCATTGTTACCCTTTCCAGATCATTTATAAATATATTAAAAAGCAACAGTCCTAGTACAGATTCCCGAAGCACTCCACTGTTTACCTTTCTCCACTAAGAAAACTGACCATTTAGTCCTACTCTGTTTCCTATATTTAACTAGTTTGCAGTTCATAATAGGACATTGCCTCCTATCCCATGATATGTAATTTTCTTATCAGTGTCTCATGAGGAACTTTGTCAAACATTTTCTGAAAATTCAAATATACTATATTCACCTGCTCACCATTATCTACATGTTTATTAAACCCTTCAAAAATGTAGCAGATTGGTGAGGTAAGATTTCCTTTGTGAAAATCCATGCTGGCTGTGACTCATTAAACCATGTCTTTATTTGTTCTGTGATTTTGTTCTTTAGGATAGTTTCTATGATTTTTCCTGGCACTCACTAATCTATCGTTTACTGGATCACCCCGGACTTCTTTTTAAAGATTGATGTTACATTTGGCCACCCTCCAATCTTCAGGTGCAATAGCTGATTTTAATGATAGGTTATGAATTACTAGTAATAGATCTGGTCAGGGTGATTTGCTACTCTTTTTATTGTCAGTCTGCCCTTTTATATCTTCCAGGTTCACTGTGATTTGTTTTTCTTCTGAATCATCACAATTAAATACCATTTCCAGCATGGGTATCTCTCCAACATCCTCTTCAGTATACACCAGTATACCCCAAAGCAGACAATTCATTTAGTCTTTCCACTATGGCCTTGTCTTCCTTAAGCGTCTCTTTAACCCCTTGATCATCTAATTGTCCAACTAACTTCCTTGCAGGCTTTTTGCTTCAAATGAGACCTTAAAAAGTTTATATTATGAGGTTTTGCTTCCAGAGCAACATTCCGTTTGCTTTTTTGACTGCCACAGCACACTGAGCCAACAATTTCAAAGTATTATTCACTATGACGCCTAAATTGCTTTCCTGGGGGAAGCTCCTAATATGGAAATTAACATCATGTAACTATAGCATGAGTTATTTTCCCTATATGCATCACCTTGCACTTATCCACATTAAATTTCATCTGCCATTTCAATGCCCAATGTTCCAGTGTCACAAGGTCCTCCTGCAATTTATCACAATATCTTAACACTGAGACCCTCCTTCTCCCTTTAACCGACCATCTCCTTAGGGGAATGGACCAAGGACATTCTTATATCCTTGCACTGTTGGACATTTCGGCGGCTTTCGATACAATAAATCATAATCACCTCTCTGGATCGGCCCTCAAATGGTTCACCTCCTATCTAGCCAATAGGCAATTCTCTGTGAAGATAGGCAACACTGAATCCACTTACTACGCTCTCTCCTAGGGAGTCCCTCTCTTCTACCCTATTTGTTAATTCTTGTAAACTGCTTCAAATGAAGTGGTGTTCAATAAAATATAGATCATGTATAAAACCAATAATTTGATCGCATTATAATCACTGTCAATTATTTCATCTAGAAACTTCATCTCCCTAACATGTACTGATGTGACATTCACTTAGCCAATACTGAGGTAACTGAAATATACCATTATTACTGTGCTGCCAAATTTGTTAGCTTCCCTAATTTGTTAGTATTTCCTCAACTATCTGTTCATTATGGTCAGGTGGATGGTAGATACCCCAACTGCTATACTCTTCTCCATCACACATGGAATTTCCACCCATAAAGATTCATAGAAACATAGAAATGACGGCAGAAGAAGACCAAATGGCCCATCCAGCTTGCCCAGCAAGCTTCACACATTTTTTCTTTCATACTTATCTGTTTCTCTTAGCACTTGGTTCTATTTCCCTTCCACCCCCACCTTTAATGTAGAGAGCAGTGATGGAGCTGCATCCAAGTGAAATATCTAGCTTGATTAGTTAGGGGTAGTAGCCGCCGCAATAAGCAAGCTACACCCATGCTTATTTGTTTTACCCAGACTATGTTTTATAGCCTCCTGCAGGATCATTATCCTGTTGGACTCTATGCTATCCTAACATAAAGTGCCACACTCTCACCAGTTTGATCCAACCTATCATTGCAATATAATTTGTACCCAGATATAGCACTGTCTCATTAGTTATCCTCCTGTCAATAGGTCTCTGAGTTGCCAATTTTCTATATCTTCATTTAGTGACGTACATGCTAAGTCTCCCATCTTACTTTTTAGACTTCTTCTTGTATTAGCATACAGACATTCAAGGTTTGTTTTTAATTGTATATACAACTTTCTTAACAGTTAACAGGAATATTTTGGAATCTTTTAACACAAGGGCTACCTTTGCTTTTATTGAACCTCTCTATTAAGATGCTTCAATTCCCCTGTTTCTTTAATATCCTTCAAAGATACCTCATTCCAAGTTATGTGCTGCTGAGTGACTGTTGGCTTTCCTCCTTATTCTAGTTGAAAAGCTGCTCTATCTCCTTTATAAAGATTAGCACCAGCAACCTGGTTCCACCTTGGTTAACATGAAGCCCATCCTTTTGGAATGTTTCCCCTTCCCCAAAATATTGCCCTAGTTCCTAACAAAACTAAAGTCCTCTTCACTGCATCATTGTCTCATCCACTCATTGAGACTTAGGAGCTCTGTCTACCTCTGACTCCTGTGTTTGGAACAGGAAGCATTTCATATAATTCTATCCTGGAGGTTCTGGATTTCAACTTTCTACCTAAGAGCCTAAATATGGCTTCCAGAACCTCCCTCCCACACTTTCCTATGCTATTGGCGTCCACATATACTATGACAGCTGGCTTCTCTGCATCACTGTCTAAAATCCTATCTAGCTGATACATGGTCTGCCACTTTTGACCAGACAAGCAAGCTACCAAATGATCCTCATGTCCACTAGCCACCCAACTATCTATATTCCTAATACTCGAATCACTAACTATGGCAGCTGACCTAACCCTTCCTTCCTAGACACAAGTCCTTGGAAACCCTTCTTTATGCAAGAGGGTAATGCATCACCAGAACAGCAGGTCCTAGCTTAAGGATCACTTCCTGCTACATCAAGGTGATGCTTTTCATTCATATAAAAACATAAGCATGTGCCATACTGGATCAGACCAAAGATCGATCAAGTCCAGTATCCTATTTCAAACAGTGACCAATCCATGTCACAAGTACCTGGCAGTATCCCAAAAGGTCAATAGGTTCCATGCTGCTTATTTCCCGAAATCTATTTATTTATTTATTTTATTATTTAACAATTTTCTATACCGACCTTCATGGTAAATAACCATATCAGATTGGTTTACATCGAACAGGGTAAACTGTAACAAAAAACAATCATATGAACGGAGGAAGCAAAGTTACATTTAACAAGGCAGGTAAACTTGGATGCTTAAGCAGCTGGAAGGATAGGCCTAAGAGGGCAATAAAAAATTAAGAACATGATACTATAGAGGAATGAAGGGCTAGGGCTTAGTAAGTACTTAGAAGAGGTACAAAGGTACATCGCTCGTGAGGAGTGTTAGATCATCTAGTGCAGGGGTCCCCAACCACCGGTCCGCGGACTGGGACCGGGCCGTGGGAGTTTTTTGCCGGTCCGCGGCGCCGCCAAGCACCGGCAGGTATGTCGCGCGCTCCCCGTCTCTCCCGCTGCCGTTGCCGCCAGGCTGTCAGCACGTTCAAGCCCAGTGGGAACGGCAGCGGTGCTAGAAGCTGTGGCACCCGCGGCTGACCTTTTCTTCTTCCTGCGCCCCCCCTCCCGTGACCCGGAACAGGAAGTGATACACTGTGTGCGGGAAGAAAGAGCCGTGCCGCGTGATAAAGTAGCAGCGGCGGCTGCAGCATCGGTCCCCGAGCTATTGAAGCAGCCAGTAATCGAGAAAGGAGTCAGCAGCATGAGCCTCCCGCGGCCGATGGGATTCTTCTTTCTTGGCCTGCGGGGGCTGGAGGAGGAGGCTGCTGCGGCTCCCATTTGTGCTGGGGGGGGGGAGAGGAAGTGAGTGAGAGAAAGAGAGAGAAGCAGCCAGCCTGTGTGTGATTGACTGGTCAGAGAGCTGATGTGTGTGTGTGTATGTGAGAGACAATGAAAGTGATTGCTCAGGGAGGTGACTGATGTGTGTGTGTGAGAGAAAAAGCATGGAAGTGAGAAGTCTGGGTATGTGGGAAAGCATGGGCGTAAGAAGCCTGGTGTTGTGGGGGTGAAAGAAAGCATGGGAGTGAGAAGCCTGGGTGAGTGTGCATGCATGAGAGAGAGAGACTGCTTGGTAAGGTGACGGTGTGTGTGAGAGAAAAAGACTGGTGTGTGTGAATGTGAGAGAATGTGATTCAGGGAATGAGAAGCCTGTGCACGTGGAGAGTGAGCATGGAAATGAGAGAGACTGGTATGTGTGTGTAACAGAGGGAAAGTGATTATGGGAATGAGAAGCCTGTGCATGTGGAGAGAACAAGCATGGGAGTGAGAGACTGGTGAGTGAGTGAGTGTGTGTGTGTGTGTGTGTGAGAGAGAGAGAGAGAGACAGAGAAAGTGATTATGAGAGTGAGAAGCCCCTATAATGTAAGTAGAACAGGGGAGAGGGAAGCCTGTGTGTGTATATGGCATGAGAGAAACTGTTCAGGAAGGTGACTGGTGTGTGTGTGCCAAAGACTGTTTGGGAGATGATTGGTGTGTGAGACAGAAACTGGTCATGGGGGCATGACTGGTATGGTGTGTGTGTGAGAGACATGGGCACTAAGGAAGAGGACCATAAGTATAGAGCTTAGCTTCTACTGCTGCTTCTGGTGTGTGCCACGGCCTGCAGGGAAGGGGAGTAGGAGAGCTGCTGGAGGGGGTAAGTAAAGGTGGCTTTTTAAGTTTATTTTTCTTGACTGCCATTTTAATTGTGTGATGTCTGCTTTTTTGAAATATTTTATTGGTGTTTGGAGAATGTTTAATAGTTTTTAATTGTTGGATGTTATTCTGTTCATAGCTGTTTTGAAACATTTATTCTGCTTATTAGTATAGTTTTACAATTATTTCTGTGTGGGGATCTATAGCTGCTTGCTAGTTCTGTTTTCCTAATAAGAGGTGTATTGGTTTTTAGGACCTGATTTAATATTTGTAGTGTTGCCTTTTCATAGATAGGGTTGCTCCTGTTTGAGTGTATTCCATAATACAGGTGTAACTGTGTGCGGATTAGTTTATGTGCATTACTACAGATCCTGGGAGTATGTTAGGTCGGTTCTGTGTCTGTTACCAAGATGAGATATTTTACTAGCATGTAAGTGTTTGTATCGGTCTTATTTGTTGTGTTTTCTCAAGAGGACATGCATTGGTGGTAAACTGCTGTCTTTTCATAAGTAGGGCTATTGAGCCTGGAAGTAGAAGGAGTTTGAGTTGCTGTTACTGAGATGTCACCAGAACCAGAATATCTTTTTTGTATGGGGAATGTCCTAATTCTGCTTTACATCCATTATTGTGGGTCAGGGGGGTTCCCATGGATACAAACTGTACTTTTACATCTAGCCCCGTGACGATCATGGGTCAGTGTGCCATGCATGTGAGAACCTATGGTGAGTTGAGTCACATTCACATTATAAATGTCATAATTAAATGATAAGTGTGCACTAAAATCCAACCCCCTCCATAACCCCCGCCCCCATATGACCAAAGCCCCGCCCCTGCCCCACCCTGTCGGGCCATGGAAAAATGGTCTTGCTTGAAGCCGGTCCCTGGTGCAAAAAAGGTTGGGGACCACTGATCTAGTGTGTATCCGGGGGATCTGAGAAGGCTTGGCGGAAGAGCCAAGTCTTAAGTTATTTGGGACTACCTTAATAATGAGTGCATCGAGTGCCACATGTATGATTTTTTACCCACCGGTGAGAAGTTGTACATGTGCATGCGATGCAAAGAGCTCCTGGCTCTCAGAGAACGAGTCCGATGTCTGGAGGCTAGAGTGGCAGACCTGGAGGAGCTGAGGAGAGAGGTATATAGATGAGACCTTCATGGACATAGTAGCCAAGTCCCAACTTCAGACTGGCAGCCCTGGTGCTGCCTTGGAGGAAGAAGGTCTCATGATTGGAAAGCATCAACCTGGTGTAGCAGGAAAGGATCCTGTAGCAAGGACCTGCTCTCCAGGTGATGCACTGTCCTTTCGTACCGAGGATATCTTCCCAAGGCCTACTGCCCAAGAGGGAAGGGTTAGGTCGGCCGTCATAGTTGGTGATTCGATTATTAGGAATGTAGACAGCTGGGTGGCTGGTGGGCGTGAGGATCGCCTGGTAACATGCCTACCTGGTGTGAAGGTGGCGGACCTCACGCGTCACCTAGATAGGATTTTAGACAGTGCTGGGGAGGAGCCGGCTGTCGTGGTACACGTGGGCACCAACGACATAGGAAAATGTGGGAGGGAGGTTCTGGAAGCCAAATTTAGGCTCTTAGGTAGAAAACTTAAATCCAGAACCTCCAGGGTAGCATTCTCTGAAATGCTCCCTGTTCCACGTGCAGGTCACCAGAGGCAGGCAGAGCTCCGGAAACTCAATGTGTGGATGAGACGATGGTACAAGGAAGAGGGAATCAGTTTTGTTAGGAACTGGGGAACCTTTTGGAGAAGGGGGAGTCTCTTCTGAAGGAATGGGCTCCACCTTAACCTTAACCTTAACCTTAACTAGAACAAAGGGGAAAGCTGACAATTGCTCAGCAGCGCATGGTTCAGAGAGAGGTATCTTTAAAGGATACCAATGATGCATTAGAATTAGGGCATCCCGACAGTGAGGTTCAAATAATAAGAAAAGTAGTCCAAGTGCTTGTAACTAAAAACTCACCTGAGCTAAAAAATTCTAACTTATCCCTATCAATTAAAAAGCAGAATGAAAATGCAAACAAAAAACAAACTTTGAAATGTTTGTATGCTAATGCCAGAAGTCTAAGAAGTAAGATGGGAGAATTAGAATGTATAGCAGTGAATGATGACATAGACTTAATTGGCATCTCAGAGACATGGTGGAAGGAGGACAACTAATGGGACAGTGCTATACTGGGGTACAAACTATATCGCAATGACAGAGAGGAGCACCCAGGAGGCGGTATGGTGCTTTATGTCCGAGATGGCATAGAGCCCAACAGGATAAACATCCTGCAAGAGACTAAATGCACAATTGAAACTTTATGGGTATAAATCCCTTGTGTGTCGGGGAAGACTATAGTGATAGGAGTATACTACCATCCACCTGGTCAAGATGGTGAGACTGACAGTGAAATGCTAAGAGAAATTAGGGAAGCTAACCAAATTGCTAGTGCGGAACCCTCGCTGAACGACCTCCTGCAGTCGATCTCCTGCCGGCGCCACAGAGAAACAAAGCGAAACTATGCAGACGGGTAGGAAAAGACTCCTCAAACCTAGCCACAAATAAACAGGCCAGGCTGGGGGCCATAGTGGCCCCCATAGCCGTACCCTTAATCTGGTGATAAAATGTGTTATGAAATCGAAGTGGCTGGGGGCCACTATGGCCCCCAGCCTGGCCTGTTTATTTGTGGCTAGGTTTGAGGAGTCTTGTCTACCCGTCTGCATAGTTTCGCTTTGTTTCTCTGTGGCTGCATTTTATAGACGACATATTTCTTATTTGGCTAGGGACGGATATACAGTTCTTTATGTTCCTGGACTGGCTTAACTCATGTGATCCTAACCTCCAGTTTAACCATTGTATATACATCACTCACGGATAGCCTTTTTGGACATCTTGATTTTGGCATATGATGGCCACTTTGTGACCACCATATACCGGAAAGAAACTGATAGAAACACCTTACTATCTTTTCACAGTTGTCACCCCCGAGCCCTGAGGCAAAATATTCCAACAGGCCAATTTTTAACACTCTGTAGACTTTGTTCTACTCGGGGCGAATTTTTGGAACAGGCAAACATTATGTCCATAAGATTTCCATCTAGAGGCAACCCGCGTAGGGTTGTAAAAAATGCTCTAAAACGTGCATTTTTTATTAATCGTGATTTGCTTTTTCTTCCGCACTCCTGCACATCTGACACTGTTAACAACTGCATTTTACCTTTTTCGGTTTTAAGTCGTCAAGTTACAAGTATTATCCACAGGCACTGGCAATCCCTTTTCTTACATCGCCTTTTTCAGGGACCCCTCCATTTCACCGCAGAGGAAGAAACCTACGCGATAGGCTTATCCATGCAGACTTTACCATGCCCAGTAGAGGTCCTGCCCCTATTACTATACATCAACCCTGTGGCCATTGTTCCATGTGTTGTCACACAGCACCCCTCTCGTCTTTTATACACCCCGGTACCCATAAATCTTTCCCTTTGAAATCATTCTCCGACTGTACCACTCAAGGCGTTGTATATGTTATCACGTGTCCATGCCCTTTACTGTATGTTGGAAAAACCTCCCGAATGGTGAAAACCCGTATGATTGAGCATTGCTCGAACATTCGGAACGCCCGGGAAAATGAACCCCTAGTTGAACATTGGGTTCAGCATTCTCACACCATTTCAGACCTTTTCTTTTGTGTGATTGAAGTAGTGCCCCGCTCCTCCCGGGGCGGTAACTATGCTGACCAGCTTGGGCGAAAAGAGCAAAGAAGGATTTTTCTACTAGATACAGTCACTCCTAAAGGGCTTAATCGTGAATTAGAGTGGTATCTATTTACCTGAGCTTTGAGTGTTATCCGTGTGTGTGTGTGACTGCTAGTTGCGCTTCAGGGACGGGGACCAACTTGATTGGCCCCCTGTAACCACATGACCTGTTCACCTGAAGTTGGCGCCTTTTCTGCAGGGTTCAAATACCTGTCTGTTTCCAAGTTGTATGAACTCACTGTGAGGTGTCTAAGATATCTGCATTTAGGTAGGCTGAACCCATGTACCTTTGATGTGCTGTTAGTTGGGTCGGTAATAAGTCCATTGATTTGTCCTGTTCTGTATATATGTTTTTTACAGCCTTTCCTTGAAATGTGTGTGTTCCCTCCCGATGCAGCCCGAGGCGAAACACGGGACCGTGTCGGGGGACGCTTATAAGATGCTTGCATTTTAAGTCAGTGGAGTTGCCGCAGTAAATAATAAACAATACTTGCTTCTAAAAACCTGCATTGAAATAGACTGATTGGGACTTAATATATAGTTCTGCACTTTTCTTCTGGAGACTTCAATTACCCCAATATTGACTGGGTAAATGTATCATCGGGAAAGGCTAGAGAGATATAGTACCTGGATGGAATAAATGCTAGCTTTATGGAGCAATTGGTTCAGGAACCGACGAGAGAGGGAGCAATTTTAGATCTAATTCTCAGTAGAGAACAGGATTTGGTGAGAGAGGTAACGGTGGTGGGGTCGCTTGGCAATAGTGATCATAATATGATCAAATTTGATTTAATGACTGGAAGGGGGACAGTAAGCAAATCCACGGCTCTTGAGCTAAACTTTCAAAAGGAAAACTTTGATAAAATGAGAAAAATAGAAAAAAATCTGAAAGGAGCAGCTAAAAAAGTAAAAAGTGTGCAAGAGGCATGGTCATTGTTAAAAAATACCATCCTAGAAGCACAATCCAGATGTATTCCATACATTAAGAAAGGTGGAAAGAAGGCAAAACAATTACCAACATGGTTAAAAGGGTAGGCGAAAGAAGCTATTTTAGCCAAAAGATCTTCATTCAAAAATTGGAAGAAGGATCCAACAGAAGAAAATAGGATAATGCATAAATGTTGGCAAGTTAAATTTAAGACATTGATAAGACAGGCTAAGAGAGAATTTGAAAAGAAGTTGGCCGTAGAGGCAAAAACTCACAGTAAAAACTTTTTAAAATATATCTGAAGCAGAAAGCCTGTGAGGGAGTCAGTTGGACCGTTAGATGATGAAGGGGTTAAAGGGGCACTTAGAGAAGATAAGGCCATCGCGGAAAGATTAAATGATTTCTTTTCTTCGGTGTTTATGAAGAGGATGTTGGGGAGGTACCCGTACTGGAGAAAGTTTTCATGGGTAATGATTCAGATGGACTGAACCAAATCACGGTGAAACTAGAAGATGTGGTAGACCTGATTGACAAACTTAAGAGTAGTAAATCACCTGGACCGGATGCTATACACCCCAGAGTTCTGAAGGAACTAAAAAATGAAATTTCAGACCTATTAGTAAAAATTTGTAATCTGTCATTAAAATCATCCATTGTACCTGAAGACTGGAGGATAGCTAATGTAACCCCCATATTTAAAAAGGGCTCCAAGGGCGATCCGGGAAACTACAGACCGGTTAGCCTGACTTCAGTGCCAGGAAAAAAAGTGGAAAGTATTCCAAACATCAAAATCACAGAACATATAGAAAGACATGGTTTAATGGAACAAAGTCAGCATGGCTTTACGCAAGGCAATTCTTGCCTCACAAATCTGCTTCATTTTTTTGAAGGAGTTAATAAACATGTGGATAAGGTGAACCTGTAGATGTAGTGTACTTGGATTTTCAGAAGGCATTTGACAAAGTTCCTCATGAGAGGCTTCTAGGAAAAATAAAAAGTGATGGGATAGGTGGCAATGTCCTTTCGTGGATTACAAACTGGCTAAAAGACAGGAAACAGAGAGTAGGATTAAATGGACAATTTTCTCAGTGGAAGGGTGTGGGCAGTGGAGTGCCTCAGGGATGTGTATTGGGACCCTTAGTTTTCAATATATTTATAAATGATCTGGAAAGAAATATGACAAGTGAGGTAATCAAATTTGCAGATGATACAAAATAGTTCAGAGTAGTTAAATTACAAGCAGATTGTGATAAATTGCAGGAAGAACTTGTGAGGCTGGAAAATTGGGCATCAAAATGGCAGATGAAATTTAATGTGGACAAATGCAAGGTGATGCATATAGGGAAAAATAGCCCATGCTATAGTTACACAATGTTAGGTTCCATATTAGGTGCTACTATCTAAGAAAGAGATCTAGGCGTCATAGTGGATAACACATTGAAATTGCCGGTTCAGTGTGCTGCGGCAGTCAAAAAAGCAAACAGAATGTTGGGAATTATTAGAAAGGGAATGGTGAATAAAACGGAAAATGTCATAATGCCTCTATATCGCTCCATGGTGAGCCCGCACCTTGAATACTGTGTACAATTCTGGTCGCTGCATCTCAAAAAAGATATAATTGCGATGGAGAAGGTACAGAGAAGGGCGACCAAAATGATAAAGGGAATGGAACATCTCCTCTATGAGGAAAGACTAAAGAGGTTAGGACTTTTCAGCTTGGAGAAGAGACAGCTGAGGGGGCATATGACAGAGGTGTTTAAAATCATGAGAGATCTAGAATGGGTAGATGTGAATCAGTTTTTTACTCTTTTGGATAATAGAAAGACTAGGGGGCATTCCATGAAGTTAGCATGTGGCACATTTAAATCTAATCGGAGAAAGTTCTTTTTCACTCAACGCACAATTAAACTCTGGAATTTGTTGCCAGAGAATGTAGTTAGTGCAGTTAGTATAGCTGTGTTTAAAAAAGGATTGCATAAGTTCTTGGAGGAGAAGTCCATTATCTGCTATTAATTAAGTTGACTTAGAAAATAGCCACTGCTATTACTAGCAACAGTAACATGGAATATACTTAGTTTTTGGGTACTTGCCATACTAGGTCAGACCAAGGTCAGACCAAGGGTCCATCAAGCCCAGCATCCTGTTTCCAACAGTGGCCAATCCAGGCTATAAGTACCTGGCAAGCACCCAAAATCTAAGTCTATCCCATGCTATTGATGCTAGTAATAGCAGTGGCTATTTTCTAAGTCAACTTGATTAATAGCAGATAATGGACTTCTCCTCCAAGAACTTATCCAAACCTTTTTTAATCCCAGCTACACTAACTGCACTAACTACATACCCTGGCAACAAATTCCAGAGTTTAATTGTGCATTGAGTGACAAGAACTGAACCTCTTCAACCACTAGCAAAATCTTTCATTCCAGTACTCCCTCAGGTTGTTAATATGGTAAAAATGTTCCTGGTTTCTTTTGGCAGAACACTGAAAGAAGAAATATTTATGCATTTGTCTTCCAAGAATTTTCCCAGACCTTTGTAAAACCAGCTACACTAACAGCTTTCACCATGTCCTCTGGCAGTGAATTCCAATGTTTAATAATGCATTGAGTTAAAAAATATTTTCTCCTATTTGTCTTATATGTATCACCTAAGAACATCATTGAATGTTTCCTAGTCTTTGTAACTTATGTAAGAATAAACAACCAATTTATGTTTACCCATTCCACTCTACTGATTATTTTATAGACCTCTATCATATCTCTCCTCAGCCATCTCTTTTCCAAGCTATAGAACCTTAACCTTTTTAGCCTTTACCTATAGGGGATCGTTCCATTCCCTTTATCAGTTTAGACACTCTTCTCTGTACCTTGCTCTTTAAGGCAGCACAGGGGCTGCCAGACTGGAATTGGAACTTGGCTACTTTGTCTCTGAAGGTCTACTCTATATGCTTCTCTATCTGCCTCTGTTTCTCCAGGTCTATGACTCTAGCCTCCAGAGATCAGACTCACTCTCTGAGAGCCATGAACTCTTTGCCCCAAGCACATACATACAACCTGGTAGATAAAAGACTGGAAGGCCCCATCTCGTTGTTGGACTTCTGTCTGCATCCTAATGCTACTTTAGTTAAACCCTTGATTGATTTTTTTGGTGTGAAAATGTCTTTTGTCCTCTTAAATGGGATAAGTGTCTATAAATGAAAGAATGTGCTTGGGGTAGATGGGAGACAGGGTGGGTGGGAGGGAAACAAAGATGCACAAAAATTACCTACCTCTCCTTTCTTTTTAGTCAAGCACACATATTTAAAATTACTTAGTTTCCCTTTTTAATTAAGCACACAAACTAAAGATTAAGGGGGAGATTTTAAAACGTGCACATGAGCGTTCATGTGCACACGCTACCCGACTGGCACACATGGATTCCCGATTTTATTACATGCGCGCGCAGGTGTGCGCATGTTATAAAATAGGGGGTCAGCTCGCGCAAGGGGGTGCACAAGGGGATGCACAATTGTGCAACTTGCACGCGCTGACGCCCGCAGCCCTCCCAGGCCACTTCGAATTGGAGCGGAGTGGGAGGGAACTTCCCAACCCCCTAATCTAACCTAACCTTTCTACCCCTTCCCCTAACCTTCCCGCCCCCAGATTGGTTTCTTATTTCTCTTACTTTTGTTTACTTGTCTAACATATAGATTTGTTGCTTTTCTAGTTGCTCCTTTTAGTTTGGCCCACTGTTGTTCCATCTTACCCATTTTCTCTCAGTCTTCTAATTCCATATCCAGGTAGGTCTCCATTTTGACAAAGTCCTTATTTTTGAAATTCAAAACCTGGGTCTTTGTGTGACTTCTTTGCATCCTGTTTGCAATATCAAACCATACCATTTGATGATCACTAATACTGAGGTGGGCTCCCATCTGGACATTACAGATATTTTCCCCATTAGTGAGCACCAAGTTGAGTATCACATTTTCCCTCATGGGTTCTATTACCATTTGTTTGAACAGAGCCCCTTGCATGGCATCCACTATCTCTCTGCTTCTGGTAGATTTCACAGAAGGGATTCTCCAGTTTACGTCCGGCAGATTAATTCCAACAATCAACACTTCTCCCTTTTTTCCCACCTTCTACATGTCTTTCACCAGATCTCTGTCAAGTTCTTCCAATTGAATTGGAGGCCTGTATACCAGTCCAGTAAAAAAGGTTGGAAAATTGGGCATTGAAATGGCAGATGAAATTTAATGTGGATAAGTGCAAGGTGATGCATATATGGAAAAATAACCCATGCTATAGTTACACAATGTTAGGTTCCATATTAGGTGCTATCACCCAAGAAAGAGATCTAGGCGTCATAGTGGATAAAACATTGAAATCATCGGTTCGGTGTGCTGCGGAAGTCAAAAAAGCAAACAGAATGTTGGGAATTATTAGAAAGGGAATGGTGAATAAAACGGAAAATGTCATAATGCCTCTGTATCGCTCTATGGTGATACTGCACCTTGAATACTGTGTACAATACTGGTCGCCACATCTCAAAAAAGATATAGTTGCGATGGAGAAGGTACAGAGAAGGGTGACTAAAATGATAAGGGGAATGGAACAACTCCCCTATGAGGAAAGACTAAACAGGTTAGGACTTTTTAGCTTGGAGAAGAGACGGCTGAGGGGGGATATGATAAAGGTGTTTAAAATCATGAGAGGTCTAGAACGGGTAGATGTGAATCAGTTATTTACTCTTTCAGATAATAGAAAGACTAGGGGGCACTCCATGAAGTTAGCATGTGGCACATTTAAAACTAATTGGTGAAAATTCTTTTTCACTCAACACACAATTAAACTCTGGAATTTGTTGCCAGAGGATGTGGTTAGTACAGTTAGTATAGCTGTGTTTAAACAAGGATTGCATAAGTTCTTGGAGGAGAAGTCCATTACCTGCTATTAATTAAGTTGACTTAGAAAATAGCCACTGCTATTACTAGCAACAGTAACATGGAATAGACTTCGTTTTTGGGTACTTGCCAGGTTCTTATGGCCTGGATTGGCCACTGTTGGAAACAGGATGCTGGGCTTGATGGACCCTTGGTCTGACCCAGTATGGCATGTTCTTATGTTCTTTTAAGAACATGCCATACTAGGTCAGACCAAGGGCTGGAGCGCACATGAGTTTCTGAGCCTAGTGCTACTACGATGAGAGAGGAGAACTGCAGAAAGCATTGGGGGGGCTTACGATTTAGGCCCTAAACCTGCTGACATCAGCGGGACCATATAAAAAAAAAAAAAAAAAAAAGTTAAACGCCGCAGACCCGAGGCAGCTAATCGACGGATTTCTCAATCAGCTGTGCGGCAGGAAATTGCCACGACCACATTCTCAGCTGACTGAACTGCGTCGCGATGATCGCAGCACAGACAAACAGCTGATTGCTACCTTTTACTGCGGGGGGGGGGGGGAGGGGGGAAGACTTGGGACATTAATTTGACAGCGGCAGCATGGCCCTTTCTTCTTCCAGCATGCCTGGTAAATATCATTTCCTCTTCCGGGCCGCAGGGGCGGGACAAAGAAAAGGCCATGCTGCTGTTGCTGGCTTCCACAAACACTGCTGCCGTTCTACTCTGAGCTTGAAAGTGCCGATAGCATGGGCAGGAACAGCAGCAGTGTTAGTTGAAGAACTGTGCGTGTCTCTCTGGGGTGAGGAGAGGGAGGGGAGTGCGGGAGACCAGGAAGTGCGCGACACACCTGCCGGTGCTTGGCGACACACTGGTGTGCCGCGACACACCGGTTGAGAACCGCTGCTCCAATGTACCCAAAAATACTTTCTATACAGCAGCTTTTAAGCCAATACTTGCAATTGCCAATATGGCCTAGAATCTCATTATCCTTTCAATGAACAGGTAATACTTCGGAAAGGCAATAGTCTTTGCAGTGTATCTTATCATCTTTCCTAGATTTTGGAAATCTTTTTGTACTTCATGGATACCATTTCTGTTGAAGTCATTGATCCCCAGATGGATGACAACACTGATATCAACATTTTTACTTTCTTCTTCAATGAGGACATTTAACTGTTATGCCCCCATCAAAATGTACTCTGATGATTGAATCTCCCAGCAGAAGCAGTTTTCTTTTCTGACATTTGATTCTGTTGAAGGGCTTCTGGGTGCACTGGGTGACTTCACTTTTAAAAATCCCATCAAAATCTGTTGCTGAGGTTTCTATGTTCTCCAATGCAGAAAATGAATTTTGTAGGGGTACCAATGGGGAGAGTGGGTATCTCTAAAGTTTTCTAAAATAGCATATACTCACGTATATGCTATTTTAAATGCATAATTGCTCATTTTTACACCGCAATTTTTGAAAATTCACCTGTTTGTGAATAGTGCATGCTAACTGCTTTTAGTGTTGCACATAGCATGCACTTAATACAAAAAAGAAATAAAACCAAATATAACAAAATAAAGACACAAAATAAAAGATTAAAACTAAACAAAATTGTTTTGTATGCACATTCAAATGGATTTAAATGTTTAAAAGTATGGCTTATTTTTCATTTAGCACAGCTCAAAATTTATTTCCTATGAACATAACAAGATTATGTATTGTGAGACCTGCTTGGAATAGATGGGAACTTTTTGTGCCTCTTAACCATTTGTTTTGTCAATAAGTCAAGAGCAGAATGCATCCAATTCTTCCTGTCATAACTTGCCCTGCTTTGTAACTACAATAACATGCTGGCATCAGTCCTAGAATGGTATTGTCACTATTGCACTTAATTTGGCTATAGTATCCTGCTTTAAAGCAATAGGACTAGAAATAATAATAAAAAGAATAACTCAATTTGCATTCCAATAAAATAATTGAACTTATTTCTTTGTTTTATTTATCTGTGATTCTAACTTTAGTTTTATGGAAAGTCCCCAAAGTTAACTACATCTAGTAATATGTATCTAAGATATTCATTTGTTTGAGTGATAAATGTCAGCCAAATATATTATGCTTTTGGGATATAAGTTCATTAAATGTGTAAAGATGCTAACATGTCACAATAAAGCTCTTTGTTAGATGTTTTTACTTTTAGATCATCAAGGATAAGTATATGTGGGTATATGCTTGTTTTTCCTGCATATGTGGGATATAAATTTGTTGTTGCTGTTGTGGATAGTTGATGTTTATTGAATTATGAAATTGTGTATGGTTTCCTTAGAATTGTAAACCATCTAATTTTTTCTTTATAAGCAGTATATCAAATATAGTAAACATAAAAATAGAAAATGTTCACAAGACCTGTATTCCACTCGCAAAGTAATCTACTTATTTTAATAGGAATACTCAAATTATAACACTAATTAACTGTTTTAGCAGTTTTTGCTCTCCCATCTTAACTTCACTTGCTCCTATTTCCAAGTTACATATTGATGTTTGTTTAATCATGCTGCATGTGCTTCAGGTCTGACAGTGCATACTGAGCACCCATTACAGGCAGCTCCACAGCACAGCATGTGCCTGTGTTTTTGAATCTCTCAGAATTGTTAGGCAATGATTAGCTGGTTATTCAAGGCTGACACAGCTTTTCAAGTCACCCTGTTCTCATGAGTCTTACCATGCCATTTCAGAAATGACCTTGTGAGACAAAATTTGAAATGAGTCTCATGCATTGCCACAAAATTGCTTACAAGAGAAGTGTTACTGTTATGACTGTCGACAGCGGGCAGCCGCAGCCTACCCAACTTACGTCATGTCATGCCCTGCTCTCCACTACGAGTGAACTTGCGACTGTGGCTAGCCGCTACTGCCGCATACCTCCTGGCTCCCAAGACTCCACGTGGTTGGCTGGGATACTGCCGACCTACACGCTGACTCCGGGCCTTCCTAGGTGTGCGCGTGCCACAGGGCCTCCTTTTAAATGCCCAATGGCGGGAACTACAGGGGTGTCCCTGGCTGATGACATCACAAGCCTGGGATATTTAAGCACCTCCTTTGGCCTATGCTAATCGACTTGGCAATGAGTTCCCTGAGCTCCGTTGGTGCATGTTCCTGTTCTCCGGACCTGCCGTTCCTGCCTTGGATCTCTGCTCTACATTCTGGACTCTGGCTTGGGTGCCTGCTCATCGGGCGCCTGCGCTGCACTTTCTGTTTGGGACTTTGTCTTGCACTGCCCCGCTCCTCGGGGTAGCCTCAGTGTTGCTACACCAGAGACCCTGTCTCTATGCTTCCCCGCTCCTCGGGGTAGCCTCAGCACTGACACATCGGAGTTCCTGTCTCTACGCTTCCCTGCTCCTTGGGTTAGCCTTAGTGTTACTATACTGGAGACCCTGACTTCATGCTTCTCCGCTCCTCGGGGTAGCCTCTGTGTTACCACACCAGACATTCAATCTCTATGCCTCCCCTCTCCTCGAGGTGGTCCCAGCATTGCCACACCGGAGTTACTGTCTCTACACTTCCCTTCTCCTTGGGGAACCTGGTAGTACTCCTTGTTATGGTTAATGGTGTTTGGATGGATCCTTGGACACTATGGCAGCTGACCATGCCCACGGGGGGAGGGGGGGCAGTCCCGTGAGGGACCACGGTGTCAGGCTAGACTCTGTACACACAAACACAGATTTGAATCTTTTATTAAACAGTTTGAGTGACCACCAGATGTGGCAGTAGTGAGTAGTGGCTGTAGAGCCCGGCTGGGCGCATCTCACACAGAACGCTGGAACAGCAGATCCTCTGTAGGGCAGTGCTGTAGTGGAAAGAGTCTGAGAGTTATGAGCACACAATAAGAATAGCATTCAGAGTCCCAATGTAGAAATAGGAGAAGCTCCAAGACAGGGAGAGCAGGCCCTTGAGAAGCGAGTACCTGATCGCTTAGAGCAGAGAGACTCGGTAGCGTTGTACTCACTTAACAGTAACAGAGATTCCACTAGATGAGAGGTCTGGCACTGGAGCAGAGAGCATGCCCTCAAGGAGTGAGTACCTGGTTCCAGTGAAGTAGTACTGTGGAAAGAGATGGTTTCTGTACTCACTGATGGTAGCTGTAAGTTAGTTCTTCCAAGTAGAAGGGTAGAGGTTGCAGGTAGCGACACAGGGAACATGGGCCCTCGAGGAGCGAATACCGGTTTCCTGATAGCACCTGAAAGAAGCAAAGAGGCCCCCGAGGAGTGGGTACCCCGTTAGAGACCCTGAAGAGTAGTAAGAGTTCCAGATAGCACTGGAGTGGCAGAGTAGCTTAAGAACGGAGAGCGAATCCCATCCGTAAGAAATCCTGTTGCTAACTCAACGAGCTAGCAAATACTGTAGGTAGATATACCCAGAAGTCGTGACGTCAGAACAGGGGGATACCCCTGAGGTTCGTGCCAATGTAGAGTTAAAGATGAGGGCGGCGTCCGCGCGAGCACCCTAGAGGTACATTGAAGGAGAATGGTGGGAGGCAACACCAAAGCCGCTCTGGGGACACCGGAGAGAACGGCAAGCAGACGCCATGGCGGCCATCAATCCAAGGTGAGCAGGAGGAGCCAAAAATAGAGAGAGGTAGGTGGGGCGAAGCCGTTGAAGATCGACGGACACAACAGTACCCCCCTTCAAAGGGCGGCCTCCAGCCCTTTTACCAGGTTTAGGTTTCTGAGGATGCATCTGATGAAACTGAAGAAACATCTCCTTATCCAGGATATTTGCCATCGGCTCCCAAGAATTTTCCTCGGGGCCATATCCTTCCCAAGACAGAAGATATTCCCAAGTTTCGCCACATCTTCTTACATCCAGAATAGCTTCAACCTTATATTCAAGGTCTTCTTCTGTGGTAATAGAAGTTGGTTCTCACTAAGAATGAGTGGTTTCAAAAGTGAAACGTGGAATGCGTTGTGGATTTTCAATCCCGGTGGTAGCTTCAAACTGTATGTAATGTTTCCAAGACATTGGAGAATTTGAAACGGTCCAACGTAGTGTGGAGCAAATCAAGTAGAAGGTAACTTTAGTCTCAAATGCTTAGTTGACAGCCAGACTTTGTCACCAGGTTGAAATACAGGCGCTTTAGAGTGATGAGCGTCGGAAGATTTCTTTGCTCGTTCACCCGCATTGATTAGCATGTCTTTAGTCTGAGTCCATAATTGATGGATATCATCAGCAGTGGATTGAGCTACTGGGGACGACACTGAGAGAGTCAATGGAAGTGGCGGTGAAGGTAGTCGTCCATAAACCATTTCGAATGGTGTTGATCCAGTGGATGACGCTGGATGTGAGTTAATGGTGAATTCTGCTCATGGCAACAGTTCGGCCAGTTATTCTGACAGCAACTCACATAGGCACGAATGAACTGTTTTAGGGTCCTATTCATTCTCTCAGTTTGGCCATTAGATTGAGGGCAGATATAAAATCCAGAGAGATCTCAAATAGTTTGCACAAAGCCTTCCAGAATTTTGCCATTAATTGAGATCCTCTATCAGAGATAATGTGCTTCAGTAGGCCATGTAGGCAAAAGATGTGTATGATGAAGAGCTTAGCAAGCTCCAAGGCTGAGAGTAAGCCAGGCAGCGCCATGAAATGGGCCATCTTACTGAAATGGTCAACTGTCACCCAGATAGTATTCATTCCTCCAGAAAGATGCAGATCAACTACAAAGTCTGTAGCGATGTCAGTCCATGGCTCTTCCAGAACTGGCAGCGGTTACAGCAATCCCCAAGGCTGACCAGAAGTAGGCTTATGTTTAGCACAGTTGGAGCATGACGCTACATAGGAGTACATGTCTTCCTTGATAGTAGGCCACCAATAGTACTTCTGTAATTTAAGCAGGGTACGGCATTGACCAGAATGGCCAGCCAGCTTGGAGTCATGAGCCCAGTGTAGTAGTTTCTTTCTGAGGTTCTTGGGTACAATCATTTTACAGGCAAGAACAGAATGGGTAGCCGCCAAGATGACTTTCTTCGGGTTGATGATATGCTGAGGTTCTTCAGGAACATCCTCAGAGAGGAAAGAGCGAGAAAGGGCATCAGCTCAGGTATTCTTGTCTCCAGGACAGTATTTGAGCACGAAGTCAAAGCGATTAAAAAACAAGGACCATCTGGCTTGTCCGTGGTTGACGTTGCACATGACAGAGATACTCTAGATTCTTGTGGTCCGAGAATACGGTAATTTGATGTTGGGTGCCTTTGAGCCAAGGCCGCCATTCCTCAAATGTCATCTTAATAGCCAGGAGCTCTTTATCTCTGATCCCATAGTTCCTCTCTGCAGGAGAAAAGCGCTGCGAGAAAAAGGACCAGGGATGTAAGGCTTTAGAATCTGCAGTTTGGCTCAACACGGTCCCTATTCCAACATTTGAAGCATCAACCTCCACGATGAAGGGTCTGTTGGGGTCTGGGTGATGCAGACATGGCTCTGTGGAAAAGGCAGTCTTTAATTTCTCAAATGCAGAAATGGCCTCCGCAGACCACTTTGAAGCATTAGCCCCTTTATGTGTCATAGCAGTTAAGGGCACTGTCAAAGAAGAATAGTTCTTTATGAAGCTTCTATAGTACATAAGAACATAAGAAATTGCCATGCTGGGTCAGACCAAGGGTCCATCAAGCCCAGCATCCTGTTTCCAACAGAGGCCAAACCAGGCCACAAGAACCTGGCAATTACCCAAACACTAAGAAGATCCCATGCCACTGATGCAATTAATAGCAGTGGCTATTCCCTAAGTAAATTTGATTAATAGCTGTTAATGGACTTCTCCTCCAATAACTTATCCAAACCTTTTTTGAACCCAGCTACACTAACTGCACTAACCACATCCTCTGGCAACAAATTCCAGAGCTTTATTGTGCATTGAGTGAAAAAGAATTTTCTCCGATTAGACTTAAATGTGCTACTTGCTAACTTCTTGGAATGCCCCCTAGTCCTTCTATTATTCGAAAGTGTAAATAACCGATTCACATCTACTCGTTCAAGACCTCTCATGATCTTAAAGACCTCTATCATATCCCCCCTCAGCCGTCTCTTCTCCAAGCTGAACAGCCCTAACCTCTTCAGCCTTTCCTCATAGGGGAGCTGTTCCATCCCATTTATCATTTTGGTTGCCCTTGTCTGTACCTTCTCCATCTTAACTATATCTTTTTTGAAATGCGGCAACCAGAATTGTATACAGTATTCCAGGTGCGGTCTCACCATGGAGCGATATAGAGGCATTATGACATTTTCCGTTTTATTAACCATTCCCTTCCTAATAATTCCTAACATTCTGTTTGCTTTTTTGACTGCTGCAGCACACTGAGCCAACAATTTTAAAGTATTATCCACTCTGATGCCTAGATCTTTTTCCTGTGTGGTAGCTTCTAATATGGAACCTAACATCGTTTAACTACAGCAAGGGTTATTTTTCCCTATATGCAACACAGTTTGTAAACCTCAAAAATCGCCTCAGGGCCTTCAGACTGGGAGGTTGAGACCAATTGTTGATACTCTCTAATTTTTGGGGATCCAACTGGAAGCCTTGTTTTGATACGATATAGCCAAGAAAAGGCACAAATTCTTTGTGAAATTCGCATTTCGACAATTTGGCATAGAGGCAGTGTTCTCGAAGTCTCAGTAATACTTGTTTGACATCTGCTAGATGAGTAGACATATCTTGTGAAAAGATCAAGATGTCATCTAGGTAGACACATTTGTACAGGAGGTCCCGCAGAATGTCATTTATCATGTTCTGAAACACGGCGGGGGCGTTTCATATGCCAAAGGGCATCACCAAATATTCGAAATGGCCATCTCGAGTGTTGAAAGTTGTTTTCCACTTGTAACCTTCGCGAATGTGAACCAAGTTATAGGCTCCCTTTAGGTCAAGTTTTGAGAATATCTTGGCTCCTTGAAGTCAATCAAAAAGCTCTGAGATCAGAGGTAAGGGTTATCGGTCTATAATCGTGATCTTGTTCAGACCTCAATAGTCGATACAAGGATGCAGTATGCTGTCCTTCTTCCCCACGAAGAAGAAGCCTGCACCCGCAGGAGACTTAGATGGTCTAATGAAACCTTTTTTGCAAATTTTCCTCAATATACTCAGACATGGCTGTGTTCTCCACCATCGACAATGGGTAGACATGTCCCTTAGGAGGTTCAGCATTAGGTTTCAGTCTTATGGTGCAGTCATAAGATCTGTGTGGCGGAAGGATGTCAGCAGCTTCTTTGGAGAAAACATCATGAAATGATGCATTCTGAGGCGGCAGTCCTGGCATCACTGGAGTTGTAGGCATACAGAGAATAGGAGTGACCTCCTTTAGGCATTTGCCATGGCATTTTGGGCCCCAACAGGAGAGTTCCAATGTGGCCCAATTAAATTGCGGCATATGCAGCTGCAACCAGGGTAACCCCAGAACGATAGGGTGAATGGCCTTCTCCAACACAAAGAAGGAAATTAATTCAGTATAGAGAGCTCCGGTGCCGAGGGTTACCGGTTCGGTACAACAGGTAACCTCACCCGGTAAGGGCTCCCCATGTATAGATGATAAGAGTAGTGAAGTCTTCAGAGTGGTGAGGGGAATCCTCAAATGTTCCACTAGTCGTTGAAGAATAAAATGACCTCCTGCCCCTGAGTCCATCAAGGCAAGAGTCTGAAATTCCAGAGGTCTGCAGATCAGAGAGACAGGGAGAGAGAGGGGAGGAGAGGGTGTAGTGAGGCCTAAGAAGAGTCCTTCCGCAGGACTTAGGCCCGTCCGTTTCCCAGACATATCGGGCATGTTTGGACTGCATGACCAGCTTGTCCACAGTACATGCACAATCCATTCCTCTTCCAAAGTCTTCTCTCTTTGGATGTCAGGTGACTGCAACCAAGTTGCATTGGTTCTTCCCCACTGGCAACAGGAGTCAAAGGAACCATCCTGAGTGCAGGTTTAGCACGAACTTCCTTCTAAGCAGGTCCTTTACAAGGCTTGAGTTCTTGCACCTTATCACAAAGCCAGTGATCAATTCTAGTAGCTAAGGCCACTAGCTCATCCAGCGAGTGAGGTGTTTCAGAGTGGCCAGCTCGTCCTTCAAGCGGGAGTCCAAACCTTTGAAGAAGAGAGTTTTCAGGCATCTAGGGTCCCAATGTAATTCAGCTGCAAGAGTTTGAACTCTATAGAAATCAGCCAGTGGGCGGTTGCCTTGCTTCAGGTCCACCAATGCAGAACCAGCAACAGTATATTGGGCAGGATCATAAAAAACGGATTTAAACAAGTCCATAAATCCATCAGTATCCTGAAGTATGGGGTCTTTGCGTTCCCACAGCGAGTATCCCAAGTCAAAGCCCTTCCATCCAGGTAGGATAGAATATAAGTAGTCTTGGTGTATGCTGTGGGGAAATGAGTGGGTTGTAATGCAAAATGCATACAACACTGGTTTAAGAAACCTCTAGTTCTCTGAATCTCCCCAGAAAAATGTACTGAAGCAGCAAGAGGCACAATAGTCTTTATAGTTACTTCAGGTAACTGACCTTCATTACTAGATGTAGAACCTTGATTCCTCTGTGCGTGCAGCTGATGAAACGCAGTAGTCAGATTCTCCAATGCGTCTTGTTGTTCAGCAATGCGCTGGACCAGGCCTGGAATGGCCTGCAAGGTGTTGAGCTGAGCCGGATCCATGGAGTTAGCAATCTGTTATGGTTAATGGTGTTTGGGTGGATCCTTGGACACTGTGGCAGCTGACCACGCCCACGGGGGCAGTCCCATGAGGGACCATGGTGTCAGGCTAGACTCTGGACACACAAGCACAGATTTGAATCTTTTATTAAACAGTTTGAGTGACCAACAGACGTGAGTAGTGGTTGTAGAGCGCAGCTGGGCGCGTCTCACACAGAACGCTGGAACAGCGGATCCTTTGCAGGGCAGTGCTGTAGTGGAAAGAGACTGAGAGTTATGAGCACACAATAAGAATAGCATTCAGAGTCCCAATGTAGAAATAGGAGAAGCTCCGAGACAGGGAGAGCAGGCCCTCAAGGAGTGAGTACCTGATCCCTTAGAGCAGAGAGACTCGGTAGCGTTGTACTCACTTAGCAGTAACAGAGATTCCACTAGACGAGAGGTCTGGCACCGGAGCAGAGAGCATGCCCTCGAGGAGCGAGTACCTGGTTCCAGTGAATCAGCACTGTAGAAAGAGATGGTTTCTGTACTCACTGATGGTAGCTGTAAGTTAGTTCTTCCAAGTAGAAGGGTAGAGGTTGCAGGTTACGACACAGGGAACATGGGCCCTCGAGGAGCGAGTACCGGTTTTCTGATAGCACCTGAAAGAAGCAAAGAGGCCCCCGAGGAGCGGGTACCCCATTAGAGACCCCGAAGGGTAAGAGTTCCAGATAGCACTAGAGTGGCAGAGTAGCTTAGGAACGGAGAGTGAATCCCATCCGTAAGAATTCCTGTTGCTAACTCAATGAGCTAGCAAATACTGTAGGCAGATATACCTGGAAGTCGTGACATCAGAACAGAGGGATGCCCCTGAGGTTCACGCCAATGAGGAGTTAAAGATGAGGGCGGTGTGCACACGTGCGCCCTAGAGGTACCTTGAAGGAGAATGGCGGGAGGCAGCACCAAAGCCACTCCGGGGACACCGGAGAGAACAGCAAGCAGATGCCGCGGTGGCCATCAATCCAAGGTGAGCGGGAGGAGCTGAAAGTAGAGAGAGGTAGGCAGGGCGAAGCCGTTGAAGACCGACGGACGCAACACTCCTACAGTACAGGTGTCTGCGATCACGTGGTTGTGACGCAGACAGCTCGGCTATGTCTCCTTTCTCCTGGGCCACAGTCGTGGGCCAGATACTTGTGTTTCCAATCTATCTTGCCTCTCGACGGTGGGGCCCTGTGGGAGAGTCAACTTCCACCTCGGGCCAATGGTCCACGAAACCTACTAAACCTAACAGTTACTTGGTAGGGGTGAAAAGAGCAAGATGGAAGAAAGGATCTAAACATTGATGAGAGTCAGTTAACATTATCTAGTAAAGGAATTTATATACTGTAGTCCTAACATTCTGTTTGCTTTTTTTGAACATCATCTCACAGCAAGCTGAAGATTTCAACATATTGTCCATGCGGATGCCTAGATCCTTTTCCTGGGTGGTAACTCTTAAGATGGAACATAATATTTATTTATTTATTTATTTATTTATTTATTTATTTAAAGACTTTTATGTACCGAAGATCATGTACTAGTACATATCGCTTCGGTTTACAGATAACCAGCACTAGAATTACCATATACATGGTGTACATAAAACAGTAAACAATCAACAGTATGTAACTACATTTTGGATTAATTTTCCCTATGTGCATCACTTCTCCAAATTCAATTTTATCTGCATTTAGATAACCAATCGTCCAGTTTTATAAGGTCATCCTGCAATTTCTAACAATGTACTTGTGATTTAACAACTCAGAATAATCGTTGTCTGCAAATTTGATCACCTCACTCGTTGTTCCTGTGATGGAGTGACTTTATTTCCCCTCTTTAACATGTGTGGGACCAGGAATTTAGCCTGGTCAACCTTAAATACTACAGAGAGAGAAAGCTCTGTAGGCAGGACCCTGCTGGAAGGGGAATAAGATTGTGAGCCCAGCTGGGATCAGGAAGGCCCCCACATATCCAGGAGGAGGAGCTCCTGACTCTCTCTGGGAACTTTTGAGTTGTGAATACACTGCAAAGGTAGGAAGTCCACTGTGATTTTGATTTGCTGTTTGTGTTAATAAAGTTAATTTGCATGAAGTCAACATGGTTCTTGCTCCAGCCCACAATATTTAACTCAGTCATCATCACATATCAGAACTTAGACTTGAGCATTGTCCAATTACTTTCAAAAAAAGACTAAAGACTTGGCTCTTCACCCTAGCCTATGCCTAATTCAGACGTAATCATTCCTTCATACTTGTTGCACACCCATAGACTTAAATTCATAATATTCTAGTCTCATTTAATCGCCTGTTACATGTATTGACTACCAAGTTATACTAACTCTGTTACTCAAGGATTTTAAGTCATTACGAATTTATTGTTTATATCCCAGTTCTTATCTCCTGTTCTTTGTAAGACTCTCGTCAGTCATTTCATCTGTTGTCTGTAAACCGAAGTGCTTAGTAATTCTATCTCTAGAACCTCGGTATATAAAAAAATGTTAAATAAATAAATAAATAAATAAATATGGTGTCAGGTCGAGGATTTTCTCTATATAAGGCACAGAAAAAAAAAGTCTCCAGGGAAGACTGTGAAAGAAAGTTTGTTGGGTATATAGCCAGCCAAGAAGTATGGAGGCAAAGTATGGAGCACACAGAAGTAAAAGCAGAAAAGAAAAGAAAAAAGGTTTGTGTAACCCTGACTAAGGAAGTGCTGCTAGGGCTGCAGAGCACTGAAACTATAAAGCTTGCTGGCTCAAAGAAGAACACTCAAGAGAAAAAAAAGTGAAACTGCTTTTAAAACAGAGAGTGGTCTGAGGAGCCTGGAAGGAAGTCAGGTTTATGTTTACAGCAGGCAAGAAAGGCGAGATTCCCCCCCCCCCGGGTCCGTTATACAGAAGAAAAAAAGAGAGAGAAAATAGTGGTACAGAGAAGCTGTGGATTTGACAGGGCATGGCAGAAAGTGAAACCGCTAGTGTGTTTCCTCCAGCGACAAGCTTTGGATCTGCCTTAAGCACCAGAATTCAGACAAGGGAAATTATGACTTGAGTAAATATGCAAGGATTGTTTCAGAGCCTCCTAGAAGGGCAGAAACAACTGCAAGAAACTGTACTGAAATAGCAGAGTCTCTGGACAAACACCTGGGAGAAACAGGAAGCAACAGGACACAACTGCTAGTCTGACTAAAGTTAAACCAGGACTGGACTCAGAATGACTGGAAGTAGAGAGAGTGTCACAACTAATCAGGTCAGTTGTCTGCTCGGAAACAACAAGGCAGCTGATGTAAGTCCAGATCCTGACTAGCAAGACCCCACAGAGAAGCATGCAAGGGGACAAAAGAGTGCCATGAGGAACCCAATGATCTGGGAAGCATACTAGGCACAGGTAACTGTCTGTCTGGCAGAGATAAAGATGGACATAGAGGATGCATGTAGCTAAGTCATCTGACTGCAGCTTGACCATTCAGAGGGACTAATCTCCAGAGAGAGCTGAAAGCTCATGGTGGAGCTTTATAGCCTGGCCTGGAGAAGGCAACACAGACTACGCAGAAAGGGGCAATACAGAATGAGCTGATGGATGCATCACTGATTGGCCTATGGTAGGTGCTGTAGAGTGCCCAGATGCCAGCACTACAGAGGGACCAGAGAGAGGCACCACAGAGAACCTGCAGAGAGGTGCTACAGAGAACCCAGAGAGGTGTACTGCAGAGAACCCTGAGAAAGAGGGTGTAGAGATCTCAGAAAGAGATGCCAGGGAGACCCCAGCAAGAGGGACTACAGAGTAGTTGAGGCATGGCATTACAGAGGAGGATCTCAAAGTAGTTCAAGAATTATAAAAACAAAGTGGTGGGCTTGCAGATGGAGCTGAAAGCAGAGAAGCAGTTGTGCTATCAAGCAGAGAAGCAAGAGGAGATCCTCAAGATGGACCAGGAAGTGATGGGATTAGAATTAAATAGCTTCCAGAAGACCAGAGAGGACTGCGTGGAGCTCAAGGACCAGATCTCCATGCTGACCTCCCAAGTCTGGAGCTCTCTGACAGAAACAGAGGATGCCCCAGTGGCCAGAGAGCAGCTGAGACAGGAGCACTGCAGACTCAGCGTGTGCTACTGTGGCAGCACACAGAGCTAGGGAAAGCATATGAGGTCACAGTTACTGGTCTGGAGGCATAGTTGGCAGATGTAACCAGGAAGCAAGTGAACAGCCAGATGGAATAGGAGCAGCTCTTACAGAGTTGCTCTTACATCTACAGGCAACCTATATCCCACCAGAGTTGCATGAAATGGAAATTGCTGTCATGCAAAGTAACTGGTACAGCTGCAGAGACAGCTGGAGGAACTCAGATAGGGCCATGACCAGGAACAAGCCAAGACATTGGATCTGGAGGTCGCCAATGCTGAGCTTCAAGCCCATGAGCAGGAGGTAGCCCCTAAGGAGAACAGGGGAGATTGCAGCTTTGTGTGCAGCCACCAAGGAACAGAACCAGGGGCTAGACACCATCCAGGATGGCATCCACCTCAAGTACATTCCTATGGAGAGTGCCTAGGAGCTAGAGCAGCTTCTCCAAGCCATGGTGAATGATCTCAGGCAGCAGCTAATCAAGCAGGAAAAGAGCTGCAGGAGAGTCAGCAGGAACAGCACAAGACCTTTGAATATGTGCAGGTGAAGGCGGCATGAGAGAGAGACATTGCTGCAACCCAGAACTACTTAGCAGAGAAGGTGACAGCTGTCCAGGCTAGAGACATGGACCTAGAGTTATACCTAAACCTGCAAGGGAGGGAAATACTAATGCTTCGGCAGGAATTAGAGTCTACTAAACTAATGGATGCCAGGGACACTTCTATTTTTTTTTCAGTAAAAGAAGTTAGCAGTGTTCACGAACAAAGTGCTCCACTGAACCAGGAGCATCAAAATGAGATCATCAGAAGGCAAGAAAGTTTAAAAAACACTAAAGAGTCTCATCCAAAGGAAGTTCATGTCCTGCAAATTAGGGTGGAAAAGATTTCTAGAGAGAAGAAGTCTGGGAAAAAGAAGCTTAAGTATGCCAACAAGGAGAATACAGTGGTGATAGAACTTTGTAAGTCAAAACTGAAGTCAGAACAGCAAAATATAATGGGAAGTTTAAGACTCAGCCAAGATGCAGAGAGATCTGCTCTGGCAAAAGAGATTGTTGCTCTGAAGAGTATGCCTTTAGACACCATGAAAACTTTTTTAAGCAGACTGCAGGTGATTGGAATTAAGATAAAGGAACCAGAGGCATTGCAAGTAAAATGCAAGGAGCAAACAGATGTTATAGACTACCATTTTACAACTCAGTTGTAAGCAGCTGAAAGAAAATTGGTAAAACTTGACCTATTACAGGAAGCCAATTCTGAAGGGAACTTGGATAATTGGATACTGAAATAGAACCTCGAAGCAGCGGAGATACCATGTGGAAAGAGAACTGGGATCTAAGAGCCTCCAGGAAAAAAAGTAAAGCTGTGAGACAAGTAAAAGAGAAACCTCAATAGCAGCATCCAAGAGAAGTCACAAAAGTCCTACCAGAAGAAAAGTGGAATTCAGAGCTCCAGATGGACTCAAATAAATGACTATGGATGGACACTGAGCAAAAGGCGCAGTGGGTGAATCGTTTTTCTGACAATTGAAAATATCGGATGATATTTTCAAACTCGTCAAAATTCGGGGGGCCCCCTGAAACCAATAGGAAAACCCCTCAAAAGTTTTCTTTTGGTTTTCTTATCATTTTGGGAGGGGGCAGGAAGAAAGGGCACACTGAAAAACAACCCCCAAACCCACCCTGAGCCTTTAAATTGAATTGTTTCAAATTATTTCAAATCCCCCACCCTCCTGACCCCCCAAAACTTTTTTAAAGTACCAGGTGGTCCAGTGGGGGTCCCGGGAGTGATCTCCCGCTCTCGGGCCGTCGACTGCCACTAATCAAAATGGCACCAATGGCCCTTTGCCATTGGGCCGTCGGCTGCCAGTAAACAAAATGGCGCCAATGGCCCTTACCATGTGACAGGGGCTATCCATGCCATTGGCCGGTCCCTGTCACATGGTAGGAGCAATGGATGGCTCATGCCATTTTTAAAGATGGCGCCGGCCATCCATTGCTCCTACCATGTGACAGGGGCCGGCCAATGGCACGGATAGTCCCTGTCACATGATAAGGGCCATCGGCGCCATTTTGTTTACTGGCAGCCGACGGCCCGAGAGCGGGAGATCGCTCCCAGGACCCCCGCTGGACCACCAGGTACTTTAAAAAAGTTTTGGGGGAAGTCGGGGGTGGGGGATTCAAAATAATTCAATTTAAAAGTTCGGGTGTTTTGTTTTTTTTCGGCACAAGACAGCCTATAAAAAACGGTAAGAACCGCGGGAATGAAGATTTCCCACGGTTTTTCCCCAAACCCGATACCGGAAATGAGTCCAGTACTGATTCACATCTCTAACTAATAGTGCTATCTGGGATAACCCTAATGTGTGGGGTATGTGTGACCATAGACCCCAACCCTAAGCCTAGCTGGCAGGAGGTGAGATGAAAGCAAGTGGAGTTGTGTGGTACTTCCCAGGATGGGATCCAGGAGGAGTACAGATGGGTCCAAGCAAAGGGGGGATTATGTGATGGAGTGACCCTATTTCCCCTCTTTAACCTGTGTAGGATCAAGCATTTAGCCTGGTCTACCTTAAATCCTACAGGGAGAGAGAATTCTGTGGGTGGGACCCTGCTGGGAGGGGAAATAAGACTGTGAGCCCAGCTGGGATCAGGAAGGTCCCCACATCTCCAGAAGGAGGAGCTGCTGACCCTCTCTGGCAAGTTTTGAGTTGTGAATACACTGCAAAGATAGGCAGTCCACTGTGATATTGATTTGCTGTTTATGTTAATAAACTTAAGTTGCATGAAGAGAGGTTGGAGTCAGCGTGGTTCCTGCTCCAGCCCACAAAATATCACTCAGTCATCTTCACAGTTCCCTTTTCCAGATCATTTATAAGTCTATTAAAAAGCACCAATTCCTGAACAGATCCCTGGGGCACTCCACTATTTACCTTCCTCCACTGATAAAATTTACAATTGAATTCTCTCTGTTTTTTGTCTTACAATTAGTTTGCAAACCATAATAGGACATTGCCTCCTATTCTATGATTTTTTAATTTTCTCAGGAGTCTTTCATGAGGAACTTTGTCATATATTTCCTGAAAATCCAAATACATTATAATCCACTGGCTCACCATTGTCCACTTGTTTATTAACCTTTTCAAAAAAACATAGTTCAGTGAAACAAGACTACCCTTGAATAAATCCATGTTGACCATGTCACATTAAACCATGTCTTTCTATGTATTTAGTCGCTGTGTGGCTCGGCAAGTTAAAGCATAAACTAAGTTGGATAGCAGCCTATATATTCACCTGCACAGCCACAACACTGTGAGCCCATAGTTAGCTGGATAAGTTTATCAATCTAACAAGAGGACAGATCTATGGGCCAACCAGAGTTAACTGGATAACTTATCTGGAAAACTTAACTCTTCCCCATTATGCCCATTCCCCTCCCACTCTTAAATGGATAAATAATTAGCCAGATAAATGTGTATCTGGCTAAGTGTTGGCCACTAAACATAGCTGATTATTTAAACTGCATCACTTAGCTGGATAATTTGGAACTTATTTGGTTATGTGGCACTGAATATTGGCCTCTTTGTTCTTTAGAATATTTTCTACAATTTTTCTAAGCACTGATGTCAGGCTCATTGATCAGATCACCACTGGTGTCCTTTTTAAAACTAGGTGTTACATTGGTCACATTCCTATGTTCAGGTACTATAGAGGATTTTAATTATAGGTTTCAAATTACTAGCAATTGGTGTGCAATTTAATTTTTGAGTTCTTTTATAACACTGGCATGTATACTGTCTTGTCCAGTTGATTCACTACTCTTTAGTTTGTCAGTTTTCAGTATTACATCTTCCAGGTATACAGTGATTTGTTTAAATTCTCCCAAATCATCATTACTAAATACCGTTTCCACCATGTGTTGCAGCCGGGTTCTGCGGTAGAATAGTGGACCCTTGGGCCAACCTACTACGAGAGGCGGGGTAGGTTGGGAGGTGGAGCCAAGACTCAGAGAGCTAGGAAGTCCAATAGTAATAGAGTCTGGTACAAGGTCTTCACCCGGGTACACAGGACCCCCCAGGAGGAGCCCATAGGGTTCTGGCACCTTGGGACTTGAGTACCAGCGAGAGAGTCCAACAACAGAGAACTAAGCGGACCAGAGAGGATAGAGTCCAGTGCAAGATCTTCACCCGGTTACCCAGAACCCCCCAGGAGGGGCCCGTAGGGTTCTGGCACCTTGGGACTCGAGTAGCAGCGGGAGAGAGTCTATAGAGCAGGCGTAGGTGGATGCAAGTAGAACCTGGAGCGGGGTCCGCAGGAACCAGGAAAAGGCAGGACTGGAAGCTGACGCAGGAACAGAGACGAGCCGAAGTCAAGGCAGGCAGCTGGCAGAGAGTAGTCAGGACGAACCGAAGTCAAGGCAGGCAGCAGGCAGAGTGTAGTCAGGACGAACCGAAGTCAAGGCAGGCAGCAGGCAGAGCGTAGTCAGGACGAACCGAAGTCAAGGCAGGCAGGAACACGGCAAGTAGACACGCAACTCAGAGCTAAAGGACTGTAGTGAACCTTGTTGCAAGGCGATGAGGAAAGGTCCGGGCGCCGGTTATATCTGGGTGGAGAGTGACGTCATCAGCGCGGGCGGAGCCAGACTTCTGGGTTCTGGACGCACAAAGTGGCTGTACTCGCGCGCGCGCGAGGCCACTGCGAGAGAGACAAGGAAATGGCGGATGCCACATGGGCCTACGCGCGTCCCTGGGACCTGGAGACCATGGAGTGCGGCGTTTCCTGACATGGAGGTAGGCGCCGGTCACTGGGAAGAGAGGGGAAGCGGTGCAGACCGCAACACCATGGGTATTTCCCTAACATCCTCCTCAGTAAATCTAAGAATTAATTTATTCTTTTCACTATGGCCTTGTCTTCCTTAAGTGCCCTTTTTATCCTTCTATCATTTAACACAGTGGTTGTCAACCTTTTTTCCGTCATGACACACCTGACAGATGATGCTCACGTGTGTGATACATTGCACACTACATTTAATAGCTATATTAAAAAAAATCCTAGATAGTTTATTGTTGAAAAGGATGCAGGAAAAAGATAACATATTCTAAATGTTATTTTATTCACAACAATTTTATTCTTTGCTTACTGCATCTGTTTGAAATCTGAGACTGATATGCATATGCAGCACACAGTTTTTCGATACAGAAAAACTCTCATGCATTTCACTGTCATCCTCTGAAAGTTCTGACCTATTTTGGAGTTTATATGGTGCAGAGTTAGGAAATTTCCCCTTTCAACTCACCATACAAAAAATATATTCAAATTCTGATATCACCTCAGTAATAGTACTTCATAATCTCTTCCCTACCAGCCATTTTGTGAAATAACATGAAAACCTGCTAAAAAGACATGTAGAAATTATATAGCATATCAGCTATACCATAAGAGTACTAACACTCACAACTTGAGCAGCAACAACCTTACCTATGAAAAAGCAAGACTGCAAATATAGAACACAGAACACTTACTATTGGAAAAACAAAGCAAACCAGATTGCTCTCGATTCCTACACAGAAGCTACAACCTAGTTAGCAGAATCCCTCACCTCTGTAAAGCATGCAGAATGCAGACTGTATCTTATCTAATACAGAATAAAAGACCATAAATTATAAACAAGCATACAGAGAAAAACTGAAACTCCAAGGAGGGGGAAGGGGAGGGGGAGGTGCGGTGGGATGGCGGGGCAGGATACAGCATACCTATAACATTTCTGGCTTGGATTGGTGGTGGTACTGATTGCAGGGTTGAGGGAAAAGCAGCAATAGGGAGCAGTGATGAGGAATTTTAAGTACCAGCTCCTTACGCTGCACTCTCCTGAAGCAGCAAGCACATGTGGCTGTTATAGAAAGCATAGGCTTGATATGTCAAATTTTCGATGACACACCTTCTGACTCTTGGTGGCAGACCAATGTGTCCTGATACACTGGTTGAGAACCACTGATCTAACAGTCCAACTGACTCCCAAACAGGCTTCCTGCTTTAAATATATTTGAAAAATTTTTATTATAGGTTTTACCTCTATGGTAAGTTTATTTTCAATTTCTTATTTTGCCTTCAACATCAATATTTTATATTTAACTTGCCAGGGCTTATGCTTTTTTCTATATTCTTCATTTGGATGCTTTTCCATTTTTTGAAAATAGTTCTTTTTTATAAAATAGCCTCTTTCATCTCTTCTTTTAATCATGTGGACAGTGGTTTGGTCTTCCTTTTACATTTTTTAATGTGTGGAATGATTTAGTCTGAGCTTCCAAGAGGATATATTTAAACAATGTCTATAACTGATGTAAATTCTTAAAGGTGAATTTTAAAAGCCCAATGCACGCCGAAATTTGGGGATCAGTGATTATGTCAGGCTGATGCGTGCTAATCAGATTTTAAAAGCCGGCCAGATATGCACAAACATGCCACTGTGTGACAAATGTAAAGTTTTTAAAATGGAACGGGGCATGGGCATTCTGGAATTTAACCATGAAATTTGCACATAAATACTTATGTGCACTGGTGCACACCGGGGCCCCCTGCTGCGTAACTTTACTTCTGCTATGGATGACATGTAAGTAGTAAAACAAAAAAATATAGGCAGATCAGCAGGGTTTTAAAGGTTGGGGCTAACAGGGAGTAAGGGAGGCTACTAAATTAGGGGGGCTTTGGAAGTCCTAACCCTTAACTGGGTGAACTGGGAATGAACTGGGAAACTGGCCAATGGCGGTGGAGTGCATGGATTTAAAATCCTCTCCCTTACATGGTAGAAACAGCATTTGTATACAAAGGTGTGCATGGTCAGGGTATACATGTGTATTTTCTAAAATGGCCACGTCCCTGGGCAAAGGCTCATGAATGCACACACATGTGCGCACGCGTGCAACATTGAAAGTTAGCATCTCTATCTTTGCAGTTGAACCTCTTTAATTTTTTTTCTATTTTCCTTATTTTATCAAAGTCACCCTTTTGAAAGTTGAATGCTAGAGCAGTAGTTTTCCTTAATGTTCTCCCTCTAGTTATTAAGTAAAATTTGATCACGCCAATGAAGAGTGGGTGACTCACCAGAATGAAGGCTACTGCCTGGACACAATACCCTTATTCAATAAACATACACATGCTTACTGTGACTCCAACATCGCTCTAAGCTTCAACAGCAAGAGGAAATGGAAAAAAGGATTTGCATTCACAAAGAGGGGAGTAGCTGGCTTGTTACGGCGGTTACTACCCCAAACCAAATATGCCTGATACTTCACTTTCAATGCATATACAGCATAGCTCTCTGCTTCAACGACAGGGGAGAAGAATAACTGATACTTCACACATCCAGCAGAGCTCTCTGCTTCAACGGCAAGGGAGAAGAAAAAAGGGTTCGCACTCACAAAGCGGGGAGTAGCTGGCTTGTTACGGCGGTTTCTACCCCAAACCAAATGTGCCTGATACTTCACTTTCCATGCATATCCAGCATGGCTCTCTGCTTCAACGGCATGGGAGAAAGACTGATACATCACGCATTTCCAGCATAGCTCTCTGCTTCAACAGCAGGGGGAAAAAAAAATCCCAAAAACTGATGCTTCACGCATATCCTGCATAGCTTCAACGACATGGGTGAAGAAAAAAAGGATTCGCAATCACAAAGCGAGGAGTAGCTGGCTTGTTACGGCGGTTACTACCCCAAACCAAATGTGCCTGATACTTCACTTTCAGTATACACATTAGCCACTTCTTAACAAATAGGAAAATATTGTCATAAATCCATAGCCAATACCAAAGAGATCCATCACCAGAGATAACTTAATGGAAGAAAAAGCAAACATAATCAGTTGAAAGTGCTAGATCTTGAAAAGATTACTACTTTTAACAAGCTTTTTACCCACATGCTATGAGGTTATACAGACTCTAGTAAAGGGCTACTCTCAGGCAAAGCTGAGGATCTATCTCTTATAAATCTGTCCAACTGGGAAGGTTGAAAAAAGGTATATGTTAAATCTTTAAATTTAACTAGGCACTTGCATGGAAATTTCAGAAAAAAAACAAGGCACCCAATTGTATTACACTGGTTCTTAATTCCAAAAACTGCTTCCTACTTAACTGTGTCTCTTTCGCTAAATCTGGAAAAATCTGTACTCTCGGGTAGATTTTTAAAGTTATGCGCGGGCGTAGATTTGTTCGCGCAACCCAGCGCGAACAAATCTATGCACCATTTTATAACATGTGCTGCCGCACGCGTTATAAAATCCAGGGTCGGCGCGCGCAGGGGGGGTGCACAATTGTGCAACCTGCATGCGCCAAGCCAAGCAGCCTGCCTCCGTTCCCTCCGAGGCCGCTCCAAAATCGGAGCAGCCTCAGAGGAAACTTTTTTTCTGCCCCCCCCCCACCTTCCCCTCCCTTCCCCTACCTAACCCACCCCCAGCCCTAACTAATTCCCCCCCTACCTTTGTTAAGAAAGTTATGCTTGCTTGAGGCAGGCATAACTTGCGCGCTCTGGCGGGCTGATGGCACGCCATTCCCCTGCTCGGGGGCTGGTTTGGAGGCCTCGGCCACACCCATGGAACGCCCCTGGGCTGGCACCATGCCCACGTCCCCGCCCCTGGAACACCCCGAATGCTGCGCCGCCCCCGACACGCCCCCCCAGCACGGCCCCGACATGCCCCCCAAGCATAGCCCTGGGACTTACGCACGTCCCGGGGCTTTGTGCGCACCGGCGGCCTATGCAACATAAGCGCGCCGGCGCACAGGGCTTTTAAAATCTGCCCCTCATTCTCATAAATATTTCATGCTGATTTTGAAAATATACCCTAAGCACCCAGTCTCTGTCAGAATCAAGTAAAAAGAAATAATCAGGGTTGCTGGTTGAGCCTCTTCATCAGCTGATGATTCCAATATTCCAGACAATGCGGATAATTGCTGAAACTCTTTCCCTTCGACCAGCATTTTTTTTTCTAGATGGTAAATAAAAGATCTTTGAAAGTGGAAGTAAAGTTGCCTGAGGAATTTTTAAAACTTCAAGTGCAAACTTAGTCCACATCTCGGTCGGGGAAACTGTTAACTTCTTCGTAAAATTTATTAATCTTAAGTTTTTACTTCTCTGCTGGCTATCTAAATTTTCCAGTTTCCTCAAGAAATACAAATTGTCCTTTACCAAGCCTTGACACTGGTTCTTCATATCCCCAATATTTGTTTTTAATTGATCCACTTCCCGTTTATTTTCCACTTCTCCTTGATTTTATGTAACTGAACCTCTATTTGCCCCACTCTTTTCACAATAGGGCTAAATTTTGTAATTACATTTCTGTTCAGCATCTCAATTGCCATCCATATCGTTTCTAACATGAAACTTTCAGGTCTTACCATTGGAGTCCGTTCTATTTCAAGTTCCTGTGATTTATCTTCTTCAAATTCTCCACTGCTTTGCCATGACATTAGCTCCTCCAGGGCCTGTACCTTTCCTCCATGGAGGTCTCCCCCTTCCAACCTGGAGGTTTCTGGCAGCGCCGCTCTGATCGGAGCTTCCTCCTTTCCTTGCAGGACCCCTCCCTGACGTGATCCGGTAGCAACTCCAGGCAAGACAGGTTAGCTATTTGACTCACCGCCGGGTTTTCGGGGGCTATTTGCTCTTCCGGGGATAAAGATGTTACTGAGTCATGGAGAACGCCGGATGTCAGCACGTCTCGGCGATGTTCCTCCTGCGACTCTTCACCCAGGATTCCATCTCTTCTGAGAATATGGGCATCCAACGGCCCTCTAATGGTACCCGGTGATGAGGTTTCCATATTCAGCCTCTCGCGGGCCCTCCACTTACTCTGTGGCATTGCAGAAAGATTCAAGGAAAATGAGGAGAGAGATGCCACTCGTCCTCATCCTAGAGCGCCATCTGGGATCTCCCTGCCACTTCCCTCTATTTCTAGAGAAATAGAGAAAAGAGAATATGTTATATTTTTCCTGCATCATTTTCCAGAATAAAATATTTAGGTTTGTTTTTTTTTAGAATAGCTGTTAAATGTAGAGTGCAATGTGTCACGCACGTGAGCATCATCTGTCAAATGTGTCATAACAGACAAAAGGTTGAGAACCACAGTACTAGAGTATTGGGATAAAGGCTATGGGAAGTTGGATATTGGATTGTTATGCTACGTTAGGTTTGTTAGGGAGTATTGCTGATTGGAAAGATTATAACAAGTCTGAATTAGTTATCATCATCATCATCATTTATTTATGTCACATATTTCCAGCAGGATAGTTCAAAGCATATTATAACAGATTAGATTATTATAGTTCCTTCAGTGTAGACTACGGGCCTTATTTTCTAAGGCTATCGCAGGCTTGCGCTAACAGTGCAAGCCTGCGATAGCTAGCGAAGGTAGCGCACGCCTGCGCTACCTACATCGGGGTGGAGTCGGCCCTGGAAGAGGATGAGTCGGAGCGTCACCGGGGCTGACTCTGCGAGGACGGCGCAGACAGCGAAAAGGTAAGGAGCCTTTTCGCTGCCTATTTCGCGCCCAATAACTACATCTTCTATGGTGTAGTTATTGGGTGCAATTGCTGCTGGCTAGCGCAGGACTTCACCCCCCCCCCCCCCCCCCGTTTCGGCCTCCCGCCCCTTATTACAGCATTTTTCTAAAGTACCGCAGGTCTGCGATACTTTAGAAAATGAGGCCCTACATTTGATAGATTATAGTTAACTACAAATACTATTATAAATACAAATGCCATTTTAAAACAAATGCAGTGTAGATTAGTTATGGTTACAGTGAAAATCTTGGGCTTAAGTAAAAATATAAAACAGTGAGAGCAATTTAGCAGATGTAAGATAAAGTAGTATTTTTGGATACAGTAGCACATATGTCAAATCTGAGGTGGCATAAAATATGGTGATGACTTGGTGGGGTATGGGTGGTGAGCGATGGGTGTTTTGCAATGTAATTCAGAGAAATCCTTGGAGACCAAGGAAGATTGAGGTTGGAGACCAGTTAGTGATTCACAGTTCCAGTTGAGGAGTGTTAAAAATAGCTATGTTTTTTTAAATGTTTCCTGAAAGTGAGAAGGTCTGTGGTGAGCAGCTTGTAGGAAATCTGTTCTTTGTAATAGGACCATTTCCCATCGATAGCAGGGCTGAATTAGCCATGCTGTCATGGGATCTGTCAATCAGACCCGGGAGGTGGAGCTTGTCAAAGCAGAGAACAGAACTTTGCTCTCTGCGGCTGGAAAGTAACAGAATCTCCTCAGTCTGTTTTTTCCGCGAGCGGGATCGCACGTGGAGCTGTTCTTCTCCTCAGCATTAATGTCAAAATCGGGGTTTAAACCCTGTCGTTGTGGCAAAGTAATGTTGGTCACGGATGGCCATGACCGATGTTACAGATGCCTAGGACAGATCACAATAGGGAAGATTGTGAATTTTGCTCCAGGATGTCACCTAGAGCTCTAAAACAAAGGGCCTATAGGCTTCAGGAACTTTTTGCCTCAAGGGAACCATCGGAGGCTCATTCATCGCCTGGCCCACTGACTTCATCGGCTCCATCGAAAAAGAGAACATTTTCATCGGATCCTCAATCCTCCACTGTTGGAGGTAAGGAGAACGCAAAACGACAAAGACCAATGGATTCTAAGAAATCCACAGAGCCTGAAGAGCCGCAACAAACCATATTGGCACCAGAAACCTCGGCACCGACATCTTCTGCGCCTCAGGCGCCGTATGCACAAGAAAAAGTATCGGCACACATTACTTCAGCACCTGGAGAGGGATTGGCCCACAACACAAAGAAACCGGTGCACATGGTGCGCACACGGTGCAGAAGAAGGTGGCGCGCAGGACAAATGCACGCACGGCGCCATCTACATCTGCGCCTATGGCGCCGACTCCACTGGGATCTATGCGCACGGTGCCGAAGACATCGGCGCCGATGACCCTTGCGCGCACGGAAATAGAAGGATACGCGCACAAATCTACATCCGCGCATAAATCTACATCCGCGCATAAATCTACACCCGCGCATAAACATAAATACGCGCATAAATCTAAATCCGTGCATAGATCTAAATCTGCGCATAAGAGACATAATTACTCATTTCAGGTACTACAGAATGAGTTGGAATGACTATGTTACCCTTCACGAAGCTCTTCTTCAGCTTATTCACCAATAACTTCAGCTCATTCAGGTATTTCCTTTTCTTCCAGAGCTGATACCAGAGAAGTTACAAAAAAATGGAGGAAACGATCACCTTCTTCACGAAGAAGTCATACAGACTCATCGTCTACCTCTAATCATAAGCACTCATGATACTCTCATCATAAAAAATTGGCAAAGAGGAGTGCTACATGGGAAATAAGCCCTTCGACTTCTAAATCATCTCATAGACTGCCTTTCAATACCTTCTCACAAAGAGAGGTAATACAGGTTGTTTCCTCTAACACTTCCACAGATTCAGAAGATTCGAGGAACATATCAGTCAATAAAATACAAAACGACAGAAAGGTACCTAATACTTCACCTCAGAATAACTCAATGTACCCTAAAGCAGGTGTCTCACGAGAACCAGATGGTCGTATGACAATGCCCCCTCATACAAAAGAGGCATTTTATCAATTATCTCAATCTTTAGCAGGTTTTTATGAAACGCTTCAGTCATCATTCAAAATGACTAATATTGCTGATGACAGTTCTCTGGAGCACAAAGCACAGCTTACTAGAGAACCGTTGGTAGAACCGCTGACATCTCCCGTAATAAATCGACCAGCCTCGCCAACTCATACACAGGATACATCCTTTGATTCTCTTTCACTGCAAACATCCCCATCATCATGGGTACTTGCCAGGTTCTTGTGGCCTGGATTGGCCACTGTTGGAAGCAGGATGCTGGGCTTGATGGACCCTTGGTCTGACCCAGTATGGCATTTTCTTATGTTCTTATGTTCTTATCATCTACGGGATTCCCAACGGACCCGCAAGAACAACCTCAGGAACCGTACTCCCCTCTGGAAGACCTTACATATCCAAAATTCCTAGAAAAATTGGGTACAATACTGCATCTAGAGGTCCAAAAAGAAGCATACCCTAGAGCAGAAACCCTTGGCCTCCTAAAGATTTTTGATACTCCAGGGGAACCAACATCTCTTCCACCACAAGAACTCCTGCTTTCAGTCTTACAGAAGTCCTTGGATGCGCCTTATGCAATTGCAGCCGTTTCCAGGAAAACAGACATAAAATTTCATATGAGAAAAACATCACCGTACACTCTACCACAATTACCTCATACTTCGATTGTGGGGGAATCGGCGATGCAAAGATATAAGAAAACAAAATCTCATTCCTCATTCCCACCAGGGACAGACAACAAATAATTAGATGAGTTTGGCAGGAAAATATACCATAACTCAATGTTGACTGCCCGAATTATGCACCATCAATTCTACATGGTACAATATCTATATGAGTGCATGCAAGCTATGAAGGGTATGCTTTCCTCGACGGCGGATCAGATACCTCCACCTCTTCACGACATGGAAGAGTGCTCTTGACACCTTTTGAGGTCGATCTACGAAGCACACGAAACATCATCCAGGGCATCAGCAACAGCCATTGCAGCCCGCAGACTAGCATGGTTACGTTCAAGCTCAATACGTGAAGATTTGCACGAGAAATTAACAAACCTCCCATGTACAGGAGATAACCTGTTCAGAGAAAGATTCCAGGACACAGTAGGTAAACTGAAGGAAGAAGCTCTAGCAGTACAATCACTAACATCATATCCTAATTATTCGACCACACGTCGTTATATTGGATCTACTCGTAGGCAATCCTATGCCAGGAGACCCTACAGATCTTACCAGTCTTTTCATACACAGACTTACCCTTCCTACCAGTGTCCTGCTCCACAACAGAATACCTCAAATCAACGTAGAGGTAAACCACGTAACCAGAGGCAACAGGCACAACAGCCGACTTCTGCAGCAAAACCGGCTTCATCTTTTTAGTTACTCAGCCACCACCACAACATCAAGCTCCACCAGGCAGGCTTCATTCCTGCCTGACAGCTTGGGAAAGAAAAACATCAGATCAATGGGTTTTGGAGATAGTACGTCACGGTTACCAACTCCAATTTGCCACAAAACCCATATTGCCTCATCTTTCCACACTCAAGATTCACAACCCTCAAACACAACTGGGGGAGGAAATTGCTTTGCTTTGCAAACAACAAGCAATTCGACAAATTCACCCAGGCTCCAAATCAGCAGCATTTTATTCCCCATACTTCCTCATACCCAAGAAGTCGGGGGGCCTTCGCCCCATACTAGACCTAAGGGAATTGAACAAATTTCTCACCAAAAAGAAATTCAAAATGGTATCGTTGAAGTCAATCCTTCCTCTCATTCAAACCAACCATTGGATGTGTTCCATCGACCTGAAGGATGCCTACACATACATTCCAATTCATCCATCCTCGTGGCATTACCTATGCTTTCGCTACAGGCATCAACACTACCAGTACAAAGTTCTCCCCTTTGGACTATCGGCTGCACCCAGGGTATTCACCAAATGCCTGTTAGTGGTGGTGGCTCATCTCAGACAACAAGGTATAACCATCTTTCCATATCTGGATGATTGGCTCATAATCGGCCCATCTCCCAACATCTTACTAGTAGAGATGTGAATCGTGTCCTTGATCGTCTTAACGATCGATTTCGGCTGGGAGGGGGAGGGAATCGTATCGTCGCCGTTTGGGTGTTTAGAGTATCGTTAAAATTGTTAAAATTGTGAACCGGCACACTAAAACCCCCTAAAACCCACCCCCGACCCTTTAAATTAAATCCCCCACCCTCCCCAAATGCCTTAAATTACCTGGGGGTCCAGCGGCACACTAAAACCCCCTAAAACCCACCCCCGGCACACTAAAACCCACCCCGACCCTTTAAATTAAATCCCCCACCCCAAATGCCTTAAATTACCTGGGGGTCCGTAGCGGCGGTCCGCAGCTTAAATTACCCCCGGGTCCGTAGCTAAATCGGGGGAAGGGGGAGAGCAGGAAATCCGGCACACTAAGTCGTGGTGTCTTCAGCCGGCCCCATTTTGCAAAATGGCCGCCGCAAAATGGCGGCGGCCATAGACCAATACGATTCGACGCAGGAGGTCGTTCCGGACCCCCGCTGGACTTTTGGCAAGTCTTGTGGGGGTCAGGAGGCCCCCCAAGCTGGCCAAAAGTCCCAGGGGGTCCAGAATGACCTCCTGCAGTCGAATCGTTTTTCCGTACGGAAAAACGATTCGCGGTAGGAGATCGCTCCCGGACCCCCTGGAGCGATCTCCTGCTGCGAATCGTTTCCGTACGGAAAATGGCGCCGGCAGGAGATTGACTGCAGGAGGTCGTTCAGCGAGGGTTCTGAACGACCTCCTGCAGTCGATCTCCTGCCGGCGCCATTTTCCGTACGGAAACGATTCACGGCAGGAGATCGCTCCAGGGCCCCCGCTGGACCCCCAGGAACTTTTGGCCAGCTTGGGGGGGCCTCCTGACCCCCACAAGACTTGCCAAAAGTCCAGCGAGGGTCCGGAACGACCTCCTGCGTCGAATCGTATTGGTCTATGGCCGCCGCCATTTTGCGGCGGCCATTTTGCAAAATGGCGCCGGCTGAAGACACCACGACTTAGTGTGCCGGATTTCCTGCTCTCCCCCTTCCCCCGATTTAGCTACGGACCCGGGGGTAATTTAAGCTGCGGACCGCCGCTACGGACCCCCAGGTAATTTAAGGCATTTGGGGTGGGGGATTTAATTTAAAGGGTCGGGGTGGGTTTTAGTGTGCCGGGGGTGGGTTTTAGGGGGTTTTAGTGTGCCGCTGGACCCCCAGGTAATTTAAGGCATTTGGGGTGGGGGATTTAATTTAAAGGGTCGGGGTGGGTTTTAGGGGGTTTTAGTGTGCCGGGGGTGGGTTTTAGGGTGTTTTAGTGTGCCGCTGGACCCCAGGTAATTTAAGGCATTTGGAGGGGGGGGGTTCGGGAGGGTGGGGGATTTAATTTAAAGGGTCGGGGGTGGGTTTTAGGGGGTTTTAGTGTGCCGGTTTTCCTGCCCTCCCCCTTCCCCCGATTTACGATTTTTTGATGATAAATCGGGGGAATTGGTATTGTATCATGGCCCTAACGATTTTTGACGATTTAAAATATATCGGACGATATTTTAAATCGTCAAAAAACGATTCACATCCCTACTTACTAGATCACCTCAATCGGGTGATACACTGTGTACAGGAACTAGGCTTAGTGATCAATTTTCAGAAATCACACCTACAACCAACACAACAGTTGCAGTTCATAGGAGCATACCTGGACACTACTCGCAACAGGGCATACCTACCAAGCGACAGAATATCGCACTTCCGTCCCCTTCTACACACATTGAACTCTACTCAGAGACCATCAGCGAGATAGGTGTTGGTAGTCCTGGGCCACATGGCGGCGGCAATTTTCACGGTTCCCAACACCAGGCTACACATGAGACGCCTGCAATGGGGACTAAAACGTCAATGGAAACAACATTCACAACCATTGACACAGAAGATTTCACTGACCGCCGAAATGAAAAAGGACATAGCATGGTGGCTCCTAGACTCCACCCTGTCCAAAGGAGCATTTTTCAGTCCCCCTCCTCACAACGCAGTCTTAACCACAGATGCATCCCGCAAGAGCTGGGGTGCACACCTAGAGATTTATGAAACACAAGGCTTATGGACAATCTCAGAGCAGAACTTGCAAATAAATTTACTGGAGCTCAGAGCGATTCGCAATGCATTACGAGTATTCCAAGACCACCTGAAAGGATACAGGGTCATGATCTACACGGACAACCAAGTGGTGATGTTTTACATCAACAAAAAGGAGGGTCCGGTTCATGGTCCCTTTGCAAGGAGACCCTGATAATTTTCGAACACGCTCACCGGAATTCCATACATCTCCAAGCAATTTACCTACGGGAGTTGCAAACACAAGAGCGGACAGGCTAAGCCGCATATTTCATCCTCATGAATGGGCACTCAATTCAGAAATAGCCCAGGACATATTCATGCAGTGGGGGACACCTTCAATAGATCTCTTTGCAACAGAGATCAATGCTCAAGTTCCCAAATTCTGCTCGATAAGACCAAGCCAATTCAGGATCGCTCAAAATGCCTTCCTCATCCCATGGACGACAGGCCTCCTGTACGCCTTTCCTCCCATACCACTCATAACAAGAACAATTCAGAAGTGCATAGCAGACAAAGCTCAACTGATATTCATCGCCCCGGCCTGGCTGAGGCAACCATGGTACAGTTTCCTTCTTCGACTGTCCATCATAGATCGAATTCGATTACCGAATCAACAAGATCTTCTCTGCCAAGAGCAAGGGACACTTCCTACACCTGCTACACTCATCTCTACACTTGACAGCGTGGAGATTGAGAGGCTCCTTCTGAAAAAACAAGGGGTTTCCACTTCAGCACAATTCATTTTGCTAGAATCCAGGAAACTCTCAACCAGGAAAAATTATAGCTATAAATGGAAATGTTATTCTGCCTGGTGTACTTCCAAAGGTATACCACCATTGGACTGCAGGCTGGAGTTGCTCATTGATTATCTTCATACATTATATGTAGCTGGTCTAGCAACATCATTCATCAGAGTTCACCTCAGTGCCATAGCCGCCTATCATAGACCAATCAACGATATTCCTATATCCAATCATCCATTACTGTCTCGTTTCATGAAAGGGTTAACTCACATTCGTCCTCCGGTATCTAAACCTCCAGTTCCATGGAACCTCAACATAGTTCTGGAACAGCTCATGCTGTCCCCTTTTGAACCCATGGACTCGGCACACATAAAATACCTCACATGGAAAGTGGTATTCCTAGTTGCAGTAACATCAGCACGAAGAGTTAGTGAGTTGCAGGCCTTGGTCTATTATCCTCCATATTTGCAATTTAATAACCAAAAGGTAGTTCTCCGAACTCACCCATCCTTCCTACCAAAAGTGGTTTCCCAATTCCATCTCAATCAGACCATGGAATTACCCACCTTTTTCCCTACACCTCATGCAAATGATAGGGAAAAACTACTGCACACACTAGATTGTAAAAGAGCTTTAGCACACTACAAAGAAAGAACAAACTTGGACTCCCGTGTTTCTCAACTCTTGTCTCCTTTGACCCGAAGGCACCTGGATTGCCAGTGGCTAAACGCACCATCTCCAGTTGGATAGTACAGTGCATCAAATTCTGCTATGATAAACAAAATTTACAATTACATTCTACTCCTAAAGCTCACCAAGTCAGAGTAGTAGCAGCCTCCTTGGCACACCTGAAGAATGTACAACCCATAGACATTTGCAAGGCAGCTACATGGTCATCGCTTCATATCTTCACATCTCACTACTGCCTTGACCAACAAGCAGCCACTGATGCGAAGTTAGGGCAAGCAATACTGCAATCTCTATCCTCATGTCCACAGTGACTTCCACACTGTCAAAGATCACGTACAACAGATATATCATACACAACGTGATCGGGAGCTTGGGACTCCCATGACAGCATGGCTAATTCAGCCCTGCTATCGATGGGAAAAAGCAAGTTTGCTTACCGTAAACGATGTTTCCGTAGATAGCAGGATGAATTAGCCATGCTGACCCACCCTCCTCCCTGGCAGTCACCAAGTCTTCGACGACACTAAGGCTTAATCACAGACTGAGGAGATTCTGTTACTTTCCTGCGCGGGAACACACGCGCAGCCGCAGAGAGCAAAGCTCTGTTCTCTGCTTTGACAAGCTCCGCCTCCCGGGCCTGATTGACAGATCCCATGACAGCATGGCAAATTCATCCTGCTATCTACGGAAACATCGTTTACGGTAAGCAAACTTGCTTTTTTTTTCAATGATCTTACTGAGGAAAGGTAGTTTAGAAAATGGTTGTTAGTTACTCAGGTCATCGGTGTCCAGACTTGGCTTTTTCAAGATAGGTCGTACCGCCACTTTTCTGTATGCACTTTGGTAGATGGCCCTCTGATAGCAAGGAGTTGATAAGTTGGAGGAGGCTAAGTAGACTAGATTTGTCCTGATTATGAGCCAAGAAGGACAAGAATCTGCTGGGCATCTCGTGAGTTTAAGGTTGGAGCAAATGGACTTCACATCTTTGAATAGGAGGTGGAAGATGATGAGGGGTGTGTGGTTTATGTTGCCTGGGGTGGAGGGGCACTCTTTAGTAGTGTTGTCTAGCTTTGCTCTGATGTGATTTATTTTGTTGTTGAAGAATTTGACTAGCTTATTGCAGTAATTTTCTGTTATAAGGCTGGAGGGTAAAGGCACAGGGAGCCCCAGGAGTTTGACTGTCATAAGAAAATAAGATATGCTATACTGGGTCAGACCAAGGGTCCATCAAGCCCAATATCCTGTCTCCAATAGTGGCCAATCCAAGTCACAAGTACATGGCAAGTACCCAAACATTAAATAGAGTTCTCTTGGTGAGTTTCTCGCTTGGGTGATTGTTTTGAAGAAACAAAGCTTTTTTCCTTCTGTAAATGTCTTTTAGTAGATTGTCTGGTGATTTAAGCAGTTGCTCCTGTTCAGTTGAGATCTTGATTTCTGGCATTTGCACTCCAGTTGTGTTCCTTGCTTAGATACTTTAGATCAGGTGTATATCAGATACAGGATTTTTGATGTGTGATTTTCCTTGGGGCAAGCATGACTATGGTCTTATGAGTTCCGAGTAACAGGAGTTAACCAATGTGGTGCTGAATTTATTTTACTTAGTTTAGTGGGTGATGAGGTACTGTTTAGTTCCATTTCCCAGAAGGTTTGTAGAAAGCTTTCTGTGCTTAAGTTTTGTAGTTGGCATGACAAGTTTTGTAGTCACTGACTTTGTGGATTTGCTGTTCAGGATTTGACATATCTTGAGATATATTAGATGGTAGTTTGACCAAGAGAATGGAGTGGTTTGGATGTTATCTAATTTTAGGTCCTGTAGTAGTTTGTGCAGTATGAATATCAATACGAGCAAATGGTGTTAGGTAGTTGATCAGTTGCATTAGACCTAGGGTTTCCAATAAGGCAAGGTAGTGGACTGAAGATGCTGAGTGTGGCTCATTGATACGGATAATGAAATCATCTAGGGAGGATGTTCTTGGGTTTTCCAGCAAAATTTCTGCCATAATAGCTAGGAGGTCATGGAGGGCATCATTCTTACCCACTGGTGGGCAGTAAAACAGGAAGAAACCCCATTTAGGATGTGTGTCAATTTGTACAAGGATGGATTCAATTCTGTCAGGTTCTCAGGTGGGGATGTGGAATAGGTTGGCTGGCGGGGGGAGGGGGGGGGGGGAGTAGTGTCAGGTTCCTGTGCCCAGGTCTCTATTAAGCACAAGTCTGAGAGTTTGTCAATAAGCAGGTCATGTAGTAGAGTCAGTTTGTTTTGGATGGACTTGGTATTGAGGAGAAGCAGTATGTGGGGTGTTTTGTTGATATATGAGGGTTTTGGGCATAGGGTATTCCTCAGTAGGTGGATGGTGATTCTATGGGGTCTCATTTTCCTGTGAGGATGCAGTGGGTAAAATGGGGAGTATTGGCCATGGCACATTATGGTGTTTATGAAGGATGGATTGGGAGTTGAGTTTAGGCAGGGTGTAAGACACATGGTGAGGGGGAATAATGATGTATGCAGATACTGTTCTGTAGTGGGAGATGGGGAGGGTAAATTATGATTAGCCATTCTCTGGGAAATCCCCACATAAGTTAATTACTCAGTACTGGAAACTGCTGCTGGAGTCCAGAGCTTTCTGGTAACACCTTTCTTTTTATGGGTAGGGGTGTTGGATCTAAGGTGTTACCCCTGAGAGGTTTGCATGAAGGGGCACACAAAATGGCATACCATTCTGCACATCCCTTCAGCTCTGGGCCCACCAATGGGATGGCCTGTCTGCAATAAAGCTCTGACTGATATGAACGGTAGAGAGAGGAGCTTGCTGGGCCCTGCTCCTGGTGGATCTCAGATGAGGTTAAGGGGTCAGGCAGGTGTGGGGAGCTTCAGTCAAAGATTTTCTTTACTCAACCCTGTTGCCATAATCTGGGCCTCATGGTCATCAGCCTGGCCCTTAAATGGTCAGGTTCTGGCTGATGATGTGACTGGTGGGAGGAAGAACTTGCTTGGCCCTGCTCTTACAAGTTCCTCAGTGAGATTGGAGGGGTCAACGATGGCATTAGCCGAGGTCAGGCAGGAGGAAGGGGCCCTCAATGGAGTTCAGGCCTTCACTCACCCCTACTGCCATGATCTTGCATATCGTTAGGATGGCAAGTAGTTAGGGAATATTAACATCTAAAACATAATTTTGGTTTAACTCATAGCATATTTTTAACTTTCTTTTTATTAGAATTTTAACAATCTACATCAAGAATAAACTTGAATAGAAGTCCAGTAATTATTTCACACAAAGAAAATAATAAAAACAAAAAATATAACCATAGCCCACAAAATACAGAAATCCAAGAAAGAAAACCAAAAAGGTTGGTATCAATAGAAAAAGAAAATTCTCAATTAGCAGCAAACCTTTCAATAATCCAATAACCTAGGCAGAGTGTAGCTAACACCCCCTAAACTCTACCGGCTTGTCTCAGATTTATTACTATCAATGAAACAATGCAATTGAGATAGTTAAAAGAACATATTCAACTTCAGCAAGTTTAAGCACATATTTGCAAAGAAATTTAATTATAAAGGAAGCATCAATAGACTGGGCCTCCTCACGCATAGTAAGAAACTTTTATTCTTCCTATCCTGCATAACTTTATACAGGTCGGGAAATGCCAACATTTTTTGACCAAAAATTAAAACATGACGATTATGAATAAACAAGTGAAAATGCTGTCTCTATCCTGGAGAAAAACAAAAGTTACCAGCAGTGTAGCCCTTTTCTTCTCTCTAAAACCTTCCAAAAATCTAGTCAGGTCTAAACTATCTGTTGATAAATTCCCAACAGTAACCTCTTGTCCCAACTTCTCTTTCTTCCTACCAGAAGGGAGAAAAAAAACTTTACTAATAAGGAGCATCATATCTTGTTGAAACCCCAAGATCTCACTCAAATACCTTTTAAACAAATATAAAGGTGAAGTCATGGGAGTGGAGGAAAGTTCAAAACTGCTAATTCAATGCCCTGGATTTATTTTCTAAGGTCTCCAACTTCTTATGAAATATATTTTTATCCTGAATAATTCCTGATTGAATTGTGTAAATATGATGAATGTTGTTCAAGAGACCAAATCTTGCTACAATCCTCCAAAGAAGAAGCCTGAAATTGCAACTTAGCTTAAATATCAGAAGAAATCTTTATCAATGGAGAAATTGATTTTCCATAGATACCAGGTCAGTCCATATAGAGTCAAGTATAATAACCGGAGGGTGAATAAGGGAAGAGCTTACTTAAATATCAGCCAAAACTGCTCTAACTTCCAAAACAACCACTGCACCCTGCTCTTCCCTTGCTGACTGTATCCGCACAGAAGAAATAGAACTTCTTCCCCTTTCAAACCTAAATGTCAGGCCCTCAACTTCCCCTTTTGGAGGTAAAGATCCTCATTTTCCATTTTTCTTAACCATAGCAAAATCCAGAATCAAACAAAGATAGCAGCAAGTCTCTGTGTGGATTGATCCAAGATGGCGCCATAAAGGGAGGACGGGGTATTATTTGATGCTCTTTTTTCTTTGTTGACTTGCTTACTCTGAAATGCCGCATACCAAGAGGAAAGTACGGATTCGGATGGATTCCTTGGCTCCCCCCTTACTTGCTTGACCGATGAATACTTTATCCCCAGGAAGGAGGTCCGCTATGGACGCCGGTGAGGAGCACACCCTGGCTCTGCTGGACACACAAATATCATTGAGCCCTGGGGCTCCCATGGCTCCTTCTCCCCCATTCCATGACCTAGCTCTGGGTCTGGGCTTGCTGCCATGGCAGGCACTGCTGGAAGAGATGGCGGCCGCTGAGGTGGATCCTGGAGCCTTCGTCGTGGGCTCCATGTCTGGCTGCGTTACAGGTTCCCTATTCTAGCCGCCAATGCGGCAGATTAAAGCAGATGAAACAAGTCATCTAGGCCTGTGTGCCTCAGCTTCTACTCCTGTTGGGTGAGAAGAACCAGCAGGTTCCCTTTTTAGGGCTTCAGAATCCTGTCGGGAAGGTGCAATAAGCACTGTTTCAAAGTTGAAATTGGTTAAACCACAGGTTATTACTTTGGATATTGTGTGGAATGCTTTAATTTCTCTTGAATCATCAATATCAAGATTAATTTTAATTATGACTGATACACAACAACATATTCAACTTATGGATCCATTACTTATTTCTCATATCCCTAAGATTAATGACTTGGACTCTCAGGTTACTCAGCTGCAATCTATTCAGAGTGGTTTGGTTCAGGGAGAACTTGCTACTTCAAGAAAAATGAAGAATTATGGAAAACCCTCTTAGATATTTAAATCTAAGAGTCTTACATTTTCCTCATGTAAATTTAATATCTCCACATGATCAGTTTAAAAAATACTTATTGGATGTTTTGCAATTTCCACTGATACAATCCCTCCTATCTCTAAGATATATTTTTCCTCTACTGAGAAGAAAGAAAATCCTGACACCTCAGTTATTCAGTTGTAGATTCCTGGAAATGTTGATTTTTCAGCTATATTGGAAATTTTGGGGGAAGATCAAGTGGAATTTCATGGGACTTTACTTGTTAGTTTTGTCTTTTCTACTGATTTAATATTAAGGCTTTTTCTGCATAATAGGGATAAATTATACTAGGGGCAGAAGATCTAGTTATATCCCAATTTCACAAGATCTACCCAACAACATAGGAAGAAGCTTCTAGCAATGTGTCAAGAGGCTATCACTATTCGATACCCCTGTAAATGTATATTGAAGTTGAATAATGTTTGGTATGTTTTCTTTGAGCCATCTCAACTGCGGTTTTTCCTTGATTCGCATTTGACAACTGACAGTGCTTCCTAAACCTATTATGGTAATATAGTGTATTCCCTTGTCTCCCTTTATTTCTTTTTCCCTTTTTCCTAATTGTTTGTGCTCTTTTGTAACCCTTGGATCTCCCAGATTTCCTCATACCGGGTTGAATAATTACTTTGTAATTAAGGTGGATATTGTGTTTATCCTTATATTTCTTTTGTTTTCTATATTATTTATGACCCTTTTTAGATTAGCTTGATTGCTGTCTAAAGTTATGTGTAATTCAATAAATTAAAAATAAAAAAAAAAACCCCAAAGATAACAGCAACAAGAGGCTCCTAAGCATCATTATCATATATCCACTGTGAGGTACTGAGGGTCCTGAACCACTAACCCTGGATTGGGGAGGCTGGAGCTCTCCTAGTTGAGGTGTAAAGTTGGGAAGCAGTAGAACAGTTATTGTTCAGGTGTGGTGGGCTAGGCTATGCCCAGCCAGAGGGCTCATTGGCCTGAAAGTAGTCCCACCCTTGTTGTGTTTATGGTCTGTTGTGGACTCTTGGTCGAAGTGGCGATGACTCCTCCCATAGGGAGAGGCCCCGTGGGGAACCACAATGATTGGCTAGACTCTAGTAAGCAGACATTGAGGGAAGAAAGCTTTATTATATTGCTGTTGATGAGTTGAATCTTGCCCAAGGAACAGAGAATGCTGTAGACCAGAGAGATCTCAGTAGCTCAACAGTATCTGTAGATGATAGTCTCACCCAGATGTAGCAAAGGTCTGGTAGTGTTCCACAGTGAGGGATAGGCCGTGAACCTGGAGGGTGGAATGAGAAGAGCTGGAGCATAGAGGTACTCACAGAGTAGCAGTGCTGATAACTTCCTTCGGTAGTTGAATGAAGTGGGGGACCAGAGGTCCAAGGTGCAGGATACCCTGATTAGAAGAGGCCCTCAAGGAGCGAGTACCTAGGAGCGCTGAGGGTTCCTGAAAGAAAGCAGACAGGACCCCGAGGAGCAGGTGTCCTTAAGGTTAGGCAGATTAGGCCCGGAGGGCAAGTAGAAGCAAGATACCCTGAAGGGTAGTGAGGGATCCAAGCAAGCAGCTAGAAGTGGTCAGAGTAGCAAAACTGTAGTCCTTGCTAACTCACCAGATGATAGGAAGTTGAAGCTTTAAATACCCCACAGGGGGTGGGGGACTTCCGGGGCTTACCAGGGTATTTCCTGCTCTGGCCCCTTTAAGGAAGGGGCTGTCGTCGCCGCACACTTCTAGGCGCCATCAGGGGGAGGAACTTTGTTGGCGGCAGCGTTTCTGCTGTGGAGGAAGGCTTCTCGGCCTCAAAGCAGACCCTGGGGAGAGCAGGCATGCTGTCTGCCACAGCGTTGGCATTTCCGGGGCTGGAGGGCTGCCGCGGAGGGAGGTGAGCATGGTTTGCCATGGCCTCTGTGGTTGACCGGCGTAACAGTACCCACTCTTCAAGGACCCCCTCCGATGGATCATCGTAATCCGTCAACCAGCCCTCCTCATCGTCTGTTATCCAGTCTTCCTCGTTGTCTTGAAAAACTGAACCATGGTCATCCGTATAGTGCAGAGACAAAGGCATTTTGGTAATATCTTGCTGGTGAACCGCAGGTTCGATGACAATTGAAGGAGGTACAAAGGAATCCCATGTAGTACCTCTCTGTAACAAGAGGGCATGTAGATGCTGGATCTCTCGTTCCTTGTAAGCCATAGAGAAAGAAGTCCCTGCATGGCTTGATCATGCGACTTCATGAGATCCACATTCTCCGATGTTTTATGTATCAATTGCTCTTTTAGTTGAGCGAATGCTACTTGTGAAGTGAACTCCATAGAAGAGTCAGTTTCACTAGGAACCTCCTCGCATATCTTCTGCGGAAGTAAGGGCAACGGCGTGGGTGTAGTGATCAGAGGATGGGAAGACCCCGAGGATCCTAAGCAGGTCTTCGAGCATCGAAGCACCCACTGGATCTGGTCAGGAGAAGACCAGTCAAACTGCGGCTGATGCCTCTGTAGCCATGGCAACCCCAAAATTATGGGGCTCACGGCTTCGGAGAGAACGAAGAAGGAAAGAGACTCCACATGATCCACTCCCACTCTGACTGATAAAGGCTGAGTGACCCATTGACTGCACCGAGAAGGAGACTCCCATGCACAGACGAGAGAACAAGTGGAGGTTTTACTGGCGACATGGGGAGCTGAAATCACTCTACAAGGTCCTGTCAAATAAAGTTTGCTCCAGCTCCCGAATCCACCAGAGCCTGCGTGGAAACGCTGGTAGAAGACAATTCCAAAGAAGCAGGCAGCAGAAATAAGGGTGAACCTGATGCAGAACCGAGAGTATTGACCTCTGCTGTCTCTGGACATGACAGCTTCTTCTTCTGAACCAGAGGCGGGAGAATGGAATATCCAGTGTTGTTATAAGAACCAAGTTGAAGGCAAGGTGCAGTTACAGCCACCGAGATATGGGTATGGCCCAGTTGCATCGGTTCCTTCAAAGAAGGATCAGAATCTTCTGGCAGAAAAAGGGGTTCAGAGAAGTATCCTCATCATTTCAAGTGGCTCTCCCGAGCCCGTTCCTGAAGTCTCCGGTCGATTTTGCCCATGAGGTCTATGAGTCCCTCAAGGGTGTTAGTACCTGGAGCGTGGACCCTTGTTCTGAGGTAGAGTCGGTACTGCCGGCAAGGGGCAAACTCCTCGTCGGTCTCTACCATCAGATGGCGAGGCCTGTTGCAGATGTGGATCGGACTTCACCCTGGAAACACGTGATCCCCCCAGGAGGAGCCTGTAGGGACACGGCCGCTGGGACTTAGGCGACTCTCTGAAGATAGGAGATGGTCTGGATGCAGGCGCCTCCTGCAGGTCGTGGGTTCCAGACGGCTGGCGCCTCCAGCAGGTCGTAAGTATCTTCTTAAAAAGAAGTTGAAGAAAGTCCAGAAGTCATCCAAGACTCGGAGTCCAGCAAGCAGTCCAAAGTTCGAAGTCCAAAGCGCGGTCCAAAGCCAGTCCAGAGTTCGAAGTCCAAAACGAGATCCAAAGCTGGACCAGGGGTCGAAGTCCAAAAGCAGCAATCCAACAAGGAGGGCAGAGCAGAAGCGGGACGAAGAATCAGGATACCAGGAACACACAGGAACCAATTAGACCTCAATACTAAGGCAAGGTCTGAGGAGCAGACCTTGCCTTAAATACCAAATCTCTAGGAAGTGCTGCAAAAGGGAGCCACGACACTTCCTGTCGTGGCCCCTTTAAATGCTTGTCTTCAGCTGCGCGCGCGGCCCTAGTGGAGAGGAGAAGGGGGCGGAGGCACGACAGGAGTCGGAGGCCTGCAGCCAGTCGTACAGCGGCCCGGGCCGCGCGGAGAGCGTCTTCTGAGGCTCCCTGCCTCAGCGGGAGCCTCTATGGAGCTCCGACGCTGCGGGTGAGTGTCCGGTCCCGGCCGCGGACCGCTGCGGCCGGCGGCCATGACAATCGGCCCCGGTCGCGGACTGCTGCGGCCGGCGGCCATTACAGTACCCCCTCCTCTAGGCCTCCCTCTAGAAGGCTTGGGTTTACTCGGATGTTCATTGTGGAAGTTCTGAAGGAGAGATTTATCCAAAATTTTCTTAGCAGGCTCCCAAGAATTCTCCTCTGGCCCGAATCCTTCCCATGACAGGAGATACTCCCATGTTCTGCCTCTTTTTTGGACGTCCAATACTTCGTGTACCTGGTAAATGGTCTCATCCTCGGCCCGAAGTTGCGGTACATCAGGAGGTTTCCGGGAAGGCCACGTGAGGACCACAGGTTTCAACAGGGACACATGGAAGGAATTATGGATTCGTAATGTCGTAGGAAGGCGAAGCTGATAGGTCACAGGCCCCAGTCGTCGAAGCACTGGAAATGGCCCAATGTAACGAGGGGCCAAACACATGGAGGGCACTCGCAGGCGGATGTGCCGGGTACTCAACCACACTTTCTCACCCGGAGTGAATTGGGGTCCAGGCTGACGCTGCTTATCGGCAAAGGTTTTAGCAGAGAGAGCCGCTTTACGAAGCATCCATTGGGTACGGACCCAAAGCTGTTTTAATTGGTCCGCCGTGAGCTGAGCTGCCGGGGATGGAACCATTAACGGCAACGGCAGTGGGGGTCTGGGTTGTCTTCCAAAGACGATCTGAAAAGGAGAAGCCCCTGTAGAAACACAAGCGTGAGAATTGTGGGAAAATTCCGCCCAGGACAGAAGAGTTGCCCAATCATCTTGACAAGAATTGACGTATAATCGTAAAAACTGTTTTAATCCACGGTTTGTGCGTTCAGCCTGTCCATTGGCTTGCGGGTGAAAAGCGGTGGTAAAGTCCAGAGAAATGCAAAATTTTTTACAGAGATTACGCCAGTAATGAGCCGTAAACTGAGGTCCTCGATCAGACACAATGTGTAGCGGAAGACCGTGAAATCTGAAGATATGGCGCATAAACAGCTGGGCCAAACACGGAGCAGACGGGAGGGAGGGTAGTGGGATAAAGTGAGCCATTTTTGAAAACCGATCCACTACTACCCAAATGATGGTATTGCCCTCCGAAGGTGGCAATTCCACAATGAAGTCTGTGGAGATGTGTGTCCAAGGTTTCGATGGAGCTGGTAATGGTTGCAACAAACCTTGTGCTTTTCCTGTAGGGATCTTATGTTGCGCACACGTAGGACAGGAGGCCACATAAGCTTGTATGTCCTTGCATATACCTGGCCACCAATAATGCTGCTGAATCAGTGCTTGAGTCCGCGCTCGTCCAGGGTGTCCAGCCAGCAGCGAGTCATGTCCCCAGGCCAACACTTTATTTCGTAATCTCTTGGGAACCACTGTCTTCCCGGGTGGTACTGTGAAGGTCGCAGCCAAGCTGATGCATGCCGGGTCAATAATATGTTGAATGGGTTCATCCATTTCTTCTGCCGAGAAGGATCGAGACATGGCGTCTGCCTTAATATTCTTGTCAGCAGGCCGGTACCGGAGTTCAAAATTAAAACGTGGGAAAAACAATGCCCATCGAGCCTGACGGGGGTTCAAACATTGGGCCTGTTGAAGGTATACCAAATTTTTATGGTCCGTGTAGACTGTGATACGGTGCTGGGCTCCCTCCAGCCACTGTCGCCATTCTTCAAAGGCAAGTTTGATGGCGAGAAGTTCTCTATCACCGATAGAGTAATTCCGTTCGGCAGACGAGAATTTTCTGGAGTACTAGGAGCAGGGATGAGATGTTCCCGAAGTGTCGTTCTGACTTAGAACTGCTCCCACTCCTTCCGCGGAAGCATCTACCTCCACTACAAATGGGCATCTAGGATCCAGGTGCCGCAAGCATGGTTTCTTGAGGAATGAGTTCTTGAGTGCCCGAAATGCTTCTTCTGCCTCTGGAGGCCAAGCTTTTATATTAGCGCCTTTGCGTGTAAGCGCTGTGAGAGGTGCTGCTAATTTGGAGAAATTTAAGATAAAGCTGCGGTAGTAGTTGGCAAAACCAAAGAAGTGTTGCAATGCCCGTAGTCCATTGGGTTGAGGCCATTCTTGTATACACTTTAATTTGGACGCGTCCATCTGAAAGCCTTGTTTCGAGATTATATACACCAAGAATGGTAGGGATTCTTACATAGAAACATAGAAACATAGAAATGACGGCAGAAGAAGACCAAACGGCCCATCCAGTCTGCCCAGCAAGCTTCACACATTTTTTCTCTCATACTTATCTGTTTCTCTTAGCTCTTGGTTCTATTTCCCTTCCACCCCCACCATTAATGTAGAGAGCAGTGAAGCAGAGAGCTCTGCTGGATGTGTATAGTATCAGTTTTTCTTCTCCCCTGACGTTGAAGCAGAGAACTATGCTGTATATGCATTGAAATTGAAGTATCAGGCTTATTTGGTTTGGGGTAGTAACCGCATTTTTCGAGCTTGGCATAGAGATGATTTTCTCTTAAACGCTGTAATACTAACATCACATGTTGTCGATGTACCTGTAAGTTCTGCGAGAAAATCAAGATATCATCAAGGTAAACGACAACACATACATATAGCAGATCCCTGAATATCTCATTTATGAAATGTTGGAATACCGCTGGAGCGTTAGTTAACCCAAATGGCATGACTAAATACTCATAATGTCCATCCCTGGTGTTGAATGCCGTCTTCCACTCATCCCCGTCTCAAATTCTGACAAGATTATACGCTCCTCGAAGGTCCAATTTTGAGAAGATCTGGGCTCACTGTAAACGATCAAAGAGCTCCGCTATGAGTGGTAACGGATATTGGTCCTTTATAGTAATGGCGTTAAGCCCACGGAAGTCTATGCATGGACGCAGAGTCCCATCTTTTTTCCCCACAAAAAAGAAACCAGCCCCAGCGGGAGATTTGGAGCGTCTGATGAAACCTTTCCGTAGATTGTCCTGAATATATTCTGACATGGCTCGGGTCTCCAGGGAGGATAATGGATAAACCCTTCCTTGAAGTGGGGTGGTGCCAGGAATCAAATTGATGCTGCAATCATACTCCCGATGTGGAGGCAAAATGTCCGCAGGCTTTTTGGAGAACACGTCAGAAAACTGCTGATATGGTAACAGCAGACCCTCCAATCGAGAAGTGCAGATGAAACTACAAGATGAAGTGGATCCGGAGGTACAAGTCCTCTGACAATTCCCAGCTGATCAGTTTCAAGGAGGTCCAATCGAACTGTGGATTATGCTGCTGTAACCACGGGATGCCCAGGACTATGGGGTGAATGGCTCTCTGAATGACGTAAAAAGATATACTCTCGGAATGGTTTGGAGAAATGTGGCATTCCATCGGAACAGTGTGATGAGTTATCCTCCCTGGCCGGGGATCTCCATGGATGGAGGAGATAATTAACGGCTTTGGACATAAGCGCGTGGGAATGTGTAATTGTTTGACCACATCTTGGAGCATAAAATTTCCACCCGCTCCGGAGTCTACTAATGCTAGTGCGGAGAATCGATGTTCTTCAAATCCCAGGGAAACATGCAGAGTAAGTGGGGGAGCCGGGGAGGTGATGCCTAGGGTTACTCCCCCGATGGAACCTAGGCTTTGGAGTTTCCCGGACGTGTAGGACAACGGGCAATCAGATGACCCGCTTCTCCGCAGTAAAGGCAAAGTCCAGCTTTCCAGCGTCTTAGTCTTTCTTCAGGAGAAAGTGGACCCCAACCCAACTGCATGGGTTCTTCAGTAGCTCCCTCAGGTTTAGGAGCGGCTTGAGATGCTGGAACCGAGCGAGGAGCAGCGGCACCTGATATGTGCCTCCTCGTACTAGAACCTTCCCGTGCTCTCTCTTGTAACCGCCGATCGATTCGGGTCACTAACTCTATGATAGCGTCCAAGGTTTGCAGTAACTCTCGAGCTGCCATCTCGTCCTTTATTCTGGATAGAAACATAGAAACATAGAAATGACGGCAGAAGAAGACCAAACGGCCCATCCAGTCTGCCCAGCAAGCTTCACACATCTTTTCCCTCATACTTATCTGTTTCTCTTAGCTCTTGGTTCTATTTCCCTACCTCCCCCACCATTAATGTAGAGAGCAGTGATGGAGCTGCATCCAAGTGAAATATCTAGCTTGATTAGTTAGGGGTAGTAGGGGTAGTAACCTCCGCAATAAGCAAGCTACACCCATGCTGATTTGTTTTTTCCCAGACTATGTTATACAGCCCTTATTGGTTGTTTTTCTTCTCCCCTGCCGTTGAAGCAGAGAGCTATGCTGGATATGCATCGAAAGTGAAGTATCAGGCACATTTGGTTTGGGGTAGTAACCGCCGTAACAAGCCAGCTACTCCCCGCTTTGTGAGTGCGAATCCTTTTTTCTTCTCCCCTGCCATTGAAGCTATGCTGGATATGCGTGAAGTATCAGTTTTTCTTTTTCTTTTCCCCTGCCGTTGAAGCAGAGAGCTATGCTGGATATGCGTGAAGTATCAGTTTTTCTTCTCCCCTGCCGTTGAAGCAGAGAGCTATGCTGGATATGCATCGAAAGTGAAGTATCAGGCACATTTGGTTTGGGGTAGTAACCGCCGTAACAAGCCAGCTACTCCCCGCTTTGTGAGGGCGAACCCTTTTTTCTTCTCCCCTGCTGTTGAAGCGGAGAGCTCTGCTGGATGTGTGAAGTATCAGTTTTTCTTCTCCCCTGCCGTTGAAGCAGAGAACTATGCTGGATATGCATTGAAAGTGAAGTATCAGGCTTATTTGGTTTGGGGTAGTAACTGCCGTAACAAGCCAGCTACTCCCGTCTTTGTGAGTGCAAATCCTTTTTTCCACATTTCCTCTTGCTGTTGAAGCTTAGAGCGATGTTGGAGTCACAGTAACCATGTGTATGTTTATTGAATAAGGGTATTGTCTCCAGGCAGTAGCCAACATTCTGGCGAGTCACCCACTCTTCATTGGCGGCCTCTTGACTTTATGGATCCACAGTGTTTATCCCACGCCCCTTTGAAGTCCTTCACAGGGGGTCAAGGTGATAGGCATTCCAGGCATCCACCACCCTCTCCGTGAAGAAATACTTCCTGACATTGGTTCTGAATCTTCCTCCCTGGAGCTTCAAATCGTGACCCCTGGTTCTGCTGATTTTTTTCTTATGGTAAAGGTTTGTCGTTGCCTTTGGATCATTAAAACCTTTCAAGTATCTGAAAGTCTGTATCATATCACCTCTGCTCCTCCTTTCCTCCAGGGTGTACATATTTAGATTCTTCAATCTCTCCTCGTACGTCATCCGATGAAGATCCTCCACCTTCCTGGTCGCCCTTCTCTGTACCGCTTCCATCTTGTCTTTGTCTTTTTGTAGATACGGTCTCCAGAACTGAACACAGTACTCCAGGTGAGGCCTCGCCAAGGACCTGTACAAGGGAATAATCACTTCCCTTTTCTTACTCGATATTCCTCTCTCTATGCAGCCCAGCATTCTTCTGGCTTTTGCTATCACCTTGTCGCATTGTTTCGCAGACTTCATATCATTAGACACTATCACCCCAAGGTCCCTCTCCTGCTCCGTGCACATCAGCCTTTCCCCCCCCCCCATCGAATACAGTTCATTCGGATTTCCACTCCCCATATGCATGACTTTGCACTTCTTGGCATTGAATCTCAGCTGCCATATCTTCGACCACTCTTCCAGTTTCCTTAGATCCCGTCTCATTCTCTCCCACTCCTTCCAGCGTGTCCACTCTGTTGCAGATCTTAGTGTCATCCGCAAAAAGACAAACCTTACCTTCTATCCCGTCCGCAATGTCGCTCACAAAGATATTGAACAGGACCGGTCCCAACACCGATCCTTGCGGTACACCACTTAAAACCGCTCTCTCTTCAGAGAAGGTTCCATTTACCATCACACATTGTCTTCTGTCCGCCAACCAATTTGCAATCCAGGTCACCACCTCGGCACTCACTCCTAAGCTTCTCGTTTTATTCACCAGTCTCCTGTGTGGAACCGTATCAAAAGCTTTGCTGAAATCCAAGTATATGATATCGAGTGCTCTTCCTTGATCCAATTCCTTGGTTACCCAGCAAAAAAGTCAATCAGATTGTTTGACAGGATCTTCCCCTGGTGAATCCATGTTGCCTCTGGTCCATCAATTCTCCGGACTGTAGATAGTTCACTATTCTCTCTTTTCAGCAGTGACTCCATTACTTTTCCCACCACCGAAGTGAGGCTAACCGGTCTGTAGTTGCCAGCCTCCTCCCTGTCCCACTCTTGTGAAGCGGGACCACCACCGCTCTTCTCCAATCACTCGGCACCACTCCTGTTTCTAGGGATCTATTGAACAGGTCACACAGCGGACCCGCCAGAAACTCTTGAGCCTCCCTCAATATCCTTGGATGAATCCCATCAGGCCCCATGGCTTTGTCCACTTTCAGGTTCTTTAGCTCTTCCCACACATTTTCTACTGTAAAAGGATTTTCATCTATTCCACTTCCCTCCAGTTTCTTGTTGTGTAGAGATGGTCCTTCTCCAGGGTCTTCTTTAGTGAACACAGAGCTGAAGTATTCGTTTAATATTTCTGCCATTTCTTCGTCTCTCTCCACACATTGATCATTACCACCTTTCAATTTCACTATACCACTTTGGACCTTTCTCTTTTCGCTGATGTATCTGAAAAATGTTTTGTCACCATTTTTTATCTCCTTGGCAATCCTCTCTTCCGCTTGACTTTTTGCCAACTTGATTAATTTCTTTGTCTCCCTCAGTTGAATCAAATATTCTTCTTTGTGTTCCTCCCTTTGGGATCTTTTATATTTCTTGAATGCTGTTCTTTTAGCTTTAATTTTGTCAGCCACCTCCTTTGAGAACCAGATAGGTTTCAATTTTCTTTGCTTTTCTTTACATTTCTAACATATAGAGTAGTTGCCTTGGTGATTGCTCGTTTTAGATTGGTCCACTGCTGCTCCACATCTCTCTCGTTCTCCCATCCTTTTAGTTCTTCCTCCAGGTACTTCCCCATTTCCTCAAAGTCCGTGTTTTTGAACTGTAAAACTCGGGTCTTTGTGGTTCTTTTCCCTATTCTTTTAGTGATATTAAACCATACCGTTTGATGATCACTGGTGCTGAGGTGGGTGCCCACCTGGACATCAGAGACATTATCTCCATTAGTGAGCACTAAGTCGAGTATAGTTCCTTCTCTCGTGGGTTCCAATACCATTTGTTTGAACAAAGATACTTGCATGGCATCCACTATTGCTCTACTATTTTTAGTTTCTGCAGATGGGATGGATGACAGGCCTTCAAGAAATATGGACCGAAGACAGTTCTCCTCCCAATGGAGCTCGAATGCCAGAGTCCTGAATTCGATGGTATAATCAGCCAACGGCCTCCCTCCTTGTCGAAGCTGTAGAAGTTTGGAACTCGCGACTACTTGCCTCCCTGGGTCGTCGAACACGGCTTGGAATAATTCGAGGAATTTAGACAGATCTCGTAGGACTGGATCAGCCCGTCGCCAATACGGAGAAGCCCATGCAAGAGCTTTACCCTCCAATAATGACAGGATATAGGTGGTCTTGGTGAGATCATCTGGAAACAAGGAAGCTTGCAGATGGAAGTGCATACTGCACTGGTCGAGAAATCCTTGTCATGATTGAGAGTCTCCAGCGTAGCGTGGAGGAGTAGGTAGAGGAATCACAGTCCGGGTATTACTCTGTACAATTGGAGGTACGGGTGGCAGAACAGCCTGAGCAGCCACCAGAGAGTCCATCCGGGCATTAAGTCTTTCTAGGGAAGCTGCCATGGATTCCAAGATACGCTGTTGTTCCATGACCTTCTGGGCTAACCCGGAAATGGCCTGCCGGGCTGAGGCCTCTGCCGGATCCATGGCCTTAGTATTCTGTTAGTACCTGGAGCGTGGACCCTTGTTCTGAGGTAGAGTCGGTACTGCCGGCAAGGGGCGAACTCCTTGTCGGTCTCTACCGTCAGATGACGAGGCCTGTTGCAGATGTGGATCGGACTTCACCCTGGAAACACGTGATCCCCCAGGGATCCCGTAGGGACACGGCCGCTGGGACTTAGGCGACTCTCTGAAGATAGGAGATGGTCTGGATGCAGGCGCCTCCTGCAGGTCGTGGGTTTCAGACGGCTGGCGCCTCCAGCAGGTCGAAAGTATCTTCTTAAAAAGAAGTTGAAGAAAGTCCAGAAGTCGTCCAAGACTCGGAGTCCAGCAAGCAGTCCAAAGTTCGAAGTCCAAAGCGCGGTCCAAAGCCAGTCCAGAGGTCAAAGTCCAAAACGAGATCCAAAGCCGGTCCAGGGGTCGAAGTCCAAAAGCAGCAATCCAACAAGGAGGGCAGAGCAGAAGCGGGACGAAGAATCAGGATACCAGGAACACAGGAACCAACGAGACCTCAATACTAAGGCAAGGTCTGAGGAGCAGACCTTGCCTTAAATACCAAATCTCTAGGAAGTGCTGCAAAAGGGAGCCACGACACTTCCTGTCGTGGCCCCTTTAAATGCTTGTCTTCAGCCGCGTGCGCGGCCCTAGTGGAGAGGAGAAGTAGGCGGAGCCACGACAGGAGTCGGAGGCCTGCAGCCGGTCGTACAGCGGTCCGGGCCGTGCGGAGAGCGTCTTCTGAGGCTCCCTGCCTCAGTGGGAATCTCTATGGAGCCCCGACGCCGCGGGTGAGTGTCCGGTCCTGGCCGCGGACTGCTGCGGCCGGCGGCCATGACAGTCGGCCCCGGTCGCGGACTTCCCCTGCCGGCAGCCATAACACAAGGGAGTTTGGAAGCTCCCACGCCGCCAATTCGTCCTTTTTCTGAGGGATTAAACCCTCCAAAAACATGATGTTTAAACTGCTTCCTTGCCAGTTTAACTCTGTGGCCATGATGTGAAATTCTATGGCATATTCACCTAGCGACTGGGAACCTTGTCGAAGGTGGAGGAGATCCGAACCCATAGCTGGTAGTCTGCCGGGCTCCTCAAAAACCTGTTTGAAGGCGGAGACAAAACGTGGTAGGTTGGATAGTAAGGGGTCCGAGTGTTCCCATAATGGTGAAGCCCACACCAGGGCCTTCCCATCTGGAAGCGAAATGATGAAGGCAGTTTTAACCGAGTCATTCAGGAACAATGATGGCTGGAGAGCAAAGTGCATGTGGCATTGATTTAAAAATCCCTGGCAGCATTTTGGGTCTCCGGAGTAATGAGGCAGATTGGGTAGATGAATCACCGCACGATTAGATCCAGAGGTAATAGAGGAGGCAGTTGGCGGGGAAGAGGCTTCAAGTGTCTTCAAGAGGTCCTGGGGAGGGTTAAGCGATGAACATCCGTCATCACCAGCTCCAATGAGGTCTTGAGGCTTTGCACCTTCTGGAGAAGACCGGGAATGGACTGGAGTACCTTCAAGTCTTCTGCTTGGGAATCCAGTAGGGTATTCAGTTGGAGAATGGAAGCTGATAATGGCTCCATGAACCTTTGCTGTTCCTGGCTTCTCTGCGCCAGAACCGGAATGGCCTGGAGTGCTGATGTCTAAGCCGAGTCCATGGAGTTAGCAATCTGTTGTGTTTATGGTCTGTTGTGGACTCTTGGTCGAAGTGGAGATGACTCCTCTCATGGGGAGAGGCCCCGTGGTGAACCACAATGATTGGCTAGACTCTAGTAAGCAGACACTGAGGGAAGAAAGCTTTATTATATTGCTGTTGATGAGTTGAATCTTGCCCAAGGAACAGACAGTGCTGTAGACAAGTGAGATCCCAGTAGCTCAACAGTCTCTGTAGATGATAGTCTCACCCAGATGTAGCAAAGGTCTGGTAGTGTTCCGCAGTACGGGATAGGCCGTGAACCTGGAGGGTGGAATTAGAAGAGCTGGAGCGTTGAGGTACTCACAGAGTAGCAGTGCTGATAACTTCCTTCGGTAGTTGAATGAATCGGGGGACCAGAGGTCCAAGGTGCAGGATACCCTGAGTAGAATAGGCCCTCAAGGAGCGAGTAACTAGGAGCGCTGAGGGTTGCTGAAAGAAAGCAGATAGGATCCCCCGAGGAGCAGGTGTCCTTAAGGTTAGGCAGATTAGCCCCAGAGGGCAAGTAGAAGCAAGATACCCCGAAGGGTAGTGAGGGATCAAAGCGAGCAGCTAGAAGCGGTCAGAGTAGTAAAACCATAGTCCTTGCTAACTCACCAGATGATAGGAAGTTGAAGCTTTAAATACCCCCACAGGGGTGGGGGACTTCCGGGGCTTACCAGGGTATTTCCCGCTCTGGCCCCTTTAAGGAAGGGGCTGTTGTCGACATGCACGTCTAGGCGCCGTTAGGGGGAGGAGCTTTGGCGGCGGCAGTGTTGCTGCCACGGAGGAAGGCTTCTCGGCCTCGGAGCAGGCCCTGGGGAGAGCAGGCACGCTGTCTGCCACAGCATCGGCGTTTACGGAGCCAGCGGGCCGCCATGGAGGGAGGTGAGCAAGTCGACCGGCATAACAACCCTTCTAACACACTCATTTTAAGTGTTAGCCAGAAGATACTTCTTTGCTTCCAGAACATTCTTCCTCACCGAAAGAGCTGTTTCTAATAATTGCTGTGTTAGAACTTATTGAGCTGCTGGAATCTCACACTTCACTTGCCCAGAAAGGGAAGCCTGCTTGGCTGTTTTGTTTTCTCCCTCCTGCATATTGTAAGTCAGGAACCTGTGTTATGTTTAAAGCTTTATTTCTTCATTAAAACTGTTGGTGAAGCAATCTTTTTGAGATTTTGCCTGAATCAGATCCTGATAGATTGTGTCAGCCCATCTTAGAGATCCAGCAGTTCAAGCGTATTCTTTTCTTTAGCCTGACTGATTCTGGCTGCAGTTTTTTTTTTCTTCTGCTTTTCAAACAGACCAAGATACTTAGTCACATCTCAGATAGAGAGAGAAATAATAGTAAGAGCCTCAAATAGAGAGAGAAATAATAGTAAGAACCTGGTTGAGCTAGATGTTTGTTTCTTTGATTTACTTTTTGTTAGCTGCAGTCAGTATGTATTTTTGTTCATCTGCAATGCTACTGAGAAGTGACCATACCCTAACCTTACCTTGACCTAGATTTATCAAAATGTAGTAAATATTGCATGCGGAAAAGCGGTAATAGCCTATTTATTACAATGTGTGTTATCTTAGCATAGGTATTACTGCAAAGTATGTTAATTTTTTGCACTAATACCTACATTTTCCTACCTGCAAAGTATTGAGAGAGAGAGAGAGAGAGAGAGACTATTTACAAGGCCCTTCTAGTAGTTAGCTATTTATGCTACTAGGAGGCCCACCTAGTAAATTGAGGTGAGGTTTAGGTAGTAGTGTAGAGGTTAGGGGCCACTTTTACATGCAGAGTGAGATGTACGAACAGAATAGTGCACTCTTGTGAAGATTTGATGTGTTTTGGAGTGAGGAAACTCACACAACGATGATATTTGTACAATGTTTGTTATGGTTCTACCCGCGGTGAGCCGCAGGCAGTCCCTCCACCCACCTGCTTCAGTTTCACGGCAGTCCGCCGCTGTCGCCATCCCCTGCGGCCCGGAGGCTGCAGTAGTTCCTGCCCTGCTCGGCAGGGCCGGTCCCACTGCTGAGCCTCTGCTACCGACGCCATCTTTGCGGCTGAAGCCACCGCTGCTGATGCCGCCCCTGTGGCATGGAAGCCCCGCCAGGATATCCTTCTACGTGACCTAGTGCCGCTTCTGCCGACGCCACCAATGCCTCCTCCATGTGGCCCGGAGACCGTGCCATCGCGGCCTGGACCGCCGCACCCAGTACCACCTCTCGTGACAGGGAGCCATGAGTCTCCTCCTCGAGCGGCAGAGGGAAGACGCTGCTGCCCCGACGTCATCTCTCGGCCTGGAGGCCGCTCCAAAGGCTGCCTAGCCTGTCTGCTTCTGCATAGCTGGGCGCCGCTGTCCAAGGTCCTGCGTTCTCTCTCTGGGCCTTCCTAGGTGCCAGCGCACGCCACTTCTAATGTATTTAAAGGGCCAGTAGCAGGAAGTGCTCCTGGCTCCACCGGAATCCAGCTGGTCTTCATTTCCTGGTTCAGCCCTATATAAGGGTCTCTCTTCAGTCACTCTGGGCCTTCGGATCGGGTTCCACAGTTTCCTGTGCTTCATGACTGGTCCAGGTCCTCCGTGGTCTTCTCCTGCTTTGATGGCTTTGTCTTCATGTTCCTGATGTCCTTCGTCCGTGTTTCCAGATGTCTTCGTGTTCCTGATGTTCTTCGTTCATACCTCCTGATGTCTGATGTCCTTCCTGATGCCTTTTGCCTTCGCCTCTGCCTCGGTTCCTTGATGTCCACTTTCCCGGCGTGCCGTTGTCGTGGTCCGCAACTAGCCCATGGGCGGGCTGTGTAGGGCGCCTCATGGTACAAGGCCATCTACTCCTGCGCAGTGCAAGCCTCCGGAAGACTTCTGCTTGAATCCTAAGTCTTGAATCCTGAGTTGTCTTTGAATCCTTGAGAATCCTGAATCCTGAGCTTGAATCTTGTCCCAGTCTTTGGAGTTCCTTGCATTTGCGTCCATCCATGCCAAAGACTCTGTTCAAACCTGCTCCGCTCCAGCATGGTCTGCGACCAGTCCCACGGGTGGACTGTGTAGGGCGTGCCCCGGTGCAGGCCTCTTCAGTATCTTCGCCCTGTTCCAGTATCAGCTTCCACTATCGCTCCTAGAGTCTGCCTCGAGTCCAGCGACCAGTCCTGCGGGTGGACTGTGAAGGGCGTGCCACGTCGCAGTCACAACCCAGCACTTTGATCCTATGTCTTTATCCTTCGACTACAGCGTCTTGATCCTACGTCTACAGACCCTTGATCCTTTGCCTTCATCTACAGTGTCCTTGGCTGGGTCTTCGTCTACAGTGTCCTCGCCTGAGTCCTCGCCTATGTCTACGTCCAAGAGTCTTCCATGTTCCAAGGTCTCCACCTGCCCTCGTCCTCTGTCCGGCCTGCCGCCCATGCCATTACCCAGCGGCAGGTCCGAAAGGGCTTGGTACAGTCGGAGGACTGTTCATTGATCATCATTGCATTGATGATCATCCTGGGGCGTGCAGGTCCGGTAGAGGGTCAGACCTTTCATCTGCTTGTCTTCGCTCCAGCCTTGTCCTGCTCCTTGATACCCGTGCTTGCACCAGCTAACCTCCCACGGTGTGTCTTGGGGCTCCTCCCTGAGTCATGCCGCGGTCCAAGGGCTCACATCACCTGTTCCAAAAATGACGGCGCCTCCGCGCTCATAACAATGTTCTCTCAACCTAGCTTGATGGACTCTCTACCTGGGTAACATCAAGCTAGGTTGAGAGAACATTGTACAAATCTCATCATTGTGTGAGTTTCTTCACTCCGAAGGACATCAAATCTTACATAAGTGCACTGTTCTGTTCAACCGTCTCACTCTTCATATAAAAGTGGCCCCTAACCCCTACACTACTACCTAAACCTCACTTCGAGTTACTAGATGGGCCTCCTATAGTAGCATAAATAGCTGTTTACTATGGTGCCACCCCCAGAGACTCTCTCTCTCTTTCTTTCTTTCTTTCTCTCTCTCTCTCTCCTCTCCTCTCCCCTCCCCTCATGCCCTTCCCCCACTCTCAGGCCTTTCCCCAGCCTAAAAATGCCCAAAACAGAATTTGCAAAAAAATCACAAATTGCGTTATGGGCATATTGCATGACATTACACAGCTTAATGCTATTGAAAAAGGTGTAGTTATTTTCGGCGTTAAAACTATGCGATATCAGGCGTTATGGATTTGCAAAGCCAGTCCACTTTTACAAAATCCCCGACCCCTCCCCTTTTAAAAATTTGCATCGCACCATGCGTTATGGTGCTTTTCGCATGCGTTAAGGCATTTTTCGCATGTGAAAATGCCGTAACACATGCGAAAACGCCATAACACAAATTGATAAATGACCCTGCTTGTCTGCTGATCCAGGAAATTTCAGCTGCAATGCTTACAAGACAAAAGACCTTGCTATTTGAAAGCTAAAGGAAATCATGACCCTGACAATGGCTACCATAGAAAGTCTTAACAGAGGTGAATAAACCAAAAGTGACATGAAAAAAACTATAATTCACCTTATTGAAACAAAGACAAATATATGATACATTCAAGATCTATATGACCATCATATGAAAACATGTGAGCCTTTATTCACATCCACACTTTCTGTGGACTCAATTGTCAGTCTGAATCAGACTATGCCTGTGTTATAATCATCAGTCATCAAACATTTGTTTTTCAAGAATGATTTAAATGCACCTAAAAACTTGAACTTAACTTTGATTCTTGTGTTCCAATAGCCGCCAGTGTTTTGATTGTCTGCATCAAGGGCATAGAAAATTTAAACAAAAACATATCAATATTGAGTGTCTGATGACAACATGCAATTAAATAGGGGTGTGCATTCGTATTGACCGCATATGTAAAACGCTACGCATATTTTTTTTTAACTTAAAAAAGTGATGTGACATAAACGATCGGATTTCCCACATATCCAACATAGCTATGTTGGATATGTTGGAAATCGCGATTGTTGAGCCAAAATAAAAAATTAAACCCCCTCACCCTCCTTAATCCCCCCCCCCAAGACTTACCACAACTCCCTGGTGATCGAGCGAGGAGTGAGGACGCCATTTCTGCAATCCTTGGCGAGAAGCATGTGACGTCGGCGCCACGTCGAGTGACGCGGCGTCACGTGATTCCCGGCGAGTTCGCGCCGGAAGGCTCGTTCGGCCCAAAAAGAACTTTTGGCCAGCTTGGGGGGGGGTCAGGAGGCCCCCCCAAGCTGGCCAAAAGTTCTTTTTGGGCCGAACGAGCCTTCCGGCGCGACAACGCCGGGAATCACGTGACGTCGGCGCCACGTGATTCCCGGCGAGTTCGCGCCGGAAGGCTCGTTCGGCCCAAAAAGAACTTTTGGCCAGCTTGGGGGGGCCTCCTGACCCCCCAAGCTGGCCAAAAGTTCTTTTTGGGCCGAACGAGCCTTCCGGCGCGAACTCGCCGGGAATCATGTGACGCCGCGTCACTCGACGTGGCGCCAACGTCACATGCTTCTCGCCAAGGATTGCAGAAATGGCGTCCTCACTCCTCGCTCGATCACCAGGGAGTTGTGGTAAGTCTGGGGGGGGATTAAGGAGGGTGAGGGGGTTTAAATTTTTTTTTTTTGCACATATGGACATATACCCAACTCATTTAATTTTTTTTATGTCCATATTGACCGCAAATGGGACCCCCTTTGGACATATTGACATATGGACATAAACTTTTGCTCTGCACATCCCTAAAATTAAATTTGGTAAAGACAATACTGCATCTCAAGCCATTTTAAAGGAGTACATTTGATCGTATTGAGGAATACTCACAAATATATACATTTTAGAGCAATGAACGGTTTAGATAGATGGAAGCCCATCTATTGATCGTTACCTAGGTATATAGCATTTAGTTCAGGGCTTCCCAAACCTGGGACCCCCACAGCCAGTTAGGTTTTCAGGATATCCACAATAAATCTGCTTGTGATAAATTTGCATATCATGAAGATTCAGTATATGCACATTTATCTCATGCATATTCATTATAGATATCCTGAAAACCTGAATAGCTGTGGGATCCCGAGGAACCCCTGATTTAGTTATACATTTATATACATATTATGACTTTTACAGCAAGACAGGGCCATAATTGTTGCAAACATGAGTCTAAATTGAAAATAAAAGGCAGGAGAAAAGAAAAATTTTAAACAGTGAAAAGTTATAGTCAGTAATTCATGCTACAATTGGGTGTGACAAAGGACCTGTCAAATATATGGCGCAGTTAAGATGAAGCAGGCCTGAGTCCATTAGGTCAATCTCCAAGCCCATGTCTGTTTACCTCAGGTCTTCATTACTGAGATACTGGTCTGTTCAGTCTTGTAATGATTCCATACTTAGGGCCCTTTTTTTTATGCCTTCTTGGTTTTGATAGTGATAGGGTTAATTTTCAGCCATCAGCTCCTTCCTTCTTTAGCAGTGAAAGCCCCTCCAGCAAATAGAGGGCCTAGAGGGTTTTCCATCAATGCCCTGGCTTCCACAACATTCTCTTCAGACCCTGTAAAGAGCCCCTTTTAGAGGTCTTGGGTCTCTCCCCAGAGATTTTACTGCTCGTACTGGATGGTTTCATCCCATAGGGCAGTGATGGCAAACTCCAGTCCTCGAGTGCTAAGGACAGGACAGGTTTTCAGGCTATCCACAATGAATATGCATGAGGTAGATTTGCATACCCTTCTTTATTGTATGCAAATCTACATCATGCATATTCATTGTGGATAGCCTGAAAACCTGGCCTGTTCGTGGCACTCGAGGACTGGAGTTCGCCATCACTGCCACAGGGTATAGCGGGTAGGACTACTAAATCTAATTTGTCTAGTCTAGAAATATATTTTCTACTCTTACCAATAAGAAAGAATGTTATATTAGCCCATAGTTTTCAGTTTTAAGTATATAACTCACATTAGTTCTTTTAAAGACACTTGCTCATCATATGTTATATAGATACAGATTCTTTAACAGGGTAAACATTTATTGAGAGACAGAATGTTAAGGTTTTGTCTTCTGGTAAACAGCAGAAGTGCTTACACATTACAAATTAACCAGGTAATTTTTATTGGTATATGACTGTGACATGTTTCATATTCATAGCTGACAGAATCATTTGCTATAGTAGAGGCAGCATAAATAAATCTGTGCAAAAAGAAGCAAATATCTTTTCATTTTTTTCTTTGGGATATGCTTGTACTTACAAAGAATCTTGCTCTGGTTTAACAGCTCATCTCTGAAGAAAAACTGAAGTTGGAAAATATGAAAAGTCATCAATATATTCAGATCTTGGAAGCTAGATTAGAGGTTAGTGTCTGTCAATTTGCTAGTAATTAAACTATTACTTGACTACAAAGGCTACTTGCTATAAGTGCAGATGGCAATTTTCAGTTCATTTCCCTGTTCATTAAAAATATGTTCAATTGTCTCTCATAACAATCAAGCATGCCCCGTCCAAGAATGCAGTCATTCGTGTACTTAGAAGTTCATTTGCCCTTAACTTTCTGGGACTTCATGTCCTTTGGTGAGAAGGAGAGCAAATAAAAAAGAAAAGGGGTTTAACTGTGGAGAGTGTAAAATGGATTTTCCTTTAATAAAATCATAATAGCATAATTCTCTGTGGACAAGCAGGGCTGAATTAGCCATGATATATGGGAGACGTTGTCCAATGGATCACAACAGACCCTTCTTTCTTTGTTCATAGAGCTTTTGCTCTACTGGGCATATACTGGAATTGCTTTTTGAGTTCCTCAGTCTTTTTTTGTCCAAGCATCAGCACAGATGTGTCCCCTGACTCTCTCTTTTTTTCTTGATATCTCTGGTATCTTCGTTATTTCCAAATTTTTCAATTGCTACATTGACTTGCTGCCTCTGCAGGCTCCCATCAACACTATTCAGTGCTATGCAAAAAACCCCCAGAATGTTTTCTTCACACTAAGGATGTCAGGCACCAAGAAGTCCACAATTAGTTGCTTCAAATATTGTGTATGTGATAGGAAAATGTGTATTACAAATGGGCATGACATCTGTTAGTGGTGCACACGATCAAACCATGGCTAGGCAAATTGCTACTATTGTAGCCAGATGTCTCCATGTTCCCAAAAGTCTAGGGTCTGGAAGATGGAGGAACTGCGTAAGTATGAGAACCCTGGCTGCAGTGTAGCCCTCCTACTTGCAGGGTCTCTCAGCAGGCCACAGTCTGAGCTGCACAGGCTTGTGCCGTGAAGACCTTATGACTCAGTACTGCCACTCCTTTTAAAGACTGCCTCACCTGTTACTTCCTGCCTCATCTTGGAGTCTCCCACATATTATATTGTGGCCATTCTAACTCTGCCTTGCTGCAGTGCAAAGCCTTGTTGGTTTTCTGTTTTCTTTGTCTTTTGTTCTTAGTGTGTTCCCAGAATAGTGGCCTTCTTGTCTTTTTGTGCTTCCCTGTTCTGTTTAGTTTTCTTGTCAGTTTGTTCTTGTGTTGTGGCCTCCTCTTTTGTTTGCTCTGTTCCTGTCCTGTCTTATGTCTTGTTTGTGGTGCAGTCCTTGCCGTATGTGTCTGTGTTTGTTTGTTGGCACTTTTGTTGCTCTGCAGCTTTGCTGCCTTAGTGATTGTCCTCCTATAGCCCTGTCCTTCAGTGCACCTCCAGCTAAGTCCTGCCAGCCACCAAAACTAAAGACTTAACCTGAGGGGGAGGTGGCTGGTACAGACAGAAGACTCTGATGCTTGGCTATCCCTATTCCTGAGTACTGTGCTGCTCTTCTCCTGGGGATGACCCTATAACTGGCCAGTGTTGCCTGACAGTAAGTCTCTGAAGAGGCACATCTGGTCCTCCTCTCAGAGCACAGCCTCATTTTGCTCCTCAGATGCCAAGTTAAGCAGGAACTCCTCAGTCTCCCCCATCACTGGAGCAGGATGGAGGCTCCTTCACTTCCTTAGGGTTAAGCATACAAAATAAGCACAATTCTCAGGCACTAGTAAGCCTCTCACAAGCATCACAAAGCTTGGGGACTAGTAAAAATAAACACCACTCTTCAGAGCAGGAGATACAAGTGGCACAAAAGAAACATCAAGTTTTGTTGCCATCAATACAACCGTCACCATATTTAATGGCATCTCGGGCACTGATGCAGTCAATGCACCATCAGTGCACCAGGCTTAGACACCACTGATATTCCTTCCCTTGATGCCTCATTTATTGGAGCAGGCTCCTGCATTGTTGACACACTGGGCTGCAATGCTACTGATGCAACTCTTCACTAAGTCACCAGTTCTGTTACATTTAAGAATGATTTTGGGGCAGAAGGGGATATGTTTCACTTATCTCAGCAAATTTTTAGGGCAATGCCCCATCAAAGTTGCTGGAGCAAGGCCTATGCTTGGACATATCAGATTCCATCTGCTCCGTGGTCACTTTAATTTCTAAACAGACCCCAAGACAAATTTTACAAAGGCCAGATGATGTATAAGAAGATTCCATCCTAGTTTCTGAAGAGGATGTTCCATCTTCAGTGCCTAGCCAGAGGCCATGTCAACCCTTATACCAAGTGGCAGAGTTGTTGAATACTTTCTTTATCTCTCTAGTGGCTAAGAACAAGGAGGATACTCTTCAACCTCTCCTTTCCAGGATATTAGATTTATTCTTGCAAGAAGGAGTCTGTTACTCCTTATCAATGTTACATAAACTTTCTAATAACTTGTATACTAAGCTAATTAAAATTATTCTTCAGTCTGGATGGGATTTTTAAACATTTTTTCATACACTTTGAAACTTTATGAATATAAAATACAAGACAACTTGTTAAATCATTGGGATTTTACAAAATTGAAATCTTTAAAATATTAAAATATATCATAAACTACAGAAATTCCATTTATAAAATGGGAGTAAACACAAGGCCCATAAAATACAACCACTAGAACCCTGGGAAATTAGAGAAATGTCTACTGTATCCAGAGCTGCCTTACCCAGCCAGGAGCACTGACCCTTCTGTCAGCCCCACTTTGTCCATAGCCATCAACTCCAGCTGGGGCATCATTCAGTTCAGCAATAGGAACTAGGGGTATGCATCCGTTTTCGACATATTGGCGATCTGCAACGTATTTTGTCCTATCCGTTAAATACTTGGGGAGGCAAAACGCATCGCGACTCCCCACGTATTTAACTTATTATCCATTTAATTCAGTGCGCCCAGCGGCGCGCGCTTTTCTTCACCCCCATTAGCTACTAGCTACCTATGATTTTCACAAAATGCTTGTTTAAAAAGCCATGTTTTCGAGATCACGTGAGCCAGCGGGGAAGGCGGATGTGGGTGCCCTAGCTCCGGTTGCCGACCCCTAATCCTCACCCATCCCTGGCCCATCTAAATGCTTGGCACCACTGAACAGCCTGCTAGGAAAGATATTACAGCCTCTAGTATTGTCCTGGACCGCGATCATGGCTACCAGAATGGTTCGTAAAGACAAGGACAGGGAGAAGGTTAGAGGCGCCGAGCCGCCATCTTCCCCGGACCGCCCGCAGCAGGGCCTGCCGGTGGTAGGCCCTGATCTTGAGCAGATCAAGACGGCAGTCACGGCGGCAATTGGCCCGGAACTTAAGGCCATTGCAGACCAGCTAGCTGAATTAACGCAATCGTTAACAGGTTACGAGGCGCGCTTCGGGGAGCTAGAAACGAGGGTGTCTGAGACGCAAGACGACCTCGTGGCGGCAAAGAAGGATATCGGGGCCCTACAAACCGCGGTGACGCAGCAGGCCCAACGCTTGGAAGATCTCGAAAATCGGTCGAGGAGGTCGAATATTCGTCTCATTGGCCTCCCGGAGTCGATTTCGGACGCTAACTTACCGGCCTATCTAGAGAAATGGCTCCAGGAACAGCTAACTTTGTCGTCCCAAAATGGTCCGCTGAGGGTGGAGAGGGCGCATCGCTTGGGCCAAAGACAGCTCGAGCAGGCCAGACCGCGCCCCGTGATCGCTAAGTTGCTGAATTACGCGCACAAAATTGAGATCCTGCGGGCCCTGCGAGGCGGCCGGAGTCTGCTGTCGGACGGGCACAAGATTCTCCTGGTCCAGGATTTTTCATCCGGGGTCTCCCAGCGTCGGCGTGCCATGGCCCCGCACTGTTCGCAGCTCATTAACCTGGGCCTCCGGGCGACCCTCATATACCCTGCGCGACTGCAAGTGGCGACTGCCACTGGAGTTAAATGGCTGGAGACCCCAGAGGCAGCCAAGATCTTTGTAGAGTCCACCAAGGCGGGCGTTCCGGCGAACGGGTGAGCGGGCGTGCAAGGGCCCACGTGGCCAGAGAGCTGATAATGTGGTTGAGAGGCGTTGGACTGCTCACCGATTGCAAAGTGTTTCTTTTACCTTTACTTCAGTTTCTCCATGTTCCTAGTTTTTTGGACGGTTATCCCTGCTGGGAGGACGAGTTGGGGCTCGGCTGCGGATTAGAGTGGCGGGGACGTTTTTGGCTCGCTGGTGCTGCGGTTTAACGGCCGGGAGTATGTATCGGACCTGCATGAGATTGACCTGGTTCTTGCCTGGTGGACAGTGGCCCAGTGTCAATGCTGAGAAGACGCAAGCTTATACTTCGGCCCTAGCAGATACGTGCTCTCTCTTCACTGTGACTTTCCTTTTTCTTCCGTTGGATATAACTCGCTGAGAGACAGGCCAGATCTGTGGCGTTTTTTTTTTATTTTTTTTCCTTTTTCTTCCTCTATATACATCATATGGGAGCCTCCCCGGCCGTTTTCCTGGGATTTCTTCTTTGGTTTGTTTGCTACGTATTGAATGGGACCATTCTTACTATGGCTATCTGTACTGCATGGTGACAATCATCGTTTTTTTTTTTGTTGTATTACATGGATATTCTTGGGTTTTAACCTACTGCTTTCTGTGACTGGGATGCGGGGACACTAGGCTGGGGAATTGCACTTGTTTTTTTTTCCACTTATCATCTATAATATTTTTAATCCCTGCCCTGGAATGTTTTTCTTCTGCCGCGCATCAGGCTGTTATTACTCATTTTTTCTGCTCTGTGGTTACCATGTCTACAGTCTGGGGTTGTTTCTTTTCTTTTTATTTCTCTCTTTTCTGCCGCCATTTGCATGGAGGGATGCCTCCAAGGGACGGCCTTAGTGGGGGCCAGATTATTCAAGCAGTGGGGAATTGTAGGGCGGGGTTGGGGGGGGGGGGGGGGGGGACGGCATGTTAGGAGCCCACCTGCGTAGGGGGAGGCTACGTGATCTCTACTCATACGGCGCGGGCTTATGTCTGGCTTGGTGCTGTGTGGTTTGGGGAGACATATGGGGGGGAGAAGGGTGGGGGGGGTTGGAGGAGGGAGGGGGGGAGGGGGGGGACCATCGTCGACTGTATTTTTATGGAGTCCATTCCTGAACTGTACTGTCAAGGTTTTTGTCCTATGTCCCCTGTAGTAGTGTTTGGTGCCTGGGCTCCGGCTGGGAGGGTCCAGGTTAGCTTTCAAATCTATGCTCTGCTTTGTATAGTTGCTCATAGTTTGAGACTTTAGTAATTCCACTCGTGTCGTGTCCTGGAATGTCTGTGGCATAAACTCTCCTGTTAAACGTACTAAAATCTTATCCCATCTTAATAGGAAGGGAGCCCTCGTGGGTTTTCTACAAGAGACTCACCTCACTGATAGCGAACATTTGAAGCTTCGCAAACATTGGGTGGGACAGGTGACTTACGCCTCGGCGACGACCCGGTCGGCTGGTGTGGCTATCTTGTTTCATAAGAATTTGCCGCTGCAGATTAGTAAGGAAATTAAAGATCCGGAGGGGCGTTTTCTTATCATGGTGACCGAGGTTTATCAGCGGCAAGTGGTGTTCTGCAATGTTTACGCACCAAATACCTACAATGCTAAATTCTTCCGGACGATTAATAGGCTACTTCTCCCATATTTGACTGATATCATTATTGTGGGAGGGGACTTTAACACCGTAAAAGATCCTCAAGTTGATGCCTCGCTAGTAATTCGGCGGGAGACGGGGATGGGGAAAGGTATTGAGTTGTTGGAATCCTCCTTACAATTGGTAGATGTGTGGAGGACGCTCCACCCGGGGGTTAAAGAGTTTACCCACCTATCTCGGGTGCATGCGACGTACGCCCGTATAGACTATCTATTACTGAGTGGCCAAGCTTTTCCAATGGTGGGGGAGGCCGGTATTGAAACTATTGTAATTTCCGACCACGCCCCGATATGGGTGGATCTCCAACTTGCATCCATACCTCCGGGGAGAAGGACTTGGAGATTTCCCTATTTCCTAGCTGATGACCCCAAATTTCAGAGTTATCTTTTGGACAAATGGTCCGATTATACTCTCCTGAATCAAGTGCACGAGGAGGATCCCTCTTTGTTTTGGTATACGGCCAAGGCCGTCCTACGTGGGGATATTATTTCCTATGTGGCACATAGACGGAGATCCATCAATGCGCAGGTTTTACAACTTACTAATCAATTACGACGGGTGAAAACCCAGCTCCTTTGTAACAATACCGGTCCCCTTCGTGACCAATATTACTCTCTGCAATGTAAGTTAAATAGTGTTTTACATTCTCGAGCAAAACGGAGTATATTGTATTATCAGTTTCAATTGTACAGGTATGGGAATAAGGCCGGGAAAATGATGTCTAATCTGATCAGGGCCTCCAAGGGGGCACGATATGTGGCGGGTTTGAAGAATGCGTCCGGTCAGGTTGAAAACCGTACCCCGACTATCTTAAATCTCTTCCGTGATTACTATGCTAAGTTATATAGTGCGGGGGATTGGAATGAGGACAAATGCTCCAGGTTTTGCAATGCTATAGCCCTCCCGGAGCTTACATTAGAGCAGAGGCGGACGCTTAATGCCCCCATCACGGATTTGGAAATTAGGGGTGGTATTCTGCATTCCAAACGTCTGAAGGCCCCAGGACCGGACGGCTTTACGGCTGAATTTTATCGCTGTGTGATTGATAAAGTTAGTGGCCCTATGAAGGCTTTTTTCATGGATTTAATTACAAAAGGTGGATACCCCCCGCAGATGAACACGGCCCATATCACTATGATTGCGAAGCCGGGGAAGGATCCCCAGCGTGTAGAGTCGTATCGGCCGATTTCCTTGATTAACTATGATCAGAAGTTGTTGGCTAAGATTTTGGCAGATCGACTGGCAGGCGTCCTCCTGGATTTGGTAGGGACTCATCAGGTGGGGTTCGTACGGAAACGCTATATCCTTTCTAACGTTCGGAAAATTCTTGCGGCCCTTGAACTGGGTCATTACTTGCAGACCCCATCCCTTACGATCAGCTTCGACGCGGAAAAGGCGTTTGATCGGGTGGAGTGGCCATACCTGTTTTATGTCCTCCATCGTATGGGATTTGAAGGGTTCTTTCTCCGGGCGGTGCAGTTGCTCTATACCGACCCTCAGGCTTCTATATTGGCTAATGGGGGCTGTTCGGCTACCTTCCCTATTTTGCGGGGAACGAGACAGGGGTGTCCCCTTTCCCCCATGTTATATGTGCTGCAATTGGAACCCCTCCTGTTGACCATTCAAAATACGAGGGGGATACGTGGGGTCCGGCTTCACAATACCATCTTTAAATGTGTGGCATTTGCCGACGACTTATTGGTGTATTTAACGGACCCTCAGGCTTCTCTTTCCATATTACTGGAAGTCATGGGCAGCTTTGGGGAATTTTCGGGACTGCGCATTAATTGGGGGAAGTCCATGGCGCTTGCCAGCCCGGGGTCGGTGCGAGCGACCTGGCCTGGTTCGTTTCCCCTGCAATGGGCTTCCCCTACGCTTCGATACTTGGGTATTACTATATCGGCAAACCCGGCCAATGTTTATTCGGAAAATATTCCCCCGCTACTTCAGATGACGAATGATTTATTGCAACGCTGGGGGCCGTTGCCTTTGTCTCTTATTGGCCGAGTGAACTTATATAAAATGGTGGTTTTGCCCAAGTGGCTATACGTTTTGCAAAATCTACCAGTCCACCTTGCTCGTTTAGATAGGCGAGCGTTGGATAAGGCCCTAGGACGTTTCCTTTGGAAGGGGGGCAGAGCTCGTATGCCCTTAGCGTGGCTGAAGAGGCGTTGGGGGGCTGGGGGTTTGGGGGTCCCGGACCTGCAGCTATATAATCTGGCATGTAACGCGAGTATTTTACGGGACTGGCTGCTCGACGAAATGGTTTATACGTCATTGGAGGCAGATCGGGCGAGTACCTTCCCTATTGCCCTCCCTTGTGCTCTGCAGCTGGAGAGGCGTAGTTTACCTTATGTGTTCACAGACTCCGTCTTGGTTGCTCCACTTAGGCAAACTTGGGAGGCACTTACCAAAAAATTGCAATTACCCCGAATTTGTGCCTATTTATTGACCGTCGTGGGGAATCCCGATTTCTCTCCGGGTACTCAATCGCGGGCTTTCAGGAGATGGTACACACTGGGTGTCACCTACTTGGGGCACCTATATCATTCTGAGGGGCTGCGACTCACCTGGCCAGAATTCCGGGAATTATATGGCATGGCTAATAAGGATATTTTTCCCTATATGCAATTAGACCATTACATTAAATCTCTACCGCCGGCTTTTTTGCAACTACGGGTCTTTCAGCGGGTGGAGGAGTTGTTGCACCTTTCCCAGATTAAAGCCCCTTCCCTTTCTATGTATTATAAATGTTTAACTAGGCTTGACAGCTTTGATTTTTTTGAGGTCATGGCAGCCCGTTAGACTGCAGACGGGGAGTTTCAGATGACAGCCACTGTGTTACGGACCTGCTACCGGGGGATATCCCAGATCACGAGCAACAGTGCTTATCGTGAACTGCTGTTTAAATTTTTGGGACGGGCGTACATTTCACCACAGCGGGCATATCAACAGCATATTGCGATTTCAGCATGCTGTCTTCGATGTCCGGGCTGCACAGGAACGCTGACCCATGTTTTTTGGTCTTGCCCTGCGGTTTTGCGGTTTTGGTCCCGTATTGCCAAATATATAGCGGGGATATTGGGGGTTTCCATCCCTATAGAGTCCCGGTGGCTGTTGTTTGGTTCTATCCCGGAGCTGCGGCTCCGTGACTTGGGTACTCGCCTTTTTATACAAAAGGCGAGCATGGTGGGGAAGAAGGTCATTCTTGGGCAATGGCGAGAGGTGGATCCAACCTCCTTTTGGGTGTGGAGAAATCTTTTGTTTAATATGATGTATATGGAATCTCTCTCTTCTAAAGGACCTCCACAGCTGCGTAAGAGATTCTTAGCCATTTGGGAACCATATATTCAATCGCTCTCACACCGGGCTCGGAGCCGAATTCTTAACGACTGATGCAGGCCGACTTGAACTGCTGGAGTTTCCTCTTGCTTCACTTACACTGTTGGACGTGGACTCGACTGGTGCTGGTCTGGAATCCCGTGACGGAATTTATTGGACTGGATTGACGGTGGTTGGGGGGGTGGGGGGGGGGCGGGTTTCAGGGTTTTAAGGTTGTTATTATCCTGATAGCTGTCAGTACTGCTGGGGGCGGCGGCAGACGATAATGTGTTGTTGTTTTGTTCTCTGAAAATTTAATAAAATGTTTAAACATAAAAAGCCATGTTTTCAAACTTTTCCTAAATGTCTTGAGATCTCTTTGTAATCTGATCTCTGTAGGCATTGTGTTCCAAAGTGTGGGGACAGCTAATTATAAGGCCCTTTCTCTTACTTGGGTTAGTATTGCCGTTTTTACTGAAGGAATGGTCAAAAGTGCTTTATTTCCTGATCGAAGGTTTCTGTGTGGGACGTGTAGTCATAATGCTGTGTTTAGCCAGTCCGATTTTTCATCATGTATTAGTTTATGTATGGTACATAAGGCTTTGTATTTTATTCTGTGTTCTATGGGTAGCCAATGTAATTCACTAGAGTTTCTGTTACATGGTCCCTCCTTCTTTTTCCAGAGTATTCTGGCTGCTGTGTTTTGTAGTATTTGAAGTGGTTTAATGTTGTGTTTGGGAGACCTAGTAAAAGTGCATTGCAGTAGTCAGTGCTGGAAAAGACTAGTGCCTGAAGTACTGTTCTGAAATGATCTGGTGTTAGTAGTGGTTTTAGCCTTCTGAGGATCATTAGTTTTGCATAGCCATCCTTTAATTTTAGTGATATGTGCTGTTTTAGATTGATTTCAGGGTCCATTATTATTCCAAGGTTACGAACTTTTTCAGCTAGCTCAAATTTCTGGTTGTCTTTTAGGATTATTAGAGTTTGACTGATTTCAGTAGTTTTCCGTTCTAAGTGTAGAGATTCTGTTTTATCATTATTAATCACAAGTTCCTCCTCCTCCACGTCAAAACGCCCAAGTTCCTCCTCCTCCACGTCAGAACGCCCAAGGCATGTTGCCCATAAAGATTCATCTTTTGTGCAATGGGCGAGAGAGGAAGCAGCTGGCATGAGTGACTCTCTGCCCGCCCAAGCAAAGGAGACACCAGCACAGCTGTCAGTGACACGGTATCTCTCAGAGCCAATAGAAAAATGCAGGCAGATCTGCTGGCATATTGGGCACACAAGTCCACTGTCTTTCCACACCTAGCCAAAGTGGCTCAGCAATATCTGTCATGTCCACCAACCAGTGTGACAAGTGAACGTGTCTTTTCAATGAAAGGGGATGTCATGAGCCCTCACCGCTCAAGGCTGGCACCAGAGTTGATGGAAATGCTAGTGTTTTTGAAAGTAAACCTGCCTTTGCTTGGTTTTCCAAATTTTCCCTCTGAATGGCAAGATGAATAAAAGCAATTCAAAGCCCTGTAGCAGCTCCAACTGCTGCCTATGCTCCAGATAATATAAGCACTGCAGCACATGTACGTGACCTCAAACGCTATGCTTGACTGTCCACTGCCCAGGCCATACGTCCCTACAAGGGCCTGACCTCAAACACTGTGCCTGACCGTCAACTGTCCAGGCCTTATGTTCCTACAAGTGTTTGACCTCGATTGCTTTCCCTGTCCATCCAGGCCTTATGTCCCTAGGTGGGCTTGACATCTGTCCTCGACTGCTGTGCCTGTCCGTCCAGGGCTTGTGTTTCTACAAGTGTTTGACCTCGACTGCTGTGCCTGTCCATCCAGGCCCTGTGTTCCTACAAGTGTTTGACCTCGATTGCTTTGCCTGTCTGTCCAGGCCTTGTGTTCCTACAAGTGTTTGACCTTGATTGCTCTGCCTGTCCATCCAGGCCTTATGTCCCTAGGTGGGATTGACCTCTGTCCTCGACTGCTGTGCCTGTCCGTCAAGGCCTTGTGTTCCTACAAGTGTTTGACCTCAACTGCTGTGCCTGTCCATCCAGGCCTTCTGTTCCTACAAGTGTTTGACCTCGATTGCTCTGCCTGTCTGTCCAGGCCTTATGTCCCTAGGTGGGATTGACCTCGACTGCTGTGCCTGTCCACCCAGGCCTTATGTTCCTACAAGGTTTGACCTCGATTGCTTTGCCTGTCCATCCAGGCCTTATGTCAGTAGGTGGGATTGACCTCTGTCCTCGACTGCTGTGCCTGTCAGTCCAGGCCTTATGTCCCTAGGTGGGATTGACATCTGTCCTCGACTGCTATGCCTGTCCGTCCAGGGCTTGTGTTCCTACAAGTGTTTGACCTCGATTGCTCTGCCTGTCCATCCAGGCCTTATGTCTCTAGGTGGGATTGACCTCTGTCCTCTATTTCTGTGCCTGTCCATCCAGGCCTTATGTTCCTACAAGTGTTTGACCTCGATGGCTTGGCCTGTTTGTCCAGGCCTTATGTGCCTAGGTGGGATTGACCTGTATCCTCGATTGCTATGCTTGTCCGTCCAGGCCTTGTGTTCCTACAAGTGTTTGATCTTGACTACTGTGCCTGTCCGTCCAGGCCTTGTGTTCCTACAAGTGTCTGACCTCGATTGCTTTGCCTGTCCATCCAGGCCTTATGACAGTAGGTGGGATTGACCTGTGTCCTCGACTGCAGTGCCTGTCAGTCCAGGCCTTATGTCCCTAGGTGGGATTGACATCTGTTCTCGACTGCCTGTCCGTCCAGGGCTTGTGTTCCTACAAGTGTTTGACCTCGATTGCTCTGCCTGCCCATCCAGGCATTATGTCCCTAGGTGGGATTGACCTCTGTCCTCTATTGCTGTGTCTGTCAGTCCAGGCCTTATGTTCCTACAAGTGTTTGATCTCGATTGCTTTGCCTGTCCATCCAGGCCTTTTGTTCCTACAAGTGTTTGACCTTGATTGTTCTGCCTGTCAGTCCAGGCCTTATGTCCCTGGGTGGGATTGACCTCTGTCCTCTATTGCTGTGCCTGTCCGTCCAGGCCTTATGTTCCTAGGTGGGATTGACCTTTGTCCTCTATTTCTGTGCCTGTCCATCCAGGCCTTATGTTCCTACAAGTGTTTGACCTCGATGGCTTGGCCTGTTTGTCCAGGCCTTATGTGCCTAGGTGGGATTGACCTGTATCCTCGATTGCTATGCTTGTCCGTCCAGGCCTTGTGTTCCTTCAAGTGTTTGACCTCGGATTGCTTTTTGCCTGTCCAATCCAGGCCTTGTGTTCATACAAGGGTTGACTTAGAATTGTAAGCCCTCTGGAAATAGGAAATACCTACAGTACCTGAGTGTAATCGACTATGAAGTGCTGGAAAACGTTTTGAAAATAGCAAGATAAATAAATTAAAAAAAACAAAAAACTTCTGTGCCTGTCCGTCCAGGCCTAATGTCCCTAAGTGGGACTGACCTCTGTCCTCGACTGCTGTGCCTGTCAGTCCAGGACTTTTGTCCTTAAGTGGGAATTGACCTCTGTCCTCGACTGCTGTGCCTGTCAGTCCCAGGCCTTATGTCCCTATGTGGGATTGACCTCGGTCCTCGACTGCTGTGGCCTGTCCGTCCAGACATTGTGTTCCTACAAGTGTTTGACCTCGATTACTCTGCCTGTCCGTCCAGGCCTTATGTCCCTAGGTGGGATTGACATCTGTCCTCTATTGCTGTGCCTGTCCATCCAGGCCTTGTCTTCTACAAGTGTTTGACCTCGATTGCTCTGCCTGTCCGAACCAGGCCTTATGTCCCTAGGTGGGATGGACCTCTGTTCTCTATTGCTGTGCATGTCAGTCCAGTCCTTGTGTTCCTACAAGTGTTTGACCTCGATTGCTCTGCCTGTCTGTCCAGGCCTTATGTCACTAGATGGGATTGACCTCTGTCCTCTATTGCTGTGCCTGTCAGTCTAGGCCTTATGTTTCTACAAGAGTTTGACCTTGATTGCATTGTCTGTCCATCCAGGCCTTGTGTTCTTACAAGTGTTTGACCTCGATTGCTCTGCCTGTCAGTCCAGGCTTTATGTCCCTAGGTGGTAATGACCTCTGTCCTCTATTGCTGTGCCTGTCCATCCAGGCCTTATGTTCCTACAAGTGTTTGACCTCGATTGCTTAGCCTGTTTGTTCAGACCTTATGTCCCTAGGTGGGATTGTCCTCTGTCCTCGACTGCTGTTCCTGTCCGTCCAGGCCTTGTGTTCTACAAGTGTTTAACCTCGATTGCTCTGCCTGTCCATCCAGGCCTTATGAGCCTAGGTGGGATTGACCTCTGTCCTCTATTGCTTTGCCTGTCTGTCCAGGCCTTGTGTTCCTACAAGTTTTTGACCTCGATTGCTCTGCCTGTCAGTCCAGGCCTTATGTCCCTAGGTGGGATTGACCTCTGTCCTCTATTGCTGTGCTTGTCCATCCAGGCCTTATGTCCCTAGGTGGGATTGACCTCTGTCGTCTATTGTAGTGCCTGTCCATCCAGGCCATATGTTCCTACAAGTGTTTGACCTCAATTGCTTTGCCTGTTTGTCCAGGTCTTATGTCCCTAGGTGGGATAGACCTTTGTCCTCGACTGCTGTGCCTATCCGTCCAGGTCTTGTGTTCCTACAAGTGTTTGACCTCAATTGCTTTGCCTGTCGACCCAGGCCTTTTGTTCCTACAAGGGTTTGACTTAGATTGTAAGCCCTTTGGGGGTAGGGAATAACTATAGTACCTGAGTGTAATTGACTATGAACTGCTGGAATCATTTGAAAATAGCAAGATAAATAAATTAAAAAAACAAAAAACTGCTGTGCCTGTCCGTCCAGGCCTTATGTTCCTAGGTGGGATTGACCTCTGTCCTCTATTTCTGTGCCTGTCCATGCAGGCCTTATGTTTCTACAAGTGTTTGACCTCGATTGCTTTGCCTGTTTGTCCAGGACTTATATCTCTAGGTGGGATTGACCTCTGCCCTTGACTGCTGTGCCTGTCAGTCCAGGCCTTATGTCCCTAGGTGGGATTGACCTCTGTCCTCAACTGCTGTGCCTGTCCATTCAGGCCTTATGTTCCTACAAGTGTTTGACCTCGATTGCTTTGCCTGTTTGTCCAGGCCTTATGTCCCTAGGTGGGATTGACCTCTGTCCTCGATTGCTCTGCCTGTCTGTCTAGGCCTTATGTCCCTAGGTGGGATTGACATCTGTCCTCAACTGCTGTGCCTGTCAGTCCAGGCCTTATGTCCCTAGGTGGGATTGACCTCTGCCCTCTATTGCTGTGCCTGTCAGTTCAGGCCTTATGTTCCTACAAGTGTTTGACTTCAACTGCTTTGCCTGTTTGTCCAGGCCTTATGTCGCTAGGTGGATTGACCTCTGTCCTCGATTGCTCTGCCTGTCCATCCAGGCGTTATGTCCCTAGGTGGATTGTCATCTGTCCTCTACTGCTGTGCCTGTCAGTCCAGGCCTTATGTTCCTACAAGTGTTTGACCTCAATTGCTTTGCCTGTCCGTCTAGGCCTTATGTCACTAGGTATGATTGACCTCTGTCCTCTATTGCTGTGCGTGTCCATCCAGGCCTTATGTCCCTGGGTGGGATTGACCTCTGTCCTCTATTGCTGTGCCTGTCAGTCCAGGCCTTAGGTCCCTAGATGGGATTGACCTCTGTCCTCTGTTGCTGTGCCTGTCAGTCCAGGCCTTATGTTCCTACAAGTGTTTGACCTCGATTGCTTTGCCTGTTTGTCCAGGCCTTATGTCCCTAGGTGGGATTGACCTCTGTCCTCGACTGCTGTGCCTGTCTTTCAGGCCTTGTGTTCCTACAAGTGTTTGACCTCGATTGCTTTGCCTGTTTGTCCAGGCCTTATGTCCCTAGGTGGGATTGACCTCTGTCCTCTATTGCTGTGCCTGTCAGTCCAGGCCTTATATTCTACAAGTGTTTGACCTCGATTGCTTTGCCTGTCCATCCAGGCCTTGTGTTCATTACAAGTGTTTGACTTAGATTGTAAGCCCTCTGGGGATAGGGAAATACCTGCAGTACCGGAGTGTAATCAACTATGAAGTGCTGGAAACATTTGAAAATAGCAATATAAATTAAAAAAAACAAAAAACTGCTGTGCCTGTCCGTCCAAGCCTTATGTCCCTAGGTGGGATTGACCTCTGTTCTCTATTGCTGTGCATGTCAGTCCAGGGCTTATGTTCCTACAAGTGTTTGACCTCGATTGCTTTGCCTGTTTGTCCAGGCCTTATGTCCTTAGGTGGGATTGACCTCTGTCCTCGACTGCTGTGCCTGTCAGTCCAGGCCTTATGTCCCTAGGTGGGATTGACCTCTGTTCTCTATTGCTGTGCATGTAAGTCCAGTCCTTGTGTTCCTACAAGTGTTTGACCTCGATTGCTCTGCCTGTCTGTCCAGGCCTTATGTCACTAGATGGGTTTGACCTCTGTCCTCTATTGCTGTGCCTGTCAGTCTAGGCCTTATGTTTCTACAAGGGTTTGACCTTGATTGCTTTGCCTGTCCATCCAGGCCTTCTGTTCCTACAAGTGTTTGACCTCGATTGCTCTGCCTGTCAGTCCAGGCTTTATGTCCCTAGGTGGTAATGACCTCTGTCCTCTATTGCTGTGCCTGTCCATCCAGGCCTTATGTTCCTACAAGTGTTTGACCTCGATTGCTTAGCCTGTTTGTCCAGACCTTATGTCCCTAGGTGGGATTGTCCTTTGTCCTCGACTGCTGTTCCTGTCCGTCCAGGCCTTGTGTTCTACAAGTGTTTAACCTCGATTGCTCTGCCTGTCCATCCAGGCCTTATGAGCCTAGGTGGGATTGACCTCTGTCCTCTATTGCTTTGCCTGTCTGTCCAGGCCTTGTGTTCCTACAAGTGTTTGACCTCGATTGCTCTGCCTGTTAGTCCAGGCCTTATGTCCCTAGGTGGGATTGACCTCTGTCCTCTATTGCTGTGCTTGTCCGTCCAGGCCTTATGTCCCTAGGTGGGATTGACCTCTGTCGTCTATTGTAGTGCCTGTCCATCCAGGCCATATGTTCCTACAAGTGTTTGACCTCAATTGCTTTGCCTGTTTGTCCAGGTCTTATGTCCCTAGGTGGGATAGACCTTTGTCCTCGACTGCTGTGCCTATCCGTCCAGGTCTTGTGTTCCTACAAGTGTTTGATCTCGATTGCTTTGCCTGTCGACCCAGGCCTTTTGTTCCTACAAGGGTTTGACTTAGATTGTAAGCCCTCTGGGGGTAGGGAATAACTATAGTACCTGAGTGTAATTGACTATGAACTGCTGGAATCATTTGAAAATAGCAAGATAAATAAATTAAAAAAACAAAAAACTGCTGTGCCTGTCCGTCCAGGCCTTATGTTCCTAGGTGGGATTGACCTCTGTCCTCTATTTCTGTGCCTGTCCATCCAGGCCTTATGTTCCTACAAGTGTTTGACCTCGATTGCTTTGCCTGTTTGTCCAGGCCTTATGTCTCTAGGTGGGAATGACCTCTGCCCTTGATTGCTGTGCCTGTCAGTCCAGGCCTTATGTCCCTAGGTGGGATTGACCTCCGTCCTCAACTGCTGTGCCTGTCCATTCAGGCCTTATGTTCCTACAAGTGTTTGACCTCGATTGCTTTGCCTGTTTGTCCAGGCCTTATGTCCCTAGGTGGGATTGACCTCTGTCCTCGATTGCTCTGCCTGTCTGTCTAGGCCTTATGTCCCTAGGTGGGATTGACATCTGTCCTCATCTGCTGTGCCTGTCAGTCCAGGCCTTATGTCCCTAGGTGGGATTGACCTCTGCCCTCTATTGCTGTGCCTGTCAGTTCAGGCCTTATGTTCCTACAAGTGTTTGACTTCAATTGCTTTGCCTGTTTGTCCAGGCCTTATGTCCCTAGGTGGGATTGACCTCCGTCCTCAACTGCTGTGCCTGTCCATTCAGGCCTTATGTTCCTACAAATGTTTGACCTCAATTGCTTTGCCTGTTTGTCCAGGCCTTATGTCCCTAGGTGGGATTGACCTCTGTCCTCGATTGCTCTGCCTGTCTGTCTAGGCCTTATGTCCCTAGGTGGGATTGACATCTGTCCTCATCTGCTGTGCCTGTCAGTCCAGGCCTTATGTCCCTAGGTGGGATTGACCTCTGCCCTCTATTGCTGTGCCTGTCAGTTCAGGCCTTATGTTCCTACAAGTGTTTGACTTCAATTGCTTTGCCTGTTTGTCCAGGCCTTATGTCGCTAGATGGATTGACCTCTGTCCTCGATTGCTCTGCCTGTCCGTCCAGGCGTTATGTCCCTAGGTGGATTGACATCTGTCCTCTACTGCTGTGCCTGTCAGTCCAGGCCTTATGTTCCTACAAGTGTTTGACCTCAATTGCTTTGCCTGTCCGTCTAGGCCTTATGTCACTAGGTATGATTGACCTCTGTCCTCTATTGCTGTGCGTGTCCATCCAAGCCTTATGTCTCTGGGTGGGATTGACCTCTGTCCTCTATTGCTGTGCCTGTCCGTCCAGGCCTTATGTTCCTACAAGTGTTTGACCTCGATTGCTTTGCCTGTCCATCCAGGCCTTGTGTTCCTTCAAGGTTTTGACTTAGATTGTAAGCCCTCTGGGGATAGGGAAATACCTACAGTACCTGAGTGTAATCGACTATGAAGTGCTGGAAACGTTTGAAAATAGCAAGATAAATAAATTAAAAAAACAAAAAACTGCTGTGCCTGTCAGTCCAGACCTTAGGTCCCTATATGGGATTGACCTCTGTCCTCTGTTGCTGTGCCTGTCAGTCCAGGCCTTATGTTCCTACAAGTGTTTGACCTCGATTGCTTTGCCTGTTTGTCCAGGCCTTATGTCCCTAGGTGGGATTGACCTCTGTCCTCGACTGCTGTGCCTGTCCTTCCAGGCCTTGTGTTCCTACAAGTGCTTGACCTCGATTGCTTTGCCTGTTTGTCCAGGCCTTATGTCCCTAGGTGGGATTGACCTCTGTCCTCGACTGCTGTGCCTGTCCTTCCAGGCCTTGTGTTCCTACAAGTGCTTGACCTCGATTGCTGTGCCTGTCAGTCCAGGCCTTATGTTCTACAAGTGTTTGACCTCGATTGCTTTGCCTGTCCATCCAGGCTTTGTGTTCATTACAAGTGTTTGACTTAGATTGTAAGCCCTCTGGGGATAGGGAAATACCTGCAGTACCTGAGTGTAATCGACTATGAAGTGCTGGAAACATTTGAAAATAGGAAGATAAATTTAAAAAAACAAAAAACTGCTGTGCCTGTCCGTCCAAGCCTTATGTCCCTAGGTGGGATTGACCTCTGTTCTCTATTGCTGTGCATGTCAGTCCAGGGCTTATGTTCCTACAAGTGTTTGACCTCTATTGCTTTACCTGTTTGTCCAGGCCTTATGTCCCTAGGTGGGATTGACCTCTGTCCTCGACTGCTGTGCCTGTCAGTCCAGGCCTTATGTCCCTAGGTGGGATTGACCTCTGTTCTCTATTGCTGTGCATGCCAGTCCAGTCCTTGTGTTCCTACAAGTGTTTGACCTCGATTGCTCTGCCTGTCTGTCCAGGCCTTATGTCACTAGATGGGATTGACCTCTGTCCTCGACTGCTGTGCCTGTCTATGCAGACCTTACATCCCTACAAGTGCTTGACCTCTAACGCTGTGCCTGTCCATCTAGGCCTTATGTCCCTACCAGGGCTTTACCTCTAATGCTGTGCCTGTCTGTCCAGCTTGGAGCTAGAATATAGTTTTCATGACCTTCATAATACGGGCCATTTTCCCTAGATGTTTCTTAGTTGCCACAATGTTTCTAGTGCTATAAAAAACTGGTGGTAGTTGTACTCTAGTTCATCCTCTGTGTACCCATTGGTTACAGAGGCACTGTAGGGTACAAAGTCAACATAGGTTGATATTGTAGATTTGGACTTGAGTAGCAGTTTTATTATTTCTGAGAGCTCTTCAAGTTCCTTTGTCATCAGCTGAAGTGCATAAGTACAGTCAGTAGCTTCTCGGTATTCACTAGGGATGTGCAGAGGGACTCCATATGTTGCATTCGTGATTCGGATTCGTCGGGGAGCAGATACGTTGCATTTGGCCGTATGGCGCCCCGATGCGTTAATACGGCAATTTCTATTTGTGTGCCAGCTAAAATTCAAATTAACTACAACCCCTCACCCTTCTGAATCCCCCCAAGACTTACCAAAACTCCCTGGTGGTCCAGCGGGGGGTCCGGGAGCCATCCCCTGCACTCACACCCTCGGTACCGGTTTCATCATGGCGTCGATAGCCTTTGTCACAGGGGCTACCGGTGCCATTGGTCAGCCTCTGTCACATGGCCATCGGTACCATCTTGTGCTCCTACCATGTGACAGGGGCTGACCAATGGCACCGGTAGCCCCTGTGACATAGTATGGGCAAAGGCTATCGGCGCCATTTTGAGTAGTGGCATCGGACGGCCGGAGTGCAGGAGGTCGCTCCGAGACCCCCAGGGACTTTTGGCCAGCTTGGGGGTGCCTCCTGACCCCCACAAGACTTGCCAAAAGTCCAACGGCGGTCCGGGAGCGACCTCCTGCATCTCGGCCGTTCGATGCCAGTACTCAAAATGGCGCCGATCGCCTTTGCCCTCACTATGTCACAGGTACCGACTCTCGGCCTCTGTGACATAGTGAGGGCAAAGGCGATCTGCTGCCAGTATTCAAAATGGTGCCGATCGCCTTTGCCCTCACTATGTCACAGGGGCCGACCGTCGGTACCTGTGACATAGTGAGGGCAAAGGTGATCGGCGCCATTTTGAGTACTGGCAACGGACGGACGGCGTGCAGGAGGTCGCTCTCGGACCCCCACTGGACTTTTGGCAAGTCTTGTGGGGCTCAGGAGGCCTCCCAAAGCTGGCCAAAAGTCCCTGGGGGTCCAATGGGGGTCCCGGAGCAACCTCCTGCACTTCGGCCGTCCGATGCCAGTACTCAAAATGGCCCTGATAGCCTTTGCCCATAATATGTCACAGGGGCTACCGGTGCCATTGGTCAACCCCTGTCACATGGTAGGAGCACAAGATGGTGCCAATGGCCATGTGACAGGGGCTGACCAACGGCACCGGTAGTACCTGTGAAAAAGGCTATCGGCTAGGGATGTGCAGAGCAAAAGTTTATGTTCATAAGTCCATAAGTCGAAAGGGGGGGTCATTTGCGGTCAATATGGACATATGGAGAATTCCATAAGTTGAGTCTATGTCCATATGTGCAAATAAAAATTTAAACCCCTCACCTTCCTTAATCCCCCCCCCCAAGACTTACCACAACTCCCTGGTGGTCCAGCGGGGTCAGGACGCCATTTCTGACCTCCTTTGCAAGGAACACGTGACGTCGGCATCACGTCGGAGTGACGCGGCGTCACGTGATTCCCCGCGGGGTCGCTCCGGGATCCTCGTTCGGCCCAAAAGGAACTTTTGGCCAGCTTGGGGGGGCCTCCTGACACCCCCAAGCTGGCCAAAAGTTCCTTTTGGGCCGAACGAGGATCCCGGAGCGACCCCGCGGGGAATCACGTGACGCCGCATCACTCCGACGTGGCGCTGATGTCACGTGCTCCTCGCAAAGGAATTTAGAAATGGCGTCCTGACTCCTCACTGGACCACCAGGGAGTTGTGGTAAGTCTTTGGGGGGGGGGGGGGGGATTAAGGAAGGTGAGGTGTTTAAATTTTTATTTTGGATCAACAATCGCGATTTCCAACGTATTCAACATAGCTATGTTGAATAAGTTGGAAATCTGATCGTTTTCGCCTCATCACTTTTTTAAGTTAAAAAAAAAAAAGTAGCGTTTTACATTTAAGTTCAAAACGAATGCACACCCCTACTATCGGCGCCATGATGAAACCGGCACCGAGGGTGTGAGTACAGGGGATGGTTCCCGGACCCCCCGCTGGACCACCAGGGAGTTTTGGTAAGTCTTGGGGGGATTCAGGAGGGTGGGGGGTTTGTTTAAATTTTTATTTAGGTGGCCGTATAATTCGGCGAAGATTTCGTGTTTTCGTGGGGAATCGCGATACGTTTCGCTTCCCCACGAATACTACGAATAGTGCAATATACGTTGCGGATCGCCAATATGGCGAAAACGAATGCACACCCCTAGTATTCACTAGACATCAATGGAAACACCCCCACTCTAGGGGCGAACCCATTCTAGGGAGCCCTTTCCTGCACAAAGGAATGGGAACTCTCTCCTGGCCAGCCTGTCTTGTCCTATCAGCTTTCTGCCACTCTGCCTTGCTGCCATACCACCAGACAACTCACTTAACTCCTTGTTGGTGTACTTGCCACTATCATGGTTCCTCAGTGTGTTGGTGCTAATCTTTCTGCTTGCTATGTTCCCCCTTCATTGTGCTGTAGGATGTCAATGCTACTTGTCTTGCCGCTTTGCCTGTCGTGCTGCCTTGAGGGTTCATGCATCTGTTATCGGTTGCTCTCTTTTGAAGATGTGGTGTGTTTTTTGACCACTCTCGCTGCTGCTTTGTGCCTCTGTTAAAGCACTCTTGCCACTTCTGGTACCTCACGCGTCACCTAGATAGGATTTTAGACAGTGCTGGGGAGGAGCCGGCTGTTGTGGTACACGTGGGCACCAACGACATAGGAAAATGTGGGAGGGAGGTTCTGGAAGCCAAATTTAGGCTCTTAGGTAGAAAGATTAAATCCAGAACCTCCAGGGTAGCATTCTCTGAAATGCTCCCTGTTCCACGCGCAGGTCACCAGAGGCAGGCAGAGCTCCGGAGTCTCAATGCGTGGATGAGACAATGGTGCAAGGAAGAGGGTTTCAGTTTTGTTAGGAACTGGGGAACCTTTTGGGGAAGGGGGAGTCTCTTCCGAAGGGATGGGCTCCACCTTAACCAGAGTGGAACCAGACTGCTGGCGCTAACCTTTAAAAAAGGAGATAGTAGAGCAGCTTTTAAACTAGAACAAAGGGAAAAGCCGACAGTCGCTCAGCAGTGCATGGTTCGGAGAGAGGTATCTTTAAAGGATACTAATGATGCATTAGAATTAGGGCATCCCGACAGTGAGGTTCCAATAATTAGAAAAGTAGTCCGAGTGCCTGTAACTAAAAACTCACCTGAGCTAAAAATTCTAACTTATCCCTATCAATTAAAAAGCAGAATAAAAATACAAACAAAAACAAACTTTGAAATGTTGTATGCTAATGCCAGAAGTCTAAGAAGTAAGATGGGAGAGAATTAGAATGTATAGCAGTAAATGATGACATAGACTTAATTGGCATCTCAGAGACATGGTGGAAAGAGGATAACCAATGGGACAGTGCTATACCGGGGGTACAAATTATATCGCAATGACAGAGAAGAGCACTCGGGAGGAGGTGTGGCGCTTTATGTCCGGGATGGCATAGAGTCCAACAGGATAAACATCCTGCATGAGACTAAATATAAAATTGAATCTTTATGGTTAGAAATCCCTTGTGTGTCAGGGAAGACTGACAGTGATAGGGGTATACTACTGTCCACCTGGTCAAGATGGTGAGATGGACAGTGAAATGCTAAGAGAAATTTAGGGAAAGCTAACCAAATTGGTAGTGCAGTAATAATGGGAGACTTCAATTACCCCAATATAGACTGGGTAAATGTATCATCGGGTTACACTAGAGAGAGATAACGTTCCTGGATGGAATTAAATTAGGGGTGTGCATTCGTTTTTGAACTTAAATGTAAAACGCTACTTTTTTTTTTTTTTAACTTAAAAAAGTGATGAGGCGGAAAAACGATCGGATTTCCAACTTATTCAACATAGCTATGTTGAATACGTTGGAAATCGCGATTGTTGATCCAAAATAAAAATTTAAACCCCTCACCTTCCTTAATCCCCCCCCCCAAAGACTTACCACAACTCCCCTGGTGGTCCAGCGAGGAGTCAGGACGCCATTTCTGAATTCCTTTGCGAGGAGCACGTGACGTCGGCGCCACGTCAGAGTGACGTGGCGTCACGTGATTCCCCGGGGGTCGCTCCGGGATCCTCTTCGGCCCAAAGGAACTTTTGGCCAGCTTGGGGGTGTCAGGAGGCCCCCCCCAAGCTGGCCAAAAGTTCCTTTTGGGCCGAACGAGGATTCCCGGAGCGGACCCCAGCGGGGAATCACGTGACGCCGCGTCACTCCGACGTGGCGCCGACGTCACGTGATTCCAGCGGGTCGCTCCGGGATCCTCGTTCGGCCCAAAAGGAACTTTTGGCCAGCTTGGGGGTGTCAGGAGGCCCCCCCCAAGCTGGCCAAAAGTTCCTTTGGGTCGAACGAGGATCCCGGAGCGACCCCGAGGGGAATCACGTGACGCCGCGTCACTCCGACGTGACGCCGATTGTCACGTTGCTCCTTGCAAAGGAGGTCAGAAATGGCGTCCTGACCCCGCTGGACCATCCAGGGAGTTTTGGTAAGTCTTGGGGGGGGGGGGATTAAGGAGGGTGAGGGGTTTAAATTTTTATTTGCACATATGGACATAGACTCAACTTATGGAATTCTCCATATGTCCATATTGACCGCAAATTACCCCCCTTTCGACTTATGGACTTATGAACATAAACTTTTGCTCTGCACATCCCTAGAATAAATGATAGCTTTATGGAGCAATTGGTTCAGGAACCGAGAAGAGGGGGAGCAATTTTAGATCTAATTCTCAGTGGAGCACAGGACTTGGTGGAGAGAGGTAACGGTGGTGGGGGCCGCTTGGCAATAGTGATCATAATATGATCAAATTTGATTTAATGACTGGAAGAGGAACAGTGTGCAAATCCAAAGCTCTCGTGCTAAACTTTCAAAAGGGAAACCTTGATAAAATGAGAAAAATTGTTAGAAAAAAACTGAAAGGAGCAGCTACAAAAGTAAAAAAATGTCCAAGAGGCGTGGTATTTGTTAAAAAAATACCATTCTAGAAGCACAGTCCAGATGTATTCCACACATTAAGAAAGGTGGAAAGAAGGCAAAACGATTACCGGCATGGTTAAAAGGGGAGGTGAAAGAAGCTATTTTAGCCAAAAGATTTTCATTCAAAAATTGGAAGAAGGATCCAACAGAAGAAAATAGGATAAAGCATAAACATTGGCAAATGTAAGACATTGATAAGACAGGCTAAGAGAGAATTTGAAAAGAAGTTGGCTGTAAGGCAAAAAACACACAGTAAAAACTTTTTAAAATATATCTGAAGCAGAAAGCCTGTGAGGGAGTCAGTTGGACCGTTAGATGATCGAGGGGTTAAAGGGGCACTTAGAGAAGATAAGGCCATCGCGGAAAGATTAAATGATTTCTTTGCTTCGGTGTTTACTGAAGAGGATGTTGGGGAAGTACCCGTAATGGAGAAGGTTTTCATGGGTAATGATTCAGATGGACTGAATCAAATCACGGTGAACCTAGAAGATGTGGTAGGCCTGATTGACAAACTGAAGAGTAGTAAATCACCTGGTCCGGATGATATACACCCCAGAGTTCTGAAGGAACTAAAAAATGAAATTTCAGACCTATTAGTAAATATTTCTAACTTATCATTAAAATCATCCATTGTACCTGAAGACTGGAGGATAGCAAATGTAACCCCAATATTTAAAAAGGGCTCCAGGAGCGATCCGGGAAACTACAGACCGGTTAGCCTGACTTCAGTGCCAGGAAAAATAGTGGAAAGTATTCCAAACATCAAAATCACAGAACATATAGAAAGACATGGTTTAATGGAACAAAGTCAGCATGGCTTACGCAAGGCAATTCTTGCCTCACAAATCTGCTTCACTTTTTTGAAGGAGTTAATAAAGATGTGGATAAAGGTGAACTGGTAGATATAGTATACTTGGATTTTCAGAAGGCGTTTGACAAAGTTCCTCATGAGAGGCTTCTAGGAAAAGTAAAAGTCATGGGATAGGTGGCGATCTCCTTTCGTGGATTGCAAACTGGCTAAAAGACAGGAAACAGAGAGTAGGATTAAATGGGCAATTTTCTCAGTGAAGGGGAGTGGACAGTGGAGTGCCTCAGGGATCTGTATTGGATCCTTACTGTTCAATATATTATAAATGATCTGGAAAGAAATACGACGAGTGAGATAATCAAATTTGCAGATGACACAAAATTGTTCAGAGTAGTTAAATCACAAGCAGATTGTGATAAATTGCAGGAAGACCTTGTGAGACTGGAAAATTGGGCATCCAAATGGCAGATGAAATTTAATGTGGATAAGTGCAAGGTGATGCATATAGGAAAAATAACCCATGCTATAATTATACAATGTTGGGTTCCATATTAGGTGCTACAACCCAAGAAAGAGATCTAGGTGTCATAGTGGATAACACATTGAAATCGTCGGTGCAGTGTGCTGCGGCAGTCAAAAAAGCAAACAGAATGTTGGGAATTATTAGAAAAGGAATGATGAATAAAACGGAAAATGTCATAATGCCTTTGTATCGCTCCATGGTGAGACCGCAACTTGAATACTGTGTACAATTCTGGTCGCCGCATCTCAAAAAAGATATAATTGCGATGGAGAAGGTACAGAGAAGGGCTACCAAAATGATAAGGGGAATGGAACAACTCCCCTATGAGGAAAGACTAAAGAGGTTAGGACTTTTCAGCTTGGAGAAGAGACGACTGAGGGGGGATATGATAGAGGTGTTTAAAATCATGAGAGGTCTAGAACGGGTAGATGGAAATCGGTTATTTACTCTTTCGGATAGTAGAAAGACTAGGGGGCACTCCATGAAGTTAGCATGGGGCACATTTAAAACTAATCGGAAGAAAGTTCTTTTTTTACTCAACGCACAATTAAACTCTGGAATTTGTTGCCAGAGGATGTGGTTAGTGCAGTTAGTATAGCTGTGTTTAAAAAAGGATTGGATAAGTTCTTGGAGGAGAAGTCCATTACCTGCTATTAAGTTCACTTAGAGAATAGCCACTGCCATTAGCAATGGTCACATGGAATAGACTTAATTTTTGGGTACTTGCCAGGTTCTTATGGCCTGGATTGGCCACTGTTGGAAACAGGATGCTGGGCTTGATGGACCCTTGGTCTGACCCAGTATGGCATTTTCTTATGTTCTTATGTTCTTATGTTCCCTTTGCTCCTTTACAGTGCCTTAGGCTATTGATGCCACTTTGGTGCCACTTTGCCACAGTCTAAGTACCTTGGATCTCTTTTGTTGTTCTAATGATTGCTCCCCAGAAGTTTCATCAAAATTGATAATAAAACCCTAATTCTGCAGCCAAAATAAGGCTGGAAATCCTTCCCCCATTGACTTTAATGGGAACCGGAAAATGAATTCACATATCAACCTATTGGGGCGCCATACGTCCGAATGCAACGGAAATGACCCCCGACAAATACATATCACGAATGCAATGAAAATTTTCCAGCTGCACATCCCTAGGTGGCAGATTTGAAACTGAATGTGGCTGGAGAAGTGAGGTGGAGGAGATCTTGTGTGTGAACATAGGTGGAGATAGGTTCTGTGTGAATTGGGGTGGGTGTAGAGAGAGAGAGATTGCGGTGATGACTTCACCACCTAGGGTGGCTCATCTCCTTGTCTGGCTCCTCTGCTACCTGCCTTGAACCCCTGATCATCACCGACTCCCCACATTTTCAGCCTGCCTCAACTCGGACTGTTCACTGTACTCTGCCAGAAGACCTTCTCCTGCTGGCCCCAGCACCCAAGGGCGCAACCTGCAAGGAACAAGGGCTGGTATAGGTAATGGTCCTGTCCGATCTCCTGGTCCTGATCCGCCTCCTGGCTACGAGTACCACTGCAGGCCTTCCTTCAGTGGTTCCACCACACACTCTAGCCGGCCCAAGGTTCCACGATTCACAACAGTTTGCCAAGGCCATGGACCTGGCAGACCTATCTGGCCTCCAGGCTATTCCCGGCCTGGCTCAACTGCTGCAGCAGCAGCAACACTGCTTGGGCATCTTGGCAGTTACCGTCGATAGATTGACTAACTGCCTGGATTCGATGCCTCCGGTGGCCGCCCCGCCTCTGGCTCCTGCTCCAGCCACCAGACCGGCCGCATCTCTGCAACTACCTGTGACACCCCACTATGCCGAAGACCCTAAACAGTGTCCGGGGTACCTCAACCACTGCTTTATGTGATTCACCCTCCAACCAACACAGTTCCCATCCGATCAGGTTAAAACAACCTACATACTGTCTCTATTGGATGGCAAAACCCTGGAGTGGGCTTCCCCGCTGTGGGAACGAGGTGATTCGCTGCTTGGAAACCTCCAACAATTTGTGCACACCTTTAATCAGGTATTTGACGAGCTGGCCTGCTGAACTCCCGTGGCTGCTGAACTCCTGCATCTGCGCCAAGGCTCCCGGCCACTGGTCGACTACGCTGTCGAATTTCGCACCTTGGCGTCAGAGTTGGGTTGGCGGGAGGACAGCCTACTCAGTATCTACCTGGAGAGACTATCCTCTCGCATTAAGGATGAACTCGCAGCTATGGATCTCCCAGATGATCTCAAAGGCCTGATCGATCTCTCAGGGAGGATTGTTCGCAGGCTTCAGCAATAGGCCCGAGAGATTAAGCCCACCCAGAGACCAGTCGCAGGGGCCCTGTACTTCTCCCGACCAATGGCTCCACCTCCTGAACATCAGCCTAGTCGGGGTGATGAACCCATGCAACTCGGTCGCAACCCTTTTACTCCGGAGGAGAGGAAAATCCACCGTTCCTTAGACTTGTGCCTTTACTGCGGTGGCAAGGGCCACATGTTGGCACAATGCCGGAAGTCACTGGAAAACTCCCAAGTCTAGGCATTACTGGGGAGCTAATCCTAGGCTATGTGAACCCCGCTCCCCAATGCATGGTTTCTGTCTCTTTGGAGTACCCCGGTGGGTCCTTTTCTACATTGGCCTTTATCGACTTCGGGGCTGGAGTCAACTTCATCCTAGCTGACCTGGTCCAACAGCTGCAACTTCGTGTGGTTGCCCGTACACTGCCACTACAAGTATCCTCCATTCATGGCACCCCTTTTCCAGGCTGCATCTCGTCCACAACAGCTCCAGTGATCCTCTGCACCGAGATCCTCTATGAGGAAGAGATCTTCTACATCCTGGACAAATCTATCCATCCCATAGGCCTAGGCCTACCCTGGCTTCACAAGCTCTCTCTACTCATTGATTGGGAGTCCCTACAAATCACAGCCTAGAGTCCAACTTGCTTTACGACCTGCTTGCCTATTCTGCTTCGGCCTAGTATTCCTTTGTCTGCCACCACTCTGTTGCTGCTGCCTCAGTACACGGAATACGCAGATGTCTTCTCCAAGGAAAAGGCTGAGCTCTTGCCGGCACATTGGGCCTTTGATTGTGTCATTGATTTACTGCCTAGTGCTATACCCCCTGGGGGCGAGTTTACCCTTTGTCCCTACCTGAGACTTGGGCAATGTCCCAGTACATCCAAGAAAACCTGGATAAGGGGTTTATCTGGCCTTCTACTTCTCCAGCAGAGGCTGGATTCTTTTTTATCACCAAAAAAGACGGTTCCCTCAGACCCTGCATAGATTATCGGGACTTCAACGCTATCACATGCCGGGACCGATATCCTCTCCCACTCATCCCAGAGCTCTTGGACCGTCTTCAAGGAGCTAGGATCTTTACTAAGCTGGACCTCTGAGGTGCATATAATCTAATACGAATCAAACCAGGCGATGAGTGGAAAACTGCTTTTAACACTTATGATGGGCATTATGAGAATTTAGTCATGCTTTTCGGACTATGTAATGCACCAGCGGTTTTTCAAAACCTAATGAATGAGGTCTTCCGAGACATGTTTCACTCTTCAGTGATTGTGTACCTCGACAATGTGCTCATATACTCTAAAGACTTCACCACTCATCGACAGCAGGTATGCCAAGTGCTGCAGCGACTCCGTGAAAACCGCCTGTTCGCTGAACTAGAAAAGTGTGTATTTGAACAAAAATCCTTGCCATTCTTGGGTTACATTGTGTCAGTCCCAGGATTTCATATGGACCCAGAACAAGTGTCTGCCATTAAAGACTGGCCTTGGCCGGTAGGAATAAAAGCCCTTCAACGCTTTCTTGGATTTGCAAACTTCTACTGGCATTTCATTCCATACTACTCACAGAAGGTAGCTCCACTCACTGCCCTAACCCAAAAGGGGGTCAATGCCAGTGAGTGGTCCATGGAAAACACTCCAGGCTTTTGAGGAGCTAAAATAAGCCTTCCTGCTTGTTATGGTTAATGGTGTTTGGGTGGATCCTTGGACACTGTGGCAGCTGACCACGCCCATGGGGGCAGTCCTGTGAGGGACCACGGTATCAGGCTAGACTCTGGACATACAAACACAGATTTGAATCTTTTATTAAAGAGTTTGAGTGACCACCAGAGCTGGCAGTAGTGAGTAGTGGTTATAGAGCCCGGCTGGGCGCGTCTCACACAGAACGCTGGAGCAGCGGATCCTCTGCAGGGCAGTGCTGTAGTGGAAAGAGACTGAGAGTTATGAGCACACAATAAGAATAGCATTCAGAGTCCCAATGTAGAAACAGGAGAAGCTCCAAGACAGGGAGAGCAGGCCCTCGAGGAGCGAGTACCTGATCCCTTAGAGCAGAGAGACTCGGTAGCATTGTACTTACTTAACAGTAACAGAGATTCCACTAGCCGAGAGGTCTGGCACCGGAGCAGAGAGCAGGACCTCGAGGAGCGAGTACCTGGTTCCAGTGAAGCAGTACTGTGGAAAGAGATGGTTTCTGTTCTCACTGATGGTAGCTGTAAGTTAGTTCTTCCAAGTAGAAGGGCAGAGATTGCAGGCAGCGACACAGGGAACATGGGCCCTCGAGGAGCAAGTACTGGTTTCCTGATAGCACCTGAAAGAAGCAAAGAGGCCCCTGAGGCGTGGGTACCCCGTTAGAGGCCCCAAAGGGTAGTAAGAGTTCCAGATAGCGCTGGAGTGGCAGAGTAGCTTAGGAACTGAGAGCGAATCCCATCCGTAAGAATTCCTGTTGCTAACTCAATGAGCTAACGAATACTGTAGGCAGATATACCTGGAAGTTGTGACGTCAGAACAGGGGGACGCCCCTGAGGTTTGCACCAACGTAGAGTTAAAAATAAGGGCGGCATGCACGCACGCATCCTAGAGGTACCTTGAAGGAGAATAGCGGGAGGCAGCACTAAAGCCGCTCCGGGGACACCGGAGAGAACGGCAAGCAGACGCCGCGGTGGCCATCAATCCAAGGTGAGCGGGAGGAGCCGAAAGTAGAGAAAGGTAGGCAGGGCAAAGCCGTCGAAGACCGACGGATGTAACACTGCTTGACTCTTGTCTACACCACCCAGATCCCATGCGACCCTTTGTGGTAGAGGTAGACACCTCAGACATTGCTGTGGGGGCCGTCCTCTGCCAACTCTCTGATAAGCGCTCGCTACTTCCTTGCTCTTTCTTCTCTCGAAAATGTACCCCTGCTGAAAAAAATAACAGTATAGGGGACAAAGAACTCCTAGCCATTAAGATGGCATTTGAAGAATGGCGCCAGTGGCTGGAGGGAGCCCAGCATCCAGTGGTGGTGTACACCGATCATAACAATCAGGAATATTTGTGTCGAGCACAGCGACTAAATCCACAACAAGTTCGTTGGTTCTTGTTTTTCAGCTGTTTTAATTTCTCCTTATGCTACAGACCAGCATCCAAGAACATCTGAGCAGATGCTCTCTCCTGCACCCCAGAATCCGAAGACTCACCCACCTTGCCACACTACATTCTTGACCCGGCTAAAATCCTTTTTGCGGCCACCAATGCAGCTCCCGTGGGTAAGATGGTAGTACCCCTCTGCCTACGCAAGAAGGTCCTTTCCTGGGTCCACGATTCTCTTACAGTAGGACACCTGGGCAGAGTTCAGACCCATGAGCTCTTGTTTCATTACTATTGGTGGTCACACGTAAATCAAGATGTCCGTGCATACGTAGACTCCTGCCCAACCTGCGCCAGACAGAAGCCCTTACCTGGATGTCCATGGGGGTTCCTAACCATACCCGTAGAACCATGGACTCATGTCACCACGGACTTCATAGTTGATCTACCACCATCAGAAGGGAAACAGGTCATCTGGGTCCCGGTAGACAGATTCTCCAAGATGGCTCATTTCGTAGCTCTCTCGAAACTCCCCACTGCACCTGAACTCGCACAACTCTTCACCAAGCATATCTTTTGCTTACACAGATTACCACAACACATCTTCTCTGATCAGAAGTCACAATTCACAGCTAAATTCTGGAAGGCACTGTGCAGAAAATTTGGGATCCATACACATACACACACACACAGAAAGAAGATCGGCGCAGCCAGTCTAGCTGATCACGTGGCCGAAGAAAGGAAGATCGGTGCAGCCGGAGACCAGCCGCCGAGACTTAAGGGGCACCGCGGCAGGCAGCCAGCCCCCGACTCTCCCTGCCTCCCCCCCAGTGCCACCCTCCCGATGCCCCCCCTGGAGGTCCAGCGGAGGGCCCAGGAGCAATCTTGCCACTCCCGGGGCCTCGGCTGCCACTAGCAAAATGGCGCTGGTGGCCTTCAGCCCCTGTCACATGGTAGGGCTAAAGGTCACCGGCGCCATTTTGCTTAGTGGCAGCGGAGGCCCCGGGAGCGGCAGATCGCTCCCGGGACCTTCGCTGGACCACTAGGGGGGTGTCGGGAGGGTGACACTGGCGGGGCGGCAGGGCGAGTCGGGAGCTGGCTGCCTGCCGCGGCGCCCCCTAAATCTCAACGCTTGGTCTCCATCTAGGCGAGTCGAAGGCTGGCAGAAGTTTGAAAGGTCACTTTTTGCCCTTTCAAAATTCTGCTGCCTGCCGCGGCGCCCCCTAAGTCTCGGCACCCTAGGCACAGGCCTAGCTCGCCTAGTGGTTCCGCTGGCCCTGTATATGCACAGTAGGGATGTGAATCGTTTTTTGACGATTTAAAATATCGTCCGATATATTTTAAATCGTCAAAAATCGTTAGGGCCACGATACAATACCAATTCCCCCACGATTTATTGTTAAAAAATCGTAAATCGGGGGAAGGGGGAGGCAGGAAAACCGGCACACTAAAACCCCCTAAAACCCACCCCTGACCCTTTAAATTAAATCCCCCACCCTCCCGAACCCACCCCCCCAAATGCTTTAAATTACCTGGGGATCCAGCGGTGGTTCAGAACGGCGGCGGTCCGGAACGGCCCCCTCAATTGAATCCTGTTGTCTTCAAGCCGGCGCCATTTTGCAAAATGGCCGCCGCAAAATGGCGGCGGCCATAGACAAAAACGATTTGACGCAGGAGGTCTTTCCGGACCCCCGCTGGACTTTTGGCAAGTCTTGTGGGGGTCTGGAGGCCCCCCCAAGCTGGCCAAAAGTTTCTGGGAGTCCAGCGGGGTTCAGGAAGCGATTTTCTTGACCGCAAATCGTTTTCCGTACGGAAAATGGCGCCGGCAGGAGATCGACTGCAGGAGGTCGTTCAGCGGGGGTTCCGGACCGCCGCTGAACGACCTCCTGCAGTCGATCTCCTGCCGGCGCCATTTTCCGTACGGAAAAAGATTTGCGGCAAGAAATCGCTTCCTGAACCCCGCTGGACTCCCAGAAACTTTTGGCCAGCTTGGGGGGGCCTCCTAACCCCCACAAGACTTGCCAAAAGTCCAGCGGGGGTCCGGAACGACCTCCTGCGTCGAATCGTTTTTGTCTATGGCCGCTGCCATTTGCGGCGGCCATTTTGCAAAATGGCGCCGGCTGAAGACAACAGGATTCAATTGAGGGGGCCGTTCCGGACCGCCGCCGTTCTGGACCACCGCTGGATCCCCAGGTAATTTAAAGCATTTGGGGGGGGGGGTTCGGGAGGGTGGGGGATTTAATTTAAAGGGTCGGGGGTGGGTTTTAGGGGGTTTTAGTGTGTCGGCTCACGATTTTAACGATTTTCACGATAGTTACACACCCAACGGGCAACAATACGATTCCCTCCCCCTCCCAGCCGAAATCGATCGTTAAGACAATCGAGGGACACGATTCACATCTCTAATGCACAGATTCAAGAGTATTCTTAGCTTCTAAGACAACTAATTCCTGAATAATATTATAGGGCAATCCTGGTAATATAACAAACTCCATAAACAGGGATGGAGGTAATGGCAGAGGGCAGCTACTCTGGTGCACTTCAGTGAAGATGTCTCCACCTCCACACCTGACTAAAATTCAGGACTCCCTAACAGGAGAGAGAAGCAGGCAGGTGGAGTAACAATTAGACTGCTCCCCCCACTGCCTCATTGCTTGCTTTCTTTGACCCTGGTCAGCAGTAGAAGAAGAAGAGGAAGGCCTGCTGAGCTGTTGTCTTGCCTTCTATAGCTGATTGGTTCACTCTGTTTACAAGGAACCAAATAGCTGAGGGAGGCAGAATGAATCTTTTGCTAGGCATCAGTTGCAGGAGGTATTAGAAGGGGAAAAAACAGTGTGGGGGCATTGTGTTTGAGCAGAGAGAGGAAATAAAGTGGGAGCACTGATTAGAGATAGGGGAGCAAACACAGCGGAGATTGTGTACTGGGGGAGAAGGATGAAAGCAGGAAGAGAGAGGTAAAAGGCATGGGGTGGAGAAAGATGAGGGAAGGAGAGAAGTGATCACTGGGTAGATATCAAAGAGAAGACAGAATTGGGTGGAGGAGAGAGTTGAAAGCACAAAAGCAAAGAAGGGTGAAAGCACATAGGAGGTAAGATAGGAGAGTTCTGGGCAGGTAAAATACTAGTTGGGAGAGAAGTGAGAGCACTAATCATGGAGGTGTGGGATGAGAGCTGTGAGCAAGGAGAGAGGTGGAATGTAAGATGAAAACCCAGGATGGGGGTGTGTGGAGTGAGAGCACTGGGTGGTGAAAGAGCGGGACAAAAGCACTGGGTGAGGGTGAATTATGGAGTGAGAGCCCTGGCCATTGTGGATATGGGATGAGATCCCTAGGCATGGTGTGTGTGTGTGTGTGTGTGTGTGTGTGTGTGTAGGGGGGTGAGCGCATTAGGCAGAGGTGGGAGTGTAGGGTGAGACCACTGGGTAGAATTATATTTCATAATAAAAAATCTCAACCAATAGATCTTCAACATTTGGTACCATAGGGATCCTCTTTGTCGGCAACCCTTTTTAATGTTTACATGCTTTCTTTGTGCAGAATTTTATCTGGTTTCAGTCTTACGCATTTTATTTATGCTGACGATGTTCAAATTTTAATTCCAATTGAAAAATCAATTGATCTAACGCTTAAGGTTTGGAATATATACCAATCTGCCATTCATAAAGTTCTATCCAAAATGAATCTTTCTTTGAATGCAAAAAAGACTGACATTTTATATATCGTCCCTAAATTAACCCAGTCAAAAGAAGTTGAAATTCAGGAAGCTGCCAAAAATTATCCCATCTCCCTGGAAATACGAGATCTTGAGATCTTCTTTGATTGTGAATTCACACTGAAAGCTTGCATTAAAAAAATCATTAATGATGGGTATTTTAAATTAAATGTACTTAAAAGCTCTGGGGCGGATTTTAAAAGGCCCGCGTGCATAAATCCTTCCGGATTTACGCGCACAGGGCCCTCGCGCGCTGGTGCGCCTATTTTGCATAGGCCGCCGGCGCGCGTAAAGCCCCGGGACACGCGTAAGTCCTGGGGCTTTCGAAAAGGGGGCGGGAAGGGGGCGTGTCCGGGGGCGTTCCCGAAACGACACGGCGTTTCGGGAGCGTTGCCCCGGCATTTCGGGGGTGGGCCCGGGAGCGTGGCGCCTGCCCGGGGGCATGGTCGAGGCCTCCGTACCAGCCCCCGGGACCGGAGGACGGAGCGGGGCTGCCGGCGACGCGCGCAAAGTTACGCCTGCTTTCAGCAGGCGTAACATTGCGCGCGTAAGGGGGGGTTTAGATAGGGCCTGGGGGGGTGGGCTAGGTAGGGGAAGGGAGGGGAAGGGGAGGGGAAGGTGGGGGGAGGGCGAAGAAAAGTTCCCTCCGAGGCCGCTCCGAAATCGGAGCGCGCATCGGAGGGAACATGCCAGCTTGCGCTGGGCTCGGTGTGCACAGGTTGCACAAATGTGCACCCCTTGCGCGCGCTGACCCCGGATTTTATAAGATACGCGCGGCTACGCACATATCTTATAAAAATCCAGCGTACTTTTGTTCGCGCCTGGTGCGCGAAAAAAGTACGCGCTCACGTATTTTTAAAAAAAATCTGCCCCTCTGGTTTATAAAAATTAGATTACTGTAATTCACTGTTTTTAGGCCTACCAGCAAATGTGACAAGACCACTACAACTATTTACAAGAAATCTGCAGCTAGACTCCTAACAGGAACTAAAAGATCTGATCACTTTACACCAATACTGAAATACCTCCAATTGGTTACCTGTTAAATACAGGGCGGCAGCATAACGTTTATTGCTAATTCATAAAACCCTCTACAATGAAAAGATAGAATGGTTAACCTCTACACTACATTTTCATATCCCATCAAGAATCACAAGATCAGCAGGTACAGGGATGTTACCTATACCTTCTCCAAAAATTGCTCATTTAAATAACATCAGAGAAAGGGCTATTTCCATTGTAGGGCCCCCAGCTGTGGAACTCTCTACCCCAGGAACTACGGTTGGAATCTGACATCATAATGTTTAAAAAGGGTATTAAAACATGGCTATTTAATCAACTTTAACCTAAGGATTATACTCACCTTTAATTTAAGCACTTAGTTAATTATTTTATCTCTGCTCTTACTGTTTCTTGCCTCTTTACTGTTTAAATTTGTCTATTTATTTTACTATTTATTTGTTTTAGTAGTTTTTTATGAAACTCTGTATTTTCTTCTCTCCTTTTAATTTTGGAAACACAAATATTTTTAAACGAATATTTGTTAACTATTGTAAACCGATATGATATGTTCTCATGAAACTTCGGTATATAAAAATTATTAAATACATTTTTAAATACATTTAAATTAAATGTACTTAAATACATTTAAATTAAATTTAAATACATTTAAATTAAATGTACTTAAAAGCTCTGGGGCGGATTTTAAAAGGCCCGCGTGCATAAATCCTTCCGGATTTACGCGCACAGGGCCCTCGCGCGCTGGTGCGCCTATTTTGCATAGGCCGCCGGCGCGCGTAAAGCCCCGGGACACGCGTAAGTCCTGGGGCTTTCGAAAAGGGGCGGGAGGGGGCGTGTCCGGGGGCGTTCCCGAAACGACACGGCGTTTCGGGAGCGTGCCCCGGCATTTCGGGGGTGGGCCCGGGAGCGTGGCTCCCGGGCCCACCCCCGGGAGCCACGGGGGGTGGGCCCGGGGGTGATCAGACTGGGGAATGTGGGTCGATGTGGTCTGGTCACCGATGTGACCAGACTGGGGAATGTGGGTCGAGAAAACTGGGCTACTTGACAGGGGTGGCCCAATGTTCCATCGCAGTGACCAGACGGGGAAATGTGGGTCGAGAAAACTGGGCTACTTGACAGGGGAATATGGCATGAGAGCATTGGGTAGGGGAAGGAGGTATGTGTGTACTAGCACTCCATGCCCCAAAATTTCCCCTACATACCCATTTAGTATGACACTGTTATGCACAATCACTCCATTATGCAAATAAATGTTTATAAAATAACATATATGCATGTACATGCTACTTATACACGTTTTTCATGTGTAACCCCCTTGTAACTCTTTGATAATTACCCACATAGGGGTAGATTTTAAGAACTTGTGCGCGGGCATCCATGTGTGCGCTACACAGCGTGCACACATGGACGCACGATTTTATAACATGAGCGCGCAGGTGTATGCATGTTATAAAATTGGGGGTTGGTGCGCGCAAGGGGGTGCAGACTAGTGCATCTTGTGCACCGATGGCCGCGGCCTTCACCCATTCCCTTCCCCTTACTCTCTCCTTCCTACCCCTTCCCCTAGCATTCCCACCCCCTAGCCCTATTCTAACCCCCCCATTCCTTTAACTTACTGTTTGCGCCTGCCTTGGGGCAGGCGCAGGTTGTGCATATCGGCACCCTGCCGGCACATGATCCCCTGGCACAGCAGCAAATGGCCGCTGTGCCAGGGACCTCTAGCTCTGCCCTGCCCCCACCCCGCCCCTTTTTCGAAGCCCCGAGACATACATCCGTCCCAGGGCTTTACGTGCATCGCCGGTCCTTTTTAAAATAGGTCCGGAGCGCATAACCCCACCTACGAGTGTAAATCCTCTGGATTTATGCACGTAGGCACTTTAAAATCTACCCCATATTGTTTAATAAATGACTAACTGATTGCACTGATTTGTATATTTAAGAGCAACTCCCCTTCATGGGGTGCACTGAATAAAGTCCCAGACCTCTCTTACTCTCAAATATGTATCACAAAAATCCCTGGGGACACCAGGGTTCATCCAGTGGAGGAGAGGTTTAACCCCCTGGGCTCCTGGTGCTATGGTGGGTAACACAATCTTGGTCTTCAACTTGCATCCCAACTGGCTCAATCTGGTCAGTATACTCACAGCATAGGAGGTCTTCTAGGGGATACAATTTGTAAGAAACTACAGACTCATTAAGGATGGTGTTCAATTAAAAGTTTACTTAAAGTTTGAAAAATAAAATCCAGGCCAAAGTTATCAAAATTAAAAATAATATCAGAAATATTAGAATAATTAACCCGAGTCTCTTTATCCATGATGCATCCCAAGTTTTTCTTTCTCTAGCATCTGAATGGGTGTCCAACTTAAAGAATCTTCCCCCATGAAGGGAAGAGTAGTGCTCTAAAACAACCAACATTAACTAGGTGCTGGGTAATAATGAAAAATCCTTTTGAAGAAAACTAGATAACCTCAAAATGTCTCTCAAAAATAATCAATAATATCCAGGTCTTCTCCACTGCTGTTTTCTAGACACAAAGGCAAGGAAAACCCTAAGATACAGTTCTTCAAATGTCAGGAGTGGGGAGGTGCCCCCTCTTCCAGTAAATTAAGTCAAAGTCAAAAAATATCCAAAAACTCTGAAATCCTCAAACTCTTCCAAAAATCTCTTCTCAAAATGCTGCACTCTTCAACTCTCCAGCAACTCCTGAGTCAGTCAACCGTGAAGCAGCCAAGATCCTCTGGTCAGTCCTCTTGGCAAGAGGCAAAGACCCTCCCACTTGGTCAGCCCACCAGAGAGCGGAAAGACTCCTTGATCAATCTTCTGAGAAGGACAGAAAGAAAGACCCTTTGCACATACTCAGAGAGAAATTTATATCCCTGAGCCACAGCCCACAAAAAGGTGGGGTTAAAGCTTGGGGAACACACCACAAAATGCAAAAGCCCCAGATGAACACAGGACAAAAATATTACTGGCAGGCTAGGTGAGTGCAACTGTTTTTTAAACATTTGGGGGTAGATATTCAAAAAAATATCCCTTTAAGTTAGCCAGCATTCATCAAACTATCACATGCAATAGGAAGATGGGTGTGTTTTATGGGTAATAGCCTATTTATTACAAAGTGTGCTTTGCATAGGTATTACTACAATAACATTTTCATACTTTGTGGTAAGTACTATAATTCCTACCTAAAACCATTGAGAGAAAGAGGCTAGCTATAGGCCCTTATAGTAGTTAGGTATTATTTATACCTCTATATGAGGCCCACCTAGTTACTCGAGGTGAGGTTTAGGTAGTAGTGTAGGGGTTAGGGGCCACTTTGACATTCAGAGTGAGACATACGAACAGAATATTACACTCTTGTGAAGATTTGATGTCCTTTGGAGTGAGGAAACTCACACAAAGATGAGATTTTTACAATGTTCTCTCAACCTAGCATGATGTTACCCATAACCCCTATACTACTACCTAAACCTCACCTCGAGTAACTAGGTGGGCCTCATATACAGGCCGATTCAGTAAAAGTTGTGGGAGGTGTCCCTAGTGCCTCCTTTTTGACAGCAGCAGCAGCTGTCAGTGGGTTTGACAGCAGATGCTCAATTATACCGGCGTCGGTTCTCAAACCCACTGATAGCTATGGGTTTGGAAAATGGACACTGGCAAAACTGAGTGTCTGTCTTCTGGGCAGATTTTTACTTTCTTGGCCTCTGACTTAATGTTGCTATGATATTAAGTCTGAGGGTGTACAGAAAAGCAGCTTTTACTGCTTTTCTGTGCTAGCTGAAATTAATGCCAGCCTTTGGGCAGGTGAGAGAGAGAAAGACTGGTCATAATGTCATCTCCCTAGATAGGTATTTGTATCCCTGTAGTAGGCCCACCTAGTAACTCGAGGTGAGGTTTAGGTATCAGTGTAAGGGGTTAGGGGCCCCTTTGACATTCAATGTTAGATGTACGAACAGAACAGTGGTCTCTTGTGAACATTTGATGACCCTCGGAGTGAGGAAACTCACTCCAAGATGAGATTTGTGCAATGTTCTCTCCACCTAGCTTGATGTGTCCTTGATGTGTCCTTACGATATGGTGCTATTGCATGCAAAAAAGCTTTAGCACATTTTGACCCCCTAAGTGCCATTTCAATATCAGCCTCTTCATATCTTAGTACATGTTAATATATTCATAATATTGTTTATTGTTTCTTTTTATCAGGAACTGCAAGCCCTTATTTTGACAAAGATAAATGAACTTCAGGCTTTTCAAGAGACAAGTGTTTCTCTGCGACATGAGCTTGATTCACTCAAAGCAATGTTGGAGAAAGAAGAAAAACAGTAAGAACATTTATTTTAAAAGTTTGAATATACTAAGTCCAAAAGATCAACTGTTTGAATGATTCTCAGCCTATGGGTCAGGCCACTCAAAACTAGGTTATACAGTGAAATTTTAGTAAAGAAAGTAAAAGCCCCAGCCACAAAAGACTGATTTGTTGATATTTTTAAGTTTAGGAAAATTGTCATTAAATCATATTGCAATTATCTGGGTTACGGGAATAGCAACATAACTGTAAACCCTCACCACCACTAGAGGAGAGGGCAATATAAATAACATAATATACATTCAAAAAGGAGACAAGCAAAAATGATAACCTATTAACATAACATTAAAAAAGATCTTAACATCATGTTTAAAAAAGATTGTAATGTAATGGTGCTTCTAATTTAATATCAATGTACTTCAAAACATTTCCATTGATTCTCATGAGATTTATTAATGATTCCATTTATATATTACATATCCCTAAACAAACATTGATATATAGCAATTTACACATTACATACATGTCAAGAAAATATTAGCATATGTTAACCCATTAAAATCCATGCTTATTTGAAAACTCGTATATAACAATATTAGACATCAAGAAATGAAAATATCAACTAAAGTGCTTTCATACTGTGCCCCATTCACACAAAACAACACAAACCTATACTGAAAACAATCACTATTCTTCTTCATGCAGTCTCTGTTTCCAAAGGGTATGGAAACCTCTATTGTTCTCCAAACTCTTCCCATCTTCCAAAGATATTAGTTTTTTACCAAATAATTCTGATTTCCAATATATGAGAAAAATCTTTTATTACTCTCAATATTCCCCAACATGGGTCCCTCATTTTGCCTAACCTGGGCTTCTTTAGTGGGATTTATCCTCCAACGAATATTCATGAAATTTTATAGTGACCTTCAATGCAAACAGACAAACCTCTTCATAATTGCTTACCCACCAATTCACCACACAACATATTACTGTAAACAAAATATCAAATTCAATCAAAATTACAACAGTTCTCATAATTACTGATTTCACTGGCACATGATAAGAAATTCCAAAACCTGACTATTATAGCAAACCTGAACAGCTGCCACTCCCACATAATGGCGACTTTAAAATGACAAATTCAGAACCTATAAAAATAAATATGGAAATGCTAAACTTGTTTATAACAATACTATAGGTAAGACTCATTCAAGACAATTGCTGAAGAAGAAAGTTAGTTCATAATTCTTACACTCTGTACTAGTCAACAAGGGATCTCACCCAAAAGAGATATCAAACGGACATTAGCCTTCACCTATTTCTGTATTATAATTTAAAAACTGTATTTTGCCTAGCCACCTGATTACCAGCAACCAATCACTATTATTTATTTATTTATAAATTATTTTTCAACCACTATTCTCAAGGTCACAGTGGTTTATACTTTAATCATTCATAACGTTTTGAAACACACCATAAAATCACAAGAAACTCGTACATTTCAATAACAAAAATATAATAGAATAAAACAACCATCAGCTAATAATCTGGGTACTCACAATATAAAATGACCTAAATACTCCTAAATATTAACATTAAACAGCTTTTTACGGGGTAAATAATACAAAAAAAGGAATAAATATGAACATAAAACATAATATAATTAATATGATAAGTAAAATAAGATAAAAGGAGTAGGGCCAATATGACATCACCTGACTACCTCTGTCTTAAAAACATTGCCCTGTAGCTAGCTATCAAAATGCCCTTGTACAGGTCATTGGTGAGGCCTCACCTGGAGTATTGTGTTCAGTTCTGTAGACCATATATAAAAAGGGACAGAGACAGGATGGAGGCAGTCCAGAGAAGGGTGAGAAAAATGGTGGTGGTGGAGGTCTCCATCAATTGACTTATGAGGAGAGATTGAAGAACTTAAATATGTATACTCTGGAGGAGAGGAGGTGCAGGGGGATATGATACAGACCTTCAGATACTTGAAAGGTTTTAATGATGCACAAACAACAAACCTTTTCTGTTGGAAAGAAATCAGTAGGGATGTGAATCGTTTTCCATATCGTCTTAACGATAGAAATCGTGTGGCAGGGCAAGAAAATCGTCTTAGGCACGATTTTTTAGTTAAAAAAATCGTTAAAAATCATTTTTTCCGATTAGTGCGCACTAACTCGAGTTAGTGCGCACTAACGGGAGTTAGTGCGCACTAACTGAAAATGATACAATTTGACACTTTTCAGGTCAGTTAAGGTCAGTTTAGGAATGAATATGTATTCCTATTGGCTGCCCTCTTATTTATTCATGTTACCAAGTTTCCTACTGATAGTATATGGGGGATGGGAAATGGAAACAGTTGGTAGCTTGACAAAACAAGTAATGTGATCAGTCAATGTGACTAGAACTTGTGCCCTAACCCTGATACCAGGGGTATTGTGATCTTCCTGCACACAGTGCCCTATCCCTATTAATACCAGGAGTGTTGTGATCTTCCTGCACACAGTGCCCTATCCCTAATACCAGGGGTGTTGTGATCTTCCTGCACACAGTGCCCTATTCCTGATACTGGGGGTGTTGTGATCTTCCTGCACACAGTGCCCTATTCCTGATACCGGGGGTGTTGTGATCTTCTTGCACACATCCCGGTATCAGGGATAGGGCACTGCATGCAGGAAGATCACAACACTCCTGGTATTAATAGGGATAGGGCACTGCATGCAGGAGATCACAACACTCCTGGTATTAATAGGGATAGGGCACTGCATGCAGGAAGATCACAACACCCCTGGTATCAGGGATAGGCACTGTGTGCAGTAAGATCACAATACCCCGGAGGAGTGAGGGTCAGGCAGCTCCCCCCTGTCTGTGAAGCCAGCCTCTCACTAGTAATGCAGGGAGGGAGCTGTCTCAGACTTCACCATCCTCCCCCCCCCTCCCCTCACCCACACACCATTCACTAGCTGGGACATGGGGGAAGTCAGGAGTGAGGGTCAGGCAGCTCCCCCCTGTCTGTGAAGCCAGCCTCTCACTAGTAATGCAGGGAGGGAGCTGTCTCAGACTTCACCATCCTCCCCCCCCCCCCCTCACCCACACACCATTCACTAGCTGGGAACATGGGGGAAGTCAGGAGTGAGGGTCAGGCAGCTCCCCCCTGTCTGTGAAGCCAGCCTCTCACTAGTAATGCAGGGAGGGAGCTGTCTCAGACTTCACCATCCTCCCCCCCCCCCCTCACCCACACACCATTCACTAGATTGGGACATGGGGGAAGTCAGGAGTGAGGGTCAGGCAGCTCCCCCCTGTCTGTGAAGCCAGCCTCTCACTAGTAATGCAGGGAGGGAGCTGTCTCAGACTTCACCATCCTCCCCCCCCCCCCTCACCCACCCACCATTCACTAGCTGGGACATGGGGGAAGTCAGGAGTGAGGGTCAGGCCAGCCTCCACCCTGTCTGTGAAGCCAGCCTCTCACTAGTAATGCAGGGAGGGAGCTGTCTCAGACTTCACCATCCTCCCCCCCCCCTAACCCACACACCATTCACTAGCTGGGACATGGGGGAAGTCAGGAGTGAGGGTCAGGCAGCTCCCCCCTGTCTGTGAAGCCAGCCTCTCACTAGTAATGCAGGGAGGGAGCTGTCTCAGACTTCATCCATCCTCCCCCCCCCCCTCACCCACACACCATTCACTAGCTGGGACATGGGGGAAGTCAGGAGTGAGGGTCAGGCAGCTCCCCCCTGTCTGTGAAGCCAGCCTCTCACTAGTAATGCAGGGAGGGAGCTGTCTCAGACTTCACCATCCTCCTCCCCCCCCCCCCCCCTCACCCCCACACCATTACACTAGCTGGGACATGGGGGAAGTCAGGAGTGAGGGTCAGGCAGCTCCCCCCTGTCTGTGAAGCCAGCCTCTCACTAGTAATGCAGGGAGGGAGCTGTCTCAGACTTCACATCCTCCCCCCCCCCCCCCCTCACCCACACACCATTCACTAGCTGGGACATGGGGGAAGTCAGGAGTGAGGGTCAGGCAGCTCCCCCCCCTGTCTGTGAAGCCAGCCTCTCACTAGTAATGCAGGGAGGGAGCTGTCTCAGACTTCACCATCCTCCCCCCCCCCTCCCCCCACACACCATTCACTAGCTGGGACATGGGGGAAGTCATGGAGTGAGGGTCAGGGCAGCTCCCCCCTGTCTGTGAAGCCAGCCTCTCACTAGTAATGCAGGGAGGGAGCTGTCTCAGACTGGTATCAGGGTTAGGGCACTGTGTGCAGAAGATCACAACACTCCTGGTATTAATAGGGATAGGGCACTGTAAGAGATGACTGTAGTAGATTGAATAAAGATCTGATGTTTCTGCTCTCCTCACACCAAACAAAACAACACACAAGCAGAGAAGCCCTTCTTACAAAGCTGAGCTAAGTGAGTAAGTAGGAGGAAAAGTAAACATACTGGTGCCAGTGTGGCTACTTAAAAAATACACTTACCAACAATCAATTACATATATTTGAACTGTGTACAGTTCCAGCCAGGACCACCTTTCTAAAATGCACAGTGATTGGCAAATTCAACATGCACTAGCATTCAGGTGCCTGCTAACAAAAATAATAAACAAACAAGTTCTAGTCAGGTGAGTGCTGATCATTACATTACTTTTTTTGTCAAGCTTCCAACTGTTTCCATTTCACATCCCCCCCAACCATATTGTAACATCAATAGATAAGAGCACAGCCAGCCAATAGGAATACATACATACATATTCATTCCTAAGTGACCTTTACTGACCTGGGAAGTGTGAACACTTTGTTTCATTTTCTGTTGGTGTTTCGTTAGTTTCCAGTTTCCATTTCCCATCCCCCCAACCATCACCCTCAGTGGTAACCTTGGTAACATCAATAGATAAGAGGGCAGCCAGCCAATAGGAACACATATTCATTCCTAACTGACCTTCAGTGACCTGGAAAGTGTTTATTGTATCATTTTCAGTTAGTGCGCACTAAATCGAGTTAGTGCGCACTAACGGGGAGTTAGTGCGCACTAACTCGAGTTAGTGCGCACTAACACGATTTAAACGATTTTTTAACGATAAATCGTTAGAATTTCTATTGTATCGTGTTCTATAACGATTTAAGACGATATAAACATTATCGGACGATAATTTTAATCGTTGAAAAACGATTCACATCCCTAGAAATCAGTACAACTGAGAGGAGCACTGAGAGGAGAGGAGGGATGGTGCTTTATGTCGGGGATGGCATAGAATCCAACAGGATAAAGATCCTGCATGAGACTAAATGCACAATCCAATCTTTATGGGTAGAAATCCCTTGTGTATTGGGGAAGAGTATAGTGATAGGAGTATACTACCGTCTACCTGGCCAAGATGGTGTTGTGAGGTCCGATCGCTACTACACGTGACCGGACCCCCCCTACCTCCTCCATGTGGGCAGGCCAGGGTCCTCATCTCAGCGGTTCGCGGTGCACGGGCCGCGGCGCTAAGGCAGCTTGTCGTCGGGGAGCAGCGTCAGGGAAACCGCGGCTGGCCCGGCCTCTTAAAGGGGCCGGGTCGCAGAATCGAGGCCGGCCCCGGAAGATGACGTCATTGGGGAGGGAGATTTAAACTCCCTCAGTGAAGGTTTGGACGCCTTCGCAACAGGTCTCGTTGGTCGGTAGTTCCCTTGCTCTTCTTTGCTTGTTTTGACCTTGGACTGTTTGGACCTTGCTGTTTGCCTGCCGCCTTGCCTAGACCCCAGATTGGACTTTGGACCTTGCTGTTTGCCTGCCGCCTTGCCTAGACCCCGGATTGGACTTTGGACCTTGCTGTTTGCCTGCCGCCTTGCCTAGAGCCCGGATTGGACTTTGGACATTGCTGAGTTGCCTGTCGCCTGCCTTGACCCGTGCCTGGATTCTGGACTGAGGTCACCATGTCGGGTTGGCCGTACTACGGGATTTCCACCTTCCGGAGGCGAAGTTCACTGTGGTACCTCAGGTGGGTGTTCTTTCGTCCCGGGTCAAGGGTCCACTATCATAACAGATTGCGAAGGCCATGGACCCGGTGGATCTGTCCAGTCTTCAGGCTATTCCAGGCCTCGCCCAGCAGTTGATGCAGCAACGTCAGCAGCAGCAGCAGCAACAGCAACTGAGTCTGGAGGCACTAACGGCCACTGTGGATCGATTGGTCCGGCGTCTGGATTCAGCCCATGGAACCGAGGCCGCTGCCCCAGCACCTCCCCTTCCGAGTATCTCTGCCTCGGTCTCTCATTTACCAGCACCACCTCGTTTTTCCGGAGAGGCCAAAGTATGTCGAGGGTTTCTGAATCAATGCTTCATCAGATTTTCACTACAAGGACAGCAATTCCCTAATGACCAGACGAAAACTTCCTTCATCATCTCACTGCTCGATGGGAAGGCCATGGCTTGGGCTTCCTCCCTCTGGGAAAGAGGGGATCCGATATTGAATGATTTAACCAAGTTCGTGTCAACATTCCGCCAGGTGTTCGATGAACCAGGACGGCTTGCTACAGCTTCTTCCGAACTTCTTAACCTACGTCAAGGTTCCCGCACGTTGGCAGACTTTGCGATTGACTTCCGCACCTTAGCCTCAGAAGTGGGATGGCGCCCGGACTGCCTAGGGGGCATTTTTCTTCAGGGCTTATCTCCCCGCATTAAGGATGAACTCGCGGGCCGAGACCTTCTGGAGGACCTGGATGCGCTTATCGACCTGGCAAGCCGTATTGACCGACGGATTCAGCAACGAGCCAAGGAAGCGAGACCACCTCGTCAACTGGTTTCTTTGGCGCCTAACTTCTCCCATCCTTTGGTGGTTCCCAGTACTACTGAAACTCCGATAGAGACCAAAGAAGAATCCATGCAGTTAGGAAGAAGTCGGTTGACTGTGGAAGAAAAACAACGCCGAAGAAGGATGGGGCTGTGTTTGTACTGCGGCAACAGAGGACATCTTCTCGCACAGTGTCCAAAGCACCCGGGAAACTACCGATCCTAGGTGTCTCCGAGGAGCAGACCCTAGGGAGCAGTCTAGCTCCTCAACTCGTGGTTCTGGTGACGCTGCAATATGAGCAAGGGTGTTTCACCACTCAGGCTCTGGTTGATTCCGGAGCTGGAGGGAACTTCATTTTGGCTGAATTCGTCCACGAACTACAGCTTCCGATACACCCTCGCAAGACGCCATTGTTCCTCTCTTCAATCCGAGGTGAGAACCTCCCTGGTCGGGTTACTTCCTGCACTGCTCCTATATCCCTCTTCACCGGAGTTCTGCACCACGAAGAGATTATTTTTTTTGTTTTAGAAAAAGCCGTCCACCCAGTTGTACTGGGCCTGCCCTGGTTACAAAGACATTCTCCCACTATAGACTGGAGGACCCTCCAGATTGTGGCATGGGGTCCAGGCTGTCGGGGAACCTGATTTAATGGACACCCCAACCAGTGATTCCGGTGATAACTACCAGGATAACCGTACCACCTCAATACTCCAACTTCATTGACGTCTTCTCCAAAGAGAGAGCTGAGATCCTGCCTTGCCATCGTAAATTTGACTGTGCGATCAACTTGCTTCCCAACTCCATCCCACCCAGAGGACGGATTTACCCACTTTCGGGCCCTGAATCACAGGCCAGTTATTCGTGAAACTGGAGAAATGTCTCTTCGAGAGACAATCTATACCCTTTTTGGGATTTATTGTATCTACCACGGGGTTTCAGATGGATCCGGAGAAGGTGGCCAGTATTCGAGACTGGCGACAACCTATGGGACTTTGGGCCATCCAGCGATTTCTTGGTTTTTCCAACTTCTACCGAAGCTTTATTCCACATTATTCCCACATTATAGCGCCGATTACTGCTCTAACCAGGAAGGGAGCGGACACCAAGAAATGGTCCCCTGAGGCCGTACAAGCATTTAAAGATCTCATGACCACCTTTTTACAAGAACCGTGTCTCCATCACCCAGACCCTACTCGACCATTCATAGTGGAGGTAGACACATCTGAAGTGGCAGTCGGAGCAGTCCTCAGTCAGCACTCGGACCGAGGAATGTTGTTTCCCTGCTCTTTCTTCTCCCGAAAGTTTTCGCCCGCTGAGAAGAATTATGGAATCGGCGATAAGGAGCTATTGGCTATCAAGATGGCCTTTGAGGAATGGAGACAATGGCTAGAAGGGGCTCAACACACAATCACCGTTTACACTGACCACAAGAATTTAGAATATCTCAACAGAGCTCAACGCCTTAACCCTCGTCAAGCCCGCTGGTCATTGTTCTTTTCGTGATTTGATTTTATACTTCGATATCGCCCAGCGACCAAGAATAGTCACGCGGACGCTCTTTCCAGGTCTTAGGAAATAGAAGACTCCCCTGAGACTCTTAATTACATTATAGACCCTGCTAAGTTGATGCTTGCGGTCACCAAAACGGTACCCCCTGGGAAGACAGTAGTACCACTTAGACTTCGTCCCAAGGTGCTTTCCTGGGCACACGATTCTCTTTCTGCAGGACACCTTGGGAGAGCACGAACCTGGGAGTTACTATCTCGCTAGTATTGGTGGCTGCAGACGAAGGGGGATGTGCGGGCTTATGTTTCCTCATGCCCTAAGTGCGCGCAGTAGAAACCTTTACCTGGTTGACCGTGGGGCCTCCTCCAAACCCTTCCACCTCCTCGAGAACCTTGGACCCACATTTCCACGGACTTCATTGTTGACATTCCGCTATCTGGCGGGAATCAGGTAATATGGGTTGTAGCCGACCGGTTCTCGAAGATGGCCCACTTCGTGCCTTTACCCAAGTTGCCTTCTGCTCCTGAATTGGCGGACCTATTCTCTTCACATATTTTCTGTTTCCATGGACTTCTGCGTCACATTACCTCTGATAGAGGGCCTCAATTCACGGCTAAATACTGGAGCGCACTTTGCAAGAAGTTTGGCATACAACTAGACTTTACCACAGCTTTCCACCTGCAAGGGAATAACCAGGTGGAACGAGTTAATAGAGGGTTAAAATTGTTCTTACGGCTTTTTGTGAACCATCGCCAAGATGATTGGGCCACCCTACTAACCTGGGCCGAATTCTCTCATAACTCCCACGTACACTCGGCCACTGGACAATCTCCGTTTCAGATCGTTTTTGGCAAACAACCAAGGCCTCCACTACCCTTACCGCTTACCGTGGCTTCGCCAGCAGCTCAACTGTCGGCTCAGAGGCTCCATGAGCTTTGGGAGGTCACCAATGCTCGACTTCGCCGGGCGGCTGAGAACACGAAACGGATGGCTGACAAGCATCGCTGTCCCGCTCCGCAATTCAATGCGGGTGATCGGGTTTGGCTCTCCACCCGTCATTTACGACTCCGGGTCCCCTCCATGCGACTCGCTCCTAGGTACATCGGGCCGTTCATCATCAGTAGACATCTGGGTCCGGTAACCTATCGACTGCGACTTCCCACTAGCTTTCGGATTCACAATTCTTTTCACGTCTCTCTGCTTAAACCTCTGATCTCCTCTTCATTCCATGGGACTCCACGTCCACCTTCTACCGTAGAGTCTGAGGAGGATGCCATCTATCAAGTTCGGGAGATTCTGGACATTCGTCGCCATGATAGATGATGGGAGTATTTGATCGCCTGGGAGGGGTTTGGTCCAGAGGAGAACTCCTGGGAACCAGTGGCAAATATATTGGATAAGTCATTACTGCACCAATTTCACTATATGCATCCTGATAAACCAGGCCCGTCCAGGAGGGGGCGTAAGAAGGGGGGTACTGTTGTGAGGTCCGATCGCGAATACACGCGACCGGACCCCCTACCTCCTCCATGTGGGCAGGCCAGGGTCCTCATCTCGGCGGTTCGCAGTGCACAGGCCGCGGCGCTAAGGTAACATGTTGTCGGGGAGCAGCATCAGGGAAACCGCGGCTGGCCCCACCTCTTAAAGGGGCCAGGTCGCAGAATTGAGGCTGGCCCCGGAAGATGATGTCATCGGGGAGGGAGATTTAAACTCCCTCAGCGAAGGTTTGGACGCCTTCGCAACAGGTCTCGTTGGTTGGTAGTTCCCTTGCTCTTCTTTGCTTGTTTTGACCTTGGATTGTTTGGACCTTGCTGTTTGCCTGCCGCCTTGCCTAGACCCCGGATTGGACTTTGGACCTTGCTGTTTGCCTGCCGCCTTGCCTAGACCCCGGATTGGACTTTGGAACTTGCTCTTTGCCTGCCGCCTTGCCTAGACCCCGGATTGTACTTTGGACCTTGCTGTTTGCCTGCCGCCTTGCCTAGACCCCGGATTGGACTGTGGATCTTGCTGTTTGCCTGCTGCCTTGCCTAGACCCCGGATTGGACTTTGGACCTTGCTGTTTGCCTGCTGCCTTGCCTAGACCCCGGATTGGACTTTGGACCTTGCTGAGTTGCCTGTCGCCTGCCTTGACCCGTACCTGGATTCTGGACTGAGGTCACCATGTCGGATTGGCCGTACTACGGGATTTCCACCTTCCGGAGGCGAAGTTCACCGTGGTACCTCAGGTGGGTGTTCTTTCGTCCCGGGTCAAGGGTCCACTATCATAACAGATGGTGAGATGGACAGTGAAATGCTAAGAGAAATTAGGGAAGCTAATCAAATTAGTAGTGTAGCAATGGGAGATTTCATATACCCCAATATTGATGGGGTAAATGTAACATCAGGACATGCTAGAGAGATAAAGTTCTTGGATGGAATAAATGACAGTTTTATGGAGCAACTGGTTCAGGGACTGACAAGAGAGGGAATACTTTTAGATCTAATTCTCAGTGGAGTACAGGAATTGGTGAGAGAGGTAACGGTGGTGGGGCCACTTGGCAATAGTGATCATAATATGATCAAATTGAATTAATGACTGGAAGGGATATAGTAAGTAAATCCACAGCTCTAGCGCTAAACTTTCAAAAGGGAAACTTTGATAAAATGAGAAAAATATTTAGAAAAAACTGAAAGGAGCAGCTACTAAGATAAAAAGTGTGCAAGAGGCACATTGTTAAAAAAAAAAAACCATCCTAGATGCACAGTCCAGATGTAATCCACTTTCGAATAATAGAAGGACTAGGGGGCATTCCATGAAGTTAGCAAGTAGCACATTTAAGACTAATCGGAGAAAATTCTTTTTCACTCAACGCACAATAAAGCTCTGGAATTTGTTGCCAGAGGATGTGATTAGTGCACTTAGTGTAGCTGGGTTCAAAAAAGGTTTGGATAAGTTCTTGGAGGAGAAGTCCATTAATGGCTATTAATCAATTTTACTTAGGGAATAGCCACTGCTATTAATTGCATCAGTAGCATGGGATCTTCTTAGTGTTTGGGTAATTGCCAGGGTCTTGTGGCCTGGTTTTGGCCTCTGTTGGAAACAGGATGCTGGGCTTGATGGACCCTTGGTCTGACCCAGCATGGCAATTTCTTATGTTCTTATGTTCTTATGAAGGAAGGCAAAACAATTACTGGCATGGTTAAAAGGTGAGGTGAAAGAGGCTATTTTAGCCAAAAGATCTTCATTCAAAAATTGGAAGAAGGATCCAACAGAAGAAAATAGGATAAAGCATAAGCATTGGCGAGTTAAATATAAGACGTTGATAAGACAGGCTAAGAGAAAATTTGAAAAGAAGTTGGCCATAGAGGCAAAAACTCACAGTAAAAATGTTTTAAAATATATCCAAAGCAGAAAGCCTGTGAGGGACTCAGTTGGACCAATAGATGATCAAGGGGTTAAAGGGGCACTTAGGGAAGATAAGGCCATTGCAGAAAGACTAAACGAGTCTTTGCTTCAGTGTTTACTGAAGAGGATGTTGGGGAGATACCCATTCTGGAGAAGGTTTTCATGGGTAATGATTCAGATGGACTGAACCAAATCGCAGTGAACCTAGACATTGTGGTAAGCCTAATTGACAAACTGAAGAGTAGTAAATCACCTGGACTGGATGGTATACACACCGGGGTTCTGAAGGAACTAAAAAATGAAATTTCAGATCTATTAAAATTTGTAACCTATCATTAAAATCATCCATTGTGCCTGAAGACTTGAGGGTGGTTAATGTATCCCCAAAATTTAAAAAGGGCTCCAGGGGCGATCCGGGAAACTACAGACCGGTTAGCCTGACTTCACTGCCAGGAAAAATAGTGGAAAGTGTTCTAAAGATCAAAACCACAGAACATATAGAAAGACATGGTTTAATGAAACATAGTCAGCATGGCATTACCCAAGGCAAGTCTTGCCTCATAAATCTGTTTCACTTAAGAACATAAGAACATAAGAAAATGCCATACTGGGTCAGACCAAGGGTCCATCAAGCCCAGCATCCTGTTTCCAACAGTGGCCAATCCAGGCCATAAGAACCTGGCAAGTACCCAAAAACTAAGTCTATTCCATGTAACCATTGCTAATGGCAGTGGCTATTCTCTAAGTGAACTTAATAGCAGGTAATGGACTTCTCCTCCAAGAACTTATCCAATCCTTTTTTAAACACAGCTATACTAACTGCCACGAAACCACATTCTCTGGCAACAAATTCCAGAGTTTAATTGTGCGTTGAGTAAAAAAGAACTTTCTCCGATTAGTTTTAATGTGCCCCATTGCTAACTTCATGGAGTGTCCCCTAGTCCTTCTACTATCCGAAAGAGTAAATAACCGATTCACATCTACCCGTTCTAGACCTCTCATGATTTTAAACACCTCTATCATATCCCCCCTCAGTCGTCTCTTCTCCAAGCTGAAAAGTCCTAACCTCTTTAGTCTTTCCTCATAGGGGAGTTGTTCCATTCCCCTTATCATTTTTGGTAGCCCTTCTCTGTACCTTCTCCATCGCAATTATATCTTTTTTGAGATGCAGCGACCAGAATTGTACACAGTATTCAAGGTGCGGTCTCACCATGGAGCGATACAGAGGCATTATGACATTTTCCGTTTTATTCATCATTCCTTTTCTAATAATTCCCAACATTCTGTTTGCTTTTTTGACTGCCGCAGCACACTGAACCGACGATTTCAATGTGTTATCCACTATGACACCTAGATCTCTTTTTGGGTTGTAGCACCTAATATGGAACCCAAACATCGTGTAATTATAGCATGGGTTAATTTTTCCCTATATGCATCACCTTGCACTTATCCACATTAAATTTCATCTGCCATTTGGATGCCCAATTTTCCAGTCTCACAAGGTCTTCCTGCAATTTATCACAATCTGCTTGTGATTTAACTACTCTGCACAATTTTGTGTCATCTGCAAATTTGATTATCTCACTCGTCGTATTTCTTTCCAGATCATTTATAAATATATTGAACAGTAAGGGGTTAATAAACATGTACGTTTTGATCCCTCCACCAGTTATTTATAACTTATTTTTGATAATCTTGATTATTCGTCTGGTTATTTGTAACTTTCCCAGGTTCAGTTTTAATGTAAACCGGTGTGATAAGACTGTTGTCCTGAACGTCAGTATATTAAAAGCATGTAAATAAATAAATAAATGTAGATAAAGGTGAACGGTAGATGTTTTGTATTTGGATTTTCAGAAGGCATTTGACAAAGTTCCTCATGAGAGACTTCTTAGAAAAGTAAAAAGTCAGGGTATAGGTGGCGATGTCCCTTTCGTGGATTACAAACTGGTTAAAAGACAAGAAACAGAGAGTAGGATTAAATGGACCATTTTCTCAGTGCAAAAGGGTAAACAGTGGAGTAACTGAAGGATCTGTACTGGGACCCGTTCTTTTCAATCTATTTATAAATGATCTGGAAAGGAATACAACGAGTGAGGTAATCAAATTTGCAGATACAAAATTATTCAGAGTAGTTAAATCACAAGCAGATTATGATAAATTGCAGGAGGACCTTGTGAGACTGGAAAATTGGGCATCCAAATGGCAGATGAAATTTAATGTGGATAAGTGCAAGGTGCTGTATATAAAGAAAAATAACCCATGCTGTAGTTACACGATGATAGATTCCATATTAGGAGTTACCACCCAGGAAAGATCTAGGCGTCATAGTGGACAATACATTGAAATTGTTGGCTCAGTGTGCTGCAGCAGTCAAAAAAGCAAACAGAATGTTAGGAATTATTAGGAAGGGAATGGTGAATACATCGGAAAATGTCATAATGCCTTTGTATCGCTCCATGGTGAGACCACGCCTTGAATACTGTCCAATTCTGGTCGCTGCATCTCAAAAAAGATATAGTTGCGATGGAGAAGGTACAGAGAAGGGCAACCAAAATGATAAAGGGGATGGAACAGCTCTCCTATGAGGAAAGACTAAAGAGGTTAGGACTGTTCAGCTTGGAGAAGAGACGGCTGAGGGGGATATGATAGAGGTCTTTAAAAAATCATGAGAGGTCTAGAATGGGTAAATGTGAATCGGTTATTTACTCTTTCGGATAATAGAAGGACTAGGGGGCACTCCATGAAGTTAGCATGTAGCATATGTAAAGCTAATCATAGAAAATTATTTTTTACTCAATGCACAATTAAACCTTGGCATTTGTTACCAGGGGATATGGTTAGTAGAGATGTGAATCATGTGCCAGATCGTCTTAACGATCAGATTCGGCTGGGGGGGGGGGGGGAAGAATCTGATCGTTAAGATATGTGAATTGGAATCATTTCCGATTCCAATTCACATCGCTAATTTTTTTTTTAGGGAGGTCCGCGCCGCTAAAAAAAACAAAACCCACCCGACCCTTTAAATCGACCCGACCCTCCTGACCCCCCCAAAAACCTTTTAAAATTACCTGGTGGTCCAGGGGGGCCTCGGGGAGAGATCCAGGGGGGACTCGGGGAAAGATTTCCCATTCCCAGGCATCAGCTGTTCTAAAAAAAAAAATGGCGCCGATGCCCCTTTGCCCTTACCATGTGACAGGGTATCTGTGCCATTGGCCGGCCCCTGTCACATGGTAGGAGCACTGGATGGCCGGCGCCATCTTTAAAGATGGCGCCGGCCATCTTTACTCATCAGCCCCTATTATACTCATCAGCCCCTATTATATTATAGGGCTGATGAGTAAAGATGGCCGGCGCCATCTTTAAAGATGGCGCCAGCCATCCAGTGCTCCTACCATGTGACAGGGGCCGGCCAATGGCACAGATACCCTGTCACATTGTAAGGGCAAAGGGGCATCGGTGCCATTTTTTTTTTAGAACAGCTGATGCCTGGGAACGGGAAATCTTTCCCCGAGGCCCCCCTGGATCTCTCCTCTCCCCGAGGGGAGGGTGGGGGAGGCTAAGGGGGGGTCGATTTAAAGGGTCTGGTGTTTTGTTTTTTTTTCGGGCCATTGGCGCCATTTTGGCTATGACGCCGATGGCCCGAGAGCGGGAGATCGCGCCGGGACCCCCTCCACTGGACCACCAGGTAACAACATTTTTGGGGGGTTCGGGAGGGTGGGGGAGGGTAAGGAATTTGTTTTAAAGGGTCGGGGTGGGTTTAGGGGTTGTTTTGGTGTGCCGGTTTTCCCGCCTCCCCCAAATAATTCCCGTGCTCTATTTAACGATACAATACAAATGCCCCTGACGATAAATCGGGGGCCTTGTATTGTATCGTGCACTCTAATGATTTCGAACGATGTTTTTAAAACTTATGCTGACGATAATTTTAATCGTTCAAAAATTATTCACATCCCTGATGGTTAGTGCAGTTAGTGTAGCTGGGCTTAAAAAAGGCTTGGATAAGTTCTTGGAGGAGAAGTCCATTACCTGCTATTAAGATGACTTAGAAAATAGCCACTGCTATTACTAGCATCAGTAACATGGGATATATTTAGTTTTTGGTTACTTGCCAAGTACTCATAGTACTTGGCAAGGGTTTGAAGGAAATGGTCTGACCTAGTATGGCAATTTCTTTTGTTTCTTAAGAGGCCACAGGGAGAAAAACTCAGACCCAGAACCAAAATCAGGAAATTTTTCTTCACAGAGAAGGTGGTGAATGTCAATAATGCCCTTCTGGTGGAGGTAGTGAAGACTAAATAAGTGAAATATTTCAAAGGGGCTTGGGATAAACATGTGGAATCCTTAAGTTTAGAGGATGGAAATGAAGAAAAGAGTGCATGGGGGTAACTTGCTTTTGTGGCAGTTATTACCCTTAACCAATAAGCCTGATACTTCTGATGCAACTCCAACATTGCTCTCTGCTTCAACGGTAAGAGGTAACGGGAAATTGGAATCAGACAGCAACCAACAAGGGCCTTGACTTAGACAGTTTAAGAAATTAAATATGGGGGTGACCTGTATGGCTTGGCAGATGCTAACATAAGCTTGCTGGGCAGACTGGTTGGACTGATTGGTCCTTTTCTGTTGTTATTGTCTGTGGGGTAGATTTTTAAAAAATGCGCGTTCGCGTACTTTTGTTGGCGCACCAGTCGCAAACAAAAGTACGCTGGATTTTAGTAGATATGCGCGTAGCCGCGCGTATCTGCTAAAATCCAGGATCGGCGCGCGCAAGGCTGCCGATTTTGGGCAGCTGGCGCGCGCTGATGTTACATGGTTCCTTTCTTCTCCTAAATGTGTCTGCTGGATAATGGGTACCACCAAGAACTCTCTATTATCTGATTTTAAAGCATGCTGATGGGTTTAAAAATGAAGTGCTGCATGTAACCATGTATTGTCTTCGGAATTTACTATTCTTATCCAATACTTGGCACACACACTGCATCCTTATCAAGCGCATGTTATTACAAAGGCAAGAAAATTCCTCCTGTCTTCTACACCTCTCTGTATAAATAAAACAAAAAGAAAAAAATGAAAAACAAATTACAAAAAAAGACCATTCAATATCTGCATTATGGGCCAGATTTTATAACATGCCGCGCACCTGCTCTCCATCCCCCAGCACGGCAGCTGTGCCGGAGGCCTTGGTCCTGCCCATGGCATGCCTCCAGGCTGGTGCCCCGCCCATGGCCCTGCCCCCAGAACGCCCCCTTTTGCAAGCCCCGGGACTTACGTGCGTCCCGGGGCTTGCGCGCACCGCTGAGCCTATGCAAGATAGGCTCGGCGCACGCAGGGGGAGGCAGGGGTAGGTTTTCGGGGGTTGCATGCGTATCTTACGCGTGCAACCTTTTGAAAATCTACCACTAAGTCTATTAAGAGTTACATTATTCCAGCTGTAGATTAATCATTGTTCACACTGAATCAACTTATGACCAAAGTCACCTCCCCATAGTGACATGACCTGAATCAATACAAAAAACCTCAAATCATCCACGATATGATGCTTACTCCCCCAGTGTACCATCAGGGGTCCTGGTGTGTACCAGATCAAATACAACTCCTATGTTCAATAATCCTCTAACAAATCTTAAGTTTAGTATGACATACATACAGAAACTCACAAGGACATACTATAGCATAAACAACCTCAGTGGTTTTACAAGTGAATTGTCCCATTAATACATATGGTCATCTTATAAAAGGATGAGAAACACTAGTAATTTTCATTACTGCTGACAAACCAAGCAACTATCATTAGGAAATTAACCACATTCTTGAACTACAGTAGTATTGTCTAAAGAAGATAGAGTGAAAAGAGCCCTTAAATTTCTTCCTTTCTTAGTGGAAAAACTGGTTTCTCTCTAAACAGGCACAAGGAAGATAATATGCCAGTGATCTAAAACTATTTATTTATATTTATTTATTTATTTGCAGCTTTTATAGACCGACATTCGTTTAGTAACATCACATCGGTTCACATTCAACAGTATTAGCATCAGCGCTAAATAAACATACAGGGCATTGCAATAAAGTACGTGTAAAAAAACTTGCATCCAAACTGGGTGCCCATTTTATACTAAACACACATTCACTTCTCTTGGACACCCGTTGCAATAAGCAAATGAGCCACCGAGCTAAAAAGGATGCGCTAGGGATAAAGGGGCAGATTGTAAAAAAGTATGCCCACGCGTACTTTTGTTTGCGTGAGGGGTCGGTGCGCGCAAGGATGCCCAAAATCGGAAGCCTGCGCACGCCGAGCCACGCAGCCTGCCTCCGTTCCCTCCAAGGCCGCTCCGAAATCGGAGTTGCCTCAGAGGGAACTTTCCTTCCACACACTCCCCCCCGCACCTTTCCCTCCCTTCCCCTACCTAACCCCCCCCAGCCCTATCTAAACCCCCCCAACTTTGTTTGAAAAGTTACGCCTGCCCAAGGCAGGCGTAAACTCGTGCGCGCTGGCCGCACGATTCCCTGGCCTGGGAGCAGTTTCGGAGGCCTTGGCCATGCCCCTGGAATGCCCCCGAGCCGGAACCACACTCGCGGCCCCGCCCCCGGATGACGTGCCGTCCCTGACACGCCTCCGACACGTCCCCAGGAAAGCCCCGGGACTTACGCTCGTCCTGGGGCTTGCGCGTGCCGCCGAGCCTATTCAACATAGGATCGGCGCACACAGGGGAACTTGGGACAGGTTTTCGGGGGGTACGCACATATCCCTTTGAAAATCTGCCCCAAATTGCGCATCCGTAGCACATCCATAGCATTGGGCACCCAGGAGACATGGCTGTGAGCAGGTTTAGGAAAATGGATGCTTAAATTGAGCATCCATTTTCCTACCTTGACCATGGTCAACACTTTTTTTCATGTTTCTGCTTTCTGTTGTTCTTCCTACTTAGTATCACATTGATATTAGGTTGGAGGAACCACAGAAAAACAGTATTTTCTGCTTTTCTGTTCAGAACTTGGGGCACCTCATGACTTAATGCATGGCAGAAAGGACCAAATGATCCACCCAGACTGCCCAGCAAGCTTATGTCAGTATCTACTGCACTGTGCAGGTTACTTAGAAACATAGAAGCATAGAAATGATGGCAGAAAAAGACCAATCAGCCCATCCAATCTGCCCAGCAAGCTCCCACACTTATTTTCCCATACGTATTTTCCCAACCACCAATTTCAAGGCCCTTGTTGGTAACTGTTTGATTCAAGTTTCCTGCCATCCCCTGCCATTGATGCAGAGAGTAATGTTGTAGTTGTATCAAATGTGAGCATAAGGCTTAATGGTTAAGGGTAGTAACTGCCACGTCAAGCAAGTTACCCGATGCTTGTTTACCCAGACTGCACAGATCATTGCCTTGTTGGATGTTGTCTGAATGTAAATCCTGTTTTCCATATTTCCCCCTACCTTTGAAGCAGAGAGCAACGCTGTATATGCATTCAGTATCAGGCGTAATTGTTTTAGGGTAGTAACCACCGTAATAAGCAAGCTACCCCCATGCTTATTTGTTTACACCAATTGTGACGTTCAATCCTTGTCGGTTGTTCTCTGAATGAAAATCCTCTTTTCCACATTTCCCCCTGCCGTTGAAGCAGAGAACAACGCTGTATATACATTCAAAGCGATGTATCAGGCTTAATTGGTTTATGGTAGTAACCGCTGTAATAAGCAAGCTACCCCCACGCTTATTTGTTTATCCAGATTGTGAAGTTCAGTCCTTGTTGTTAATGTCTGAATGCAAATCCTCTTTTCCACATTTCCTCTTGCCGTTGAAGCAGAGAACAATGTTGGGGTTGCATTAACCTTGGAAAGGCTTATTGAGTAAGGGTAGCAATCCCCTGGTAGTAGCCTCCACTCCAGTAATCCACCCGATGGCTCTTCTCTTCATTCCCATCCTCTAGCCTTTATGGATCCACAGGGGCAGATTTTTAACCTTACGCACGCGAGGTACATTTGTGCGCACTACCCGGCGTGCACAAATGTACACCCGATTTTATAAAATGCAAGCGCTGCCGTGCACATGTTCTAAAATCCTGCACCCCCTTGCATGCGCCGAGCCCTAGGGGAGGCCCGATGGCTTTCCCCATTCCCTCCGAGGCCACTCCGAAATCGGAGCGGCCTCGGAGGGAACTTTCCTTTCGCTTCCCCCCACCTTCCTCTCCCTTCCCCTATCTAACCCACCCCCTGCCCTAGCTAAATCCCCCCTACTTTTATTGCAGGAGTTACGCTGCTGTGCCGGAGGACTCGGGACTGCCCCTGCCCCGCCCCCGGCCCCGCCCCGTGCCACCCCTTTTTCAAAGCCTTGGGACATATGCACGTCCCGGGGCTTGCGCACGCCGCTGAGCCTATGCAAAATAGGTAGGTTTTAAAGGCATAACCATTTGAAAATCTACCCCACAGTGTTTATCCCATGCCCCTTTGAAATCCTTCACAGCTTTAGTCTTCACCACTTCCTCCGGAAGGGCATTCCAGGCATCCACCCCTTCTCCATGAAGAAATACTTCCTGACATTGGTTCTGAGTCTTCCTCTCTGGAGCTTTAAGTCGTGACTCCTAGTTCTACTGATTTTTTTCCAATGTAAAAGGTTTGTTATGGACCATGGATCATTAAAACCTTTCAAGTATCTGAAAGTCTGTATCATATCACCCCTGCTCCTCCTCTCTTCCAGGGTATACATATTTAGGTTCTTCAATCTCTCCTCATAAATCATTTTATGAAGACCATCCACCTTTTTGGTTGCCCTTCTCTGTACTGCCTCCATCCTGTCCCTGTCCCTTTGGCGATACGGTCTCCAGAACTGAACACAGCACTCCAGGTGAGGCCTCACCAAGGCCCTGTACAAGGGGATCATCACTTCCTTTATCTTACTAGATTTTCCTCTCTCTATGCAGCCCAGCATTCTTCTGACTTTAGCTATCGCCTTGTCACATTGTTTCGCCGACTTTAGATCGTTAGACACTATCACCCAAAGGTCTCTCTCCTGCTCCGTGCACATCAGCCCTTCACCCCCTATCAAATACAGTTCTTTCAGATTTCCACACCCCATATGCATGACTCTGCACTTCTTGGCATCAAAACTCAGCTGCCATATCTTCAACCACTCTTCCAGCTTCCTTAAATCCCGTCTCATTCTCTCCACTCTACCCCCATGCTTATCATTTTCCCAGACTGTAAACGTCAGGGCCCTCGAATGCTGTTTGAATCCAATTTCCCTTAACCATTGCCATGGAAGCAGAGAGCAATGTTGGAGTTGCATCAAAAGGGTGGAAAGCACTGCATCAGCAAGTTATCCTATGGACATTAATGCAGTGACGCTACACTGCTGTCATTTCCCAGCAAGAAACCAACACTTTTGTTATTTTGTAGAAATAGATGGTGTTCCAACACAGGCCCTGGTAGATTTGGGGAGCGTGATGACCATCATTCAATAAAGTTTCCTCCTGCGCCAGAATCCAGGAGGGCCAGGGAAGGAAACTCATACTTGTCCACGAGTAAAGCCACTGGGAGCATGAGTTGGGGTGCGGCTTAGTGAAACCTAGAACCACCTGCCTGGCTGGTTCTAGGCCTGGAAGTTTCCTGGGCTTTCCAGCAATGGGTGAAGGAAAATGCCCCTTCCCAGCACAATATAGGCACAGGCCCAGAGTTCGACGGCACTGTCTCTCCTCGGTAGACAGAGGACTCCGTCTTAACTGCATGGGCTCCTCCTGTCGAGTGGTCCCAGATGCCGGCAAAGTCCCCACCAGGGGTTTGGAGAAGGATGGTGCCAATGGGACAGGTCTGCGGGGCACCCGTACTTCCCGCGCACTGCTGCTGGAGGCGACGATCAATCAGTGCGGCTAGGTCAATGAGCGCATCCAGAGATTTGGGGAGGTCCCGGGCTGTCAGCTCGCCCTTTATGTGGAAGGAAAGCCCCTCCAAGAAGATGCTTCTCAGGCTGTCTTCCTGCCAGTTTAGCTCAGTGGCCATAGTGCGGAATTTGATCGCATAGTCCGATAAGGGGCACGCCCCCTGGCAGAGGTGGAGTATATCCGAGCTGGTGGCGGCCCACTGATCCGATTCATCAAAGGTCTGCTTAAAGACCTGAACAAAACTTTGTAGATCCTGAAAAAGGGTGTCCCCTCATTCCCATAGAGAGGATGCCCAAGCCAGGGCCTTGTCGTCGAGGAGGGAGAGAATGAAGGTGGTCTTCACGGCATCCAAAGGGAACTGCGCAGGCTGGAGCGTGAAACGCATAAAGCACTGATTGATGAACCCCCGGCATTGCTTGGAGTCTCCCGCAAATCGAAGAGGAGCCGGTAACCGGCGAGTGGATGCCATGGGTGCCAGGGAGGCAGAGGGCGTAAGTGCAGTAGAAGAGGCATCGAGGCAGGAATTCAGGCATTGTAAGGAAGCTGCCAACATATCCAGGAATTGCTGCTGCTGCTGCTGGATTTTCAAGGCCAGGCCTGGGATAGCCTGGAGACCAGAGAAGTCCGCAGAGTCCATGGCCTCAGCAACCTGTTGCATCGAGATTTGGACCCTTGGCCAAGGCGAGGTTGGTGCTGCCTATAGGGGCGCCCTATAGGCCCTTGTCGTCGGTAGGTGGATGTGGATGGTGGGGACCAGCCCTCATTCCCCACAGGTTGAGCCCTTGGGTGCCGGGGCTGGCAGGACCTAGGAGTGGGTCTCCTGCGAGCAGATCTGAAGGTGTGAGATGTAGGCAGGTCAGATGGTCAGGGAGTCAGGGCTGGTGGCGAGAGCAGAATCCAAGGACAGGCCAGAGGTCGAGGCAGGCAGTGGTCAGCAGAAACAGAGAACAAGCAGATGGTCAGGGCAGGCAGCAGGCAAAGTGGAATCCAAAGACGATCCAGGTCAGGTACCAAAGGAACAAGCCGAAGGGACGGAGAGGCAGGGCAGAAACGGAGACACTTGGACCAGGAACAGGAAGGCATGGAGGCTGGAAGACATGGAGCAACTTAGTAGCCCTAACAGAGAGAGACCTGTTGCTGAGGCAAAGATAGGGCAGCAAGGGCTGCCCTATTTAAGACCAGTGGGGCCCTGTGCATCCGGGTCCCGCAGGAGGGTCTTCCGGTGTGTCTCCTTTAAGGAGGGGGAGGAGCTGTGCACATGCGCCTAGCGACCGATGTGGCTGGCCACACAGCGGAGGTGGGGTAGGTCCTTTGCCATGCCGAAGGAGAAGGCCCCGGGCAGTGGAGCGGTGGTGGAGACCTGGACCCACCTGACATGTAAGTGTGGTCAGACGTGGGGTGCCGCAGCCGGCCATCGTAACAGCGGGTTGAGTGCCGGTGGCCTGCCGCATCTCTCCTTCGGCCGCCGGCAGTTTATGCTCCTCTGGTGGCCCTAAGGCCTCCCTTGCTGCCACCGGCCTGCTGCCCCCCATTGTGCTGCCCCTTGCAACTGCACGCTATGCACACCCGGTTGCTCCGGGCCTGACTATTCAAGGTTTATACCTAACTATTTCAAGAAGGCAGAGCCACTTACAAAGCTCTCACTGAAGAAATCACCAGAAAAAGTCCCATGGTCGACCGAGACAGAGAAAGCCTTCTGGGAACTGAAGGGAATAATCTGCTCCAACCCAGTCTTAAGTTCAGACTTTACGGAATCCTTCATTTTTCGACAGATGCCTTATGTGTAGGACTGGGGGCAGTCCTCAGCCAAATGATGGATTTCCAAGAACATCTGGTGGCTTATATAAGCTGGAAGCTCCTGCCATAGGAGAAAAATACTCTACACTGTAGAAAGAGGCCTTAGTGGTAAAATAGGTCCTTGAAGCAGTATGATATTACCTCCTAGGTTGGCAGTTTAACTTAGTGATGGACTATCACCAACCGCTCATGTAGATAAACTGGAACAAAGAGACCAACTCCAGAGTGATGAGGTGGTTCCTGACTCTGCAGCCCTTCAGTTATAAAAGTCAGAATAGGCCTGGGAAGAACGCAAATGTTGACTTTCTGTCAAAAGAGGTGTCCCTGACACAGGCAGGTGCTCACCTGAGTAGGGGGAGGGTATGTAAGGGAGAATACAAAAGAATCCCTCAAGCCACTTTAAAACTCAGGCTAGATCCTTCTACACTGACCTGCCTTAAGGCGCAGGGCTGCAAAGGATTCTGAATCCTGGGAGGATCCCTACCTAGCAGAATATAGGTTCAAGGGCCCAGAAGGGTTAGGGAGGCCCCAGGGAGCTGCTTTGACTTCAAGCTATGCCCATACAGAGTACATATAACTGCTTTTGGATATTTAAAGTGAGGTGAGTTACTATTTTGTCCTGTTGCTTCTTTGAAGCCTGGAAATAAACCTTATCCCTTCAATATGCACCTGAGGATGGTAATAGCAGTAATCAGGGTGCCCCATCTGCAAGCCAGAGAACACTAGTATTTGAAAAGAGGATAAATGTTCCTCAAGCTGCTTCCAAGACTTTGGCTCCTTCTACCAGTTGGGTGGCAGGCTAGTTCCCCCAGCTAAGAAGTGACAGCTCACAATGGAAAAAATTGGGTTGGTGTTCAGTGGCACTGTCATAGGGAAAGAGGCAGGCAGCATTCAAAGTGGTGACAATGACTATTGGTGAGATGATTCCTTTAGATGATCACCCCTGCAGGTCATGGAAAATGTTAGTCTCAGGGATTTGCTGCAGCTCTTAGCACCAAGCTATAAATTGCCCTCCAGGATCACTTTCAGCAGAAAGATCATCCCACTATGTACAAGCATTGCCATAGCCATCTGCAGGCACTGCTAGCTAAGGCATAGGGGAACAGTGTGCATTTCACAAGTGAAATCTGCACATCCACAAATGCCTAAGAGACCTTCCTCTCTCTGATGGCATACTTCTACACACTGCTGCTGCCTCTCTAGTCTGAAAAGCCAATCCAAGGGCCACAAAACACAAATGCTGAATCCTGCTGTGTTCCCAAGAAAGCCAGTTGGGCCACATACCTCATGCTTCCTCCTGCCATGTCTCAAAAACATCACAGAGGCCAATATGCACTGACACAATCCACCTGCCTTGCCCTTACCAACATCATAGAGGCCAACATGCACTGACACAATCTGCCTCCCTTGTCCTGATAGTGTCTGGCATTACTGGAATCTTATCAATCCTGCTACCTCCTGAATTGTCCCTATCCACAAAACTGGGCCCTGTTTCATCATGCTGCCTCCTGATTTGACCTCATGATGAAAACTGGATCTGACTCAGCTTACTTCCTCATGACTTGTCCCTACACCCTGCAGCCTCAGGACTTGTCTCCATCCACAAAACTGGGGCATATCACAAACTCCTGGTTCCTGACTTGACCTCATGATGAAAACTGGGATCTGACTCATCTTACCTCCTCTTACATGTGCCCACCCATAAAAATGGGGCCTGTCATACCCTGCTGCTACATGACTTGTCCACATCTACGAAACTGTGGTCTTTCACACCCTGCTACCTTCTGACTTGTCTCTATCCCCAAAACTGGGGCCTGTCACAACAAGCTGCCTTCTGACTTGACCAGCTGATGAAAACTGGGGCCTGATTCAACTTACTTCCTCCTGACTTATCCCCATCCACAAAACTGGGGCCTGTCACAACATGCTGCCTCCTGACATGTTCCCAAAACAACTGTGGGCTTCCATCCTCCTGACTAGTCTCCAACAACACTAGGACTTCAATCCTCCTGCTTCTTCCTGACACATCCCCTTCAACAATAATGGGGGGTACCTCAGCTTACTTCCTCCTAACAAGTCCCTAACAACAACACTGGGGCTTCAATCCTGCTTCTTCCTGACATGTCCCTAACAACATCTTTGGGGCTTCAATACTCCTACTTCCTCCTGATGTGTCCCCAATAGCTCTGTGGCTTCAGTCCTTCTGCATTCTCCTGACACATCACCAACAACAGCACTAGGGCTTAAATCCACCTGCTTCCTCCTGGGGCTTCAATCATCTTGCTTCCTCCTGACACTTCCCCTTTAATAATAATATGGTCTGACTCAACCATTTCCTCCTAACATGTCCCCAACAACAACACTGGGACATCAATCCTCCTGCTGTCTCCTGACATGTCCCTAACACTGGGCCTTCAATCTTCCTGCTTCCTCCTGACACATTCCCAACAACAACTTAGGGTTTCAATCCTCTGCTTCCTCCTGACACTTCCCCAACTGTTGTATTTGTGAATCCTTAGGCTGAAGCAGGATTGACTCTACCTGCTGGGAGAAGTCCATCAGGTTCTCACCGTCGGCAGGCAGGCCCAGGATAAGCAGAGACCAGTGAGGCTTTAAATAGTGAAGTTCTCCCTCGCAATTTGCCGGACTTCCGGGAGTGACACGCTTAAAGGGGGTGGAGCCTCAGCCCGAAGCGCTTAGTGTGATGCCACTGCCTGCTGGTGGCGCCGCACGGAAGCGCCGAGAGCCCGGGACTCTGCCGATCATGAGTGGTAACATCTGCTGATGGATACACTTAATAGATATTAGGAAATATGAAAAATGCTATCCTTCTTTATATAGGCCTTAACAGGGAGGAGGTTGCTAATTAAATCGATTATGACATAGTGAGGGCAAAGGTAGCGCCGGCACCATTTTGAAGATTTTGCCCTCACTATGTCATACGGGCGACCGTCGCCCGTATGACATAGTGAGGGCAAAGTTAGCGCCGGCGCCATTTTGAAGATTGGCAATACGGCCCATGTGCAGGAGGTTGCTCCCGGACCCCCGCTGGACTTTTGGCAAGTCTTGTGGGGGTCAGGAGGCCCCCCCAAGCTGGCCAAAAGTCCCTGGGGGTCCAGCGGGGGTCTGGGAGCGATCTCCTGCACGCGTGACGTCGGGAGCCAGGAACCAAAATGGCGCCGGCGCTACCTTTGCCCTGTCACATGATAAGGGCAAAGGGCCACCGGCGCCATTTCTCAATGCAGCCAGAGAGCTGGAGAGCTGGAGATCGTGCTGGGACCCCCCCACTGGACCCCAGGTAATTTAAAACATTTTGGGGGGGTTCGGGAGGGTGGGGGGATTTGTTTTAAAGGTTCGGGGTGGGTTTTAGGGTTGTTTTGGTGTGCCGGTTTTCCCGCGCCCTATTTAACGATACAATACAAATGCCCCTGACGATAAATCGGGGGCATTTGTATTGTATCGTGCACTCTAACGATTTTGGACGATTTTAAAATTATCTGACGATAATTTTAATCGTTCAAAAACGAGTCACATCCCTAATACTAACTGCACTAACCACATCCTCTGGCAACAAATTCCAGAGCTAAATTGTGTGTTGAGTGAAAAAGAACTTTCTCCGATTAGTTTTAAATGTGCCACATTTCTTAAAATCTACCCCTTAGGGAATAGCCACTGCTATTAATTGGGATCTTCTTAGTGTTTGGATAATTGCCAGGTTCTTTTAGCCTGGTTTGGCCTCTGTTGGAAACAGGATGCTGGCTTGATTGACCCTTTGTCTGACCCAGCATGGCAATTTCTTATGTTCTTATGACAGGCTGGCAGAGCGGAGGTAGTCTAGTCCCTGTAGTTTTGATAGGGGCAAGACAGGCTGGCTGAGCGGAGGTAGTCAGTTCGCTGTGGTGTTGATAGGGGCAAGACAGGCTGGCAGAGTGGAGGTTGTCCACTCCTTGTTGTTTTGATAGGGGCAATACAGGCTAGGGATGTGAATCGTTTTAGGACGATTAAAATTATCGTCCGATAATTTTAATATCGTCTTAAACCGTTATGGAACACAATACAATACAGATTCTAACGATTTATCGTTATAAATCGTTAGAATCGTGAGCCGGCACACTAAAACCCCCTAAAACCCACCCCCGACCCTTTAAATTAAATCCCCCACCCTCCCGAACCCCCCCCAAATAACTTAAATAACCTGCGGGTCCAGCGGCGGTCCGGAACGGCAGCGGTCCGGAACGGGCTCCTGCTCCTGCATCTTGTTGTCTTCGGCCGGCGCCATTTTCCAAAATGGCGCCGAAAAATGGCGGCGGCCATAGACGAAAAAGATTGGACGGCAGGAGGTCCTTCCGGACCCCCGCTGGACTTTTGGCAAGTCTCGTGGGGGTCAGGAGGCCCCCCACAAGCTGGCCAAAAGTTCCTGGAGGTCCAGCGGGGGTCAGGGAGCGATTTCCCGCCGCGAATCGTTTTCGTACGGAAAATGGCGCCGGCAGGAGATCGACTGCAGGAGGTCGTTCAGCGAGGCGCCGGAACCCTCGCTGAACGACCTCCTGCAGTCGATCTCCTGCCGGCGCCATTTTCCGTACGAAAACGATTCGCGGCGGGAAATCGCTCCCTGACCCCCGCTGGACCTCCAGGAACTTTTGGCCAGCTTGTGGGGGGCCTCCTGACCCCCACGAGACTTGCCAAAAGTCCAGCGGGGGTCCGGAAGGACCTCCTGCCGTCCAATCTTTTTCGTCTATGGCCGCCGCCATTTTTCGGCGCCATTTTGGAAAATGGCGCCGGCCGAAGACGACAAGATGCAGGAGCAGGAGCCCGTTCCGGACCGCTGCCGTTCCGGACCGCCGCTGGACCCGCAGGTTATTTAAGTTATTTGGGGGTGGGGGATTTAATTTAAAGGGTTGGGGGTGGGTTTTAGGGGGGTTTAATGTGCCGATTTTTCGATTTTTCGATTTTTTTAACGATTTTTCACGATTTTTCACGATATTTTACCCCCCCAAACGGCAACAATACGATTCCCTCCCGCTCCCAGCCGAAATCGATCGTTAAGACGATCGAGGACACGATTCACATCCCTAATACAGGCTGGCAGAGCGGAGGTAGTCAGGTCAATGTCATTTTGACAGGGGCAAGACAGGCTGGCAGAGCAGTGGTAGTCAGGTCACTGTGGTTTTGAAAGGGGCAAGACAGGCTGGCATAGCAGAGGTAGTCTAGTCCCTGTGGTGTTGATAGGGGAAAGACAAGGAAGCAAGAAAAGATGAGGCTCAGCCCGCGGACAGTTTTATGCCAGTAGTGGCCTCCGGCGTGCTGGGACTAGGTCTTTTTGGAGTCGGTTTGTTTGTGAATTCTGGTCGCCGCATCTCAAAAAAGATATAATTGCGATGGAGAAGGTACAGAGAAGGGCTACCAAAATGATAAGGGGAATGGAACAACTCCCCTATGAGGAAAGACTAAAGAGGTTAGGATTTTTCAGCTTGGAGAAGAGACGACTGAGGGGGGATATGATAGAGGTGTTTAAAATCATGAGAGGTCTAGAACGGGTAGATGTGAATCGGTTATTTACTCGCCCACTCCCCTTCTCGAGGGGGGGTGGGGTGAAGGTGGTGGGGCCCCCTGCATTCTACGCAACTGTCAACTGGGACGTACTGTCCACCAGACCTGTCTTGAAACACTTACCAAGGAGTCTAACATGCGTGCTTGGTCCTGAAAGATGATGAACTATGCTTGCATGGAGCCGCTGCGGGTGCAGACCTTGGTAGTAGTAGCAAATATTCAAACAAGAGCCCTGGGGAGAGTTCTCTTTTCTTTGTGAAGGACATGGTGCCCTGGAATGGGTAGGCCCCGAGAGTGGGGTCCGAGCCATAGAAAGTGTAGGGGTTCCATTGGTGTCTAGTGAGCTCTCGCTGGTCTTTGAAAATCTGGGGGACATAGCAGATATATGAACGAGAACTTTGAAGGCTGAGGCAGAGGAGGGTTCCATGTGAATAGCAGATCAACATGGGTCAGCGGGTACTAAGTGATAGGAGAGCCGCAGGGACAGTTCTCTTTCCTTTCTGACAGACAGAACTCCCTTGAATGGGTTTGCCCTGAGAGTGGGGCCCGAGCCTTGGAAAGTATGGCAAAGTGGAGAAGTTTTCCATGTGAACAGCGGTTCAACATGGGTCAGCAGTTAGTAAGAGATAGGCAAGACCTGGGGAGAGTTCCCTTTCCTTTGTGCAGGAAAGGGCTCCCTGGAATGGGTTCGCCTCGAGAGTGGGTCATGAGCCTTGGAAACTGTGGCAAAATGGAGGAGGTTTCCATGTGAACAGTGGTTCAACATGGGTCAGCGCATACTAAGAGAGAGGAGAGCCCCAGACAGAACTTGGAAAGGAAGCCGGCGCCACCTCCTTTTCCTCTTCCACTACGACCCGCTGAATTGATGGAAGGGCACCACGAGGAAGATGAACTTGTTCCACCTCTTCATCATTCAGTTGATTAATGCTGTCATACTGCGCAAGGTGTGGGACAAACGGATGGAACTGCAACTCTTAGTGGTGGATCACTCAGCTCGTGCATCGATGAAGAACGCAGCTTTCGAGGCCTCAACACCCTCCCCGTACAGAATGCGGAAAGGGAGTCGGCGTCACCTCCTTTTCCTCTCCCACTATGACCTCAGATCAGACGTGGCGACCCGCTGAATTTTAGCATATCACTAAGCAGAGGAAAAAAACTAACCAGGGTTCCCTCAGTAATGGCGAGTAAAGAGGGAAGAGCTCAACGTCAAATCCCCGCCTGTCTGGCGGGCGCAGGAAATGTGGCATACAGAAGACCACCTCCCTGGCGCTGCTCAGGGGTCCAACTCCTTCTGATTGAGGTCAGGTCCTTGTAGTGACGTAAGGGCTGGACGGACAGGCACAGCAGTTGAGGTCAGGCCCTTGTAGTGAATTAAGGGCCGGACAGACAGGCACAACATTTGGGGTCAGGCCCTTGGAGTGATGTAAGGGATGGACAGGCACAGCTGTTGAGGTGAGGCCCTTGTAGTGACTTAAGGGCCAGATGGACAGGCCAGCAGTTGATATGAGGCCCTTGTAGTAACTTAAGGGCTGGATTGACAGTCACAGCGTTTCAGGTCAGGACCTTGTAGTGACATAAGCGCTGGACAGACCCGCCCAGCATTTGGGGTCAGGCCCTTGTGTTTGTGATCAGTCCCTTTTACTGATGTAAGGGCCAGACAGACAGGCACAGCATTTGGGGTCAGGCCCTTGTAATGACTGTTGCGACCGTTGCTGCTAGATGTCCTCACTCCGCCCTGTTTACCTCTGTGGCGACTTCCTCCGGCTCTGATGGACGGCTGGCTACTGTGGCATCTCCATGCCGTCTCCTTCCGGCTTCCCCAGACCGGCACGACGCTGCAACTCTGCCATCTTGTCCTGATGTCTAGGGCTCGTGCGCGCGCGCGTCCCGTCTCTTGTATCAGCAAGGGCACGAACTCAGGGGAGTCCCCCTGAGATGACGTCATCTGCTTCCAATATTTAAAGGTTTTTGAAAACGCTAACAAACTGAGTTAGCAAGGATACGGATAAGGATAAGAATACGGATACGTACTCGCTTCGGCTATTCAAGATACTCTGCCTCCTCGGACTTACCAGAGGTACCCGCTCCTCGGGGGCCTCGCTCTTTTCCTTATTTTCAGATTACAGATAGGAACCGGTACTCGCTCCTCGAGGGCCCTTGTTCCTGGACACTCTGAAGATTCTCTACTGTCTGGAAGCTATCACTGCTACAAACAATTGTGAGTCACCATCACTCTCTCAGAGCTTTTCCTGGAACCAGGTACTCGATCCTCGAGAGCCTAATCCTTTCCAGCTCCTGAGCTTACTTGAGACCTTACGTGAGTTTTGTCATCTAGTTCTTTTCATGAACTCTGCCTACTCTGCCTACTCACTTTCTACAGTTTCTCAACAGCTCAGCCATCCTGGGATCGTTCTTCCAGTACCTGAGGGACTACAGCCATGCCGGGCATATCAGCTCACTACTTCCACCTCTGATGGTTTCTACTAACCTGTTTAATAAAAGAACTAATGTGTGTCTGTCTCCATACTCTAGCTTAGCCGGTGGTCCCTCTCGGGGTATCGTCCCGGGAGCGTGGTCATCTGCCATTGGCCCAGGGATCCACCCACAACTATATCAGATTCATTACAGATTGCTACTCCTTAGCAAAACAATATCTGAGACACTACAAGATTGCTGACTCCTCCCTCTCCAGGAACCCGCTACACAGAGCTTTCTCTACAGATTGCTCGTCCTATCTGATTCCTCCTCCTATCAAGCATCTTCTCCATAGCAGATTCACAACAGATTGCTATCTCCTCACGGAGATCCATAACAGACCGCTAACTTGAGCATCAGATATATAACAAATTGTTAACTCCTAGAAAATCGGGAACAATAACATAAGGGCTGGAGGGACAGGCACAGCGTTTGGGGTCAGGCCCAGTGTTTGCGGTCAGGCCCTTGCAGTGATGTAAGGGCAGGACAGACAGGCACAGCGTTTGTGGTCAGGCACTTGTAGTGATGTAAGGGCTGGACAGACAGGCACAGCGTTTGGGATCAGGCCCTTGTAGTGATGTAAGGGCTGGACGAACAGGCACAGCATTTGGGGTCGGGCCCTTCTAGTACCATAAGCATTGGACGGACTGACACAGCGGTTGAGGTCAGGCCCTTATAGTTACATAAGGGCTGGACAGACAGACACAGCCTTTGGGGTCAGGCCTTATAGTGACATAAGCACTGGACAGACAGGCCCAGCATTTGGGGTCAGGCCCTTGTGACGTAAGGGCCAGATGGACAGTCACAGTGTTTGGGGTGAGGCCCAGTGTTTGGGGTCAGGCCCTTTTAGTGACATAAGGGCTGGACAGACAGGCACAGCGTTTGCAGTCAAGCAATTGTAGTGACGTAAGGGCTGGACGAACAGGCACAGCAATTGGCCCTTGTAGTGACATAGGCGCTGGATGGACAGGCACAGCATTTCAGGTCAGGCCATTGTAGTGACATAAGGGCCGGATGGACAGGCACAGCGTTTGTGGTCAGGCACTTGTAGTGACGTAAGGGCTGGACAGACAGGCACAGCCGTTGAGGTCAGGCTCTTGTAGTGACATATGGGCTGGATAGACAGGCACAGCATTTGGGGTTAGGCCCTTGTAGCGACATAAGGGCCGGACGGACAGTCACAGTGGTTGAGGGCAGGCCCTTGTAGTGACTTAAGGGCTGGACAGACAGGCACAGCGGTTGAGGTCAGGCACTTGTAGTGACTTAACGGCCGGACAGACAGGCACAGTGGTTGAGGTCAAGCCCTTGTTGTGACTTAAGTGACAGACAGGCACAGCGATTGAGGTCAGGCCCTTGTAGTGACATAAGGGCTGGATGGACCGTCACAACATTTGGGGTCAGGCCCTTGTATTGATGTGAGGGCTGGACGGACAGGCAGAGCATTTGGTGTCAGGTCCTTCTATTGACTTAAGGGCCAGACAGACAGGCACAGCAGTTGAGGTCAAGCCCTTGTAGTGATTTAAGGGCTGGATGGACAGGCACAGCATTTGGGGTTAGGCCCTTGTTGCGACATAAGGGCTGGACAGACAGGCACAACGGTTGAGTTCAGGCCCTTGTAGTGACGTAAGGGCTGGAGAGACAGGCGAAGCGGTTGAGGTCAGGACATTGTAGTGACTTAAGAGCTGGACGAACAGGCACAGCTGTTGAGGTCAGTCCCTTGTAGTGACTTAAGGGCGGGACGGACAGGCACAGCATTTGGGGTCAGGCCCTTGTAGTGACATAAGGGCCGGACAGAGAGTCACATTGGTTGAGCTCCGGCCCTTGTTGTGATGTAAGGGCCGGACAGACAGGCACAGCGTTTGGGGTCATGCCCTTGTAGTGACGTAAGGGCTGGACAGATAGGCACAGCATTTGGGGTCATGCCCATATAGTGATGTAAGTGCCGGATGGACAGGCACAGTGTTTGGGGACAGGCTCAGTGTTTGGGGTCATGCCTTTGAAGTTAGGTAAGGGCCAGACAGACAGGCACAGTGTTTGGGGTCAGGCCGTTGTAGTGACATAAAGGCTGGACAGACAGGCACAGCGTTTGGGGTCATGCCCATGTAGTGATGTAAGTGCCGGACGGACAGGCACATTGTTTGGGGACAGGCTCAGTGTTTGGGGTCAGGCCCTTGTAGTGAAGTAAGGGCTGGAGGACAGGCACAGCGTTTGGGGTCAGACCCTTGTAGTGACGTAAGGGCCAGACAGACAGGCACTGCGGTTGAAATCAGGCCCTTGTTGTGACATAACGGCAGGATGGACAGGCCCAGCATTTGGGGTCAGGCCCTTGAGTGACATAAGGGCCAGATGGACAGGCACAGCATTTGAGGTCAAGCCCATGTAGTGAAGTAAGGGCTGGATGGACAGGCACAGCATTTGGAGTCAGGCCCTTGTAGTGATGTAAGGGATGGACAGGTACAGCTGTTGAGGTGAGGCCCTTGTAGTGAATTAAGGGCCAGACAGACAGGCACAATGTTTTGGGTCAGGCCCTTGTCGTGATGAAAGGGATGAACAGGCACAGCTGTTGATGTGAGGCCCTTGTAGTGAAGTAAGGGCTGGAGGACAGGCACAGCGTTTGGGGTCAGGCCCTTGTAGTGAATTAAGGGCCGGACAGACAGGCACTGCGTTTGAAGTCAGGCCCTTGTTGTGACTTAACGGCGGGATGGACAGGCCCTGTGTTTGGGGTCAGGCCCTTGTAGTGACTTTAAGGCCGAATGGACAGGCCCAGCATTTGGGGTCAGGCCCTTGTAGTGATGTAAGGGCCTGAAGGACAGGCACATCGGTTGAGGTCAGAAGCTTGTAGCGATGTATGGGCTGGACAGACAGGCACAGAGGTTGAGGTCAGGCCCTTGTAGTGACTTAAGGGCTGGATGGACATGCACAGCTTTTGGGGCCAGGCCCTTGTAATGATGTAAGGCCAGGACGGAAAGGCACATCATTTAGGGTCAGGCCCTTGTAGTGACGTAAGGGCTGGATGGACAAGCACATCATTTGGGGTCAGGCCCTTATAGTGACTTAAGGGCTGGACGGACAGGCACAGTGGTTGAGGTCAGGCGCTTGCAGCAACGTAAGGGCTGGATGGACATGCACAGCGTTTGAGGTCAGGTCCTTGTAGTGACATGAGGGCTGGATGGACAGGCACAGCGGTTGAGGTCAGGCCCTTGTAGTGACTTAAGGGTCGGGCGGACAGGCACAATGTTTGGGATCAGGCCCTTATAGTGACATAAGGGCTGGACCCTCAGGCACAGTGGTTGAGGTCAGGCCCTTGTAGTGATTTAAGGGCTGAATGGACAGGCACAGCATTTGGGGTCAGGCCTGTTAGTGACGTAAGGGCTGGACCATCAGGCACAGCGGTGGAGGTCAGGCCCTTGTAGTGACATAAGGGCTGAATGGCCAGTCACAGCGTTTGGGTTCAGGCCCTTGTAGTGATGTAAGAGCTGGACAGACAGGCACAGCGTTTGAGGTCAGGCCCTTGTAGTGACTTAAGGGCCGGACAGACAGGCTCAGTGGTTGAGGTCAAGCCCTTGTAGTGATTTAAGGGCTGAACGGACAGGCACAGCATTTGGGGTCGGGCCCTTGTAGTGACGTAAGGGCTGAACGACCAGTCACAGCGTTTGGGGTCAGGCCCTTGTAGTGATGTAAGGGCTGGACAGACAGGCACAGTGGTAGAGGTCAGGCCCTTGTAGTGACTTACGGGCCGGACAGACAGGCACAGTGGTTGAGGTCAAGCCCTTGTTATGACTTAAGTGCCAGACAGACAGGCACAGCAGTTGAGGTCAGGCCCTTATAGTGACATACGTGCCAGACAGACAGGCACAGTGGTTGAGGTCAGGCCCTTGTAGTGACATAAGGGCTGGATGGACCGGCACAGCATTTGGTGTCAGGCCCTTGTAATGATGTAAGGGTTGGATGGACAAGCACAGCATTTTAAGTCAGGTTCTCTATTGACGTAAGGGCCAGACAGACAGGCACAGTGGTTGAGGTCAAGCCCTTGTAGTGACTTAAGGGCTGGACAGACAGGCACAGTGGTTGAGGTCAGGCCCTTGTAGTGATATAAGGGCCGGGCAGACAGGCACAGCGATTGAGTTCATGCCCATGTAGTGGCGTAAAGGCCGGATGGACAGGCTCAGCATTTGTTGTCAGGCCCAGTGTTTGGGGTCAGGCCCTTGTAGTGATGTAAGGGCCGGACAGACAGGCACAGCATTTGGGGTCAGGCCCTTGTAGTGACTTAAGGGCTGGCTGGACAGGCACAGCGTTTGGGGTCATGCCCAGTGTTTGGGGTCAGGCCTTTGTAGTGATGTAAGGGATGGACAGGCACAGCTGTTGACATGAGGCCCTTGTAGTAACTTAAGGGCAGGATGGACAGGCACAGTGGTTGTAGTGACCTAAGGGCTGGACGGACAGGCACAGCGGTTAAGGTCAGGTCCTTGTAGTGACGTAAGGGCTAGAGAGACAGGCATAGCGGTTGAGGTCAGCCCCTTGTAGTGACTTAAGGGCTGGATGGACAGGCACAGTGTTTCATGTCAGGCCCTTGTAGTGACATAAGCGCTGGACAGACAGGCACAGCGTTTGGGGTCAGGCCCAGTGTTTGTGGTCAGTCCCTTTTACTGATGTAAGGGCCGGACAGACAGGCACAGCATTTGGGGTCAGGCCCTTGTAATGACTGTTGCGACTGTCGCTGCTCGACGTCCTCACTCCGCCCTGTTTACCTCTGTGGTGACTTCCTCCGGGTCTGATGGACGGCTGGCTACTGTGGCGTCTCCATGCCTAATCTGTCTCTGCCTATGGCGCTGCTGTTCACAAACCTTTCCTAACAGCATGTTCCCTTCACAAATGTGAGACCTTTGAACTGTAGGGCAAGTTTCCCTTTTACACAGGGATCACAGACTGTGGTGAGCATGTATCTGTCGTCTTTTGTTAAAGGTCCTAATGTCTCTTGCACCTATTTTTGAAAAAAGGCCAGACAACACAGCACCTCTGCTGTCATTCCCTCTTCCTATTTAAAGCTCTCCAAATTTTCCTCCAAGATATTAACTATAGGGATGACGTCAGCCAAGGTGGCACTTCTGGAGCTCAGCTCCTACGTGGCATCCTTGAAGGGCTGCAGGATTTTTACCAGCTGACTCATGACTAACCAATGATGATGCTCTAGGGGACTATGCATACCTATCTCTATTTCCAGAGAAAGGTCATGAAGGTCATTCAATGTCTTGAATGAGATGCTTTTAAGCATCCCCAAATCAATCTGCTTTTGTCAGAGAACCTGCCCCACCTTCACACTTCTGTGGAAGAACCCTGCTATGTTCCTGCACTGTGTATTAACATATGCAGGTATTAATTCTCTTGGTGCTTGGACTCCAACCCCAGAGCTGACTACACTACCAGGTGCAGAGTGTGTGCAAAACATTGGATGTTCTGAAAGCCCCCATCAGATATTGCCTTTACCATGTTTGCACCATTGTCTGTGACAAAGAACCCTGCCTGAATATTCCTGTCTCTCTGGTCTAGCTGCCAGCCTGCCAGCATCTGTCAGATGCATGCTAGAATATTGGCTGAGGTATGGGCCTCGTCCGTCAGGTGGGTGTTCACTAATAGAGCTGCTGCCTGTCCCTGCCTCAGCCAGGTCCTACTAGTGTGCTGTCAGGGAGAGGTAAGAGGGTGAAGCATTCATGCTGGCCCAGATATCGCAGGTGAAATTCACACTCCCCTCTGCCTTAGCTAGCAGCGCTTCGATGTGACTGCGATACTGGTTGTTCAGGCTGGGGATGACCTTTCTGCTAAATGTGGTTCTGGAGGGGACTTTGTAATTTGAAGCTAAGACCTGCAGCAAACACTTGAAACCCACATTCTCCACTACCTGCAGGGGCTGGTTATCAAGGGCAATCATTTTCCCAATGCTCCTGGTTACAACATTTGAGGCTGCTTTCCTCCTTCTCCGGGATAGCGCTACTGAACATTTCCTCCATGGTGGGTTGTCACTTCTGACGCATGGCAGGGGGCTACTGGCCTGCCACCTGACTGCTAGAAGGGGCTGAGGGCATGGGATGACTCCTTTTCAACCACTTTACGCTACCTAGAAAAAGGGGTCCCCTGACTGGTACTGCCACTGTTGGGTGTTGCTTCTGCATATGATGCATCATGCCAGAATTAGCTAGATGTCCCACTTGCTTGCCTCTGCTAATATCCCTGGCACAGTAATTACATTGAGCAAAACACTGGTCCTCCCTCATTTTAAAGTGGCTCCAAATCACAGATTTATTTCGTGATCCCTTCTCTTTAGCCTTCAGGGTGAATGCTGGCATTGGAGAAGCAATGCCAGGGGCATCAGTCACACTCTGTGCCTTTGCTGACTGCTCTTCCTCCTTGTCATCATCAGTTTCCTCTCTCTCCTCCAGCACTGAAGTGGAGGCTAAGACAGAACTAACTAATCCTCCTAAACCTTCTTCAGCTATTAAGTCTTCCATTTCTGTTGAAGGGAATCCCATACAAGATGATTCTTCATCAGAATCAGATTCAAACACTGACTGCACTACATCGTCAGTGCTAACTAGAGTCTGCTTTTGCACTGCTGCTTTTGGGTCCTGCTCTTTTGTCTTGGATGGCTCAGCCTCCCCTTCCCTCACCTCCAAAACAACAGGGTCAGAAACAGGTGGTGGCAGTGCATCATCTTTAAATTTAAGTTTTTTCTGGATGGAACTGCCTGCCCCTCCAGAGATTTTAGATTGGAACAGGTCCCTTTTTAACTTTAATGGGAGACTGTCTTTTGAAGTGCCTCCTCTGCCAGATACTGTGCAGAACCTGTTTGAGAGGTGAATACGCGAGTGCTGTTTCTACTGATGTCAGTTCGCTGATTAATGATTCTGGGATAACAATATATGTGAAGTCCGGGTTAATCTGAGCCAATTCAAGTGGCTCTTAAGCCCCTGAGGCAGCTCGATGAGCGAAACTCGGCCAGAGTCGGGCAAGATCTGTTGCGATTCCGGGTCGGCCCCGGAATCGCCACCCACCTGCTTGCGGGTTGGCGCGGGTCTCGCACTCCCCAGGCCTCCAGGGACGCCGGCGGCCGCAGGCCCGGCGTCTCCCCAGCTCGCCCGGGCCCACAGCTGATTCTGCTCCCGCTCCCCTGCCTCGCCGGAGCAGCCGGCGCCTTGCGGCGCTAAGCCCCGCCCCCTAGATGCGCGCGCGCGTCTCACTCAAATATTTAAAGGGGCCAGCGCGGGAAACCTTGGGGACGCCCCCTGATGACATCAGACGCCTCCAGGGTACTTAAGCCCTGCAGCTGGACCAGAACGTCGCCTTGCAACGAGGTTCCCAGGTGTTCTCTGCCTCCAGTTGCTGTCTTCCTGTTCCGTCTGATTTCCGGTGTTTCCTGATCCTGGTCTGGCTTACGGCGATTCTCGGCTTCTGACTCTGGACCGGCTTACGACTACTCTTGGCTTCTGATCCTGGTACGGCTTTCGGTGTTTCCTCTGGCTCTGGACCTCGGACTGGCTTACGACGTCTCCTGGCTCTCGGACCCCGGTTTGGCTGACAACGATTCTTTGGCTTCTGATCCCGGACTGGCAAGCGATGATCCCCTGGTACACGACTCCGGCCTGGTGAGCAACAACCTTGGACTCCGTCTGTCTCCGCCCCCGCGGGCTCTCCTAAGTCCCAGCGGCCGGGCCCCTATGGGCTCCTCCTGGGGGGGCGCTGGCTTCCAGGGTGAATCTCCTAAGTCCCAGCGGCCGAACTCCTAAGAGCTCCTCTCGGGGGAGGCTCGGCTTCCAGGGCGAAGACCACCTCACCACTGTACCAGCTCCACAGTTCCTTCTTTCCTTGCCACGGCCCTTGGTCGCATAGGGCCTTCCAGGATCGTCTTCCAGCCACCCACAGCTCCGTCCTTGCCGCCTTCCGATCGGGACCTCCGCTATCACCCTACTCAGCGGCTCACCATCTGGTTCCGATCGGTCCAAGGGTCCACAAATTCTACAAGATCAATAAAGTTCATCATGGATTTAATGTCACTGCCTACTAGGGGTTTCAATTAAAAGGATTATTTCTTTATTAGTGACTGAACACCTCTGTACCAGTATATGTGAGTGTGGAAAACTACACACACAGAGAAACACACAGTGCAGTGTCTTTCTGAACACTACAACTGAAACTGCTCTATGTGCACATAAAAAAAATTAAAACTCCAGATGCCTACTGGGGATTTTGATTAAAAGAACACTGCTGTACCAGTATATATAAGTGGGGAAAACTACATACAGACAAACAGTGCAGTGCTGTATATTACAACTGAGACTGTTCTGGGTGCACAAAAACTGAAACTCCAGATAAAACACTGGAAGACAAAGGTTGACTAGCTATACTCCTGCTGTGAGTCTGCAAGCCCAATTACTACAGTACTCACTGTGATGCTGCTTGTTGTTTGAAAATACCAACTTCCAGACAGCCACTGCATCTTTCACACTATCTCCCACTCACACCACTCAAACACTGCCTGCAACCTAACCCAGGGGGTAAGATCAGCAGCAAAATGCCACTGCTGGCAGCTTGTCTCAGTGGGAGAGACAAGTCTGAGTTCAATAAAAAAAAAAGTGCAGTAAAAAAAAAAAAAGCCTGGCTGCCTTTTATGCTGCAGGCACAGCAGCATAAAAGAACAAATATCTTTTTCAGCAATAGAAAATTAATTGTAGCAAACTAGCAATAGCAATTGAATAAAGATTTGAGACACTCTGAGAGAGCTCAAACAGCAACCTTCTCAGACAGAACCCAAGAAGACAGTGTACTGTGCTTGCTTAAGGTAGAAAAACAGCAAGAACAGCGTCACAGAGCACTGAGCGCAGTGATTGGTTGAATTAGAAAAATGCTTTGCTCTGATACGTTGGCATTTGGTCTCCTTGCCAACCTGTCTGACCCACTCTATGACAGGGCTGTGAGGTCACATGACTCACAGGAAAGGGCTGGTTGCTATGGATATTCCCACATGACCTATTTCAAAAGGCTGCTGAGAAAGCAATGTGAACCAAACGAATGAAACTAATATGATCTGTTTCATTCATGGGGGCTTGTCATTCATTTCGTGGACCCACGAATCAAACGAATAGGGACCTATTCATTGCGGATGCCACATTCATTGAAAATGAATGCACATCCCTATGAAATATTTTCAGTGTCGGGAAGGGATAAATGCTGAGCAATTGGGTACATTTTTTTGATGTGAAAAGAGTATTTTTTTGCCCAATAAGATAAATGGTCTTCCCTATTAATTAGAAATAGCTTGAGAGCATGGGAATGAGAAAGGAATAAAGTTAGTTAATAAACAATATAGGAGATGGGAATTAGTAAATGACGTGAAAACTATATGATACTGATTGAAGCCTATTGTGCGTAAGAACCTGTGGATTATATATTTGTCTGACAAATACTCTCTTTGATGCCTATTCCCTAGATAGGAGTTGGTGGCTTTGGTTGATATATATTTGTTTTTAATAATTGAAACGCCGAGACTTAGGTTGCTCTGTATAGTTTTTTGATTTAATCGTCGTTTTTACTTTCTTTACTACCATGCAATCAGCTTGAGACAACCGTGTTAAAATTTATTATTTTATGGATTTCCTGGGCTCACCCTGTGGCAAGGTTTCTGTAATGAGCAGTGTGAGAGTGAGCCCTTATTGCTGTGGCATAGTTGACACAGCCTTGTAGGCAAACCAATGAGGCCTATGCTGACAGCTGGCAAACACACCCGAAGCAAAACAGACTGGAGCTTCGCCTGTACCAGCCATCTCCCCAGCATATTGAGCCCTTGGGTTCTGGAGGCTGTCAGGACTAAGGTGAGTCCCAAGGGTGGTAGAGAAAGCAAGAGTTCAAGGGCACACCATGGTCAGGACAGGAAGCAGGCTAGAGATAACGGAAACAGGCCAAGGGTCAGGGCAGGCAGCAGACAGGGTACAATGCAAGAGGTCAGGTATTAGAGCTCAGGCCAGGGATTGACGAAGACTTAAGAATGTAACATACGATATACCATCTTGGGTCAGACCAAGGGTCCATCAAGCCAGTGGCCAGTCCAAGTCACAAGTACCTGGAAAGTACCCAAACATTAAACAGATCACAAGGTATTAATGCTGGTAACAAGCTGTAGCTATTCCTTATTGATTAATAGCAGTTTATAGACTTCTCTTCCATGAGACATACAAGAGGCACTGGACGAGACAGGCTGAGCAAGGCATGGCTGGATGATAGAGGCTGCGCAAGGCAGGGCTGGAGAACAGAAATACAGGTATAACCAGGAACAAACAGGAACACAGGAATGCAGGAGCAACACGCACTGCTCTAGGTGGGCGACCTGTTGCTGAGGCATCTGATGCTCCTCTGAAGGAGCCTTAAGTAGGAGGACACAGGTCATGTTATCTGTTGCAGACTGCTACTCCTTTCATTCACCCTAAATGAAGATGGTGAATACCTGAACTTCCTAGCCAAGTCCAAATAATCTTAGAAGGTAAGAACATAAGAACATAAGAAAATGCCATACTGGGTCAGACCAAGGGTCCATCAAGCCCAGCATCCTGTTTCCAACAGTGGCCAATCCAGGCCATAAGAACCTGGCAAGTACCCAAAAACTAAGTCTAGTCCATGTTACCATTGCTAATGGCAGTGGCTATTCTCTAAGTGAACTTAATAGCAGGTAATGGACTTCTCCTCCAAGAACTTATCCAATCCTTTTTTAAACACCGCTATACTAACTGCACTAACCACATCCTCTGGCAACAAATTCCAGAGTTTAATTGTGCGTTGAGTAAAAAAGAACTTTCTCCAATTAGTTTTAAATGTGCCCCATGCTAACTTTATGGAGTGCCCCCTAGTCTTTCTACTATCCGAAAGAGTAAATAACCGATTCACATCTACCCGTTTTAGACCTCTCATAATTCTAAACATCTCTATCTGTTGCAGTCGGACACTGCTGGCGAGGTAGTGGACCCTTGGGCCAGCCCACCGAGGGTGATGGGGTAGGCCAGGAGGCGGAGCCCCAGACAGGAGGTTTTCACCCGGGAACCAGGAACCCCCCAGGAGGAGCCCGTAGGGCCCTGGGACCACGGGACTTGGGGTATAGTCAGAGAGTCCAGAGGCAGAGGTGTGCTTAGACCAGGACCAGAGTAAACTGGAAGTATAGGAAGTCCAAGGTACCCGGGAAGCAGGGGCCGACAGTACAGGGCCGAGGGCCAGCCGAAGACAGGGCAGCGGGCGGCAGCGGAGACTGTAGCAAACTGGAGGCTGAAGCAGGCTGTGAGCTGAAGCAGAGTTTGTAGCAGACCGGAGCTGGAGCAGGCTGTAGCTGAAGCGGAGTCTGTAGGAAACCGGAGCTGGAGCAGGCTGGAGCTGAAGCAGAGTCGGTAGAAAACCGGGGTCAGAGGCAGGCAGCAGGCTTGTAGCAGTGATAAAGACACATCAGGCAGGATTCATGGTGAAGCGTGCTTTCGGCTTCTGGGAAGCCTGCTCTTTTATTGTAAAATGATTACATAGCATTGCATTGGATACATACGTCACACAGTGTTTTTCCACCATAAATGTTTGTGCTGACCTTTTACTAAGTAGGCGCAAGTGGGCAGTAGGTGCAAGTGGTCAGTCTGCAGGCAGGGAGGGGGGAGGTCATTAGCTGGTCATGAGGCAGTTGTACTAAACTATCTAGGTGTGAAAAGGCACATAAATGCAAGTAGGTCATGAACTCTTCTGGGACTGCAAAAGCTTGCACTAGATATGTTTCCTGCTGACTTCCTGTTAGCTGGGGACAGGAAGGCTGTTCATATGCTAAAACGTATTGCGGTCAGAGCATGACATTTTCTTTACACTAAGCGTAGGCTTAAGGAAAAAACAGTTAGAAGTGGCAATGGAGTTTTTCTTTCTCTGACGTGGTTTTCCAGCAGCCTGAAAAGCCAAACTCCTCCCCCACACAGGCTGAAGCGGAGTCGTAGGCAAACCGGAGTCAAAGGCAGCAGCAGGCTGAAGCGGAGTCGAAGGCAAACCGGGGTCGAGGCAGGCAGCAGGCTGAAGCGGAGTCGTAGGCAAACCGGAGTCAAAGGCAGGCAGCAGGCTGAAGCGGAGTCGAAGGCAAACCGGGGTCAGAGGCAGGCAGCAGGCTGAAGCGGAGTCGTAGTCAAACCAGAGTCAGAAGCAGGAAACCGTAGAGAACAGGAGCGCAACTCAGAACAACTATGTAGTTGTGAACCTCGTTGCAAGGCGATGAGAGAGAGTTTGAACGCCGGTTATATCGGGACTTGGGCGTGACGTCAGCAGCACGGGCGGGACCAGGCTTCCGGGAGTTGAGCGTTCAAGACGGACGTCCTCGCGCGCGTGCAAGACTGAGGAGAAGCAGGCACGTAATGGCGGCCGCCACGTGGAGTGAGAGAAGTCCCCGGGGTCCAGAGTCGGCGGAACGTGGCGGTTCCTGAAGCGGAGGTATGCAGGGTTGAGCCCAAGGCGAGGGGAAGCGGTGGCGACCGCAACACTATCATATCCCCCCTCAGCCGTCTCTTTTCCAAGCTGAAAAGTCCTAACCTCTTTAGTCGTTCCTCATAGGGGAGCTGTTCCATTCCCCTTATCATTTTGGTAGCCTTCTCTGTACCTTCTTCATCGCAATTATATCTTTTTTGAGATGCGGCGACCAGAATTGTACACAGTATTCAAGGTGCGGTCTCACCATGGAGCGATAAAGAGGCATTATGACATTTTCCGTTTTATTCACCATTCCCTTTCTAATAATTCCCAACATTTTGTTTGCTTTTTTGACTGCCGCAGCACACTGAACCGACGATTTCAATGTGTTATCCACTATGACGCCTAGATCTCTTTCTTGGGTTGTAGCACCTAATATGGAACCCAACATTGTGTAATTATAGCATGGGTTATTTTTCCCTATATCCATCACCTTGCACTTATCCACATTAAATTTCATCTGCCATTTGGATGCCCAATTTTCCAGTCTCACAAGGTCTTCCTGCAATTTATCACAATCTGCTCGTGATTTAACTACTCTGAACAATTTTGTGTCATCTGCAAATTTGATTATCTCACTCGTCGTATTTCTTTCCAGATCATTTATAAATATATTGAAAAGTAAGGGTCCCAATACAGATGCCTGAGGCACTCCACTGTCCACTCCCTTCCACTGAGAAAATTGTCCACTCTCTGTTTCCTGTCTTTTAGCCAGTTTGTAATCCATGAAAGGACATCACCACCTATCCCATGACTTTTTACTTTTCCTAAAAGCCTCTCATGAGGAACTTTGTCAAACACCTTCTGAAAATCCAAGTATACTACATCTACTGGTTCACCTTTATCCACGTGTTTATTAACTCCTTCAAAAAAGTGAAGCAGATTTGTGAGGCAAGACTGCCCTGGGTAAAGCCATGCTGACTTTGTTCCATTAAACCACTTTAATAAACTTTTGAAAAAGACTGTGGCGTCTAATCTTGGTTTTCTTCCTTATCTTCTCTAAGTGCCCCTTTAACCCCTCGATCATCTAACAGTCCAACTGATTCCCTCATAGGCTTTCTGCTTCGGTATCTGGTACAGATGCCAGCAAAGTACACATCTTCCTTGGATTGGAGTTCTCTTCCTTCACCAAGGACTACAGTGAACTAGATATGGAGTCCAAATTCTGCAGATCTCCTATCCATTTCTTTACAATCTGGGGGAAACCACAAGCTTCTCTACTTCTCTTTCATAAACATGGCACATCCGACTGCATCCCTGTCCTGAAGATCCTGGCATCCTTAAAGGACTAGGGAATGGTGAACACCTCATGCCAGCAGTAATATAGGACTTTGGTGTCAGTGGGCTTGCTGATGTTGCTGACAGAGCCTCATATCTCTGCAAGGCTCATGTTGTGGCCCAAGCTTAGAGGTTCCATAAGATAGATGCATACTCTCTGGTCTCATGCTAATGGCAAGGTTAGATGCAGTTTTGACTCCAGGCTCCCTATAAGGGAAACTTCAGTCTCAATGGTATCCAGTGCAGATCTTGGCAATAGTTCCATAACTTTTGTATCAATTAATTATTTTGGGCTAACGTGGCCACTCTCATGCTTGCTGTGAGTTCTGCTGCCCAATGAAATGGAGGATTTTGGGGTTTCAACATTCTTATGCCACTCCCTGATATTCCAGTCTCACAGATGGATATGAAGGCACTAGAGAGTAAAAACTCCTCTAAGAACTCTTTCGCAAACAATTTCCCATGATGTGCTTCACACTGTAAAATGACTGGCATCCACCGCTAATCAGGGATGTGCAGAGCAACATTTTATGTTCATATTTCTTATGCCCGAAAGGGGGTCCCACTTGCGGCCAATATGGACATAAAAAAAATCCAATGATTGCAGAAATGACGTCCTCACTCCTCGCTCGATCACCAGGGAGTTGTGGTAAGTCTGGGGGGGGGATTAAGGAGGGTGAGGGGGTTTATATTTTTATTTTGGCTCAACAATCGCGATTTCCCACATATCCAACATATCTATGTTGGATATGTGGGAAATCCGATCGTTTATGTCGAATCAATTTTTTAACTTAAAAAAAAATATGAGTAGCGTTTTACTAATGCGGTCAATCCGAATGCACACCCCTACCGCTAATGAATGTGGTAGTCTCAGCACTTGAAGCTAGTTCTGGACAAAGTATTTTCTACCCTCAGACATACTCTACCATATACCTGATAGGGAGTAGGAGTTTCCTGATGGTTTTCATACCTGCTGCTTTTCTCCACACGTTGGGAAAACGTTTGGTTATTCAGCACATGGAATATGACACGCCCTGCAGTGATCTTCTGTCCCAGATCATGATTGGCAGAAATTATACAGCCCCAAACAATTGGATAAAAATATTAGTATAGCAGGTAGCTGACAATTTGGATCTTTTTTGGTGCTGAACAGTTAAAGATTATTTTTTTCTGATTCAAACACTATCTCGCACTGCAGTTTTCTTTTTTCTTCGTGCTCTCCACACACTCTGCGATTTGTGTCCCATGCAGCATGATGTTACTCTCTATGCATTCTGTTTGCAATGGCTGACCGATGATAATGTTTGTAAGTGATGACAAGTCATGTGCACAAGCCCTTCTTCTTGACTGCACAATCACTTTTCTCTTCACTATGGGCCTCATTTTCTAAACGGATCGCACGCGATACCAAAATGGGGGCGGAGTTGGCCCCGGAAGAGGAGGAGTCGGGGCATCACCGGGGCCGACTCCGCGAAGACGCCGCAGACGATGAAAAGGTAAGGCCCTTTTTGCGTCTGAGTTCGCGCCCAATAGCTACACCTTCTATGGTGGCGCTATTGGGTGCGAAACCGGCAGTGATCGCACCGCGACGGTGCGATTGCTTCCCGCTAGTGCAGGCCCGCCCCCCCGTTTCGGCCCCCCGCCCCTCATTCCCTAAAGTATCGCAGGCCTGCGATACTTTAGAAAATGAGGCCCTATGTCTCTGTAGTGAGAAAGCAGCCATCTTAAACCAATGTTGCAGTTCTTGAACACATTCACAATTTCAATTCTGATCATAGCAAAAATGTGTTAAATAGTTCAAAATAAAGTCTTTCACTCAGAATCATAGTCCCAATGCCATGGGTCCCTGTTCATAAACCAAAAGATGTAACCCCTGGGCTGATGTCCTCAACTAGCAATCCAAGGGCACACCTCAAATTCCAGGTTTTACAATGTTCAAACCTTTTATACCTTCTATAAGCCCTCTACTTTCCAGGATTCTTTGTCTGGGAGAAGACATATTTCCAAGGCCCTGATCATTGTTTTATCAGTCTTTAACATGTACAGTAATAATCATACTAAATAATGAATGTGGTTCTAATATAACTTTACTGATATTGATTGTAAGATGAAACGAAGACAATTTACACATCCTTGTTCAATACAGTCCATTGCATTCTCATTTTCCCTTAAATCTGTGACTCTGTACTGATGGTTTAATCTTTTCTTTTATTTCCAGATTACATTCCAATTTCAGGGGCAGTTTTGGAACTTCCTTCCAAATTGGTGGGCATGATGCTGGAATTAGCTAGATGGCATAATTCAAAGTCACATTTCTCATACCTTGATTCAAATATCATGAATAGGCTTCTTACCTCTTATCCAACACCCTTCCAGAATATCCTGATATAACAGTGATTAACACTGGATGGATGTCACAATTTTCCCTTCATCCTGTTCTCTCTTCATTCTAGCAATTAAGATCCATTCCTTTTCAAGATCTTGTTAAAAGTCACTGGATCTTTCTGAGTGAGAGATTCCTCTGTAAAAAAAATCTCCTTTCCTAATGATAACTAAATTCCCTTGGTCATGGGTACTGACCTTCATTTTCAGTTTTTGTTTTCTATAGGAATTTCAATATTATAACAAAAACAAAATAAAGAGTGGAAATATTGACTTTGTTATAACAAACAGAGGAAAAATATAGCATTGTTATAGCAACGAAATTCCCAGGGAAAATAAAATAAAAACTGAAAATAAAGGTTCCTAGCTATGGGGAATTCAACATTCAAACAAAAGAGATAAATGGACGGATAAAAACTTCCTTTAATGTAATTTCAAAAGGGAGGAAATAAGATTCCCAAAAAGGGGAGAGAAGTCACCCTTTCTACCTTTCTAGCTCAACCTTTCATCCATAAGGCAAAAGGGTCTCATAAAAAATAAGTGAAACAAAAACAAGAGTAGGAATAGCAACATTCTGCCTCCTAAAAAGTCTAAATAAAATTATATACTCTCTCTAGATGTTTCTCCTTTTTATAGTAGTAAGGAGCAACCAAAACAGCAGCCCCCATGTGGGAGCTGTAAACCACTTGAAATGCTTTGTCTTTACCTAGTCTAATAGTATGGAGTTCTTAAAAGAGAGAAGCTGTTATGCCGTTCGGTCACAGATGGCTGCGACTACGCTTATTTACATCCTGCACCGTTCTCCAGCCCTCCCCGGGTCTGCTCGCGGCACAGGCCAATCTCTACAGCTGCGTTCCGTTCCCTATGGCTCCTTGTGGCGGCTGAGACACCGCCGCCATCTACGTCATCTCTGGGCCTTCCTGGGCACGCGTGCGCCACCGGGCCCTACTTTGAAGCCTCTTCGGCAGGAACCTCGGGGGCGTCCCTGTTTGATGATGTCATCAGATCAAGGTACTTAAGCACCACCTTCGCCCTCAGCTAGCCGAATTGGCAACAAGTTCTGTACGTCTCTACTAGCTACTGCTCCGTGTTCCTGTGGCTACGCTATTGGACTCTGTTGGACTTTGAACTCTGTCTGGTACCCACTCTTCGGGGGCCAGTGGGCACTGTCTACTAGGATCTTGTCTCCTGGCCTCCCCTGCTCCTCGGGCTGGCCCTGCGCTTTCTGAAGTCCTACTCTGCAAGGCTCTCTGCTCCTCGGGGCTGCCCCCTGGAACACTTTTACTACTCAGTTTACTCTAGTGCTTCCCCGCTGCTCAGGGTTGAGCCTACTTGCTGTGTTGCACTGTCAGCACATCTCCGATCCTCTGGGCTGCGTCCTCATACTTTACAAGAGACTCTCAGCACCGTCCCACTCCTCGGGGCAGTGTCCTTGTGCTTCACTGTGACTGTCCGCTCCTCCCCACTCCTCGGGGTCGCACTTACATGCTACTAGACTGCCAGCACTTCCCTGCTCCTCGGGGCTGTGCTTCTCTATTATACAGAGACTGTCTGTGCTCCCCGCTCCTCGAGTTTCTACCTACGTCATCATCAGAGACCTGACTCGGGCTTCCCTACTCCGCGGGTTGGCCTACGTCACTATAGTTGCACCTACCCTGCTCCGCAGCGCCACCCCTCGATGGTGTCTCTCCGGTATACCTTCTGCACGCCAGTCTCAAGCCTTCCCACTCTGCGACCTGCCTTGCGCCTTCCCCCACGGGGGTCTCAGTCCAGGTATTATCTTCAGCCTGCTTGTCTACTGGGGAATTCCTCCTGACTCCTCAGGACCTCTCCACAGTCTCAACCAGAGCTCCCTGCTGTGCCTGACCTTGCATCCTGGTGGTGTGGGCCTATGGGGCTCCTCCCCACAGCTGGTAACAACTCATACCTTGGGCCAAGGGTCCACATACCCACAAACCATAACAGAAGCACAACAAAAAAGAGTGAAAAACCACAATAATCAATCAAATTAAAAAAACAACCCAATAGAAATTCATAATTTTAATGTTGACAAAATACTTTGCTTCAAACTTTAAATACAAGTGCTATGTCCCCCAACATGGACAGTATTTCATAAAAGCTATATCAAGAGGGACAAACATCTAGAAAACAGAAACATGTGTAACCTCCTCTTTGCCTGCTGTCCAGAATACAAGGGGCACTCACAGTCCTAGAGTCAAACCATCTTCCCAGACCTTTAATTTTTCCTTCTATTTTCAAAACTGATGGCTACTGGGGTATCAGGATTCCACTGGCAGGGTTGCAAACTATCAGGCTGATTCAGAAAGGTGCATTCAATCAAACACACCGCTCTGTGTGCACTTCATCATGCATTTTCTGCATGCAAAACTTACTACTGATGCAGCAAGGAGTTTTGCATGCAGAAAATGTGCATTTCCAAATGGGAATACTGACTAGCACCCTCGCATGTAAATCCCATGCAAATGATGGTATTTTGCTGAGCAGTATTCCCCAAGGCAGAGAGACTGCATTTGGCCAGCACACCTTTTTTAGTGCTGGAAATTTAATTTCGGGTCAGAGCAGGAGTTAATTAATTAATTTATTTATTTAACATTTTTATATACTGATAGCCGTTTACACATCGTACCGGTTTACATGAAACAAAATGGAAGGCCACAAATGGGCATATCCTTTACATAAAACATAGAACAGTGATAAACAAAATAAATAGTGAAAAAAGAAATAAATATAGATAAACAATTAGAAATAAAATAAAAGCATAAAATGCTAACTTAGGTTCAGTATTTAAACCAGGGAATTGATAAATATATATACAGCTTATATAATAAGAGTAGTATATTTAAATTGCGACTGATTAGCAAGGGATTCAAGGGGGGAGAGGATTAGTTAGACAATTGATTAAAGAGTAAGATATAAGATCTGGAGAAGGGAAGGAAAGCTAATGGGTGAACAGCTGAGACAAATTAGGAAAGGGCACTTGGGAAGCAGGGGTAAACACAACAGAGGTAGGTCTATTGACAAAGGTCAAGGTGTTGAGGAATTTAGGTGAAGGCCTGCTGAAAAAGCCAGGTTTTTAATTTTTTTTTAAACTTGGGTGTAAAGGATTCAGTGCGGAGTTCGTGTTGCATAGAGTTCCAGAGGGTAGGGCCGGCCAGGGTTATCACTCTTTTGATAGTAGAGGTAAGTTTGATGAATTTCAGGGAGGGTAGGTGCAATGTTCCTTGAAGGATAGTCCGAATGGGTCTTGTTGAGATGTAAGGAAGGAAGGGGGGATTGAGCCAGTGCGTGGTTTCATTTATAATAGATTTATGAATAAGGGAGAGAACCTTGTATTGTATTCTTGAATTGATTGGTAGCCAATGCAATTCTTTCAGGATGGGTGTGATGTGGTCCCTCTTTTTGGAGTTTGTAAGGATGCGGGCGGAGGCATTCTGCAGGAGTTGTAGGGGTTTGATGATCGAGGAGGGGAGGCCAAGTAACAGGGCGTTACAGTAGTCTAATTTGGAGAAAATAATAGCCTGGAGTATCGTACGGAAATCAGAGCCATGTAGTAGGGGTCTAAGTTTTTAAATTGTGTGTAGTTTAAAATAGCAGTCCTTGAGAATTGAGTTTATGAATGGTTTTAGGGAAAGGTGATTATCAATGATGGTTCCGAGGTTACAGGTGTGAGATGAGAAGATAGTAGGGGGAGTAGAAGGGGGGATGTTAGGGGAGAAGTGGAAAGAGGAGATGATGATAAGCTCAGTTTTTTGGGGGTTTAGAGCGAGGTGCATGTCAGTTAGGAGTTGATTGATGGAAGATAAACATGAGTCCCAGGTTTGGAGAGCTTTCTGAAATGAGTCTGTGAAGGGGATGAGGATTTGAACGTCATCTGCGTAGATAAAGTGGTCAAATCCCAAATTTGTGCGGAGGTTGGCTAGAGGGAGCATGTATATATTAAACAGTGTAGAAGAAAGCGAGGAGCCTTGGGGAACGCCTTGGTCTAGGTTGATAGGGTCTGATTCGTGGTTGCCAAAGGAAACAATATAGTGTCGGTTATGCAGATAGGATTGTAGCCAAGCAAGGGCAGTTCCGGTGATCCCAATATTAATAAGAAGATTTGTTAGGATGTTATGATTAACAGTATCGAACGCTGCAGAAATGTCAAGCATAGCTAGGATATAGGATTTGCCACTGTCAATCCCTTTGAGAAGGGTGTCAGTTAGTGAAAGGGTGTCAGTTAGTGAAAGAAGAGTTAAGTTTCCAGTGCTATTGCACTGACACTTAAAACCCCTAAAAAAGGGGGAAAAATGTCTTTAAAAAGTTTTTAAATGTCCACAGATAAGTACCGACTTATCTAGGTAAATGGCATCAGCTATCTACTACCAGATAGCCAGATAAATCAGTATTTCTCCACCTATGTGGCGGCAGCTGTTATCACTCATGGCCGCCAGGAATGCCTCTCCCCACCATTCCCAAGTTAAAATGTGCATTGCACCTATTCCCAAAGCACATTTCTTGTCCTAGCACTTCATAAGCTCTAGGGGGAAGGGATAGAAATTTGGGAACCTTGTCACACTAGATTTTTCATTTTTGTGCAGGTCCTGTTTTTTACAGTTCAATATTTTTTTTTCATAATTTGTTTGGTTTAGTACATCAACACATATTGGAGCCGATGCTATAAAAAATGCGGAAAGCGGGCGCTGAAATGTCAGTGCCCGCTTTCTTAACACGCGTATGGCGCCCACAAGGGGGGTGCCATGCTATACGCAAATTAGCGGGTCGCACTAGAAAGGAGGTGCTAGGGTCGCTTGCGCAAGCCTAGCACCTCCTTGCTAACGTGACCCCGTGGTTACCGGCGGTCTGCCGGTTATGAACACCGACGCCGAAAACTCGGCATCTGTTTTCAAAACTGCAGTCCACCAGTATGAAAACCGATGCCGAGTTTATCGGCATCGGTTTCCATAATGCAGCTGGCCAGTTATGAAAACCGATGCCGAGCATATCAAAGCGGCCGGCAGAGGGTTTTTTTTCTTTTTTTTTAACTTTTCAAGAAGTATAGAAAAGCAGTTTTTTCTGCTTTTCTGTACTTTTTTTTCAATGCGCTCAGCTATTAACGCCTGCTCCAGGTTGGCATTAATAGCTGAGCGATAAATGTGCATCTGAGACGCACACTTATTTTTTTGCATTGGAGTGAATGAGTAATAGCCTCATTCACATGCATTTGCATGTGATGAGCGCTATCTCATTCACTCCACGTGGGATGCGCATTAAATAGGCGCTAATCCCCCTATTGCATTAGGGGGTGGATTAGCGCCTATTTAACCCGCATCTGACTGCGGGTTATACAGTGCGCTCAGCTGAGCGCACTGTATGGCATCGGCCCAATTAAGTTTAACTACATTATTGTTACTATTATGGAGTGACTCATCTACAGTTATCACTGATAATTAGGTGCTGTCCATTACACAGAACTAACTCAAGATATCCTTCTCTTGATGGTTTCAAGATTAACTGCACCAAAAAGAAGTCAATTTTAGCATTAAGAAATATAATGTAACAGTGTGAAGAGCAATTAATCACACTTTGTTTTAACAGGTGTCAGCACAAAGATTTTCTATAACATTTTAAATAGACATCAATATAAGAACTTCCCTTACTATATAGTGCTATTTTGTACAGACTAATAAGTAACTGCAGCAGGGGGCATGAGGACACAAAGGCAGTGTTGTGCTGGAGGTGGACCCTTGGCCTAGCGCAGGATTGGTACAGTTCTCTGAGGGCTCCCAGAGGGTGCTTGCCGCCAGGAGGCGGAGTACACAAGGAGACAGAGGCTAGCTGGAGTTTCGCCAATAACAGTCTGGGGGTTCCGTGGGTTGAGCCCTAGGATTCCCGGACCGCCTGGGAATGGCCTTTGAGGGTCTCCCGGGGAGGTAGCAGAGATGTGTGCCCACCAAGAGCAAGGGTGCACGGCTAATGGAAAACAGATGAGCTAGACCGGAACAGAGTGTACCGGAGACCAGGGGAACGAGACAGGAACTGAAGGTCCTCTGGTCAGGATAGGCAGCGCCTAGTGGTCTAGCTTGTGGAAGGCCACGGGCAGCATCAGAGCAGGCAGTCCTGGTAGTCACAGGAGAAGCAAAGAGAGAGTCTGAGTGGAGCGCAAGGGTCAAAGCCAGGGTATCCATCGGACGGTGGTCAGCCATAGCAAGGGTCAGTTCCAGGTATCAGTCTGAACATGGTCAGTAGCAAGCAGAGGTCAGTTCCAGGTATCAGTCTGAGCATGGTCAGTAGCAAGCAGAGGTCAGTTCCAGGTATCAGTCCGAGCGTGGTCAGTATCAAGCTGAGGTTAGATCCAGGCAGCGGTTCAAACGTGGTCAGAGGCAAGCTGAGGTCAGTACCATGTATCAGTCCGAGAAGGTACAACCTGGGTAGCGGAACGTGGAACAGGAATCAGGAACAGACGCTGGAACACAGAAGGATCACGGGAACACAGGAACGCAGGAGCACTGGAAGACACAGGAATACAGGAGCACTGGAACAAGCACAGGATCAAGGAACGCAGGAACACAGGACAGCAACTAGCTTTACACAAGTGTGATGACCTGTTTGCCAAGGCGAGGAACTAAGGGAAGGCCCTCGCCTTATATAGGACGCTTAAGTGATGTCTTCGGGAGGTGTCCGCCCGAGGTTCCCGCCCTGGGTCCTTTAAAAGAGGGAGCGCCGGCCGCACGCGTGCCTAGGGGCGGGGCCGAGGACGCCGAGGACACGGATCCTCTGCGGGAGATCCGTAGAGAGGCCTGTGACGGTGGAGGCATTCAGGGCTGGCGCTGGGGATGCTGTGAGCTGGCTGCTGCTGCTAGGGAGGACAGAACGGAGCTCGTGGAGGGGAGCCCAAGGTGAGCAGGCCCGGTCGTGGCACCAGCACGGCCGGGTCGCGCAATAGGCAGTCTTACCATTACAGTGAGATTTGCTTGGAGATGTTTGCCAATGAATCATATTGTAAATAGCACCTTTGATCCAAGCAAAACAAAGATCTGCTTGGTTGAGCATCTCATTCATGAGTATTCGTTCATGAGTATTCATGAGTTCAAATAATTAAAGAATGAACTCAGGTCATTAAAAAAGGTATCCACATGTTATCTAAAATTTATAAATATACAAAATAAAATATATTGGAGAAAAATTTATTTTAGTAATAAAGATGAACAAAGATGTATAGGTATAGGAAACAAGCAAGCTTTTGTACAGTTTTTATGTTGCATCCTTGACTCGTTTATTAAATCATGAAATATCTTTCTGTGTTTTTTTAATCATAGAATGGAAAATACATCACTCCAGAAAGCTCCCAAGATTTCATTGTCCAGCTCATTTCAACCTGTAAATTTTGCTCCATCTTCTGTGCAAAATTCACTGCAAAATAAAACATCTGAACATCTGGAGTCAATTCTGCCTGATTCTACAGCAACATCTTTTAAACCTTCCAGATTTTCCAAATCAGCAGATGCACTATGGAACAAAGAGCTGAAAAGTAGTAGTATGTATGGCATTCTAACATCACATTGTACATTTTTTAACAGAAAGAAAATATTTTATCTATGAAGCAGTTTACTAATATAGGCAAAGCCAAAAAAAAAAAAAAGAGTTCACTATTTTAGTCAGAGATTACATTAATGTATAGTATACACCTGGGTGGCCAACTCCAGTCCTCAAGAGCCAAAAACAGACCAGGTTTTCAGGAAATCCAAAATGAATATGCTTGAGGTAGATTTGCATAAAATGAAGGTAATGCATGCAAATCTATTTCATGAATATTCATGAAGGAGTAGATGTGACTCGGTTATTTACACTTTCAAATAATAGAAGGACTAGGGGGCATTTCATAAGTTAGCAAGTAGCACATTTAAGACTAATCAGAGAAAATTCTTTTTCACTCAACGTACAATAAAGTTCTGGAATTTGTTGCCAGAGGATGTGGTTAGTGCAGTTAGTGTAGCTGGGTTCAAGAAAGGTTTGGATAAGTTCTTGGAGGAGAAGTCCATTAACGGCTATTAATCAAGTTTACTTACGGGCGGATTTTAAAAGCCCTGCTCGTGTAAATCCGCCCGCATTTACGCGAGCAGGGCCCTCGCGCCGGCGCGCCTATTTTGCATAGGCCGCCGGCGCGCCTATTTTGCATAGGCCGCCGGCGCGCGCAGAGCCCCGGGACACGCGAAAGTCCCGGGGCTTTTTTTAGGGGGCGTGTCGGGGGCAGGGCCGAATGACGCTGCGTTTTGGGGGCGGGCCCGGGGGCGTGGTTTTGGCCAGGGGCGTTCCGGGGGCGTGGCCGTGCCCTCTGGAACCGCCCCTGGGTCGGGTCTCGGCACGCCAGCAGCCCGCTCCGATTTCTGAGTGGCCTTGGAGGGAACGGAGGCAGGCTGCGCGGCTCGGCGTGTGCCGGCTGCCCAAAATCGGCAGCCTTGCGCGCGCCGATCCAGGTTTTTATAAGATACGCGTGGCTACGCGCGTATCTTATAAAATCCAGCGTACTTTTGTTTGCGCCTGGTGTGCCAACAAAAGTACGCGATCGCGCTTTTTAAAAAAATCTACCCCTTAGGGAATAGCCACTGCTATTAATTGCATCAGTAGCATGGGATCTTCTTAGTGTTTGGGTAATTGTCAGGTTCTTCTGGCCTGGTTTGGCCTCTGTTGGAAACAGGATGCTGGGCTTGATGGACCCTTGGCCTGACCCAGCATGGCAATTTCTTATGTTCTTATCTATCAAAGCTATGAGGAAACAAAAAAAGGGGATAGATCTCAAGTCCTTCAAATGATCTTTATTGTATAAATAGCAATTTTTCAACAAAAGCCCAACTCAGGCTGAGTTTCGCCAAAGGGCTGCTTCAGGGGCTGCAAAATGTCACATAAAAATCACAATTAAACAACAATAAATAAACATATATATGTAATCATGAGATCCTAAAATATATATAATAAAATGAATAAAAATGATATTACAAAAAGCATCTAAAGAATAAATCAAAAACAAGTAATGATCACATAAATATTAATCCCCCTAATAAACGCCTTATTGTTACCGAATACTAATGGCACCACCTATGTAATGTACGACCCATATTTTTTACTGGTGCCCTATTGTAAACCGTTGTGATGGTAAATAACTTAATAACGGTATATAAAAACTCTTAAATAAATAAATAAATAGGCAAAACTATCTGTATGTGTGCTAAAACATATATATAGTATTAATGGCATTAATATAAACAGGAGGCATATGAACATGAATCAAAACAGAAATATCTGTGTTGGCAATATGAATGTCATAAGAACATAAGAACATAAGAAAATGCCATACTGGTTCAGACCAAGGGTCCATCAAGCCCAGCATCCTGTTTCGAACAGTGGCCAATCCATGCCATAAGAACCTGCCAAGTACCCAAAAACTAAGTCTAGTCCATGTTACCATTGCTAATGGCAGTGGCTATTCTCCAAGTGAACTTAATAGCAGGTAATGGACTTCTCCTCCAAGAACTTATCCAATCCTGTTTTAAACACAGCTATACTAACTGCACTAACCACATCCTCTGGCAACAAATTCCAGAGTTTAATTGTGCGTTGAGTAAAAAAGAACTTTTAAATGTGCCCCATGCTAACTTCATGGAGTGCCCCCTAGTCTTTCTACTATCCGAAAGAGTAAATAACTGATTCACATCTACCCGTTCTAGACCTCTCATGATTTTAAACACCTCTATCATATCCCCCCTCAGTCATCTCTTCTCCAAGCTGAAAAGTCCTAACCTCTTTAGTCTTTCCTCATAGGGGAGTTGTTCCATTCCCCTTATCATTTTGGTAGCCCTTCTCTGTACCTTCTCCATCGCAATTATATCTTTTTTGAGATGCGGCGACCAGAATTGTACACAGTATTCAAGGTGTGGTCTCACCATGGAGTGATACAGAGGCATTATGACATTTTACGTTTTATTCACCATTCCCTTTCTAATAATTCCCAACATTCTGTTTGCTTTTTTGACTGCCGCAGCACACTGAACCGACGATTTCAATGTGTTATCCACTATGACACCTAGATCTCTTTCTTGGGTTGTAGCACCTAATATGGAACCCAACATTGTGTAATTATAGCATGGGCTATTTTTCCCTATATGCATCACCCTGCACTTATCCACATTAAATTTCATCTGCCATTTAGATGCCCAATTTTCCAGTCTCACAAGGTCGTCCTGCAATTTATCACAATCTGCTTGTGATTTAACTACTCTGTACAATTTTGTGTCATCTGCAAATTTGATTATCTCACTCGTCGTATTTCTTTCCAGATCATTTATAAATATACAAGCCGTAAAGCCCGTTAAAACGGGCTACATCCCTCTGTCTCTCACCTCCCCCTCATTCTCTCTCCCCTCACTCTTCACCACCCCCCTCCCCCACCCACTCCTCTCCACCCTCCCTCTCCTCTCACTCAGTCCCCCCTCTCCCTCACTCCCTCCCACTCAGTCCCCCCTCTCCCTCCCACTCACTCAGTCCCTCCCTTCACCCACCTCCATTTCCTCCCGGCGCCGTAAGCGCGACTTCCCGCAACCCTCACCCGGCTCCATTAACTCCTCCCGCTCCTGCCGGCAGATCTCGGGGGGGGTGTCACTCCCGCGCGCGCGGCAGTGACCCCCCCGAGATCTGCCGGCAGATCTGGGGGGGGGTGTCACTCCCGCGCGCGCGGCAGTGACCCCCCCGAGATCTGCCGGCAGATCTGGGGAGGCGAAGTAGCGGCGCCGCGCGCGCGCGGCGCCGCTGCTTCTCCCCCCGCTCCTGCCGGCAGATCTCGGGGGGGGGCGCGGGAGTGACACCCTCCCCCCCCGAGATCTGCCGGCAGATCTGGGGAGGAGAAGCAGCGGCACCGCGCGCGCGCGGCGCCGCTGCTTCTCCTCCCGCTCCTGCCGGCAGATCTCGGGGGGGGCGCGGGAGTGACACCCTCCCCCCCCCCCCCGAGATCTGCCGGCAGATCTGGGGAGGAGAAGCAGCGGCACCGCGCGCGCGCGGCGCCGCTGCTTCTCCTCCCGCTCCTGCGGCCCCACCGCCATTTTTTTTTTCTGACCGACGTCCTTGCCCGCACATGCGCAGTAGAGCTGCGCTCTACTGCGCATTTGCGGGCCGTCGGTCACAGGCCATTTATAAGGTAGATTGAAAAATAAGGGTCCCAATACAGATCCCTGAGGCACTCCACTGTCCACTCCCTTCCACTGAGAAAATTGTCCATTTAATCCTATTCTCTGTTTCCTGTCTTTTAGCCAGTTTGCAATCCACGAAAGGATATCGCCACCTATCCCATGACTTTTTACTTTTTCTAGAAGCCTCTCATGAAAATCCAAGTATACTATATCTACCGGTTCACCTTTATCCACATGTTTATTAACTCCTTCAAAAACGTGAAGCAGATTTGTGAGGCAAGACTTTCCCTGGGTAAAGCCATGCTGACTTTGTTCCATTAAACCATGTCTTTCTATATGTTCTGTGATTTTGATGTTTAGAACACTTTCCACTATTTTTCCTGGCACTGAAGTCAGGCTTACCGGTCTGTAGTTTCCCAGATCGCCCCTGGAGCCTTTTTTAAATATTGGGGTTACATTTGCTATCCTCCAGTCTTCAGGTACAATGGATGATTTTAATGATAAGTTACAAATTTTTACTAATAGGTCTGAAATTTCATTTTTTACTCTGGGGTGTATACCATCCGGTCTGGTTGATTTACTACTCTTCAGTTTGTCAATCAGGCCTACCACATCTTCTAGGTTCACCGTGATTTGATTCAGTCCATCTGAATCATTACCCATGAAAACCCTCTCCATTAGAGTAATGTAGGTATAAACCAAACGTCTGGCGGTATCCTTAAAATAATAAAATTACATAAATATATAAATAAATAAAATTGTCAGCAGTCACATAAATGTGTTGAAAGGGTATCTAAATATCATTACCTGAACCACTTTAATGAAAATTGCTGTAGAGGTATTTCTCAGTTTATAATTAAATCTATGGTAAATATAAAATATTATCAACCACTAAAAAATGGATAATCATCTTCTTATAAAAAAACAATTGATAACAAGCACCGGGGTGTAGGTGTTTATGCAAGATAGCAAGTTGCCCTGACAGGACCCATTTTATCAAAATTGTTAGTATAGTACGATATTTGGTAGATTTTCTATAGTGCGAATGTGCTTACAACATGAACTTAGGGGATCGCGGGAAATCAATAGATACGTGCTGTATACTGGAATAAAACCAGTGAAGTTATCACAATCAATAAATAACTTCGATCTACTTCAAACAAATTTAAACAAAAGTGCATTTGTATTTAATATTTAAGTCTTTAAGTATTTGGGCAAAAGATGAACCGTCTTAGAGACCGGAGAGCTACTATAACAGAGCCACAAAGAGAATTGTTTCTTAATGAAACTTGTTTTTTAAACCCACTTGCAAAAACCTATAGCTAGAAGGAAAATTAATCTCTATATACTAGGGATGTGCACACATTTTTTTTTTTTCGTTTTCAGGTTCGGGGTGGACTATTTCGGTTGACTCCCCGAACCAGAAAATGTTTTTCCTTTCGTTTTCGGAAACGGACCGAAAAAAAAAAACACCCCAACCCTTCAATTTTACTTAATTACAACCTCCCGAGCCCCCCCCCCCCCAAACTTATCAAAAGTCCCTGGTGGTCCAGCGGGGGTCCGGGAGCAATCTCCCCCTCCAGGGCTGTCAGCTGGCACTAATCAAAATGGCGCCGGTGGCCCTTTGCCCTTACCATGTGACAGGGGCTACCGGTGCCATTGGTCGGCCCCTATCACATGGTAAGGACAAAGGGCCACCGGCGCCATTTTGATTAGTGGCAGCTGATGGCCCGGGAGGGGGAGATCGCTCCCAGGACCCCTGCTGGACCACCAGGGTTGTTTGGTATGTTTTTTGGGGGTTGGGAGGATGGGGGGGGGGGGGGGTTGTAATTAAGTAAATTAGAAGGGTTGGGGTGGGTTTGTTTTTTTTTTTTTTTTTAATAAATTTGCCCCTGCCCCCGTATAAACCCTAAAACGAATTGTTCCCAAATTTCGTGAAAAGTTCGTTTTGGGATTTGGGTCCCCCAGAAACGGATGAATTAGGCATTTTTGTTGAAATTGCCTAATTCGTTCCAAATTAATACATACCCCTACACTGTCCATACTTACATATGAAGGTGAACAAGTCAAAAGTATGTGCTCCCAACCACCTTAATCTGTGTGAGGGATAACACACTTCGCATCGGGTATCTTTTACATTCCTTTGCTTAAAAAAATGGAGGCGTGCGATGACAGCGATTTAAAACGCCGAGTTTGGTGCCAAAATGTAAATCAATCATTCTAAGGGGGCGGAGTCAACAAAACCAGTCTTACAGATCGGCGCCATAAAGATGTCAGTCATCTCAATAACACGGAGTAGGCAGTTGTTAGTTCTTAATGCAGTGAATAGCATGTAGGAAAGGATCTGAACTATAAGCATTGCTTAGACTTTACTTCTCGAAGCCGGGTACTTCACCATTCAAAATGCAACTTTAATCACAACATATCTAATTTCTACGCACCACAGTCAATTACCTTTAGTAAATGCATATATCCTTAGTATTCAAAGAAACATAGAAGTGACGGCAGAAGAAGATCATACGGCCCATCCAGTCTGCCCAGCAAGCTTTCACAGTTATTTTTCTCATACTTATCTGTTACTCTGACCACTGAGGTCAGGGCCCTTATTGGTAACTTTTTGGTTCTAATTTTCCTTCCACCCCTGCCATTGATGTAGAGAGCAGTGCTGGAGCTGCATAAAAGTGAACTATCAAGCCTAATTGATTAGGGTTAGTAACTGCCACCATAAGCAAGCTACTCCCATGCTTATTTGTTTACACACCTGTGCAATTTAGTCCTTGTTGGTTGTCTTAATATAAATCCTGTTTCCTTCATTCCCCCTGCCATTGAAGCAGTGAGCTGCGCTGTATATGTATTCAAAGTGAAGTATTGGTTTGGGGTAGTAACTAACACAACAAGCAAACTACACCCACGCTTATTTGTTTTCCCAGACTATGCAATTTAGTCCTTGTTGGTAGTTGTCTGACTGTAAATCCTCTTATCTTCATTTCCCCTGCCATTGAAACAGTAAGCTGTGCTGTATATGTATTCAAAGTGAAGTATCAGGCTTAATTGGTTCGGGGTAGTAGCCGCTGCAACAAGCAAGTAGCTCCCACGCTTATCTGTTTATCCAGACTATGCAATTCAATCCTAGTTGGTAGTTGTCTGATTGTAAATCCTCTTCTCTTCATTCCCCCCTGCAGTTGAAGCAGTGACCTGCGCTGTATGGAGTGGATTTTAAAAGGGTTATGCGCATAAGTTATGCATGTAACCCTTTCAAAACCCCCCTGCGCGCGCTGAGCCTATTTTGCATAGTCTCGGCGGTGAGCGCAAGCCCTGGGATGCACGTAAGTCCCGGGGCTTTCCTGGGGGGGGCATGTCAGGGGGCGTGTCACGGCGGCGCATCATTTGGGGGCATTCCGGGGGCATGGCTGTGGGCGTGGTTCCGGCCCAGGGGCGTTTCGGCAGCATGGCCGAGGCCTCCGAAATCGCTCCCGGGCCAGGGAATTGCGCGGCGGTGGCCAGCTAGCGCACGCGAGTTATGCCTGCCTGGGGCAGGCGTAACTTTCGCGATAAAGGTAGTGGGGTGTAGATAGGGCTGGGGGGGGTGGGTTAGGTAGGGGAAGTGAGGGGAAGGTGGGGGGAGGCTGAAGGAAAGTTCTCTCCTTCCCTCGGAGGGAACGGGCAGCGCGCGCAGGGCTCGGCGCGCGCAAGGTGCACAAATGTGCACCCCCTTGCGCACGCTGACCCCGGATTTTATAAGATACGTGCAGCTACGCGCGTATGTTATAAAATCTGACGTACTTTTGTTTGCGCCTGGTGCGTGAACAAAAGTACACGCGGGCGTAGTTTTATAAAATCTACCCCTATGTATTCAAAGTGAAGTATCAGGTTTAATTGGTTAGGGGTAGTAACTGCCGCAACAAACAAACTACCCCCACGCTTATTTGTGAATGAAAATCCTTTGTCCCACATTTCCTCTTGCCGTTGAAGCATAGAGCAATGTTAGAATTGCATTAACCATGTGTATGTTTATTGAATAAGGGGCAGATTTTAAATACTTGCGCAAGCGCGTACTTTTGTTCGCGCAGCAGGCGCGAACAAAAGTACGCTGGATTTTATAAGATACGCGCGGCTACGCGTATGGTGCTGGCCGTACGGCAAAACGATTCGAGTGCAGGAGGTCGCTCCTGGACCCCCGCTGGACTTTTGGCAAGTTTGTGGGGGTCAGGAGGCCCCCCCAAGCTGGCCAAAAGTCCCTGGGGGTCCAGCGGGGGTCCGGGAGCGATCTCCTACGCTCCTGACGTTGTTTTGCCGTACAAAATGGCGCCGGCCATACGCCGTATGGCCGGCGCCATTTTGTACGGCAAAACGATTCGAGTGCAGGAGGTCGCTCCCGGACCCCCGCTGGACTTTTGGCAAGTCTTGTGGGGGTCAGGAGGCCCCCCCAAGCTGGCCAAAGGTCCCTGGGGGTCCAGCGGGGGTCTGGGAGCGATCTCCTACGCTCCTGACGTCGGGGGACAAAAAACAAAATGGCGCCGGCGCTACCTTTGACCTGTCATATGACAGGGCAAAGGTAGCGCCGGCGCCATTTCTACAACGCACCGCAGGCCCGAGAGTAAAAGATCACACCGGGACCCCCGCTCTGGACCCCAGGTAATTTAAGGCATTTTGGGGGGGGGGTTCGGGAGGGTGGGGGATTTATTTTAAAGGGTCGGGGTGGGTTTTAGTGTTGTTTTAGTGTGCCGGTTTTTCCGCCCTCCCCCTTCCCCTCCCCCTTCCCCCGATTTACGATTTTTGACGATAAATCGGGGGAATTCCTATTGTATCGCGCTTCTAACGATTTTTGACGATTTAAAATATATCGGACGATATTTTAAATCGTCAAAAAACGATTCACATCCCTACTAATCATTAAATTTGTGATTAGCAAATAATGAATGTTCCACTAACGGCTTAGCCTCTTCTTTTCTATTGATGATACTCATGTGTTCTATTATTCTTTTGTGTAACAGCCTGATTGTTTTTCCAATATACATTTTATCGCACGGTCACACGGCTGCAAAGATAACTCCAGCGCTCTTGCAATTGGTACATTTTTTTAGTTTAAAAATCCTATTGGAACCTGGAATTCTGATCTGTTCTGTTTTCGTATTAACAATACAGACTGAACAGTGACCACAAGGTCAGTGGCCAGGGGGGTCTTAAGTCTGATGAAGAAATAAGATCTTTTAAGTTATTTGTGCATTTATTGGTAATCAGTAGCCTCTTATGTTTGAACGTGGGAATAAGTTGCATAACAGACCAATGTTTCTTCAATAAGGAGACAATATTGTGTGACATATGTGTATAGGTGATAGGACATACTATTTTATCCATAGGTTATTTGTCCTTCACCTTTAATAATTCCTTTCTGCTTTGCTTTTCTGCTCTTTTATATCTATCTCCAACATATCTCTCTGGTAGGGATGTGAATCGTGTGCCCGATCGTTTTAACGATCGGGTTCGGCTGGGGGGGGGGGGGGGGGAATCTGATCGTTAGAGATGTGAATTGGGATCGGTTCCGATTCCAATTCACATCACTAATTTTTTTTAGTGAGGCCCGCACCGATAAAAAAACCCCACCCTGACCCTTTAAAATTACCCCCTTAGCCTCCCCCACTCTCCCGACCCCCCCAAAAAAACTTTTTACACTTGCCAAAAGTCCAGCGGGGGTCTGGGAGCGACCTCCTGCACTCGGCCCCTGTGACATTGTGAGGACAAAGGTAGCGCCGGAGCCATTTTGAATACTGGTAATATGGCCCGAGTGCAGGAGGTCGCTCCCAGACCCCCGCTGGACTTTTGGCAAGTCTTGTGGGGGTCAGGAGGCCCCCCAAGCTGGCCAAAAGTCCCTGGGGGTCCAGCGGGGGTCCGGGAGTGATCTCCTGCACTCAGGCCGTATTGCCAATATTCAAAATGGCGCCGGCACTACCTTTGCCCTGTCACATGGTAAGGGCAAAGGGCCATCGGCGCCATTTTTTTTTAGCACTGCCGATGGCCTGGGAACGGGAGATCGCTCCCGCGGCCCCCCTGGACCACCAGGTATGTGTAAAAAGTTTTTTTTGGGGGGTTGGGAGAGTGGGGGAGGCTAAGGGGGTAATTTTAAAGGGTCGGGTGGGGTTTTTTTTTATCGGGTCATCGGCGCCATTTATATTAGTGGCAGCCAAAATGGCGCCGATGGCCCGAGAGCGGGAGATCATGCCGGGACCCCCCACTGGACCACCAGGTAATTTAAAACATTTTGGGGTGGTTCGGGAGGGTGGGGGATTTGTTTTAAAGGGTTGGGGTGGGTTTAGGGGTTGTTTTGGTGTGCTGGTTTTCCCGCCCTCCCCCCCTCCATGATTTTTCACGATAAATCGGGGGAATTTCTATTATATTGCGACTCTAACAATTTTTGACGATTTAAAAAATATCTGACGATTTTTTTAAATCGTCAAAAAACGATTCACATCTCTACTCTCTGGATAATTTCTTTCTATAAATCTTTGTTTCATTTCCATTGATCTCTTATTGGAAATGTCATCATCAGCACAAATCCTCTTAATCTTAAAAACTGTGAGTATGGTCAATTTTTCAGTAATGATCTGTTGTGACAACTATTGTAATGTAAAGGTTTGTTGGTATGTGTTCGTTTTCTATAGATATCAGTATAAAATCTACCGTTATTGAATGTTATTTGAATGTCTAGAAATTCATTGTAAACCTAAGATCATCATCTAAAGTATTCAGCCATTTAAAAAAAACTATTTAGAGCATCAGTATCGCCCTTCCAGATTAGAAAGATATCATCTATATATCTCTTCCATAAAATGATATTGTCTACATATTGGTGATCTATCAAAAACATTTTTTCAAATCTTCCTACATATAGATTTGCTATAGATGGGGCCATTGCTGACCCAATAGCCATGCCTTTTGTTTGTACAAAAATGTGTTTATTAAAATAGAAAAAAATATTTTTGAAAGCCAATTCAGCCAGGTCTAGTAAAAATTGATTCGGTATTCGAAAATGTGTAGTGGAATATTGGTGTAGAGTGTCTCTGTCTAATGTCACTAGTAGGATCTCATCTTGTATATTGTTAATATTGGAAACGTGGACCCTTGAGCCAGCTCGAGAGTTGGAGGATCCACTGAAGGGAGGCCTACAGTGGCACTTGTAGCTGGGAGGTGGAACAGGACCAGGAGACCTGACAGGACCTTCACCTATACCAGCCCCCATTCCCCACAGGTTGAGCCCTTGGGTGCCGGAGCCAGCAGGACTTAGCCAAAGGTCTCCTGGCAATGGAGTTCCGGTGAGCAGTCCAAGTCAAGGCAGGCAGAAGACTTGAAGAGACGGAGATGGTCCAGAGGTCGTGGTGGGCAGCGGAGGTGCAAGTCGAGGAACCAAGCCAGAGGTCGGGGAAGGCAGGAGACTAGCCAAGCCGAAGAACATGCCAAGGGTCAGGATGGGCAGCAGACATAATAATCCAAGAACCAGGCTGAAGTCAAAACCGAAGAAGCAAGCAGGGGCAGGAGCGGGGGCAGGAGCAGAACCACAGGTACAGGAACGGAGCTGGAACAGGCAGAAACACAAGGATGGAAGTAGGAACAAGCAGGAACACTAGAGTGGAATCAGGAACAAGCAGGAACACTAGAGCGGTATCAGGAACAAGCAGGAACAGCAACTAGCTACTCAAGAGAGTCGACCTGTTGCCAAGGTGTCAGAAAGCTCTGTTGTTAATGCTGGTATTTAGCAATCTGTAGTTATTTAGAATAGTTGTGGGTGGATCCTTGGACCAGTGGCAGGTGACCACGCCCTCGGGGGAAATCCTGAGAGGGACCACTGGTCAGGCTTAGTGTAGGAGACAGACACACACTAGTTCTGTTATTAGACAATATAGTAAACCACCAAAGGTGGCAGTAGTGAGCTGGAAGCGCCCGGCTGGGCTGTAGTCCCTCAGGTACTGGAGCTGTAGAGAAACTAAGAAAGTGAGTAGGCAGTATATGCAGAGTTCTGGAACAAGTCCTTGATGGTAACACTCACACAATAGTCTCTTAAGGCAGCCGAGGAGTTGGTAAGCATTAGGCCCTCGAGGAGCGAGTACCTGGTTCCAGGGAATGTTCTGAGAGATAGATACAGACTCACTGATGTTAAGCAACAAAGACTTCTTAGAAGCAATATATTAAACTACCAAAGGTGGCAGTAGTGAGCTGGAAGCGCCCGGCAGGGCTGTAGTCCCTCAGGTATTGGAACAGTGATCCCAAGGTGGCTGAGCTGTAGAGAAACTAAGAAAGTGAGTAGGTAGTATATGCAGAGTTCTGGAACAAGTCCTTGATGGTAACACTCACACAATAGTCTCTTAAGTCAGCCCAGGAGTTGGTAAGCATTAGGCCCTCGAGGAGCGAGTACCTGGTTCCAGGGAATGTTCTGAGAGATAGATACAGACTCACTGATGTTAAGCAACAAAGACTTCTTAGAAGCAATATATTAAACCACCAAAGGTGGCAGTAGTGAGCTGGAAGTGCCCGGCAGGGCTGTAGTCCCTCAGGTATTGGAACAGTGATCCCAAGGTGGCTGAGCTGTAGAGAAACTAAGAAAGTGAGTAGGTAGTATATGCAGAGTTCTGGAACAAGTCCTTGATGGTAACACTCACACAATAGTCTCTTAAGTCAGCCCAGGAGATGGTATGCATTAGGCCCTCGAGGAGCGAGTACCTGGACCCAGGGAAAGCTCTGAGAGATAGATGGAAACTCACAATGTTGTAAGCAGTGATGACATCTTAGTAGAAGTGGTATTCAGGAGCAAGTCCGGGACGTGGGCCCTCGAGGAGTGAGTACCAGTTCCGGACTGCGACCTGAAAAGAAAAAGAGAGAGCGAGGCCCCCGAGGAGCGGGAACCTCTAGTAAAGTCCGAGGAGGCAGAGTAGCTAGGGTTGCGGAGAGCGAATCCCATCTGCAGCGACCAGGAGGAAGCTAGGTAAACCAATCCCTTGCTAACTCGTCTTGTTAGCAAAAACTGAGGCCTTAAATATCTGGAGCTGGTGATGTCATCTCAGGGGGATGCCCCTGAGGTTTGCGCCAACGCTGGTACATCAGTCGGGCCACGTGCGCACGTGCGCACTTAGGCATCTGGTCAACATGGCGGCTGGCAGCGTTGAGCCAGTTCGGGGACGCCGGAGGAGGATAGCATGGAGACACCGCAGCAGCTAGCCTTCCATCAACCCCGAAGGGAGTCACCAACAAGGTGAGGTGGGTGGAGCTGAGACGTCGGGCAGCGACGGACACAACAGTACCCCCCTTCAAAGGGAGATCTCCTCTTCGAGCACCAGGCTTGGGTTTTGAAGGATGCATGAGATGGAATCGACAAAGCATTTCTTTATCCAAGATATTGGTCTGAGGCTCCCGCGAGTTTTCTTCGGGGCCAAAACCTTCCCATTTTAGAAGGTATTCTAAAGTCTTGCCTCTTCTACGAACGTCCAGAACCTCTTCAATCTTGAACTTTAGGTCATCTTCTGCATTGATAACAGGTGGATCTTGATATTTGGAAGAAAATTCACTAAGTATGAGTGGTTTCAGAAGTGAAACATGGACATGTTATGAATGTTGAGACCAGGTGGTAGCTTCAGACAATAGGTAAAATTGCCAATATGTTGAAGAACTGGAAATGGTCCCACGTAGTGAGGAGCAAACCAAGAGGAGGGTAGTTTGAGTCTGAGGTGCTTGGTTGACAACCAGACCTTGTCTCCTGGTTTGAAGACTGGGGCTGGCGCAGGGTACGCATCGTAGTACTTCTTAGCATGGTCACTCGCTTTGATTAGCATGTTCTTTGTCTGAACCCACAGTTTATGAATATCATCAGCAGTGGATTGAGCTGCTGGGGACGTCACGGAGAGCTTCAGTGGAAGGGGCGGAGATGGAGAACGTCTGAAGACCACTTGAAAAGGTGACAATCCAGTAGATGTTGCTGGATGAGAGTTGATGGCAAATTCAGCCAATGGAAGCAATTCGGCCCAGTTATTTTGTCATGACGTGACATAAGCTCATATAGACTGCTTCATTGTACGATTCATCCGTTCCGTCTGACCATTCGACTGCGGATGGTAGGCTGATGTGTAGTCTAAAGTGATGTTAAACAACTTGCACAAAGTCTTCCAGAATTGTGCCGTGAATTGAGACCCACGGTCAGATATGATGTGTGAAGGTAAGTCATGGAGGCGGAATACGTGCTGTATAAAGAGCTTAGCAAGCTCCAAAGTGTGCCATCTTGCTAAATCGATCCACTGTCCCCCAAATGGTATTCATTCCTTCGGAAGTTGGTAAATCGACTACAAAGTCGGTAGCTATGTGTGACCAGGGCCGATCCAGAACTGGCAAAGGTTGCATCTGACCCCACGGTTGTCCAGAAGTAGGCTTGTTCTTAGCACAATTGGTGCAGGATGCCATGTAGGAATAGGTATCCTTTTTGATGGTAGGCCACCAATACAGCTCCTGTATTTTAAGCAGGGTACGGCATTGGCCAGGATGGCCAGCCAGCTTAGATTTGTGCACCCAAAAGAGCACTTTCTTCCTGAATTTCTTAGGAACGATGGTTTTACCAGTGGGTACGGACTGAGTAGTTGCCACGAGTATCTTCTTTGGGTCTATTATGTACTGTGGCTCATCAGGCACATCTTCCAACACCTCTTTCTTCTCAAGAACTGACGGAGGATACACCCATCCTTTTGGTAGTTCAGCTTTGGTCCCCAGTCCCATGGCACCGTCACAAGGCCCATGTGGAGGAAAGACCCCAGCTGCCTCTTCGGAGAAAATATCCCCGAAGGATGCGCCTTGGGGTAGCAGTCCTAGCCTCACTGAAGTTGTAGGTATACAGGTAACAGGCGAGATTTCCTTAAGGCATCTCCCATGGCACTTTGGGCCCCAGTGGAAACATCCAGGGAGGCCCAGTCAAATTGGGGTTGGTGCACTTGCAGCCAGGGTAACCCCAGGACAATAGGATGCATAGCCTTTTCCAGTACAAAGAAGGAAATTGATTCCGTATGGAGCGCTCCGGTGCAAAGAGTAACTGGTACGGTTTCTCAAGTCACGTTACCCAGTAATAGGGATGTGAATCGTTTTCCATATCGTCTTAACGATAGAAATCGTGTGGCAGGAGAAGAAAATCGTGTTTGGCACGATTATTTCGTTGAAAAATCGTTAAAAATCGTTTTTTCCGATTAGTGCGCACTAACTCGAGTTAGTGCGCACTAACTCAAAATGATACAAATAGACACTTTCCAGGTCACTGAAGGTCAGTTAGGAATGAATATGTGTTCCTATTGGCTGGCAGCCCCCTTATCTATTGATGTTACCAAGGTTACCACTGAGGTGATGGTTGGGGGGATGGGAAATGGAACTGGAAACTCATGAACACCAACAGAAAATGAAACAAAGTGTTCACACTTCCCAGGTCAGTAAAGGTCACTTAGGAATGAATATGTATTCCTATTGGCTGGCTGTGCTCTTATCTATTGATGTTACCAAGGTTACCACTGAGGTAATGGTTGGGGGGATGTGAAATGGAAACAGTTGGAAGCTTGACATGTGATGATCAGCACTCACGTGACTAGAACTTCTTTGTTTATTATTTTTGTTAGCAGACACGTGCATGTTGAATTTGCCAATCACTGTGCATTTTAGAAAGGTGGTCCTGGCTGGAACTGTACACAGTTCAAATATATGTAATTGATTGTTGGTAAATGTATTTTTTAAGTAGCCACACTGGCACAAGTATGTTTACTTTTCCTCCTACTTAACTCACTAGCTCAGCTTTGTAAGAAGGGCTTCTCTGCTTGAGTGAGGGTCAGGCAGCTCCCCCCTGTCTGTGAAGCCAGCCTCTCACTAGTAATGCAGGGAGGGAGCTGTCTCAGACTTCACCATCCTCCCCCCCCCCTCACCCACACACCATTCAGTAGCTGGGACATGGGGGAAGTCAGGAGTGAGGGTCAGGCAGCTCCCCCCTGTCTGTGAAGCCAGCCTCTCACTAGTAATGCAGGGAGGGAGCTGTCTCAGACTTCACCATCCTCCTCCCCCCCCCCTCACCCACACACCATTCACTAGCTGGGACATGGGGGAAGTCAGGAGTGAGGGTCAGGCAGCTCCCCCCTGTCTGTGAAGCCAGCCTCTCACTAGTAATGCAGGGAGGGAGCAGTCTCAGACTTCACCATTCTCCCCCCCCCCCCCCTCACCCACACACCATTCACTAGCTGGGACATGGGGGAAGTCAGGAGTGAGGGTCAGGCAGCTCCCCCCTGTCTGTGAAGCCAGCCTCTCACTAGTAATGCAGGGAGGGAGCTGTCTCAGACTTCACCATCCTCCCCCCCCCCTCACCCACACACCATTCACTAGCTGGGACATGGGGGAAGTCAGGAGTGAGGGTCAGGCAGCTCCCCCCTGTCTGTGAAGCCAGCCCCTCACTAGTAATGCAGGGAGGGAGCTGTCTCAGACTTCACCATCCTCCCCCCCCCCCCCTCACCCACACACCATTCAGTAGCTGGGACATGGGGGAAGTCAGGAGTGAGGGTCAGGCAGCTCCCCCCTGTCTGTGAAGCCAGCCTCTCACTAGTAATGCAGGGAGGGAGCTGTCTCAGACTTCACCATCCTCCTCCCCCCCCCCCTCACCCACACACCATTCACTAGCTGGGACATGGGGGAAGTCAGGAGTGAGGGTCAGGCAGCTCCCCCCTGTCTGTGAAGCCAGCCTCTCACTAGTAATGCAGGGAGGGAGCTGTCTCAGACTTCACCATTCTCCCCCCCCCCTCACCCACACACCATTCACTAGCTGGGACATGGGGGAAGTCAGGAGTGAGGGTCAGGCAGCTCCCCCCTGTCTGTGAAGCCAGCCTCTCACCAGTAATGCAGGGAGGGAGCTGTCTCAGACTTCACCATCCTCCCCCCCCCCCCTCACCCACACACCATTCACTAGCTGGGACATGGGGGAAGTCAGGAGTGAGGGTCAGGCAGCTCCCCCCTGTCTGTGAAGCCAGCCTCTCACTAGTAATGCAGGGAGGGAGCTGTCTCAGACTTCACCATCCTCCCCCCCCCCTCACCCACACACCATTCACTAGCTGGGACATGGGGGAAGTCAGGAGTGAGGGTCAGGCAGCTCCCCCCTGTCTGTGAAGCCAGCCTCTCACTAGTAATGCAGGGAGGGAGCTGTCTCAGACTTCACCATCCTCCCCCCCCCCTCACCCACACACCATTCACTAGCTGGGACATGGGGGAAGTCAGGAGTGAGGGTCAGGCAGCTCCCCCCTGTCTGTGAAGCCAGCCTCTCACTAGTAATGCAGGGAGGGAGCTGTCTCAGACTTCACCATCCTCCTCCCCCCCCCCTCACCCACACACCATTCACTAGCTGTGACATGGGGGAAGTCAGGAGTGAGGGTCAGGCAGCTCCCCCCTGTCTGTGAAGCCAGCCTCTCACTAGTAATGCAGGGAGGGAGCTGTCTCAGACTTCACCATCCTCCTCCCCCCCCCCCCTCACCCACACACCATTCACTAGCTGGGACATGGGGGAAGTCAGGAGTGAGGGTCAGGCAGCTCCCCCCTGTCTGTGAAGCCAGCCTCTCACTAGTAATGCAGGGAGGGAGCTGTCTCAGTCTTCACCATCCTTCCCCCCCCCCTCACCCACACACTATTCACTAGCTGGGACATGGGGGAAGTCAGGAGTGAGGGTCAGGCAGCTCCCCCTGTCTGTGAAGCCAGCCTCTCACTAGTAATGCAGGGAGGGAGCTGTCTCAGACTTCACCATCCTCCCCCCCCCCCCTCACCCACACACCATTCACTAGCTGGGACATGGGGGAAGTCAGGAGTGAGGGTCAGGCAGCTCCCCCCTGTCTGTGAAGCCAGCCTCTCACTAGTAATGCAGGGAGGGAGCTGTCTCAGACTTCACCATCCTCCCCCCCCCCCCCTCACCCACACAGCATTCACTAGCTGGGACATGGGGGAAGTCAGGAGTGAGGGTCAGGCAGCGCCCCCCTGTCTGTGAAGCCAGCCTCTCACTAGTAATGCAGGGAGGGAGCTGTCTCAGACTTCACCATCCTCCTCCCCCCCCCCCCCTCACCCACACACCATTCACTAGCTGGGACATGGGGGAAGTCAGGAGTGAGGGTCAGGCAGCTCCCCCCTGTCTGTGAAGCCAGCCTCTCACTAGTAATGCAGGGAGGGAGCTGTCTCAGACTTCACCATCCTCCCCCCCCCCCTCACCCACACACCATTCACTAGCTGGGACATGGGGGAAGTCAGGAGTGAGGGTCAGGCAGCTCCCCCCTGTCTGTGAAGCCAGCCTCTCACTAGTAATGCAGGGAGGGAGCTGTCTCAGACTTCAACATCCTTCCCCGCCCCCCCCCTCACCCACACACCATTCACTAGCTGGGACATGGGGGAAGTCAGGAGTGAGGGTCAGGCAGCTCCCCCCTGTCTGTGAAGCCAGCCTCTCACTAGTAATGCAGGGAGGGAGCTGTCTCAGACTGGTATCAGGGTTAGGGCACTGTGTGCAGGAAGATCACAACACTCCTGGTATTAATAGGGATAGGGCACTGTAAGAGATGAATTTAGTAGATTGAATAAAGATCTGATGTTTCTGCTCTCCTCACACCAAACAAAAACAACACACAAGCAGAGAAGCCCTTCTTACAAAGCTGAGATAGTGAGTTAAGTAGGAGGAAAAGTAAACATGCTTGTGCCAGTGTGGCTACTTAAAAAATACACTTACCAACAATCAATCTACCTTATAAATGGGCTGTGACCGACGGCCCGCAAATGCGCAGTAGAGAGCAGCTCTACCGCGCATGTGCGGGCGAGCACGTCGGTCAGAGCCGTGCGTGCCCAAAAAAAAAATGGCGGTGGGGCCGCAGGAGCGGCGGCGGCCGCGAAGCAGGAGCGGGAGGAGGAGCAGCGGCGCCGCGCGCGCGGGAGTGACACCCCCTCCCGAGATCTGCCGGCAGGAGCGGGAGGAGAAGTAGCGGCGCCGCGCGCGCGGGAGTGACACCCCCCCCCGAGATCTGCCGGCAGGAGCGGGAGGAGAAGCAGCGGCGCAGCGCGCGCGGGAGTGACACCCCCCCCCCCGAGATCTGCCGGCAGGAGCGGGAGGAGAAGCAGCGGCGCGCGCGGGAGTGACACCCCCCCCCGAGATCTGCCGGCAGGAGCGGGAGGAGAAGCAGCGGCGCCGCGCGCGCGGGAGTGACACCCCCCCCCGAGATCTGCCGGCAGGAGTGGGAGGAGAAGCAGCGGCGCCGCGCGCGCGGGAGTGACACCCCCCCCGAGATCTGCCGGCAGGAGCGGGAGGAGAAGCAGCGGCGCCGCGCGCGCGGGAGTGACACCCCCCCCCTTCCGAGATCTGCCGGTTGTGGATGATCTTAAAGGAGAGGGGGAGTGACTGAGGAGAGGGAGGGGAAGGTGAGAGGGAGGTGAGAGGGAGGGTGGTGAGAGAGAGAGGGGGAGTGAGGTGTGAGAGAGAGAGGGAGGGAAGAGAGAGAGGGAGGGAGGGAGGTGTGAGAGAGAGGGAGGGGGAAGGTGAGAGGGAGGGGGGAGAGAGTGAAGGAGGAGGGAGAATGACGGGGAGGGAGTGGGAAGAAAACGGACCGAGCCCGTTGCTACGGGCTTAACGGCTAGTTACATATATTTGAACTGTGTACAGTTCCAGCCAGGACCACCTTTCTAAAATGCACAGTGATTGGCAAATTCAACATGCACTAGCATTTCAGGTGCCTGCTAACAAAAATAATAAACAAACAAGTTCTAGTCACGTGAGTGCTGATCATTACATTACTTTTTTTGTCAAGCTTCCAACTGTTTCCATTTCACATCCCCCCAACCATTACCTCAGTGTTAGCCTTGGTAACATCAATAGATAAGAGCACAGCCAGCCAATAGGAATACATACATACATATTCATTCCTAAGTGACCTTTACTGACCTGGGAAGTGTGAACACTTTGTTTCATTTTCTGTTGGTGTTCGTTAGTTTCCAGTTCCATTTCCCATCCCCCCAACCATCACCTCAGTGGTAACCTTGGTAACATCAATAGATAAGAGGGCAGCCAGCCAATAGGAACACATATTCATTCCTAACTGACCTTCAGTGACCTGGAAAGTGTTTATTTGTATCATTTTCAGTTAGTGCGCACTAAATCGAGTTAGTGCGCTCTAACGGGGAGTTAGTGCGCACTAACTCCCGTTAGTGCGCACTAACACGATTTAACGATTTTTAACGATAAATCGTTAGAATTTCTATTGTATCGTGTTCTATAACGATTTAAGACGATATTAACATTATCGGATGATAATTTTAATCGTTGAAAAACGATTCACATCCCTACCCAGTAAGGGTTCTCCATGAATGGAAGATAACAGTAGTGGATCTTTCAATTTGATGAGGGGAATCTTCAAGTATTCCACTAAACTTCTGAGAATAAAGTTGCCTCCTGCCCCTGAGTCCACCAGGGCAGGAATCTGAAATGATCTCGGTCCATAGGTCAAGGAGATTGGGAGAGAAAGCAGAGGAGAGGACGCTGTAAGGCCTAAGAACAGTCCTCCTGCAGGACTTAGGCCCATCCGTTCCAGTTGAATGGAGCATGTAGAGACAACATGGCCAGGCTGACCGCAGTACATGCAGAGGCCGCGCTTCTTCCGAAATCTTCTCTCTTTAGAAGTCAAATGTCCATGCATTGGTTCATCTTTATCAGCAGCAGAAATTACTGGAACCTTTTGAGGTGCAGGTATAGAGCTAGCCTGATCCAACCCAGATAACATCTGAGGTTGGAGTTCCTTCGCCTTGTCCTGGAGCCGGTGATCGATCCGAGTAGCCAAGGTTACTAATTCATCCAGCGAGTCAGGTGTTTCACGAGCAGCCAGCTCGTCTTTTAAATGGGTATCGAGGCCTCTGCAAAAGACAGTCTTCAGACATTTGGGGTCCCAGCAAAGTTCTGCCGCAAGAGTTTTAAACTCTATAGCAAATTCAGCCTATGATCTGTTGCCTTGCTTCAAATCCACCAAAGCAAAATCGGCTACAGAATTTCGAGCAGGGTCATCAAAAACAGATTTAAATAAGTCCATAAATCCTTCTATGTCCTGCAAAATAGGATCCTTGTGTTCCCACAAGATAGATGCCCAAGACAAGGCCCTACCATCCAAGTAAGAAAGGATGTAGGTAGTCTTGGAGAGAGCAGTAGGAAATAAAGATGGTTGTAATGTAAAGTGCATGCAGCACTGGTTTAAAAAGCCCCGAGTCCTCTGTATTTCTCCAGAGAAGCGGATTGGAGCCACCAGTGGTACAGCAGTCTTTAAAGTTACCTCCTGTAACTGACTTTCATGGTTAGAAGCAGTACTTTGAAACTTCTGTGTGTGTAGCTGATGAAAAGCTGAAATAAGTTTTTCCAAGGCGTCCTGTTGTTCCACAATGCGCTGAGCCAGGCCCAGTATAGCCTGCAAAGCATTGAGTTGTGCTGGATCCATGTAGTTACCCGAACTCTGGAGTCAAGCTGAAACCTGTAGTCAAACCGGATCCTTGAAGTTAAGCGGAACCCTGGACACAAGCCGGGTTCATGGAGTTAACCAGAACCGACACAAGCCGGATCCTTGGAGTTAGCAATCTGTCAGAAAGCTCTGTTGTTAAAGCTGGTATTTAGCAATCTGTAGTTATTTAGAATAGTTGAGGGTGGATCCTTGGACCAGTGGCAGGTGACCACGCCCTCGGGGGAAATCCCGAGAGGGACCACTGGTCAGGCTTAGTGTATGAGACAGACACATACTAGTTCTTTTATTAGACAATATAGTAAACCACCAAAGGTGGCAGTAGTGAGCTGGAAGCCCCCGGCTGGGCTGTAGTCCTTCAGGTACTGGAACAGCGATCCCCAGGTGGCTAAGCTGTAGAGAAACTAAGAAAGTGAGTAGGCAGTATATGCAGAGTTCTGGAACAAGTCCTTGATGGTAACACTCACCCAATAGTCTCTTAAGGCAGCCCAGGAGATGGTATGCATTAGTCCCTTGAGGAGTGAGTACCTGGACCCAGGGAAAGCTCTGAGAGATAGATACAAACTCACTGATGTTAAGCAACAAAGACTTCTTAGAAGCAATATATTAAACCACCAAAGGTGGCAGTAGTGAGCTGGAAGCGCCTGGCTGGGCTGTAGTCCCTCAGGTATTGGAACAGCGATCCCAAGGTGGCTGAGCTGTGGAGAAACTAAGAAAGTGAGTAGGCAGTATATGTAGAGTTCTGGAACAAGTCCTTGATGGTAACACTCACACAATAGTCTCTTAAGGCAGCCCAGGAGATGGTATGCATTAGTACCTCGAGGAGTGAGTACCTGGACCCAGGGAAAGCTCTGAGAGAGAAATGGAAACTCACAATGTTGTAAGCAGCGATGACATCTTAGTAGAAGTGGTATTCAGGAGCTAGTCCGGGACGTGGGCCCTCGAGGAGCGAGTACCGGTTCCGCACTGCGACCTGAAAAGAAAAATAGAGAGCGAGGCCCCTGAGGAGCGGGTACCTGTAGTAAAGTCCGAGGAGGCAGAGTAGCTAGGGTTGCAGAGAGCGAATCCCACCCGCAGCGACCAGGAGGAAGCTAGGTAAACCAATCCCTTGCTAACTCGTCTTGTTAGCAAAAACTGAGGCCTTAAATATCTGGAGCTGGTGATGTCATCTCAGGGAGACGTCCCTGAGGTTTGCACCAACACTGGTACATCAGTCGGGCTGCGCGCACGCACCCTTAGGCATCTGGTCAACATGGCGGCTGGCAGCATCAAGCCGGTCCGGGGACGCTGAAGGAGGACGGCATGGAGACGCCGCAGCAGCTAGCCTTCCATCAACCCCGAAGGGAGTCGCCATCGAGGTGGGGTGGGCGGAGCGGAGACGTCGGACAGTGATGGACACAACACAATGCAAAGCAAGGAGATCTGCAGGAGTCTTAAATAGTCCTCTGATGACGTGGGATTTGGGGCTGGGCCAAGGTTTCCCGCCATGGCCCCTTTAAATCCCGGGCTGGTGTGCGCATGCTCACCTAAGGGGCGGAGCTGCCCAAAGAAGTCAATGGCATCTCCCTCCTGGGGAGGACGCCGTGGCAAGGCCCTGACATGGCCGAGTTGGAGCGGGGAAGCCAGCAGGAAGCATTGGTGACTGCTGGAAGGTGAGGGTGGGAAACCAGCTGGGTTTCCCAACAGTATCCACCCTCTTATGCCCCCTCCCCAGGGGTCTTGCTTGTCAGGATGATCTTGGTGGAATTGGTGGAGAAGAGATTTGTCTAAGATATTGGAGGCAGGCTCCCAAGTGTTCTCCTCTGGGCCAAAGCCCTCCCAAGAGATCAGGTACTCCCATCGTCAGTGATAGAACCAAACATCCAAAATATCCTGTGCTTGGTAGATGAGATCTTTGTCCGCAACTGCGTTCAAAGGCTCCAGTGGTTTGCGGTGAAACATAGAGAGTATTAGTGGTTTCAGCAGTGAGACATGGAATACGTTGTGTATCCTTAGGCAGTACGACAAACGTAAGCGGTAGGAGACGGGAACCAAGCATTCTGTGACCACAAAGGGCCCTGTGTATTTGGGAGCCAGCCACATGAAGGGAATCCATAGGTGAATGTGGCGGGTGCTTACCTAGACTCGATCTCCGGGGTGGAAGGTAGAAGCTTTGCGATGGTATCTATCCGCGTCCCTCTGGCGGAGTCCGCAGCATGCTGCAAATTGGCTTGAGAGGAGTCCCAGAGTGAATGAAGCTGCTGGGCTGCAGGCGAGGGCATTGTTAGTGGAAATGGTAAGGGTGGTTTAGGCTGTTTTCCAAAAACAACTTGGAAAGGAGAGGCTCCTGTAGCTGAGAGGATATGATGATTGTAAGAGAATTCTGCCCAAGGTAAAAAGGCTACCCAATCATCCTGTTTGTCTCCCATGAAGGAGCAGAGAAATGTTTTCAAGGAATGGTTGGTCTGCTCTGCTTGTCCATTACCTTGTGGGTGAAATGCTGAGGTAAAGTCTAACTGGATCCCAAACGTTTTGCAAAGTGCTCTCCAGTATTTGGCAGTGAATTGTGATCCTTGATAGAAGGCGATGTGCTGTGGTAATCCATGTAGGCGGAAAATATGCTGTTTGAAGAGTTGAGAAAGTTCAGGCATGGTAGGGAGCTTCAGGAGGGCCACGAAGTGAGCCATCTTTGTGAATCTATCTACAGTGACCCAGATGATCTGCTTCCTCTCAGACAGAGGTAGATTAACTATGAAGTCCGTAGAGATATGGGTCCAATGCTCCCTGGTATGGGAAGTGGCTACAACAGTCCCCACGGGCGACCCGGTAATGGCTTCTGTCGTGCGCAGGTTGGGCAGGAGCTAACTTATGCCCGGACGTCCTGACTGACTTGCAGCCACCAGTAGTAGTGAGTTAGGAGTTCCAGTGTCCGGGCCTGCCCGGATGCTTGGCCGTGAGAGAACAGTGTGCCCAGGAGAGGACTTTCTTTTGCAAGCGGATGGGCACAACCGTCTTGCCCGCGGAAACCACATCCATGGCGGCCAGAAGGACCTTAGCTGGGTCTAGGATGTATTGAGGCGCTGTTGGCGTGTCCTCAATTTCTGAGGTGCAAGAGAGGGCATCAGCTCTGATATTCTTTGATGCTGGCTGGTAGTGTAATGAGAAATTGAACCGGCTGAAAAACAAGGACCAGCAAGCTTGTCAAAGGTTCAGACGCTGAACCCGACACAGGTATTCTAGGTTCTTGTGGTTGGTGTATACCACAATAGGATGTTGAGCCCCCTCCAGCCATTGCCACCATTCCTCGAAAGCTATCTTTATGGCTAGGAGCTCCTTGTCACCAATGCCGTAATTTCTTTCAGTGGAGGAGAACACCTGTGAAAAGTAGGAGCAACGGAGTAGTGCACCCTTGCTGGAGAATTGGCAAAGGACTGCTCCCACAGCCAGATCAAAAGCATCTACCTCTACAATGAAAGGTCACGTATGATCAGGGTGGCGTAAGCAGGAGTCGAGGAGGAAGTTCTGTTTTAAGTCCTCAAAGGCCTGGAGTGCCTCTGGTGGCCAATCCCTGGCATTGGCCCCCTTTCTGGTTAGGGAAGTAAGTGGAGCTATCTTCTGTGAGTAGTGGGGGATGAAGTGCTGGTATAAGTTTGTGAATCTGAGAAAGCGCTGGACGGCTTTGATTCCTACCAGATGTGGCCAGTCTCTAATGGCGGAGACCTTCTCAGGATCCATATGGAATCTGGTGGTGGACACTATGTATCCTAGGAATGGCAAGGACTTCTGTTCAAATAGACACTTCTCCAATTTGCAAAGAGGCGGTTCTCTCAAAGTCGTTCTAGTACTTGGCATACCTCCTGTTGATGGGTGGCGAGATCCTTCGAATACATGAGCACATCTTCTAGGTACACAATCACAGATGAGTGGAGCATGTCTCGGAGAACCTCATTCATAATGTTTTGAAAAACCGCTGGGGCATTACACAATCCGAAGGGCATTACTAGATACTCGTAATGCCCGTCAAGAGTGTTGAATGTGGTTTTCCATTCGTCACCCGGCCTGATCCGTACTAAATTGTATGCTCCTTGAAGGTCGAGCTTGGTAAATACCTTAGCCCCCTGTAGATGGTCCAGGAGTTCCGGAATGAGCAGAAGAGGACATCTGTCCCAGTGGGTGATGGCATTGAGACCTTGATAGTCTAAACAGGGTCTGAGGGAACCATCTTTTTTTGCGGCAAAGAAAAACCCGGCCCCTGCCGGGGAGGTCGAGGGTAAAATGAATCCTCTGTTCAAGTTTTCTTGAATATATTGTGACATTGCTTGTATCTCCGGTAGGGTCAAGTGGTACACCCGGCCCTGGTGAGGCATTGAGCTAGGTAGTAATTCAATTGCGCAGTCAAAGGACCAATGCTCTGAGAAGATCTCAGTCTTCTCCTTAGAAAAGACATCGGTGAACTCTGCGTACTGTGGTGTCAGCATCAAAGGAGTGGCTGCCATAGGAATGCTAGGACAAGGCAATTTTGGCAAGCAAGTAGTGAAGCAAGTTGGACTCCAAGCAGCGATTTGAAGAGTGTCCCAGTTGATGAGTGGAGAATACTTCTGGAGCCAGGGTAGGCCCAACAGTATGGGATGAATCACCTTTTCCAGAATATAAAAGGACATCTCCTCTCTGTAAAGAACCCCGGTGTGGAGGAACACCTGAGTGGTCATGGCAGAAATTCGGCCTGGAAGAGGAGTGCCGTGAATGGAGGATATCTAGAGTGGTGGCATGCATGGCAGAACAGGAAGCTATAACTGTCCCACCAGATCTGCCAGGATGAAGTTTCCTCCAGCCCCAGAGTCAATGAAGGTCAATGTTGAGAACGATCCCCCGAGTAGTCCAGAGAGACCAGGACCATGCATTGGGGAGCAGGGTTCATACAGCCTAGGGTCAGCTCCCCAGTGATGCCTAGGCTCGGGAGTTATCCAGCCGCTCCTTGTACTGGGCTAACAAGTGATGCTTGTTACTACATTAGAGGCACAAGCCCAGGGAATGAAGGCGCTGCCTCTCCTCCAGAGTGAGTAGGCTGTGACCCAGCTGCATGGGCTCCTCTCCTTGGGTAGCCTGATGTTTGGGAGGAGGAGCCAGCATATTGGAGAAGGACGTAGCCAGTGGGACTGGTCTCCATGCGGACCTAACCTCTCGGGCAAGTTGCTAAAGCCGGCGGTCAATCAGCCCAGTGAGGTCAATCAGTGCTTCAAGATCATCTGGGAGATCCCGGGCAGCAAGTTCATCCTTGATCCAAGAGGACAGACCTTCCAGGTAGATGCTTCATAGACTGTCCTTCCGCCAACCCAGCCCCGAAGCCAAAGTGAAGAACTCAACTGCATAGTCGACCAAGGGCCGAGCCCACTGGCACAGGTAGAGGAGTTCAGTGACTGCAGTGGATTGCTGGGCTGGCTGGTCGAATACCTACTTGATAGGGATGTGAATCGTTTTTCAACGATTAAAATTATCGTCCGATATTTTTAATATTGTCTTAAATCGTTATAGAACACAATACAATAGAAATTCTAACGATTTATCGTTAAAAATCGTTAAATCGTGTTAGTGCGCACTAACGGGAGTTAGTACGCACTAACTCCCAGTTAGTGCGCACTAACGGGAGTTAGTGCACACTAACAGAAAATGATACAAATTGACACTTTCCAGGTCAGTGAAGGTCAGTTAGGAATGAATATGTATTCCTATTGGCTGGCTGCACTCTTATCTATTGATGTTACCAAGGTTCCCACTGAGGTGATGGTTGGGGGGATGGGAAATGGAACTGGAAACTCACGAACACCAACAGAAAATGATACAAATTCTTTACACTTCCCAGGTCAGTAAAGGTCACTTAGGAATGAAAATGTATTCCTATTGGCTGGCTGTGCTCTTATCTATTGATGTTACCAAGGTTCCCACAGAGGTAATGGTTGGGGGGATGTGAAATGGAAACAGTTGGAAGCTTGACAAAAAAAGTAATGTGATGATCATCACTCATGTGACTAGAACTTGTTTGTTTATTATTTTTGTTAGCAGGCACGTGAAATGCTAGTGCATGTTGAATTTGCCAATCACTGTGCATTTTAGAAAGGTGGTCCTGGCTGGAACTACACAGTTCAAATATATGTGGTAATTGATTGTTGGTAAGTGTATTTTTTAAGTAGCCACACTGGCCACCAGTATGTTTACTTTTCCTCCTACTTAACTCACTAGCTCAGCTTTATAAGAAGGGCTTCTCTGCTTGTGTGTTGCTTTTGTTTGGTGTGAGGAGAGCAGAAACATCAGATCTTTATTCAATCTACTACAGTCATCTATTATATTAACCTACTCAATTTTTTTAAATGATTTATTATATCACTGAATTAATAATTAATTATTATTAGGTGGTGGTGAATGTCTGACTAGGCTACTAGCCTAGTGTCACTGGTGAGGCTAGTGGCATTTTAGCAGAATTATAATTTATTTTTATTAGTACTGCAGCATTAATATATTCAAGCCTAGGTAGGCAGGCAGGGCACCACTCCAGCAGTCACATCATTGCTTCCTGTGCATTGCATTATGTGCACACATTGACTCCAGCTTGGGGACAAGGCAGGTCTCCTTTACTGCACACATTGACTCCAGCTTGGGGAAAATTGCAGGTCTCCTTTACTGCACACATTGATTCCAGCTTGGGGATAAGGCAGGTCTCCTTTACTGCACACATTGACTCCAGCTTGTGGAAAAAGGCAGGTCTCCTTTACAGCACACTGACTCCAGCTTGGGGACAAGGCAGGTCTCCTTTACTGCACCCATTGACTCCAGCTTGGGTACAAGGCAGGTCTCCTTTCCTGCACACATTGACTCCAGCTTGGGGAAAAGGCAGGTCTCCTTTACAGCACATTGACTCCAGCTTGGGGAAAAGGCAGGTATCCTTTCCTGCACACATTGACTCCAGCTTGGGGAAAAGGCAGGTCTCCTTTACAGCACATTGATTCCAGCTTGGGGATAAGGCAGGTCTCCTTTACTGCACACATTGACTCCAGCTTGTGGACAAGGCAGATCTCCTTTACTGCACACACTGACTCCAGCTGGGGAAAAGGCAGGTCTCCTTTCCTGCACACATTGACTCCAGCTTGTGGAAAAGGCAGGTCTCCTTTACTGCACACATTGATTCCAGCTTGGGGGATAAGGCAGGTCTCCTTTACTGCACACATTGACTCCAGCTTGTGGACAAGGCAGATCTCCTTTACTGCATACACTGACTCCAGCTGGGGAAAAGGCAGGTTTCCTTTCCTGCACACATTGACTCCAGCTTGTGGAAAAGGCAGGTCTCCTTTACTGCACACACTGACTCCAGCTGGGGAAAAAGCAGGTCTCCTTTCCTGCACACATTGACTCCAGCTTGTGGAAAAGGCAGGTCTCCTTTACTGCACACATTGATTCCAGCTTGGGGATAAGGCAGGTCTCCTTTACTGCACACATTGACTCCAGCTTGTGGACAAGGCAGATCTCCTTTACTGCACACACTGACTCCAGCTGGGGAAAAGGCAGGTTTCCTTTCCTGCACACATTGACTCCAGCTTGTGGAAAAGGCAGGTCTCCTTTACTGCATACACTGACTCCAGCTGGGGAAAAGGCAGGTCTCCTTTACTGCACACATTGACTCCAGCTTGTGGAAAACGCAGGGTCTCCTTTCCTGCACACATTGACTCCAGCTTGTGGAAAAGGCAGGTCTCCTTTACTGCACACATTGACTCCAGCTTGTGGAAAAGGCAGGTCTACTTTACTGCACACACTGACTCCAGCTTGGGGACAAGGTAGATCTCCTTTACTGCACACACTGTCTCCAGCTGTGGAAAAGGCAAATCTCCTTTACTGCACACATTGACTCCAGCATGTGGAAAAGGCAGGTCTCCTTTACAGCACATTGACTCCAGCTTGGGGAAAAGGCAGGTCTCCTTTACTGCACACATTGATTCCAGCTTGGGGATAAGGTAGATCTCCTTTACTGCACACACTGACTCCAGCTTGGGGACAAGGCAGGTCTCCTTTACTGCACACACTGACTCCAGCTGTGGAAAAGGCAAATCTCCTTTACTGCACACATTGACTCCAGCATGTGGAAAAGGCAGGTCTCCTTTACTCCACACATTGACTCCAGCTTGTGGAAAAGGCAGGTCTCCTTTACTGCACACATTGATTCCAGCTTGGGAAAAAGGCAGGTCCCCTTTTCTGCACACACTGACTCCAGCCTGGGGATAAGACAGGTCTCCTTTACAGCACATTGACTCCAGCTTGGGGAAAAGGCAGGTCTCCTTTCCTGCACACATTGACTCCAGCTTGTGGATAAGGCAGATCTCCTTTACTGCACACACTGACTCCAGCTGGGGAAAAGGCAGGTCTCCTTTCCTGCACACATTGACTCCAGCTTGTGGAAAAGGCAGGTCTCCTTTACTGCACACATTGACTCCAGCTTGTGCCAGGGTTAGGGCACTGTGTGCAGGAAGATCACAACACCCCTGGTATCAGGGTTAGGGCACAAGTTCTAGTCACATTGACTGATCACATTACTTTTTTTGTCAAGCTACCAACTGTTTCCATTTCCCATCCCCCATATACTGTCAGTGGGAACCTTGGTAACATGAATAAATAAGAGGGCAGCCAATAGGAATACATATTCATTCCTAAACTGACCTTAACCGACCTGAAAAGTGTCAAATTGTATCATTTTCTGTTAGTGCGCACTAATCGGAAAAAACAATTTTTAAAGATTTTTTAACTAAAAAATCGTGCCAAACACGATTTTCTTCTCCTGCCAGACGATTTCGATCGTTAAGACGATAGGGCACACGATTCACATCCCTACTACTTGAAGGCATGGATGAGCTGTTGAATATCCCTGAGCAGGGAATCGCCTCACTCCCATAAAAGTGAAGCCAAAGCCAGGGCTTGGCCATCCAACAAAGACAATATATAGGTTGTCTTGATCTGGTCAGATGGAAACTGCGCAGGCAAAAAGCAGTGGTTGAGGAACCCCAGCACTGCTTGGGATCCTCAGCAAAGCGGGGTGGCACTGGCAGGTGTAGAGATGGAGCTGGAACGGGAGCCAGAGGTGGAGCTGCAGCCAGGGGTGCCGAGTCCATGTGATTGGCCAGCCTCTCGACCTTAGCCACTAAGAGGTCTACTCAGTACTGCTGCTGCTGCAGGCATTGAGCCATGCCTGGAATGGCCTGGAGGCCAGAGTGATCCGCCGGGTCCATTGCCTTGGCAAACTATTGGAAACGTGGACCCTTGAGCTGGCTTGAGAGTTGGAGGATCCACTTAAGGGAGGCCTACAGTGGCACTTGTAGCTGGGAGGAGGAACAGGACCAGGAGACTAACAGGACCTTCACCTATACCAGCCCTCGTTTCTTTCAGGTTGAGCCCTTGGGTGCTGAGGCCAGCAGGACTTAGGCGAAGGTCTCCTGGCGTTGGAGGTCTGGTGAGCAGTCCTAGTCGAGGCAGGCAGAAGATTTGAAGAGACTGAGATGGTCCAGAGGTCATGGCGGGCAGCGGAGGTGCAAGACAAGGAACCAAGCCAGAGGTCGTGGCAGGCAGGAGACTAGCGAAGCCGAAGAACAAGCCAAGGGTCAGGACGAGCAGCAGACAGCAAAACCAAGAATCCAGGAACCAGGCCGAAGTAAAAACCGAAGAAGCAAGGAGAGGCAGGAGCAGGGGCAGGACCAGAACCACAGGAACCGGAACAGAGCTGGAACAGGCAGGAACACAAGGATGGAGGCAGGAAAAAGCAGGAACACTGGAGTGAAATCAGGAACAAGCAGGAACACTGGAGCAGTATCAGGAACAGCAACTAGCTACTCAAGAGAGTCGACCTGTTGCCAAGGCAAATCAAGGAGATCTGCAGGAACCTTAAATAGTCCTCTGATGATGACATGGGATTTGGGGCCAGACCGAGGTTTCCACTGTGGCCCCTTTAAATCCCGGGCTGGTGCGCACGCACGCACCTAAGGGACAGAGCTAAGGGAAGCCAGCAGGGAGTATCAGCGAGTGCTGGAAAGTGAGGGGGGGACCCGGCCGCGGCTGCCCGCGTCTGGGTTTCCCAACAGTTAAAATCTTCTGATATACTCATGATATGTGCGGAGTCTTTGATGTACGATGGGATCACAGGAATGTATGATTTAAAAAAAAATCAATAAAAGCCGAGAGGGGTTCAAGTAGAGAACCAATTGCTGAAATGATCGGTCTTCCTGGGGGGGGGGGGGGGCGCAGTTAGTGATTTATGGATTTTGGGTAAAGTATAAATTGTCAGCATGATCTGGTGTTCTACTTTTAAAAACGCTTCTTCCTTAGTAGTCAAAAGACATCTATCTTTTACAATTGTCAACATGTTGTCAATCTCATTTTTAATTTTTGTTGTTGGATCACTGTCTAATTTGGAATAAAAAGAGTGATCAGACAGTTGTTTTTCTATTTCTGCTATATAATTAGCCCATTCCATGATGACCATAGACCCTCCTTTATCAGCCTCTTCGATTACAATAGTCTTATCATACTTAATAGGGATGTGAATCGTTTTTTGACGATTTAAAATATATCGTCCGATATATTTTAAATCGTCAAAAATCGTTAGAGGCGATATTTAATAGGAATTCCCCCGATTTATCGTCAAAAATCGTAAATCGGGGGAAGGGGAGGGGAAGGGGGAGGGCGGGAAAACCGGCACACTAAAACAACCCTAAAACCCACCCCGACCCTTTAAATAAAATCCCCCACCCTCCCGAACCCCCCCTCAAATGCCTTAAATTACCTGGGGTCCAGTGGGGGGGGGGGGGGGTCCCGGTGTGATCTTTTACTCTCGGGCCTCCGGTGCGTTGTAAAAATGGTGCCGGCGCTACCTTTGCCCTGTCATCAGGGCAAAGGTAGCGCCGGCGCCATTTTGTTTTTTGTCCCCTGACATCAGGAGCGTAGGAGATCGCTCCCGGACCACCGCTGGACCCCCAGGGACTTTTGGCCAGCTTGGGGGGCCTCCTGACCCCAATTTTCTTGTGAATTTAAATAATTCTACTCGGGTCTGAAACGCATTATAGGAGGGCGTGGGGACAAATGAAAGACCTTCATTAAGCACTTTCTGTTTCGCTGGAGGTGGACCCTTGGCCTGGTGCAGGATTGGTATGGCCCTCTGGTCGGACCCAGAAAGCACCTGCCACAAGGAGGCGGAGCACACAAGGAGACAGAGGCTAGCTGGAGCTTCGCCAATAACAGTCCAGGGTTTCTGCAGGTTGAGCCCTTGGGTACCAGGACCGCCTGGACTTAGGTGGGCCTCAGATGGTCTCCCGGAGAAGTAGCGGAGGGGTGTGCCCACCACGAGCAAGGGTGCGTGGCTGATGCAGAGAGGATGGACTAGACCCAAACTGGAAGCTCCGGAGACCTCATGGAGGTAACAGTTCAGGAAGCTCTGCGGGCGAGGCAGGCAGTGCCTGCGGGTCTAGTCTGGTGAAGGCCGCGGGTGGAATCCAAGCAGGTCGGTCTGGTAGTCACGGTAGGCCAGAAGAGAGTGTCCGAGTGAATTGCAAGGGTCAAAGCCAGAGTATCCATTCAGAAGTAGTCAGCCAAAGCAGGGGTCAATATCAAGGTCAGTCCGAGCATAGTTAAGGTAGGTGAGGGTTAGTTCCAGGTAGCAGATGAAGAAAGTGGTCAGGCAAGCAGTGGTCAGTTACAGGCAGCAGACGAAGAGAGTAGTCAGGCTGGCCGAGGTCAGTACCAGAGATCAGTCCGAGAAGGTACTACCTGAGTAAGGGCACAGGAACAAGGAGACACTGGAACAAGGATCAGATACAAGGAAGGAACAGGCAAACTAGTACACCGAGGTGTCAACCCGATTGCCAAGGCGAGGCTCTGGGGGAAGAGGCTCGCCTTTTATACTAGAGCTATGTGATATCATCGGGTTGCATCTGAGTTGGGTTTCTCGCGCTTGGCCCTTTAAACATGGAGACGTCGGCCGCATGCACACCTAGGGGTGGGGCCAAGGCAGCCGAAGACGTGGAGCCCTGATGGGAGCTCCGCTGTGAGGCTTGCGGCGTGGAGGAAGCCGGAGAGAGCCGCAGCAGCAGCAAGACCTGAGCTAGTGGAAGGCAGCGCGAGGTGATTAGGCCCGGTCGTGGCACCCACTCGGCTGGGATGTGCAACAGTACACCCCCCCCCCTTCATCGAGCCATCACGTATTCTTCTGTCTGCTACCACGACCATCCCTCCGGGAAAACCCTGGTTCTGCCGCACTTACGGAAACAAGTCCTGGTGTGGGCTCACGATTCCCGCTGTTCGGGTCATGCAGGACAATCCCGGACCCTACAGAACCTGCGCCGGTACTACTGGTGGCTGAAGGTTAACAAAGATGTCCGGGCTTACGTGGAGTCCTGCCAGTCATGTGCTCACCAAAAGAGGATTCCCGGTTCAACCCCAGGGATGCTTCAGCCCTCACCAGCGCCTTCGGAACCATGGACTCATGTGGCAACCGCATACATTTTGAAAATCTACCCCTTAGTGAACACGAAGTGTCATTTTTTGACATTGTGATCAAATTGAGTAAATAAGGTTTTCAGTTTTCTTTATATAGAAAACCTACGGACCAGAAAACCCTCTTAGATTATCTAAGCTGTCATCTGCAGCAGCTATGGGATAATTTACTTGTTGGCCAGTTTTTTTGTGTTAGATGGGTATGTTTTTCTATGGAAGATTTTAAATGACATGCTTTGGAAATGAAGAGACATTTTGTCAAACATGGCTGTCCCCAGGGGGTAATCAAAAAATATGCACAATTGGTTAATCATGATTTATTATTACACACTAAACCTAAAGCCCAAGAAGATAATTTAGTGTGTGTTTTACCTTTTTCACCACAGATCTTTTAGGTCCAATGTTGCATTAAAAAACATTGGAACATTCTTTGTCTTGATCCTTTGTTTTACGATTTACCAATTTTTGCATATACAAGGGGACAGGACATCCGTAATAAAGTTGTCCACTCTAATTTCATGAAAATGAGCCACAAAGAGAGATAATGAAGGATGCTGACTGTCATCCTTGTGGTGAATGCCCTGTCTGCCCACAATTGTTTGATGGAAATGTTTTTCCATGTGGGAGATTATCAAATTATACATTTTTATTGGCCACCTCTTGTAATTCTTCAGGAGTTGTATAAATCATGTGGTGCACATGCAAATTGCTGTACATTGGGAAAATGATCAGACAGCCACAGACTATGATGATTGAACATCGGAGCACTTTAACAAGCTGTAAAGTTGATGCGCCACTTGTCACATATAGTTTGTCTATGCAACATTCTTTTGCATATTTTACCTTTGCGGTTCTTGAATAAGTTATCCCTGATTCCTGAGGTGGCACCTTTAACCAGACTGATTAGAAATGAGCAACAATGGATATATCTTGTAAATAGAGATGTGAATCGGAACCGGAATCGGTTCCGGTTCCGATTCACATCGTTAATTTTTTTTAGTGAGGCCCGATTGCGTTTTTGTTTATCGGCTGTGCCCGAGCCGATAAACAAAAAACCCACCCCGACCCTTTAAAACTGACCCCTTAGCTTCCCCCACCCTCCCAAACCCCCCCCCCCCAAAAAAACTTTTTACAAATACCTGGTGATCTAGCGGAAGTCCCGAGAGCAATGTTACCAGGATGGAAAACAAAGGAAATGTACATGTAACCCTTTTTTGATGGGTGTCCTGAATACAGGGGTACACAGTTGTGCTGGGGCCACAAATTCCCTTCTCTCTCTCTCTCTCTCTCTTCTCACAATCCCCAGCCCCTGGGTATCAGAGTCCTTTCTGATGGATGGAGGGGAGTGAGAGAATAAACCACCAGGGGTCAAGACAAACCAAGGGGGAAAACTGTTTTTTTCTCTTACAAATGTCCTCACAATTGGGATGTCCTTGCTTTAGGGGCACCTTGTAGTCTCACAAAAGACACTGGACAACAAAGGTTTTACTGCAAAGGTGTTCCAACAAAGGTTATACTGCAACCAAAAATATCTTCATCCAGTTAGCAACCAAAATTATTTAAATGATCTTCTCAAGCAAAATTCCAAAAGTAATGCTTGACTCAGACCTGCTCAGCTCAGTTAATGTCCCTTCAGGTGGCAGGCATTAGGAAGCATACCCAACACTCCTGATTGATAGAAGATGGGCTTCAAGTGAGGACTGGGATCTCCTGATCTTTCTGTCACGTTTCTCTTGGATCTTTGAGTTAGAAAATCTCAAAATAGAACACCACAAATTCTTTTCTCCTTCTCCCAGGCAGGAACGGGTAGCAAAAATTCCTCCCAACTAAACAGGAACAAATTTATTTTCCAAAAATATTCTCCTCTTCTCTTCTGGCAAGACACGGCTGCCTCTCCATGTGTTGTAAGCATGGAATAGCAGCCCCTCTAATCTGACCTCCACCAGGCATGGGGAAAATCCTCCTAAAGCAGGACCAGCCCCCCCCCCCCCAACACACACCAAAAAAACTTCACAAAAAGACTCCCTCAATATCTCTTCTTCCAGCTCCCAGAGACACTCTTTGCCAGACTAAGGGGGCACTGGTAAGTAGGGATGTGAATCGTGTCCTTGATCGTCTTAACGATCGATTTCGGCTGGGAGGGGGAGGGAATCGTATTGTTGCCATTTGGGGGGGTAAAATATCGTGAAAAATCGTGAAAAATCGTGAAAAATCTAAAAATCTAAAAATCGCAAAACCGGCACATTAAAACCCCCTAAAACCCACCCCCGACCCTTTAAATTAAATCCCCCACCCTCCCGAACCCCCCCCAAATGACTTAAATAACCTGCGGGTCCAGCGGCGGTCCGGAACGGCAGCGGTCCGGAACGGGCTCCTGCTCCTGAATCTTGTTGTCTTCAGCCGGCGCCATTTTCCAAAATGGCGCCGAAAAATGGCGGCGGCCATAGACGAACACGATTGGACGGCAGGAGGTCCTTCTGGACCCCCGCTGGACTTTTGGCAAGTCTCGTGGGGGTCAGGAGGCCCCCCCACAAGCTGGCCAAAAGTTCCTGGAGGTCCAGCGGGGGTCAGGGAGCGATTTCCCGCCGCGAATCGTTTTCGTACGGAAAATGGCGCCGGCAGGAGATCGACTGCAGGAGGTCGTTCAGCGAGGGTTCCGGCGCCTCGCTGAACGACCTCCTGCAGTCGATCTCCTGCCGGCGCCATTTTCCGTACGAAAACGATTCGCGGCGGGAAATCGCTCCCTGACCCCCGCTGGACCTCCAGGAACTTTTGGCCAGCTTGTGGGGGGCCTCCTGACCCCCACGAGACTTGCCAAAAGTCCAGCGGGGGTCCGGAAGGACCTCCTGCCGTCCAATCGTGTTCGTCTATGGCCGCCGCCATTTTTCGGCGCCATTTTGGAAAATGGCGCCGGCTGAAGACAACAAGATTCAGGAGCAGGAGCCCGTTCCGGACCGCTGCCGTTCCGGACCGCCGCTGGACCCGCAGGTTATTTAAGTCATTTGGGGGGGGTTTGGGAGGGTGGGGGATTTAATTTAAAGGGTCGGGGTGGGTTTTAGGGGGTTTTAGTGTGCCGGCTCACGATTCTAACGATTTATAATGATAAATCGTTAGAATCTCTATTGTATTGTGTTCCATAACGGTTTAAGACGATATTAAAATTATCGGACGATAATTTTAATCGTCCTAAAACGATTCACATCCCTACTGGTAAGTAATATTCATTTTCCCTGGATAATAGGCTGTGGGACCTAACAACTGGGAAAACTCCAAAAAGTCTCCAAACCTCCAGAATAAGAAACTAAAAAATGCTAAACATGCAGCACCTTAGGGATGTGCAAAAGAAATACATTTGTTTTGGTTCTTTCATTTTGTGGGGACCCTAATTCTTTTCATTAATTCCAAAACAAAACAAAAAGATTTGCTTATTTGTTTGATTTGTTTTTTGTTTGCCATTTTGTTTGCCATTAAAGGCAATGGAGAAAGCATTGCAGCTTAATTTTGGTTTAGAAATGGGGTTTACTCATCAATGCTTGTTGGAAAAACTCATCAGAAGGGGACAAGAACTCCAAGGTACCTAGACTATGGCAATATACACCAAAAGTGTCATGAATAGCCAGGGGCATATTGGCCTATCAGGGGATCGGGCATCCCCGCAGTGAGCCGGTTGCGCTAGTCATTTGGTCTGCTGAGCATGCCGTGACAGAGCCATGCTCGGCAGACCACGTGGTATCTCCTGGGCTGGCCTGGGTGGCGAATCCCCGGGCCGGTCTTCATCGGGAATCCGCCGCTGTAAATAGCCTAAGGCACCATAAAGTGGCAAAGGGGTCTAGTAAATGGCAGGAGTCCTCCAAGGCATCATCAAAGGAACAAAGAAGCAGAAAGAAGGGGAGGACACTAACAACAGTGTCATGAACTCTTGAAGGCAGTACACCAAGAGTGGCATCAGCATCCTAAAACATCATGCAGGAGGAACAAAATGGAAAAGGTGGTAGGAAAAACCCAAAGAAACTGAGAAAGGGACAAAGCAGCACAAAGAGTGGCATCAACACACCAAGGAACCATGAAGGATGCAAAGCAGCCCCCCCCCCCCACCCTACAGTAGCAAAAACACCCCAAAGTGTAGTGTCTGGGGTATAGAAGCCAGGCAGAGTGGCAGAAAGTACTCTAAGATATAAAGTCTGGGTATGGCAGAAAGTCTGAGTGTCATAGACTCCCAAAGTGTAGCATGATAGGTAGAATAGCAGATTAGAGTGCCATGGGGACTATCTGTCTTCCTGTAGAACTTCTTGCCACTTTTCAGATTTAATGCAAGACAAAGATCTATTATCAGCATAATTTTTGTGGTATGATCTTTTATTTCATTCCTATTTAAGCTTGAGCTTGCTACTGGGTTGAATTAATGGGTTCCTTGTAAAATGGGCTTGCTGAATGAAACTTTTATTCACATTCAGAAAATGGAAATGGTTTCTCCACACTGTGCTTTTCCTGGGAGGTGGTGAGGTTTGCTTTTTTAAGAAAGCCTTTCTCATATTCTGTAGCTGAATTCAGGCTGTTTCATTTCTTGATTTTCCGGTTTGCATGCGTTCTATCTCCCTATTGAAACTTTTACCACATTCTGAATACTAAAATGGTTTCTCCTTAACATCTTTTAGCTAGAGAGAGAAGAACAACAAGGCTCCAAAAAAGAATAGCAACAATAAAGGCATGAACCCTCCAAGGCTGTATGAGAGGGGAAATGTGGCACTATGTGTGGCATTAATAGTTGAAAGCACCATGAAAATGGAAGAAAGTACCAGAAGAGGCAGAAAATCCCTCAAGGCAGTGATAGAGAGTGAAAGCAAGTGAAATCTGGCATAAAGACCCCAAAGCAGCTGAGGCGCCAGAGGGACAGAAACCTCTGCCTTGGACCTCCGCAGCCTTATTACCAGCAAGGGCTCCTCTCCTGGCATTATCCTGCAAGTCTGCTGTTTGAAATTGAATTTTTCTCGCACTACAGCGATCTGGTCCTGGCCGGACATGCCCCCTATTCCAACATCATCAAGGGATGATGCTGTAAAACCAGCTGAGATGCCGGAGGCGTCGCACGACGAAGGAGCAAGACAAAGGGGCATGCCATAAAATAGAGCCCTATTTATAAACAGACATTCTCCTGTTTCGTCAAAATACAACTGCTTTAAAAGAGGAACATTCAACAGAGTGTGAGAGGCAGACCTCTGGTTGGATGATACAATTTGAGAGCTGCATTAAAACTTGGAGCTGCAAGGCCATCAGCTCCTTTAAAGATTAACATGATAGCTTTAAATGTAACCCTCCATATTACTGGAAGTCAATGGTGTTTGATTAAAGTGGAGATTATATGCTGGTGTAAGGGTACCCCTGACAACTCATGCAGCGGGATTCTGTATATATTGCAATGCCCTCATATGGCAAATGCAGGTAATCAATGAATGAAATCACCATCGAGTGTACCACCATTTTTAAGTCCTGTTCATTTAGATAATGATGAAGCCTTTGTAACATCTGGAGCTTAAAGGAGGAATTTTTAACCACCTGTTTTACATGTGGTTGAAGTGTCAGCTTTGTATCAATCAATACACCAAACTTCCAAGCTTGTCTTAGAATGGGAATGGATGCTTTTCAAGAAAGTAATCAGCAGGAATTGTCAAATACAAAATTTCCATTTTTCTCAGGTTTTATGACAATTTATCACTAGGAAATTGGCAATCCTATTTAAGGCCTTGTCACTGGGCAAAAAACAGCTGATGGCTTAAAGGTCTCCAAAGCTGTGCTGTGCACTGCAAACTGAGAAATGCACATTGAAAGCATTATTTTGCCAGGTTCAATTATGCAGGTATTAATTTTAAATTTCTTTGATTAGCCTTGACTGTGATGGGAATATTTTCTAGATGGGCTGGAGACTATAGTAAAGTATATTCAATAGGAGCTGGAGTGAAGTCTGGAATGGCTTGTAAACTAACTCCAGTGGTAACAGAAACAGCAAGGATTTTTGTTTTTTTTTTGTTTTTGCTTCGGGCTGCACTCTTGATTGTGTATTGCCAGCTCTATTATTTCAGAGGTCTGCTGGGCTGTGAACAGTTTAGGGGTCAGACACAGTAGACAGGTTGGTTTTGTAAGGATGTTCCCAAAACTGCATTTTTTACATCCCCATCAATCAGGATGAAAGGAACCACTCCTGAGACAATTCAGAGATAACAGCCAGCGGGTTACTGCTTTGACATTTGATACAGTCCTAATAGGTAACAGAAATAGAAAGTGCTTCAGGATTAGAAAATAGTTTGCTAGGCTAACCAGGCGACCGTCGCCCGTATGACATAGTGAGGGCAAAGGTAGCGTCGCCCATATGACATAGTGAGGGCAAAGGTAGCGCCAGCGCCATTTTGAAGATTGGCAATACGGCCCGCGTGCAGGAGGTCGCTCCCGGACCCCCACTGGACTTTTGGCAAGTCTTGTGGGGGTCAGGAGGCCCCCCCCCAAGCTGGCCAAAAGTCCCTGGGCGTCCAGCGGGGGTCCGGGGGCGATCTCCTGCACGCGTGACGTCGGGAGCCAGGAACCAAAATGGCGCCGGTGCTACCTTTGCCCTGTCACATGATAAGGGCAAAGGGCCACCGGCGCCATTTCTCAACGCAGCCATGGCCAGAGAGAGAGGGAGATCACGCCGGGAGCCCCCCACTGGACCCCAGGTAATTTAAAACATTTTGGGGGGGTTCGGGAGGGTGGGGGATTTGTTTTAAAGGTTTGGGGTGGGTTTTAGGGTTTTTTTGGTGTGCTGGTTTTCCCGTGTCCTATTTAATGATACAATACAAATGCCCCTGAAGATAAATCGGGGGCATTTGTATTGTATTGTGCACTCAAACGATTTTGGACGATTTTAAAATTATCTCATGATAATTTTAATCGTTCAAAAACAATTCACATCCCTAGTCATTAGCATCTATAGTTAGAGGAGATACATTTTCTCTTCACTCACCAAGCTGGCAGGACAGGACAATAGGGATGTGAATCGTTTTAGGACGATTAAAATTATCGTCCGATAATTTTAATATCGTCTTAAACCGTTATGGAACACAATACAATAGAGATTCTAATGATTTATCGTTATAAATCGTTAGAATCGTGAGCCGGCACACTAAAACCCCCTAAAACCCACCCCCGACCCTTTAAATTAAATCCCCCACCCTCCCGAACCCCCCCCAAATGACTTAAATAACCTGCGGGTCCAGCGGCGGTCCGGAACGGCAGCGGTCCGGAACGGGCTCCTGCTCCTGAATCTTGTTGTCTTCAGCCGGCGCCATTTTCCAAAATGGCGCCGAAAAATGGCGGCGGCCATAGACGAACACGATTGGACGGCAGGAGGTCCTTCCGGACCCCCGCTGGACTTTTGGCAAGTCTCGTGGGGGTCAGGAGGCCCCCCACAAGCTGGCCAAAAGTTCCTGGAGGTCCAGCGGGGGTCAGGGAGCGATTTCCCGCCGCGAATCGTTTTCGTACGGAAAATGGCGCCGGCAGGAGATCGACTGCAGGAGGTTGTTCAGCGAGGCGCCGGAACCCTCGCTGAACGACCTCCTGCAGTCGATCTCCTGCCGGCGCCATTTTCCGTACGAAAACGATTCGCGGCGGGAAATCGCTCCCTGACCCCCGCTGGACCTCCAGGAACTTTTGGCCAGCTTGTGGGGGGCCTCCTGACCCCCACGAGACTTGCCAAAAGTCCAGCGGGGGTCCGGAAGGACCTCCTGCCATCCAATCGTGTTCGTCTATGGCCGCCGCCATTTTTCGGCGCCATTTTGGAAAATGGCGCCGGCTGAAGACAACAAGATTCAGGAGCAGGAGCCCGTTCCGGACCGCTGCCGTTCCGGACCGCCGCTGGACCCGCAGGTTATTTAAGTCATTTGGGGGGGGGTTCGGGAGGGTGGGGGATTTAATTTAAAGGGTCGGGGGTGGGTTTTAGGGGGTTTTAATGTGCCGGTTTTGCGATTTTTCGATTTTTCGATTTTTCACGATTTTTCACGATTTTTCACGATATTTTACCCCCCCAAACGGCAACAATACGATTCCCTCCCCCTCCCAGCCGAAATCGATCGTTAAGACGATCGAGGACACGATTCACATCCCTACAGGACAAGCCTAGGACAAGGAATATTCAAACACAGGCTAACAGGGAATCAAAGCAAAGTAGGGAAAACCAGAAAAGGAGGCCTACGCAGGTCACAAGGGAAGGCAGAGTGAGACTAGGAGGCCCAGAACAGGGCAGGAAGGCTGAGGATGTCACAGAACAGGGTAGGAAGGCAGAGGGGGTTACAAAGCTAGGTGCAACAAGAAGGCCACAGACCACATGGAAGCAAAGCAAGGCAAGGTGAACTAATGTAAAGAGCCAAGGTGATTCGATGAAGAGGCATCAAGTTCTGAGAGAAGCAGAGCTACATAGGGCTTGCCCTGTTGCATCATGTGAACATTAAGGAAGTGGATAGTACAGGAGTGAGGGTAGCTCAGTGAGGACCTCTGATGGCGGGGACGCTGCCTAGCAGCCAGGATCATGACAAATGTGAGTAAGACTTTCTTGTTATATCTGGATACCCCCATCCAGCATCTTCACCATGGGAAAAAGAATGAGTATGTTGGATCATAGGGATATAAATCTTTTGCAAAACTAAAATAAATTTTAGAACCATGCAATGTTTGATATCCTGATTGACCTCCAAAGGATTTCTGCCCATAACTAGGAAAACCCCTACCCACCTGAAGGTTTTCTTATCCAAGCCCTAGAGGGTGAGTTTTGTCCCCATTCACATCTACTAAGGGATAGAGATGTGAATCATGTGCCCAATCGTCTTAACGATCGAAATCATCTGGCAGGAAAAGAAAATCGTGTTTGGCATGATTTTTTAGCTAAAAAATCGGTTTTTCCGATTAATGCGCACTAACGAGAGTTAGTGCGCACTAACCATTGTTAGTGCGCACTAACAGAAAATGATACAATTTGACACTTTTCAGGTCAGTTAAGGTCAGTTTAGGAATGAATATGTATTCCTATTGGCTGCCCTCTTATTTATTCATGTTACCAAGGTTCCCACTGACAATATATGGGGGATGGGAAATGGAAACAGTTGGTAGCTTGACAAAAAAAGTAATGTGATCAGTCAATGTGACTAGAACTTGTGCCCTATCCCTGATACTGGGAGTGTTGTGAACTTCCTGCATGCAGTGCCCTATCCCTAATACCGGGAGAGTTGTGATCTTCCTGCACACAGTGCCCTAACCCTGATACCGGGGGTGTTGTGATCTTCCTGCATGCAGTGCCCTATCCCTAATACTGGGAGAGTTGTGATCTTCCTGCACACAGTGCCCTATCCCTGATACCAGGGGTGTTGTGATCTTCCTGCATGCAGTGCCCTTTCCCTAATACCAGGAGTGTTGTGATCTTCCTGCACACAGTGCCCTATGCCTGATACTGGGAGTGTTGTGATCTTCCTGCACACAGTGCCCTATCCATGATACCGGGAGTGTTGTGATCTTCCTGCATGCAGTGCCGTATCCCTGATACCGGGAGTGTTGTGATCTTCCTGCACGCAGTGCCCTATCACTGATACCAGGGGTGTTGTGATCTTCCTGCATGCAGTGCCCTATCCCTAATACCAGGAGTGTTGTGATCTTCCTGCACACAGTGCCCTATCCCTGATACCGGGAGTGTTGTGATCTTCCTGCACTCAGTGCCATATCCCTGATAAAGGGAGTGTTGTGATCTTCCTGCACTGCGCAGGGATACGGCACTGCATGCAGGAAGATCACAACACTACCGGTATCAGGGTTAGGGCACTGTGTGCAGGAAGATCACAACACTCCTGGTTTTAGGGATAGGGCACTGCATGCAGGAAGATCACAACACTCCCAGTATCAGAGATAGGGCACTGTGTGCAGGAAGATCACAACACTCCCAGTATCAAGGATAGGGCACTGTGTGCAGGAAGATCACAACACTCCCAGTATCAGGGATAGTGCGCACTAACAATGGTTAATGCGCACTAACCCGATTTAACGATTTTTAACGATAAATCGTTAGAATCCCTATTGTATCGTGTTCTTTAACGATTTAAGACGATATTAAAATTATCAGACGATAATTTTAATCATTGAAAAACGATTCACATCCCTACTAAGGGATGCTTACACAGATAAAGGAGAACTGAGATAACAAGTCATGATGTCAAGAACGAGTGTATACAGTGCCACTGCCACAAACCTGCTCTCTAAAGAATTGCTGCAATAACATAGTAACAGAATAAAGGACGACAGATAAAGACCAATAAGTTCTGCCCAGAACATTTTTTTTTGGGTAGTAGCAGCTGCCACTCCGTGCAGGCTACCCCCAACGTATACATAGTAAAATAGTAATGACTAGAGATGTGAATCGTGTCCTCGATCGTCTTAATGATCGATTTCGGCTGGGAGGGGGAGGGAATCGTATTGTTGCCGTTTGGGGGGGTAAAATATCGTGAAAAATCGTGAAAAATCGTAAAAAATTGAAAAAACGTAAAATCGCAAAACCGGCACATTAAAACCCCCTAAAACCCACCCCCGACCCTTTAAATTAAATCCCCCACCCTCCCGAACCCCCCCCAAATGACTTAAATAACCTGCGGGTCCAGCGGCGGTCCGGAACGGCAGCGGTCCGGAACGGGCTCCTGCTACTGAATCTTGTTGTCTTCGGCCGGCGCCATTTTCCAAAATGGCGCCGAAAAATGGCGGCGGCCATAGACGAACATGATTGGACGGCAGGAGCTCCTTCCGGACCCCCGCTGGACTTTTGGCAAGTCTTGTGGGGGTCAGGAGCCCCCCCCCCCAAGCTGGCCAAAAGTTCCTGGAGGTCCAGCGGGGGTCAGGGAGCGATTTCCCGCCGCAAATCGTTTTCGTACGGAAAATGGCGCCGGCAGGAGATCGACTGCAGGAGGTCGTTCAGCGAGGCGCCGGAACCCTCGCTGAACGACCTCCTGCAGTCGATCTCCTGCCGGCGCCATTTTCCGTACGAAAATGATTCGCGGCGGGAAATCGCTCCCTGACCCCCGCTGGACCTCCAGGAACTTTTGGCCAGCTTGGGGGGGGCCTCCTGACCCCCACAAGACTTGCCAAAAGTCCAGCGGGGGTCCGGAAGGAGCTCCTGCCGTCCAATCGTGTTCGTCTATGGCCGCCGCCATTTTTCGGCGCCATTTTGGAAATGGTGCCGGCCGAAGACAACAAGATTCAGTAGCAGGAGCCCGTTCCGGACCGCTGCCGTTCCGGACCGCCGCTGGACCCGCAGGTTATTTAAGTCATTTGGGGGGGGGTTCGGGAGGGTGGGGGATTTAATTTAAAGGGTCGGGGGTGGGTTTTAGGGGGTTTTAGTGTGCCGGCTCACGATTCTAACGATTTATAACGATAAATCGTTAGAATCTCTATTGTATTGTGTTCCATAACGGTTTAAGACGATATTAAAATTATCGGACGATAATTTTAATCGTCCTAAAACGATTCACATCCCTAGTAATGACAGCAGAAAAAGGCCAAATGGTCCATCCAGTCTGCCCAGTAAATTTCCCATGGTAGTAACTACTGCTCCATGCAGGTTACCCCTAAGCCTATGTTAAGGGTAGTAATATTTACTATCAAAACCAAGCACTTTCAAACTCATAACAAAATTACTGCTAGCAACATTTTAACAAGGTAGGTAGCCTTGATAATTTAAACAATGCTCCTTGAATTTGCTTTGCTTATGGGCATGGCTATAGAAGCAGTCCTGTGCTTTATCCCTAATGTCTGCATATTACAACCCTGGACCATAAAAGTTGGGGCCCAATTTTGGCTATCTTCTGAATCCAGTTCTCCTTTTTCCCCACTATCAAAGAAGAGAGTGGAGGAGTAGCCTAGTGATTAGAGCAGTGGGCTTCAAACCAATAAAACCAGAATTCAAATCCCACTGCCACTTCTTGTGACCTTGGGAAAATCACTTTAACCTCTATTGCCTCAGGTACAAAACAGATTGTAAGCCCTCTGAGGATAGGGAAATATCTATAGTACCTGAATGTAATCTACTTTGAAATATCAAAAGCAGAATATAAATCAGATAATAATATTGCAGTTGCATCACAAGCATTAAAGGTAATAATTCCCATGACTTTTGTTAAGGTTACCACGATGTACCCTTTCCTTCTTTTTCTTCTTTTTCTTTTTTTTCTTTCTTTTTTATTAAATTTAACAATTTAGACAGCAATACAACATGTCAATGCAATACAAAGTCATGGAGTAACATAGAAAAAAAAGAACATTTTAAAAAGAAAATGAACAATCAGTACCCCTATGGCTCTTATATAACAAAATATGGAGGGGTCAAGGATTATCTGCATACACTTTAGAAGCAAAAAATTCCAAAAAATATGAGGAGACACCAGAATAATTTATATGCTACAACTAACAGTTTAGCTAGCATTATCTGATGGTAAATGGGAATCAAGGAAAAAATGGAGCTGAGAAGATTTAAAAAAATATATATCTGTTACTTTGAAATCTTAGGGCACATTTACAAGGATAATGACTCACTATATAGGCACCTAATTGACGAACTTCTTGGCTCATCTCAAGAAATCTCTTTCTACGCTGTTGAGTGGCCCTGGTATTATCAGAATATATCCAAATTTCCTGGCCATAAAATAACTTAACACAATTACAGAGAAACAATTTCAATAGAGAAACAGAGAAACAGTCAGTGGGGAAAATAAATGCAACAAACAAAGTTCCACGATATTCCACTTGGTCATCCTTGAAGATTCCAAAAACGCGGAAATATTTTCTGTAGGGACAGTCAGGCACAAGTTATCCTGTAATATATTAGAGGAACCAGATTTCTTCTCTTGAGAAGTGAAATAAATCCGAGATATAGGTGGAAAAGTGTCTGCTGAAAATTGTAAAACTTCCTGTAGATACTTCTTAAACTGGTCACGAGGTATTATAAATTTAACATAAGGAAAACTTAAAACTCTCAGTTTTAAAACTCTGAGAACATTTTCCATATTTTCCAATCTTTTAATATTAATTAAATCAGATTGTACAAGGCCATTCTGAATGGATTGTAAAGCCTCAACCCGCTGATCCAAAACAGTTATCTTGGAATTTTGAAAAGAAGGAAGAGTATCCATAACTTAAACTAAATATTTAGTTTCAGTCATGACCGATGTTAACAGGGATATGGAACTTTGAATGGAAACATGTGCCTCCCAAACAGAGTGTAAAGTGATGACTTCAGGCTTAACCAAATCCAATGTTCTGATAGTATCAGCCAAATTGTCACTGTGTGAGTTACCCAAAACTTCATTGAGCCACATAGATTCCTCAATCCCCATTGGAGTAGATGCCCAAATTACACCATGATGTTTCTTAGGCTTGACCACTAATTGTGGAGAAGATGTAGGTGACACATTTCTATTCAGGCCACCATCTCTGGAACTCGCTGTATCTGCCAAAGATCCTGCCTCCATAGCTTCCGGCTCTTCTGTTGGTTTTTGTTGAGCCAGTACTCTGGTACGCCCAGATCTGAGGTCTGTATATCTGAGGGGAGAGAGGGAGTTGAAGGCGCTCTAGGGCTCAGAGTAACATGCATGTCCAGCGGGGGTGAGGTGTGCAGCTCGCCTATACCTGCAGCGGACACTCCCAGAGCAGATTGTTCCGGCGGGGTGAAGAAGCTCTCTATGCACTGTTGAAAAGCTCCAGCCAAAGGGGGTGCCGAGGAAACCTCCCTGAGCTATCCTTTCCTTTTGGTATGCGGCATATCCAACTCCTGGGGAAAAAATTCCTACGCGCTTAAGAGAGCCTGAAATGCCAAGTCCTCTCCTCAGGATGCCATCTTGACCACTTTCCTTCTTTTTCAACCTCTAGTCTTTAAGGATCAACAGTGTTTTTCCATGCCCTTTTGAGTTCATTAACTGTTTTTGTCCTCACCACTTCTTCCAAGAGGGCATTCCAGGCATCTACCAACCTCTCCATGAAGAAATATTCCAGGAGACGGACTGTTCCAGTGTCCAGCTAAGGAAAAACTGTTTATTACTTTATATTTATTTTAAAGGGCTTCTGTGAATAATATATTGCTGTCTATGCTTTCATTATAATCTCTCTCTCTTTCTAGATATTGACTTGGGGCAAATTTTCAAAGGGTTATGCACGTAAGTTATGCGCGTAACTCCGAGAATCTGCTCCTGTGCGCGCCGAGCCTATTTGCGTAGGCCTGTCGACACATGCAACAAGCCTATTTTGCATAGGCCCGTCAACACGCGCAACCGCCGGGACGCGAGTATGGGCTTGAAAAAGGGGGCGGGAAGTGGGCGGGGTGGTCCGTGGGCGGGGCAGGGGCGGGGTCGGAGCCTCCAGGCACAGCAGCCATTTGCCACTGTGCGTGGGATCGCGGGCCGGCCGTTGGCTGGCATGTGTAACCTACGCCTGCCCGGAGGCAGGTGCAACTTATCAGATAAAGGTAAGGGCGGGGGGGTTTAGGTAGGGCTGGGGGGGGCGGGTTAGGTAGGGGAAGGGAGGAGAATATGGGGGGGGCAGAGGGAACAGAGGAAGGCTGCATGGCTCGGCGCATGCAAGGTGCATAAGTGTGCACCCCCTTGCGCTCGCAGACCCTGAATTTTATAACATGCGCACGGCTGCACGCGCATGTTATAAAATTGGGTATAGATTTGTGCACACCACGTTGCATGCACAAATCTACGCCCTTGCGTAAATCTTAAAATCTGGCCCATTGTGTATTCATTTGCTGTGGGATTATTTAAGATTCAAGAAAAAAAAAACCTCTTGATTTAATTAGATACTCCTTCACTAAAATCTCTCCCTTTATTTGAATTAGCTGTAACTAATATTCTCTGTCTAGATATTAATATTGGGGCATAAATTTGCTTTGGGTTCATTTAAAGCAAACGACAAAAAATTCCAGAAAGAGTCTTGCTGTAACTAGCTTGGGGGCTGCTGACTTGTAGAGCCAGCAGGGGTCAATCAGATCCTTTCTGGGCTGTGCTCAGCCAGGAGACAGGAAGCACTAAAGCTTCTTGTGTCCAGCTAAGAAAAAAGTTTAACTTAGTAAGCCATTCTGGGTGAGGGTCTTTCAAAATCAATAGCAGATACAGGGTCCTGAGAACAACCTTGACCAAGGGTTAACCGTTTAAGTCCCTCCCTCCCTGCTCCTGTACCCACCCACCCCTGGAGTTGGTTTTATGATATAGTCTGCCTAAATACATAATTGGCAACAATATAGGCTGAAATTTGGTAATTCCTCAGGTGTTATCCATCCATCAAATTTACCAAAATGAGGATTATCCAATGCAACTATTGTGGAGCCTTTATATTTTTCATTTATTTTGGATTTTTTATATACCGAAGTATAGCATTCTGCCTTCACTCCGGTTTACATGAGAACAACATAATACATACAGTTAACCTTAGAACATTGTATAACATTACAACCAAATTTGTATATGAATAAGATATTACTTAATAGAACTATTATAACATTTCTTGATAGTGCAAATAAACCAAATTAACAGAGCAAGTGCTAAACAGCTGATTGATTGATTGGCGATAGGGGTCTGAAATAGGAGATCGGAGCATGGTGGGTGGGGCGGGTCAAGACTTAAGGTGGATATTAAGGCGGGTCAAGACTTAAGGTGGATATTGAGGGAAATCATCTGGAAACTTAAGGCTTGCCCCATTTGTTCAGAAATCTCTTCCCTCAAAAAGGAGCTGGCTAAAGCTAAAGCTGAATTAGCTGCAATAAAGAAAGTTTCACCCACTTCACAATATACCAAAATTAATTCCTCATTACTGCAAAAAAAAAAAAAAAAAAACCTCAAGGAAAAGAGGTTTACAGTGGGCTCAGGTAGCATTAGTCCTGTGGCCCACAGACACCCATTCTACACAATTGTGCAACCCACATGTCTCCCCCCCCCCCCCCCCCCCCCACCAACACACACACACACACTTACACAGGGCGACAAGGAACCCAAAAATCAACAGGATTACTGTGGGCTCTGGTAGAGTAAGACCGGTGATGCGGAAACACATGCTCTCTCAAGTGACACAAGTACAAAACGCCTTATCTGTATCACATAAGGATAAAGCTCTGGTGAAAGTGATTGACGTGGTATCTGAAAAGAAAGAAGAAACCCAATGCATACAGAAATTCCAATATAAAATCAATAACCAAAGAAAAGATGGTTTATATCTGTCTGTGGAGGGAAAAAGGATCCTAAGAGAGAAATTCAAATCCTGTGTCATAAGGCATTTATACTAGATAAGGGGGTGACAGTAGGACATTAGAATGTCACCCCCAAAATACAAATACAAATGCAATGAAAATGGGCAAAGTAGATAACAAAAGTCAGCTAAATAAGTCACAAGAAAAGCAGTAACCTGTAATAGAATAACTGGAAACTATGAGCACAAATGCTTGTAGTTTGGGCAATAAAATCCCAGATCTGCAAGCCCTAATGGTGGAGGCGGACTTGGACATTGTTGCTGTCATGTAGACATGATTCACATGATAGGGATACGGCCATACCAGGATGTAACTTATTAAGGAAGGACAGAGAGGACAGAAAAGGGGGAGGAGTGGCTTTTTATGTCAAAAACAATATCCAAGCATCCAAACTGTAAGGAAGATGGGGCAAAGAAGAAGCTTTAAGGGCCATCCTAAAAAAGGATAATGGGGTATCCATTTTTATTGGAGTGGTTTACAGACCTCCAAATCAAATAGTACTAGACAGAGATCTGGTTGAAGACATCCAAAAGATGAGAACGAAGGGAGAAGTGGTGATTGTTGGAGACTTTAATCTGCTGGATGTAGACTGGAGAATCCCTTCTGTGGAATCTAACAGCAGTAGAGAGATAGTGGATGCCCTGCAAGGGGCTCTGTTCAAACAAATGGTAATGGAGCCTACGAGGGAGGGAGCTATACTCAATTTAGTGCTCACTAATGGAGATAATATCTCTAATGTCCAGGTGGGTACCCACCTCAGCACAGTGATCAGCAAACGGTATGGTTTCATATCACTAATAGGATATGAAGAAGTCACACGAAGATCCAGGTTTTGTGTTTCAAAAACACTGACTTTGTTGAAATGGGAAAGTACCTGGAGGAAGAACTAGAAGGCTGGGAGAAAATGAGAGATGTGAAACAGCAGTGGGCAAAACTAAAAGGAGCAATTACCGAAGTGAATAATATATATGCTAGAAAAATAAAGAAAAGCAAGAAAAGAATGAAACCTATCTGGTTCACAAAAGAGGTGGCTGATAAAATAAAAGATAAAAGAACAGTGTTTAAGAAATATAAAGGATCCCAAAGGGAGGACCACAAGGAAGAATATCTGGTAGAACTGAGGGAGACGAAGAAAGTAATCAAGAAAGTGAAAAGTCAAGCGGAGGAAACAATTGCCAAAGAGGTAAAGCGAGATGATAAAACATTTTTTCAAAAAAATCAGTGAAAGGAGAAAAGTCCAAAGTGATATACTGAAATTGAAAGGTGAAAAGGATCAATGGGTGGAGACAGATTTAAAAAAAATATATATTAATTTAAAAAAACTTTTCTATACCGTCGTTTAGTAGAGCACCATCACAACAGTTTACAGTTAGGCACAAATATGTTTGGTTTGGTTTCTAAATTATCCAAAAGGTGCCAGTATTATACGGTTATAGTTCAATAATATACTCTAAATGGGGAATGGGTGTGGTTACCATTTATGATTGTTAGCGTAATCATATGTTTATACTGTCTTTCAAATATAATACTTAAATATGAGAAAAAGAAGAAAGATGAAGATGAAGAAATGGCAGAAGATGAAGAAACGGCAGAAATATTAAATGAATACTTCAGTTCGGTGTTCACTAAAGAAGACCCTGGAGAAGGACTGTCACTAGTTAACAAGAAACTGGAGGGGAGTGGAATGGATGAAACTCCGTTTATGGAAGAGAATGTATGGGAAGAACTAGGAAAACTGAAATTGGACAAAGCCATGGGGCCTGATGAAGTTCATCCCAGGATACTGAGGGAGCTCAGAGATGTGCCGGTGGCTCCGCTGCGTGACCTGTTCAATAGATCCCTGGAAACGGGAGTGGTACCGAGTGATTGGAGAAGAGCGACGTTGGTCCCGCTTCACAAGAGTGGGAGCAGAGAGGAGGCTGGAAACTACAGGCCAGTTAGCCTCACCTCAGCGGTGGGAAAAGTATTGGAGTTGCTGCTGAAGGAAAGAATAGTGAACTATCTACAAGCAGCAGAATTGATGGACCAGAGGCAGCATGGTTTTACCAAGGGAAGGTCCTGTCAGATGAATCTCATTCACTTTTTTGATTCGGTGACTAAGGAATTGGATCGAGGAAGAGTGCTTGATGTCATCTACTTGGATTTTAGCAAAGCTTTTGATACGGTCCTGCACAGGAGTCTTGTGAATAAAATGAGAAGCTTGTCAGTGAGTGCCAAGGTGGTGACCTGGATAGCAAACTGGTTGAAGGACAGAAGACAATGTGTGATGGTAAATGGAACTTACTCTAAAGAGAGAGCAGTGATGAGTGGAGTGCCGTAAGGGTCGGTGTTTGGACCAGTCCTGTTCAATATCTTTGTGAGCGACATCACGGATGGGATAGAAGGTAAGGTTTATCTATTTGCAGATGATACTAAGATCTGCAACAGAGTGGACAGAGACAGGAATAAGGCGGCCCAGAGAAGGGCAACCAAAAAGGTGGATGGTCTTCATTGAATGACTTCTGAGGAGAGATTGAAGAATCTAAATATATATACCCTGGAGGAAAGGAGGAGCAGGGGTGATATGATACAGACGTTCAGATACTTAAAAGGTTTTAATGATCCAAAATCAATGACAAACCTTTTCCGTTGGAAATAAATCAGCAGAACCTGGGGTCACGATTTAAAACTCCAGCAAGGAAGACTCAGAACCAATGTCAGGAAGTATTTCTTCACAGAGAGGGTGGTGGATGCCTGGAACACCCTTCCAGAGGAAGTGGTGAAGACCAAAACTGTAAAGGATTTCAAAGGGGCGTGGGATAAACACTGTGGATCCATAAAGCCTAGAAGATCATAAAGCCTAGAGGATGGGAATGAAGAGAAGAGGCATGGGGGTGGCTTGCGGGAATGATAGCTACTACCTGGTGATTAATACCCTTATTCAATAATGCGACCCCAACATTGCTCCTTGCTTCAACAGCAAGAGGAAATGTGGAAAAGAAGATTTGCATTCAGGCAACAACCAACAAGGCTGCAGAGTCTGGGTAAACAAATAAGCATGGGAGTAGCTTGTTTGTTGCGGCAGTTACTACCCCAAACCAATTAAGCCTGATACTTCACTTCAATGCATATCCAGCACAGATCTCTGTTTCAATGGCAGAGGGGAATGAAGATAAGAGGATTTACATTCAGACAACAACCAACAAGGACTGAATTGCACAGTCTGGGTAAACAAATAAGCTTGGGGGTACCTTGCTTGTTGCGAAGGTTACTACCCCAAACCAATTAAGCCTGATACTTCACTTGGAATGCATATCCAGCGCAGCTCACTGCTTTAACAGCAGGGGGATGAAGAAAAGAGGATTTATATTCAGACAACAGCCAACAAGGACTGAATTGCACAGTCTAGGTAAACAAATAAGCATGGGAGTAGCTTGCTTATTGCGGCGGTTACTACCTCTAATCAATTTAGCCTGATACTTCACCTTGAATGCATCTCCAGCACAGCTCACTGTTTCAATGGCAGGGGGAATGAAGAAATAGGATTTATATTCAGACAACAACCAACACGGACTGATTTGCACAGTCTGGTTAAACAAATAAATGTGGGAGTAGATTGCTTATTGAGGCTGTTACTACCCTAAACCAATCGAGCCTGATACTTCACCTTGAATGCATATCCAGCATGATTCTCTGCTTCAGCGGCAGGAGGGGAATGAGGAAAAGAGGATTTACATCCAGACAACATCTAACAAGGCATTGATCTGAGCAGTATGTGTATACAAACATCAGGGTAACTTATCGATACGAAGGTTACTACCCTCAAACATTAAGCCTTATACTTCACTTGATGCAGCTACAACACTACTCTCTGCATCAGTGGTGGGGGTAGAAGGAAATTGGAATCAAAAAGTTACCAATAAGGGCCCTGAAAGAAATTGGAATCAAAAAGTTACCAATAAGGGCCCTGAACTCAGCAACTGGGGTAACAGAAAGGTATGGGAACATAAGTTTGAGAGCTTGCTGGGCGGACTGGGTGGGCCTGTTGGTCTTCTTCTACTATCATTTCTATGATTCTATGTTTCTAATATTGGTTCTGAGTAATCCCCTCTGAAGTTTCATATCGTGACCCTAGGTCTACAATTTACTTTCCAATGGAAAAGGTTTGAAGTTCATGCATCATTAAGACCTTGCAGGTATCTGAAGGTCTGTATCATATTTCCCCTGCACCTCTTCTCTTTTAGGGTATACAAACATATTCAGATCCTCCTATACCATTTTGTTCACCCTTCTCTGGACCATCTCCATCTTGTCCTTATCCTTTTTTAAGATATGGGCTTTAAAACTAAACATAGTATTCCAGGAGAGACCTCTCCAAAGACCTGTACATGGGCATTATCTCCTTTTTCCTTCTGGTTATTCCTCTCTCTAAGCAGCCCAGCATTCTTCTAGCTTGAGCTATAGCCTTGTACCTTTGCTGCTTTTAGATCACCAGACACTATAATCCCTAGGTCTCTCTCCCAGGTCATGCACATTAGTCTTTCACCCCTCATAACATAAAGCTCTTTTGGATTACTGCACCCCCAGATGCATGACTCTGCACTTCTTGGCATTGAATCCCAGCTGCCAAATCTTCAACCACTCTTCAAGATTTCTTAAATCACATTTCATTTGCTCTACTCCTTCAGACGTCAACTCTGTTGTACATCTTAGTATCATCCACAAATAGACAAACTTTACTTTCTATTCTTTCTGCAGAATTGCTCACAAAGATATTCAACAGAACCAGTCCCAAAACTGATCCTTGTGGCACTCTACTTAATATCGTTCTCTCTTCAGAATAGGTTCCATTTACTATTACATGCTATCTCTGTTGCGTTCATGCCTCTTCTCGCCCCTCGCCCCACCCTCTCTATCTGGGATGCGATTCCCTTCATCTCTGATGGACAGTGCAGCCGCGGCTTCTCTCCACCTCTTGGTTCTGGTTCCCCCGGGCTGGCCTGATGCTACGGTTTCGCCATGTTCCTGATGACATAAGGGCATGCGCACGCGCTCCAGACTTTGTACCAGCAAGGGTGCGAATCTCGGGGGCATCCCTCCGTAGTGATGTCATCCATCTGCACTTTAAAAGGTCTTTGTTTGCTAACCTCTAATGAGTTAGCAAGGAACTCCAATGGGACTTGCTTCGGTGGTCCATGATACTTGCAACAACGATCCGAGTCAGCCAGGGAACCCATACCCACTGCTCGGCCTTTTCAAACTTACCAGGAGTACCCGCTCCACAGGGGCTCCACTCTCTCTTCTTGATTTCAGATTGCCAGAACACTCAGAAGACTCCTCATTTCCTGGAAGCGATCGAGGACGTGAACACAGTGAGTTCTATTACATAGGAATCGGTACTCGCTCCACAAGGGCCTACATTCCTATTGCTCTGAAGACTCCCTTCCGTCCAAGACGTTATCGCAAGTACAGAGATCAAGAGCTACATTGGGAAGATTACAGATAGGAACCGGTACTCGCTTCATGAGGGCCCATGTTCCTAGAATCTTATACAGACTCTCTTCTACTCTAGAAGCCATTTCATATACAGCAATTGTGAGTTCTTATTACAGACTGTTTGTGGGAACCAGTGCTCGCCTACGGCTCCTGTTCCTGAATGTACTGAAGATTCTCTGTGGCATAGAGACCATTACAGACATCTACTATTGTGAGTGTACCATCTTGTATCCAGTATACCCTGTCTACTCACTACTTCTAGTCTCTCTCTACAGCTCAGTGACCCAGAGATTATATTCCAGTATCAGAAGGACTTCAGCCTTGCCAGACACAGCGACTCACTACTGCCACCTCTGGTGGTCCAGCTTCCAGTCTAATAAAGAACTATTGTGTTTATCTCAAATTCTAGCCTAGCCGGTGGTTCCTCTCAGGATCTCCTCCTGGGGGCACTGTCATCTGCCATCGGCCCAGGGATTCACCATTTCCTCCAAGTGGTCATTCCTTTCACTATTGTCACCTTGTGGGAGCCAACCACTTCAGACCACTGAATCCTTTCTCTGCAGCTTATATACAGATTGCTTCTCCGTAGCAGGGGGCATGATAGATTGCTATCTCAATAGCGAAGTACTATATACCTATTGCCAACTCCTCTTCCTTGGAGAGTTGATCCATAACAGATTGCTACTCCTTAGCAGATTGATACAGCTTGCTACTTCCTTTCCTTACAGGAGCATCTAACAGCAGTTCGCTAACAGAATTACAGATAGCTAACTCCTCCCCTCTGGAGGAGCAGGTCATGTCACATCGCTACTCCTTCCCCTTTCAGGAGCACAGCAGAACAGCTTGCCAACTCCGCCCTCCTGGTGGAGTGAGCGACAGCAGATTGCTAACTTCTCCCCTCTGGAGGAGGCGAGTGTAACAGATTGATAGCTCCTCCCCTTTGGAGAAGGAGAGCGTAACAGTCTCCTGTTAGTCAACCAGTTCTCAATCCACTCCACCATCTTGGCGCCCACTCTCAAGTTTTTTATTTTATTTACCAGCCTCCTATGCGGGACCGCATTAAACGTTTTGCCGAAATCAAAGTAAACCACATTGAATATTTATTTATTTATTTATTTATTTAATTAAGGCTTTTATATACCGACTTTCTTGATACAGATCAAATCAACTCGGTTTACATCGAACAAAGTAGAACTATAACCAACCATATAACAAGTGACAATTTGAAGGAGCATGAAAGTTACATTCTAACAAGGTAGCCTTAACTGGGAGAAGGAAAAAAAAGAGGGGGAGAACGAAGATAGCTTACTATGTACAATAAATAAAGTACTATTTACAATGGAGAGTGGGAGAGAGGCATGATAATTCTAAATCAGGCTGTTGGGCTATTGGCAGGGAGGGCTCGGCAGAATACTCTTCTAAATACAATTCTCTAGTCACCCAATCAAAAACATCAATCAGATTTGTCTCAGAAGATCTTCCCCTGGTAATTCCATGCTGCCTCAGGTCTAGAAATCCATTGAATTGTAGATAGTAAAAATGTGAATCGGAACCGGAATCGGTTCGGATTCCGGTTCCAATTCACATGTGGGTTTTTTTTTCATTGGGCCCGATCGCGGTTTTGTTTATCGGCTGCGCCCGAGCAGATAAACAAAAACCCCACCCCGACCCTTTAAAATTTATACCTTAGCTTCCCCCACCCTCCCGACCTCCCAAAAAACTTTTTACAGGTACCTGGTGGTCCAGTGGGGGTCCCTAGAGCGATCTCCTGCTCCCGGGCCGTCGGCTGCCACTAATCAAAATGGCGCCGATGGCCCTTTGCCCTTACCATGTGACAGGGTATCTGTGCCATTGGCCGGACCCTGTCACATGGTAGGAGCACTGGATGGCCGGCGCCATCTTGTGCTCCTACCATGTGACAGGGGCTGACCAATGGCTGGACCACCAGGGGCTTTTGGCAAGTCTTGGGGGACCCTCCTGAACCCCACATTTTGATGGGGACACAAGAGTTAAACGCCATCCAGGATCCTCAGGTAGCAGAGACGCAAACCAGGTAGTCTAAGCAATGATAGAAGAAAATAGTGAATTTGATATCAATGACATCATGCATCTGGGGACCAATGACCTCACTAGAAATGATATCCATACAGTCCAGAAAGATTTCCAAAATCTAGGGAAGAAAATTAGATACATGGCAAAGACTGCAAAGACTGAAGTTTCACATGTTCATGGTAAGGGAAAGGAAAGGCTATGCCGTATAGATAATAGGGATGTGAATCGTTTTAGGACGATTAAAATTATCGTCCGATAATTTTAATATCGTCTTAAACCGTTATGTTCAATGTAAACCTTGTTTCTATGTAAACCGGCATGATGTGACCTGTTCATGAATGCCGGTATATAAAAAATCTAAATAAACAATAAATAAAAATAGTTTCAAACCTAACCAGTGACAAGCAAGAATCACCACAAAACCTACCAGAAGCAAAATGTAATGAAATCGCCAAATTTTTCAGTGACAAAATTACTAAATTAAGAGACAAACTTCCAAACGCTGCAAACCAAGAAATCAAAATGCAAAAAAGAGATGTCAACCAATGGACATCATTCACTGAGATATCTGAAATGGAAGTGGAACAAATGCTAAAAAATTTAAACCCCGCCCCACACAAAATTGATACAATACCAACAATTGAACTTAAGAAATCAGCTAACACAGTCACCCATACACTGACTAAAATCATAAACCTATCCCTTGAAGAAGGAACAATGCCAGATATACTGAAAGGAGCAATGATAAAACCAATCATTAAGAAAAAAAAACAGTGATCCCCTTTTCCTGAACAACTACAGGCCAGTATCAAATCTTCCCTTATTAGCTAAACTAATTGAGAAAACAGTACAGAAACAGCTAGCTGAACACGTGGATGACAATAACATACTGTATCCATCGCAACATGGATTTCGAAAACACTACAGCACGGAGACATTGCTCCTCTCTCTAACAGATAACATTCTAAGAGGCTTTGATAGTGGTAAACACTATATTCTAATAATGCTCGACCTATCGGCAGCCTTCGAAACAGTTAACCACAAAATACTACTAAAGTTAGCATGGGGCACATTTAAAACTAATCGGAGAAAGTTCTTTTTTACTCAACGCACAATTAAACTCTGGAATTTGTTGCCAGAGGATGTGGTTAGTGCAGTTAGTATAGCTGTGTTTAAAAAAGGATTGGATAAGTTCTTGGAGGAGAAGTCCATTACCTGCTATTAAGTTCACTTAGAGAATAGCCACTGCCATTAGCAATGGTTACATGGAATAGACTTAGTTTTTGGGTACTTGCCAGGTTCTTATGGCCTGGATTGGCCACTGTTGGAAACAGGATGATGGGCTTGATGGACCCTTGGTCTGACCCAGTATGGCATTTTCTTATGTTCTTATAGACTAGAAGAAATTGGACTACAAGGCAAAACATTAAACTGGTTCAGCTCATATCTAAAAAACAGGTTTTTCCAAGTTCAGATCAAAAACACATTATCAGAAAAAATCAACCCAGCACGGATTACTGTAATGCCCTGCTGCTAGGACTACCAAATACTATGTTAAGACCACTTCAAATACTTCAGAACACAGCAGCTAGAATACTAACCGGAAAAAGGAGGAGGTACCACATAACCGAAACCCTAGCGGAACTACATTAGTTACTGATTGAACACAGAATTAAATACAAAACCCTATGTACCATCCATAAACTAATTCATGATGAGAAATCAGACTGGCTAAACACAGCATTACAGGTACACGTCCCACACAGAAATCTTCGATCAGCAAATAAAGCACTCCTAACCATCCCTTCAGTTAAAACAGCAAGACTAACCCAAGTGAGGGAAAGGGCCTTATCATTAGCAGGACCCACAATTTGGAACACAATGCCTCCAGAGATCAGATTACAAAGTGATCTCAAGGCATTTAAGAAAAGTTTAAAAACATGGCTTTTTAAACAGGCATTTTACAAGGAGACGGGAGAATAGAAATTATTCAGGAATAAGCAGATAAGCACCGACACACAGTACTTAGGACGATACAGTAGAGTAGTCTATGAACCCCACATCACAACTAGCATATTGTTAACACTATGTATGATAAATTTACCCGTAAAAATACTTTCAGTACACTCGGTCATGACACACTTCTCTAAAAATTATTTTGTCTAATGATATATTGTAACCGAACCTTTGACGGCACCTGTTAGAATGTACTATAGTACACTTTTACCTACATTAAATATGTGCCTACATGTAAACCGTTGCGATGGTATATAACTTAGCGAAGGTATAGAAAAGAGGCCCTCGCTGAACGACCTCCTGCAGTCGATCTCCTGCCGGCGCCATTTTCCGTACGAAAACGATTCGCGGCGGGAAATCGCTCCCTGACCCCCGCTGGACCTCCAGGAACTTTTGGCCAGCTTGTGGGGGGCCTCCTGACCCCCACGAGACTTGCCAAAAGTCCAGCGGGGGTCCGGAAGGACCTCCTGCCATCCAATCGTGTTCGTCTATGGCCGCCGCCATTTTTCGCCGCCATTTTGGAAAATGGCGCCGGCTGAAGACAACAAGATTGAGGAGCAGGAGCCCGTTCCGGACCGCTGCCGTTCCGGACCGCTGCTGGACCCGCAGGTTATTTAACTCATTTGGGGGGGGTTCGGGAGGGTGGGGGATTTAATTTAAAGGGTCGGGGGTGGGTTTTAGGGGGTTTTAGTGTGCCGGCTCACGATTCTAACGATTTATAACGATAAATCGTTAGAATCTCTATTGTATTGTGTTCCATAACGGTTTAAGATGATATTAAAATTATCGGACGATAATTTTAATCGTCCTAAAACGATTCACATCCCTAACCATTAATTCCTTTCAGGTATTTGAAGTTCTGTATCATATCTCCTATGTCTCTTCTCTCTTCCATGTATACATATTAAGCTCCTTAAATCTCATCTCATACGGCTTGCTGTACAGACCCAAACAAATTTTGGTCTCCTTTATCTAGACCGCTTCTATTCTGTGCTTATCTTTTTTTTAGATGTGGTCTCCAGAACTGAACACTGTATTTCAGGTAAGACCTTACCAGGGTTCTGTAGAGGGGCATTATCACATTTTTCCTGTTGGTTATAGCTCTTTTGATTCATTCCAGTATCCCTCTGGCCTTAGCTACTACCTCATTTCATTGTTTTACCATCTCTCTCACAGTTTGGGCTCATCAGTATTTCATCCCGCAACACATAAAACTCCTTCAGATTGTAGTAACCCCAATGCATGATTCTGCACTTCTTTGCATTGAATTCCAACTGCCAAACCTCAACCACTTTTCAGACTTTCCTGGGTCACTTTTTGTTGTGGAAACCCCGGCCACAAGAGTCCACGGCCGGGTCCCCCTCCTCACCCCCGCGCTCTTCTCCGGTCTATCACAGCGTTCTCCGTGCACCTCTGGGCCGCAACTGGGCCTTCTCGCGGTGCTTTTCCCACGAGGGAGACGCCGCCGACTTCCTGCTCAAAACCCCGCAACTTAGGCGCGTGCGAGCACATGCAATGGGCCGAGATTTAAAGGGGCCGTGGCAGGAAAACTCAGCCTGGCCCCTAAGATGATGTCAGATGTCCAGGGGTATTTAAACTCAGCCTGAATCACAGTTCCCTGCCTTGGCAAAAGGTCAACTCGCTGAGTGTCTAGTTGCTGTTCCTGATCATGCATTCTTCAGTTCCTGTGTTCCTGCTCCTGCCTTTTTCAGTTCCTGTTCCTGCCCTGCTCTGCTCCCGAGTTACGGCTTGGCTCCTGGTTCTTCTTTGTCTGCTGCCTGTCCCGACCCTCGGCTCATCCATCTACTCCATTTGTCCTCAGCCTGCCCCAACCTCTGGCCTGGATCTCCATTTTGCACCGTTGCCACCTGCCACGATCTCTGGACTGCCTCTGTTACTCCCATACTGCTGCCTGCCTCGACCCGGACTGTACTTGGGATTCTCTATGCCAGGAGACTCTCGTCTAAGTCCTGCTGGCCCCGGCACCCAAGGGCTCAACCTGCGGAGAACGAGGGCTGGTATAGGTGAAGGTCCTGCTCGGACTCCTGGTCCTGTGCTGCCTACCGGCTATGAGTCCCGTTGCAGGTCCTCCTCCAGCGGAACCTTCCATCACTCTAGCCGGTCCAAGGGTCCACTTCCATAACAGTTTGCCAAGGCCATGTACCCGGCAGAGATGTCTGGTCTTCAAGCAATTCATGGCATGGCCCATTGCTTGCAACAGCAACAACACTGCCTGGATGTCTTGGCGGCTACCGTGGAGAGGTTAGCTAATTGCCTGGATGCTACCGCTTCTGTTGCATCTCCGCCTCCTGTTCCTCTACCTGCCGCATCGCTACATCTACCAGCGCCACCATGGTATGCCGGAGATCCGAAGCACTGCCAGGGTTTTTTAAACCACTGCTTTATGCAGTTTGCCCTACAGCCTGCACAGTTCCCTTCGGACCAGATCAAGACAACTTACATATTGTCTCTCTTGGATGGTCGAGCCCTAGCAAAGGCAAGTTAGTCCCTTGCTCGTACTTCTCTCCGAAGTTCTCAGCTGCCGAGAAGAACTATGACATAGGTGATAAAGAACTCTTGGCCATAAAATTAGCATTTGAAGAATGGCATCAGTGGCTGGAGGGGGCCCTGCATCACAGATCACAAGAATTTAGAATTCCTATGCCGAGCCCAGTGCCTGAGCCCCAGACAAGCTCTCTGGTCCTTATTTTTTAGACGTTTTAATCAGACGTCTCTATGTTATAGGCCAGCGTCTAAGAATCTTTGTGCAGATGTCTTCTCCCAGTACATCTTAGATCCAGCTAAGCTCATCGTGGCCGCTGCTGATGTGGTTCCCACTGGCAAGCCTACGAAGGGAAGTCCTCTCCTGGGCACACAACTCTCTTACGGCTGGGCATCCAGGTAAAGCACAAACCTTTGAGCTGTTAACACAGTATTACTGGTGGCCACACGTCAAGCAGGACGTCCAAGCATATGTCAGGCTGACATATGCTTGGACGTCCTGCTTGACGTGTGGCAAATTGGACAACTCTTAATATACAAGATAAGAGATTGGTGCTTAGGTCTTATATGAATTACTAAACCTAAGTCTTAAAAGAAATATTTAAGAATAAAATACCCTAGGGGTGGAAGGGAACAAGCAACTATTGTAGATACCAGCCCTTTCTTTTTCATTTATCCCTTAATAAAGAAATGTATATAGAATTTCAAGAATCCTTGATAGCTTAAGTAACTAGGGAAAATATAAAGAACTTTCGAACCATGCATAGATTATACAGAAACTAAAAACCTTTAATATGATAAAGATTTGTTATGTGCCTGGTTATCCAATTAATTTATGTACCTAGCAGTATTATACTAGAAGAGCAAGCCTTCAAATCTATAGAGATGTGAATCGGAACTGAAATCGGATCCGATTCTGGTTCCGATTCACATCTCTAATGTCAGCTCATGCCCCACCTTCGCCAGACAGAAACCCATGCCAGGTTGTCCTTGGGGCCTTCTACAACCCCTTCCCATACCTGCAGAACCATGGACACACCTCTCTACAGAATTTGTAGTAGATCTTCCCCTGTCCAAAGGGAAGACCATCATCTGGGTCACTGTGGACAGGTTTTCTAAGATGGCTCACTTTGTGCCACTCGCTAAACTTCCTACTGCCCCCGAGCTGGTGCAACTCTTTATCCAGCACATTTTCCACACACATGGACTTCCACTACACATTGCCTCAGATCGTGGCTTGCAATTTACAGGCAAATTCTGGAGGGCACTTTGTAAAAAGTTTGGGGTTCGCTTGGACTTCACGTCTTCTTTCCATCCACAGGGCAATGGACAAGCAGAACGAACAAATCGTTCACTGAAGGTCTTCCTCCGTTCCTTCATGGGGGACAAACAGGCTGATTGGGTGTCCCTACTCCCATGGGCAGAGTTCTCTTACAACCACCATGTTCACTCTGCAACTGGGGTTTCCCCCTTCCAGCTTGTTTATGGTAAACAACTCAAGCCTCCTTTACCGCTTCCACTGACGGTAACCTCACCCATGGCCCAACTCACTGCTCAGCAGTTTTGCTCTCCCTGGGAAACCACGCAAACTAAATTGCAGCAAACAGCTGCCATCGCCAAGACAAACACCGACAAACATCGTCGTCCAGTGTTGCTGTCCTGGCCGCGAGCACCGCGGCCAGGCCCTTACCTCCTTGTTCCCGGACCTGCTCCCGCCTCCGGAGTCCTGGCTTGCAGCCTGTTTGGCAGCATCCCCATTGGGGCTGCGCCGCTGCGAAGGTTCCTGAGGACGCCCTACACCTAGGTGCCCGCGCGCGCCACTTGGGTGCCTTTCTAGCCCGTTTCCTGCCAGTAGTGACTCCGCCCAGTTCCTGACATCAGACCCCGCGGCCTTGATAAGCCGGCCGCAGCCATCCAGTGCTCGCCTTGCAACGGGTTAGCTTCCTGGTTTCCTGTTGCGCTGTGCCCCGGAGTGACTCGCTTGGCTTCGTCACTCCGTTCCTGCTACAATACTTGCTTTGTTCCTGCCTGCCTGCTACAGTACCTGCTTGGTTCATGTCTGCTTGCTACAGTACCTGCTTGGTTCCTGCCTGCCTGCTACAGTACGTGCTTGGTTCCTGTCTGCTTGCTACAGTACCTGCTTGGTTCCTGCCTGCCTGCTACAGTACCTGCTTGGTTTCAGTACCCGAGCTTTGCTACAGTTCCTGCCTGGTTCCTGTACCCAAGACCTGCTATAGTTCCTGCCTGGTTCCAGAACCCGAACCCAGTTACAGTATAGCTACTGTCCTAGTCCGGTTCCAGTTACCTGTCCTCATCCACAACCCGCCTAAGTCCCAGCGGCCGGGCTCCTATGGGCTCCTCCCGGGGGGGGGGGGGGAGCTTCAGCTTCCAAGGGTGAAGCCACCTAAGTCCCAGCAGTTGGGCTCCTACAGGCTCCTCCCAGGGGAGTACCAGCTTCCAGGGTGAAGAGCATCGACATCCCGCCTGAACATCTGCTTCCCGGCCTGCTATTCATTAGAGACATTGACCATCTATTCCCAGTCTCCAGCAGGTCGGCCCAAGGGTCCACTAAACTGAGACTCCCACAACAGATTGCAAGGCCATGGACTCAGCGGATGCACCCGCTCCCTCAGATCTGCCCGGAATGGCCCGGCAGATGCTACAGCACCAGAGCTGCATTGATACTTTGGCAGCCACGGTGGAACGGCTATCCTCACGCCTGGAGTCCTTGCCTCCCGCTGGCAGGGCCCCCGAGGGTCACGGCTCTTCGGTGACTCTGTTACCGGCACCCTCCCGCTACGCTGGTGATTTAAGGGCCTGCCGCGGCTTCCTGAACCAATGTTTTGTACGGTTCTCCTTGTTGCCTCGGCAGTTTCCCTCGGATGCGGTGAAAGTGGCATATATCCTGTCCTTGCTTGATGGGAAAGCCTTGATATGGGCTTCTCCCCTTTGGGAAAACAATGATTCTTCGCTAACGGATTTACAACTGTTCATCACGAACTTTCGCCAGGCCTTTGATGAGCTCGCCTGAGTAGCTACGGCTACGTCTGATCTGCTGCAACTTCGTCAGGGGGCTCGCTCCTAGGCAGACTACGCAATGGAGTTTTGGACTTTAGCCCAGGAAGTAGTTTGGCAAGATAGTAGTCTTAAGGCCATCTTCCTGGAAGGCCTCTCCGGATGCATTAAGGATGAGATTGTGGCTCGAGATCTGCCGGAGGACCTCAACACCTTGATTGAGATGGCTGCTCGCATTGACTGCCGCCTACAGCAACGGGCCAAGGAACAGCGCTCCTCTCGCCACAGTCCGGCTCGTGGGCCAAGACCTGCGCCCTCTCCTAAGAATTCTCGTCCAGACGCTCCCACCTGCAAACCCATGCAGCTGGGATGGGCCCCGCTTTCTGCTGAAGAAAGGCAACGTCGCCGTTCATTGAAGTTGAGTTTATATTGTGGCCAGAAAGGCCACTTCTTGGCACGCTGCCAGGAGCGTGCGGAAAACGCCAAAGCCTAGGAGGTCGGGAGGAGCTCCTCCTAGGCTGTGCTCCAGCTCCTCTATGTACAGTCCCGATTACTCTGGAATTCCCCGGAGGATCCTTTGAGACGATGGCGTTCCTGGATTCTGGAGCCAGAGGTAATTTCATCCTGCACGACCTAGTCTCCCAGTTGCGGATTCCTACGCATAGACGGGAGATCCCGTTACAAATTACCTCTATCCAGGGGACACTTCTTCCTGGTCCCATCCAGATGTCCACGGCACCCATTACGGTCCACACCGGGGCGATCCATTTGGAGGAGATAGCCTTCCTAGTGTTGGATAAGGCTGTCCACCCTGTGGTGCTAGGGTTGCCGGGGTTACAGAAACACTCGCCAACGATTCAGTGGGGTACGCTACAGATTGTTAAGTGGAGTCCCTTCTGCCTAGCTAACTGTATGAAAGTGCCTAAGACTCCCGCACTTCCCTTGATGGACTCTGCCGTGGGTCCCCCTGCACCTTATGAGGACTTCATGGATGTATTCTCCAAGACCAAGGCGGAGATCCTTCCGCAGCATCATCCATATGACTGTGCTATTGACTTGCTACCTGGTACTATGCCCCCTCGAGGAAGGGTTTATCCCTTATCTATACCTGAGACCCGGGCGATGTCCGAGTACATTGCAGAGAATCTGGCCAAGGGGTTTATCCGCCTGTCCAAGTCACCTGCAGGGGCAGGCTTCTTTTTTGTCAGCAAGAAAGACGGCTCTTTGAGGCTGTATATACACTATCGAGGCCTAAATTCGATTACCAAGCGAGACCGCTACCTGCTCCCGTTAATCCCGGAGCTCCTTGACCGGCTTCAAGGAGCGAAGATTTTCACAAAGTTGGACTTATGAGGAGCGTATAATTTGGTCAGAACTCATCCCGGAGATGAGTGGAAGACCACATTTAATACCCGATATGGGCATTACGAGTACCTCGTGATGCCTTTCGGCTTATGTAATGCCCCGGCAGTGTTCCAGCACCTGATGAATGAGGTGTTACGGGACCTTCTGAACACATGTGTAATTGTTTACCTCGATGACGTGTTAGTCTACTCCCAGGACCTGCCGTCACACCGTCAGCATGTCCATCAAGTGCTCCAGATACTTAGGGAGCATGGTCTATACGCGAAACTGGAAAAGTGCAGCTTTGAGAAGACCTCCCTGCTATTCCTAGGCTACAAAGTCTCTGCAGCAGGCTTTCAAATGGATCCTGAGAAAGTGGCGGCTATTAAGAATTGGCCCCGGCCGAGGGGTCTTAAGGCGTTGCAATGCTTCCTCGGCTTTTCCAATTTCTACCGTCACTTTATTCCCAATTACTCTCGTATTGTGGCCCCGTTAACTGCCCTTACCTGAAAGGGGGCTAACGCAGTGGATTGGCCAACTTCTGCCTGCCAAGCTTTTGAGGCCCTCAAAGAAGCCTTCTTATTAGACACTTGCCTTCGTCATCCAGATCCCAGTCGGCCCTTCATGATGGAGGTTGACGCCTCCAATGTGGCTATAGGGGCCATACTGAGCCAGTACTCTGATTCTGGACAGCTGTTGTCCTGTTCATATTTCTCAAGGAAATTTTCCCCGGCAGAAAGCAACTACTGTGTTGGTGACAAAGAGTTGCTAGCCATGAAACTTGCCCTGGAGGAATGGAGACAGTGGTTGGAAAGGGACTTTAGACTTGTTAAACTGTTTCTACTGGTGGCCAACAGTGAGACAGGACATCCAAGCATTTGTGGGCTCATGCCCTACTTGTGCTGTTCAAAAGCCGCTCATCGGGAAGCCCAGGGGCTTGTTGCAATCATTGTCCATCCCAGTGGAGCCTTGGACACACATCTCCACTGATTTCGTCGTGGATCTTCCTGCCTCCGAGGGTAATTCGGTCATCTGGGTAACCGTGGACCAATTTTCCAAGATGGCGCACTTTGTTCCCTTACCAAACTACCTTCGGCCCCTGACCTGGCTGGCCTGTTCACAGCTGGTTATGTATATCCTTGGATGAATGTATATCCTTGGATGAATGTGAATAGAAAACGTAATGTTAGGAAGTGTGGCGATTTTTCATCTTCAGACGATTCTACTGATGACTTTGGTGATAATTCTAGTAAAAATAGGAAAGAGACACAACATGTTGGGTTTCAAGAACCCACAGTTGAAGGTACTGATTTTCGTTCATCTTCTTTTTTGGGTTCCCGTTCTCGAGGCGGCAAAAATCTCAGAGAGTCACGACCACAAAAATTTTCTCACACTCAAACGAATTACAATCTACGTCGCTAAATGTACATGAATCGGTGGTATTTAATTTATCAGCTAAGCCACTGACGGATTCTATGATCTCACTGGTAAATAGAGGTTTTTCTTTTGCACCTTTTGGAACCTATGATCCATTTGAGACACGAGTTGAATTACAAAAATGTTTTAGGAGATTACATATTAGGGAGTTTTTTGGTTCTACTGAGTGTATATTGGATAGAAATGCTTTATACAAACCTTCTCGGTGGATTCCACCTTCCCCCCTTAGCGCTTTACTCCAAGCTTTTCAAACTTTAGTTTTAAGTGAGTTGACCACATTAGAACAAGTTTATGAATTTCCATCTTATAATTTAACTAAAAGTGAGTGGAATGCTATGAAGGTTTTGCGTGAAGATACCTCAATTAAGATTATATCAGCAGATAAAGGGGGTGAAATTGTAGTAATGAATGAAGCAGATTATGATTCTGAGGTGATGAAGCAGTTGGGTGATGATCAATTTTATAAGGAATTGAACAGTAATCCGATCCCAGAGATTCATGAACGGGTCAATAAGTTACTACAAGGGGCTTATAAGAATAAGGTGATTTCGAAAAAAGAATTTAATTTTCTGTCAGTATTTCATCCTTCCATTCCTCATTTTTTTATCCTTCCTAAGGTACACAAATCCTTGTCCTCCCGACCTGGAAGACCTATAGTTTCAGGAATCGGTTCCGTTTTAGAACCTTTGGCTAAATATCTGGACAAAATCTTGCAGCCAAAAGCGTTACTTATACCATCGTATATTAGGAATTCCATTGATTTTATAAATCAAGTGGATCAATTAGAACATAAGAACATAAGAACATAAGAAAATGCCATACTGGGTCAGACCAAGGGTCCATCAAGCCCAGCATCCTGTTTTCAACAGTGGCCAATCCAGGTCATAAGAACCTGGCAAGTACCCAAAAATTAAGTCTATTCCATGTAACCATTGCTAATGGCAGTGGCTATACTCTAAGTGAACTTAATAGCAGGTAATGGACTTCTCCTCCAAGAACTTATCCAATCCTTTTTTAAACACAGCTATACTAACTGCACGAACCACATTCTCTGGCAACAAATTCCAGAGTTTAATTGTGCGTTGAGTAAAAAAGAACTTTCTCCGATTAGTTTTAAATGTGCCCCATGCTAACTTCATGGAGTGTCCCCTAGTCTTTCTACTATCCGAAAGAGTAAATAACCGATTCACATCTACCCGTTCTAGACCTCTCATTTGAAGAAGATGTCCTATTGGCTACTGCTGACATTACTGCTCTTTACACCAACGTGCCTCAGTCTGCTGCATTAGATATTATAAGAGCAGAAATTGAATCGATGGAATTTTCTGATATGAAATTTCAATTCTTGATGAATATTGCAGAGATTGTGTTGACATGCAGTTATTTCTCTTATAAATCGCATTTCTTTTTGCAAATTACAGGCATACCTATGGGTTCTCCCATAGCTCCAACCATTGCATGTTTATATGTCTCTTATTTTGAGAATCGGGTGGTATATATGCTTCTGCATGGTTTGACCCGGTGGTTTGGTGGGGGAGGTATATAGATAATGTTTTTTTGATTTGGAGAGGAACCGCAGAACATCTGAAATTATTTTGCCAAGAGATTAATGAGGGAGATTCGCATTTGAAATTTACTGTCACCATGGATCCATGTTCAGTTTCATTTTTAGATGTGAAGGTTTATTTGTTTCATAATAAGATTGCCACTACAGTGTATAGGAAACCCACTGATAAAAACACATTGTTACATTTTCAGAGCTTCCACTCTAGACAGTTAAAGAATAACATTCCTACCGGACAATTTTTACGGTATAGACGCTTATGTTCATCTGTTGATGAATTTAAAAGACAGGAGCAAGTCTTGAGTGATAAATTTCTAGCTCGTGGTTATACAAAATCAGTTATCAAAAAAGCTTACAAGCATGCACTTTTTGCTAACCGGGATAATCTATTGATTAAATCACAGAATGAAGCCCCGTCCAGAATGATTTGTTCCATTCCATATTCGTCTAAGTCATCGCAAATTAAAAAATTAGTGAGAAAATATTGGAATGTTCTATCTCCTTTAAAAATATTTGATGAAAGTCCCAAACAACTGAAAAGCAGGTTGTTAAAACAAGCAAAAACCACACGGAAATGTCTGTATGCCAATGCCAGAAGTCTAAGAAGTAAGATGGGAGAGTTAGAGTGTATAGCAGCAAATGATGAGATTGACATAATTGGCATCACAGAGTCTTGCTGGAAGGAGGATAACCAATGGGACAGTGCTATATCAGGGTACAAATTATATCGCAATGATAGGGAGAATCAACTTGGTGGGGGTGTGGCACTTTATGTCCGGGAGGGTATAGAGTCCAACAGGATAAAGATCATACTCACTAGAATCTATATGGGTAGAAATCCCATGTTTGTTGGGTAAGAGTATAGTGATAGGAGTATACTACCGTCCACCTGGACAAAATGGTCAGACAGATGATGAAATGCTAAGAGAAATCAGGGAAGCAAACCAATTTGCCAGTGCAATAATAATGGGAGATTTCAATTACCCCAATATTGACTGGGTAAATGTAACATCAGGACTTGCTAGAGACATAAAGTTCCTGGATGTAATAAATGATTGCTACATGGAGCAATTGGTTCAGGAACCAACAAGAGAGGGAGCTATTTTAGATTTAATTCTTAGTGGAACACAAGATTTAGTGAAAGAAGTAACGGTGGTGGGGCCACTTGGCAACAGTGATCATAACATGATCAAATTTAAACTAATAACTGGAAGGGGGACAATAAGTAAATCTGCAGCTCTAACACTAAATTTTAAAAAGGGAAACTTTGATAAAATGAGGAAAATAGTTAGAAAAAAACTGAAAGGTGCAGCTGCAAAGGTTAAAAGTGTTCAACAGGCTTGACATTGTTTAAAAATACAATCCTAGAGGCACAGTCCATATGTATTCCGTGCATTAAGAAAGGTGGAAGGAAGGCAAAACGATTACCGTCATGGTTAAAAGGTGAGGTGAAAGAGGCTATTTTAGCCAAAAAAACATCCTTCAAAAATTGGAAGAAGGATCCATCTGAAGAAAATAGGATAAAACATAATAGGGATGTGAATCGTTTTCCATATCGTCTTAACGATAGAAATCGTGTGGCAGGGCAAGAAAATCGTCTTAGGCACGATTTTTTAGTTAAAAAATCGTTAAAAATCGTTTTTTCCGATTAGTGCGCACTAACGGGAGTTAGCGCACTAACTGGGAGTTAGTGCGCACTAACTGAAAATGATACAATTTGACACTTTTCAGGTCAGTTAAGGTCAGTTTAGGAATGAATATGTATTCCTATTGGCTGCCCTCTTATTTATTCATGTTACCAAGTTTCCTACTGACAGTATATGGGGGATGGGAAATGGAAACAGTTGGTAGCTTGACAAAACAAGTAATGTGATCAGTCAATGTGACTAGAACTTGTGACCTAACCCTGATACCAGGGGTATTGTGATCTTCCTGCACACAGTGCCCTATCCCTATTAATACCAGGAGTGTTGTGATCTTCCTGCACACAGTGCCCTATCCCTAATACCAGGGGTGTTGTGATCTTCCTGCACACAGTGCCCTATTCCTGATACTGGGGGTGTTGTGATCTTCCTGCATGCAGTGCCCTATTCCTGATAACGGGGGTGTTGTGATCTTCTTGCACACATCCCGATATCAGGGATAGGGCACTGCATGCAGGAAGATCACAACACTCCTGGTATTAATAGGGATAGGGCACTGCATGCAGGAAGATCACAACACTCCTGGTATTAATAGGGATAGGGCACTGCATGCAGGAAGATCACAACACCCCTGGTATCAGGGATAGGGCACTGTGTGCAGGAAGATCACAATACCCCGGAGGAGTGAGGGTCAGGCAGCTCCCCCCTGTCTGTGAAGCCAGCCTCTCACTAGTAATGCAGGGAGGGAGCTGTCTCAGACTTCACCATCCTCCCCCCCCCCCTTACCCACACACCATTCACTAGCTGGGACATGGGGGAAGTCAGGAGTGAGGGTCAGGCAGCTCCCCCCTGTCTGCGAAGCCAGCCTCTCACTAGTAATGCAGGGAGGGAGCTGTCTCAGACTTCACCATCCTCCCCCCCCCCCCCTCACCCACACACCATTCACTAGCTGGGACATGGGGGAAGTCAGGAGTGAGGGTCAGGCAGCTCCCCCCTGTCTGTGAAGCCAGCCTCTCACTAGTAATGCAGGGAGGGAGCTGTCTCAGACTTCACCATCCTCCCCCCCCCCCTCACCCACACACCATTCACTAGCTGGGACATGGGGGAAGTCAGGAGTGAGGGTCAGGCAGCTCCCCCCTGTCTGTGAAGCCAGCCTCTCACTAGTAATGCAGGGAGGGAGCTGTCTCAGACTTCACCATCCTCCCCCCCCCCCCTCACCCACACACCATTCACTAACTGGGACATGGGGGAAGTCAGGAGTGAGGGTCAGGCAGCTCCCCCCTGTCTGTGAAGCCAGCCTCTCACTAGTAATGCAGGGAGGGAGCTGTCTCAGACTTCACCATCCTCCCCCCCCCCCTCACCCACACACCATTCACTAGCTGGGACATGGGGGAAGTCAGGAGTGAGGGTCAGGCAGCTCCCCCCTGTCTGTGAAGCCAGCCTCTCACTAGTAATGCAGGGAGGGAGCTGTCTCAGACTTCACCATCCACCCCCCCCCCCCCTCACCCACACACCATTCACTAGCTGGGACATGGGGGAAGTCAGGAGTGAGGGTCAGGCAGCTCCCCCCTGTCTGTGAAGCCAGCCTCTCACTAGTAATGCAGGGAGGGAGCTGTCTCAGACTTCACCATCCTCCCCCCCCTCCCCTCACCCACACACCATTCACTAGCTGGGACATGGGGGAAGTCAGGAGTGAGGGTCAGGCAGCTCCCCCCTGTCTGTGAAGCCAGCCTCTCACTAGTAATGCAGGGAGGGAGCTGTCTCAGACTTCACCATCCTCCCCCCCCCCCCCTCACCCACACACCATTCACTAGCTGGGACATGGGGGAAGTCAGGAGTGAGGGTCAGGCAGCTCCCCCCTGTCTGTGAAGCCAGCCTCTCACTAGTAATGCAGGGAGGGAGCTGTCTCAGACTTCACCATCCACCCCCCCCCCCCTCACCCACACACCATTCACTAGCTGGGACATGGGGGAAGTCAGGAGTGAGGGTCAGGCAGCTCCCCCCTGTCTGTGAAGCCAGCCTCTCACTAGTAATGCAGGGAGGGAGCTGTCTCAGACTTCACCATCCTCCCCCCCCCCCCCTCACCCACACACCATTCACTAGCTGGGACATGGGGGAAGTCAGGAGTGAGGGTCAGGCAGCTCCCCCCTGTCTGTGAAGCCAGCCTCTCACTAGTAATGCAGGGAGGGAGCTGTCTCAGACTTCACCATCCTCCCCCCCCCCCCCTCACCCACACACCATTCACTAGCTGGGACATGGGGGAAGTCAGGAGTGAGGGTCAGGCAGCTCCCCCCTGTCTGTGAAGCCAGCCTCTCACTAGTAATGCAGGGAGGGAGCTGTCTCAGACTTCACCATCCTCCCCCCCCCCCCCTCACCCACACACCATTCACTAGCTGGGACATGGGGGAAGTCAGGAGTGAGGGTCAGGCAGCTCCCCCCTGTCTGTGAAGCCAGCCTCTCACTAGTAATGCAGGGAGGGAGCTGTCTCAGACTGGTATCAGGGTTAGGGCACTGTGTGCAGGAAGATCACAACACTCCTGGTATTAATAGGGATAGGGCACTGTAAGAGATGACTGTAGTAGATTGAATAAAGATCTGATGTTTCTGCTCTCCTCACAGCAAACAAAAACAACACACAAGCAGAGAAGCCCTTCTTACAAAGCTGAGCTAGTGAGTTAAGTAGGAGGAAAAGTAAACATACTGGTGCCAGTGTGGCTACTTAAAAAATACACTTACCAACAATCAATTACATATATTTGAACTGTGTACAGTTCCAGCCAGGACCACCTTTCTAAAATGCACAGTGATTGGCAAATTCAACATGCACTAGCATTTCAGGTGCCTGCTAACAAAAATAATAAACAAACAAGTTCTAGTCACGTGAGTGCTGATCATTACATTACTTTTTTTGTCAAGCTTCCAACTGTTTCCATTTCACATCCCCCCAACCATATTGGTAACATCAATAGATAAGAGCACAGCCAGCCAATAGGAATACATACATACATATTCATTCCTAAGTGACCTTTACTGACCTGGGAAGTGTGAACACTTTGTTTCATTTTCTGTTGGTGTTCGTTAGTTTCCAGTTCCATTTCCCATCCCCCCAACCATCACCTCAGTGGTAACCTTGGTAACATCAATAGATAAGAGGGCAGCCAGCCAATAGGAACACATATTCATTCCTAACTGACCTTCAGTGACCTGGAAAGTGTTTATTTGTATCATTTTCAGTTAGTGCGCACTAAATCGAGTTAGTGCGCACTAACGGGGAGTTAGTGCGCACTAACTCGAGTTAGTGCGCACTAACACGATTTAACGATTTTTAACGATAAATCGTTAGAATTTCTATTGTATCGTGTTCTATAACGATTTAAGACGATATAAACATTATCGGACGATAATTTTAATCGTTGAAAAACGATTCACATCCCTAAAACATAAGCATTGTCAAGTTAAGTGTAAAACATTGATAAGACAGGCAAAGAGAGAATTTGAAATGAAGTTGGCCATAGAGGCAAAAACTCATAATAAAAACGTTTTAAAATATATCCAAAGCAAGAAACCTGTGAGGGAGTCGGTTGGACCATTAGATGACAGAGGGGTTAAAGGGGCTCTTAGGGAAGATAAGGCCATTGCAGAAAGACTAAATGAATTCTTTGCCTCCGTGTTTACTAATGAGGATGTTGGGGCGATACCAGTTCCAGAGATGGTTTTCAGGGGTGATGACTCAGACGAACTGAATGAAATCACTGTGAACCTGGAAGATGTAGTAGGCCAGATTGACAAACTAAAGAGTAGCAAATCACCTGGACCAGATGGTATGCATCCTAGGGTTCTGAAGGAACTCAAAAATGAAATTTCTGATCTATTAGTTAAAATTTGTAACCTATCATTAAAATCATCCATTGTACCTGAAGACTGGAGGGTGGCCAATGTAACCTCAATATTTAAAAAAGGCTCCAGGGGCGATCCAGGTAACTATAGACCAGTGAGCCTGAATTCAGTGCCAGGAAAAATAGTGGAAACTATTCTCAAGATCAAAATCGTAGAGCATATAGGAAGACATGATTTAATGGGACACAGTCAACATGGATTTACCCAAGGGAAGTCTTGCCTAACAAATCTGCTTCATTTTTTTGAAGGGGTTAATAAACATGTGGATAAAGGTGAACCGGTAGATGAAGTGTATTTGGATTTTCAGAAGGCGTTTGACAAAGTCCCTCATGAGAGGCTTCTACGAAACTAAAAAGTCATGGGATAGGAGGCGATGTCCTTTCGTAGATTACAAACTGGTTAAAAGACTGGAAACAGAGAGTAGGATTAAATGGTCAATTTTCTCAGTGGAAAAGGGTAAACAATGGAATGCCTCAGGGATCTGTACTTGGACCAGTGCTTTTCAATATATATATAAATGATCTGGAAAGGAATACGACGAGTGAGGTTATCAAATTTGCGGATGATACAAAATTATTCAGAGTAGTTAAATCACAAGCGGATTATGATTCATTACAGGAGGACCTTGCAAGACTGGAAGACTGGGCATCCAAATGGCAGATGAAATTTAATGTGGACAAGTGCAAGGTGTTGCATATAGGGAAAAATAACCCTTGCTGTAGTTACACGATGTTAGGTTCCATATTAGGAGCTACCACCCAGGAAAAAGATCTAGGCATCATAGTGGATAATACTTTAAAATCGTCGGCTCAGTGTGCTGCAGGGGTCAAAAAAGCAAATAGAATGTTAGGAATTATTAGGAAGGGAATGGTTAATAGAACGGAAAATGTCATAATGCCTCTGTATCGCTCCATGGTGAGACCACACCTTGAATACTGTGTACAATTCTGGTCGCCACATCTCAAAAAAGATATAGTTGCGATGGAGAAGGTACAGAGAAGGGCAACCAAAATGATAAAGGGGATGGAACAGCTCCCCTATGAGGAAAGGCTGAAGAGGTTAGGGCTGTTCAGTTTGGAGAAGAGACGGCTGAGGGGGGATATGATAGAGGTCTTTAAGATCATGAGAGGTCTTGAACGAGTAGATGTGACTCGGTTATTTACACTTTCGAATAATAGAAGGACTAGGAGGCATTCCATGAAGTTAGCAAGTAGCACATTTAAGACTAATCGGAGAAAATTCTTTTTCACTCAACGCACAATAAAGCTCTGGAATTTGTTGCCAGAGGAGGTGGTTAATGCAGTTAGTGTAACTGGGTTCAAAAACGGTTTGGATAAGTTCTTGGAGGAGAAGTCCATTAATGGCTATTAATCAATTATACTTAGGGAATAGCCACTGCTATTAATTGCATCAGTAGCATGGGTTCTTCTTAGTGTTTGGGTAATTGCCAGGTTCTTGTGGCCTGGTTTTGGCCTCTGTTGGAAACAGGATGCTGGGCTTGATGGACCCTTGGTCTGACCCAGCATGGCAATTTCTTATGTTCTTATGTTCTTATGATTTTTGCGATTAAAAAACGTAAGAATTTATGGGACAATTTGAACCAACGGGGTATAAAAGTTGGTGAGGGATCGATTTATGGTCAACACACTTGTGGTTCTTGTTCAATTTGCTGTCATGCATTGATTTTACAAAGGTTTCAACATCCTAACTTGAAACGTCCTTATGTACTTCCAGATCTGTTTACATGTGATACTATAAGAGTAGTGTACGCGATTTTATGTCCGTGTTGTTGCAGTCCGGTCCGTGAAGCTCACGTCCCCGTCCTTACCTCAAGGGTTCTTGCCGGCTGGGAACAAAGCAGAGTCAGGATCTGGGCATCCCCGCGGGGCAGACGCCATTGCTGGCCTGCCTCTAGACGCGCGCGAATGCCCCACGCTTTTCTAGACAGTTTCCCGCCAGAGGGTGGCTCCGCCCGAGTCTGACATCAGATGCCGCGACCTACTTAGGGCCACCGCGGACACCTGATCAGTGCCTTGCAACAAGGTTCCTTTGGTCCTCCGTTGCTCCGTGCTCCAGAGTCTGCCAGCGTCTTGGTTCCTCCGTTCCTGCCTGCTGGTTCCTGTCTGCCTGCCTGCCTACAGCTCAAGCCGGGTTCCTGCCAGCCAGTTCAAGCCTGCCTGCCTTCTGCTCAAGCTAGGTCCCTGCCAGCCAGCTCAAGTCTGCATGCCTACAGCTGAAGCCGGGTTCTTTCCAGCCAGCTCAAGCCTGCCTGCCCACAGCTCAAGTTGGGTTCCTACCAGCCAGCCCAAGCCGGGCTCTTGCCAGCCAGTCCAAGCTGGGTTCCAGTCCATCTACAACCCTAGCCAGGTGCCTGCCTGTCTACAGCCCGAGCCGGGTTCCAGCCTGCCTATAGCCCGAGCTGGGTTCCAGCCTGCCTACAGCCCTAACCGGGTTCCATCCTGTCCACAGTCCGAGCCGGGTTCCAGCCTGTCTACAGCCCAAGCTGGGTTCCTGCTTGTCCACAGGCGAAGCCGGGTTCCTGCCTGTTTACAGCCCTAGCCGGGTTCCTGCCTATCTACGTTCCTGCCTGCCTCAGCCAAGCCTGATACTCGCCTGCTTCTTCTCCATCGATCGCCTCACCTAAGTCCCAGCAGTCGGGCCCCTATGGGCTCCTCCCGGGGGGGGCTCCGACTTCCAGGGTGAATCTCCTAGCCCCAGCGGCTGGACTCCCAAGGGCTCCTCCCGGGGAAGTACCAGCTTCCAGGGTGAAACCGCTTCTACCTGCCCACCAGAAGTCTGCCTCCCGGCCTGTTCAGTCGAGGCCACTGAATTTCTTCCCAAGTTTCTTGTAGGCCGGCCCAAGGGTCCACTAGCCCCGTACTCACAACAGATTGCAAGGCCATGGACTCGGCAGACGCCCCACAGCCCCAGGATCATCCTGGGCTACGTCAACAATTGCAGCAACAACAGCAGTACCTGGACGCCCTTGCCGGCTCTCTGGGGCAATTAGCCGCCAGAATGGATGCGTTGAATGTCCCTCCCCGGCCTGTGGCAGATGCAGGTTCTGCCTTGGATACCGCCTCAGCGACTCAACTACCGGCACCCTTACGTTATGCCGGAGATGCCAGGACTTGTCGAGGATTTTTAAACCAATGTTTCATCCGTTTCTCGATACTGCCCCGACAGTTCCCTGCCGATTCGGTCAAGGTCGCATACATCCTGTCTCTACTAGATTGAAAGGCCCTGGTTTGGGCCTCTCCCCTGTGGGAGAATAATGATCCCGCACTAAATGACCTCCAGCGGTTCATCCTCATCTTTAAGCAAGCATTCAACGAACCGGCCCGCCGGGCCACGGCCACCTCTGACCTCCTGCAGCTGCGTCAAGGGACTCGCCCCTTGGCCGAGTACGCCATGGAATTTAGAACCCTTGCCCAAGAGGTGGGTTGGCAGGATGGGAGTCTCCGGGCAATCTTTCTGGAGGGTCTTTCTGGACGAATCAAGGACAAGATCGCAGCCCGAGAGATCCCCGACGACCTCAATGCCCTGATAGAGATGGCCGCCCGGGTCGACTGACGCTTGCAGCAAAAGGTGCAGGAATCCCGCCAGAGGAGATCTAGCCCGCCCCGCGCTTCATCTCGGATACCTCCACCACAGAGAGTTTCTCGCCCTGATATTCCTGCCTCTGAGCCCATGCAATTGGGCCGGGCCCCGATCTCCATGGAGGAGAGACAGCGTCGACGCTCGCTAGGCTTATGTCTGTACTGTGGTCAAAAGGGTCATGTTTTGGCATATTGCCAAGAGCGGGCGGGAAACGCCAAAGCCTAGGAGGTCGGAGGGAGCTCCTCCTAGGCTGTACTACTGCTCCCCATTGTACTTTGCCGGTCATCCTGGAATACCCAGGAGGGACTTTGGAGACTTCAGCCTTCCTGGATTCCGGGGCAGAGGGCAATATAATCCAGGAGCAACTAGTTACCCAGCTGGGGATTCCAACCGTGGAACAGGAGGTTCCTTTACAGATCACCTCCATCCAAGGTACTCGTCTCCCGGGATGAATCCTGACCTCCACGGTCCTGCTGACAGTCTGCACAGGGGCGATCCATGTGGAGGAGATAGCCTTCTTGGTATTGGAAAAGGCTATCTATCCCCTGGTGTTTGGGCTACTCTGGCTCCGACGACACTCACCTACCATCCAGTGGTCTACTATGCAGATCACCAACTGGAGTCCCTTCTGTATTAACCATTGCATGAAGCTTCCTAGGCCGCCTGCTTGTCGGCCCCCGCATGCTGCACCAGCTACGCCTGCCATTTGTGAGGAAGTCATGGATGCCTCCTTCAAGACCGAAGCAGATAGGTCTTCGCACTACCGCCCCAGGGACCTTCGGCCAGGCACTATCCCCGGCCAGGGACTGGCATCCTCCCTGTCTTTGCCTGGAGACTGTACTAGGCCAGAGGACATAGATGAAAGCCCTGCCCAGAACGCTCGAGTTAAGGTCCTGTCTCGACCTTCAGAACCTGAAGAATCCTTGGGAGCTTTCCGATCGATCTTGGATCCCTGGAAGGTCAGCTTAGCTTCCACGACGCCGCATCCCGAACCCAAGACTGTGGTCCCTCAGAGGTCCCGTCAGGCAGTCTTGAGGGCTCATGAGTCCCTCACTGGAGGCCACGCTGGCCGAGCTGCCACCCTGGACCTTGTTACCCGATTCTACTGGTGGCCGACGGCCAGAAGGGATGTGCGCCTTTTTGTTGACTCCTGTCCTGTTTGCACCCTGCAAAAGCCACTAGGGGGTAAACCCCAAGGTCTCCTCCAGCCATTGCCCGTCCCGGTGGAGCCGTGGACGCACATCTCCACCGATTTCGTCACAGATCTTCCTACGTCTAAGGGAAACTCGGTCATGTGGGTCACCGTCGACCGTTTTTCTAAAATGGCTCATTTTGTTCCCCTGCCAGCCCTGCCATCAGCTCCAGAACTTGCCTAGCTTTTCATCCAACACATATTTAGGCTCCATGGCCTCCCCCAAGATATCGTCTAGGATCGAGGCCCGCAATTTACCGCCCGCTACTGGAGAGCCTTATGTAAGCACTTTCGCGTTCAGCTTAGCCAGTCCACCACGTTCCACCCTCAAAGCAACAGGCAGACGGAACACACGAATCGCCCACTCAAGACCTTCTTACGCTCTTTCGTGAATGAGAAACAGGATAACTGGGCTGAGCTGCTCCCGTGGGCAGAATTCTCCTATAACAACCATGTCCACTCTGCCATGGGAAGCTCCCCCTTCCTGCTAGTTTATGGGAGGCAACTCCGGCCTCTTCTGCTCGCCGGATCCTAGCTCTGTGCCTGCCGTACAACTCTCTGCCCGCCAGCTACGTTCTTTATGGACCTCAACCCAGAAGAATTTGAAGAAAGCCGCTCTTGCTACTCGATGGTGGGTCAATAAACATCGCCAACCAGCTCCTGTCTTCTTACCCGGGGATCGAGTATAGTTGAGTACCAAGAACCTGCAGGTCCGGGCCCCATCTCGTAGACTCGCCCCGCGGTTCTGTGGACCCTTCCGGGTGGCCTAACGCATCAGAGCCGTCTCCTACCGGCTACGCCTGTCCTCTTCCATGCGTATCCATAACGTTTTTCACGTCTCCCTCTTGAAGCCTCTTGTCCTCTCCAGGTACCACTCGAAGGCGCCCATCTCTTCAGATCCCTCGGTGCCAGGAGAAATAACTTACCAAGTCCGAGAAATCCTCGATGTCCGGTTTAATCAGCGTCGATGGGAGTATCTGATCTCCTGGGAGAACTGTGGCCCCGAAAAGAATACCTGGGAGCTAGCCCGCAACATCCAGGATAAGGATCTGCTCAAAACTTTTCATCAGGAACATCCAGGTAAACCCGGGCCTGCTAAGAGGGGGCGTAAAGGAGGGGGTACTGTTGCGGTCCGGTCCGTGAAGCTCACGTCCTGGTCCTTACCTCAAGGGTTCTTGCCGGCTGGGAACAAAGCAGAGTTGGGATCTGGGTGTCCCCTCGGGGGAGACACCATTGCTGGCCTGCCTCTAGGCGTGCGCGCGCGCGTGCGAACACCCCGCGCTTTTCTAGACTGTTTCCCGCTGGAGGGTGGCTCCGCCCCGAGTCTGACGTCAGACGCCGCGGCCTACTTAGGGCAACCGCGGACACCCGATCAGTGCCTTGCAACAGGGTTCCTTCGGTCCCCCGTTGCTCCGTGCTCCGGAGTCTGCCAGCGTCTTGGCTCCTCGGTTCCTGTCTGCCTGCCTGCCTACAGCTCAAGCCGGGTTCCCGCCAGCCAGCTCAAGCCTGCCTGCCTTCTGCTCAAGCCAAGACCCTGCCAGCTAGCTCAAGCCTGCCTGCCTACAGCTCAAGCCGGGTTCCTGCCAGCCAGCTCAAGCCTGCCTGTCTACAGCTCAAGCCGGGTTCTTGCCAGCCAGCTCAAGCCTGCCTGCCCACAGCTCAAGTCGGGTTCCTTCCAGCCAGCCCAAGCCGGGCTCTTGCCAGCCAGTCCAAGCTGGGTTCCAGTCCATCTACGACCCTAGCCGGGTGCCTGCCTGTCTACAGCCCGAGCCGGGTTCCAGCCTGCCTACAGCCCGAGCCAGGTTCCAGCCTGTCTACAGCCCTAGCCGGGTTCCAGCCTGTCCACAGTCCGAGCCGGGTTCCAGCCTGTCTACAGCCCTAGCCGGGTTCCAGCCTGTCCACAGCCCAAGCCGGGTTCCTGCCTGTTTACAGCCCTAGCTGGGTTCCTGCCTGTCTATGTTCCTCTCTGCCTCAGCCAAGCCTGATACTCGCTGCTTCTTCTCCATCGATCACCTTGCCTAAGTCCCAGAGGTCGGGCCCCTACGGGCTCCTCCCGGGGGGGCTCCGACTTCCAGGGTGAATCTCCTAGCCCCAGCGGCTGGACTCCCAAGGGCTCCTCCCGGTGGAGTACCAGCTTCCAGGGTGAAACCGCTTCTACCTGCCCGCCAGAAGTCTACTTCCCGGCCTGTTCAGTCGAGACCACTGAAGTTTTTCCCAAGTCTCCTGTAGGCCGGCCCAAGGGTCTACTAGCCTCGTACTCACAACACGTGTTTATTAATATACATTGGACAAACTACAAGATCTATAAGGATGCATATCATTGAACATAGAAGTAGGATCAGATTGTGTAAGGAAAATGCTCCTTTAGTTAAACATTGGATGCACAAAAAACATGGAGTGGATCAATTGAAGTTTTTTGTGATCAAAAAAGTGGGATTAGATCTGGGGTGTGATTTATCCTTAATATTGCGAAGTGTTGAACAAAGATTCATATATGAATGTAATACAATTTCCCCCCATGGACTTAATGGCCCGATTGAATGGACAGCGTTCATTTGATTAAGTGATTAGATGGCTATTGGGTGTGTTTGTTTGATGTATCTTTAAGGGCAAATTCAGATGGGTGGTCTTTGATATATGTATTAAGTTTATTCCTAACATTGAGGTGTGTTAAACAAGTTTTATATATTAATGCATTATCATTCCCCCCACGGATGTTATGGTCCGATTGAATAGACAGCTTTTAGTTGACCTAGGGTTTAGACTGTTTTCGAGTGTGATTGTTTGATGAGTCCTTAGGGGCAATTTCAGATGGATGGTCATTAAATATAGACTTTGATATATATATTGAGTTTATTAGTGGTTTCACGTTTGATTGATGAGATGAATTTCCTGGTATATAAGAGTGTGGGTAGACTGTGTTTTGTGTCACTACCTGTGGGATGTTTTCATCACTTCCGGTCTTTGACGTGAGTATGTGCCCAGCTCGGCGTTTGCTCAGGTAAGCATGCTTATTTTCTCTGGTTATTTTAATTTGTAATTATCTTTTTGGTTGCAGTTTCTGCGACTGGATGTAATAGTTTGAAGCATAATCTATGAAGCACTCTTTAAATGTGATTAGATGTTTTTGATGAGGTGAAATTAATTCCGAGACCTGAGAAATTGACGGTTTCATTAGCATGAATGCATGGACGTTGTGGAAGGTAAGGTTCATGGTTTGAATGGGATATAGACTGTTTGTGATGTTTTGAGCAGATATTTAAATTGTATTGTGTGTTTGATTTAAGTGGAATTGTTGGCGAGTACAGTTTGGCGAAAATTTATCAGTGAAGAAGCCTGTCCTTTTCGGGTGAAACAAGGATCCCTTGTCGGATGAGTCCATTGGACAGTGCCGATTCTACATTTTGAAATTGGATGAGTCTATGGGATGTGTTAGTTTCCAAGCGGTGAGACATATTGGATGTTCAGCGGTCAAAAACTCTTTGACGGTGTAACTTGTTAAATTCTTGCTTCTTGATTGGACAAGCTATAATATCTGCAAATAACACTGTTTACAATTTAGAGATGTTTTTTGAAATCTTGAGCTGTAACTCCATGTATACTTTCCACTAGATGATGAATATGCTATATTATGTTTGTGAATGCTAAAGAATATGTATTGTGTGACTTTTTAGTGGTTGAATGGTAGGGTTGTGAATGAGTGAATGAGCTAGATAGTATTTATTGTCTAGATAGAAATATTTTAATTATGTGGTCTCAATAAAAAATGTTTGCACGGATTGATGTTTGATGTGTTATAAGAACTGTGTGTTCTCTAATGTGTATGTCATTGTATAGGTATAAAGAACCTATTGAATGATTTACCCTCAGTGAATATTACCTTGGTGGACTGTTCACTCAGCATCTTTAGACTTCATGGTCTTTTGCAGGATATAGTCTCCGATCGAGGACCACAGTTTATAGCTCGCTATTGGAAAGCCCTATGCAAGCCCTTCAATATGCAACTTAGTCTTTCATCTGCGTTCCATCCTCAGAGTAATGGGCAAATGGAACGAACCAATCGAACCCTGAAGACTTTTCTCCATGCCTTTGTGAACGAATGACAAGATAATTGGTCCAAGTTACTCCCGTGGGCGGAGTTCTCGTATAATAATCATACGCATGCTGCTATTGGAAGTTTGCCGTTCCTTGTTGTTTATGGGAAGCAACTTCGACTGCCCCTACCTTCGCCTGAACCTAGTGCACTCCCGGCAGTGCAACTCTCAGCCCACCAGCTTCGGTCCTTGTGGATTTCTACCCAGGAAAAGATCCGTAAAGCCGCCCTGTCCATCAAGGAGTGGGCAGATAGGCATCGTCATCCAGCACATATCTTCCTCCCAAGAGAACGTGTCTGGCTTAACACCAGAAATCTACAGCTACGTATCCCATCTCGAAGACTAGCTCCGAAATTCTGTGGGCCCTTTCGAGTTGCCGAACGAGTTGGAGCAGTCTCATATCGTCTACGCCTACCCTCCTCCATGTGCATACATGATGTATTCCATGTGTCATTGCTGAAGCCTCTTGTGTTGTCCAGATACCACTCCCAGGTTCCTGAACCCTCGGACCCTTCAGTATCGGACGAAGTTACATATCAAGTACGTGAAGTTTTGAATGTCTGATTCCACCAACGCCAATGGGAATACTTGCTGGCCTGGTTGCAGACCCGAGGATAACTCTTGGGAACCGGCCCGTAATATCCTCCACAAGGATTTAATACGACAGTTCCATCTGGATCACCCAAGTAAACCCGGACCTGCTAAGAGGGGGCGTAAGAGGGGAGGTACTGTTGCGGTCCTGGCCGCGGCCAGGCCCTTACCTCCTTGTTCCCAGACCTGCTCCCGCCTCCGGAGTCCTGGCTTGCAGCCTGTTTGGCGGCGTCCCCGCGGGGGCTGTGCCACCGCGAAGGTTCCTGAGGATGCCCTGCTCCTAGGCACGCGCGTGCGCCACTTGGGCGCCTTTCTAGCCCATTTCCTGCCAGTGGTGACTCCGCCCAGTTCCTGATATCAGACGCCGCGGCCTTGATAAGCTGGCCGCGGCCATCCAGTCCTTGCCTTGCAACGGGTTAGCTTCCCGGTTTCCTGTTGCGCTGTGCCCCGGAGTGACTCGCTTGGCTTCGTTGCTCCATTCCTGCTACAGTACCTGCTTGGTTCCTGCCTGCCTGCTACAGTACATGCTTGGTTCCTGTCTGCTTGCTAGAGTACCTGCTTGGTTCCTGCCTGCCTGCTACAGTACCTGCTTGGTTCCTGTCTGCTTGCTACAGTACCTGCTTAGTTCCTGCCTGCCTGCCTGCTACAGTACCTGCTTGGTTCCAGTACCCAAGCTTTGCTACAGTACCTGCTTAGTTCCAGTACCCGAGTCCTGCTATAGTTCCTGCCTGGTTCCTGTACCCGAGTCCTGCTATAGTTCCTGCCTGGTTCCAGAACCCGAACCCAGTTACAGTATTGCTACTGTCCTAGTCTGGTTCCAGTTACCTGTACTGATCCACAACCCACCTAAGTCCCAGAGGCCGGGCCCCTACGGGTTCCTCCAGGGGGGGGGGGGGGGGGCTTCGGCTTCCAAGGATGAAGCCACCTAAGTCCCAGCGGTTGGGCTCCTACGGGCTCCTACGGGGGGAGTACCAGCTTTCAGGGTGAAGAGCATCGATGTCCCATCTGAACATCTGCCTCCTGGCCTGCTATTCATTAGAGACATTGACCATCTTTTCCCAATCTCCAGCAGGTTGGCCCAAGGGTCCACTAAACTGAGACTCCCACAACAGTCCAGCTCCTGTTTTCAACCCTGTAGATAGAGTATTGATGAGCACGAAGCATATCCATCTCCGAATTCTTTCCATGCGCTTGGCATCTAAATACATTGGTCCTTTTGTGGTCACGGAACAAGTGGGTACTGTCTCTTACCGCTTGCGCCTTCCACCCACTCTGAGAATTTACAATGTATTCCACGTTTCTTTACTTAAGTCGTTGATACTCTCAGCTTTCTACTGCAAACCGCTTGAACCTTCTAAGACGGTAGCGGAGGAGGAAACCATTTACCAATTACGTGATGTTTTGGACGTACGTTCTACCATCGAAGATGGGAGTATCTAATTTCATGGGAGGGTTGTGGTGCAGAGGAGAACACATAGGAGCCTGCTTCCAACATCCTAGACAAATCCCTTCTTCATCAATTCCATCGGGATCATCCGAGTAAACCAAGACCCCCAGGGAGGGGGCGTAAGATCCCCCATCTTACGCCCCCTCCCTGGGGGTCTTGGTTTACTCGGATGATCCCGATGGAATTGATGAAGAAGGGATTTGTCTAGGATGTTGGAAGCAGGCTCCCATGTGTTCTCCTCTGCACCACAACCCTCCCATGAAATTAGATACTCCCATCTGTTGTGAACTCCCATCTGTTGTGAACTCCCACTGTTGTGAACCCCGGCCACGGGAGACCACAGCTGGATCCCCTCCTTACCTGCTGCTCTTCTCCAGTCTGTCGCGGCGTTCTCTGCACGGCTCTGGGCTGCGGCTGGGCCTTTCCGTGGCGTTCTCCCCTCGAGGGAGACGCTGCCGACTTCCTCCTCAAAACCCTGCCCATTAGGCATGCATGTGTGTGTGCAATGGGCCAGGATTTAAAGGGGCTATGGCGGGAAACCTTGGGCCAGCCCCTAAGATGACGTCAGACGCTCAGGGGTATTTAAACAGCCTGAATCACAGTTCCCTGCCTTGGCAACAGGTCGACTCGCTGAGTGTCTAGTTGCTGTTCCTGCTCCTGCCTTCTTCAGTTCCTGTTCCTGCCCTGCTCCGCTCCTGAGTTCCTGTTCCTGCTCCCTCTTCGGCTTGCTTCTCTGGTTTGACTTCGGCTTGGCTCCTGGTTCTTCTTTGTCTGCTGCCTGTCCCGACCCTCGGCTCATCCATCTACTCTGTTTTTCTTCAGCCTGCCCCAACTTCTGGCCTGGATCTCCGTCTTGCACCGTTGCCGCCTGCCACGATTTCTGGACTGCCTCTGTTACTCCCATACTGCTGTCAGCCTCGACCTGGACTGTACTTGTGATTCTCTGTGCCAGGAGATGCTCGCCTAAGTCCTGCCAGCCCTGGCACCCAAGGGCTCAACCTGCGGGGAATGAGGGCTGGTATAGTTGAAGGTCCTGCCCGGTCTCCTGGTCCTGTGCCACCTGCCGGCTATGAGTCCCACTGCAGGTCCTTCTCCAGCAGAACCTTCCATCACTCTAGCCGGTCTAAGGGTCCACGTCCATAACACTTCTCATTCTCTCTACTCCTTCATGTCTGTCCATTCTGCGGCAGATCTTAGTGTCATCTGCAAAAAGACAGATTTTACCTTCTAATTCCTCTGCAATATCATTCACAAAGATATAGAACAGAACCAGTGCCAGAACCTATCTTTGAGGAACTCCACTTATCACTCTTCTTTCTTCAGAATAAGTTCCATTTACCACTAATCACTGATGTCTGTCAGTCAGCAATTTGTAATCCATTCCACCTTTTTGGGACCCACTCCCAGGCTTCTCATTTTATTTATGAGTCTCTTATGCAGGATCATATCAAAAGCCTTACTGAAATCCAAATAAACCACATCAAGTACGCTTCTTCGATCCAATTCTTTAGTCACCCAATCAAAAAAATCAAGCAGTTTCATTTGACAGGACCTTCCTCTGGTAAAACAATGTTGTCTTGGATCCTATAACCCATTTGATTGCAGATAGTTCATTATCCTTTTCTTTAGCAATCTCTCCATTAATTTTCCTACCACCTAAATAACACTAAATGGCCTGTAGTTTCCATTCTCTTCCCTTCCACCACTTTTGAGAAGTAGGACCACAACCACTCTTCTCCAGTCCAGCGGTACTACTCCCATCACCAAAGGTCTATTGAACATGTTCTTTAGCGGACCAGCCAGCATGTCTCAGAGCTCCCTAAGTATCCTGAGATTTTTCTCATCTGTTCCATGGCCTTGTCCACTTTCAGTTTTCCTAGTTCTACCCAATCTTCTCTATAAATGTGAATCTATCTACCCCACTATCATTTGTAGGGATGTGAATCGTTTTTTGACGATTTAAAATATCGTCTGATATATTTTAAATCGTAAAAAATCGTTAGGGCCACGATACAATAACAATTCCCCCGATTTATCGTTAAAAAATCGTAAATCGGGGGAAGGGGGAGGGCAGGAAAACCGGCACACTAAAACCCCCTAAAACCCACCCCGACCCTTTAAATTAAATCCCCCACCCTCCCGAACCCCCCCCCCCAAATGCCTTAAATTACCTGGGGGTCCAGCGGCGTTCCGGAACGGCAGCGGTCCGGAACGGCCTCCTGTATTGAATCGTGTTGTCTTCAGCCGGCGCCATTTTTCAAAATGGCGGCGAAAAATGGCGGCGGCCATAGACCAACACGATTCGACTGCAGGAGGTCGTTCCGGACCCCCGCTGGACTTTTGGCAAGTCTTGTGGGGGTCAGGAGGCCCCCCCAAGCTGGCCAAAAGTCCCTGGGGGTCCAGCGGGGGTCCGGAAAACGATCTCCTGCCGCAAATCATTTTCCGTACGGAAAATGGCGCCGGCAGGAGATCGACTGCAGGAAGTCGTTCAGCGGGGGACCGGAACCCCCGCTGAACGACCTCCTGCAGTCGATCTCCTGCCGGCGCCATTTTCCGTACAGAAAACAATTCGCGGCAGGAGACCGGAACTCCCGCTGAATGACCTCCTGCAGTCGATCTCCTGCCGGCGCCATTTTCCGTACGGAAAACGATTCGCGGCAGGAGACCGGAACTCCCGCTGAATGACCTCCTGCAGTCGATCTCCTGCCGGCGCCATTTTCCGTACAGAAAACAATTCGCGGCAGGAGACCGGAACTCCCGCTGAATGACCTCCTGCAGTCGATCTCCTGCCGGCGCCATTTTCCGTACGGAAAACGATTCGCGGCAGGAGATCGTTTTCCGGACCCCCGCTGGACCCCCAGGGACTTTTGGCCAGCTTGGGGGGGGGCCTCCTGACCCCCACAAGACTTGCCAAAAGTCCAGCGGGGGTCCGGAACGACCTCCTGCAGTCGAATCGTGTTGGTCTACGGCCGCCGCCATTTTTCGCCGCCATTTTGAAAAATGGCGCCGGCTGAAGACAACACGATTCAATACAGGAGGCCGTTCCAGACCGCTGCCGTTCCGGACCGCCGCTGGATCCCCAGGTAATTTAAGGCATTTGGGGGGGGGGGGGGGGTTCAGGAGGGTGGGGGATTTAATTTAAAGGGTTGGGGGTGGGTTTTAGGGGGTTTTAGTGTGCCGGCTTACGATTTTCACGATTTTCACGATATTTTTAAAACCCAAACGGCAACAATACGATTCCCTCCCCCTCCCAGCCAAAATCGATCGTTAAGATGATCGAGGACACGATTCACATCTCTAATCATTTGTACTCTTGCTAGCTGGCAGCAGTTCTTCTCCAGTGTCCTTCTTAGTGAAAACCGAACTGAAGTATTTGTTTAATATTTCTGCTATTTCTTTGGCTTTCTCCACACTGTGCTTTTTTTCTCCTTTCAGTCTTACAATGTCACCTCTAGTCTTCCTCCTTTCTCTGATATAATCTGAAAAATGCTTTGTCACCATGCTTCACCTCTTTGGCGATCTTTTCTTCCACTCATAAGAATGTAACATAAGAACATAAGATTTGCTATACTGGGTCAGACCAAAGGTCCATCCAGCCCAGTAGCCTGTTTCCAATCACAAACCCAGAAATAACCAACTGGAAAAAAGCAAAAAGGAAAGAAGAAAAGAATAAATCACACACTAATATACAATTCCTAAAAAAGGGAAAAGAGGGGAGGAAAGAAATTATAAAAGCAATAAAAAGTTATAGACCAATCAAAAAACTGCAATAGTAAGTCTAAAATGGCAGAGCATAATCATGATAATAGTGATCCAAATATTTCTAAGAGTGCACCCCACCGGAGCTAACTACCTCACAGTCTTCCAGAAATGTGTTCAACTGAGAAGGGTAAAAAAATATAATTTGTGCCCAATGGTATTTCATTATACATTTCAAAGGAAATTTAAGAAAGAAAGCAGCCTCAACTAGACAACTCTTTTACACACAGCAAGAAAGAACATCTCTCGATTTGTGTAGTCTTGCAAAAGTCAAGAGACACCCAAACATTCAGATCATAAAATCATATTTTTGCCTATCTGGTTCTAGCACACAGGAAACAATTAAGCAGTAACTTTCAAAGCAGCACCAGGGTGCACATTGACATGTGTGTGTTGTCATGTGCCCCGAAACATGGCAATTTTATAACTTGCGCGCACATATGCATGTGTGTTAGAAAATAGCCTAAGCGCGCATATATGTACATATGTGCAAAAAAAAAATTAAACCCCCTCACCCTCCTTAATCCCCCCCCCAGACTTACCACAACTCCCTGGTGATCGAGCGAGGAGTGAGGACGTCATTTCTGCAATCCTTGGCGAGAAGCATGTGACGTCGGTGGCACGTCGAGTGACGCGGCGTCACGTGATTCCCGGCTTGTTCGCGCCGGACGGCTCGTTCGGCCCAAAAAGAACTTTTGGCCAGCTTGGGGGGGCCTCCTGACCCCCCCAAGCTGGCCAAAAGTTCTTTTTGGGCCGAACGAGCCGTCCGGCGCGAACGAGCCGGGAATCACGTGGCGCCGCGTCACTCAGACGCGACGTCACGTGATTCCCGGCAAGTTCGCGCCGGACGGCTCGTTCGGCCCAAAAAGAACTTTTGGCCAGCTTGGGGGGGCCTCCTGACCCCCTCAAGCTGGCCAAAAGTTCTTTTTGGGCCGAACGAGCCGTCCGGCGCGAACTTGCCGGGAATCACGTGACGTCGGCGTCACGTGATTCCCGGCTTGTTCGCGCCGAATGAGCCGTTCCGGCGCGAACTTGCCGGGAATCACGTGACGTCGCGTCTGAGTGACGCGGCGCCACGTGATTCCCGGCTCGTTCGCGCCGGACGGCTCGTTCGGCCCAAAAAGAACTTTTGGCCAGCTTGGGGGGGTCAGGAGGCCCCCCCCAAGCTGGCCAAAAGTTCTTTTTGGGCCGAACGAGCCGTCCGGCGCGAAAGAGCCGGGAATCACGTGACGCCGGCGTCACTCGACGTGCCGCCGACGTCACATGCTTCTCGCCAAGGATTGCAGAAATGGCGTCCTCACTCCTCGCTCCATCACCAGGGAGTTGTGGTAAGTCGGGGGGGGGGGGGGATCAAGGAGGGTGAGGGGGTTTATATTTTTATTTTGGCTCAACAATCGCGATTTCCCACATATCGAACATATCTATGTTCGATATGTGGGAAATCCGATCGTTTATGTCGAATCAATTTTTTAAGTAAAAAAAAAATATGAGTTGCGTTTTACTAATGCGGTCAATCCGAATGCACACCCCTAACATCCACGCCATGACCAGCTTCACCAGTTCATCCACCACTTCGCCCAATGCTGAGCTAGGACCTCTAAACCCCACTTGCTGATTTAGTAGCCAGCACTTCCCCCAGTTACACCAGACACTTTAAACCCCTCCAAATTTCTTTCTTACAAATTACACTTCCTACATAGCAGAAGTAAACCTATGCAGCAGTGGACCTGGGCATGCACCAGGGCACAAAAATATTTTCGCAGACATTTCTTGGCCATGCCCCAAAACACCCACACCACATCCAGATCATAAGAACATAAGAAATTGCCATGGACCAGGGTCCATCAAGCCCAGCATCCTGTTTCCAACAGAGGCCAAACCAAGCCACAAGAACCTGGAAATTACCCAAATACTAAGAAGTAGAGATGTGAATCGTGTGCCCGATCGTCTTAACGATCGGGTTTGGCTAGAGGGGGAAAAAAATCTGATCGTGGGTGATGTGGGTGATGTGAATCGGAATTGGTTCCAATTCACATTGTTATTTTTTTTGTAGTGAGGCCCGACCCTTTAAAATTAACCCCTTACCTTCCCCCACCCTCCCGAACCCCCCCAAAACTTTTTACGATTACCTGGTGGTCCAGTGGGGGCGTGAGGACCGATCTCCCGCTCTTGGGCCATCGGCGCTATTTTGGCTGCCACTCAAAAATGGCGCCGATGGCCCGATAAATAAAAAACCCACCCGACCCTTTAAAAACAACCCCTTAGCTTCCCCCCACCCTCCCGAGCCCCCCAAAACATACCTGGTGGTCTAGTGGTGGTCCCGGGAGCGATCTCCCGTTCTCAGGCCGTCGGCTGCCACTCATAAAGATGGCGCCGATGGCCCTTTGCCCTTACCATATGACAGAGTATCCGTGCCATTGGCCGGCTCCTGTCATATGGTAGGAGCACTGGATGGCCGACGCCATCTTTAAAGATGGCGGTGGCCATCTTTACGACGGCGGTGGCCATCTTTAAATACAGCAGTGGCCATCTTTACGAAGGCGGTGGCCATCTTTAAAGATGGCACCGGCCAGCCAGTGCTCCTACCATGTGACAGGGGCCGGCCAATGGCACGGATACCCTGTCATATGGTAAGGGCAAAGGGCCATCGGCGCCATCTTTATGAGTGGCAGCCGACGGCCTGAGAACAGGAGATCACTCCCGGGACCACCACTAGACCACCAGGGATGTTTTGGGGGGATCGGGAGGGTGGGGGAAGCTAAGGGGTCATTTTTAAAGGGTCGGGTGGGTTTTTTTTATCGGGCCATTGGCGCCATTTTTGAGTGGCAGCCAAAATGGCGCTGATGGACCGAGAGCGGGAGATCAGTCCCCGCACCCCCACTGGACCACCAGGTCCTCGTAAAAGGTTTTTGGGGGGTTCGGGAGGGTGGGAGAAGGTAAGGGATTCGTTTTATAGGGTCGGGGTGGGTTTAGGGTTTTTTTTGGTGTGCTGGTTTTCCCCGCCCTCCCCCCTCCCCCGATTTATGATTTTTCATGATAAATCGGGGGAATTTCTATTGTATCGTGACTCTTAATGATTTTTGACAATTTAAAATATATCTGACGATTGTTTTAAATCATCAAAAAACGATTCACATCCCTACTAAGAAGATCCCATGCTACTGATGCAATTAATAGCAGTGGCTATTCCCTAAGTAAACGTGATTAATAGCTGTTAATGGACTTCTCCATGAACTTCTCCAAACCTTTTTTAAACCCAGCTACACTAACTGCACTAACCACATCATCTGGCAACAAATTCCAGAGCTTTATTGTGTGCTGAGTGAAAAAGAATTTTCTCCAATTAGTTTTAAATGTGCTACTTGCTAACTTTATGGAATGCCCTCTAGTCCTTCTATTATTCGAAAGTGTAAATAACCGATTCACATCTACTCGTTCAAGACCTCTCATGATCTTAAAGACCTCTATCATATCCCACCTCAGCCTTCTCTTCTCCAAGCTGAACAGCCCTAACCTCTTCAGCCTTTCCTCATATGGGAGCTGTTCCATCCCTTTTATCATTTTGGTTGCCCTTCTCTGTACCTTCTCCATCGCAACTATATCTTTTTGAGATGCGGCGACCAGAATTGTACACAGTATTCAAGGTGTGGTCTCACCATGGAGTGATATAGAGGCATTATGACATTTTACGTTTATTAACCATTCCCTTCCTAATAATTCCTAACATTCTGTTTGCTTTTTTGACTGCCGCAGCACACTGAACCAACGTTTTTAAAGTATTATCCACTATGATGCCTAGATCTTTGTCCTGGGTGGTATATGGAACCTAACATCATTAACTACAGCAAGGGTTATTTTTCCCTATAAGCAACACCTTGCACTTGTCCACATTAAATTTCATCTGCCATTTGGATGCCCAATCTTCCAGTCTTGAAAGGACCTCCTATAATGTATCACAATCCGCTTGTGATTTAGCTACTCTGAATAATTTTGTATCATCCACAAATTTGATAACCTCACTCGTCGTATTCCTTTCCAGATCATTTATATATATATATTGTAGGGATGTGCAGCCCGAAAGTTTATGTTCATAAGTCCATAAGTCGAATGGGGGGCTCATTTGCGGTCAATATGGACATATGGAGAATTCCATAAGTTGAGTCTATGTCCATATGTGCAAATAAAAATTTAAATAAAAATTTAAACCCCTCACCCTCCTTAATCCCCCCCAAAACTTACCAAAATTCCCTGGTGGTCCAGCAGGGAGTCAGGAAGCCATTCCTCCCAGTGGTTTTGCGAGGAGCACGTGACGGCCGCGTCACGTCGATGACGCGGCCGTCACGTGGTCCACCGGGATTTCGCTCCCGGAGCCCTCGTTTTGAACAAACTGAACTTTTGGCCAGCTTGGGGGGGTCAGGAGGCCCCCCCAAGCTGGCCAAAAGTTCCTTTTGGGCCCAACAAGGGGTCCGGGAGCGGACCCGAGGGGAATCACGTGACGTCCGCGTCACTCCGTCGTGACGCCGATGTCACGTGGTCCATTGCGGTTCCGCTCCCGGAACCCTCGTTGGGCCCAAAAGGCACTTTTGGCCAGCTTGGGGGGGCCTCCTGACCCCCCCCAAGCTGGCCAAAAGTTCAGTTTGTTCAAAACGAGGGCTCCGGGAGCGAAATCCCGGTGGACCACGTGACGTCGATGACGCGGCCGTCACGTGGTCCACCGGGATTTCGCTCCCGGAGCCCTCGTTTTGAACAAACTGAACTTTTGGCCAGCTTGGGGGGGCCTCCTGACCCCCCCAAGCTGGCCAAAAGTGCCTTTTGGGCCCAATGAGGGTTCCGGGAGCGGAACCGCGATGGACCACTTGACGTCGGCGTCACGACGGAGTGACGCGGACATCACGTGATTCCCCTCGGGTCCGCTCCCGGGACCCTCACGGAACTTTTGGCCAGCTTGGGGAGTTTTGGTAAGTCTTGGGGGAGGGGGATTAAGGAGGGTGAGGGGTTTAAATTTTTATTTAGATCAACAATCGCGATTTCCAACGTATTCAACATAGCTATGTTGAATACGTTGGAAATCCGATCGTTTACGCCTCATCATTTTTTTAAGTTAAAAAAAAAAATAAGTTGCGTTTTTCATTTAAGTTCAAAACGAATGCACACCCCTAATATATTGCAAATTATATAAATTGCAAATTCCGAATCATCACACATCCCCCTTACCCAAGCCATCCCACAGGGCTCTTCACTATCCTCCACGCTCTTTAATATATACCTGCTACCACTCTGCCACCTCCTCTCCGACCTTGGTCTTAAAGTTTTTCTTATATGCAGACGATGTCCAAATCCTCATCTCTATCCAAGAATCCCTCACCAAATCTCTTAAGTTTTGGGAAACATGCCTCATCTCCATTAACTCCCTACTCTCTAACCTCCACCTTGCTTTAAACTCCTCCAAAACTGAACTCCTCATCATTTCAAATCACCCTGACCGGACGCCACCATCTGCGTGTGACCTCACCCTCCCCTCAAATGCTTTTCCCTACTTCGTGCGAGATCTCGGTGTCTCCCTAAACTACCAAGTAAACTTCAAAAACCACATTAACACAATCATAAAGGGAGGATTTTTCAAGCTCCATATCCTCAAAAAACTTAAACCCCTACTCCATTCGCAAGACTTCTGCACAGTCCTGCAAGCGACAATGTTATAAAAAAGTGATTACTGCAATTCCTTACATCTAGGCCTTCCCTACTCTACTATTAGACCCTGCAAATGTTACAGAATGCTATGGTAAGAATCCTTACAAATACACACAAAGCCGACCACATCACCCCTATTGTTAAGGAACTCCATTGGCTTCCCATCTCCTCCCGCATCAGATACAAAACCCTCACCATTATTCACAACTCCTTGCACAACCACAATCACTCCTGGTTTGAGGATGCTCTTCGATTCCGCTCCTCCAATCGTCCTATTAGAACCGCACTTTCAGGAACCCTCTACACCCCTTCCCTTAAATGTGCTCACCACACTTCCACCAGAGAAAGAGCCCTATCCATTGCAGGCTTCTCCCTCTGGAACACTATGACACTTGAGCCCGATTAGAACCATGCATTCAGAAATTCAAAACAGGGGTTAAAACATGGCTCTTTAAAATGGCCTACCCTGATCTGGATCCTACGTAGTCCCCCTGCTCCCTCTACTCCTTCAGAGAAAGAGCCTTTGTCATTAACGTACTCATAGCCTTCTCCTTTATTCCCATTTCTCTGCACCTCCTTATATAACCCCTTTTTTACCCCTTTACCTCCTTCCCCTGTCCTTAAACCCTACCTTTTTCTCTATAGTATACCTTTTATACCCTTTTTATTTACCCCCTCCGCTATCCTTTAAACATTACTTTTTCCCTGTAGCAATCCTGCTAGTCTCTATATAGTTGCCTTTCTGAACGCATAATTTGTAATGTCATATATAGTGTCTCCTGTATGTACTAGTTAAAGATAATGTATATTACTGTATATAATACTTTTTGTTATTGTATATAACACTTTTTGGAGTGTTTAATTTATATAAGGTTATCCACAATGTATAAGGTTATACACAGACCCTTATTGAGTGTATAATTTGCAATGCTACTTATTATTATGTTCTACTGTTGTTTTCCATCAGGTACTGTTCCTTTTCTCCTCTTCCTGTTTTCCCCTCTCGTCTATCGCCCCTTCTCTCTTCCTATCTGCTCCCTCTCCCCCCACCCTGGCTTTTTGTAATTTTCTCCTTCAGTTATATTGTAAATCAGCATGATGTACCCACGAATGTCGATATATAAAAGTGAATAAATAAATATATAAATAAAGTATTGAACAGCACCGGTCCAAGTACAGATCCCTGAGGCACTCCACTGTTAACACTTTTCCACTGAGAAAATTGACCATTTAATCCTACTCTCTGTTTCCTGTCTTTTAACCAGTTTGTAATCCATGAAAGGACATCACCTCCTATCCCATGACTTTTTAGTTTTCTTAGAAGCCTCTCATGAGGGACTTTGTCAAATGCCTTCTGAAAATCCAAATATACTACATCTACCGGTTTACCTTTATCCACATGTTTATTAACCCCTTCAAAAAAATGAAGCAGATTTGTTAGGCAAGACTGTGTTCCATTAAACCATGTCTTTCTATATGCTCTACGATTTTTATCTTGAGAATAGTTTCACTATTTTTCCCAGCACTGAAGTCAGGCTCACTAGTCCATAGTTCAGCTTGGAGAAGAGATGGCTGAGGGGAGATATGATAGAGGTCTTTAAGATCATGAGAGCTCTTGAACGAGTAGATGTGAATCAGTTATTTACACTTTCGAATAATAGAAGGACTAGGGAGCATTCCATGAAGTTAGCAAGTAGCACATTTAAGACTAATCGAGAAACTTCTTTTTCACTCAATGCACAATAAAGCTCTGGAATTTGTTGCCAGAGGATGTGGTAAGTGCAGCTAGTGTAGCTGGGTTCATAAAAGGTTTGGATAAGTTCTTGGAGGAGAAGTCCATTAATGGCTATTAATCATGTTTACTTAGGGAATAGCCACTGCTATTAATTGCGTCAATAGCATGGGATCTTCTTAGTGCTTGGGTAATTGCCAGGTTCTTGTGGCCTGGTTTGGCCTCTGTTGGAAACAGGATGCTGGGCTTGATGGACCCTTGGTCTGACCCAGCATGGCAATTTCTTATGTTCTTATGTTATGTTTTTAGTTACACGGATCACCCCTGGAGCTCTTTTTAAATATTGGCGTTACATTGGCCACCCTCCAGTCTTCAGGTACAATGGATGATTTTAATCATAGGTTATAAATTTTAACTAATAGATCAGATATTTCATTTTTGAGTTCCTTCAGTACCCTGGGATGCATACCATCCGGTCCAGGTGATTTGCTATTCTTTAGTTTGTCAATCTGGCCTACTACATCTTCCAGGTTCACAGTGATTTCGTTCAGTTCTTCTGACTCATCACCCCTTAAAACCATCTCCGGAACTGATATATCCCCAACATCCTCATTAGTAAACACGGAAGCAAATAATTAATTTAGTCTTTCTGCAATGTCCTTATCTTCCCTAAGAGCCCCTTTAACCCCTCGGTCATCTAATGGTCCAACCGACTCCCTTACATGTTTCTTGCTTCGGATATATTTTAAAAAGTTTTTATGAGTTTTTCCCTCTATGGCCAACTTCATTTCAAATTCTCTCTTCACCTGTCTCATCTATGTTTTACACTTAACTTGACAATGCTTATGTTTTATCCTATTTTCTTCAGATGGATCCTTCTTCCAATTTTTGAAGGATGCTTTTTTGGCTAAAATAGCCTCTTTCACCTCACCTTTTAACCATGATGGTAATCGTTTTGCCTTCCTTCCACCTTTCTTAATGTGTGGAATACATATGGCTAGCACCTCTAGGATTGTATTTTTTTTTTTTTTAATTTATATTTTATTAGTTTTTTAAACAATTTACATTGTATAAAACACAAAGCAAATTTTCTGTTACTACACAAAACATACAAAGAAACATATATCCCATAAATAATCTGTAACAAGAAAATTCTAGTCCTCATTATGGGAGGCACTCTTCACAGGAAAAAAAAACATTAATGAAATCTGTAATCATGCTTTACAGAAATAATGGGAGTTTAATTATTTTATGCAGTTATTCCTCAACCCGTCTGCTTATCTATTAAAAAAGATTCAAGGTGAGTGGGATCTTGGAAAATGAACTTGTTCCTTTGATATAACACTGAACAC